>NC_090921.1:1035147062-1036397062 GCF_040938575.1 Ambystoma mexicanum
GGACTCACTAGGTTAGGAAATTCAGCCTAAACAGGAACATGTCTCCATACGCAAGTTTATAGTGGTCAGTAGACATGTACCATATATGTTATTTATATGTATGAGGCACCTGTCCGCCTGATCAAAGTATGTCAAGTTGAGGCCCAATGACAATAAAAATATAGTTTTGAGTTTGATTTTAACTTCTAAAAACTTGGCTACTCTGGTGATGCTCTGTTGCAGTACAAGCTTGCACAGTTTTGCTGACACACCCTCACACCATGCTGGAACTTAATTGGTACTGTAGCCGGGCCACTAACAGGAAAAGGTGGGATTTTCAACTTCATGCTACTCCGAAGCAGGGTCCGACTGGGACAAGAAATAGGCCCGGACACCCCAAAAAAAGTGGTCCACCACTCGCCTCAAAAAAGTGGCCCTCAAACCATCATCCGTGAATCACATCAATTAACAACTTTACACAAAATGCTACTTAAGGAGGGTTCATATGTCTGTTGAATATTATGTTTTGTGTAAACACTTGAGAAAGTGATAACATTCCTTTTGTTCCAAAAAACAACATCATCACATAGCTAAATACTTATTTTGCAGAGCCAGACTCAAGGCACGTCTACTCACTGCCCCTAGTAATGAAAATAGAGTTGCATTTATAAGCAGTACAGCCAAATGATGACACACGGAAAGTACCAGTTGTCAGTTGTATTTATGCTCAAGTAATCCTCGTTTCATTTGGAGGCTGTAAATTGCTAAAGAATTTCCAGATACTAACGTGCTAGTGCAGGGAACTGGGATTGCAGTAAACAGGTAAAGGACATTTGAATATAAGCTTTTGTAAAAAACGTGAGAGAGAGAAAGAGAGAGAGAAAGAGAGAAAGAGAGAGAGAGAGAGAGAGAGAGAGAGAGAGAGAGAAAGAGAGAAAGAGAGAAAGAGAGAAAGAGAGAAAGAGAGAAAGAGAGAAAGAGAGAAAGAGAGAAAGAGAGAAAGAATTGGGGCGCTTTGAAACACAATTTACATGATGGAACAAGTTACTTTTAACTGTTCTCCAGCATGGATTCACATGCTCATGAATATTCCCCGTCGTCATGCTGGGAATCCTTGGTAAAGAAAAAAAAACAGTATCAGTTTAGTTTCTGATCTGTCTTTCTTAGTAGTAACCAATCACTGGTCTCTGGGTCATATTGCCCCCAGCCAATGACTGCCCTCTCCCTAAGCCCCACTCCTGGCAGCCATCCTCAGATTTGGTAGCACGTAAAGTAGCAGTATGACCAAGTGAAGAGCCGCAGAGGGGTAGGATGGAGGGTTCCCATGTGAATCCATGCCAGACCCATGCTGGAGAACAACAGTTACAGGTAAGTAACTTGTTCTTTCTCCAGCATGGGGTCTGGCATGGATTTACATGCTCATGAATATAAGAATACATAACAGTATACACATGCACAACCACGGGAGGTGGCAAGGTTCAACATTAAGCATTACATAAACTCAACATTAAGCAACTCTTACCTCCTCACCAGGCCCACTTTCAGGCGAACAGGTTGCGCAGCACTGCTTGGCCGACTGTGGACTCTTCCCTGGAATCCCGGTCGACGCAGTAGAATTTCGTGAAGGAGTGCGTCGACCTCCACGTAGCAGCCCTGCAGATGCCCAGCGGGGGCACACCAGACAAGAACGCCGTAGTAGCAGCGATCGCTCTAGTCGAATGGGCTCTCGGACAGCCGGGCAATGTCGGTTCGTCATCTGGAAATGGAAGCCTTCGAGAGGGCCTTCCCTTGATTCACAGGTCCAAAGTTCTCAAACAGTTGTGATGTCTTCCGAAAACTTTGTGCGGTCCACGTAGAACTTCAGCGCTCTAGCTACATCCAGCGAGTGCAAAGTCCTCTCGGCCAGCGATGAAGGCGACGGGAAGAAAACTGGCAACACCAAGGGCTTGTTGAGGTGGAAGTTAGACAGCACCATGGGCATGAAGGAGGGGTGCGTCCTCAGCACCACCCTAGTCTCGTGGAAAGTCAAGTATTGAGGCTTGCACGATAGGGCCTGCATCTCCACCACTCGTCGTGCGGAGGTGATGGCCACAAGGAACGCCGTTTTCCACAACAGAAAATTCAATGGTGCCGAATGCAGACGCTCGAATGGCGGTCCCATGAGCCTAGTCAGCACCACGTTGAGCTCCCGCGCCGGGGCCGGAGCCTTCACCGGCAGGAACGATCGGAACAGTCCCTTCATAAATTCCTTCACCAGGTGATGAGACCACAGGGATGACCGTCCCGTAGTTCTGGTGTAACGGGAAATCGCTGCAAGATGGATCTTGATAGAAGCGTGAGCTAGCCCCGCCTTGGCCAGTGACAACAGGTACGGCAGCACTTGAGGGGCCGTATTTCGCAGAGGGTTAATCTTCTGTGCACCGCACCAGACAGAGAACCTCTTCCACTTGTGTCCGTAGCACTTCAGAGTTGAGGACGCCCTGGCCTTTGCAAGCAGTCCGCCGGAATATCGTACCCTCCAAACTCTAGTGCTGCAGGAGCCAGACCTGCAAGTTCAGCGACTCCGGGTCGTGGTGGAGGATAGCGCCTCCTTCTCTGGAGAGAAGATCTGCCTCCGTCGACAGTCTGACTGGTGGGGACGCGGACAAGTCCAGAAGGTCCGGGAACCAGATCTGTCTCGGCCACGCCGGTGCGACGAGGATCATCCTGCACCGGTACCTCTTGAGTTGGTCGACAAGTCGCAGTAGCAATGGCAACGGAGGGAATGCATACAGGAACAGGCCATCCCAAGGGAACGAGAAAGTATCGACCATGCTCCTCGGCTGGCTGGGGAAACCTGCTGGCGAACCTCTGGCACTTGGAGTTCGTTGCCGTTGCGAACAGGTCAATCTGGGGTTTGCCCCATCGTTGGAAAAGTCGATCCACTTGATCCTGAGGCAGCTCCCACTCGTGGCACGAGCGCAGCTCCTTGCTGAGCGAGTCAGCGATAACGTTCCTTATTCCTGCTAGATGGAAGGGCACCAGAAACATCCCCTGGGCGACGGCCCAGTGCCACAGATCCTGGGCCTCCTTGGACAGGGCTGGGGATCTGGTGCCTCCCTGCTTCCAAATGTAAACATTGTGGTGGTGTTGTCGGTGAAGATCCTCACCACCTTGCCCTTGAGGGACGGGAGAAACGACCTGAGGGCCCAGAACACTGCTCGGAGTTCCAGGATGTTGATGTGAAGTGACCTCTCCTCCGGGAGCCAAAGGCCTCTCGCCTGCAGATCTCCGATGTGCACTCCCCATCCCTCCAGGGAGGAGTCTGTCGTCACCGTCTCCTGATGTACCAGAGTCTGAAAGTCCTTGCCCGCCGCGAGATGTGCGCGGATGCCCCACCATCGGATCGCTTGGCGGAAAGCCTCGTTGTGCGATATCCTGTCTTCAAAACTGCTTGTCGCTTATATCCAATGGGCGTCGAGGAACTCTTGTAGAGGATGCATCCGTAGCCTGCACAGGTGCACCAGGTAGATGCATGAGGACATCATTCCGAGTAGGGACGTGATGGAGCTCACCCTGGCCACGTCCGTGGCCAGCAGGCGCTGCACCTTGCCCAACATGGCCTTCGTATTTTCCTCCGACGGCGAGGCCAATCGCGCCACTGCGTCGAGCTTGGCTCCCAGAAACAGTGCGACGGGACCAGGTGGGATTTCGAGTAGTTGATGGAGAATCCCAGGTCCGTGATAAATTGGATGGTCTCCGCTGTGTGTTCGACGGCGAGTTCTCTTGTCATTGCCCGGATGAGCCAATCGTCCAGGTAGGGGTAAACGTGGATCCCCGCAGGCACAGCCGCACCGCCACTGGTGCGAGGCACTTGGTAAACAGCCTGGGAGCCGACTTCAACCTGAATGGCAGGGCCTTGAATTGGTAGTGCCACCCCTAGACTACGAATCTGAGAAACATTCGGTGTCCTTTTAGAATGGGGCTGTGGAGGTAAGCATCCCCCAAGTCCAGTGACGATAGGAAGTCGCCCTCCTCCAGCTGCCCCAGCACGTGCTGGAGGGGGACCATCCTGAACTTTTGCGCCTTGATGTACTTGATTAACCGTTGCAGGTCCAGGATGGGGCGCCAACCGCCTTTGAGCATCGCCCTTACTTCTAACAGCAGTTGAGGGACACGATTTTCCTTCCTGGCCACGGGAGGAATGCAGGGGAACTTCTTTAGAAATTCGAGAGGGTGCCCGTGGGCCAGGGCATCCAGCACCCAACGGTCGGTGAAGATGAACTCTCACACGCTGACTAACTTCGCCAGCCGGCCTCCCACCGGGGTGTTCAGGTGGGTGCCCGACGCTACGGCCGGTTCAGTCCTGCTTAGAGGCGGCCTTGCCACCTTGGCCACGACTCCGAGATCCTCCTGACTTGCCGCGCCCTCTGTAGGCCTCCTGCGACGAGGAGCGGGCCACCTGGCAGTACATAGAGGAGCCGCCGCCGGATCCCTTGGGGGCACCATGTCTGCCTCTGGCGTTCCAAAAGGGCGGCCGTCGTTGCTACAACACTCCCAAGGCCCGAGCCATCTCTGTATCGGTCTTGATGGCCTGAAGTGACTCATCCACTGTTTTCCCAAACAGGTTGTTCCTGTCGAAGGGCATGTCCAAAACTCTGGTCTGCACGGCCTGGCAGAAATCAGTTGCCTTGAGCCATCCCCGCCGTCGAAGGCAAACACCGTTGCCCAACTGGCGGAATCCGGTGTCAGCGGTATCGGTGGCCACCGTTATGGCGTGGTCCGACACCACTTCACCTTCCTCTAGGATCTACAGGGCCTCCGACCGCTTGTCGACCGGTAGGAAGTCCAGCAGGGGAGCAATCTTGTACCACAGCTCCCAGTCGTAGCGGGCCACAATCGGTAGGGCGTTGGCTGCCTTAATTGTCGTCCCAGCAGACGAGATGACTCCTCGTCCCATGGCGTCAGGTGGGGAGGTCGAAGTTGCGTATGACGCCCCCGCCGCCTTCTTCTTGGCCGCTGCCGAAACGACCGAATCCGGGGTCGGCTACGCCCTAAAACACAAAGGGGCGGAATCAAGTTACTTCTTGTACCGGTCCCTCTTGGCAGGCATCGTGAACAGGTTCTTAAGGAGAGCAAGTCCCTCCTCCCAGATGTCATCAGTCAATGGTATCGCGAGGACCGTCTTCCTCTTGGCCTCCCGCCGCTGATCGAGGAAACCTTCCTTCTTCTGTTCCTCAGGGCAGAGCTGAAAAAGCTTGGATGCCCTGGCAATCATGGGGTGGAAGGAGCCAATTTCATCAGGCGGGGAGGCCCGAGGGAGTGGTGATGGAAGGCCCATCCCGTCATCCCTCCCAGTCGTGGCCGTATCCGTTCCCGTGTCATCCCTAGGCTCAGGGGAAGGAGGAGAAGGCTGAGCGGTGCCTGCGAGGGCTGGAAAGGCGGGTGGGGGGAATTAACTCTCCTCCGCTTGTTTGGAGGGATTCCCGACGGCCCGGCTCCGTTGGGTCGTACGTTGGGATGAGGAGCAATCTCGTCCTTATCTCCGTGCATAAGGTTTGGATTGCCATCGAATTGGCCACCGAGTTGTCCTGAGGCTCGGGCGCTGGCGCGAAGGTTGCTCCTCCTCCACGGGAGTCTCGTCGGCAACACCGTCGCTCTCTTCGTCCGCCTCCTCGGGGTTCCCCCCGTGGGACCAGACCTCCTTGAACCTCTTGTTGAGGCCCTGGACGACTTCAACCAGCACCTCCTCAGAGGCTGTATCCGTGTCCGTGACGGCCATCACCCCCCCCCCTCTTTTTCCACCGGGGTCTTCACAGGGGTCTTATCGAGGGGCTGAAAAGAGGATTCCCTCTGTGGTGGCAGGAAAACTCTGGGCCCTGAGGTCGTCTCCACTGGGTTAGCCTCCACAGTCTTCGCCAGGACTGCTGCAACTCCCTCAATAGAGGCCTTCACCGGGTGAATCAAGGCCTTCACCACCTTGGGTGCGCTTGAGGCCTTCACCTTGGAGGAGGGGTCACCGCCTCACTCCGCCTCGGTTGAACCCTTCGAGATCAACCGGGGCCTCTCCAGAAGCTTAGCCGGGTTCTCAGATTTTCTCTTCCCCGAGCCAGAGCGTTGGCTCGTGGTTGATGGCGTCAGTGAAATTGTGCCCTGCCTGGCAGCCGAGGAGCCCGTCCCTTCGGCGCTCCCGGTGCCTGCGGACTCGCAGTGCTTTGCCTTCTGTTGGGCCCCCGTCGCCAAGGCGCCCTCATAGGATTTAGAAGACCGCTCAGACTACTTCTTCTCACCTGCTGGGCCCTTCTCCAGCCAGCTCGCATGGCAGGTCCGACGATCCCTCATAGTCCGTTCCGACAGGTTCTTGCAAAACGCACAGTCCTTTTCCACGTGCGTCTTGTCTTTGTGAAGGCAGTAGAGACATCGCGAATGCTCATCCTCCTTGAAAACATTCTGTAATCCGCATCCAGGGCAGTTCCCAAATAGCTTGGATCCGGGTGTCAAGCTTCCCTTGTCCTGGGCCATGTCCACGAGGTAGGCCTCAGATCTTCTGGAATCCTCCAAAAAGTGCAACTGGACGAAAATTTCGCCCTTGAGGGGCGCAAAAAATTCCGAAACGGGTCCCCGTTGATCAGAAGTAGAAACGGTGGAGCTTGAGGCTTGATTGACTGAAAAAATTAGATAAAACTCCTTGAAAAAACGCAAAACGCAGTAAAAGCTTGAGAGCTATAGCACGAGGACTCCCAACACTTGAACGTGCGGTAAAAATCTGAGGATGGCTGCCAGGAGCGGGGCTTAGGGAGAGGGCAGTCATTGGCTGGGGGCAGTATGACCCAGAGACCAGTGATTGGTTACTACTAAGAAAGACAGATCAGAAACAAAACTGATACTGATTTTTTCTTTACTGAGGATTCCCAGCCTAACGACAGGGAATATTCATGAGCATGTGAATCCATGCCAGATCCCAGGCAGGAGAAGTATAAGCGCCTTACAAATGCACAATAAATAAAATAGAGGAAGATAGAGAGAGAGGGAGAAATAGAGGCGAGAGAGGGAGGGAGAGTGGGAAGGAGAGAGAGAGAGGGAGGGAGACAAAGGGAGGGAGAGAGAGTGAGGGAGAGAAAATCCATATCTGAGGGGGATTATTCTGCTGACATCTACATGCTCATTAGGTAAATGAAACGCTTTTCAAGACCCCATGCACTCCAAGGCACAAGCTCCGATTTCCAGTACAGCAATCATCAGGTTGGCTCATTGATTGAAAGAAAACGCACATGTACCCGCCTTAACAATCTGTGCTTGCATTACCACTATAACACATTTCATGCTGTCCCAGTTCTGCCCAACCCATGTCACTCTTTGTCCAAGTATTGCTGAAAGCTGCTATCCCTGTTCGAATTCCACCCCATGGCTGCCATTGTGCTGCCCCATATGAATTAAATGAAAACTCATTCCACTAAAACACCGGCATAACAAATACAGGCTATTACTTCTATGTATGCAAGTGTGTTCGTAGGTAGTAACAAAATGCTAATTCAACTGTGTATGTTCCAACCTAACTGTAAAGTATTTATCCTTTTATGTGGATTCATATGAAGGCAATAGCAAGGAAGCAAAGATTTCACACAGTTTCTGGCTTGAATGATGATGCCCTAATCTTTCACCCAATCACGCAACAATAAGCAAGCAACAACCTTTCCATACAGCGCAGTACTCACTGCACCTGTGCATTGTTCTCCATGGGCGAATCAAAAACGCAAAATGCTGGTGTGGGCCACTTGTTTGGGTCAAAGTGGGACACTTTTTTGGCCGATATGGGCCAGTAGCAGTTTAATGAGTTACTTGACTATGTGGATAGTAGTTTTGACCATTGTTGCTGAATCAATATTCTTTAAATTGCACAATTTGCATTACATTTTATCAAAAAATTCCTCCTTGGGTACTATGCAAACAGTCCGTCACAAAAGGGATGAATTGCTATTGCAACGGAGCCACTTTTACATTGGTGCTCGAGGCAATTGTATGCCCAGCGAGGCCATGCCAGCCCAACCCTAGACCCCCTGTCCTTGTGTAGACTCAGTGTGTGTGACAAATCCTGAATCACCCCCACTTCTTGCTGCCGGTATGACAGTGTTAAGGCAAGCAGGCTATGTGTTAGGTGTGCAGAGAGTTATGATACAGCAGGTCAGTTGTCTGTTAGTTATGCGGATAGCTTATGATAAAGTGGGTCTGGTCATGGATAAAGTTCCCGAAAGGGGGTGAAATCCCTTCTCTTCGGTGTTAGTATGTGGTCTCCACTGTGTCAAAAAGGTGGGAGAGAAAATATGCCCTCTGCCCTACCAGCGATAAAAGCTTCACTGTATCAAGATGCCATGGATCCCATTCCAGAAATTGCCCAAGAGTACAAGCGTGTGCTATAGGTCTGGGCAGGAATGAGCCAGTGCTTCCCTTCTTGAGGAGGTTCAGGAGTATAAGGTGTGTACACTTATTACATATAATTATGTCAAATCCACTTCCCAATGTTCATCATTACGTACATCTTTAGTGCCAACAGTGAATGGACTGTTAGCGCTGCGACATCCAGCTGAACTCCAATGATGCTACTGCTTTGTTCTTGTAGATCCGATGGTCATGTTTACAGTTACACTGGGCTTCTGTGGGTGCTGCTATTAACATCTGAAAACGTAACCATCACCTCCCAAGGACAAACCATTTGCAATGTAATTAAGCCGGATGTTAGAGCAATGAAAGTCATTCCCCAATATCTTAAATAACAATTGGGCGTGGGCCAAAGGTGAATTATGTTGTGAAGTGATCGCCATGTGTGAAAGTGTTCCGCAAAATGTTGTTAGAAAGTTGTCCACCCTCGTATCAGAAGGCATGAAAAATAAAGAAAAGTAGGAGTAATGAAGTAATGTGAAAAAAGATACGAGAGAGCAACATAGAAACGGTGATACCTGTCGGAAAATTGCAACTGGGTAAATGCATTAAGAAGTTGATGCTTTAGCTGCAGCAAAGCAGAAGGGCTGTGTAACAGAAAAAATGAGAAAGTGAATTGCCGGACAAAGAGTTGGGGCCGACAGCCTGACGCAGAACAGCAAGGTTCTGCAGCACTTGGTACTGCATCGAGGCCATGGTGGGCAAAGACCGAGTGGACATTTTCAGATGTCAGAAGGGCAGCAAAGGGGTTGCAGGGCAGGCAGTCAGTAAGAGAACAAGTTACTTACCCCAGGTAACATTCTTTCGACTGGATCTTCCTCCAACATATTCCTCATCTTTGACATGTAATGTCCAGCTTCTGCTGCCTCAGAAAACTTTTCTGGCAAAGGGTGCTTTCCGTCGAGGTCCCTCAAAGGCCTCAGTCGAGGGAGACATCATCTGAAATCATATATAGCACGCACGGCTCCCGTTGGCCTTAGTTCTGTTTTTCCTCCTCCTCATGCAGCAGAGATGCCCATAAATACGGGCATGACAGTGCTCAACCTTGGTGGAGCAGAAGCTGTAATAGCATGGAAAATTCTACAGAGGGGTAGGATGGGAGCGCGATGAGGAATACGTTGGAGGAACATCCAGTCGAAAAGAACGTTACCAGGGGTAAGTAACTTGTTCTTCGAATGGTTTGTGTCCTCCAACGTATTCCTTATCTTTGACAGACCCCCAAAGCAGTGTTTATATTTGGAGGAGAGTCTAGACTTCTGTATATTACACATTTTCAAGGGCAGAACAAAGTACTGCCTTGCCAAAAGCAAGATCTTGTGAATGGGAAGCATCTAGAGCAAAATGTTTTGTAAACATGTGTATTGATGACCACGTTGCAGGATCACAAATATTCTTAATAGGAACTCCCCTTTGAAGGGCTGTAGATGTGGCCATGCCCCTAGTGGATTGAGCTCGCAGGTTTAGGAGGATTTTTCCCTGCAAGCCTGTAGCACTCTGAGATTGCCAAAATTATCCACCTAGATAAGGTATGACCTAATTTGTGTCCTGTATACGAACACATCAAACCATAAAGTGGATGTTCTTGAAATGTAAAAGCTTAATGCTTTTCTAGGATCTAACCTATGAAGTATATCTTCCTCCTTGCCAGGGTGAGATGGAGGGTAGAAGGAAGGCAGGACGATTTTCTGGTTTAGATGAAAATCCGAAATGATTTTCGGTAAAAATGAAGGTTTGACCTTCAAGACAACCTTATCCTTTTAGAAGGACTGTAAAGGGTGGCTTTACTGACAGTGCCTGCAACTCACTAACTCTGTGTGCTGATGTGAGAGCAACCAATAAAATGGTTATAAAGGTTAATAACCTTAGAGGACACATATGCAGGGGTTCAAAGGGTGCACACATTAAGAATTTTAAAACCAGATTTAGGTCCCAAACCGGCACCTGGAAAGGACATGGAGGATACACATTAGGGAGTCCTTTCAGGAATTGAGTCGCTAGAGGGATTTTGAAATAAGAGCATTCCTCTGACAAGCACTTAAAAATGGACAGTGCCGCCAGATAGCCTTTAATGGTACCAATCTGGAGCCCCAAGTTGGCTAAGGATAGAAGAAAAGATAGTACGTCCGGTGTTTTGCACAGAAAAGGATGTACATTCTTTTCCCTGCACCAGTTGCAAAACTTGTTCCAACGGTACAAAGATTTTGTTGCTGGTCTTCTAGCCGACAACACCTCCATAACGTCATCTGGGAGGTCCCAATCCTTATATCTCAGCCTTTCAGAAACCAAGCGTGAAGGTTGAGAATGTTGATCTCTGGATGGAGAACCCGACCTCCTCTCGTGAGAGAACATACTCTCCCTGGGGAAAACGTATCGAGGGCAGATGGACATGTCTAGAAGGTCCGGGTACCACCAGGGTCGGACTGGGACAAGAAATAGGCCCGGACGTCCGAAAAAAAGTGGCCCACCCCTCACCTCAAAAAAGGGGCCCACCCCTCGCCTCAAAAAAGTGGCCCACCCATCGCCTCAAAAAAGTGGCCCTCAAACCATAATCCCTGAATCGCATCAATTCACGACTTTACAGAAAATGCTATGCCAAAAGAGAGAGAGGCGGAAAGTTCACAATCATCGAAATGGTTACACACCCCAGTCATCTGTGCAGAGGGCTATCGAGGTACACAATCTCACAGACTGCGTGTGGACACTCACACTACCGAACACAAGGGCACCTGGGGCAGCAACAGACCTCGCCCCCTGTCAGCGTACCTTCACTCCCCTAGCACCGAGTCAGGGCCTTCATGTTCCCTTGCAATCTATGCAAAGCTTCCTGCATAGCCAGACCCGCATGCGCACATTAAGGGACTTGTTGACACCCTGATTGGAGAGTGCCACGTTCACGCAACTCTTCATGCAGACCCTACTCCCTGAACTCGCATAGCTGCCAAGTTGCCCACATACATGTCTGACTCCTCGAGCCAGTCCTGTTTCTGTTCCCCACTGCATGCTGGGACTTGTAGGCTATTCCTTACAATGGGAAAAAACAAACTACAAGTTCCAGCATGCAATTGGAAATACAGAGTAGGACTAGGCAGGGGTGCATCTACACTAACATTTTGTCGGGAGAGCTGGGGCTAACCTTTCAAACGTTGGGAGGGGCGCTAACATCACAGAATGTGTGGGGGCCGGGGGGGACACTTCCTTGTGTGGGGGAAGCTAACTTCTTTACACATTCAAAAGAGACTATTCTAGTGCACTCGCAACGTTACAAGCAATTAACTCTCCCCTTCATATCTGAAACCACACACACCTAATAACTGCAGTGAGAATGAGCGGTCTGAACCCCCTAATCTTCCGATCCCTCCACTGACATGCAAGTACTAACTCCCCGACCCACCCCCTCACCAATCCCGATTTCAATTGTCTACAAACGTATGTATAAGAACGCAAGTACTAACAGTGAAACGTGTTACATTAGTAATTGCCGGGCTTGTGTTAATTGTGCAGCCGAGGGCACTATTTATTTTCTGTGTCCTGTCCTGCCATGACTCTGGGTCAGCCAGGCCACGCCAAATAGGCCATAAGAAATAGTCGGTCACATTTTGGAAATCCTCATGACTATTCCCTCTGATCAATGGAGGACTACTCTGTGCGCACCAGCGTTACTTATTAACACTGCATGATTGGCGTATTGGAAATCACACCAGCCAGTAAAAAAAAAAAAAAAAAAAGAAATGTGTAACTTACGTCCGCCGACTGCGGGCCCAGGCGTGGGTTTCAGCAACCGGCCGCAGGCCCAGTGCCTCATCCATGATTTCGGTCCAGCAGCCACGGGCTGAATGGCCGTCGGGTCAATAAGGCTCTGTCACCTCCCCACCCGAATCTAATCCCCGGAGTTTCCCCATTGCCCTCCTCCCTCTCCAAGCCCTGGGCGCCCCCCGCCCGGCCCTGCTCGCTGTTAATTGAATCGTGTCGGCGGCCCATTGACGGCTCGGCTCCGGCTGCAGGCGATTTCAAGCCGCAGAAGTGATCACTGAGGCCGGATCTGAGGGGAAATCGATGGCAGCCACAGCCCGAGGATTAACTGCGAAACCGGGGGAGATGGGGTGGGGGGAAGCAGAGCAGAGAGGTGGGGGGAAGTGGACGGATGAAACAGACAAGGGAAGAGGGGAACTAGACAGAGAGAACGCAGCCGCTCAGCCCTCTCAGCACCAGGAAGACTTCAGGAACTCACATGACCGGCCCAGCCCCCAACAACCTGCCATTGCAAATGCAATGAATCACAACAAAAGGAGCGGCTCCTGGCCCAGGAGCCGCTCCCCTTGCCGTGACCCACTGCATTTGCAACAACTGGCGCCACACTGTCGTCGGATCGGCCCAGGGCACCACCAGGCCAGTGCATTCACCAAAGAAAGGCAACACTCGCGTGTTACCTCTCTTTAATGAATGCACACGCTGTGCGCCGTGCAAGCCAGCCAGCACACCGGCCCACACACAGCAAACCAGCCCCCAGGGCCTCGGAACGTATCGGCCACGGGCCGATTGGCCGACGGGCCAGTCCAGCCCTGGGTACCACCTCCTCCTGGCGCAATCCGGGGCAATTAGGATCATATGTTTTCTGAACTTTCTCAACCTACTGATCACATGAGGAATGACGGGGACTGGAGGAAACGCGTATAGGGGCGGAGTCCCACACTTCATGGGGTTTGGTATTTACTGCTTGTGGTAAATACCGCCTGTGCTACTGCTTTTGTGTGGAGGTAAGGACCTCGACACAAAAACAGGCGTTACAAAGTTTTGGTAACAAAACTCAAAATGTGTAAAAAAAAAAAAGTCAAATATTTAGTGTCTAAAACTACTGAATGTTTTAGGGCTACCACCAAACTCAGACAATAACCCATTAACTTCATTCCTTCTCAGCTCTTCCGTAATATTTATTATCTCTGTTACGGAGTAGAGTTTGTAGACAGTTTACAATTCTTTTTTTTAAGTACTCAAGGCTTTAACTACTTAAGGGTAAAATATGTGAGGAGATCATTTTTATAGCTTGTGTACTGCCTGCCAGATTGTATTGTCTGTGAAATCTCAGGCTTATTTAAAAAAATTTAAAAACACTTTTTTTGGAAAAGCACGATGCCATTCCTGGTGTTTTTTTGTTTTGTTATGATTCTCTGCCTGTACACAGTAGTGTTAGAAGGGAGGTTGACTGATGCTACTAAAACTTCATTGCTTTCTTGAGAAGGCGTCCAAGGCTTGCCCGAATACCTCCAATAGACATCCAGGCAATGGGGAGCGAGTCCAAGTCTGTGCATTCGACTTGCTCCTGGGCATTGCTAAAAGGCCTCAGTTTTCCCTACTAAGCAGATGAAAGGCTCCTTGCAAAGCAGTGATGCTAGGAGACATCCCATATTGCCTCAGCTTGGATTTGCAACCCTCCGGTGCCTAAATGCTCCTAGTTTCTGAAGGCATGGGATGCAAAGCACAGCTTCCACCCCACAGCAGACAATACCACCTTAACCTTCAGGGTAGGGATAGAACCCCAGCAGTCAGGGAACACAGAATGGCTTTCTCGATCCAATTCCTGCTGAAACAAGGTACCAGTTGATCAGACAATCATGCCTGTATATCAACAAGAGGCCCTGGAAAAGCGCTGTAATGGTCTCGAGGTTACATGGGGATCCATACAAAACATTGAAATAAACAAACTGGTACATTTGGTTCGTAAACGTGGACAATTATTTTGAGAACAGTAGTGTTTTTATTCAAATCTCTGCACAATGAGTCATAGGCGATATGGTGCTCTCTTTCTAAAAACCCAGTGTCAACATTTCAGATCTTACCATGGCAGAGTTGGTAGCTTCATCTCCTGCACAGACCAAGATGCTACCATCCTTTTCAGGGCTCTCGAAGATTGCATTCTTGGTGAGGAGTTTGCAAGTGGGGCCAGCACTGAACGTCTGGACTGGGTAGCAGGAACACATCACGTCTTCATCTGAACCCACCAAGCGGCTGGTGGTCAACTCCATCATGACACATCGGACAGAACTGTGGGACTTGCCTGTAAAATAGAAGTAACCCAAGGAGTGAGTGTGTCTTTGCCACCCTCAGACATGGTGACAATTATAAGCGTTCAAAATAATCAGAGTTAACACATACCACAGTATAAGAAAGCTCACTCAGTAGATGAGACTAATTTTGAGAAGCAGTGGCTTAACCCAGAAAGCAGTAAGTCTACTTGCATTTTAGTTATGTGGCACTCACATGGCAGGGAAACTGAGGGAGAAGAATAATTTCCTCAGCTCAGACTAACATGCCTTTAGCACCCAAGTCACATTTTCCATAGTAGTAGCAATCATTAAAATATGACCCCTGTGAATAATTCTCATGGCAGATTTGTGCTTAGTGAGGTGAAATGTGAAATTATACTCTACTGCCAAGCATTTTCCAGCCTTCCACAGATGCATTGCACACCATTTCTTGCTGGACCAACAGCGAATTCTCCATTGCCATTGGCTAGTGGCACATGCAAATTGTATAGGCTGCTTATAGGACAGATATGCAAGGCAACACTTCACAGTAACATGGTCTTTCACTTAGACTTTACTGTTGTTCACAAAATCGAGAATTTTTCAAGACCAATATAAATCTCTGCATTACAGAAAAAAATAAGTTACCACTTATGCAATAAGCTCCGAGTAGGGTGGGCATTACCACTTCAGGTAATCAACAGGGCCTTAACGAAGGCCCCGGGGCATTACCCGAAATGGTAATGGCTCCCCTGCGAGAGGCTTATTGCCATTAGTCCCACAGCCCGTAAGACCGGGGTACTAAACACGTTTTCCTGTTGCAAAACACTATGGCATGTCGCAACAGAAAACAAACAAAAAAAGTAAAAAAATGGCTGCTGGGGAACAAAAAACAGTCTGTTTTCTCTTTCCATGGTAGACATTGAAAACAATACAAAAAAAGTAAAAAAACAAAATGGGCACCATGGAAATGGAGATGGGATTACACGTAGTCCCTTCTCTCTTTCCATGGTGGGCATTAAAAATTAAAATAAAGGAAAAACGTAAACAAAACAAATGGAAAGGTTTGTTTCCCTGGCGGCTTGTCGCAGATCGGGAGCAGACGCACTGGAGACAGAAGTGTTTCCAGCGCATCCTGATGATAGCAGAAGGAAATGCAGACCGCAATCCACCTTGAAATGGAAAACTTTGACAGAGCCTTCCCCGTGACCAGTAGGTCTAAAAGACACAAACAATTGATCCGTAGAACAGAATGACTTAGTACTCAAGGGCACGCGCCACATCCAGCGTGTGCAGTGCTTGCTCCGCTGGAGACGTTGGGGTGCCGAAGAACACAGGCAAAACTACTGGTTGATTAAGATGGAAGGAGATGGGGACCATAGGCATAAATGTCGGGTTAGACAACAGGATAGCCTACTTGTGAAACGTCAAATAAGGCAGTTGCAGGAAAATGCCTGGATTTCACCCACTCGCCTGGCAGATGTTATGGCCACCAAGTGAGCAGTTTTCCAGGAAAGATGTTTGAGGGCTGCCTTGTGCATAGGCTCAAAAGGCGGCTTCCTGAGCTTTACAAGCAGTACATTCAGTTCCCACGCTGGAGCTGGGCAACAGATGGGTGGCAAAGAACAGAAGAGCCCACATGGGATGGCACACATGCTGAACGGTTATACCTGGAGATTGCAGCCAGGTGTACCTTGATTGAAGAAGACATGAAGCCAGACCGGGCTAGACATAACAAAGAAGGCAACATGTCTTGTGGCCGGGTGGCCTGAGGCCGCAATGGCTCCAGAACCACACCTGGAAGCGTTTCCACTTGCTCTTGTAGCACTTAAAAGTGGATGGAGCTCTTGCTCGGGCCAGGACTTCTTGGCAGTCTTGTGGAAGGGACAAGCATCCAAATTCTAAGAACACAGGAAAAAAAATTATAAGAAATAAAAGAAATAAATAAAAATCGGCTGGCGAAACTCTTGCACCGACTATTGTCGTAGGTGGCAAAAGGTTGATCTCGGTGTGCCCCACATCTGTAACAGGTGAAGATGATCCTTGTGCAGCTCCCACTTGTGGTAAGAGCGCAACTCCCTGCTGAAGGAGTCTGCTAGGGTATTCTGAATACCTGGCAGATGGAGGGGAATGACCAACATTGGGTGCTGCAATGCCCAATGCCAGAGGGCCTGCACTTCCATGGATAGCTGTGGTGACCTGGTTCCCCCTTGCCTGCAGACATAAAACAATGTCGTCGTATTGTCGGTATAGACACGTACCACCTTCCCAGCCAAAATGGAGAGGAAGGACTTCTGGGCCCAGAAAATCACCCGCAAATCCAGCATGTTGATGTGCAGACTCTTTTCCTCTTCGGACCAGAGGCCTCGTGTGCTGGTCCTGAAAGTGGGCCCCCAGCCCTTCACCAAGACGTCTGTGGTGACAGTGGCCTGATGGTCCGGCACCCTGAATGGGGCACCCTTCACCAGAGGTCCCCTATCCGAGCACCAGGGAAGGCTATGCCTGAATGCTTGCTTCAGAATTATGTCATGTTCCCAAGTCCCTGATGCCTGAATCCATCGGGCGTTCTGGAGAAATTCCTGCACCGGGAGCATGCTCAGCCTCCAGTGAGTGATCAAAGGGATGCACAATGAAATCATCCCCAGCTGAGGCAGCGCACCTTGACCAAAAGAGCGGCCATCCTTCGTCCACAGGTATAGAGGTGCAGGTTTGGGACACAAGCCTCGCTATGAGGTACCGTGCAACTAGGCACGACTTTGGGAAGTTTATGGAGAATCCTAGCTGTTGCAGGCACTGGATGGGGACGCAGCATTGACTTCTACCAGCAGGTATCAGGGGTTCTCACCAACCAGTCATCTAGATACAGGATTACGTGGATGCCCCTCCGCCATAGGTGTGCCACTACTGGTGCGTGGCACATGGTAAACATCCGTGGAGCAGAATGCAGGCCAAAGGGAAGGGTTCTTCAATTGATAGCGTACTCCTGCCATCACAAAGCGTAGGTAGCGCCGGTGCAAGCGACAAATAGGGATGTGAAAATAGCTTGCTTGCTTTATAACTTTATTCCGGCTAAGTGCCATAAAAGTTTCACATCAATGAACAATAACACTTTTGGCATCCCATGACAAATCTGGGACAAACAATCTAGGAAATACCATAAAAACAAAGACATCATGCCGCATTAGCCATTTATGCCCATGGGGAAGGCAGGCCCCACCGGCCTTACCCCCAATGGTACTGCGTTCGCTCCTGTCAGGACTAGCACCAATGGCATTTTTCCCCAGGGAAATGCGATCAGAACAATTACACTATTTGTCAGTTGGGTACCTGGCCTACTAGTCCTCAATATATCTCTGGCCACTCCGTTTCTATTGGCATTTATTAAAGAAACAAGCCATTTCATGTACCATTGTCGAACGTAATCCAACAAGGAAAAAAATGGTCCCACTCTCCCAACTTTTTCCCAGACCCCACTCCCCCACTAACCTCCCAACCTACCCCAAAGGTAAACCATAAACCACTCCCCATAACCCCATCACCCCCCCAAACTCCCTCCTCACTGAACATGTCCAGGTGTTTCAATGGCCATTTATCTGTGTCTCTAGGGGTCAGTTCGTAGCTAAAGAACAAACAAAGAAACCCTTCTGTTTTATTTTGGCGCCCTCCGAGGCCCCCTCTCCCCCCGCCTTCACTGCCCTCATGTGCCGCCCAGGGTTGCTAAGGCCCCTACATCAAATCCCCATTGCAAAAGCAAAGTACCTCAGTCCGCTTGGAACCTGGGCAGCCTATCGTGCACCACTGCCGTAAGCCTCTCCATGACCATCATGTCGTGTGCTTTCCTTTCCCACATTTCCTTCGACAGGAGAGACCCACTTTTCAACCCCTGGGCTAGGGCCCACCTCCCCGCTCTCAGCAAAGATTCCTACATCCTGGTGAGTCTATATTCCTCCCTGCTTTTCTCTGGAACCCCCAAGAGTATCGGCAGTAGATCCAGACTGAGCTTGATTCCTGTGGTTTCCTTCATCCAATCAAACATTTGGGCCCAGTAAACCTGGGCCAGTGCCACACATATGGGCTATGGACCTCTCTGGCCACAACCCTTGGGACACATAGAAGTCTTCACAAACATCTTGGACAACTTCTGGGGATCCCTGTGCCAGCCCATCAATACTATGTCGGGGTGAACAAGTTGCCCTGAAAGGTGACTTTATAAATTCACACCCATTCTTCCTCTGCGATTTCCTCCTCAGCCAACTCCACCCAATAACTCTGAAAAGTCTGTCTCTCCCCCTAAGCAAGACTTATTCATGCTTTGTATAGTCTGGACAATATGCCCTTTCACATGGTTGAGACATCAAGAACCTTTTAGAACATCGTTAGCTTCCTTGCCACTTTTCCACCCCATATTTGGTCGGTCATTCTGTCCTTGATGTGGAGGTACTTGAAGACTGAGACCACCTCCCTCCCCAGCACTTCTCTTAAGGATTCAAAGTCTAGGAAAGCCCGGTCTTTAAACAGTTGTCCCGCCCGTTCAGAACCCATGTCCGACCACTTCTACGAGTGGGCCGGCCCTTGAAGCGTCAAGTCGAATGGGGGGGCCCATACTGATGTTAGGGGAGAGCGCCATGTAGAAAATGTGCAGTTACCTTCTGTGTCGCGCCATATGGACGGAAGACCTCCAATAGTGGGGTGTGACTTGAGGCGTTCAGGGATGGACCTGGGAGGGGACCACAAATAATCTCTCATCTTCAGGGGGTGGGCTGTCAAGTCTTCCAGGTAGGTCCTCAGGTCGTCCCTCATGTGCTCTTGCAACACCCTCAGTTGAACCGCTTTGTAATATAAGCAAATGTCTGGGAACCCAAATCCCCCCTTATCCCTCGGGAGCGTCAGTGTTGCCATTTTAATTCTTGCAATTTTAATTATTTCGCCATATGAACCTGCCGAGTTCTCCTATCAGTTCTAGAAAGAACTGCTCTGAGAGCTGCCTTGGGATGGCTGCAAATAAAAAGAATAACCAGCGGAGCACGTACATTTTTATGGAGGTCATCCTTCCGTACCAGTTCAACACCTGGGGGTCCCATCATTTTAGGTCGGCTGTTAATTACGCTCAAAAGGGGTCATACTTCGCTGAGACTAGCTTGTTTAAGTCTCTGGTCACATTGATGCCCAGGTAGCAAATGCCTTTATTCTCTACTCTCATTCCCTGGAATCTCTCTCAGAGTCTAAAGGGGGGGTGGGGAGGGCTGAGCTTGAGTACTGGCCTAATACAGGATTTCTCAACATTGATCTTCAGCCCTGAAAGGCGGCCATACTATGAGATCTGTGCCAGGAGCGCAGGAAGTGAGGATTGAATGTTGGTGAGGTACCCCAAAATGTTGTCTGCGAATAATGAGAGCTTAAACTATCACCTGTGGGGTGAAATGATCCCTGGATGCCATAATTAAAGGCCAGAGTTAGTATGAGGTCTCCCCAAAAGTAAAGACCTGCCTTGAACTAATGTGGAAATAAGGCCCTGCACTTTCAAAGCAAAAAGGAGTGAATTTGGGCCTCAAAGCCTGGAGAGGCATACACATATAAATTGCTCAGCATAAGGGAAAGACATGAGTCACGAGTGGCCAAATTATGAGAGAGCTGAAGTAATGTTCTCATAAATTACTGTCCACAGAACCCTAAATGGGATGTCAGCATTGTGCGCTACAGTGAAGAAAATGTGTAAATAAATGTTTCCCTTTAAATTAAAGACATGCTCATGCAAATGTGTGCCAGATTTGTAATATATGAACTTGGGTTCTGTCAATCATGAGCCTATCACAGAGAAAACAATTCACAGAATCTACAAGGAGATGTTGAATTGCAGCCAAATTATGGCTTTTTCACAGAGGAAGCTTCACAAAGTGACATTTCAATTGTGCCTTTAAAATGACACTCTGAGCATCCAGATGTACAGCTAAAGTCTCTAAATATATAATTACGTTGCCCTCACCTAGCCCCTTGTATACAGGGAACAACTTTGCAATTACATTTATTCATGTTAAAAGTGTGTGCCTTCAAGAATCATTTTAAAGTGAAAATAGGATTTAAAAAGTAATGTTGGCTAATGTGGGTTGCTGGCCACTGGTTTCGTTTCTCTCCCATTGCTTGTTAGTTCTTCAAATAAGAAACTGAATTCATTCCCTTGGTTGGCTTGAAAACCAAGATCAGGGCATCTCTGCTCTCCAGCAGTTTATTATCTAAACCACTTAGGCAGCAATAAAACTGGCCATAGCTGGAAATTAGCTCTTGAAGCTCTGAGCTAATCTAAACACAGGACCCACTCTTGACATCACAGCCAGGAACAGACTCATCCCAAGGGTGGGGGCTAGTGTTAATGAGTGGTTTCACTCCCATTGTGCAAATGGGAGATATGCTTTTTATGGTATAACATTGGCAATATTGGTCGCACAATAATCAGGGTAGGATTTTTGAAAAGGTGAAAGTTGACTGTATCTGGTCAACCAAAAAACGATTTTGGTGGGACAGACACAACCCAAGTTATTTAGGAAAACATCATGGGGCACCCTTGGTGTGATTGAGGGATATGAAAATTGGAGAAAACCTGCAAATTATGATTCATATTCTGCCCACCGAGCACCATATTTTTCATGGATATAGTTTGGGAGTAAATGAGAAAAACTAACTCTGCAATGGAAGAACCTACAAACTTCCAAGTAGGGTCATTTGATTCACCGGTAAAATAGTGTTAAAAAATGCTATCATGTGGTGAAATATGAAGAGTAAGGGCATTTGTCACAAGGTGAGATTTCTGTGTCCCCAACCCAGACCGAGCACTCCTGTCAGAGTAAGATGACAAAAGGGTCTCCTCCTCATTTCCCAAAACACTCCTACCTTTTCTGGACCCATCAGCCCACAGATGGGAGTGAACTTTTGAACAGTGCCCAATCCATTTTGCGAGAACTTTGACACACTAATGATGTCACTTACCCTATAGATAAGTCATCACGCCTCAAATCAGGGCCTTCGTACAAAATCCTTAAGTGTGCATGCAGCCAAAATCTGGAACCGTCCCAACCGTCCCAGTAGAGTGAGGCCTACATCTTGCAGAGGAGCCAGGAGGTTTAGTAGCTGTCTTGGGACCCCTTGGAGGACAGAGTGAATCCTCGACGGACCCCTTGACTGTTCCAGCAGCGATGCTCTGACGCTCCATGATGTCCATCTAGCCCTCTCTTGTAAGTATAAATATCCCAAACCATAGACTGCATAAGCCCTATCCTCTTCAGCATTGCCCTAGAGATTCTCCCATGGAAAAATCCCCCCCATCTTATTTGTCTGTGAACTTAAGTAATTTTCCTATTGAAAAATCCTGTATTTGTCTATTATAGTTGTTATATTGTGCCCTATCGCCCATGGGCCTCAAGGCGCTCACAAGGAACAGACAACATGGAACAAATATCTCAAAAGAAGAAGCAACCAGTGCTATTAAGTTTCTCCTTCGTCAAACAGATGCGTCTTGAGTCATTTTTTAAATGTGGTGAGAGAGACACTGTTTTTAATCAAAGAGGGCATAGAATTCCAAATCGTAGGAGCCCAGTGAATAAAATTAGTACGACCTACTCTTGCCAAAATTTTACGTGGTTGTTGTAAGTTATGTTTTCCGTTAGATCAGAGATTTCTTCGAACAGGAACCTTGGTTA
This sequence comes from Ambystoma mexicanum, assembly GCF_040938575.1. Classification (NCBI taxonomy): domain Eukaryota; kingdom Metazoa; phylum Chordata; class Amphibia; order Caudata; family Ambystomatidae; genus Ambystoma; species Ambystoma mexicanum. The sequence goes on from NC_090921.1 coordinate 1,035,169,168, forward strand.
ATCTCTTTGCAAGATAGCTTCGGGCAGAGCCAGCCAGGCACTTAGAGCATAACTGAGCATTTGAATTTTATTCGCTGCTGGACAGGTAGCCAGTGAAGTTTTTTTCTGGCTGCAAAGATTTCTTTCCAATCGATTCAATCCAAAAACGGCCCTAACCGCACCTTTCTGTATGGTCTGCAATTTTGTGATGTTACCTTTAGACGTGCCCATTAAATGACTGTTGCAATAATCCAATTTTGAGTTAATTGTGGCTCCTGCAATCAACGCTAGGTTTTGCTCGGATAATTCTGGTCAGATTTGCCAAAGAAGATTAGTATAAAACGCGCAATTTGATTTTAGGTGAGACATGTCTTTTGTACAAGAGGTGAGTCCATAAAGATACCCAAGGTCTTAAAATACTCCAAAACTTCAATGAAGCTGTTAATCTTAAATTTGTTGTATTGTTGGTTTATCTTTCCTATTTTCTGAGGTGTACCAAGAATTAAGAGTTCAGTTTTTGCCTCATTGAGCGCAAGAGAGGTATTTGGCATCCATTTTTGTATAGCATTGAACACTTCATTAACTCTTTGCACATCCTTTTCATAAGAGCCTAGCAGTTCAAAAACCAACTGGGTGTTATCAGCATAATTTGTAAACTAGACACCCATATTTTTAAGCATGTCACATAAGAGTTTCAAAAAAATATTAATTAGTAACGGTTATAAGCACGATCCCTGTGGGACGCCACAAATCAACGTTTTCAGAGAGCTGAAATTACCCTTCACAACAGCGGCCATTCTTGGGCCAAGGAATGATTTAAACCAATTTATGGCTAATGGAGAGCATTTGCCTGTTATGCTCAATCTCTCGGCCAGAAGATCGTGATCTATGAGATCAAACGATGAAGAGAGAGTGAGTAGCATAAGTAAGGCAGGGTATCCTTTTTCAATGATACTAGCGATGTTGGCCTGGAGATCCAGGAGCGCAGTCTCTGTTCCGTGTTTGGCCCTAAATCCAGATTGCTAATTTGCCAGTAGTTCATTTGTATCTACAAACATTTGGTACTGTAGATAAGCAATCCTATCGATAATTTTAAGCAAAAAAAACACGTAGGTTATGGGACTAAAATTGCCCGGTATTGATGGATCTGAATTTTCCTTTTTTTTATAAGAGGCGTAATCCAGGCTTCCTTAAGGTCTGCAGGAACATAAGCTTCTTCAAAGGATTGGTTAACAAATTGTATTACCCAGGGTGCTAGGGTATCTGCATACTCGTTAAATAGATTTGCAGGGAAGATATCCCCTTGACAAGATGGCCTTAATTTGTGCAGGACCTCCAGAACCTCTACAACAGTGACTTTTTCAAAGGAGAAAAGATCCGAATGGCGGTGCAATGGGTCACTCTTAATAGTCAATGTTAAGGGGAGGATATCCTTATACTAAGAAAACTTGTTTCTGTGCTTCAATAGCTTGTTGATGTTTTACAGGTTTTTTCAGAGAAACCTTCATGGATATCTTGACACCACTTATCACTCTCTTGAGCAGGGTGCATAATTGGAGGGTCTTTCGATTGGGATTTGGCTTGTTGAATCCTCCCGTTAAAGTGTTCTGATTTGGATTGAAAAATAAGCGCCTTTTAGTCGTTTTTCCATTGAAGAACCTTATTTGTTTGTGCATTTAAGTCTGGCCTACCAAAACTCATAGGCCAGATAAACAATCCTGCTTTTGGTTCAATGAAGAACCAGTGTCCCTGAGACACATAAAAATATCACTAGCACCTCCACAGGAAAAACACCCCCCCAGAATCAGCTAAAGCCTTTGATGAAGCTAATAAAAAATACAAATCAGCTATAATCACCCAAGAAGCCAATGCCTTCAACCTTCGCATCGCTAATGCTTCCTCAGAAAGCAAAGAACTGCTCTCTATCCTTAGAGAGCTAGAAAATCCTTGTCAAGTTTTAGCACTCACTAATGCCAGCAAAGACTGGTGTACCACAATACAAGACGTCTTAGCATCCAAAATCCCACTATTACAAAAGAAAATTGATCGCAAAAAAAAATTAGCAGAAAAAACTCCACCCACCATCACAGCAAACCTACCTAACCCCACTCCCGGCACTCCATTTCATTTCACACCTGTCTCACACGAAGTCTTAAACACCATAGCCAAGCTCAAAGCTTCCAACTGCAAAGAAGACCAATTCCCTTCCCACTTAGGTTAAACTCTGCACCCCCACCCTAACACCCATCATCACCACATTAGTTAATGCTTCCTTTCCCACCAACACAGTCCCCACCAGCATTAAAAAAGCATGGGTGATCCACCCCTCCTAAAAAAACAGGCCTTGGATCCATCCATCCCCATAAACTACCGACCTATTACAACGGTCCCGTTTCACCTGAAAATAATTGATAAAATAGCTTACTCCCAAATACAAATCCACCTAGAGCATCAACAACTACTGGTGGGCCCGACCGTCAGGATTCTGCCCTAATCATAGCACGGAGACAGCCCTTCTCGATCTAAAGATCCAAATGGATGCCACCAGAGAAGCAGGCAAACTCTGCCTACTAATGCTTTTGAATCTCTCGGCAGCATTCGATTTGGTCGACCATGACAAACTCTGCGACACACTAGCCAATAACTTCAATCTGTCTAAGGATGCCACTGACTGGATCAAATCCTTCTTAGACAGGACATCAAGAGTGTCCATCGGCAAAAATCAGCCGACCCCATACCAGTTCTTGCTCATCTCCCACATTGTACAATGCCTATACCAAGTTGCTCTTTGCAGCCCTGGATGCCATGGGTGTCATCTACACCAACTTTGCAGATGACACCCAGATCCTCATCCCACTAACAAGCAACCACGAGCAAGACTCACTGCTCATCAACTAAATCTACTCTCTTATCCAAAACTGGATGGCTAACAATAGCCTTTGCCTCAATGATGACAAAACAGAGCTACTCATATTAGGATCATCCTCCAAAATGGACTCTCTTCAGCCGGTTTATAAATCATTAATTATTGATGGCACCACGATCCCAGTACTTAAACAAGTTAAGACACTTGGTATCCATTTAGACAGCACTTTAACTATGTCAAAACAAGTAAATACCCTAGCCTCCTCCACCTCCTATACTTCTAAACTCATTTCCCTAAGTCGAAAAAATTCCTCTCACCTGATAACTGCGTTACATTAGCAAGAGCACTTTTACTTTCCAAGCTCGACTATTTTAACATCCTCTTCCCTTGGCACACACAAAACCAACATAGCCAAACTCCAACTTATGCAGAATAAAGCCCTCAGAGCTGCCCTAGGCATAACAAAATCTGAACACACCTCCAATATCAAGAGAGACAACTACTGGCTCCCCATCCAAGCCAGGATTCTATTCAAAACCCTAAGCATTACGCATAAATGCATTGCCAACAAAGCTCCCAAATACCTCATCAACACAGTCATGAAGAAATCTCAGACCAGAATTCTCAGATCCAACAATAACTCACACCTTGAAATCCCATGATACAAAAGAGAGAAAGCAGGGGGGGCAGCAGCTTCAAAGTCCTTGCTCCTAGGCACTGGAGTTCCTTACCTACCAATATCAAGAATAAAACATCCTACCCACAATTCAAAAAAGTATTGAAAACTTGGCTATTTAACCAATATTAAAGTAAGCTAAGATCACCAACCCATCCCGACTAGACCTTCACCCTTCACTTGTATATATACTGTATGTAACATTATCATTGTTCTATTGTGTCTCTGCTATAATATAAAGATTGTAATTACCCACTGTCTGTAACTACGCCGCAATACCTCTGGGTCTGAGCGTATAATAAATTTAATAAATAAAATAAAAACGTTCCTTTTGAAAAATCCTGTATTTGTCTGTGCGTTGGAGTCGTTTTTCCATTGAAGAATGTTTTTGTTTTGTTTGTGCATTTAAGTTGTTTTCCCATTAAAGAATCCTTTGTTTGATTGTGCATTTCAGTGATTTCCCATTGAAGAATCCCCAGTTGCCCGTGTAGATCCTTAGTATATTTTTGCGAGTAAATCAATGAATTTCCCCATTTATTTCACAGAATTTGTATTGTGGAAATTCGAAATCCACCATCTCTTCCCAGTGCATTTTGAATTGTTCTAGTCATAAAAGTGTTGCCCAAAATAATCAATCCCATTGTGAGCTGAAAAATGAATTTGTCCCGGTGTTTAAAAATTGTGCCCTTCAAAACGAATTCCCATCTGCGACTGTATTTTCCCCTATCTCTGCCATCCTAATCCTAAAACCGATTTCCCTTTTGTGAGATATTCCTTTGCCCAGAGCCTACCTGTTATTCACCTGCCATTTTAACTAAGAATGATTTTCCTATTGTACACCATTGCCCAGAGCTTGCCTGTCATTTGCAGCCTCAGTAAAAACGAATCCCATTTGCATTTTCTTTTCCATCGAAATTGAGCTAAACCTCCTAAAAAACGTTTTCCTATTCTGTTCCGCTTTCCCTATTGTGTTGTGGAAATGAATTGCCATTTGCATTACCTTTCCATTGTCCATGTGTTGCTTATCCTAAAATCAATGTTCCTCTTGTATGCTGGCTAGTATCCTCTAAAGCCCTGCGGTTTTATTATGTATAAACTGTACAAAGTCGTCTGTTCTGTCCCATAGCAGTTGTGCTAAATAATTAAAAATCCATTTTTTTCATTGTGCAAAAACAAGTGTCCCATTCATTGCTGGCTCCCCATATTGTTTCTGTAAGCACTATTCAAAATTCGATTTTTACTTTGTGCTCTCACTCCTGACCATGGCCTTCCATCCAAAACTGATAAGCCTAGTAGAGGTTTAGGGGGGGTGAGGGTTGCAGGGACTGGAGTACCATTTTGTGTGCGCATGCACTTTCCTGTCTGACGCATTCATTTTCTTGGTGTTTTGAACTGTACAGTGGGGAAAGAAGTAAAGTAAATCCTTGTGCTCTATATATTCGAGTTGTCTCAGTGTGCCGCTTCAACAAAAAGGACGCTGCATTTTGTGTTGCTACACCTTGGTGGCGGTTGTAATTGTTTATTCTCATTTAACATTAAATAATAAATTAATAAAATATTCATTGATAACACACCGGCCTGGTTCCTAGTCTACTGTGACACGGGGTGCGAGACGGGTTGAAGGTCTCCTTAAGAAAGAATGTATGTTGTAGGAATAAAAAGTTTATATTGTGCGCCACTTTCATTGTAGGGGAAGGAGATCTCGGACTTGCTTGTGCCGTATAATATATTGTGATACTCCCCCCTGTGACGCCTTGGATCCGGTCGTTGGCTCGAATTGCGATTGGTTCCATTGTTGCATAGAGAAGTGGCGAGAGGGGACACCCCTGTCTTGTGCCCCTCGTCAGCCTAAGCATCTCAGAGAAACCCCCATTCACACACACCCTTGCCTTATATTGGTTGTAGAGTTCTGCTACCCATCCCCATCTTTGATGGGGAAGGGAAGTTAGTACCCATCCCCATCTTTTAAAGGACCCTCATCATGAAAGGCCATTCAACCCTGTCAAATGCTTTCTCGGAGTCTAGGGATACCAAGTCATCTAGGTCCCCTGATTGAGCACAGTAAATGAGGTTCAGGGTCTTCTGGATGTTATCTGATCCCTGCCTTCTGATAAAGCCCACCTGGTCGATGTGTACCAATGTTGGCATTCCCCCCTCCAGTCTCGTTCCCAAGATTTTTGCCAGAATTTTAACATTGCTGTTCAAGCGGGATACAGGTCTGTACGAGGTGGATCTGGATGGATCTTTTACCCCTGTAGGGATTGCCACAATCGTCGCGAAAAGCATAGTGTGGGGCATGGTCTCTCCCTCTCACTAAGTATGGGGCCAGTCGGGACCTAAACAATTTGTAAAACTTCATTGAGAAACTATCCTACCCCGGAGACGTCCCCGACTTCAAGCCCTTAATGGACTGGAGAACCTCATTGGGGGGTAATTGGGCGCTCAAGGTTCTCCACCATCTCCGGGGCTATCCCCGGTAGGGGAAGCCAACCTAGGAATTCATCAATCTGTGTGTCACGTCCCCCTTCCATTCTGTGGTTTGCTATAGTATTTCACAAACTCCTCTTCAATACCTTTTGGGTCTATGATGGTTGCGCCTTCCCCAAACACTCTGATCATTCTTGGCTTCCTCTCGTCCCTCACTCTCCATGCAAGGATCTTGTCTGCCCTATCCTCCTTTTCGTGATATTCCTGTTTCAAGAACAGAAGTTTCTTTTCTGTGTCCTGAGTTAGGACGGCCTTCAGTTGGGTTTTGTATCGTTGGAGCTCTTTTGCTTCCGTTGAGGATATTCTTTATCCCTGGGTGCCACCAGGTTGTAGTTGAGCTATCTTTTTACAGAGGGTGTTTCCCTTCTCCCCCCCCCCCTCTCCCATTTCTTTTACGCATCTAGCTTATTCAGCAACCCCCGGAACGTTGCTTTAAAACCCTCCCAAAGGGATTGGGTCCCCACCTCCCAGGTATCATTGAAGAAGAAATAGTCCTCGATCCCAGAGATTAGTTCCTGTTGCAGTTCTCTATCCTTCAACAGGAAGTCGTTACATCTCCACCCCCAAGCCCCTGGCACGAATTCTGACTCATGCCCCATGTAGTCTTGACCAGATCCTGGTCCAGCCATGGGATTGGGGAGACCTGCGATTCCAAAACTTGTGACTTCAGGGGCTTGTCCACCAAAATCAGGTATATTCGAGAGAATGAATCATGCACTGTTGAATAGTAGGTGAATGGTCTATCCTTCTCCGTGGGGGTGTGTGGGGGAGGGAGTCAACCAATCCCAGGAATTCATTCACTTGCCCAAACCGTAGTGAGTCTTCACCCCCACCCTGGGGGCTACCCTCCTCGCCACCCGCTTGCAGTCTTTCACCGGGTCGAGGAGCATGTTGAAATCCACTCCCACCACAAGATGACCCTCCACAAACGTAATCAGGGGATCCCTCACTTCCTCGCAAAATTCGCATTGGCCCACATTAGGGGCATAGTCTGACCCCAGGGGGATCCAGGATCCCTGAAGGTGACCCCTGACAAACACGTACCTCCCGTTTTGATCAGCCAGGACCGATTCCATCAAGAAACCCACTCGTGCTGAGACCAAGATTGCCACCCCCCTCCTCGCCCTCACATCGGATGCCAAAAAGATGTCTGCCACCTCCTGGGACAGTAACCTGGGTTCCTTACCCCTCAGCCAGTGTGTCTCCTGGAGGCACATCCAGTCCAATTGTGGCCTCTTAATTCACTGAGCACCATTGACCTCTTATTAGGCGAGTTGAGACCCAGTGCATTGAGGGAGCCGATACTCATTTCACCCACCAAGGGCATTATTTAGTTTGAATAACACATTACTCACCCCTAACCAGAGACAAACCCTTTGGGGGCTCCTTTCCCTGGGGTCCCCCCAACACCAAGCCAACTCCACATCTGCACACTATGAACCTTACAAGAAATACACACAATGAAATCCCCCCTGCACTCCTGTCCAGATTAGACACTTTGTACAGGATCAAATAATTATCGGGCGCCTCCCACCCCCCCGAACTCCGAACCTCTTCCACAGAAAGCCATTTACCCTGAGCCCCCTTCAGCACAACATATCTCACTCTACTGCACCCCCCCCTCTCATGCCCTCCTCTTTTTCTCACTGTTACGCCAGGCCCTGACGGGGACTGCTGGTTATGTTCACCCACTGCCAGGTCTTCCAGAGCTTAGAGCCACTGGCATTCTTCGTAGCGTTCGTCAGCGAGGCCCCCTACCTCCCGAGGGGGTGTTAAACTTCTGTGTCCTGGGGATCCTTTGTCTTTGTTGGCCACTGCTCTAAGCTCCTACCGGCGTCTCGCCTGGTTCTTTGGGTTCTCCCATCAGCTCAGCAATCACCCTTTGGATGTCGTCCGCCGTTATTAGCCTGTACGAGTGACCCTCTTGCTCAAAGGATGTGGAAAAGGTAAAGCCCCAGCAGTACCTCACTCCCTTTTCAGTGAGCCATTTCGTCAGGGGGGCACATTGCTTTCTTCTCGCTAGCGTAAAGGCAGATAAATCTTGATAGATGGTTATCTTAGCGGGGCCAAATGCCACTGGGCCCACATTCCTCACCCTCTCCAGGATCTTTACTTTCTCCGGGAAGTAATGGAACCTTGTCAGAATTTTTCTCTGGCCTCCCACCCCTCCACCTGCCCGGTGTGCTCGGTCGATCGTGGGTTCATCAATCGCGTCCGACCCAAATAGGAGCCTGAGCATCTGCATGATTGACCTATTCATATCTCCCTTGGTCTCTCCTTCTCTTTCCGGGAACCCAAAGAAGCTGAGGTTGTTTCTCCTCTCCCTGTTCTCAAAATCATCCATCTTCAGTTTGAACTCTGACTCCCTTCTTTCCAGCTCGGATAACCTCATATTTGTTGTTTGTTTGTTCATTTATTAAGCGCACCAGACTCGTAAGTAAAAGGGCGCAACGACAAGGAGATGCAAGGCTTACATAGTTACATATACATAGGTTACAGAATTAACATTTCAAAGGATGAACAATTTTGCATGACTACAGGATATATACAATATGAACAAAGGGTTACATGTACACATGCTGCAATATTTGCCATTTACACTATTTACAAAGGAAAGAATATAGCAGGATATACTGTTTCTTAACTGCAGGATAGTGTTCTCGGGGAGAGGGAGATGGGAGGCTAAGGGTTGGAGGCATTGATGTGTTTTATGAGGTTTTTTCTGAAGAGTGGATATGGTTGATCAGCTCTCAGCTCCTGGGGCAGTGAATTCCATCCTTTGGCTGCCTTAACAGTGAAGCCATTACCCCCGATAGTAGTAAGTTTGTATTTGGGGATATTCAGGCAATTGGTGTTCCCACTTCTAGTTGGTCTGAGAGAGGTTTTTCTCTGAAGTCTGTCTATAAGGTAACTAGGGGCCGCATTGTTCAAGGCTTTATGCGTGAAGGAGAGTGTTTTTAGAAGTATTTTATTGGACGTGGAGAGCCATTTGTGTTGGCGACTCAAGGCAGAAATGTGGGTTTTCCTGTTTATGCCAAGGGCTGCTCTTAGAGCGTTATTCTGTAACGTTTGGAGCTTTTGAATGGTAGATTTGTTAGCCCCAATGTAGAGGGCATTGCAATAGTCGATTCTAGAGAGTATGAGAGCTCTAGCCAGGATCAGACAACTATTGTCAGAGAGGAACGGTTTACCAGCTCTGAGAAGTTTGCATGTGTAAGCCGTTGCCGAGGTAAGGGATTTGACCTGCTTGTCAAAGGATAGTGTGCAATCCAAGTAAAATCCCAGGGTTTTATGTCCATTGTCCATTTGCGTTTCCAGTGTGTCCAGGGAGGTTTGGTTGTTCTCCAGGCCCTGAACCCTCTAATCGAGAGCACATTCCCCTGATTTCTTTCATAAATGCTGCAATGTCCTTTTTTGGTGGGTACCGGGTCTTCTTCCATTGCTCCGGCTTGGTCAGGAGTGGACAAGGGAACGCCAGGCCAGGGTGCCTGAAATGTAAGTTTCTCAAGAGCAGTCTTCCAGCTCATTTACCCTTGGGCTCCCGTAGCTCCCCACTAACCTTCTTCTATTGGCTTTGGCCATGCTTTTTCAGGTTGGATGTTTGGGTCCAGAGGGGTGCGGCCTTGTTCACCGACCACGCGTTTCCTGCGTCTGTTGGGCGGGTACGCTGGGACCCTGGGAGTAAGAGCCTCTTTTCTCCTGTTTGGTTGTCTCCCGATGCCCTCTGGAGGCTCGTCGCTCCCCTTCGGGGTTCTTTATTTATGTTTCTCCACCCCCTTAATCCTCTTGTAGAGAAGGAGCCAAGTATCCCCATCTCAGGAATCTCACACATATTGCCTATATGTTGGGAAACAGGTGTGAAACACGTGCAGTACCAGTGAAAATACCGATAACAAGAATAATCCTGGCAGCAAGGTTCCCATTAAGAAAGCCATATCTGCATACAAGACAGTATATAATGTCCATTTGAATGAAATCCCAGAAGAAGCTTGAAAAGAGAGCAAAAGAGCAGATTGGTGACGTCATGCTAAGTAAAACTGACGCACCTAGAAGCGATGCAGAGACACAGTGATGATAGTCTATAAGGCATCAGGAAAGTATCAAAGATGAGACATCTCAGGCTCGAGATGAAGAAACTTATGCTTCAAAAACAATGAAGATATCAAGTTATTTTACACGTGTACAGATGCAAAGAAACACAAGCAGACAAAGTATTCTTTATATATAAGTGAAGAATGGATGTTTCCACTATGTGTTACAGCAGAGCTGGACCAGAGAAGTAAGGCCTTTTCCAGTGTGTCGCAGCAATTGAAATATAGAAGTGAATCTCCGAAAGGAGAGGCTGGATCAGCCCCAAGAAGCCAAGGTCTTATCGCACTGGCATGAGCAGACAGTTACAATTGTGTGAAAGAATGAAACTCCTGTTCAGAAGGCATATACAAAAACAAGGAAGTAGTCAGAGGTTTATTGAATGATAGTATTTTAAATGCACAAGAGCTGAAATGTGTGGTCTTCAGTCACGTGGATGGATGGAACTGCACAAACACGACGAGCCACACCTACGCAGAGGGGCAGAGCGTGCCTCTACTCCTTGAATTCTCCAGAGCAAGTAACATTTCCAAGGCCAAGTGCAAGTTCAAAGCCTTCATTGACGTGCAGACCACCGAGGTGAGGATACATGATATGCTAATTGGTGGGACGCTATGGTTATGACCAGCTCACCAGCACCTGGAATTCCAGCCTGCGTGCTGCTAATGTGGGTGGAAACGTACTGACGTATGTAAGGGTGCCAACCAATTGTAGAGGGCCGCGTAATTAAGAGCCCTATAGTTGCATAACCAATGGGACCTTGTGTATTTAGGGACGCTCATGGTGACTTGTTTGATGGGTGGGCTTAGTAGTCCCACCTGATGTTGAAGAGCCTATCACTTTTTAGACTAGTATGGAACGTATACCTAAATGTTCCCCTTAAGCCCACCACATTTGCCACTAGGCTTTTGTAGTTTGCCACATAGGAGGATGTCAGCGAATGAACAAGTTACTTACCAACTGGTAACGTCCTTTAGGCTGGATGTTCCTCCAACGTATTCCACATCTTCACATGTAATGTCCACAACTGTGCTGCTTCGGAATTATTTTCGTCAGAGGTCGTCCTGCGTCGGGTTGACGTCCCTCGAAGGCCTCCGTCGAGGGTGACGTCACTGGAAGTTATAAATGGGACGCACAGCGCCCATAGAATCAGTATGTTTTTCCCCCCCAAAACGTGTAACATGCTCGTACACAACGACTGATTGACTGCACAAAGCCTTGCGGGAACGCAAGCTGCAATAGCGTAGGAAATTCTTCAGAAGGGCAGGTTGGGAGGGCGATGTGGAATACGTTGGAGGAACATCCAGTTGAAAGAACGTTACCAGTTGTAAGTAACTTGTTCTTCTAATGGATTGTGTCCTCCAACGTATTCCACATCTTTGACAGACTACCAAAGCACTGTCAGTGAATGGAGGAGGGGAAAAGAATTTAGCATACCCAATCAGATGGCAGAATAAAGCACTGCTTTACCAAAGGCCATATCCAGACCATGGGACGTATCCAGGGAGTAATGCTTGACAAATGTGTGGATGGAAGACCACGTTGCTGTGTCACAAATATTCCCAATAGGAACCCCACGCTGTAGGGCTGTGGATGTTGCCACTCCACTAGTAGAGTGAACCCTCAACCCCTCCAGAGGGTCCTTGACCACCAATCTGTAACATTCAGTAATGGTGAGGATAATCCACCTGGACAAGGTCTGTTTAGTCACAGCCTGACCCAATCGGTGTCCAGTGTATCCCACAAAAAGCTGGTTGTCCACTCTGACTCTGGACATCCTAGAGATATAAAAGCTCAAAGCTCTCCTAGGGTCCAACCTATGGAGTCTCTCCTCATCCTTACCAGGATGAGGGAGAAGGATAGACAGCAGGAAGTACCACTTTCTGGCTCAGATGAAACTTGGACACTACCATAGGTAGTAAGGACTGACGTACGTACCCCCAGTACAACCCTATCCTTGTGGAACACAGTAAAGGGTGGCTTAGATGAAAGTGCCTGCAATTCACTGACTCTGAGCAGATGTAACTGCAACCAAGAACAGTCCCAACAGACAAGAGTGCAGTGGTTCAAACGGAGCACCCATCAGGAATTTCAAGACCAAATTCAGATCCCAAACTGGCACCTGAAACGGGGACGGCCGGAACACATTCGTGAGCCCTTTTAGAAATTGGGAAATCAAAGGAATCTTAAAATATGAACATTCTGAAAATAGACAGTGCTGCTAGGTAATCTTTAATGGTACACACTTGAAAACCCCTGTGGGCCAAAGAAAGCAAGAAAGAAACCATCGGAATGGAACACTGAAAAGGATCTACACTGTTTCCCTTGCACCAAACGCAAAACTGCCAACAGGGATTTGGTTGCCGGCCGCCTGACCGACAGCAACACCTCCATCACGTCATCCGAGAGGTCCCAATCCTTATATCTCAACCTTTCAGAAACCAAGCATGAAAGTTGAGTCTTGACCTCTGGATGGAGAACCCTGACCCCGTTCGCTCCCCCCCAATCCCTCCCCCAAACTCCAAACGCGCGAGCGAGCGAGCGAGCGAGCGAGAGAGAGAGAGAGAGAGAGAGAGAGAGAGAGAGAGAGAGAAGATCCTCTCCGTGGGGAAGACGGCATGGAGGGCAGGTGGACATCTCTAGAAGATCCGGGTACAACACTCTCCTGGCCCAATCCGGAGCAATGAGGATCATGTGGGATCCGAACCTCCGCAACCTCCTTAGCACCTGAGGAATGACGGGGACCGGAGGAAACGCGTACAGAAGTGGGAAGGACCAATCCACGACAAATGCATCCCCTAAGGCTCCTCTTGGAGGAAATTCCCTTGAGCAAAATCTCTTGCACTTCCAGTTGGCACCGGTCGCGAACAGATCCACTTGAGGGGTTCCCCAAAGGGCGAAGATCTCCTGAATGACTTCCTGCTCAGAGCGTGCCGGTTGCATTCTCCTCTCGGGCTAGATGAACTGCAGAGAGTGAGACTCCTTGCTGTATCGGCGAGAACCAGAGCTGCATCGCCTCTCTGCAAAGCGGGAGTGACCCTACCCACCCTTTTTTGTTGAGGTAATGCATGGCCACTGTGCTGTCTGTCATGATCGGGACACTCTTTCCCGCAGAGAAGGCAGAAAGCCTTCAGGGCCAGCCTGATGGCCCTCAGCTCCAAAATGTTTATGTAGAGTTTGGACTCTGCAAGAGACGAATGACTGCTGGCGGTCAGACTGTTGACATGAGCTCCCCAACCTGTAAGGGAAGCGTCCGTCACCATTGTCACCTCCAGCCACGGTTGCCAAAACGGCTCCCCCTTCATCAGATTCTCTTCTCTGGCCCACCACAGAAGATCCTGCGAGACAGAGTGGAATCTGAACGGGATCCGAAATCTTGCCTGAGAATTGCGACCACTGCCTCTTGAGAACCCATTGAAGGGATCTCATCCTGGCCTCTGGCACCATAAAAATGCAGGTTGCGATGAGGCCGAGCAACCTAAGGAATTCGAAAGCCGGAAGACTCTGGGCACGTTGAAATTTGTTGACCATCTGTACAATGTGATGAGCCCTCACCTTGGGAGGCGAGCACTTCCCCAAGGACGTGTCCAACACAGCCCGATGTACTGGAGCTGCTGGGAAGGTGTCATATGCGACTTCTTGAAGTTTAGGGAGCAGCCCAGCTTGTGAAGAGAGTGGCAGGTGAGGCCGAGATGATCCAAGGCTTGTTTGGCAGAACAAGCTCGCATCAGCCCGTCGTCCTGGTAGGGGTAGACGTGAACCCCCCCCTCTCCTGAGATACGCTGCCACCACCACCATTCGCTTGGTGAAGACCCTCAGGGCTGAGGTCAATCCGAATGGCAGGACCCGAAACTGAAAGTGCGAGTTGCCAGCCGCAAACCTCAGGTATTTTCTGTGCTTCGGATAAATCAGCACATGAAAATAAGCATCCTGTAGGTCCAGAGACACCAACCAATCCTGAAGTACCTGAGAAAGAGTGACCATCTTGAACTTGTCCTTCCTGAGGAACTTGTTCAACTAACGCAAGTCCAAGATGGGTCTCAGTCCCCAGTCTTTCTTTGGATTAAAAGAATATGGGGAATACCATCCCTTGTTCCTCTCTGCCACAGGCACTAGTTCTATAGCGCCTTTCTCCAGCAGTGTCAAGATTTCCTGCACAAGGAGAGGATCAGGAAGCTTCAAAGAGAGATTCCCAAGTGGATTGTTGTGAGGCCACTTTAGAAAGGGGAGGCAGTAGCCGTGGGCTATTGTATCCAGAACCCACGCATCCAAAGTAATAGCTCAACATTCTTCGAGATGCCGAGACATTCTGCCGCCAACCGGCAAACAATGGAACATGGCCTCATAGCTGTTTTGGAGCGGCTGTGGCAGCACCTGAAGGCAAAGAGGCAGCTTCCTGAGCGGCTTTGGCACCCCCAATCTCCCCTTCCACCACGGGTACCTTTTCGGTGGCTCCTCTCGTTCTACCAAAAGAGGAATAGTAACGAAAGAAATCCCCCTTCCACTGTTGTCCCCTAGGATGAAAAGGCGGAGGTTGACGCACAGCTGCGCCCCAAAGATTTAGCAGCAGCTTTGGAGGTCTGCAACTTCTCAAGGCTCTTGTCAGCCTTGCTGACAAACAAATGAGAGCCATCAAAGGGCATGTTCAGAAGACGGGCTTGAACATCCGTAACAAAACCAGACTTTCTGATACGCACAGTGCTTGCAGCCATGGACCGGCCAACACTATCAACCGTGTCCAACCCAGACTGAAGGGATTCACACATGGCATCCTTGCCATCCTGCACAAGAGCAAGGAACCCATCCCTTTCTTCCCCCTCTGGGATATGCTCAGCCGCTAGAGAGATACAATTCCACAGTGTGTGAAAACCTTGCCAAGGCACAAGTGGAGCTGGCAGACTTCAGTGCCATACTCCCAGCAGGAAATACCTTGCGTGCCCAACCATCGAAGAGCTTGTCGTCCCTATCAGGAGGGATGGTAGGGTACGCTGCCTGTCTCGACGTGGTCATAGCCGCCTGGATCACCAAACTCTCGGGAGTGGGGTGAGTGGATAGGTAGCTGGGGTCGCTACTAGATGGGCAGTCTCTCTTAGTTAACGACTTGTTGACCGCTAGAAGAGCCTCTGGGGTCTGCCAAGTAGCCGCCACCCTTTTTTGCAATGCCAAATGAAAAGGAAACCCTGGGTCAGTGGACGGACCCTGATCATCAGTCGGGTCATCCTGATCAAATGCAACCGGAGGACCGGACCACCCATAGATACTCTAACTCGAAACATCAACCTGCTATAGGAGGATTCAGCATGAGCCCCCGGCTCTGGCCTACCAAACTCTACCTCAGGAGATGTGTCAAGGCCACTGGCATCATGTAACGACTGACGCAACTCCTCCAACGGACTGTCTTCAGAAAAGACCATGTCAGAAGCCGCCTGAGTTTCAACAGGCTCAAGCTCCATATCTGACCTCTCCTCATAAATATCATGCAGAGAATGAAAGAACTCCTTTGTAGGGACAGGAGCGGCCCTGGAGTACACAACAGGCCTCACAGTCTTGGATAAAGCCTTTCTTGGAGGATCCACAGTACCAGGGGCCTCCACTGGCAAATTCCGACCAAATTGCCCCGAAGGCGTCGAGGACGACGATGGCTTCGGCGTCGATAATGGCGCTAAAGGTTCTGAGGGCTGGATTGTAGGTAAAGCTCCGGCAGCCGCACTCGACGGACACGGCGCTGAAAACGACCGAGCCCTTTCCAGATTTCTGCGGTTTCGCTGGGGACGAAGACCGAGACCTGGATCTGGCACATCTCTGGCAATCCACCGAAGCCTTGTCCGAACAGGACCTCAACGGTTCCTGATGTTAATCGCGCGAGTGCCCGGGCCCGAAGGCACGCAAGCATCGGGCCGAGATCGTTATCTGCCGGCTTCTTCCGAAGGCGCAGACGGAACTGTGCCCTGGGATTGAAAAATCGCCAGCATTTGCTCCCTGAATGCCTCCCATTCCTCAGGAGTTGAGCATTTAGTGGGACAAGCCACTTTCCTTGCGGAGCCATCATTCGATGAGGACGGGGAAGGAGACCGGTGACGGTGCTTCCGGGAGTGCCGAGATGAGGACGAGTGGACTGGAACTTTTGAGGTTTAGAAACCCGACCTACCTGTAACTTCCCCTTACGCTCCCGCAAGGCCTTGGCATTCAACGACTGGCCCTTCGAGCAGTCATCCGTATCATTTGCCCAGACACCACAAGCAGATGCAGTGCGGGTCTGTAATCGCCATCTTGGACTTACAGTCCCGGCATGTCTTAAACCCAGAACGCGGAGTCGGAGGGGAAGAAGATGAAGACATTTTCTTCGAAGATTACACAAGGCGTGCCGAGTTCTCGAAGCAAACATGTAGCTGAGGCTATGTGCGCCGTGCGTCCTATTTATAACATCCAGTGACGTCACCCTCGGCGGAGGCCTTCGAGGGCCATCGACCAGATGCCACAGACGCAGGACGCCCTCTGCCGAAGAAAAAAAAAAAAAAATCAGAAGCAGCACAGCTGTGGACATTACATGTCAAAGATGTGGAATATGTTGGAGGACACAATCGATTTGAAACGTAGGTTAACATCATCAATGACGAGTTTTTGCTATATAAAGAATGTTTTTATGAAATGCACTGAGGGACCATGCTATTAGACGTATGTTGATGTCCGTTGTACTCCCCGTTTTAGATAATTGATATTAAAACGGTCAACTTTGCCAAATGACTGAATCGTTATGATTATTGATGTTTGAGTATCTTCTGCATCCCCATTCATCTCAAAGTATTGCTAACTTGTCTTAAAGGGCTGGGTCGGCTGTCCCAGTTTATTCTATATGGACGTGGCTCCTCACCATCCCCTGATGCAGGCCTGCCGTAGGCCTGGGTGATGTGGCCAGGAGGGCACATTCCCCTCTTCA
Organism: Ambystoma mexicanum; assembly: GCF_040938575.1. Taxonomy (NCBI): domain Eukaryota; kingdom Metazoa; phylum Chordata; class Amphibia; order Caudata; family Ambystomatidae; genus Ambystoma; species Ambystoma mexicanum. The sequence goes on from NC_090921.1 coordinate 1,035,186,202, forward strand.
GGTCAAGCGGGCCCACACTTCACCACCAGGTTCCAATACTGCTGTTATAGGGATACGGCGTCACCTATTATGTGGGGCCGTATGGCCTTTCACAGCTGGCCCCCCTCTCAGGTCCTCCCTCCATGGCTACCAATCGAGTTTGGGTCAGTTCTTGGCTCACCTCCTCAGGATGGGGGCTGCAAGGTCACGCAACTTCCTGTGCTCACTGCCTCCCCCCGCTCTACACGTCTTGGCTGCATGGGGCCAAAGCAGGGGCCTGGGTCCTACCTCACTTCCAGCCTCGCCGGTCTCCTCGCGGGTTTCCGAGCCTCCCGGGTGGTCACTTCTCTTCACTGATGCATGCGGGGCCTCTGAGCTGGCTTGCCCTCTCCTGCTGTTTGTGTGTCTCCTGGCGGGATGCCCAGTCCCCTCTTCAGGGGACACCAGTGCACTGTGCCAGCCCCACTAGGGGACAAAGCCCTGTCGGTGTGCGCCGATACCAGGGCACACTCCTTCTGGGGATCGACTAATTCCTCTCCACCCACCTCTCCCGCTCAGCTTGTGTGGCCTGCGGGCCGATTCCTTAGTTTGGTTTCTTCCATGGCCATCTCGGCCATTTCGTCTCAGATTCACCCCAAACTTAGGGCAGAGGTCCCCCAGGCCATCAGGAGTGGAGAGCAGGGGGGCTCAGTTCCCCTTTCTATCTCCGAGTTCGCGAGCATGCACCCCCTGGTGGCCACCATCTCTGGCCACTTTGAGGGCACAAACCTTTATCACAATAGTCAAACGCATCCTTCTCCAATGTGGCTACCCTACTACAATCCATAATGTGCTCCCCGGATACAAAGTAAAACCCCCTAACAAAGCGAAGCCAGTGGAGGCATTTATTCCAGAGGGCTTCCCTGGGTTAGTGTCGTTTAGATGATGGTTTGGGTACTTCATGGAGAAATTTGTTTTAATTTATTTTATTATTTGTTTAATCAAAAGAAATTTTTACAAAAGGAACACAAAAGTGACGCAGTGTAGTCACTAATTGGCTAGTAGTACTGTTTTCAGTCCAATAGATTCTTCAAACGACATTTAAGAAGAGGGAGTGTCCAAGGTTGCAGCGTTAGTCAGGATATATTTTAGAATTTTCGATGTTGCGATTACCCAAGAGCACTTTTCCCCACCAATCAGCCTCGACCACCAAGTCTGTTCGTCCATAAGTGAAGGATTGGAGAGGAAACATTTCAAGTACTGCATTCTTATTTGACGGGTGCCCACAGATGACAGCAGCAAGTGACGTATAGTATCTTTTTTAAGGTATCCACTTTGCAAAAACAACAGTTGTTAGTAGGGGAAAGACTTCTTACTGCCAGTATTTCGTTTGAAGATTCAGCCGTGCTCTTAAGAAAAGATTACGAGAAAATCTGTTCGGGAATTTCATAATGAAACCTTGAAGTTGATTCAGTTTTTTAGTGTTAGCTGGCAGGTGAGTTTCTCGCAGCTGTATCTAAAGTCAGAATCCAGTCTAGTTAATTCAGTTTCTTAAGAGCTTTTGTCGGGTTCTTGATCAGTTAGTCTTCACAGCTCTGAATGGACTTCAAAAAGGTCACTGATGTCTTTTTTCCAGTTTACAAGCATTTTGCAGTGACACTCTACAATTTCTTTATTTATCAAACTATATATTACAGGGTTATTTGGGAGCCGGCACTTTCTGTACAGCATCAGGGAGTTGCAGGTAATTGTTCCTTGTAGAGACAGTAAGCTGAGTTCACATCTAAATTTTGCCACAGGGGTAGATTTTGGTAAGCTGAGGACTGTCCTCCAGAAGTAAGCTTCTAATCTGGGCCATAATGATTTCGGTATTTACGGCATAGCTTTGGCCCTGTAGGGCAATGATGGAACTACCTTAATTCTGTAGAAGTTGATATCTGGAATCATCGAGAAACTGCCAAATTTCCTGTCAATGGCTTTATCTTGTGATGTTAATTTCCTGTTTTTTCTCTAGGAGAACGCGTGGATAGATGTTTGAGCTTTGAGCTGTCCAGGGTCTGATGTTTGAAATGCATCAGCGGGACAGGGCCTCCGTATCCTTGTCCTTTACTGCTTTTTATCGTGTGTTCCGTCGTGTTTTCCATGCAGGAGTTCATGTGGGACTCCTGGCGGTGGGGCTCTCTTTTGGTTTGGTGAACAGACCCATGGGATACCCTTGTGGCACCCATGGGTAGGGGTACAACCCTGTGCCCCTAGTGTATGTTTTTGGGCCCCTGTGTGTGACCCACAGAGCAGGGTACAGGCTGGTGGCAGCTCCGTGCTGAAATGACTGGTGCCCTGAGCGTCCTCCATTTTGGGATGACCAGGCCCAGTCATTGGAATCGGTAGATTCCTGATGGAGACAAAATGTCCCCCATGGCCTCTTGCCTTCCATCACCTGTTACCTTGATCTTCCTGAAGTCCCGGGAAGCCCTGCCTCTGTCCCTGCCCCCTGACTGGCTGTTGGGTGGAAGTTCCATATATGGTAGTGTGGGGAAGTGCCGACCAGACTGGCTGAAGCCTTCTCAACGACCGTATGTTGTGGGTGGGACCTGGGTGAATGGAGTGTGTGACGAATACGCATTCTATGTTTTGGGTGTCTAGTATCTGGTGTTTGACATAATAACTGAGACAGCCCTGCCCGAAACCGGTATGAATGTAGTATGGAGTGTTGAATGGCTCTGAGTGTCTGGAGAGAAGTGAATGGCCTGAATGCACTGTGTGCCCAATTGGCTGGCTGCCTGCCTGCATGAATGCCCTTAGTCGTGATTGGATGCTTGAGTGTGACCCAGCAGAATGAATGGGAGATCAACAGTATATCTGGGGACCTCTCACTGCTAGGAATTGTGTTCAGAAGCTGAAGTCCACTACGACGAGTAACTGTAGTAACTGAAGCTTGACCTTGAAGCCCTGCTGGACGAGAAGAATTGATGTTGCTCTCCTTTGCAATCTGAAAACTGCTGTGCCTCCAAGGACTGACCCAGAGAGGACCTGGTAAGGCGCCCTCTTCCCGAGCTACGAGGGACCATCTTGCACCAGCTGATCTTTGCCAAAGCTCCCTGGTAGACAGACCTTCGACAGGCTGCCGACCCGATACGGGGACCGCGGCGGAACTCTAAAGAGAAGCGTCCGGACTGTTGTCCGCCACTGTCGACGACCGCCATCGCCGGCCGGAGCCGCCGTGCTCCCGTTTTGCCTAAGAACTTCATTTGCTCCGCATCATTGCCGCTGTATCCTGCTGGAGAAGGCCTGACCGTCTATGCGCCAAGGAGCATCCGCCGGTGGGTTTCCCGCCACCCAAAGACCACAGAGATGCCGACTCGATGCCCTTGCTGGGCCACAGTTCTTCAAACTCTTTGCGGTCCAGAACTATCGACACCGAGGTGCCCTGCATGCCTCTTCCTTGCAGGACGTTTACGCTTCCCAGTCAACGAGCACTCCTAGGAACGATGCGGCCACTTCACCGTCGTAGCTTGACCTGTTCTCCGTCGGACGTTCGACAACCCGTGACTCCTGCCTGAAAGGGAGGACACTCAAGAAGGGCCGTTGATTCTCAGACGAGGAACGCTGCAACACCAGGTACTTTGGGGTTGCAGAACTATTGGGAAGTCTAGTGTGAACAATAGAAGGAATGGGCTTGGATCTTTCTTCTACAGGTTGCCCAGGTGGGGGGGGGGGGAATCTCCACACAGAACTGTGTTTAACGGTAGTGACCAGTATTCTGCCAATTGTTCAACCATCTTGCTTTCCTTCCTCTCTCTACTGCTATTTTCCTCTTTATTTTGATCTGTGTGTCATTCTGACCGTATGCACTTTAATGAGATCTGATAACGTTTGTGGTACCACTTTAGAACTGAATATATTTACCATTGTTGATTTCGGAGTACAAAGTGAGTTATTGTGATAGTGTACATAACCTTGAATATTAATTATATAAAGACGGTTTTAACCAATACAGTGTGCAGACATTCCTTTGTGGGTGCTTGGGGACTACACTGTACTTAAGAACCAGCCTGCATCACCTCCTGAGAAGCTAGGCCTCGATTGCTCGACTACGTTACCAATAATAGAGAATCTTGGCAGGGGTCCTCTCTGCCTCTCCTCCACCACATAGAGAGTGGAAGTACAGACCCCTCCCCCTCCGGCGTCTTAATAATGATTCCTAGATACTTAAGTCATTTACTTTTTCTATTACACAACCATCTAGGTTCCACTGAAGTCTGTTCTCTTACGGATTTCTTCCAGCGCCATAACTTTGGTTATGCCTTCGTTGATTTCAAGTTTGTTTACAGTGATGTACTGGTGTAAGTTGTGAAGTTACCGCTGAAGACTAATTGGTGTATGGTCAAGTAAGATTAGGTCGTCAGTGTACAACAGGTGACTGATTTTGGATTGGCCTAGTTTCGGAGGTAAAGATCTTACAGTGTCTTCCGTGTCTTTAAAGTCTCCCAAGTAGGCCAAGAAGAGAGCAGGAGCTAGGGGGCAACCTTGCTTGACCCCTCTCAGTTTGGTATGTCTGCCGATAGTAGGCCCTGTCGGCTTAGCCGAATTCTCATTCCTGTCTTGGTGTGCAGAGTTTTTATCAGTTGGAGGATTGTGTCAGGACAGTTCCAGGCGGAGAGTTTGTTCCAGAGTCGGTCTTGGTCTACTCGATCGAAAGCCTGAGTTAGATCGACAAATGCTACGAAGAGTCTAGGACCCCCTTCTATGTTCTTACTTTTTAGTATGCTCAACAATAAGATGTTTGCAGTGGCTCCTATGTTTTTCTTGAAGCCTGATTGGAAGGGGTCGTCACAAGGGGATTTGCTCGTCCACGCTTGAAATTTCCTGAGTAGGAGGGAACCAAAGACTTTCCCATTAGGGTCAAGCAGAGCGATCGGGCGGTAGTTTGTTGGTTTGCTACTGCTTCCCTTTTTGAAAATAGAGAACACTATTGCCTCTGTCCATGATGGATTAGATTTGGTTTCTGCCCATCTTCTAAGGACTTTGCTAATGAAGGTGGCCCATTCCTCCGGGTGGCTCTTAAGGTCAAAGTTTGTTATGCCGTCCGGACCAGGAGCTCTAGATTTCTTTAATTTCTGAATTAGTGCTGCGATTTCTTTATCATTGAGCCTACCCCAGGCTGGATCTGTCGCTATTGGACTTTCTGAGGTGTTTCTTGAAGGGATCTGAAATAGAGTCTTGAAGTAATTCGCCCAAATAGATTCTCCAATGCTGTTCAAGATGGAGTCCTCAGAGGCGGTCGTGATGTTTCGCATAAGGGACCAGAATTGTCTGGGGTTGCGTCCGCTGATTAGTTTCAACATTGTTTCAGAATCTTGTTGATACAATGTCAGGCGATGGCCTCTCACCCAAGATCGATAGTTTCTGGTTGCTTCAGTTACTGTATCTCTGGCCGACAGTGGGTCAAGTCGAATTGCCATCCTCTTGATTTTACGGAACTCGCGTCTTTTGTCAACCAATATTTTGTTGTAGGTGTGTTTTTTTGGATTTGCGATTAGGTTTCGCTTAGCGCCAGTGTTCTTATAGACCGTGAGCAGAAGCTGGTAGTCAATCTGGTTCGTAGTGCAAGCATCTCGAGGTTGTTATACTTATTGGTTAACTCGTTGATGCAGCTTGCTGTCAATTTTACCTTGGTTATTGGGTTCAATTTGTGTATTCAGTATGCGATTTGATACATAGGTCGAAGTCCATGTGGTGGAGAGCAAGTTGTGGTCGCTTGCCTTTAACCTCAAGCGACTTAGTCAAGTATAGTATTGATCTTGTAGTCTATGGGGTGGCGTGGATTGCCATTTCCTAAGGTGTGAGGCGAGAGCCTTCGGGATCCAGGACCACAGCACCTGTAAAGGAGCTGCTTTGTCTGGTGTCGTAGACAATTTTCTGTTCGTGGAAAGGTCTTGAGTGATTGTTCTTTTCATTATCAGGGTTATGTCACCAGATACTTTGTCCGTCCCCGTAAACTTTACAGCCATAGATTTTGCTGGTGAAGTTCAATTCGACTACCAGGCCTTTGGAAATGGAGGGCTTTCATCTGGTATAATGACTGCAAAGTTGTTGCGATAAACTTTGTGGCTTCCCTGAGGTGGAACATCTTCTTTGGTTTTGATAGAGACCACCTCTCTCGGCGTCTTGTTTTGCTGTGTCTGACTAAGGTTTGAAGTAAGATTAGTAGGTGCGTTGCTGCTAATTTTGGGGTTTTGTGCCGGCACCGACGAAGCTCCTTTGTCAGAGGCTTCTGTTAGGTCGTACCCCAGCCTTAGTAGTTCGTCCGCCGTGTCTCTTAGCAAATTCTTCACTGTCGACGAGGAGATATGCAGGTAAGATATAGCTTTACGGTGCCTATGGCTTGGGTCAACTATTTTTAAGTCCTCTGAGTTGATTGATCGTAGCTTAGGGATGTGATGCAACAGAGATAACACTGATCTTCTATTTAATATTACTGTGTCGTGGTTGTCTAATAGCTGCTCCAGTTTGAAGATCCATTTTGATTTTTCTCTTCTGCACGTAGGTCGGGTGTAGGTTTCTGTTCTAGACCCATAGTGCATCCTCGAGAAAACAAGTTCCGTAGCAAGTACTTCGAATATTGTCAGGAAACGGGTATTGCACTTTAGTGCTCGATTGGATCTTAGGGCTTTTTCTTAAAGAGGTGTAACATGAAGACAGATCGCCGGAGTTGGAAGCATGGTTCTTTGATGTGACTTTGGCTTTCGTGTTTTTGATGCTGTTTATAACTGGCATGGACTGTGACGAGCTCCAGCCGACTTCATGTGATAACTTTTTGCATCCGTCTTCTAATGTGGAAAAGGATAGTAAAAGTGTTTCCTCCTGGTTGCTAATCCCAGTACTTGGGACCACCATTGATGTAAGGGTTTCAATTTTTCTGGCAATTCCTGCGTTGGATGTAGTGTTGCCAACTGCAGTAAGAGGGCCTTCGTTTAAATGCTGGCTTATGTGCATTAAAGTCTCATTTGATAGGAAATCTTCAACTGTTTTTGGTGAAACAGGTTGGTGCAATTGTTCCCCGTTGTGATTTGATAAGGTCAGTTTGGGCTCAGTTTTGTTGGTTGATCTTGGTGACGGGACGTGCCGTTTTCATTCATGTTTTTGAGTGAGCTTGTGCAAGGTACATCACGAGAGACTGGACCAAGTGCTAGCACACAACATTTCCCAAGGTTTTTGTCAATTCTTGGCCTTGGTTTATCAAAGATAGAAAAGTCTTGATTGGGGCCACAGATGGCGATGGTACCTTCTGTCAAATTTGAGGCCATGTCATCCAGAACAAGCAGGACGTCATCGACCTTCATTGAATCGACTTGTGAGGGTTCCACTATGTTTTAATGGGGGCACCTTTGTCGCAAGTTGGTTAGTGGCTGCTTGGCAGTTAAGTCTATAAATGTTTGCGTTCCTGATTCCATTGTAGTTGTTGTGGATGTTTGCCTAAAGATGGAACTTTCCCTTTGGTTACTGGTGTAGCCGCAGCTATAGAATGTACACTTTTGTGTGTGAAGTTTTGGCTCTTTCTTCTAGAGCCATTATGTAGCCTTCCAGGTAGATAAGTTTAGTATGCATCATTGCCTAGATTGTTGTATGGTCTTTCAACGTGTTGTTTACAGATTCGTATAACTTGCTGAATGGAGCTAAGGCAATTGTCACTGCCGGCATGATCGGGAAAATGTCTGGCTTTTTTGACGGTGTGTCTTTCTGTATTTACAGCCTGGGCACCTAATCTTTTGGTTGTAGGGGGTGAAAAAAGAGAAGGCGATGACGGAGGTCGCCAGGGAGTCAGACTTATAGGAGATTCCATGGAGTTTCTGCGGTGGACGCCTGCGCCGAATGGCGAGAACTTCTTTCTTGATGGTGAGAAACACGATTATCTCAAAGTGTTGGATTTCTGGTTTCGGCAGGGAGCATTTCTTTACGGATGGATCGTTTGATTTTATCCAGCGGCATAGTGCTTTCAATGACACTGTCAGGCAACGGTTCAGATGAATCACGTGACGGCTCTTCTTGAAAGTCCAGGTTTTCCTCCTGTGTGGACTCTGGACTTCGAGTTTGCGGGAAAAGGGGATAAGAAGCTCTCCCTAATGACTGCTGAGGTTGTGGACAGGTTGATTCTATAGGCGCCAACTCAACAAGTTGTTGACATGAAGAGGGTCCAACTGGCAGATGGGATGGAAGAATTGAAAGGGGCCCCTAGGGGTCCCTCGCGTTATGGAAACAAGGCAAGTCACCACACACGGTAGATACGCCAGACACGAGGTTGTATTCCCAAAGCTAGGGTTTATTGCAAAGAAAATAGTCTCAGTTGGCCAACTCGGTCTCACGCCCCGCGACGTGTATCTCTAGACCTCGAGGGACGCAAGAGAGCGAATTACGTACATCAGTTACATATATACAAAATGCATATCATACAATCAGCTGTGACATGTTTAACACCACCCTTTATTGGGTTTCTTTGAACTCGGTTTGATGATGGAAAATTTCGACGAATACGACACCTTCAAATATCTATTCTAGTAACAATATGCAACCTTGCAAGTGTAGAGACATCTTTTCTTTGTTGAACAGAACACAGTGCTTCTGTTCTTGTAAGCGAGCTACATACGGGGGAAGAGCCACACTCCAGACCCTTCTATCTATGAGGTGCTATTCGTGTCCTGGGAGCCGACACGCTCTACAGGGCTCGGGAAATGGGGGCTGTAAGAAGAGCATAATTCAAGCCTTTAGCTGCTTTATTCTAACATATTCTACCATATAACGAGACTGGATGGCAGCTGTGAAACGATTAAATGCCCTGCGGCTCTCCTTCAAGGCTACATTCGGGAGGGAGCCGGGCATTCCTTTCCGGAGCTGCCTACGTTGCGTTTCAACGAACTCCTTTATTAGCCTCGCGGCCTTGTCCTTTCACGTTCAGACAACAATGTTAACAGTCGAGCAAAGTAAGCAAATCATGTGCTGCGAAGCAGTTTGAACAGAAAGGAATGAGCAATCGTTAGAAAACAAAATGGCGATCCTTGTTACATCAAAATGGCCGCTCATTGGTCAAACTCGGAAACCTATATTCCTATTGTTATGTACATGAGACGGTTGGCCTTCGGCCACCAAAATACGTTTGCCGGCAATCGTGAGAGGTGTCCATTTTTCTGGACCGACAAACGCTCCTTTTGGCCGTATGCCAAGCGTCTCATTCATTCATTGTATCCTCCTCTGATGACAATAAGTCTCAAGTACCTATGTCTGAATTTTGCATGTTATTATAAGCATCATCATCGTCATTAATATCTATAGCCATTAATTCTTTCACTGTTTTCATTTAATTTGTGTCTCTGTCATCCCGGCCATAAGTTTGTTTTCTTTTTGTTATCATATGCATACATCCCTCAGTTATCTCAGTGCAAACTATCGGTAGGCAGTGTATGCAACAACAGCACGTTCTGAACATGCCAAACTAATTGCTAATATCGCAATCAACTTCCATCCCCAAGAACGCATTATTCCTCAAAACCAGGACCCTATTACCCTACCCCCTTCTCCAGTAGGGAGTTCGGAGCTTAGGACATGCATTTTCTTTATTACTTCAAAAATCGTAGGGGAGTAGTCATCTACGAATACGCAGCATGCTGATCCCACAATCTTGCAAATTCCTCCACGATCAACTAGGATTACATCGAGAGCCATTCTATTTTGCAGCATCATTAACCTAATTCCCTTTTCTTCCAACGTCATGTGAAATAGTATATCTGTCGTTGCGTTTATCGTATCCTTTAGTATTCTGGGCAGCTGCCTTATGTTATAGGAGTTCACTATCTGGGACAAGAATGGTATGAATGATTTTGCTACGTCCTTCGCTATCAAAACACCTTTGCTACTCCTTCGGTTTCTAGATCTGGATAGCCTGGCCATGTGTGCTGTTTCTAAGAGGAACACTCCCGTGAACAGTAGACCTAGGTAACATGTACCTCCCCAGTTTCTGGGCAACCAAGGATATGATTTTTCTCCACATATAAAATAGACAGGATCTCCCACATATACTGGTTCTATTTCCCATTTTAGTACCGCTGTATTCATGCATCCAGTAAATGTTCCCACTGAATAGGAGCCTTTCTTTTTTAGACAAAAAGGGACAGTTCGTGGGTTGTAATTCACCTTGTAAGAAGGGGGGATTGCATCTGTGGTCCCGTCTGAACTTACACGAAACGTCATCACAGATGTTTTAACTGGCGGGGACAATCTATCTGGTCTATTTTGTTGTGTTATTTTTCGCGTACTTTTATGCGTAGGTAGGTTCTGGGATCATCACTTGTGCTTTATGGAATATGGAACAACCCACAGGCCTCAATTATTTCCTCAAACTCATTCATGTTTGTTCTATCTAATTGACCCGTACTACTCTTATTCCACTTCCCATAAAACATTGCACTTAAAGATGCACTGCATGCAGAACTTAATGGTAATAGTTGTACATACCAGGCTATTCCTTTCCCCGCATGCTGCCGTAAATGGGCACACACCCAACAATTAGAATTGCATGCGTCATGTTCATGATGAGTAATAGCGTATTGTTCCCATACCCTTCTCTATGTCTCTCTTCCATTGTGGACAAGGTATAAGTAATCACCTGAACCGGGCTTTCAGTAGTGGATATAGTAACTATTGGTAAGAACATTCCCAATGGGTGTATAGACTACACATACCATAACACAAAAGCTGTCGTTATTGGTGCTACCACACTCATGAAGCACATTATTATTGTCAAAGCCAGCATACCATTTTTTTTACCATGCGTTTTCCCTAAGTTTACAGTCTTTATAACTAACTCATTCTCAGCAGTGGTGCAGGAGGCTGAAACCGGTCCCGACATTTTTCTCACCGTCCTTCTTCCTGGCAAAGTTCGTCGTGGATATCTCTCTTCATCGCACTTGTCCGGATGTCAATAAGTTCAAAGGAAATGTCAACAGTTTAGTCTGCCAGCCCTTTGCAGCCTGGATTGCTAATTCGTTCGAGGCAAGATCACTTGTCCTCTCTCACACTGCTCAGTGGACTGAACAGTTCTCTATTGCCCTTGTACCATGTGCGCCCAGCTTGTCCGCTCTGGTTCAGGATACATGTACTTTTTATGATCGCTCCGAGGAGCAAAGAGTCTTGAATTGTCCGACTTGCACAACTCTCACGCTTCTCTCCTCTACACCTCTAGTTCCTTCTCCATCCATGAGCGGAACCAGAGGTTAGCATAAACACCAAAGAACTGTGGATCACTCTGTCTTTCGAGGACCCAAATCATATCGCCTCACTCCTGGCATTGTGTGATCCGTGAACAGTGCCGGTGCACTTCCAGATCCAGGCTCAGAGTCAGCCTGTGGCGCAATGGCAGGTGCTGGTGGGCGCCAAAGGGGTACACGTTTAGTGTCTGCCGTTATTTGCAATGCAGATTTTGTGTCGGCCAACAGTGATGTAGGTTCTGCTGGGCAACGTTGGGGCACTCTTTGCCCTTCCCCCTTTTTGGCAATCTTTTCAGGCTTTGTTTCGAGTTTCACTTCTCACTCGGACAGATTTAGCGGCAGTGGACTGGCAGCAGTTTCTTTCGTTTCTGGGACCGCTGTCTCTTTCCGGTCGTCCGGATTGGGCAATTCTTTCAGTGAAGATGGGATCTTTTTGGCATGGGTGGCATGGATCCATGCCTTCCTTCCATCCACCCGTATTGCCGTCTGCGTTGTCAGAAGCACTTGATAGGGGCCGCACCACCTGGGTGCGAACAATGATTTTCTCTCAAAGTTCTTAAGGAGCACCCAGTCTCCTGGCTCCAGCGCGTGCCCCGGACCAGTATATCTTACGGGTAGAGCCTCCTGCACCTGCTGATGAATCAAACGCAATTTCAGCATTAAACGGCCATAATAAGTGCTAAGTACAGGATGCTCTACTTCACTCGGTCGGTTTGGCTGAGGTGCGCACCAAAAATTCGCCGGCCTCCCCATCACAATCTCATACGGGGAGAGCCCAGTTTTAGCCTGTACAGACGTACGCATGCACAATAGCGCCATCTGTAATGCATCCACCCTACTCAACTTGCTCCCTGCACATATCTTGCTAATTTTTTACTTCAGGATTCCGTTGTGCCTCTCAACAAGACCGGCCGAAATATGAAATCTCTTATCAATCTGAAGACCTGCACATATCTGTGATACCACTGCGCCCACAAAATGTGGACCGTTATCTGACCATATGACACGGGGCAAGCCAAAACGGGAAAAGTATTCTTTAAGCATTACTTTTGTCGTACTCATTGCTGTGCAGTCTTTTAAGGGATATGCCTCCACCCACTTGCTGAATGCACAGATCACCACTAAGACATTTCAAGTTTTGGCACCTCTCCATCTCTATGAAATCAAAATGGATTACCTCAAAAGGCATAGAGTGCGGGCTAAAACTGCCTATTGGAGTCACTGTTCCCTTTCCTACATTGTGTTGTAAACACGTAATGCAGTTCTGCACCAAATTCTCTGCATTCTTCTTTATGTTTACATTCTTCCATACCGTAGATTGGTGATGTATTATTTTCTTGGCACAGATGTGGGTAGGGCTGTGAGCCATTGTGACCATTGCAGTTACATAGGAATTTGGCAACATCCAGTTTTTAGTTCCCTTGTCCACCCAATAACCTTCTAAATCTAACTCAGCAGAGCCCTCTGCCCACCCTTGTATCTCATCGGCCGTGGCTTCGGCCTGCATTTCTTTGACAGTGGCAATTCCATCTTCTCGCATACAGGGTACTTCCTCAGCCTGGACTGTCATTTTATTATTCAAATCAGTGGCAGTTTGTTTTGCAATTAATAATAATAATAATAATAATAATAATAATAATGTCTGCAAATGCGTTTCCCTCTCCCACTTTGCACGTTACCTTTTTATATGCCTCGCATTTCACTATTGCTAGGCGCTTTGGAAACGTGCGTGCAGACAGCAATCGTACAATCAAAGGGCCATGTTGAATTCTGGCCCCATGCAATGTCAAGAAACCCCTCTCAGCCCAGAGTCAACCAAAGTTATGAACCACCCCAAAAGCATACTGACTATCAGTATATATCTTCACGTTCACATTTTCAGAAATCTCACAGGCTCTGGTCAATGCTATTATTTCTGCGGCTAGTGCTGAGTTGTAGGGGATTCTTTTGCTTTCTACAACGCTCTCTAGGGTAGTGATAGCGTAAGCGGCAGGTGACGTGCCATCAGGTAGTTTAAAACAAGAGCCGTCACAAAATAACTATATGGCTCCTTTTGTGGGGTGTCACTTAAATCAACTCTCCCCTTCGTTTCTTCCTCAGTGACCATTAAACAATCATGAGGTGGTGATTCGTTGTCACCAATTTCTTCTGTGGGTAGTGGCATTAATTCTGCAGGATTCAAAGCGCTACACCTCATAATTTGGCTATGGGGTGCGAATAAGATAATTTCATATCTTGTCAGTCTAGCAGAGGTGAGGTGTTGCGTCTGTGTCCTATTTAATAGGACATCTATGGCATGTGGCACCATCAGAATTAAAGTATGCCCCAATACCATCCCTTCTGTTTGTTTCACCGCCGCAGCAGCCGCCGCGACAGATCGCAAACATTGTGGTAGTGCGCGTGCTACAGGGTCCAGCGCAGAAGAAAAATAGCCGCATGGCCCATTTCTTCCACCTTGTTCCTGTGTCAAAACAGCTAATGCACATCCTTCATTCTCGCATACAAACAATCTAAAAACTTTTTCATAATTTGGTGTGCCAAAAACTGGAGCAGAACATAATGCAGTTTTCAATTGATCAAACGCTCTCCGACATTCTTCATTCCACTGCAAAGGCATCACCGCATCCTTCTTAGTTAATAGCACCATTGGCTTCACAATCAGTGCAAAATTACCGATCCACTGCTGGCAATTGTTAGGCAGAAACCTGTGCAGTTCCCTTAGGGACCACTGCAAAAGATTTAAGACTACAGGTGTTTGGCATTAAACCCACTTGGTAGCACTCTGTACCACACAGATTCACTTGGTAGCTGTGGCTGAGCAGTCAGACTTCCCTCAAGAAGAGTTAGGCAGCATATATAGTATACACAATAGGTACAGAGATACAGTAGTACAAGCAAACACTGACAGGAGCTTTGGTGTAAAAGTATATAATTATTTAAAGACATACTTGTAAATTACACTAGCACAAAGAGGTAAGTAAATTCAGCACAGTCACTATCATATATATATATATATATATATATATATATACACAACCCTAATTACTTATTAGACAAGTCTTAATGAGAAACACCACTTATTTTCAACAGAGGTGAGCGCTTAACATACGATGGCACTAATAAGTTATTAAAAAGGGAGGAAAAAAAAGGCAGAGTTATGGAAGCACTCAAATTTCAATACTTTTCAAAGAACCACAGTAAGGCAGGATAGGAAGAGTTCTACTGGAGAGCAAGGAAGTCAATTGCAAGGCCCACTCTAGGAGAGAGCAAGCAGAAGGGGTCCAGGTTCACACAGTGGGGTTATGCCCAAAGAGTCTTGTAGATGGTTTGCACACAAAGAATGAAATGAAAGTCAGGAAAAGTTAGCTAGGTTGTCCCAGGCCAGCACAGGTTAGAAAGTCGAGGCTTTACTGTCACCCCGAACGATCTGTCGCAACGGAAGCCAGGCGGGACACAGTACCTTAAGTGGGAAGGAAGCTCCAACGGGGGCAGTTGTTCCTGGCAGCGGGTGCAAGTCGGTGTTTCGTCCAGAGGAAGAGGAGGTCTTGACGTGGAGAAAAGATGAAGGTTGTTGCACTGCCAGGGAAGAAACCAGCCGCGGAGTTCTTCGGTTAAAAGGTACTACCCGTCTATTCGCGGTAGTGGTAAACCGTGGTATTCTGGTTGCCGGGGTGCTTGGCATGGGCAAGGCAGCCACGAGATGCTCCAGGAAGGCGAAAAGAAGGCAAAACTGATTATCCCCACCAGTCAAAGGAAGAAGACTCTCCGGACTGGAGATCTCCTCTGTAGTCAGGAAAGGTGGTGAGATGGTTCAGCAGGGCTCCACCGGTGGTGTCGTCGTTTGCAGGTCGGCTCAGCTTCTCCCTCCTCAGATTCTTAGGTCCTGTGGCAACTTCTAAAGTTCCAGTCCCCAAAGCCCATGCTTTTGTGCAGCAAACCCCCATTCATTCAGCCTAGCTGTCAAACATGCTAAGTGGTGAGCCGGCTTGGGCCAATCACACAAGAGTGCGACTTCAGTTGCCAAGGCAACTCAGTCCAGGGTGCCTAAACCCCCTCCCACACCCCCTGTGGTACCCAGACAGAGTGGCACCACTTCTGGAGGCTTCTGTGGAGAAGCCTGCCAAAAAGTGGAACAAAGGGCTCGACTTGGGTTGGAGTCACAGAAGAGAACACAAACGCCATTTTAGAATCGAGTTCTGGCAAAAAATACCAACCGGTGAATTAATATTAAATAAATAAACCGGCGGTATGTTCGAGGCTATAGGAATTAAATAATTAAAGTTGGTAGCCTCGAACAATGGGAAAATCCTATAGAGATATATTCGCGGTCGAATATAAAAAGCAGTATCCACTGCCACCAGCCAAAACTCGATCAGGGGGGACGGAGACGTGCCCCCTCGAACAACAGACCCTGGGGCAATCGAATTGCCCCGACGAGTACGTCCACAATATGATGGTTTGTACTGGTTTCTGTTCATAATTTGGGACTAGTAAAGCCAATGGTGACTTTACATGCCCTGGGAGACAGTAGTCAGTCCCAGGCTATGGAGTCTATGTGTGGGGGTCGCTACGACACCCCTGGGTTACTGCACGGAGGGTGCTGTGTAACCCATATCCAAAAGAAAACACACAAAACCCTATGGAGTAAAAGACCCCATAGCCCATAAAACACATGCAAAGACAAAGGAACACCTCAAATCATGTCTAAGAGTGGGAGTAAAAGAGTCTCACTCTTAGCAGGAGACAAAATTAAACCCCAAAAATCCAGCAAAGCTGCTGGGGGACTCACTAGGTTTGGGAAATTAGCCTTTACAGAGAATTCTCCCCAACAGCAATAAGAAGCCATGCCTATTATGGCTCTCACTCCTTTCTGTCTCTTTGGAATAGGCATACAAGAAATACTTTCTATACGTTCTGGCGTTAGCCTTCTCGCTTCTTTCGAAAGTAGGTAGCCCAAATAAGCCACCTCCTTTCGATTATATTGAAACTTCTTCAAACTAGCTTTATGGCCATGTGCCGCTAGGTGTGACAGTAGTAATACGGTGCTCTTTTTACAAATCTCTTCTGTATCAGCAGCGATCAACAGATCATCTATGTATTGCAATAGTACACACCCCACTGGTAATTCTAGCATGTCTAGCTGCTCTTTTAACACTGTACTGTAAATACTCTGACTTTCCGTATATCCTTGTGGAATACGCGTGAATGTAAATGATCGTCCCCCTAATGTGAACGCGAACAAATATCTACTGTCCTTGTCCACCGGAATGCTAAAGAAAGCATTTTTTAGATCAATTACACTAAAGTATTCTGCTGAGGCAGGTATCATTGTCAATATTGTAGTGAAGTCTGGGACCAAAGGAAATTGTGGATCTACTACTTTGTTTAGCGCGGGCAAATCAAATATGAAACAATATGGTACTTCATTGCCTCCTTTCTTATACACTGGAAGAATCGGGCTGTTACATGTACTGCCTGTAATTTCTTCAATTACCCCTAATTTCACCAAATCTGAAACAATACTTTTCAATCCACTCTCTCCGTTAGCCGAAATTTTATACTGGGGAATTTGCGGCAGTGTAACTCCTTCTTTCAAAATGATCCTCACTGGCTCTATCTTCAAGCATCCTACATCGTTATCATGCATCGCCCACATACAGGTTGGCACTTTTCTTAACTCTCATGGCAAAGTTTCAGACATGAATTCTGACACAGGGGCATCTTGTGGCCAAATCAGAAACACCCCGTCTGACGTGCAATGTATAATCGCACATAGTTTTTTTCAACAAGCTTAATCCCAACAGGTTCTCCCCACAAATATCTGTTAGGAGAAAGGGACAATGTTCAGTGAATGGTCCTATGGTAAATGGGACTGGTTGGGACACTGGATGTATCTGCGAACCCTACGGAAATATTCTTTTGCCCTGACAGTGGTACATCCGGAACCAAGTGATGGTCTATTGAACACGTTTGCGCTCCTGTATCTACAAGAAAGCGATGCGCCTCGTTCCAGACTCATTTCTACGTAGGTTCCTCTCTGATTCACGGGACTAGACACTGGGTCCGACCCCTGCCCTGGGCTGTCCTATTGGGGAAATAACACATCATCCGCTGTGTAGTCACTACTATTATTGTAATACGTATTTGGCTGCGTATTGAAAATGTTCCCATTCTTTCCTCTATTTCCCCCACTCTGATTCCCATACTGTTGGTTTTGCTGACCCTGACACTGGTTAGGAGCACTTTGGTTTTGGGCTTGGTTTTGATTACCTTCATTATTGTGGTGCTGCTGCTGTACACTATTCCTATTTGGTCCATTCGCTCCTTGGTGCCCTCTGTGCTGTCTTCTCTGGCCAGTTCCATTTCTATTTCTATTCTGTAAATGTGGACATTGCAATCGCCAGTGTCCTTCCTCCTTACAGTATGCACACTGATTTGGTCCCAATGGCCCCCCATGCATATTCGAATTACTCCTCCCTTGTGCGTTCCCTCTTCCTCCATTATGTCCTGCTACTTGCTGCAGTAACACCCTTGTTTTCAATATGCATGCTTTCAAGTCTTCCCCCAACTGTTTTAACAATAATTCGTCCACCATCGCCTTTCGCCCCGCCGATGGTAACTGTTGCCGTCGATTATGTGGCCCTAGCACTTCCTTCCCATCTCTCCTGATATCCTTACCCCTGTTCCCAGGTGCAGTAAACATTTCAGCATAATCATTATCCAATTCATTTTTAAGCTCAAAAAGTCCATATACATGTTCCCTTACTTCTTCATCTCTTTCTCTACAGCGTGCAAATGCATTCAAATCTAACAATCGCTGCGGTGGTAATTTCCCAATTAATTGTTTCCATCTCTCCACCAAATATTCACCCATGCATTCCAAAACTACCTGTCTTTCGTTGCTTCTTCCAAAGTCATACATCGAAGCGAATGCTGCCGTCCCATCATTCCCGTCTATATACATCTCTGCCTGTTGCTGCAATTCTACCTTCCTTTCTTTGCTGATCGCACTGCGAGTTACCCATGTGCATCCACTTTGTTCAGTCCCGCCTCTCGCCCCCGTGGTTTCAACTTCAACCCCTGGAGGGACGGACGGTACCGAGTCTGTATCTAAGGCGGGAGGTCCTGGTAGGAAGTGCTTCGTGCGCGGTCTGTGGCTGTGGGAGGGCTTGAGCTACGGGAGGGAGAGTTTGAGCTACGGGAGGGGCTTAACCAATAGTTACTGGCGTGTTTGGCCTCGCTTCTGATCTTGGGCCTTGTTTTGTATGGATCAATAGGTTTTCCATCACTTCATCTGCTATGTGCAATTCCCGTTGTGGGTATATTTTCTCTATATTCAACTGGTCACGTCTACCTGACCTCCTTAGATTCTCCGTCCACTCCTCCTTTTCTTCCGCTACTTCACCTTTCGATTTATGCCTACGCGCATGCTTCGCTCTACTTCTAAATCGGAACATTGCTTCCCTTCTCCAGTCCTTAACGATATCAAATGCTGCGGGGCGCGCTTTCTTTCTTATCAACACCCTTTCCAGGTTATCTATTCTTGGGATCTCAAAACTACCATTTATCAGCCACTGATGGTCTTGTTGCTTTCTGGTTTGCCTATGCCAAGTCTCACACAATATTATCGCTCCCACACCATACTTCACATACATCTCATACGCCGGCGTTCCCCCAGGTGGTGCAATTTGGCCAATCTCCAAAGATTGTCTACCGCAGCGGAAAAACCCCACTAGGGTGGACAATACCCCAGGCATGTTTCAACCTCCCCTTGGTTAATCAACCTTACCCAGGGCGTTTGAATTTGCAAAGTCAACTCTCAACCAATATCAGGGTTATTTTCAATCGGGGTATGACTCACCTGATAAATCAAATTGTCCTCCAGGACACAATTCGTCTATATACTGACGCAACCAATGACGTCGTGTCTGCGTTTCTTGGCTTCTGCCTCGTTTCGGGACCCTCGCCTCCTTGTTCTCTGGCCAGATACGTCGATCAGGGATCAGATGTGAGCAGATCTGCAAAGGAATCTCTCATCACTTCTACAGGGCGCCCCGAACACCTCTTGATCCCGGCTTGATCGTCCCGTCCTCGTCGTTCTCCGCCTTTACTCTATTACAACGTACACGATGGAACAAGTGGGGGAGGGTCCCTATTCGGGCGCCATCTTGAAAGGGGCCCCTAGGGGTCCCTCGTGTTATGCAAACAAGGCAAGTCACCACACACGATAGATACGCCAGACACGAGGTTGTATTCCCAAAGCTAGGGTTTATTGCAAAGCAAATAGTCTCAGTTGGCCAACTCGGTCTCACGCCCCGCGACATGCATCTCTAGACCCCGAGGGACGCAAGAGAGCGAATTACGTACATCAGTTACATATATACAAAATGCATATCATACAATCAGCTGTGACATGTTTAACACCGCCCTTTATTGGGTTTCTTTGAACTCGGTTTGATGGACAATTTCGACGAATAGGACACCTTCAAATATCTATTCTAGTAACAATATGCAACCTTGCAAGTGTAGAGACATCTTTTCTTTGTTGAACAGAACACAGTGCTTCTGTTCTTGTAAGCGAGCTACATACAGGGGGGCGGGGGGGGAAGAGTCACATTCCAGACCTTGCTATCTATGAGGTGCTATTCGTGTCCTGGGAGTCGACACGCTCTACAGGGCTCGGGGAAGGGGGGCCGTAAGAAGAGCATAATTCGAGCCTTTAGCTGCTTTATTCTAACATATTCTACCATATAACGAGACTGGCTGGCAGCTGTGAAATGATTAAATGCCCTGCGGCTTTCCTTCACGGCTACATTCGGGAGGGAGCCGGGCATTCCTCTCCAGAGCTGCCTAAATTGTGTTTCAACAAACTCCTTATTAGCATCGTGGACTTGTCCTTTCACGTTCAGACAACAATGTTAACAGTCGAGCAGAGTAAGCAAATAATGTGCTGCGAAGCAGTTTGAACAGAAAGCAATGAGCAATCGTTAGAAAACAAAATGGCGATCCTTGTTACATCAAAATGGCCGCTCATTGGTCAAACTCCGGAAACCTGTATTTCTATCGTTATGTACATGAGACGGTTGGCCTTCGCCACCAAAATATGTTTACCGTTAATCGTGAGAGGTGTCCATTTTTCTAGACCGACCGAATGAGCACTGGATCAGCTGATGGCACCAATTGGGAAGGCGTAGGTGCTTAGGTCTCTGAAGTAAGCGCCTTCCCAAAGTGCCATTTTGTCCGGGCAGTAAAAGGGGCTGCTTTGGTGATTGATGGAGTAGCTATTGTTTCTTTTGGCAAAGTTCCTTCCAGCCTCCGCTGTTTTAAAAGTGGCCGTTTCTCTTTGATTGCTTCTAGCATTTCGGTGTCGGACTTCTTAACGACACAGATTTGCCATTACCTTGGTTCCTTAGTGTTGCTTTTATTGTTCGGAAGACTTTTTGTGAAGGTGTTAAATTGATGGGCCACTTCGTTGTCCATTAATTTTGTTTACCGTTTTATTTTTAGCATATTTCTTTTCTCCAAGAGAGGATATTTCCATTTGCTTTCGAGGCTGTTTTTTTGTTGAGTTTGGGCTCTCATTTATATGAGCCGCACCCAAGTTAGGTGCTGAAGCTTTGAAAGGCATGCTGAAGCTTTGAAAGGCATGCAGGCCTCATCGGTATTATCAAGCAGGGAAGTGCTACGTCCATTTCCAAGTTTGTCGTCTCCACTAGGGCCGCTGGTTTCCCAATCAATCAGTTGTGCTCCGGTGGGAGCGGGTGTTACGAGCTGGGGCTCATGCAAATGTGGAGTCAGTCCACTAAGACCGGAGTACACGATCGCCCGAACCTCAAGACG
Organism: Ambystoma mexicanum; assembly: GCF_040938575.1. Taxonomy (NCBI): domain Eukaryota; kingdom Metazoa; phylum Chordata; class Amphibia; order Caudata; family Ambystomatidae; genus Ambystoma; species Ambystoma mexicanum. The sequence goes on from NC_090921.1 coordinate 1,035,207,258, forward strand.
GTTCTGTGCCGGCCCAGCCTGGCCACCCACACAGTCGCCCACAAGAAAGCAGGAAGAAGCTCCCGCGCCATGGCACTGCCTACTATCAGAGTTCCTCAATCCATCCATTCGCTTCCAAAGTATTGGTGTCACCTGCTGCGCCAAGCTCCACTGCACCTGAACTTGGCGCGTAATGCTGCAGGTGATACAGTAACTGGCTGAAGGGCCAACAACCCCCCCTGAGGATCCCCCGTCCCTGGGCCAACCACTGCCCCCGCCCCACCAAGAACAACCAAAACCGCCCTCCTCCGACAGGCTGAACGGGAGCTGAAGGTAAGGAAGCTGGGCAAGTTGGGGGAAGGGGAGGTTGAAGATGATGGTAAGGCAATAGGGGGATGTGTGGGAGCGGGGACGGGGCTAGCTGGTTCAAACAGAGTCTGGTCCAATGCAGAGGTCACAACACTGTTAGATGAGTAGACTAACCTCGTAACAGGCGACTGATGGTTTCTGGAAATTAGCCACACCTTTTCCACTTGGTTTGGCAAAGTCAGCTTTTCCATTTTTTGCCTTAAATGTCAGTTTGTCTGAAGCCTGTAAAAATTCAGGCGACTGTTGGAGCTCAGACAGTGATGACTTCTCCAAGTCTGGACGCTGGCGTGAGCTCTGCAGACAACGTTTTTCCTCTTCATGGACCGGGCCAGGTGTTTCGGCAGTCAGAGCGCCATAGCAGCCATAGACTGCACAGACTGCCCCTCACCGCCACACAAATATTGTCTGGGGGAAAGGGGCCCAATGCGTTGTAGGATGATTTGGGCAATCCATGAGGAAGTTCTCACTGACTGCGCTAGCGTTCTGGTTCCTCCGGATGGTACACTTACCAGCATTCTTTGGGATGTCCCATTGCCATTAAGGACACCTGCTTTCATTGGTTTCATTCTGGCCCAACGTGCTGCTCACCATCTCCCGTCTTGAGGTCACTATGGGTCCTTCTGCACTGCGGGTACTGCTATTGTTTGGTCATTGGACTTGATCGGGACCCCACTCACGTCCCCCTGGTTGACCGGCAGTTTAGGTTTTTCTACTCTCTTTCCAGCCATTTCCAATAACGACAATAGTAGATTTTTTACGGACACCAGTTCAAACAGCATTAAGTTACACCAATTACAATGTACCGTTGCCCCTGAACTCACATTCTCTTTTTCCGCAGTAGCTGCAGCAGGAGAAGTGGTACTAAACAATTCTCTTACATCTGGTTGTGGGCAGTGTAGAGTGTCTAATATAGTCATATTGACTGCCACTGGTAATTGTGCTAGGCTCCCCCCTCAGGCACATCACCCAAGCGTACTAGTGGCGTACAGGACTCTGGGGTAAACGTGCGGTCAATGGGCAGTAGAGAAGCAGATGTTCACATCCGCAGTTGATCGTACCCCCCTACCTCCCTTGTATTGGAGGCATGAGACCATGCCTTGTCTGACACCAGCTATCATACCAATACCGCAGCGAGTATTTGGAAGGAGATACCCATTGAGACAACCATATCGAATGTACCCACGAGGTAATGATGGCCTACAGGAAGAGATCTCTGAAAAAATATGAGAACAAACTAACTAAGGAGATGCACTGATGAGGTAACAAGAAAGTGTGCACGACGTACCAAGATACATGAAGATGATGTATGGGTCCTAGAGAAGAAATAAAGTAAAGGGTGAACCCCGAAAGTGCAAAAGAAGACTACATGGTAGAAAAGCTCTGCAGAAATCAGGGAATGAAAAGCTGTTTCGCAGTCGAATAACAGGTTGCTGAAGCTGCCTGGCGAGGCTGTCTGGCCTGTAGTTCAGATCCTAGAAATCGAGGATCAGCTATCTATGCTGAATAAGAACATGTTTGTGAGGATGAATCCTCTCACGTTAAGGTGCAAGAAAGAACACAAAGGATGCAAAGTTTTAATTCATTTGAAGCATTTAAAAAGCTATAGAATTAACCAAATTATGGTCTCTAGTCACGAGTCAAGGATGGAAATAGAGTTTAAACGATAGGGAGTGCCCTCACTGCAGGTTTTTCCTGAATGACCAAAGGGAGATTTCATTTCTTAGAAAAGTCGGGAGGAAGTTCCATAATTTTGCTGCCATCACAGGAAAGCTGGAGCCTCCCGCTTTCTGCCTTCTATAGCTAGGCGTGATAAGCAAGTTGGTGTAGGATGACCGAGTGGGTCTGTTAGACTGAGTTTTGCTGAACAGTTTTCCAAGAAACTGGTGCGTTATTCAAGATACATTTGTGTGCGAGTATCAACATTTTAAATTTGACCCTGTCGTGAACAGGGAGCCAGTGGATGTTTCGCCTGATGGGTGAGATGTGCTCATTGAGCAGGATATTCAAAGCCGCTCTTATGGCATTCTTTTGTACAGTTTGGAGTTTGATATTTCTGGTACTGGTTCCCGCAAAAAGAGTTACAATAATCAATCCTAGAGAGTATCAAGACTCTGGCCAGAGTGATAGAATTATCTGTAGAGAGAAAAGGCCTGCTAGCTCTGATCAATTTAGCCGTATAGGCGGCCGAGGAGACTATAGCGTTGACCTGTCCGTTTAAGGTGACGGAAGAGCCAATGAAGACCCTGAGAGTTTATTTCATTGGCAACTGTGATGGTATTGCCATCGATAATGAATGATTTGTACTCTTGAGGGCGGTTGCTAAATTTAGATGTATTGCCGAATAGGATTAACTCTGTTTTGTTGTCATTAAGGCACATTTCGTTAAGGGCCATACAAGCCTGGATTGGCAGATAGATTTTGGTATCGGTGTCATGACAGCCAGTGATCGGTATGAGTATTTGAGTATCATCCGCATAGTTTGTATACGTGATACCCATGTTATTTAGATTGTCAAATAGCAGCTTAGTGAATGCATTGTAAAGGGTAGGCGACACGCAAGAACCTTGCGGTACGCCACAGGTTACGGGTGCAGGGGGGGCTGCTGAAGTGTAGAAAAGACCATCGTAGTTTGGTTGGAGAGAAAGAATTTAATCCATTTGATGGCTTCACGCGAGAAGTTGGCCGCTGTTTCAAGGACCTGCATAGAATTTCGGGATTGACTAAGTCAAACGCTGCAGAGAGGTCTAACAGGAGAAGGATGCAGAGGTCACCTTTATCTTCAAATTGATCCAATTACATTTTGAAGTCTAGAAGGGCAGTTTCTGTATCATGGCCTGGTCTGAATACGGATTGTCTTAGGCTCAAAAGGCTATTGCATTACAAGAACTTTTGGATCTGCAGATAGGCTGCACGATCAATGATTGTTTGTCAGAAAGGGACTGTGGCGATAGGACGGAAGTTGGTGGGGATGCTAGGGTCTAAAGTGTTTTTTTTTTGCAATGGTAGGACCCAAGCTGCTTTTAGATCTTTTGATACTGTATTGGTGGCAAATGAGCTATTGATAAGGCAAGTAATGAAGAGCATAAGTTCAGACGCACATTCTTTTATCAAGGTAGCAGGGCAGGTGTCGCCTTTGCATCTAGATGGTTTTGGTCCTTTAATAATGTTAATGGTGTCCAAGGTGGACAGTGGGGTGAAAGCAAATTTGTTGACCATGAGGAGTTCCATAGCGGGAGGGGTGGATGGGAGGGTAGATTAAGGTTAAGTTTAGATTTTTTTAGTACTATTTTATGTAGTAATAGTGAGATTTTGTCTAAGGCATTTTGAATATTAGAGCACCATGGTTCGTCTTTGATAGTATGGTCTGGGGTAGGTGCTGGTGATTCCAATTCGCGGAGAATGATAAATAGTTCTCTGGTATTAGACTGAGCATTCAATATTCTTTGATTACAGACTTCACTTTTTGCTTTAATGATTCCTTTTTTTATAATTATTGGCTAGGGTTTGGAAGAGGGTTACATTCTCCAGTGTTGGATACTTCAGCCAGTTGTTTTCTGCTGACCTTTTAGTTGCACGCATAGTATGAAGCTCAGGGGTGAACCAAGGGTTAATATGTGCTGTGGGTTTGGCTTTTTTATTTTTTAGCGGGCTATTTTTTTTAAAGGGCCCCAAGAATGGTTGTATTGTATTAACTGACCAACGCAGATGGGTCGTTGTCAGAGTACGCTGTGTCCACTAGAGGTGTGAGGAGAAGCATGTTGTCTTGGGTGATATTTTTCATGCTTCTATAAGGAGCCGTTGGTGCTATTGGGGGGAAGTTGCACGGTTTTAGTAATAATGGAGGTGGTGAAGATTATGATGTTGTGATCGGACCACGGTGTAGGAGTGTTAGAAAGGATGTCGGTGACACATTTGGTGTCAGCTAACCAATCTAAGGTGCATCCTTTTTCGTGGGTGGGGGAACACATTCTTTGAGTGAAGCCTTGAGCTTTCATGGAGTTTACCAAAAGGTTTGCTTGAGTGTCGGGAGGGTCGCTCAGGACTAGTTTGAAGTCGCCTAGTATGATAGCTTTAGAGTGGGGTTTCATGTTATATGCCAGGAGAGAGGTGATGTCTTCAAACGTGGAGATGGCGCCTGGCGGCCTATCGACGATGAGCCGCGAGTATATGTGAGTGAAGGAGTGTGTAAGAGATTTTTAAGGTGATTAATTCATCTGCAGGGAATGTAGGTCCGGTGGATGTTCTTATGTTCAGAGATATGTTTGCTAATAAGTTGTTCGAACCTTCCTGAAGAGGGAATAGTCATCTGGAAAGGCTAAGGAGAGTTGCGGGCCGTAGGCTGTATAGTGCCATGTTTCCGTGACTGCTAGGAAGTCTAAATCATTGGCTTTGATAACGTCTGCAATGTCTAGGGCACGGGCAGTGATGGATCTGGCGTTGATAAGTGCCCCTTTTAGTAGGCGGGTCCCATGGACGTTGGCTGGGGTCTTAGTAAGTGGATAAGCATTTGTAAGATATTTAGGGTTGTCCACTGACGTGAGTGACTTGGGTTGAGTTGGGATGGAGTGGTGGATCTTTTGTCAAGGCCTAGGTTATTATTGGGGCTCTGATAAAGAAGCAGCTTGAGTTCCGTTCTGCATTAAGCCATAGCGACTTGGGCAGGGGTCAGAGTTAGGGAAGCAGTACCAGGAGTGCTACTCAGGTGCAGTGGTGTGTCCAATGAGACTTGCAAGACTGGATTTGCTTCCCCATTAGATCCCAGACCTGGGTCTGAAATCAACAGACCAGGTGGAATGTCAGATGTTTTAACAGGTGGGGCAGAGTCTGTTGCGGCAGCATCTGTGCTGGGGTCAATGTGTCAATGTTGCCCCCCCCCATGGGACAGTGTTGGGGCCCCAGGTATGCCAGATATATCGGGTGTACCCAGGAACTGGTGGATCTCATTTATTAGTAGGTAGGCATTTCTGAAAGAGACAGCAACATCAGGAATGCTGGGGGCTGATGGATTAGTCTCAACCTGGGGTATCAAAGTAGATAGTATGGCATTCAATGTTGGCATGTTCCTTTTTAAAGGAAAGATTTCCCTTTTGCCCCTAGACCAAACATTAGACCCAGATCGAGCCTGCGATCATACACGGGGAGAGAGATGGACTCCTGGGCAGTGTACTGCACAAATGGAACTTCAGGCATGGCGAGTATAGGAAAAACAGTCAAATGACCGGGGGTCCCCTAACCACACTACTGCAATGTTAGGGTTTAATGAGTCGAAGCAGCAGTGTAGCAGCAGGTAGTGCGTCAGTTAACTCGCAATGGCCCAGAACAACAGCATTTCCAACATCAGTAATACCTTCCTTGTCGTAGTCCCTCTCAAAACCCTTGATGCAATGGAGTCCCACGCTGCGTGGGGAGAGAATGAGAACGAGGAACAGGTCTAAATGGTGTGCAGCTCCTAGTGTTTTGCAGACAGACCCTCCGTGTTGGCACGTAGATGAGGCATCGGGGGAACACACAGACCCCAAGGGCACGCAAACACCCCCAGCAGGACGCCAACACCCCGCGCCCTTGACTCCCGTGGGCATCCTCAAAGTTGAGGGACGCCAAGAAATCTCCTAGTTGCAGCTGGGACAGTACCTGTTGCAGCGTCACCATACTGAACGTTTGCACCTTTAGGAATTTGTCGAGCACCCTTAGATCTAATATGGCCCTCCAATCCCCCCACCCCAGATTTGTTGTGCAGTGCCTTTTTTCTTACAAGGAACTAGTGGGAGTAGACTCCTGTATCCAATTCGTCCTTTGGCACCCTTTCCGCTGCCCCTTTCCTTAGCAGTGCGTGCCCTTCTTGTAGTAGGAGGTGTCGTAGCATCTCCGGCTTGTGTGCCGGTGGACTGTCCGGTGGAAAGTGTACAAACTCCAGCGAGAGACCCTGCTGGAGAAGGGATAGCACCCATTTGTCAGATGTGATGTTTTTCCATTCCTTGAAGAAACTCAACAGTCACCCTCCCACTGGGGTGCTGAAGCGAAAGGATTGGGCCCTGGGCTGGTCATGGTTGCTTGCCAGACCCGCCCCTAGACTGGGAGGGGCAACAGTGGCGCCGAGAACCCCTGTAGCACTGGGACTTCTTCCTGTACTGGTCTCCTGAGGAGTACGGTGACTTGTAGGAAGATGAGGACTAGTACATGGAGCGGTTGCCAGGCGAGTTTCTACCAGAACGCCCTTTCTCAAAGCGAAAGGACTGGCACCTTTGATGCAGCATGCCCAGGGAGCAAGCTGTCTCAGTGTCTGTCTAAATAGATTGCAAAGCCTCATCCACATTATTTCCGAATAGGTCTTTGCCATCGAAAGGCATGTCTCCGACCCGGGATTGGACATTGGGTCAAATGTCTGTGGCCTTGAGCAACCCTTGTCTGCAAAGGACAGCTCCATTGCCAAGCTGGCAAAATCCAGCATCAGCGGTATCCATTGATACCGTGATGGCATGGTCTGATGGCATTCGTCCTCATGCAAGATATCCATAGCCTCCTGCTTCTCGTCATCTGGCAGAAACTCCAGGATGGGGCCCAGCTGTTACCATAACTCACGATAACGTGAGAGAATGGCCATTATGTTCGTAGTCCTGATAGTCGTGGCTGTGGTGGTGATCTTCTTGCTGAAGGCATCCAGGCGTTTTCCCTCCTTTTCCGGGGGAACAGAGCAGAACGACAGGTTGGCCGGCCTATTCCTGGCGGCAGCAGAGACAACCAAGTCTGGTGTAGGTTGAGGGCGCAGCCACGCGTGAGCGCTCTCCGGGACCCTATACTTTTTGTCAAAACGGTCTATCTTCGTATGGGCCGTTACGGGGTGAGCCAAGGTGACTAGGCCATCCTCCCAGACATACTCTAACAGCGGAAAGGGCATAACTGATTTTGTCACTGTTCTCTGCATTGGTATAATACACTGTCCTTGCGCTGCTCCTCCGGGGTGAGGCCGAATATCTTAACCGCACTGGCCACGAGTATGTGGAAGGCCCCCACCTCATCCGGGGGAAGAGTTCATCGGGATATCATCCATTTCCCCATCGGCGGTGATGAAATCTTCAAATTCGTCAGTGTGGGATGAATGTGTTGATGCCACATCGCCCAGATGGTCTGGATCTGTGTCTGACAGCTGCTGGGACCTTGACTGGCGTTCAACTCTCCTGGGGGTTGTGAAATGTCATCCTCTTCCATGGATGGCCCAGGGACATCTGCGGGAGGCTGTTTAGGCGGGGCCGGTACTGGTGCAGTTATGTGGCCACCAGTGTGATCAAGGTAGATAAAATGTCCAGAGATGTCCCTCTGGGGAGACAATGGTGGAGCTGGCTGCAACAGAGGCAATTTGTCCCCCACACGCAATTTGTGCAGGGGTGGCAATGCTGGAAGCCCAATTAGGATAGCTTCCCCCGTGGAGAACTAGGTTGCCTCCTAGGAGGTCGTGTCCTGCGTTGCGGGATAGAGGAAGGTGACATGCCCACCTCCTCATCACGTTCCTCCACACCGTCTGAGGACGAGAGACTTGGCTCGACTACAGTGGTGCCGTCTCCGAGTACCGCCACTCTGAGGTTCGGGTACGATGAGCGTGGTAGTGCCACTAGTGCCAACACCGTGCTGGTGGGAGTGGCAGAAGTTTTTTGCACAATTGCAGTGGTTGTAATAATGTGAGAAGACAGTTTTTCCTGTTGATGGGGCCATCGACGAGGGTGCCATAGTCGTCGATGGGGTGGCACGCCTGCTTGTCGTCATAGACGGTCTTGCCAGCGGGGCGCTCATGGACGTTGTTGATGGCTTCGGCATAGACGACCAAGAGGAGGACTTGGGCGTCAACGAGGAATTCCTCTGCACCGATTTTGACAATGTCGATGGGGTAGCCTTTGCTGTGGACTTGCTTGACAGGGTAGTCTCTATCGGGCGGTGGAGAAGGCCCTGGCTGCTCTTTTCTTTAGACACCCCCTGGTCACTGACCTTAAGCGTCAGAAGCATCCTTGTGCTTCCTTTTGCTGGTGGCGTGGACGTCATTCGACCTAGACCACTTACTAGATGTGGTTTGCTGGGCCATCCTGCCCTGCTGTAGAGAGGCATGGTTCCGTACTAATGCAGAGTCAAAGGCCCCGCCGGCATCCTTGAGCCACGCGAAGAGATCGCTCAGCATCTTGCTGGAGAAAGACTGGTAGATTTTGCAGTCCTGAATGATGTGGTGCGGGTGAAGACAGAGCCGTCGTCGCAATGGTCTTCCATGTAGGCATTTTTGATACCACAGCGGGCACATGCCTTGAACAGGCTCTTCTTCGTGGATTCGGCCATGAGGTAGGCCCACACATGCAGACGATGAGTCGTCCAAGATTACCAGCAGCAGGAATGGTCTACGGACCCTGGCAGTATGACCCAAAATTACTGTACTAGAAAACAAAAGTGACAAAGTTTTCAGTTTAAACTGTTCTATGTTAAAGAGGATTCCCAGCCTGATGACGGGTAATATTCACAAATGTGAATCTATGAAAGATCCAATATTGGAGAACTAAGGTATTGCGTTTCAGGGGGCTTCAGCCGTGCCTTCTAATTGTACGTTGCCCTTGAAGTGCTTTTCCGTTTGTAATATACCATATATAGAATGTTTTATGACTAATGATCAATGATGTCCGTGACTTGTATCTCATAGTTGGTTTACTAAAAAAAAAAAACAACAAAACCCCCCCCAAAAAAATTATATATATATATAAAACATGATTACTATGAAACACACATGGACAGACCCAGCTATTACAACCGACAATAGCATCATCCACTGGGGCAGATACATCGACATTCTAATCATCTGGAACAGTGACTCCATTACTCTAAAAAAATATGTTGAATTTCTCAACAGAAATGAAGACAAAATTAAACTTCCTATAACTGAAAAGACAAAAAAAGTATTTAATGGGTTTAAAACTGTATGTGCAAAACAGCAAAATTCAGACCAAGTTCCATGTCAAACCCACAGAAATAAATAAAATGTTTGCATGCATCTCGAAACCACCCTAAACATAGAATTAACCCTGTATGGAGAAAGTCTGCGAATTAAAAGAAAATACAGCAAAGAAGATTTCCTAAAATATGCAGCAACAACTATGTAAAAATTGAAAACAATAGGTCAGGATACCAAAACCCTCAACAGGGCCTATATAAAAGTTTTACTAAACAATATCAAGACTAATTTTAATGAAAACAAAAAAAGAAACAAAACAAAGTAGTAAGATTTATCACTCATTTTTGACTAAAATTCTGATAAAACATTGTAACATTCACATCTTGATCCAGATCTACAACAGTATTTAACAGACAACTCCACGATTGTGTATCGAAAAGCACCAACCATTAAGAAAAAAAAAAGCAAATTCAGACAAATGGTGGCTTCAGCCAAGAAAAGGCAATTACAAAACATGGATCCTGTGTCACTTGCCGATTCATGGACACAAATAAAGAGAACTCTACCAAATGGTAGAAAATACACTATTAACAGCTTCATAAACTGCAACACCAAATTTGTAGTTTACACAATTAAATGTAACTGCAATAAATGGTATACATAGGCAGTACAATCCACAAGCTGAAATCAAGAATTGAAGAACAGATAAGAGCAATTAAGAATACAGCCAAAAAATACCCTCTTGCTGTACACTGGATGAAAAATAATCTAATGAATTAGATTGATGGACTCAAATGTACAGGAATAGTGGAAACCAGAACGCCACTAAGCACTGGCAATAAGGAATCAAAATTACCACAAGAAGAATCGATATGGATTAACAAAATGGATGCATGCAATATAGGCTTAATGCCTTAAATGCCTATTTAGATAGAAATGAGCTAATAATTAACCTAAACAAGACTCAAGTTGCCATCTATGCACCGAGGCCCACTAAAAGAACACAGTTTGATTGGAGAATTAATGATAGGACAGTGTACGTAGGGACCACGTCCCTCTATTTAGGAATTCTATTTGATTAAGATCATGACTGCCATTTCCCAAACAAGGATAATACTGCATAGATTTGGCAAATTTACCATCAGGCCCGCCATTATTTATTGGTGACAAAGTATTACCCACTGTATTGTATGGCCTTGAGACCAAAAATATCGTACACCCTACAATTCTACATAAATTAGAGTCAAAATTCTGGAGAGGTGTGTTACATCTCCCACAATGTGTACCTGGTCCGTGGCTACGACATGAACTGGGTCTAACGTCCTTGAATGTGGAATATTATTGGAGGCTATGTGCTTTGTTTCGCAAGTGCCTGAGCTTTAGAAAAACTGACAACTTACTAGCAACCCTATCTGCTTACATGCTGTCCTCAGAGCATGCATTTGTTAAAAAGTGGGTTTCATATATTTATAGACTCTTGGCCAGAGCAGACATCAGCTTGGAAACCCTTATTGTAAATCCAACGAAATCAAAGGTAAAAATTTACAGATCGAACTGGATTGATACGAGAACTCAGTGTCTCTCGTATAAAGATTTTCAAGTACTAGCCTTTGAGCATAAAAGACTCAAAGAGCTGGCTCCATACTTACATCAATCTCCCTCTCCGCAATTGAGAACCGCCATCTTACGCTTTAACCTATTTTCCCACTCGTGATGTTCTGTCTAGAAGAAGGTTGTTGACTCCAAAGGAGAATTACTGTAGCTTCTGCCTGGATGCTGCAGTTAAAGAAATTCTTAAACATATTACTGAATGTCTGGCCTTAATTAACATAAGAAGTAGATATTTTGAGAAGCATATGCCCTACTTCAGTGCCGTACAACCTGACTCCCGATGGTCGGTAATATTATCCACTAACTCTATGTATTCGTGTTGCTACTTATAACCTATTATCGGCCTTAAAAATAGAAACGAGTCCATCGTCTTCAACTGGCTTAGAAATGCAAGGGGTTCCAAACTTCTGGGTGGTTCGCCTGCCTGTAGAAGAAATGTCTTCATCGGGATGATTTACGTTTCAAACATGTATAGGTTGCGCAGAGATAATGTAAGATATATTGGTTTCGGTCTGTAAATTGAGAGACATACTATTTTATTCAATCAGTGGAAATGATTCATAATTATGATTGACATGTTTGTGTGGGGCATAAGTATTTCTCTTAATTTCCAACTTTGTTAAGTTCTGTGTTAGTTCATGTCTGTGACTGTTTTTCTTTTATACTTTCATCATCTCTTTTAACTCAATTTTTATTCGATTTTACTGATGTATTTTGATTTAAAGTGTAAATGAATTTTGTTACAATATTGAAAAAGTTGAATTTTTCAGCTATATTCAATAAAAGTAAAACAAAAACAAAATAAACCACAACAACATATAGGCTTAAACAAAGACACCAATTCTAGGGTTGTCTCTGAAAAGTTCGATATACATGATAACACACCTCAAATGAACCAATCAACTGTTCATGCATGAGTAAAACAAAATATATTTTTGAACTTCTTGAAACTAATTACGAAAGTTTACATGTAACCATACTGAAACACCATCAATCATTAGGACCAAATCCTAACAAAATTAAAGAAAAAAAAAGGAAATCACATAATATTCATAAACTGGCCTTCTTACTAATAACAGAAACAGTAACATGCACATTTTTGTAATTTTGATCATTTCACCAATGTTCTTCCTTCCAAATTTAGTACTAATATTAAATCAATAACTATACCAACAACGATGATCCATATCATCGGACTCCACAGTTTATTCCATTTCATAAATGTCAATTTCAGTTTTTCCATACCAAATTTGTATTGTATATCAATATATATCTGAGAAAATGGCTGTTATGCGCATGACGTCATTGCCTTTGTCACGTGATGACATCATAATGCAATATATGCTGCTTTTAAATGTTGGCGTCCTCGTGAACGCAAGAAGCGCAGAAGACGCGCAGTTCCCTAAAACAGAGGCAATCTGCTTCAAATCCCGCAACTAAACTACAAGGGAATACATTTTGGTTATCCCTTTCCACTAGATCGGGCTCAATATCTCAGAGATAGCTGCAAAGATTATCCAATTTTTCCCCTCATCTTTCACAGATACTGCATTTGGAACTACATTATTCAATGATTTTTTAGAATGCTTTCAGCATACCAACAAATATGTCAAGGTTAGTCCAGAAATTAGCCTTGAATATAACTTGCATTAACAATATTAGTGTACATTTCATTTCGCACATCTAATACATTACTATATTCTTTATCTAACAGGTTTAAAACTCTATTACACAGATTTATATTATGATCAATTTACTTAGCCTCATGCTGCGCCATTAGAATAGTGAAACATGTGTTGAGGAATTGATATTAAAAATGAGGATTGCAGAATGTATCCACTAAAGATGAGAACTTAATCATTAAAGATTTAAAGTACCAGGATTCTTTACTCGAAGGATTAGAGGACTCCACTATCAAAATTAGCATCATGCTCATCATAGGACACCAATTGGAAATTTGCAATTGATGTTTTGAATTGGAAAACAGAGTAATTTTTACCAACATCTTCTTGATCAATTTATGGAACTACAGCACTAGGACTTAAGGGGATTATATTTAAAATGAGAATCAAAGGATTTAACCATCAAATATGACGTTAAAGATTTGATGAACTAGAATCTATTACTTAGAGGATTAAATCAGACAAATTGGAAATTCTCGATTGAGCTTTCAACAATTTCTGAGAACATTTTATTCATTCACTTATGGAACCACATGACTAAGACTGAAGGAAATGTCTTCAATTGAAAAGAACTTAAAAACTCATGACTGAAGTTCTACACTTGTTTTTTTGCCTTTTTTAATCAAACAAATGTTTCTTGAAGTCTAAAATAAGCAATTAGCATTTCTTTTCTAACAATTACAAATAGGATATTTCAAAATATAGGTTGTAAAGTGCACACGCAACCACATCCTTTGTTTTTTTAAGTCAAATTGTGGGAAATATGGTAGGAATTTCTAGTGGGTGCAGTGCAACACTTAGAGCAACATTAATTCCCAAATAAATTGTGCACAAGTGAGAATTATATTCCTGCAATACTATATAGTTAAAATAGACAAACACCTATTCAGTAGATTCCCTACTGCAAACAAAAACAAGGCCATAGTATTTGTACCCCTCTGGGACATAGAATTTAGGAAATACACATGCAGACAGCACAGTTCTAAGGTTCCAGAGCGGGGAAAATCACCCTAAAACACAGCCAGAGAACACTAAAAAATCTAGACAGTTTCCTGGTCTTTGCCGTCTTGCCTTAGTAAAATCCTTCAAGCCCACCCCGCGTGCCTAAACATGTAGAGTCCCAACATAAATTTGGTGCCGAAGCTCCCCATTCTCCTGCTGTTCCTGGACCAATCTCCCACATCCAGCGATGTGATTACTTGTCCGTGGGCACTGCTATATTCTTTGGATTCTTCGTCAGGGAATAGTGGGGTTATGAGCATTCCACCACTCGCCACTCCCTCCCCCCAAAGCGTGTTCCATCAAATGGAGTGGGCTTGTGCTCCCTCCGCAAACAGTTCTTCCTGGACTGCTGGTTCTCAAATCTGGGCTGAACTCTTCTTGTGGGTCTTCTCAGATATCCCCTCTGGAAGGTGGCCCCTTCTGCTGCAAATGTGGGGTAGAAAAGGTGCCCGCTGACCGTTCATCTGCAATTCCACCAAAATCTGAGTTTGAGTCGCCATGTAGAAGGATTTCACTGAAGAAACCATTTAAGATGTGGGACGATGTGCATAGGGCTGCTGATGAGGGTGACAGGAGCATACCCAGTCATGCTTGACCCATCTGTAGCATTTGACAGTCGATTTTGAGACCCTTATATCCAGATTGTCCTCCAAGGTCGACTTGTTGAAATGGTTCTCCTCTTCTATCCAGTCGGATCCAACAAGTCAAAATGAGATCCTATTATTCTGACTCTCTTCCTGTGCTTTGTGGAGTACCACACGAATCTTCTCTTTCCCCTCTGCTGTTCAAAATCTATATATTAGGCAACTTCCAAATATATTTTCAGAGTTGAAATTGAATAATCATTCTTATGCAGCTGATATGCACATTTTTGTTAGTCTTAAATCCCTGCCGGAAGCGATTAATCAAGTGTTAGCATGTGCCCAAAAAAATAAAAGGCTGGTTGCTTGAAAACTGACTTCAACTCAATCCGTCCACATCAAAAAGCAATGCATGTGGCCCAAAACACATCTGTTGACTGATTTTCATTCCTCTTCGTCTTTCCCAGCACCATTTGAAATGGCAGTAAAAAATCCGGGACGCATTTGGCAGGCAAATCTAACCTGCAATCCGCAGTTCAGTGAATTATTTGAACTGACCTACAACCAACTGAAAATTCTGAGGCCGGTCATATCATTGATTGCTGAATCAGATAGTCCAGCTGTCGTTGTAACCCTTGTAAAAACCACATTGGACTACTGTAATGCTTTGTTACTACGAGCTTCAACTGGTCAGTTACATCTACTCCAAGTAGCTAAAAATGCAGCAGCAAGACTTCTTTAGAGCCTCACTCTATCCACCTCAATCTCATCGTTTCGTAGGCACCTTCATTGGCTACCAGAATTTATAAGTATATCCATGGCACTGCCCCCAGCTACCTTGCCTCAAAAATCTCTCTCAATTGCCCATCTCGCTCACCCCAGACTGCTGACAAATGCCTTCTGAAAATTCTCCTCTCATTTTGTACACTGCAGAGAGGCTTTTCTATTGGTGGTTACTCCCCTACCCCCCTCCCTCAGGGTTGCAACTCGCTACCCTTTGCTCTTCAAAAACTTAATTAACTCTTCAGGAGAAAAGCTAAACATTCACATTTTGTCAATAACTACTTCTCCTGAATGTTCTTACTCCCTATGTCGGACTCTGCTTCCCGATACATCTGCACCTAGATGCAGTCTCTGCCTGCTTTCTTATGGATATGCGCGTTACAAATCTAAAAATGAAATCAAAGCAAGATGGAAAAATACAGAATGGGACCGAGACCCCCACTATTTCTAGGATAAGGAAATATCTGGTTGTAAACCCTGTTAACTTTACCAATGTATTGCATGGACTGGAAGGAGCCATTTTAGTTATTTAAACAATTCTGGAAAGGATTTCGGAGAGGTTGGAGGTGTCGACGGTGAGACTGATGGCAGAGAGAGTATAACCATGTTTGATATTGTTGAGAAATTAAGCATCCTGAGTTACTGTAGTCCAGGGATGGTAATGTAATGAACCTCTGCCACTCTCTTGGGAGGAATTCCCCTTCATTGAAAGAGGAGCCACAATCACCTACTTTAAGAAACAAGCTACATGAATGAGTCCATAGAAGGATGGAACCAGTGCCGCTTGGAGCTGGTAGAACATTTAAATTTGGGATCCTATATAGATGTGAACCGCTTAAAGCCTTGGGGGACAGTGTGATGAATCAGAAATGGAAGCCGCATACAAAGTTATGTTTTGGTTATAAACTGTAATTCAACTTAAATGGGTTGGGTAAATGCCCAACTGACCCCATTCTAAAGAGATGTTTCCCGAACCAAAAAAACAAAACTAAGGATTTGTCTGTCAGGATGTCGTAAATCAAAAGCCGTTGTGCCCAAACAATCTAGCCTGACCCTCACACTAAAACAAAATAATAAAGTGCTAAAGGAAATGTTTATAACTTGGTATCTCTAATAAGTGTTCTTAAACAAAAAACAAAGGTTCTCAAGAAATGGACGAGACTAAACACCAGAGGTGGAAAAGATCTCAACTCCAGAGACGATACCCCTCTCCTGGATTAATTTACTGGTATCACAAAATGTCTTTGCATCCAACAATTCCTTTGTGTCTTTCTCAGCCCACAGCAATCCCTTTAGATAAACACTGTTCCATTTTAGAAGTTCTTCTTTATCAAAACGTTTATGCTTGTAAAACAAGTTCCTTCCTTGCTTAAACACTGTGTGCTTGACACTCTGAAGCACTTCCAATTGCTTGGTATACTCCCCTGCCAGGACTTCTCTTCTCTTCTTGCAATCACCGGGTCTTTCCTGCCAGGCCTTCTAACATACACTTTCATTCATTATTTGCAAAGGTTCACAAGGTGAGTGTTTCTCCCTTCTGCCCCCCACACTCTCTTGGGCTTTGCTTCCCAAATACAGCTTTGCAAAGGTTCACAAGTCGAGGGTTTCCTTTCTTCCCCCTTTAACCTCTCTCAGGCTTTGCTTCCCAATTACAGCTTTTCACTATTCATACTGTGTTTGAAGCGGTCGCCGAAACGCCCTGGGTCCCCCATTCCGCTTAGGCTGACTCACTGGCGGGGCGTTTTTGGTCCTGCACGCTGGTTTCTCTTCTGCTCCCGGTAAGGACAACGCTGCTTCACCTGGCTGTCAGGATCCCTCTCGCAGTTCCTGGCGTCTCCATGGCACACTGGGTTCGCACCACGTTCCTTTTCTTCTGTGTGGGCAAACTCACTGGCTCGTGCCTCCAGATTCTGCAGACCGGCTTCAATGGAGATGCCACGTCTTCTCATGAGCCGCTTCTTTTTATAGGACTATCCCTCTCTCACCAGCAAAGTTATTTAATCTTGTTACCATCAACTTCAAAGGGTCTCACCCCACTTGGGTAAGACAACCAACTTTCCCTGGTCTCCCCGCAGTGAGGGATACTGTAGTCTCTTCTGGGCTGGGGCACTCTACTGATGCCCAGGGGTTCTTCCTCCTGGAGCAGACTGGCTCCCTTGACAACTCCAGTGCTTTCTAGCTCTCCACAGGCAGTTGGGAGGCAAGGGCTCCCCCTTTCTTCTATTGGCACAGCATCTCTCTCCAGCACAGGATTCGTGCAGCCAGGTCCTCCAGGGATCTCTCACACTTACTGAGTCTTTCCTCCTCTTTATATCGACTTTGGCCAATAGGCTTTAGGGCAGGACTAGACTGCGAACAGTGGGAAGTGATCATCATAACTCCTCTCCTTCGTCCCAGTGTTGTGGGAATTGTGGGAACAGTTGTCCCTTTCTGGGAATATTGTATAAATGTTTGTAATCGGTTTGACAGGCAAACTATGTTTGAAAGAAGAGTAAGTGGATCTGGGAATAGTGTCTTCCATTTTAAGGCCAGTTAGTTGAGAGTTGGCCTTTGGGATGTGACCACAGCTTTCCACCATTCTCCATGGGTGAAAAAGGGAAGATATCACAAGGGGCTATTAGATTGTTGCAAATGGAGGATTCATCCAGAAAGAGGGATACTGCGTCGCTGGAGTCAGGATATCTCCCAGGAGGTTGTCTTCCCCCACCCCCATGTGATCCTCCCTCATACAACTGCCCCCAGGGTCAAATCAGGCAGCGGCTGTCGTCCCCCAGCCACATAAGAGGTCACCGGCGGGAAAACAGTGCGGAGTCCATCAGATTCATCACAGAAGATAGAGTCATTTGTGGAGAAACAGAAATGGAACTCGGAGATGTCTCACTTACTAACCCAGTGTCGGACCTTTGCAGGACTTTGAGGAAGGGAAAGAATTCTAGCCATCAAATGGCAGTTCAAGAACACTTATCCTGGATGTTTTACTGAATGGAATAAGTGCCTTTGCAATGTGTTCACAGCCATAGAAAAGGTTTTGTCAAGTCTTTTGATTTAACTTCTGAAAGCCAGGAATATAACTCCTAACCCACCCCCGGGTGCACAAGTTCAACAAACATATCCAGGTTGTCAGAATTTTGTAATCTGCACATGACTGTAGCAGCGTTAAACCGACGAAGCCAAACAGTGGCATTTTGGTAAGATACCTTGCAGTGCGTTTCCCAAGCCCCATCCTGTTCAGTTAGGACAGAAGATGGCAAAGGGGTAGGGGCTATTCTCTTTTCCCAAATTCTGCTGAAATTGCAGGGCACCGACCTGATGGATGGGAATAACCAACAGTGTACCTCCTCAAATGGAGTCAGAGAAGAAAAAAGCCTCAAATCCATGCGCTTATAGCTAGTAAATCAGATAGGGTGCCACAATGTTTCCAAAAAGGATAAGATGCTTCTTTGAACGTCTTCGAAATAGAAACATTTAGTATAATAACTTCTTGATTTCATTAAGAGGGAATACCTTATTCTTTTTTAGAAAGACAAGTCTTAAATCTTTTTTATATGCATAAACTATGAAGCTTGCTATATTAAAGCATTTTAGCACATGAGCCAATACGTGTTTTGAGGACAGCTCTTCTTCAGGGCTGATTTACAATTAGTATTTTCATATGTAATTAAGCACTATCACTCCCCTATGTATCCATTAAATGAGGGGCTTTTTCTTGACAATGATGCTCATTTTAAATCGCAGATCCTTCGAACGTCGATTTTGCTTGATTTTAATTCTGTGTAGAACATCACGTAAATCGCGGGTTTCCCCATAGAGATTCGGTGTGTGCAGCAGTCCTTATTCCAGGCCGCATTGTTAGTCTGCGTGTTTGTCAAGAAGGATCACAATAACCAATGTTTAACATGAATATGGACAAATCAATTATTGATTAAATGGATAAACAGTGGCATTGAGGATAACTTCTAAAGATAAAAAGAACCAACCTCACCCCCTCATTTATTTTAACGATTATACAGGGGAGTGATGGTGCTTAATTACACATAAAAATACTGATAGCATAAGAGGCCTGAAGAAGAGCTGTGCTCGAAAAAACATGTGTTCGCTCATGTGCCAAGAATCTTTAATGTTGCCTGCTTCACATCTTTAGGTTCCAAAAATAAAACGTAAAGTTGATACAAATAAAAAAAGTAAGAGTGAGCTTTCTAAAAATAATCAAGTATTCTCTTAATGTATAATAAAACTGAATCAAAACTAAAGAGGTGCAATTACCAACCAAGAAATTATTGTACTAAATTTTCTTCCTTAGGTACCTTGTTATTCAGATCAACAGACTTTGAAATGTGCAACACAGAGTTCAGTTTTTGTTAAATTAGAAAAACCTGCTCAAGAAAGGCAAGGTCCATGCCTAACACGGCTCTATCTAGGTTTTAAGGAGGCAGCCTTGCGGCAAATCTGTTCACATTCAGAGAAAAGGTGGAAGGTCTTTCCAGAGAATCTGGATGCCTTACTAACGGCACCCAGAATGGGGACAGAATCTGGAGCTGGCAATACCGGACTTGGAGCCAGAACCACATGGGCTGTAGAAGGGCTGTAAACATTCCCTCACCAGAGCTACAAAAGAATCAACAAATGTTTGTCAGAGAGCATGGTCCATTTGTCACAAGTTCTACGCATTCCTCAGTAGTAGTAATGAAAGTAGACTATGCTCCATCCATATAGTTGGAGGTTGTCAAAAGAACATGGGCAAGGGCATGAATAGGATGAATGATTGTTGGACATGGCCACAATAACGAGGTAGAATGGTTTCTGAGAAGGATTAGGATCCAGAGAGAAAAGTCCTCCAAGGTTGGAGACGACCGATGCAGTGGAGAAAACTGAAAGGACCATGGTGTTCGAAACTGCTGTCCTGGAGGAACAGCAAAGTTCTAAGAAGCATAGAAACCTGGGTCTTAAAAGTCTGAAGGAAATTAAGATCCTCTCTGGGTACTCTGGAATCATCAATCAAAGTAGGCTTTGCAATCAGCCAAGATAAAGAGCTGCCTGGTCCTGGGAAATAATTATTTTCTTGCATCCACAGAGGGCTTTTAACATGGGAGGATTAATGCTGTGGTAACGTTACCAGGAGTTTCACAACCTTCATAACTTTCTTTAAGCTAGGCACAGCTACCATGGAAGGCTTGCCCTTTTTAAAATCTTAAGAAGCCTTGGAACAACTGGTACTAATGGTTATATCATTTTCAGACTCAAGGATAGCAAAACAAGTGATTAAAAGAACCATCCAAGTAACCACCAGTTGGGGTCTGCGTTATTACAACAAAGTAAATTACTTTGTGGTAATTTACTTTGTTGCAATCACTTCGAAATTGTATTCTACATTTTTCCCCCTTCACTGCCACCCTGCCCCAAACCCCTGTTTAAGCCCTTAAATACATTTACAAAATTCAAAGTATTTCGAAGTATTTGCAACAAAGTAAATTACCACAAAGCAATTTACTTTGTTGAAACAATGGGAGATCCACCAGTTAGAGAACTAATATGTTAAAAATTGTTAGAAATACCATAAAGCCATTGCAACATAACGAACACCTTAACAAATCATTCCCTAGATAGAAAGGTGGGAGCTTAGTGCTGTAAAGTCACATGTGCTGATGAAGTTCTCTTCAGAAGGCTAGAAATATTTATAGGAGTCTGAACAATAGTTAGAAAAGCCAACATGCAGTTTGTAAAGGCCTGAAAGAACATTTAAAGCAACATTCTTAACAGGCTCGCTTCCAATCCTACCACATAAGGGGAAGCCTAAGGGAGGACACGATAATGGGAAGGCAAGGGAGAAATACGTTAAGGACGTAATGCACAATAAACCCTATGGAGGTGTGGGTGGGGGCGAGGAGGAGCAAGGGACAGGGACATTTACTCACCCCTGTACTCTGATTCACTCAGTAAGTACTGTAAACGTGCTGAATTCGTTGGGCCCTCATCTCATGTCATGGTTCTGTTGAGAGCTCCAGGGTCTGAAGTGCACAGGCCACTTTCGGGGTTTTGGGTCCAAGTAATAGGCAGTTCCATGCTTTGATTGATCGGTTCTTAATACTGGACACCTGCTAGATGGAAGAAAGAACTACCACTGTGGAGCCAACCTCAGAGGACCACCCAGGACACTATGCAGGGAGCGATCAGCGGTGGCCACACCGAAGAAATGTAAGTCAACCCTCATGCCTAAAACAAAGAAATGGATCCTGCAAGATCCCTCTTCATGCTGGAGGGCTGCAACGGTGGGGTGAGACTTCTCTTGCAGCCATTCTTTAGACTGTTGCTGGAGCCAAGATCCCCACAAAGAGGAGCATCCTGCTGAAGACCCAGAGTTCGTAGTTGGAAGCCAGCCAGCATTGCTTTTTCAACCATCCCGGCAAAGTCCTGCTCCTTTGCTGAGCTCCAGAAGGTCTTAATTAGTGCTTCAGCCACTGGACGCGTGGGCACAACCACTCTTGACCACTGTTTGAGGATCCTACCATTCGAAGCCTTTGTAAGTATCCAGGAACCATCTTAATGGCTGACCAGCTACGTGGGCTACCTCACGCACCACCCTCTCCTCCTACTCCTCTGAATTTAGCCTTGGGACTTCAAATACCCTCAACGTGGGAAACAAGAAGCTTCCCCCTGCAGTTGCAGCTCTCCAGGACGAAGATGGGCTTTGCAGGACCAGTTTTTTGGTTTCCACCATGAGGGTCGACTTCCACCATTACTTCGGTGTGGCCATCGTTGATTGCAGGCAGCATGGTTTCCAAGGGGTCCTCTGAGGTGGTCGCCAGAGTTGGTGGTCCTTTCTCAGGTCCGGTCCATCGGGTTACAGAAAGGAAGACTTACCGGAAGACGAAAGTGACCTCTGAAAAATAAGAAAATGAGGGGAGTGTCCCAAAAATCAGCAGCGGAGCGGGACTACTATGCATCAATAACAATGATGTCCAAACTGCTGGTAATTTGAAAAAATGCTTTTGAAAATGATTTAAATGTGGAGTGTATCGTTAACGATTTCACTCAAAGAACAAATTTAATGGTTATGTCAAACTTTTAAAGCAATCAAGATGGTATTGAAGCGAAAAAGGAGAACATTTATTTTGATGAGTATTGTATTACAAAAGGTCTAAAATTAGACCAAAAAAATAATAGAAGATGCATATATGGTCAATGAAAACATTGTGAGATTTACGAGACAACAAAGCATTTAAGCAAAAGGACATTAAGCAAAAAGACAAACAGAATAAGTCATTTGGTGGTGAGTGAGAAAAAAAAAAATATACAAATATCTGCATCACCCTAGGATGCAAAAGATGATCAATTCGTGAAAAAATCACCACTCTAATTGTGGTACATTTTCAAATAATGACTTTGAACAGGTCTGCCAACGTGTAGGTGTCTTTACGTAAATTGTCTTCAAAACTGTTTGATAAACAAAGTATTAACAGACATCAGGAACACGTTTCGGCAAATAAGCCACCTGTCTGGCAATTAACTCCCAAAATTGCCTTCCTCAGGGCGAAAGAAACTGAACCCTGTGGGGAAGCAGACAAAAGATATTTTTATGTTTTGGTAAAAACAGAATGCTCTATGGTTTGAGTACTGAATTCAATCAAGATTGCTTGCAAAGTGAGTTTAAGCCAAAAGGCAAAAATGCCATAAAATCTGACTGTAGTTTTAATTAAGATAACCAGATGAGGAGTTTACCGAAATTAAACGGGGCATAACATCTGAAAAAATAGGTCAGAAATGATCTCAGCAGCGAGGCAACATCACAGAAGGTGTGGCAGTAGAAGCAACCACTGTGAGAAATAGTTAGATATAGGTCCTCATTACATGTCACCTGGTATGGAAATGACGGTGGCGGTAAACCCGCCGCCACTGTTGCCATACCGGGTGATCACGAGTCCTGCAGGCAGAGGTGTCATTCCCGCCAGGTCTGACCTGGCGGGTTTAACACCGCCCGCCTGCAGGCGGACGTGGAAACACCGGCACCATCACAAGATGGTGCTGGTGTTTCCATGGTCCCCATTCCCATTGAGTCCTTTGAGACTCAATGGGAATGGGGATGGGGATTTACCGAATTCTGCCTCCGGAATTCCTGGGTCACCGGGGTTGTAATGCCACGGTAATTCTGGGAATGATGGAGGCGGAGTCCGGCGACTCGTAATGAGGCCCATAGACTTTTGTTGAAGGGCAATTCAGGGCACATTTGTAATGAGAAATTGTCACGCTCACCTGATCCCCACGGAGGCGCAGGTATGGCTTCGAGTGCTGATGCTTCTTCAATGGTGAAGCGCAGGACTCTGATGATGGACAGGAAGGGCCCCTCTACTGTGGCTTTTCTGGCTCGCAGGAATATTCCCCTGTGCGTGAAAAGGGAGTATTACCTACTGACGGAATAATGCTCAAGCCTCCTACTCCCTTCCAACCCTCCCCGATACCCTTCCATGATACCCCGTGAAGTCTCACCTTAGGGTCTGAAAGGATGAGTTCTCCATCCTGCTTCTGATGCAGGGGCGCGTTGAAACCCAGTTACTTCACTGGATTGAGGTTTGATGGGAGTTCAAAATAAGCTTGACTATTCAGGTGAGGCGCTGTAAGAGTTCTGTTGCAAGTTCAAAAGTTCAAGCTTAATAATAATGTTTTGTCTTCTTGCAGCAAGCGCTAATGCTTATGTCTTTTTCCCCTTAGGGGCCGGGGTTCGGAATGCCGGAGATATGGCGCTGACCCAAAGTGTAAGTTCTGGATGAACGTTCAGGTAATGTCTTTGCATTCGCTCATTCAATGTCTTTGTCTTTTTTCCCCATTGGGGCCGGGGTCCGGAATGCCAGGAAGCGGCAGGACCCGAAATGAAATGGGAATGACCCAACAGGTAAGTCTTAGAAGGAAACTGAGCTTTTCCATTTTCCCTTCCTTCTCTCACCTTGTTTTCTTGTCTTTTCCCTCTAGGCTCTGGGAAGTGGGTGCAGATCCGGATGATCGCTGCTGAAGATGGAGGCGCCCAGGAAAGGTGACTGAAATGCAGCGCTGCAGCGATCGAAGCGAAATGCTTTTAAAATGATGTCTTCCCTTTCAGGATCGTCGGTGTGATGTCCCCGTGATGCAGCTTTAGCAGGTAAGGTCTTCTTTCTCCCCAATTCTCTCTTATCTCCTTTTGCAGGCGACCCAGGATGCTGACAGGCGTGGCTGAAGTCCAGATGCAGGAGCTGACACGGTGAGCGTCCAGCTGCAAGGAGCAGAACAACACGAAGAGCGAGTTGCTGATCGGGCGTGGTTTAAATAGCTTTGGAAGAAGTTCCAGGCATGTATCCTTCCACCGAGGGCCTGGATGTAGCAGCATGGTCTGCATCAGGTAAGTGCACATTAAAACACTTGAACACATGTCTAGCTTTATGAGCCTGGCGCCTAAGGCGCCAGGACAGGGGTCCAACATGAGCCTGGCGCCTAAGGCGCCAGGACTGTGTCCAAAGGGCCCCAGTTTGGACCTGCTGGCACTTCCCTGGGGGGAATGATGCCTGCCTCTGGGGTTGCTGGGTCGGACCTGGTTCCTTGGAGGTAGGCATCATGACAGAAATGTGCTGTTTATTAAAAATGCCGTCAGGCCAAATGTGGGTAGCATACCTGGCTGACTGGCTGTGCTTTTCTCAGAAAGGGGAGTCCAAACATTGCTGAATTGGATAGGTTTTACAAGTAAAAAAGTCGAGTTTGGTCGCAAGGCTTTTGACTTCCGTGTTGCTGACCTTAGAAGTAAATTAATTGAAAAAAATGCATGAGAGTCATGCATATGTCACTAAGGACTATTAGGTCAGGTTCAAGTAAATGAAAATGAAAAAATAAGTCTATTTGCAAACAAGCAAAGCTATAAGGTTGTTCGAGTCTGCCTACCTTAAATTCGTATTTGGAGTTTCCAATATATTGCAAGAGCGTTCTCTTTAATATTTGGACCCGGTTGTCTTGGAATGTGGATGTAGTGAATAAGACAGTGGTCTGCTGGACTCATGCCTCTACAGTGATTAATCCATTCTGAAACTAGCAACTAAACGGGGACAGACATCTCGTGTTAGAAAGAAATTTGCATAATCCGCTGAGTGGATTCGCAGTAATACTTTCCCCTCTTACCTCGTTTCCAAAGTCGAAATTACGTAACGCATCCGAATCAGTCCGGTCAACAGTGCTCCGACAAGTTTTACAGCGCACTGGTTAAGAAAACAAAAGAAGAAAGGGGCAAGGTGAATGGCCACCTCTGATTGGGCTGCGTGAAAATCGCCCTGTGATTGGTTGATGGGAGGCGTGCCTTTCGACGTCTGTATCTTGATCGGTTAATGAGGACAAACCGCTCTGTGCTGCCGTGACATTCGCTGCCGACGTGTCAAACTTGAGCAGCCTTATAGCTTCTACTGCCGTACATGTGAGCCTTGTTTAAATTTGTAAAAAAGGGCTTGTACAAGTCACGCATGCAAATATATATAGACAAAAGGCGCATGGTATTGCCTTTGATGCGAGTCTTGCTATAATGTAGGCAAAAGAAAACGTGGAGCGCGTGCATTACTGAAAGCGCTGAGAAATGTCCTTTCCAGATATTAAAGCTGTTGACTAAAGGGAACTCGGAGAGAAGAAAGAAAGAGAAAGAACTAAAGGGCACTTAGGAAGCAAATGGTTTAGACTGGGCGTGCCTATTTGTGGAAAAATTTGCGGGCATTTCTTAAGTCTAGTGCGTCTGGTAACGGGTGTGGGGCACACAATTTGCATGACTGACTAACTGAAGTGTAATAGTGAAATATGCATGCGGTAAAAAGCATGAATCAAGAGCACAGTTGGGTTGACTGTATGTTACAGCAATTGAATAGGGACCAAGTAAAAAATAAATAAAAGTTGAACTAAATTACTCAAAAATTACTCAATAAAAATTTGAGATAAAGGGACAACAGGCTATTTGAAAATAAGCTATTTGGGGAAAGGGGGATGAAAAAACTAAAAACCAAATGCAGATTCTTCATGCCGTTTCAAAATGGCCTAAAAAGATCACAATTGGCCAATAAGGTCCTAAAAGGGAATTCAGGGCACAGAGGTTTTAAGTAGTTGGAAAAAATTCCTCATTAAGCCCATGGGTGTGTGTGGATAGTTGGTAAATCCATCTCGCCTCTTTCTGTAGGAGGCTGCGGGAAACATCTGTGGAACTTTTTACAACATCTAGAATCCACCAAAAGATATTGGCGGAGTGATGTAGCTCAAGGTAGTGACTCACAACGGGTGCAGATTTCGTTATGCACCTTATTCTGGAGCGGTGCTCAGAAATCCTAATGTGGACAGGAAGTTTGTCCGACGTACCGGGGCTCCGGTAACCTGTTTGGTTTTGCAGTTAGTCGGGGAAGAGAGTGTCCATGTTTTGGTACCAATATTAAATTCCTTCTGTTTTTTTGTGAACTGGCAGACCGAGCAAGATCCGCATGGAAATTGACCGACAGTCGTTCCGAGATCCCACAAGCCCATTCTTGGTGGGTCTTTCTTGAAGTTGGAGTGTACCAGTGTGTCTTTTTAGCCCTTTTCAGTGCAAACCTGGGTAAAGGGGCATCTGGGATACTGAGTTTTACAATGGGCCAGTATTTAGAAATCAGTTTCTTAATCTGGAAGGTTTGTGGTCCATGAGTGATAACACAAGTCATTTTGGCTTTCTCAGTTCCAGAGGATTGATTAGGTGCCGTCTCAGGAGAAAGTAATGTATCTGTCCGTAAAGCGAGCTCTTTTCCTTTCTTTACTAGTAAGTCTCTTTGAGTACCCTCTTTCGATAAGTCGGGCACTCAAATTGCCTGATTGTTCATAAAAGTTGTTTAGATTAGAACAGTTTCTCCGAATACGGAGAAACTGTCCATAGGGCAAATTGTCACGTAAGTGACGTGGATGATTGCTAGAGTAATGTAGCAAAGTATTGCGTGCTTAAGTCTTTCAATATAGAGAACATTGTAATTTACCCGATTTGTCTTTAATGAAAAGATCTAAAAAAGCAATCTGGACATTAGCAAAAATTTGAAGAGGGAATGCATAGTAATAGCCCTGAGCTGGAAATAGCAAGTGTGGTTTCCAGTTCTCATCGAACATTCTTTGAATTTTTCAAGAGTGCTTCCCCTCAGACAGGATCTCCTGTCGGACCCGTCAGAGAATTACCATCCGCGGACGAGGACAGGGCAACTCCCTCTACTAGCATGCACGGTGTCGGGAGCAGGTGGAACCTGTCAGGCAGTTTGGAACCAGCTACAGACTATCAAGTAGTCATCGGTCCCATCGACCCTCCGAAGCTACGAGGCAGCATGGGGGAGATGGAGCCTATGGTGCAGCCAGTGCTCTCTTCATCCCATTTCAGCACCTTTAGTACAAGTACTGAATTTCCTGGCGTCTTTGGCTAAAGGTAGCAAGGCTTTTAGAACAGTGGGCGTGTATAGGTCAGCCATCTCTGCAGGGCACGAACCTGTGGAAGCAGCTCTGGCAGGCAAGCACCCTGCGGTAGTTACTGTTGCAAGATTTGCGCACCATTGTACATAAATAGGCGCAACTGCCTAAATGGTGTGTAGCGCAATGCATCAAAGAATATGAGGCTAGGACGGATGATGTGAGGCCTCCAAGCGCGTCTCAACTACTGATTATGAGCAGAAAACCGTTTAAAGCGGTAGTAGCGGCAACCATAAGATGGGTCGCGGAAAGTCATGACCCTCGAGGGCATTGATGTGAAGAGGCTTCAGAGAGCGTTCGGGGCACAATGGCATCCAAAGTCTTCAGCGCGGGAGCTAGTCGACAGACATTTTGAGGGCAGCAGATTGTTCGACCAACGCTACGTTTAAGACTTTCTATCTTAAGCCTATTGCCAGCGCAGCGGCAGTTGCGATTAGTGGCTTTGAACAAGCATAATGCTTGCCTCCAGTCTTGACAAAGAATAAAGATTACCCCTGCTACTGCGCAAGGAGCCTTGATAGTATTAAAGACACAGAGGAAAGAATTATCCTGCCCAGAGATGCAAAAGCGAGAGTGGCTGGGGAGGCGATGATTGTGAATTTGTATTGTAGCACTTTGCATCTTGGTACCCTCCCTAATATATGTCTCATTTGGCAGGGGATGACCAGAAGACTAGCCGAGGACCAAGTAGCAGAGGCACCGAGCGAGCAACGATTTGGCTCGTAGTGCTGATCGGGGGACATCTAGCACAGGACAGTGCAGCAGTGAATGCAATTTAGAAGTGTCTGCCATACGTTTCAGAGTTTGTTACACCAGATGTCAGTTGGAGGGCATCCAAAGAAGAGTAAGGGACCTGGGCATGAAGTGACATGTAGGCCCACGGTCATGATATGGACTACCAGGAGCACTGGGACCCATGGGATGGGTTGTTTTCAGTGTGATTTGTTAGGTTTTGATGTTTAAAGAAATAATAAAAGGGAATAAAACCTGAAAGGAAATAGAGATTTAAATCTGCTGGATGAGTAGAATAAAGTAAGTTGAAGCAAAATGCAGAATGCCCGCCTCCATGTCTTTAATAGAAGCAAGACTCCCTGTGCATAAGCAGGGGTAATCTTTATTTTTAATAAACATTCCTTTAAAAGAAGTGTGCACTTCAAAATAAGGAGCACCATGCAAACCGATGCCAGGTTTTGTGTACTGAGCTCTAGCGGTACACATGATCCAACTACCATACATGACTACTTCTAAACCGGCAACTGCGTTTTTAGAGACGGTTTCGTGAGAGGAATTGTTCTGAAAGGTTGGGCATCCCTTTAATTAGCTAAGTGGCAGTTAGTATACTGTGCAGGGACCTGCCTTTCACACCATGTGCTAGACATCACATCTAGCCTCCACATATGCTATTGAGCAATGATGCCATCTTATTAAAGGGCAACGGTGATGTCACATCTAAAACTACACTAAGAAAAATGATGTACAGGGTGCAATATAGATATTGCAGGATTACATTATGTATGGGATAAAGTACCCCATCCAATAGGTTATAATGATATTGCAAGTCACTGAGGAGTTCTGGTACGGACTCAATAGAGGACAAGGATAGAAGCAGAGTTCCTGTAGAAGGTCCCAGAACTCTGAGATGACTTGCAATATCCGTATGTCCTGGTAGAGTGTATTTATTGCTTATTGTTAGGAGGAATATTTTTTAGACCTACTACAGTGTTGGAGTTCTGAGAGGCCAAACTACTAGATGACCAAGGGCTGTTCACACTTGGTCTTACCACACTCTCCCTGGGTAGCGTAGGCTGAGCAGCAAGGTAGATTTAAGAGAACCAGTTTGGTATGACAGTACAATTAACAAGGGTGGTCCTGGTTGGACCTCATCAGTAGGGTGGATCTGTGCCACTCTAAGAATAGTGAGCAAGGGGTCCACGTCTGGATTCCCCTAGTGAAAGATAGTGAGCTAAAGACTCTGGGTAAGTCTCTCATAACCAGGACTAATGTCTGGCAGAGGGACTCCCAGGACTCCCTTGTTAATTTGCATATTCAAGTAACTTTGGGTCTCACCCTAAGTTACTAGGGGAATCCAGACGTGGACCCCTTGCTCACTATTCTTAGAGAGGCACAGATCCACCCTACTGATGAGGTCCAACCAGACCGAAACACGTGTCTGGGGTTTCTGTTGGTACTCTTGTTCAGAGGAGAATTGCCTAGCATTTCGGTGCTGGACTGCCCCAGGGCAGGACAAAGACTGATATGTTTGGGATATTTCTTCTCTGTGAAAGATAGTGAGCTAAAGACTCTGGGTAAGTCTCTCGTAACCAGGACTAATGTCTGGCAGAGGGACTCCCAGGACCCCCCTTGTTAAAGTACAATTAACAAGACATTGAAATGGTCACAACCTAGAGTTCAAAACAGGAGTATAAAAGTATACTATTCATTAGACCAAAACACACAAGTGTGTTTTCTCGTGTGTGTTTCTTTCTCTCTCTCTCTCCCCCCTCTTCCGCCCTCTCCCCCTCTCCCCCTCTCCTTCCTCCCCACCCCTGTAAGCAGTTCCAAGATCCTAATGGTTCAGCGACAGGTTGACCTGGATAGGGGATGGAAAGTTTTAAAAAGTTCCTCTGCACAAACACGACTTGGCCTTAGCCAACAGCGAGTACAATGTAACTCACAAGCACATCTATAAGAAAGATGCATTTAGGCAAAAGTAGGGGTGCTACACAAAGAGAACCCACAAGCCAGAACTTCATCAGAAAAGTCCCTCACCTAGTGACACTGAAACTCGGAGTCTCTAGTCCCCTTTCCTCCATACTATTGGGATGCCTCACAGAACAGAGGACAGGCTGAAGCATGTTGCAGCACAATCGAATCTTTACTTTGCACGTGCATGCTACTGCGTGCCGTACGGTACACCCACATGCGGCACGCCCAGTCCACAAGTGCAACTTCCCCCAAACAGAAAAAGACAAAGGGTGAGCGGGTCCACTGAAGAAAAGCTCTGTGGGCACCCCACGTATCTTCGAAAACCCATTAGGCATGAGCTGTGGAGATCAATTTCAGTTTAAGTGCACAACTAGGCGCAACTGCCGCTTGACGCTGCATACCCGTCTGACGAAGAGAAAGGAACGGACAGTTGGGCGGGGTGCGTGGATGATGGAACCGCATGGCATGCAGCATTGTGTACGTGCAAAGTAAAGATTCTATTATGCGCGGAGTCTGGCAGAGTCTGAGGAGTGACCAGTAACTCTTTGCTTTCTATTGCTGTGGGAGTGACTTTTGCTTAAAATCTGCCTCTCCCCGCGGAGCGGGCGCGGAGTCTGGCAGAGTCTGAGGAGTCCGAGGAAGTCCGTGGAATCCGGGACTTTCCTCTGGACTCCCCTGCCTTCCTGCACACTGTGTTCACTTCTGCTTCAGTCGCAGCTATAATGCGAACCAACGCTTACACGGCTCTGGTGAAAGGGAAGACTGCGAGTGACGCTATAAAGACTCGAGCCCAAAGGAAGCGTGTGCGTGAGCCAGCGTGCCTTGACTCCGAACACTCATGGACTTCGGCGGAGTCTCCGGTGGCACTTTATACACCTACCCTTGCTGTCGTTGCTGACCCCGACGGTGTGCAATTTAAGAACGAAGGTGAGCGTCTGATGCAGCTAACATCGACACATACACACAACAACAACGATGGAGAAACAGTAAGTGTGTGTGGCAGCCACTTCACGTGCGGACCCGGACTCTCCTCCTCATTCCCGGCTAATGGGAGGAGCGGCAGAGGGGTTGGGGGCTGAGAGAGTGGCCGAGGCAACTGCTTTACATCCTATTATTGACATCGTTATTGCCCAGCCCAGTCCATTCAAAACGGCCACTCCCCATGCTTTTTCACCCCACTCCCCGTGTCCAAGTAAACATGACGGGCCACCTGATAAGTGTGCTAGTGCCCAGGAAACACAAGATATTCCGATGGACATGTCTAATTCGGCCCTAACATTTGGCCCTTCTGAATTCCCAGCTAGTACTTAGCCCAATGCGAAATGATCTCGATGTCATGCAATCGCCTCTTTGTCAACTCAATAGTGTGATGTCTGGTGTCCAGGTGCTCCAAATGAGCCCTGGTGATTGTGATGCAGTAGGTGTCTTAACACAGAAAGAACCAACTAATGGTTCTCCACGCCCACGACTCTACAGTGCACATGAGAAGTTGCTACCTTCCCCGGCGTCGCCACTAAATACGCTGCACGAAGGTAGTTCTCCTGACACAGCGTTCACATTTAATGAAGTGATTAAACCGGTTCAAAACCCGGTTTTACAATCCTTTACCCGCGACTCCCTTACAAATGCTGAGGGAGAGATGATGCCGACTCTGCAAGAAAAAGACCCAATCAACCGCAGAAATTCCTTAGAAGTTGTTAATAAGCTCTTGATGGACCTTAAGCATTTGAATAAAAGCAGATCAAATATCTCGGCCACAAAAAACTTCACGCCGGGTGATATAGCCCCAACGAGAGCGCCCACTAACTCTGTGGCTGGTGTGCCCCTATCAGAGTCGTTGGCCAAAAGCCCCCCGCTGAGCCTTCCTATGACCAACCTGATTGAGAGTAGAAGCGGACGCTCGAGTCTTTCACCTAGCTTTTCATGCTCACAGAAGAAATCTGCTACAACCAATCTGAACGAAAGTAGAAGTGGACGCTCGAGTCTCTCACCGAGCATTCTATGCTCACAAAAGAAATCTGCTTTTGCGAAAGGGGCTGACCCCATCATATCGCAAAATGGTGCATTGTTTAACTCCCATAAACGTATGCATGGACCCTCAAGCGTGAGTTCCCAATCTGACGATAAGTCAGATTCATCTTCATCGGACTCATCTATAATGGAGCGCCCCTTTCCCAAGATTAGACGCCTTCCAGTGGGCAAAAGGCGATCTAAAGGCCATACAATGGACAGCATTGGCAATGCATGCCATACATCAAATATGCAAGATCTTCAAACTCTCATTATGTCATCAACCACAATTGCTTTGGCTCCTTTTTTAAAAATGTATGAACACATAAATGACACCATGAAAGATTTAACAGCTTCAATTAGTGGTTTAAATGCGAAGATTGCTAATCTGGAGAACTCTCAAATGACTCTAATGAATACATCCTTACATACCAACAAACAGGTGGAAATGGCACTCGTTGCTCTAATAGACAGTAACAAAAACGCACTCTTAGACAGAAAATTACTGGCTGAAGTGGCTAAACAGGCATTACACCTCTTTCAACAAAAAGCCGACAATCCTGGCTACATTGAGGCTCCTGAAGACAGAAATGCACAGACCTCTCGAACTCCAAATAACCATGTAGCATGTTCACCTCCTCGGATACCAATAGCCACGTGCGCCCAGATTGCAGAAGCCACTGCTCTCGAGTGCGACAGAAGTGCAGACAAGGTAGCTTGTACTGAAAAGGTTACACCCGAAGATGGTCAGGAGCAATCGCTGTTGATACTCAATCCATGTGCTACAGGCCCGCAAACGGTCGAGCCTGCCTCCGCCGCCACTGATCTGACTACACTTGTGCTGACCAACTTTCAGGCTGCTACAGGCCCGCAAACGGTCGAGCCTGCCTCCGCCGCCACTGATCTGACTACACTTGTGCTGACCAACTTTCAGGCTATCTGCCTGGAAACTCAAGATGCAGAGAATTTGGCCCTTCATGATACTCAAGTGGCTGCCTCTTCAAACCTAAATCTTGGTCCTGTTCCTGTTAAAGAGGTGCCGGTCGATACACTAAAATCTGGAAATGATGCTGCTGTTGCAGTCTTCGACATATTTAAACACCCTACAAGAGGGCCCATCACTGGTCTGAAAACCGGAAATCACAGAGGCAACGAACACAAAAAATCAAAAAACATGCCAATGAAAAAAAAGAACCGAGGTAATGATTCTAGGAAATTCTTGCGTAATTTAAAAACTCTGAATGTAATCGTCAACAAAACAACTCCAAAAGAGAAACAAGATGTGTGTGAACCTCAGCCAAATGCTATTGCCACTGAGTTAGATCCGGCCACTGAACCTATAATTGATTTATGTAGCATATCGGAGGAGCTGTTAAACATGTCGGTACATGACGACGAAGTAGCCGACATAGTGGATGGGACTGCGGAGCACAATTTGTTGTCAGTTACCCCCCTGGACGTATCCAGGCAGAGTGATAACACCGCTGTTCTCTCGAATGTAGTCTGCCCTACAATAATTAACCGGCCCGACACTGGATTAAATTTGGCTGACAGTAATTCTTCTCCGTCAAAAGTGCCGGCCCGGAAAACATCTAGAATCATATCTATATGTGAAGCAACTGGGCCAATCATCACTTCCATAGATGATATGAACTTTTGTTCTAAATCCTTCATGACGCTCGAGGAGAAACGCCGTAAGACCTGCAGCCAGTTTAATAAGGGCCCTTCTAAAACGAAAGATCCAGAAACTCAAGCTTCTTTAATCCCCTGTACTAATGGGCAACTACCCAAAGCCTTTAAGACTGATCCTTCAGGTGCTAAATTACAGGACCTGACTCAGACTAAACCATTGTATTCTAAGGACTTCGGAGTGCCGCAAGGAAATCCCAAATTGAAAAAGCACATAACAAACGAACATTCTAAGAGTAAACATTGGAAGAGTGAGTCTTCTTACCATCAGGTACTCTTAGAACGGATTGATTCGGATGATGATTTGATACTGAATCGCCACAATGTTCTATGGCTATATCACCTGATCCCAAGCCTTCGGGCAATTGAATCAGGTGACCTGAAAATTGTAGAATTCCTCGAGGAAACCAAAAATGATGCAGTCATTTTACATGTTCAGTCAAAAATCATAGCTGACACTTTGCTCCAAGCCGGACCAGTGTTAATGTCGCTAGGGTTTGATATCTCACTAGCTTCAACAAGGGCCTCAACAGAGACCTTGAATGAAGCCGCAAACCAGATGGAAGCTGGTAGAGATGACAAAATTCCTCCAAAGTGCTCAAGTGAGCGGGTTACTGCGGCTTTCCATTCAAGACCCGTCTCCCCGGTACAGAAGCCTTGGAAGCCTATGAATGAGTTACCTAGCCAAAACAACATCAAGATTACAATCCAAGGAGTCAGCCAAACACATCGAACTGAAGACCGGCCAGTGTCTGACATATCATCTATGACGCAAGGGAATGACTGGGCCTGGGTTGCTGAAACGCTAAACAACACCATGTCTTGTTAACGCCAGGCCCCCAAAAACCATAACAACAAAAAAACCCTCACCTTGGGCTCCTGGAACACAAGAGGCTTCAGTCACCTGTTCAACACCACCTGGGCCGATGACTTGGATATTATCTGCCTACAGGAGACATGGCTCTGTGAAAAACCCATTTTGGAGGGATTTGAAATTGCCCATACACCGGCGCTCAAACAGATTAGGGGGAGACCGATGGCAGGTCTCCTTGTAGCTGCCAGGATCAACTCAGGTCTTCGGATTCTGAATTCAATTAACATCTCTCCATATATACAGGTGACTACGGTCGGAGCTACAACTAACATCTGTATTTTTAATCTTTACTGGAATCATGCAGTGAGTGGAACCATAAACTTCATAGATGAAGTCACGAAGTCCTTGGACGAGTATATGGAAGTTGGCCCCCCATATGAGTTGATAGTCTGTGGAGATCTTAATATTGACTGCTTTGATCATTCGAATGAATCAGGTTACAAGAAGACTGCAAATAACTTAGAATTCCTTCCGGTAACCCAATGGTGTCTGGAAATGAAGACACGTGACCTGATGATGCTGAATGGTCAAACGTTGGGCGATATTCCAGCTGCTCCTACTTGGCGTCGAGGCGATCTCAACTCAACCTTGGACTACATCTTTGTATCCAGTAGGATCCATATGAGAACGACTAGTCTGTCTGTCCAAACAATGCAGCACAGCGACCATGACATGGTGGTCTTGACATTCATGGAAACAGTTGAAAATCCTCGAGATCTGTGGGCCTTTCCTATCAGAAAAGGAACTGGTAGGATTCGCTTAAATCTAGATTGTACTGAGACAAGCAACATCCTGAGGGGCTTCCAGACCTCTGATTTCACGGAATATGATTATCTTTTAACTCAATACCGTGAAAACAGGACCCATATGGGCAACAGTCTGTTCTCATCGAAGCACAAATTTGATCTTGAGGTGCAAAAACGGAAACGCCTCCTACGCTGGCAGATAAGATCGGCCCGCAAACAAACCCCCAGCGTTGCCAACGGAATTGTCAAAAAATGTAAACAACGCTATAAGAACTGGCTTAAGTCCCACAAAGGTATCATGTTGCAAAATGATGCAGAGCTAATGTTTATCAAAAATGAAGAGCTCAAATGCCGCTGAATATTGGAGACTGATAGATGACAATCTTGCTCCTCAACATGCTCTCCAGGCTAACTTGGTCTCTGAGGCAGAGTGGGTATCCTTCTATGCAAACCTCTACTGCAATAACAATGAGGTTGTTGCTTGGAGGCCACCTGCACTGTCACATTGGGACTTGGTTTTCGATCATGAGGATATACTGAGAGTCATTAAGAACTTGCACAACTCAAGAGCCCCTGGCCCTGATGGCCTAACGAACTTTACGCTCAAGCTCCAACCTGAAATATGGACCACCTTCTGCGAGCTGTTGTTTAAAAGGATTGTCAATAACTGTAAGACTCCCATGTCCTGGAAATCGGCAGTGATTATACCCATTTTCAAAAAAGGCGACCGCCACAATCCAAAGAATTATAGACCAATTGCTCTACTTGATGTATTGGGCAAAGTCTATGCTACTCTCCTTCAACAAAAACTGACGGAATGGTTAACAAATTGCAACCAGATGGACCCTAGACAAACTGGTTTCGTCAAAGGTTTGGGCTGTGGTATCAACCTCTTAATACTAAACCTATTGAAAATGGAAGCCTTACGATCTAATTCCAAGATTTATCTCGCCCTCGTGGACTTGTCCCAGGCATTTGACACCATTAATAGAGAACTGCTTTGGTCTAAACTGATCAAATGGAATTGCCCTGCAAGTCTGTTAGCCGCTATTTATGATCTTCACACGGACACGACCATCAGAGTTCGACTAGATCAAAAGGGCAACCTTTCTTCACCAATTGACACCTTTCGAGGTGTCAAGCAAGGATGCCCGCTTGCGGCAATCCTATTTAACTTGTTCATATCCGACATCAAGAATGCATTCTGTGGTCTCCGCACTTTCCCGCCAAAACTCCATGGCTCCCATGTGGACTACTTAGTCTATGCAGATGACATCATTCTGATAGACTCAACTCCTATAGGTCTACAGCGGAAACTGAATGCCGTGGAAAAATATCTAACAGAGAACGGGCTGGTTATCAACAGAGGGAAATGCGAAGTCATGGTCCTTGAAAGACTCCAAGGATCTAATATGATATCGGCAGAAATTTAAATGGTATGTGAACAAAGAACCCATTGGGCGTGTGCTTAACACCAGATACCTAGGCATGCAGCTAAGTGCTAGCATAAATGATGCACCCTGGGCTGATTCAGCCAAGAAAAAATGCCGTCAATTGGCATGCCAAGCAGTCTTAATCAACAAAAAGTTTGGAAAATTTAGTTTAAGACCAACGTTAACTTTCTTCCAGCAGAAGGTGGTACCGTCTCTGATATACGCTGGCGAAAATGCCTTTGGGTGTGGGTCTGATGTGTGGAATTCCTTAGAAAACATCTTTTGGTCTAGGGTTCTCCATCTTCCCAAAGGCACCGCCACAGTGTGCATTAGATATGAACTTGGATACATATCTATGCAAGCGAGAGTTGCTTGGAACCTTCTAAGCATTTTCAGGAAATTAAATATGAAGAGCACATTGCCCCAGATGGATATTTTACACAACTTACAGTCTGCCAAGGCCCCTACAATTGTATTCCAATGGAACAAGCTATGCCATGATGTGCTTAACACTTACAACACCACGATGCAACTGCTGCTTGAAAATCCAGATGCGGCAAAACTAAAGATCTGGAGAAATGACTGGATTCAGACCTGTGATAAACGACCAAATCGAGGTCCATGCTCGAAGCGCCGGCCGAGGCAAGGGCATATGGATGTGTACCTCTGTATTTGGCTTGTTTTCCGGACCAGTGGGCTCGGGCCCTTTATCTTCACTTTAGACTGAATGTTATGACAACTAAAGAACGCCTCTGCTACTGGTCACAATCCCCGGACTTGGACCTTACCTGTCGTTTCTGCGCTTCCTCTAAAGAAACTCTGAAACATCTAATCCTAATGTGCCCTGTGTTTGAGTCTAAAAGAGTTAACATCTTTAGCCCAATAACAATGAACTTTCAGTTCCTCACCCGAGACGATTGGTGGAGAGCCCTGTTTGATGGATCAAACAGAGCGATGCTATATGCACCGGTCTCTTTTCTTCGTATTATAAAAGATCATCTACACGATGTCTCGGTGGATTCGATCGTTGGGTCGTTCTGAGATCCATACCCGAGCCCATGT
Source organism: Ambystoma mexicanum (assembly GCF_040938575.1). Taxonomy (NCBI): domain Eukaryota; kingdom Metazoa; phylum Chordata; class Amphibia; order Caudata; family Ambystomatidae; genus Ambystoma; species Ambystoma mexicanum. Next base: position 1,035,245,161 of record NC_090921.1, read on the forward strand.
TATGGGAAATAGATGGTGAGATGAGGGCTGGCACTGATTTGAGATGAATGTTAAGGCTTGGCTTTGTTCTTTTTTTTTTTAAAGGGTTGCAACATAACCCAATAAAAATAAAAAAAATAAAAAATTATGCTGCCTAGCAACATGCTCCGGCCTGTCCCCCGTTCTGGGGACATCAAGAGTATGCTCCGTATCTGTTTGGATGCTTGGCTCTACTGAGTGACCTCCAGTTTGGCATCAGATGATCAGTCACTCTTCATATCCAAAGTCTAGGATAGGGACTGCCCAAGCTCAACGAGCGCAATGATCTGCACGATTCAAACAGGTAGTGGCTGTCCAATCAGACAACCAGCTACCCCACATCTGGCCAGCAACAGACATCTCCCCCCCCCCCCCCCCGAGATAAATTAGGTGTAGGACCACACAAACCAATCCCAGTCACTGAATTGGTGACCTCCCCCTCCCACCCCCCCAAAGTGCACACTTTTATAAGGACTGTTCTGGCCCGAGAGGGCAAGAAGGCTGCCAAAAGCCATATGGCACTGAAAATGGCATGATCGTGGTTAAAAATGAGGGTGCACATAGTACAGCAGGAAAAGGAAAGGGGACAGGATGTAGAGAGTACCCCTGTAACACTCCACTGAAGGTGATGTGTCGTACAAAGTGAAACACAGGAAAATGCAAATGAAAGAACTTCTCTCCCTGCACTATGAACCTTAGGGACTGACCGGTGCCACCAAAACAAAATGAGTTGTGCAGGTAAGGTACGTTTTAAAGGCTTCACTTGCCCCCAAAACCAGACAGCATGCCAGGACAAACATGCAGGGGGGGAGGGGGGGATTCTATTGAAATCAATGGTGGGTAAGCTGCAAAAGGAAAACAAATTATACAAGGTAACATTCCAGCCCTTCAATACCTAGTCTAGTGCGGTTGTAAGAGATTGTTCATATGCAGAATACAGTTAGGCACTGTCGCCATTGGCAAAAAAACACGACCAAACTGCAATTTATAGTGTATTGCAAAAACAGATTGTAATTTAATTAAATGCATTTAAAAGCCACATTTCTGGATTAGATTAGCGGGGACATGCAGATAGACAATTATCCTGCACTAAATTTCAGCACTGCACAAAATAAACATAAATCCTTATCAACTAACGGCTGCGAATTGGCCAAACCGTTCAAAGGAAGAGATCTGCAAAGTGGGCACGCCTTTCGATACATGCTTTAGTGGACGCTGGAGTTCTGCCCCGTGCTGGCTCTCTCAAGTGCAAAATGTTATCACATGTGAGTAATGATGTCATAAGTAAACTGTACTAAGAACATGTACACGTCTTCATGCAGATATTGCAGGTTTCCATGTATTATATGTCTAGCTGCCAAATCTCCCAGTTCCATGATCGACAAATGGAGCAAGTCGCGAGTTTTGCCTACTGCTGGAACTTGTAGTTTTGTTTTCCCCATTGCAAGGGTGGGCATACAAGTCCCAGTGTGTAGTGCAGAAACAGGACTGTCTCAAAGATTACCCATGTAATTGGGACACTTGGCAGCTATGGAGATGATCATACATCACTCTGTATGGGGATTACCTGGCCTGTAGGTCACAAGGCAGTGCCGCGTGCCGCTTTCAGTCTGGATATCCGTGCAGCCCCCGGCCTCCAACGGCAGCAGGTGAGGTCGGTAGTGAGTATTATTCTGCTCCCAGAAGCATGCACCTTCCAGTGTCCCGGCCAGGACCCCTCCGCACGGGAAGGCAGCAGACGCCATGCGTGGTAGATAAGACAGGGACACGACTGGACACCTGCAGGAGGCAATGAGGAAAACTAGCATTAGTCACGCTGCCAGACACCGGACAAAGAAACATACCTTTTCATTCGTATTCACCCTAAATTATTAGAGGCCCAGCGAAACCGAGCAAGTGCCGAGTCTCAGAGGCAACTGTGCAATGCCCCATGAAGGCGATAAAGTGGATTAAACCAGTGTAGTAAATTCTCTTAATCTAACGCACACTAAAACAACCTGTGGTTTACAGGGAACATGTTTCTATACAATTATTAATACCGAATTGAAAATGGTAGCAATTTAATGAAGTATGGAAAGACCGCATTGCCTGATTGGGTACCGGTTTTATGTGCTCTGTGACGCGCATTTAAGTCAAATGAGAGGCCTTACCGCCATTTCCTGGACAGTGTGAAGCAGTGGCGTGGCCAGACCCTTGATTGGGGCGGCCGAAGTGGGACCCTGACTTATGCAGGGGCGGCACGAAGTACAAGTGGGCACACACACATAATGATCAAAGTTTAGGATAATGGGGTGGCCAATCAGATTCCAGGGTAGCACGTGACACCCAGGCTACACCCGGGATACGCCATGGTGTGAAAAACATTTCAGAAACATACAAAGAAAAAAGGATTGGAAAGCACGCGTGGCCAGCGCTTCGGCTCCAGTCTGAATGCACTGGCTCCTCACCATCAGCTCAGTCCTTTCCCATCAAAATATGGGCATAGGGACAGGGTTTCAAGGGCCGTGTATTTGGGGGAGTGACTACAATTGCAACAGGTCATATGGTGAACACTGAATGGAATATTATTAAGCAATGAACGCAATATTATAAAGCAAGAGACATTTGGAGGGGAAGTCTGCATACTGGTCTGGAGACAACATTCATCCACACAGTAAATGAGATTAAAAAGGTTTAAAATCAAGATGTTCGACTGATCCAGATAGTAATGCAGGGCAACAGCATTTAGCGAACACTGCAGGGGATATAGGTCTACGGTAGTGTTACTCCCTTGCACACATCCAGTAATTTACGGACACCATGCTTAACATCTGCTTACTTGATTTCTCATACACGAACTAACTGTTCCTCCCCTTGTCACCTCGCCTTCCCCTCTTCCCCCAGTCCCTCCCCCAGCTTCTCGTTCTGTCTCTGTTAACGGGACAGTGTCCAGGTGGTCCGTAAAACCCACCCCTTACTTATGGAAGTTGCAGTCTACATCTGTTCAATGAGACGGGGAGGTCTGCGTAGGGCTCGCTGGGGCCGGACATGTGGATCTCTGGCGTCCTCATCTGGGGCCTTTGCGGGGGATCCTCAGGCGGCTCGGTCTGGGGTTCCTCTTCACCTGCTTACTCTTCCATCGCAGGCGTCTCTTCGTCAGGGTCTTCTTGGAACTTATGGAAAAATTATGCATTTCTGGTTATCTCTCCACTCTCTCTGGAGGCTGTGATCATTGGCTCGTTGACTTCAGTGACCACGAGGGGATCGGGTCTGGATCTGGAGTCAGTTTTCTGCTGTTGGGTCTGTATGACCAGTACGACCTCTCCGACCGGGCGGGATTTGATGTTCCTTTTCCGCTTTTGATCTGCCCATGCTTTGGCTTTCCTTCTCTTCTCGGCCTCCAGTTTCCTGATCTCAGCATCTTCAAGCGGGGTGTAGTCTTCCGGTTGCGGTAGTCGTGTCCGATGCTTGTATTTTATGAGTTCTGCCGGGGTTCGGCCAGTTGATTCATCAGGGGTGTTTCTGTAGCTCCTCAACATCTGGGATATGGCTTGGGGCATGGACACCAGGTCTGCAGCCGCTTTCTGGCATGTCCTCTTTATAGTTGCCATGAATCGCTCCACCATGCCATTGGCCTGCGGCCACAGTGGGGTGATCCTTTGATGGTGGAACCCTAAGTGCACTGCAAACTTCCCGAATTCTTGTCCTTGAAATGGGGGACCGTTGTCCATCTTAACGATGTTGGGGACACCCCATTCACTGAATAGTTCATCCACTACGGCCACTACCTGGTGGAATGCTGTTGACCGGACGTGCTTCACCAGGGGAAACCGGGAATACTCGTCCATGGCCACCAACAGATGGCCTCCTTCTTCCAGAGGCCCATAAAAGTCCATTGCCACTCTTTGCCAGGGTCCCTCAGGTAGTGAACTGTCTGGAGCGGGCATGGGGGTGTGCTTGCTGCCGTCAACTGGCACGGTGGACAGTGTCTTAGTGTATCCTCGACTATTGTGTTCATATATGGGAATCACACCTGGCTGCATAGGATTTTCTTTGTGTTGGCTACATCCCTGTGTCCTTCATGTGCAATGATAACTAAGGCCTTCCTGAGACTCTTGGGGGCCACTAGTTGATTTCCTGTCAGAGGTGCTCCTTGTTCTGTCGTGGCTAGTTCTCTCTGTATCCTCGCCATTCTCAGCAGGGCTCTCCTTTCCACCTCCCCATTTTCAAAGCTTTCTGTGGCTGCGTGTCGCCATCTGTTGGTCTTTTTGAGTTGGATGGCTGCCCGGATGGTGGGGTCAGTCCTGCACTTCTCGGCGAACAGTTCCTTTGTGATGGCAGGTGGCAGGGCATTCATGGATAGGTAAGCGATGTACGATTCCGGCTCAAGCTGCATATTGCTGTCTGGGACGCTCCCGGGGTGCCTTGACAAGTAGTCTGCAGGGTTGGATTCCCCTCCTGGCTTGTGGACGATGGTGTAGTCACACTCTTGTAGTCGAATGCCCCACTGATCTATCTGTGGCAGCATCTATATTTAATGATTCCCAAAGAGCGACAAGAGTGCTCAAATTTCTGTAATAAGGACAAATGTTCTCCCGATGATGAAATGGTGAAACCTCTCACATGCCCAGACCGCAGCTAGGCTCTCACGTTCTACCTGAGAATAGGCTTTCTCAATGGAAGCGAGGGCTCTGCTGGCATACGCTACTATGATTGATTGATAGATATTTTATTTCTATCGCGCTCGTACACAAGTGTTTCAGAGCGCAACAAGGCAAGGGCAGGGAACAGGGGAGAACAAAACAGTGATCTTACTAGGCCCAGTGACATTGAGAACGCGTAAGTGCATGGGAGAGGGGGAGGGGAAAAGTGCATGGAAGGGGGGAGAAGTGGAAAGTGCGAAGCAGAGGAAAAACAGATAAATAACAATAAACAAACAATAACGGCAACCAACAGTGGTAATGCAACCAGCAATTTGCAAGTGCTAGGTTTAAGGCAGCAGACAGGGTAGGTCTGATAAGTGCAGGAATAAAAAAAGGGGGGGGGGGCTGTATGGGTACAGATACAGACCCCAGTGCAAGGGGTGGCCTGGAGGCAGTGTAGGTTTCGTTCTTCTGGTGTGGGTTGGTCTGGGCTAGGATGGTGCCTAGTCCCACTGGGCTGGTGTCACTGTAATCTCTGTATCCCACTCCGAGCTGAAGTACGCAAGCTGGCGGTTGTTTGCCAGTTCTCGTTTCATTGTGCAGAAGGCGTCTTGACGCTGTTCGTCCCATGTGAAGGGGAGATCTTTCTCGAAAAGCTGTCCGTTAGGCAGAAACCTGTGCAGTTCCCTCTGGGACCACTGCAGAAGATTTAAGACTACAGGTGTTTGGCAGTAAACCCACTTGGTAGCAGTCCGCACCACACAGATTCACTTGGTAGCTGTGGCTGAGCAGTCAGACTTCCCTCAAGAAGAGTTAGGCAGTATACAGAGTATTCACAATAGGTCAAGAGAACACAATAGAACAAGTAAACGCTGACCAGGGCTTGGTGTAAAAGAGATAACATTATTTATTTAAAACCACATCTAGAAAAACACACAGGCACTAATAGTAGGCAATTCCAAAACATGGTCACTAAAAGATATACACTCCCTTAAAAGAATATTAGACAAGTCTTAAGTAAAGCCGCACTTATTTTCAGACAGCGGTGAGCGCTTAACGTAGATGGCACTCTAATAGTTCGTTTTTAAAAGGGAGAGAAAAACAGAGAATAAGTGAAACAGATCCCAACACTTTTACAAGAACATAACGAGAGGAAGGCAAAGTAAAACTGTGAAGTTAGAGTTCAATAGGCCGGATCCACTTTAAGAGGATCAAACGAAATGTGTCCAAGGTCACACGGACGCAGTGCACAAAAGTCTTGTAACGGTTCAAAAAGGAGTTGGACCAAAGAAAGGGACCAGTTAGAGGGTCAAGGCGGCCAGCCCAGTCCAGAAGGTTAAGGGGTTATTATTACCTTGTAGCAATCTTTAGAAAGGGAGGCCTGGCGGACACGGTACCTTAAGTGGTGAGAATACTCCAGCGGGGGCAGTTGTTCCTGGCAGCGGGTACAAGTCGGTGCTTCGTCTGGGGGAAGAGAGGATCTCGTCGAGGAGGAAGAAAGGAGTCCGTTGCACTGCCAGGGAAGAAACCAGCCGTGGAGTTTCTCAGGTACAAGGAGCGGTCCGTTGATTCGCGGTTCAGTGGCGAGTGGCTATCCGGCCGCCGGGGTGCTTGGCACGGGCAGTTCGACCAGAAACCGGTCTGGGGTGCGAAGAAAGAAGGTAAAACTGGTTGTGCCCAACAGTCAGGGGAAGAAGCCTCTCCAGCCGGAAGATCTTCTCTGTCGTCGGGAAGTGGTGAGTCGGTTCCGCAGGGCTCCACCGGTGGGGTCATCGTGGTAGGTCGGCTCAGCTTCTCCCTCGTCGGATTCTCAGGTCCTGTGGCGACTTCTGAAGTTCCAGTCCCCAAAGCCCTGCTTTTATGCAGCATACCCTCATTCATTCAGCCTAGCCGTCAATCAAACATGCTAAGTGGTGGGGCCAATCACACAAGAGTGCGACTTGAGTTACCAAGGTTACTCAGTCCAGGTTGCCTAAACCCCCTCAAACCCCCCCCCTGTGGTACCCAGACAGAGTGGCACCACTTTTGGAGGCTTCTGTGGAGAAGCCCGCCAAAAAGTGCAACAAAGGGCTCGACTTGGGTTGGAGTCACAGAAGAGAACATAAACGCCATTTTAGAATAGAGTCTTGGCAAAAAATACCAACCGGCGAATTAATATTAATTAAATAAACCGGCGGTATGTTCGAGGCTATGAGAATTAAATAATTAAAGTTGGTAGCCTCGAACAATGGGAAAATCCCATAGGAAAATATTCACGGTCGAATATAAAAAGTAGTTTCCACTGCCACCAGCCAAAACTCAACCAGGGGGGATGGAGACGTGCCCCCTCGACTAACAGACCCCGGGGCAATCGAATTGCTCCGACCAGTACATCCACAATATGATGGTTTGTACTGGTTTCTGTTAATAATTTGGCACTAGTAAAGCCAATGGTGACTTTACATGCCCTGGGAGACCGTAGTCAGTCCCAGGGTATGGAGTCTATGGTGGGGTGTCACTATGATACCCCTGTGTTACTGCAAGGAGGTTGCTGTGTAACACACATAGTAAAAACACATGAGACCCTATGGAGTAAAGGACCCCATAGCCCATAAAACACATTGCCAGTCAAAGGAACACCATAAATCATGTCCAAGAGTGGGAGAAAAAGAGTCTCACTCTTGGCAGGAGGAAAAAACAAACTCCAGGAATCCAGCAAAGCTGCTGGGGGACTCACTAGGATGGAAATTCAGCCTAAAGAGAGAATTCTCCCTAACACTGTCTGAGCGGGTTGGTCAATGTCGCATAATGAGGTAGATATCAGGCACAATATCCCGCCATTCCAAGGTAGGACCGCAGTTCTGGCACGTCTCCCGGGGCCTCCAGATTGACAATGGCACCGATTTTGTTGGGGTCTACCCTAATGACTTGATCAGGAAAGATGTGTCCAAAGAAACACAGGCTGTGCTTGTTGATGTTGCATTTTGTGCCGATAAGGGTGAGGCCGGCCTTGTGGAGGATTGTGCACACCTGTCTCAGTGCCTCATCGTGGTGTTCCTGGGAAACTCAGAACACTAAGATATCGTCACTATAGTTGAAAGCTTCGGCGACTGACGTTCTCAACCTGCGTATTGTCTCCTGGAGTCGGATGACCTTATCCTTCTGCATGCCTACACCCTTGAATAGATTGGGAAACATCGTTTTCAGTTCATCCATGTCGAGTACCCTTTGGGATAGGGTTCGCACAGTTTGAGTCTGTGGCGGGAGGCCCTGGATCGTCTCGGACTGGTCGTACTGAATTTCGAGGAGTTGTAGGGCGGTGGCCGTTTTGCAACTAAGGAGACATCTCCCGCCATGGGGCTATGTATGACATGAATTGTGACGGGAACACGTTGTCCTCTATGCACCAGGTCGCAGACGAATTGTCCCTTGGATTGTAGCGGACGGGTCGCTCCCCATTGGAAAATGCGAGCATGAGATGGTAATAGTGGGTACATGTCCGCCATGGTTGCGTATGTCTGCTCATTCATCACATTGACTGTAGCTGCTATGTCAATGAGGAATAGTGTTAAGAGTCCTCCGAGGTGCACTGTCACCTTTGGGGCCGTACTGTCATCGGAAGTATCAAATATGAGCCGGACGTATTCCCTGCTGTACCGGTCATATTCATGGCACTGTTCTGTGCCTGGTGGATCTTCTGTTGGAGGGTTCTCGCAGGGGTCATCTGTGGTGACTTCCCACCTATAGTCTTCCCCTTGATAGGATTGCGAGTGAAAGAGGATTGTCTCGGGAGGATAGCTCAGATTGGGGTGGCGACCTGTACGCTGGCAATGGTGGGGCCCTTTCCCGGCACATGATTTGGAATGGTTTTCCTGGCCGCAGCTCATGCGCATTTGGCCGATGGCGGGGCATTGGCCTGTGTGTGGGAATTCAAACCCGCACCTGTAGCATTGTCTTTCCGGTGGGACTCGGCGGCTGGTGTTCCATGCGTCTTGTCGTGATGGTGTGCCTGGCTGTCGGGTCTGCCCTTGCTGTTTGCCGACTAGGGCGGCAACTGTGTCCATTTTCTTGGGGTTCTCAATATTGACCGCCTGTATGTCGACACATTCGTAGACCCTTGCCAGCTCGGCGATTTCCTGCAGTGGGAGGGGTTTCTTTAGCAAGTGTTTCCAAAGTTGCGAGGAGACACACCCTTCTATCACCCTTAGTCTGATGGCTTCATCATCATAAAAAATTCCCAAAGTCACAATACGTTATCTTTCTCTGGAGATGTAGTATGAACTGTCCAATTGTCTCATGGGGTGCCTGGGTGCACTGACTGAACGTATATCGTTAATAGTCTCTGTTGGGCAGGACTACCAATCGTCCATTGATTGCAGTGACTAGGAGTTGGTAGGTAGACTTTTCTTCGGCCGCGATGGTTTTGATAACGCCTTTCATCTCCTTCCCTACCAGGTTGGGCGCGTCCAGATTTCCTACTGCTCCCATAAATTCCTCGAACTCGTACATCACTCCTGCCATCTTTGGCCTTGATCTTCCTGTGGCTCCAAGGTGATTTGGTTTGGGCAGCGCAGGAAGGACACCGGTTTGGTGGGGGCTACCCCTGCGGCCACCGGTGCAGCTGCACCTGCTACTCCTGCTTGAGACATATTTTCCTCTCCTCACCGTGCGCATAGATTGCTGTGCCCGGGTCACCTTTGCTCGGGCTGCTAGGACGACACTTTCCACTCTTCGTAGGGGTTGCGCTTTGCACATGTTGATGCTATGGCCTTTCTGGTGTAGGCCGTATTTACCTTGGGCTGGTGAGTTGTCTTGGGCAGCCTGCTTGCTTTGGGGCTGCGTAGCATGCAGTGTGTGTTGTCCTGCCTGTGGACTGCAGCTGGGTTGGAGCGTTAGTAGTCTGCGTCTTTAAATGCAGCAATCCTCGCTTTCGAGTGTGTTTTTATGACTTTGTTGCCCATATAGTGCATGCAGCGCTGGTGCCATGTTGTAATCCTCGCGTTCTAGTGGGATATACTGAACTGTCAGCACTTGTGATTTGTGCAGCGTTTGCCAGATGCCCTTTCTTCTTACCGCTGAGTTGCGGTAGGCATCTCGTCCTCCATGGCAGCGTTCCTCTGTGTGCACATCACACGAGGGCATCGGGGCTCTCTCCTCTCCGCCGTCAGATCATTTCTTCCCTCCGCTGCCTTGCAGGTGCATCTCAGACGATCTCCTGCATTTGCCGGTGCTCCTCCAGTCTTCCTCCACAACCTGCTAGCTCTGGCATCGGCCACCTCCGCAGGCCTCGCTGGATCCTCCGCACTGGTTCCTACGCACCCAGCGTCAGCCTCATCCGGCACCTGCAGTATGGGTCTCGTGCCTGCCAGCGGGCCGGTGGCATCCTCTATATCCGCGCCTTCTCCTCTTCGAGGCAGCAGGCACACATCGGACACCACGCATAACGTCTGCTTACTTTATTTCTCATACACGAACTAACTGTTCCACCCCTTGTCACCTCTCCTTCCCCTCCTCCCCTGGTCCCTCCCCCATCTTCTCATTCCGTCTCCCTTAAGGCGACAGTGTCCAGGTGGTCCGTAACAGGCAGGGGCACAATAACAAGCATCTGAGCTACTAACGTGTATGCATACTCTTCGTAGACAGTCTCCTAGTGGTTGGAAAGGTGTCTAGAATTCACAGGGAAGCTGCAGAAAGTCAGAAACTAGTCCTCTGAACCAGTTTATGAGGTACAGCACCAACCCCGGCTGCTGATAAAAAAAGGCAAGCAACTGCCCCAGTGGACTCACAACCTTGGTCATTACCCTGCCCAAACTCGAAGAAAGGGGCCCAAGTTAGACAGGATAGCCCCTAGATGGGTAGACGTTTGCTTCCCCGAGATCACTCAGTAAGTAGAAGAAACAGACATTCAGAAGTCAAAAGAAAAGCTTGTGTAAAAGTGAGAAGCTAAAGAAAAACAATCCAGGACTCCCTTTAAAAGATGTTAAGGTCTACCCACCACATTGGCTGCCCAGAAAAAGGCATAACATTTAGTGGCTCAGATACAGTGCTGAATGCAACTCCTTTTAAACTACGGTTTTGTTATGATGAGGCTTACAAGCCAATGGCAGAGAATACCCAAAGCATGAAGTGCGAGAATAGATTCAACCGATGAACATTTTAAAAAGATTTGCTGGAAGGGAACATATGGAATCGAAAGTAGCTCAAAACTATATGCATGTCCCCTAGCACCCCTCCCTCAATCCCTATCGCTCATGGAAAGAAGGCAGAAGAAAGTCCAGAAGTAGAGGAAAGAATCACGTTTACCCAAGATCCAAAAGTATTTAAGATGCACAGGTGAAGCTCCAGAAAGACCCAGCACTGGTAGAGAAGAAGGAAAAGAAACTACATTCCAGGACTGACCAGAAGGAAAGTGCTGGCATGCGATTGACAGTACTGATGGTTTGCATGCTGAGACTACTAATCATTTGTTTTGTTATATAGAACCAAGCACTGCAAGAAAACCTCAGAAGGATGAAAGGCTAAGGTGGCCCTGCTAAAATTGCCAAATGCAGGCTTGCACCCTGTGGACAGTGTGCACTTAACTCAGGAACCATCCACCCAGGCAGACTTTCAGAGGAAAACAGTTTTTCATTTCTTTTCCTTGTCCGACATCGGAGCAAGGAAGACACTATTGATTTGTTTGGCATTCTTCCCTTAACATTGTTGGACATAGCCAGTCAATTTAATCAGAATCCAAGAATTCCCAGCAGGGACCATGCTATATTCTGAAGGCTCAAGCCGAGGTGTTTTGAAATTGATTGGACAAGGCTTTTTTGGAAAGGATAGCAACTGACTTGGCTCTTTGTGCCTTGACGTATTTTTTGTGAAGTGGTAATCAGTGAATGCTAAACAGCTCTACCATGCCTCTCTAGCGAGAAAGGCTAAATGCAGTAAGGCCTACACACTTCTGTCCACCACCAAGTTCATTCCTCTGGCTGCTGCAGCGACATGATTCAGAGACGCAGAGGAGGAACACACCCAAAAGAATACCTTCACTTGTCTAGTGAGATGTATTAAAGGAAAGCACAGGTCCTGGGAAAATTTGACAAGCCCATCCAAGTCTTGTGGCTGCAGCAGGTCACAAAACCATCTGCAGTCACATGTAATGGAGAGAGGAGTTTTGGTGCACATTTACATTGGCATTCAGGAATTCTCCTTTCTTGTCTAATGGATACAGGGTAGGTGGAAAAGAGGGGGCAGGTAGCTGCAAGAAGACAGACAACTGCTCATTTGGCAGCGATCTGTATCTCATGTCCATTTTCCTGCTGAATACAATAGAGGTGGGTGGCGCCTCAAACGCCAGTCACTATTTTAATCACATCAGATTTTTTTTTTAAAAAAATGCATTTTTGGTTTCCATATCACATCACAGCCGCTCCATCTCTCCTCCAATATCAGGATACATACAAAGATAAAATATCATCCCCCACCCCCTCGATCCATTCAATGATCATATAGGTTTGCACATTTTCATTATTTTGGCTACAACAGGGTTCCGGATTGACAGACTTCGTGGTGAGTTCATTCACTATCAGAGTTCTCTGTGTCTGGTGGGGTACTACCCAGGTATGCTCAAACAGAGTCCAAATGTCTTACGGTCTACATGCTGTGGGCGTCATTCCTATATAGGTTTCCTCACATTCGTTGACATATGTTAGGCCTGTAAGGAACTGTTCTGTGCGTGGGGCGTGGCTTCTGTTCCAGTTTTGAAGAATACACTTCTTGGCTACTGCACAAGCAACATTGAACAGCCTTCTGTTTTTTTCTGGGGTTTTTCCTATGTCGCCAAACAGGTATTTTTGGGGGCTGAGCTGCGCGGGGATCTGTGTCTTATCTTCCAGTATATTCGCTACTTCACGCCAGAACCCGGCTATCAGGGGGCAGGCCCAGTACATGTGGAATGCATCCGCTTGAGGGCTGCCGCATTTGTGGCAATTTCCAGATATGGAATTATAAAATTTCGCCATTTTGAATGGGGTATAGTGGAGCTTGTTCAGTATTTTGAACTGTATCAGTCTTAGGCCCGCATTCAGCGAGACTCTTTTGGAAAGGAGGCAGTATCTGGACCATTTCCACTCTATTGTTGTGTCCATGTCCTTTCCCATGAAGCTTTAATATTGTTCAACGATTTAGTGTGCATTTGGACTATATTTTATAGCTTGGATACCCCTGTACCAGTTTGTGAATACAATGATTGGTAGCATGCAGTGTTTGAGTGGTTCTACTGGGTATGTTGGCCGTCGCTTCTTGAATGCCGCTTTCATACGGTGGTATTGCAAAGTGACCAGTTGGTTTCTCCCTTTTGTATCCGCGAAATCCTCTGGGGTTACGATAACCGTTTGGGAACATGGTTTTCATTTTAAGTTCATATTCCGGGATCCAGGCCTTCTGTATGCTAATGTCGTATGTAGGCTTAATGCCTGGGAAGTTCCATAGCAGGGCCTGCGAATCGTAGGGCGTGTCTATGTGGAGTCTCTTACTGATTGCGGCCCATGCTGCGATTGTACAGGTCGCCGGGTCAAATTTACAATCGTCTTTATGGGTTTTCGCAAATATTATGGATCGCAGGTCGTTTGGACAAACCGAATGTCGCTCGATGGGGACATGTGGTGTTCCATCTGTGGGGTCCTGCCAGTATTTAGCATATTGTGCCTGCGCTACCCGATAGTACAATTCGAAATCGGGTGCGGCAAAGCTCCCCCCATTTCATAGGGTTCCACTAGTTTGTCCCACTTCATTCTGTTGGCTCCTCCGTTCCATATGAAGGTAGTCGCCATGGAACGTAGATTTTCAAAGAAAGGTTTGCCTGGCCATATTGGAACATTACAAAAAACATAAAGGAGCACCACCATTTTGAGTACAGCGACCTGGCCGGCGACTGATATGGAAAGTCTAGCCCAAATGTATAGGGCCATTTTGTCTCTAGAGACCAGGATTCCCAACTATCTAATACGGTTGGGGGTGGGGTGGGTGGGCGAGAAAGAAAGAGAAAGAGAGGGAGAAAGAGAGAGACAGAGGTGTGTGTGTGTGTGTGCGTGCGCGTGTGTCAAAACAGTGGCCTGTGTCAGCGGGACCATTTCAGACTTTGCAGTGTTTATTTTGTAGCCTGAGTGTGCAGTGAAGTCTCCTATCACTGTTAGTGTCGGGGCTAGGTTTTTCTCTGGTTCCCCTATATACAATAGCGCGTCGTCCGCGTGGACACCGGCCATTCTTATGCCCCTCAGTTCTTGCTCCAGTCTAATTGCAGCCGCCACTGGTTCTATCGTGAGAGCGAAAAGGATGGGAGAAAAGGGGCATTCCTGCCTGGTTCCTCTATGTAGAGTGAAGTGGTTGGATAGAGTACTGTTCGTTAGGACCCTAGCTTTGGGGGAGGTATAGAGCAATCTGACACACTTTGTAAAGTACGGGCCAAACCCAAATTTGTTAAGAACTTCGAACAGGTAAGCACATGAGGCCGAGTCGAACGCTTCCTCAGTTTCCAGTGATATAGCCACCGCTTGTACCTCCGGTTTAATCTGTGCCATGATGCTGAATAGTCTACGCAAGTTTAGGGCCGTGGACCTTGTTGGAATAAAGCTGCATTGGTCAGGGTGTATTAGGGTGATCATTTTGGGTAACAATCTAGTGGAGAGTACTTTTGCATAGATCTGTGTGATCAAGGAGAGGGGCCGATAGAAGCGCTCATGGGCGGGGCGCCTAGGTTTTAACAATACCGTTATGACCGTCTGTCATTGTGTCCGGGAGTGAGCCGGAACCCATGGCTTCCTTCCATACTAGAGTTAGTATTGGTGCGAGTATTGTGGAGTATGATTTATATAGTTCTGAGCTCAGGCCGTCTGGGCCTGGGGTTTCATCAGCTGCCAGTGATTTGATCGCTTCAGCAATCTCTTCACTAGTTATTTGCTGCTCGAGGGCCTAGTTATCCTCTAGCGAGAGCCTAGGGCGGGTGATCTTGCTTGGGTATTCCTTCATGTCTTCCTGTGTGCGTGTGTCATGATTTGCATATAAATCATTGTAGTATTTGGTAAATTCAGCATTAATTTCTTCTTCCCCGTGTACAGCTATCCCAGCTCCTGTCAAAATGCTTGTGATTGGGGTAAGCTTGTATTTGTTCCGTAATAAGCGCACCAGTTGATGTCCCGCCCGGTTTATAGTGATAAATTCGAATGACATTATGTCGAAAGTCAGAATGTCGAAATAAAAGTTAAAAAAAAATTTGAATGTCTTTTTAATTGCTTTTTGTTCGAAATGGGGGGGAGTTCCCTCCCAACCCCCTCCATTTTAAAAAAATGTTTTTGTTTTACCCTTTTTTTTAACTCGTGGAACCCAAAAAAACATGTAAATAAAAAAAAGAATACATTCATAATTTTTTTCCGACATTCTTTCTTCTCGACATTATGTCTTTCGACATGTTTTCGACTTTTTCACTGCCTACCGTCCCGCCCTATTGCCCTCTCCGTATCTGCATGCCCTGATTGGTGTGGCTATATATTGTTGTTCTTTGGTTGCTAAGTCGTAACATTTTTGAAGGTGTGCGTTGAAATCGGCTAATGTATGTTTATTTATGTGTTGCGCTATATTCAGTTTCAAGTGTTTTCAGTTTTGCTTAATTCAGTTCTGACGGTCTTAAGGAGTCCAGTGGTTTTAGACATTACCACGTTTGGGTCCCTTAGGATATTTGGGGGCATTCTCCACCGTTGAGTTGGTGGTTTAATGTTATGGAGCGATACTTCAAGCGTGACCGGAGAGTGATCTGAGAGCGTGCAGGGGAGCATATCGCAGCGCTCTACTAAATTGATCAGGGGGAGGAGATGAACCAGTAGTCAATTCTGGACCCTGTATCATGTACTGATGAGTAAAACGTGTATTGTCTGCCTGTTGGGTGTATCCCTCTCCAGGCATTCGTCAGGGCCAACTCCACTAGGGCTTGGTGTATGATGGTGGCAGATCTAGTGTGGTTCCTCTGTTTATCCGAAGACCTGTCTAGGAAGACATCAAGTATGGTGTTTAAGTCCCCTCCCCATAGCACCCACGTGTCCACTGTCGGGCCAATTTCAGCGAGGACATGGACATAAAACTCGGGGTCATCAATGTTCGGGCCGCAAGTTTTGATCAGTATCAATTTCTCGCCTGCCACAGTGCCCCACACCACGACATACCTACCCTGTGGATCAATTTAACTTTTTTCAGTGGCAAACCCCAGCGAGGGGTGTATTAGCGTGAGGACACCTATTCTGGGATGAGTATTCGGTGTAGTGTCTATTATTCCCCCATTGTCGCAGAACACTTTCGTTAGCGCCTCGTAAGGCGTGGGTTTCTTGGAGCATAGCTATGTGTGGGCGGTGCCTGTTTATATATGCCGCTACTCTACTGGGTTACGTGCTGTTGTTCAGCCGTCGATTATTCCAGGTAAGCATTTTAAGTTTTAACCCTGCGGGTAGCTTTATTTTCTGCACCATTGCGATGGGCTCAGAGCTTGAGGGGAGGGGTCATTCCTTTGAGGGATCAGCATGTGATAAAGTGATTGCATTTTTAACGTCAGTTAAACTAGTTAACCTCGTCTCCTGGTGCCCAAATGGGGTTTCCACAGGGAGGAACAGTGTTCTTAAACAACAAAACAGTTCCTCGTTACCTGTACCCACCCCCACCATCGGTCCCAACATGACGATGATCCCTTGTTACAAACTTGTGGTTTCTCCCGAGGGGGGTGATTGCTGCAACGCTGCTTTCGTAGTCGAGCGAGTCTCATCCGGCTCCATTCAGGGTGTGGGAGCTGTGATGTCCCCTTCTGCCACCTTTTACTGCATAAAGTCGAAAAAGGATAACATCGATAAGTCATGGATTTCTTTGGTCCTTACACTGGTTGTTGTAGGCCGTTCTGATCAAGTTCGTGTCTCCCATGGGGGAGAGGGATTGAGGCTTCCTCATAGGCCAGTGCCGCTGCAGGAGATTCGAAGAAGTGTGCCCGCCCGACGTGTTGTATACGCAATTTTGCAAAGAACAGTAGGGCATAAGGTACCCGTCTCAGCTGTAGTTGACGCTTGGACTCATAGGATCACCTTTGAGTTTGGACTCATGCTGAGAAGTCTGGATATATATGGATATTGTTGTTACTGTATTGCAGGGGGCCCTTTTCCCTTGCCAGCTTCAGAACTGTGACTCTGCCCCTATAATTGGCGATGATCGTGTGGGAAGGGGTACCCGGCTTGGGTGCTGGGGCAAGAGTGTGACGAGCCCGTTCGATCAGAAATTGTGGGGAGAATGAGTCTTCACCCAAAAGGGATTTCAGCAGGGTTTCGATTCGGGATTCCATTGGGCCTTTGCAGAAAAATTCTGAGAGTCCGACTATACGTATGTTGTTCCGTCACGATCTCGACTCCAAGTCTTCACACTTGTCCCAGAGCTTGTTCATTTCCCCTTTCAGGAGTGTAATGTCACGGGTGTTTTGGTAGGTTGAATCTTCGTTTGCACTAATTCTGCTTTTGGTGTTTGTGATCCTGGCTCTTTTTTTGTCCACACTGGCTTTGAGGGAGCCTATTGTTGAGACGATATCGTCCAATTTGACCTTAACCGCCAGGAACCCATTTTGCACCGTGGTTAGAAGATGATCGAATTTCGTGTTGTCTGTAGCCGATGATGTGGTGGCTGTCGACGGATGTTTGTGAGTTCGTGAAGGAATCCATCGGCCCAGTCTTCCTGTTCTTTACTACATTTTTACCGGGCATCACAAAGGTGTTTATTTTGATTGACCTAGTTGAGATGAAGGGTGCGAATGTCCAATTATATTCGGAAATGTCTATGCCAAGAGGCAGACTAGCGTGGTTGCAGGTTGACTGGTGCTGCGGTCCCGAGAGCAACTGTGTTAGAGTGCTGGCTTCCGTCCTTTTCTCGTCTCTTTGGTCTTTAATGGTTGGCTATCCGGCCCTCTGCAGTTTCCGCTTCAGGATGGCGTGCCCAAGGCAGTTTGGACTGCAGGGCAGGGTGTTCCAGGGAGTGCTGACACTTTCTGCTGGCCAGCGTCGGGGTTCGCTTGATAAGTCCCACCAGCGCTCTTTGGAGTGGACTGTGCCCTCCCACGTATTTACTCGTTCATAGATTTGTGTTGTTGCAGGGAGGAGTGGTGATTCTTTTAGGAGCTGCCCTATAGTTTATTCTGCTAGATTTTGGTAAAGAACCGATTCTCAATTATGATGTCTGCGGGGGCAGAGTGCTCCGGAGGTGCCGTCAATTGACAGATGTTAGCGGGCCGTGCAGGCGAGAGTTTGTCCCACACCATCGCGGATGTTGGCCGGGGTATGCTGTGTCCTCACACGTATTCACTAGGTCCTTGACATGTATTGTCGTACAGGGGGATAGTGTCCACATAGGTAGTAGTTTCGCGGTCAATTGGTCTTGGTTTTGACAAGGGTAGGGGTCAGATGGTTTCTTCTCTAACACTCCCCAGTCTCAATGTCGGGCCACCTTGCTCTGAGCAATCATGCCTGCAGGGCCCGGGTGTTTCCGTGGATGTTGGCACCAGTAGTTAGCGGGTGACTGCAGGCCGTGTGCAGATAGTTTACTTCGTACCTTGCGCTGCTATCATCCGTGAGGTAGTGCGCCCTCTCCTGTGTCCTCCCGTTTGCCAGCCTGCGTTCCTGCCGGAACGAGTGTTGCCCGTTCAGGGCTCAGCAGCTGGGTGATGGGACACCGTGGAGACCAGGTCCGTGATTGAGTGCTGTCCAGCAGCACAATCCCCAATGCGCGGCCGGCCCAGAGCGCCGTGAGCGGGGCCAGCAGTGTCCGGGCCACTGCGGCTGACCGCTGGCCAGCGGACAGTCCCCCCCGATGTGCTGTGGGCCAAATGCAGCCGCCACGGTCCCCGACAACACAGGGGCCGCGTGGGGTGCTCTCTGGCGGAAGGTGGGCTGGGGCCCGGTCCGCCACTCGGCAGGGGATGCACTATGCGTGCTGTACAGGGTTCAGCGCCTATGGCTCGCCGGCGCGGGCGCAGGAGGACAGCGATGTTCTTATCGGGAGGACCTCCGATCAGGCTCCCCCCTCGTGCCGCCGCCAACGTCTCCAGTCGACCCTGGGGCAATTTCGGCATCCGGAGCAGTCTAGGCTGGTTGATGTTTCTGCCTTTGTCGCGCGCCACCTGCAAGGCCGACTCCGCCCACAGAGAGGCCCGCGTGCCCTCGTTGGATCTCCTGGAGCCGTGAAGCGGCACGGGGCTTCACGTCTGCAACCCCAGTCTGTGTTCAGGCGTTCGGGGTCCGATTACTCCCGTTCTTTCGACAAGTAGCCTCAGGATGTTTTACGAAAGCAGCTCAGCCATGTTCGGGGGGACCCAGCAATTGAATATATTTGTTAAAGGATTTTTTGCCAGAGAGGAGCTCCACTCCTAGGCGGCCATCTTTGTTGTGCAACAGCACCCCCAATCACATCAGATTTTAAGGGGAATCACTCTCCTCTCCAAAATAAAGTATAGAAGGACCAGATGTAAGAACATTACCCCTTCGTCTCAGTGAGAAATGGGCCTTTCTTCAGAACTATCCAAAACATTTAATTTAGGAAGGACTGAAGAAATAATGTATTGTTCGGATCATTGTGGTACGGCTTTGGATCAGGCTAGTATGGTAATATGGCAGGGTGGTCTTGAGTGGTACAACTGGTAGAGGGGAGAGAGATACAGTAAAAAGATGCACCCGGACGGACTTTCTGCTTAGGCTGGATGGGTGGATGATAGGGTAAGGCAAGAGGTCAAAAATCACAAGTCATGAGATTGAGCATGTGACACATTCAAAATCATATCCACAAAGATCTTGATGGAAGGTGTAGACCCATGATGCAGGCAGAGGCCGTCAGCTATAAGGAAGGTCTGAATATTCTAGCTTTAATAAGCCAAAATTTGCACACCCATTCTGGATAGCATAATCAAGAAGCATTCCTGGCTAACAGCTCATCTGTGTTATTGGAGGCTGGTATTTCTTCTATGATTTGGGGTGGCTGTGGCGCAGAAACCACTGGTGGCTCACTTTTCAGCATCCGTAGTATCCTCAGCCATGACCTAGTCTATTCACCTTATGTTCTCCCTTTCTACTTTTATTACCACTCATCTATGCTCTGCATCACTTTCATTTGAGAAAAGACTTCCATTTCATTTTTTTTTTACACTATCTACAAATGCCTTCAGCGTCTCGCCCATTCCTATCTCACCTTTCTGGTCTCTCTTCTCACCCCTGCACATTTTCTTCACTCAGAAAATCTTCACCTTCTCTGTTTCCAAACACCCTGTGCCTCATCCTGTTCTTGCGCGTTTTAACTACTTGCTCCCAAATTCTGGAATTCTCTCCCTCTCACCACTCTGTTACCTCTTTTCATCTGTTCCGTCCTGCTCTAAAAAATGATTTACTTTCATTAACCTAATGAAGGGATCTGCAACCTTTGGCTCTCCGGATGTTTTGGACTACAACTCCCATCAGCCCTAGCCAGCAGAGTCAATGGGGAGGGTTCATGAGAATCAGTCTAAAACATCTGGAGAGCTACAGGGTGAAGAGACCCCTGCCAAATTTGTGCTTTGTTTAAATAATATTTGTCATATTACAAATTATGTAAAATAGTTTCCTTATAGGCGAAAAAAAAAAAAAGAAAATGCAACTCAAAAGGCGGCTTTGAGAGAACTTTGGAGACCACTCTCTCGTGTTAAAACAGCCAATAAACGACCTGGGCATGATATATGATCTAATGGGATTAAACAAATTCTTAGCCAAGATCTTCCCATCAACATTAAACAGCGAGATGGCTGGAAGATCGAGAGCAGCCAAAGCGAGGTTAGTAAGGGACGTTTTCTTCAGACACATCACAAACCCATGCTCTTCAGTCACAACATAGTACACAATAGGTAGAAGACTTAGACAGAGACCACACAGCATGGCCTGTTGGAATGAACTTTGTGTAGCACGTCGGGCAGTCGCAAGGTAGATTTAGGAATTGAAGAACTTTAGTGTACCGAATCAGTTACCCCCACAGAGAATAACATACTTCCAATCCATTGTCCCCTTTCTGACATTGTGAATTAAGACCACAGGAAGGGGACAGAGCAGGATGTGATGAAGGGTTCTAGATCAAAAAGCAATTTACACCAGGCACATGCTTGGCCACACCAATTCAGTTCGTGCCTCATGCATTGGCCCTAACCACCAGTCCTTTCTCTCAGCTCGACTTTATACAATCTATTTTTCACTGTTCACTCCCCATACGATGTGAATGTGTGATATGATAAACATTACATACATGTAATAGTCTTTCTGATGCTTGTACCCGCTTAGATACACATGCTTTGCATAGGCCGACATCTACTGGTTGGTGTAGAGTATTACATACATTGTTTTCACTTGAAAAATGGGATGTCGACAGGACTTTCCTGTAATATCCCTACTGTGACGTATACTGTACCCATGATCCTTCATTCGACAAGGTCCTCTTTTTTCTGTTCAGAGGTTGCTTGAAGTGTATAGTGAGATATGAATGAAGAATTGGGTTAAAAAAACCTCTGTCAGAATCCGCCGGCTCTTGGATACAGTGTAGCCGAAGAATTCTTCAAAATAACATCCCTCTGTGGGTGATGGGAACAACACCCAAAGAGAGCTATTATCTAGAAGGACACCAGATGGCACCTCGAGCGGGCTGGAACTGCATGCGAGGAACCCCAATGTTACAGGCAGTATAGGAACATCTACCCTGAAATGAAACAACACAGGTATCTGTGACGTTTCTTTTGTTATAGGTGATATAAGTTCCCAACAATCTAGTGACTGACCTGTAGTGGACAGATAAAAACTCCTGTCCCGTAATTCAGAGAAGGCGAATGTTGAGATGGGGTTATCCCCTACAAATAACAGATACCGTAGTATATACCGTAGTAAGGAGGCTAATATGGCAATGAAGAGACAGGCAAGAAATAGCATTCTTGAATAGGTTTACCGGCAATGGTTGTAATGCACGTAGAGGAGGTGCAGGATGGATGTCTGGTGAAAGTCTTGTGATTGGAGGAGGCAAGGCTACACTGACGAAACGAGGACGCCTAAAACATGGGGTGGCGAGTCTCTAGTCCCAAATTGCCACCGGACCCGACGGCATGCAGATGCTTATTGAAGGCAGTCTAGATCCTCTGTGCTAAGTTCCAGGGTAACGTGTATTCAGCAACTTGAAAGCCCTACAGTGCAAAAGAAAAGCAAAGCAAAAGAATCCATGGTATGGAGTCCGAGATCAATATCCTGACGGGCGGCGAGGCACAAAAGGGAAAGGCAAAGAAGTCTGATGCAGGTTCTGTAGTCAAACGTAGGGCAAGCCAGGTAATCCAAATAACAGGGCCAGAGTCAGAAAAACTAGAATTCAAGACGTTAAGTTCACAGAAAAGCTTAATCGGAAGCGCCGGCACCCTTTCCCAAACTGTTTAAATATCCAAGGTCACGTGACCCAGCGTGTGAAAAGGTTGCCACCGTTTCCACGGCAACCTCCACCGTCCCAGTGCTCGGGTCCATCCTGTTCTACGGAGCCGATGCGAACTGGGTATGAGACAATGCCAGAGATGCCTGGTGAGTCGGGGCATGATTATGTGGAGTTCTCCTAGATAGCAAGCTGGCCCGTCCTGGGCACTTGGCGAACTGGGATACTGAATCCTGACAGTCCCCTTCCCTAAAAGGAAGCCCCTCCCTTCTAGAGGCCCAGAATTGGGTAATCAGACAGGGGGCATGGACGTTACCAACGGGTTCCCAGGTCTTGTCCTTTGGCTGGTAACCCTTCCAATCAATCAGATAGTGGCGAACGCCCCTGTGGACTTTCGTGTCCAAGACTTGCCGGACCTCGTATTCGTCTGAGCCTTGCACAGCGACAGGGCAAGCGTGTTGAATCAAGGAAGGGATTGATCAGGGAGCCATGGAAGACTGGATGGACCTTCCACCGGTCTGGTAGCTGCAGCATTACCACCAAGAGATTGATCACTTCTGTGATTGAGTATGGGCCTATGAAACAGGGCAGCAGAACTCTCCTACCAGGTATCCTGAGATGCTTTGTAGAAAGCCAGACTTGTGAACCCACCTCATAGTGGGGTGAAGGAGTGCGATGCCGATCCGCTGCTGCCTTGCTTGCCGACTGTGCGTGTAACAAATGCTGCTTATTACCATCACACAGCAGGGTCAGGTCGCAGACACACACAGAAGCAGCAGGAGTGGTAGGCGAGGGAACCAGTGAGATGGGCAGAGAGCTAGGATGAAAACCATAGAGCATAGAATGGCGAGGACTTTGTGGATACGTGCAGGGAGTTATTGTAAGCAAATTCTGCCATACCCAAGACGGACAACCAATTATCTTGATACTGCAAAGTGAGGCAATGAAGATACTGTTCCATGAAGATACTGTTCCATCGTTGCATTGAGACATTCCGTCTGGCCATCCGTCTGGGGGTGGTATGCAGTAGAGAATTTGTCAGCAATCCCAAGTGCAGTAGTCATGGCCCTCCAAAATCGTGAGGTAAATTGCGTCAGACACAATGACACTAGGCAAACCAAAGAAACGAAATACATTCTGTAGGAACAAGCCTGCCAACTTCGGTCCATGGGTAGACCCCTACAAGGTACGAAACAGGCCATCTTGGAAAAGTAGTCTATAGCTACCCACAAGGTGTCATAACACCGTATAGAGGGCAGTTCCACGATAAAATCCGTACACATCATAGTCCAGGGTAGATCGGGGACATGTAATGGCCGAAAAAGACACAAGTTTGCTGTGAGTAACCTTCCTAGACTAACTCCTAGATAACTCTCACTTCTTTTTAGATCCTAGCCACTGCAGGATCACCCATCAACACTACTAGTACCACAGACTGCGTTTCATCACATAATCTCCTTATTTCAATAGAAGACACCGCCCAGGTAGGTCCTGGATCTGCAGCATTAACAAACTCCCTCCTTTTTATTTTTTTATCCACGAGTATACTCTGAGATCACCCTTGCCTGACACACATCATGTCATCTTTTTCTATAGGTATACACCAATACCTGCTTTCATCAACTCTGTCCTGATGACAGTTCGGTCCCTTCAGACAAATGGCTTACATCTTGCAACATGTTCCGTTATCCTTGTTCCGAACCAGAAACACTCATTGTTCTGTGTCGACAATAATTGCGCACAACTACTTTTGAGTAGTACATGAAAGTGCAAAAAATATTTTGCCAACAACCCACATGAAATGTGTAGTTAATTGTGTAACTGTACCGTTTGTTTTGTTTTACAATCACTCCCAGTGGGCCTCCTTGTTCACCGGCCTCCTTTTTAGATGTATGTATAGCATTTGATTAAAAAATAAAATAAAAATGTGTGTCTGTGGATTCAAAATCCACCTTTTCTCTGGGATCTCTTTTCTGGCTAGTATTCAAATCTAGCTTATGCTGCATCCCGAACCTAGCTACAGTGTGTCTCTGAACAGGGGCAGCTTTTGACTTTTCCCTTCTCTGTGCTATGAGAATTGGCTGTGCCCGAATGGCAGCAAGACAGAGCTAATGATCTTTGGATCTAAACTGGCCCGGGACAAACTGAGCACAGATTATAGCAGCGTCCCAATAAGTGAGAATGCAATTAAAATCCAGCAGAAAGTAAAAACCTTGGGGGTTCAGTTGGAGGCTTCTCTTAACGCATATGCCCACATAACGTTAAGTAAATCACACGTGTAATGATGACCTACGCCTTCTCAAAAATATCCGCCCCTACATCTCTGATAAGAATTGAGCCACCATCCCACGAGCTGCCATAATGACCAGATTGGACTACTGCAACTCCCTAATAAGTGGAGCTTCACTCTCCAACCATAAGAGATGTCAGGTGATCCAAAACGATGCGGTTCGTATTGTCGCCAACACTCAACAGAAGAACACACATTTCAGACCATAGGAGGAAACGTCATTTTCTGCCCATCCGGGAACGTATCGGTTTCAAAATGGTCACCATGGTTCACTGTTGCCTCTTTGGCCAAATACCGGAATATCACAAACCATTTTCACCATTGTACCAACCCACTAGGTCCCTTCCAGCATAGGGCTGATACAGGGTCCCACAGTCAAGTGTACCAATGGCCTTGGTAGATCTTTTTCCGCGAAAGCGGCCTACTTCTGGAATGCCCTGCCTCCGGCATTGAGGCTCGAACCAGACCATTTCAGGAAAGCTCTAAAAAACAAAACAAAAAAAACAATCCTAATCAATTGTTCCAACAATCTACCCACCCAACCTCTGCCGGTCTCGTTTTTATATGTTTAGTCTGTGTTCAGGTCTGGGCCCCGATGCCATTGGGCTGCCGGCGCATTACAAATATACAAATAAAAAATGGGCTTTGTGTTTTGCTGGTGTAGAACACCTGATGACCTTCTAAATGGAGGCAAAAAGACTTCGGTGCCAGATAAATTGCTCTCAGTTCAACCATATTTGCCCCTCTTGAGATTTGGCTCTTGGCAGGAGGCGCAGAGGCGGAAGCGCCTTTGCCAGCCAGCAGTGCCCTCCATCCCATGCTGCTTGGTGTGGTCTCCCCAACATGTCTGTTCTGTGGTGCAGGTGCATGCATGCATGCATGGTCAGCAGCAGTCAGGCGTTCCCACCATCCCTTCCCGGTGACCCACAGGTGCACTGAAAGGTTTAGATGCAACCCACTTTTGCGGCTCAAACCAGAGTCTGGGCATGCCCCACTGGTACTGGGGAAATAGTGTCTATGCGACCACTCCTGTGCAGGCGATACCTTTTCTTGGTTTTCAACACAAAGTCTGCTATGCACCACAGAGGTGCTCTCCAAAGCACTACTCCTACCATGAGTGTGCGTCCGAGAGTACATCACAAGAGCACCAGGTGGGCAACTGCCCCAACAGGTTTAGCAGTGAGGATGCAGGTTGGTGAAGGAATTTAGCAGTGAGGATGCAGGTCGGTGAAGGAGAAACTCCCTGGACAACCCACACAGTGATTTGCCCTGCTGGGCATGGGACGCAAGGAATAAAGGAATACATTCACATGCAACATGACTCAGCTGTAGCGGTCGGTTCAGTCCCGTCCAACACAGGGAAAGGGACTGACGGTTGGGTGGTACACAGGGGAAATGCATTGCCGGGGGATGTTTAGGGCATGCCTGCACTGAAAATTGTGATTCTTTGCTACATAGCAACAGGCTCCAGGCCAGTCCCCATTCATGGTAAACCCCAAGGGGATGCGATTTAAAAGTACCCAAGAAATATCACTGTAGTGAAAATCCTGGTAAGTCCCAGTTCTTCCTCGCAGGTAGAGAGATGGTGGCAACCCAACCCAGGGGACACCAGAGAGCTTCCCCTCAAGAGATCCAGGGCCAAAGATGCGAGACACAGCAACCCGAGGAGATTGAGCCAAGCAAGATTCAGCCCTCTATGTATGCTCTCATTAATCTCATCAGGGCTAGGGTGAAAAAGGGTCAGCCACAAAAGGGCAAGGCCCTGACGTTTTCCTGGGGGAAATCCAGTCGAAGCATGCCTGCAGAAATCAATCAAGTACCATGGGGACCCTGGAGGGGATCTATTGAGAATAACCCACCAACCCAGGGCCCAGCGGGAAGTACTCTTGGTCATTTTTCCAGAAAATACAGTTCCAGTAAGGTGAAACAACCCAGTTAATACAACTCTTCTTTTTGGAGGGTGATTTAACGGATCAAGTCACCCAGGTACTTGTGCCTCAAAAGCCAAAATGAAGAAAAATCCTTCCTTGGAGTGAGACCCACCAGAATGAGGTGATAAAAATGACAGAGTTGGCTCCAGGAGGGTGAAAACTCAGCAAAGCAGGTTCTGGTAGCTTGGACAAAGGAAGGCAGCCTACCAATAGAGAAGACAGTCCTAAGGAAGAAGACTATGGTGGGGGTGACCAAGAATGGTCCAGATGAGGCATGGTATTCAGGGCGCCAGTACCATTCCAGGAGACAGCAGCTTCATCAAGACCGAACACCCAGGTGGCAGAAACAGGAAACAGCAGAAAAACTACCAGGAAATACACCCAGCATGGCTAGCCTGGACAAAGCCAATGGGAAAAACCAGCGGGAGCATGAGAAGGACATCCAGCAGCTGAAAGTCTGAACAGTAGGTGAGCCCAGGACACAGGGCTCAGCCGGTATGGTCAGGTCTGGTCCAGAAAATGCAACAACTGCCCAAATCATCCAGCAATTAAGTTGTAAACCAATCTCTCCCGAAAATTCCAGCAGAATTGAGTCAAATGACAGGGTCTCCCCTACATTTAACCACACTCACAGGGGCTGGCTTAAGCCAGGCCAACAATCACACAGGGAGTTTCATACAAAGCTAATCAGGTTGGCCACAAAAACTGCAAAAATTCCAGGACCATGCCAAAGGGAAGGGTGAAGGCCAGCAACTGGCACAGACCAGTTGAAAACATTACAGAGTACCAGAGGGCTAAAAGTAAGTCTACCCGTGCACTATGGCCGTTTAACTGTTTCATTGTTTCCCATTGTGAAGACTGATTTCCAACCTTATTTATGGTAAGCAGGGAAAACACAGAGGTTAGCCAATACCCAATCAAGGTAAGGAAGGCGAGCAGTCAAGACTTCGTCTCAGGAAAAGCTTGAGTGGTCTAGGGTTACAAGGAGTTCACACAGAGCAATACTATTAATTCAAGTTAGACAATAGGTATATCAAAATGCAGTTATTAAGCATTTAGCTAATAGTGTTAAACAGTTAAGTAGTCAGATGCAAGGAAAATAGGTAAACATACTCTGAATACTCAGAATAAGCACTAGTAAAGATTTCCTCAATCTCATGAAATGCAACCCCAAGATGGTATGGGGTCACACATCCCAATATATAGCTTCCTCAGATAAGATATTCAGAAATGAGGCAGTGGGCTTTGGGGGTGTTTTGGAAAGGCTTTAAAAGATAAGTAACTATTTACCTAAATTCAGGTAGGTAACCTAGGTTCGATGACCAGAGGCAAAGCCACAGGAAGTTGAAGTCAAGGAGTTTATGCCCAATGTTAGCCTATGGAGATGGAGGTGGGGAGGGGATTGCGGGGGGAGAAACCGGTATGACAATGCATTACTTACCATAAAAGCATTTCTGATGGTTGTTATCTGCTTAGATTCACATGCTGTGCATAGTCCGACATCCAGTGGTCACTGCGGAGCATTGCATTTTGTTTTTCGTAGTCGAAAAGGGGACATCGACAAGGCGTGTCTGTAACACTATCCCTATAGTGACATGCAGTGTACCCACAACCCCTCACGCGTCGAGGTACCTCTGTATTTTTTCTGCCCCGAGGGAGCCTTCTATATGTGAGTGAGTACAGAAAAGAGAGAGAGATGTAGAAAGATGTCCATGTTCCTTCCATCTGAGCGGGGAGGAAGAGTGGGCGCACGTGAATCTAAGCAGATACAACCATCAGAAATGCTTTTACGGTAAGTAATGCATTGTCTTCTGATGTTTGTTAATCTGCTTAGAATCACATGCTGTGCATAGACTAGCGAGCAGTACCCAGAGGTGGGTTGTGAGAAGGAACAGTAGAGAAAAGATGTCTTAATACTGCTTGTCCCACCTGGGAATCAGATCTAGAGTGAGCATCTAGACAGTAGTGTTTTGTAAAGGTGTGAACAGAACTCCAGGTTGCCGCTTTGCAAATGGACTCAAGGGGAACGTTTGCAATGAATGCTATGGGTGCCCCAGTGCCTAGAGTAGAGTGTGCTCTTGGCTTGAAGGGTAGTTCTCTCTTAGCAATAGTGTAACAGAGAGTGATGCACTGAACAATCCATCTAGATATAGTGGACTTTGAGACTGCTTCTCCTTCTCTTCCTGCAGCCACCGAGACAAAGAACTGATTAGTCTTTCTCAGTGGCCTAGTTCTTTCCATATAAAACATGACAGCTCTGCGCACATCTAGTGTATGCAGGCTCTTTTCTCCCAAATTGGAAGAGTTTTGAAAGAACGTTGGTAGTTCCATAGACTGGTTGACATGGAATTTCGATATGAATTTCGGTGCAAACCTTGGGTGTGTGCGTAGAACCACCTTATCTTTGTGAACTGTTACGAAGGGGTCCAGTATAGAAAGAGCCTGTAGTTCACTTACTCTCCTAATGGAGGTGATAGCTATTAGGAAAGCAGTCTTAAGGGTGAGGTCCTTACGAGTTGCCTTGTGCATGGGTTCATAGGGTGAGCCCATGAGCCTGGTAAGTACCACATTAAGGTCCCAGCCGGGAGCTGGGTTTGCTATCGGAGGGTGTATTCTCTTTACCCCCTCCATGAAGGCTTTGATAACCGAGACTTTCCACCATGACACCTTAAGTTGAGAGGTGGTGTATGCAGAAAGTGCCGCTAGATGGACTTTAATAGAATTGAACACTAGACCCGAGTCCAATAAATGGGTCAGGCAAAGGAGAATTTGTGTGGGAGAGCAGTGGACTGGGTTGACGCTCTTACCTCTACACCAGATGACAAATCTCTTCCACTTGCTAGAATAGCAGTGGCGAGTGTTGGGTTTTCTAGCTTTTTTGAGAATGTCCATGCATCTCTGAGGGAGTTGTAAATGGCCAAATTCTATGACCTCAGGAGCCAGGCTGCTAAGTTCATGTTCTGTGGGCATGGGTGTAGTGTCTTGCCCTTGTCCTGTGACAGCAAGTTGTACGGACAGGGCAGTTTCACTGGTGGGGACAGGGACATCTCCATCAGGTGCGCAAACCATGGCTGGCGGGCCCACATCGGGGCTATCAGTATCATGGGGACTGGTTCCTGGTGCATCTTGTGCACTATCTTGTTCAGCAGAGGAGTTGGGGAGGGTGGGGGGGGGGGGAAGCATAAACAAATCTCCCTGACCATGGTATCTAGAGACCGTTCCCCTTGGAGCGGTTCTGTGGGTATCTGGAGGCATAATCTAGGCATTGTGAGTTCTCCAGAGTTGCGAACAGGTGTATTTCTGGGAAGCCCCATTGTGTGAAGACGTCGAAGACGATGTCTTCGTGTAACCGCCATTCGTACTCTGAGGGCAGAGGGAAGTCTCTGCTGAGTTCGTCTGCTAGCAGATTGAGTTCCCCTGGTACATGTTGTGACAATAGGAACATGTGTCTGAGAGCCCACTTCCAGATGTTCTGGGACAGCTTGGACAGTCCTGGAGAGTGAGTGCCCCCTTGCTTGTTGAGGTAGTACATGGCTGTGGTGCTGTCCGTGAGGACCATCACTGTCTTCCCTTGTAGGTGTGTCTGGAAGGCTTTTAGTGCCTTGAACATTGCAAGTAGCTCTAATAAGTTTATGTGCTTGGAAGCTACGCTCGGAGACCAGACTCCGTGAGCAGTCGGATGGGATAGGTGAGCCCCCCCATCCTGTGAGGGATGCGTCTGTGGTTAGAGTGGCTTCCACTGCAGGGGTGGCGAATGGTTTCCCCATTACCAGGTTTTCCTTCGACCACCACCATAGCGAGAGATCCAAGGCCTGTGAGACCACCACTAGATCGTCCACTAGAAGCATGTCTCGTAGGACTCCCCTGTTATGAGCCAATCGTCGAGGTAAGGGTATACCGGTATGGACAACCTGCGCAGGTGGGCCGCTGCCACTGCCAGTACCTTCGTGAATACCCTCGGTGCAGACGCTATGCCGAAGGGTAGCACTCTGAACTGGTAGTGTTTGCTCTCTATCATGAACCCGAGGTATTTTCTGTGCGCTGGCAACATCAAAATATGAATGTATGCATCTTTCATGTCTAGTGTTGTCATGTAGTCCCCCTGAGATAGCAGGGGAATTACCTCCTGTAATGTTACCATACGAAAGTTTTGTGGTTTTACAAATTTGTTCGCTGGGCGCAGATCTAGTACAGGACGCATGGTTAGTACACTGAATAAATACCTTCCATTACCTGAGATAGGGGGCACAACCTCTATTGCTCCTTTCTGTAGCAGCTGTTCTACTTCTTGCAGGAGGATGACTAGGTGTTCTGGTGACAGGCGTCGTCTCCTTGGAGGTCTGTAGGTGGGGGACCGATTGAACTCTATACAGTACCCGTGGGCTACGGTTGACAATACCCACCGGTCTGATGTTATTCCCTCCCATGCTGAAAGGAGCGATGTTATCCGGCTCCCAACCGGAGACGCATGGGAGGGGTCCCGAACCTTCGGCTCATTTGGTGTTATTTGCCGGGGTGCCTCTGGGGCTGGAGCCCCGGCCTCTGCCCTTGCCACGGCGTTGTCCTCTTTGGTTATATTGGTTACTGGTACCCTGATTAGAGGGCCAGTTGCCCGCAGTCTAATGCTATTGCTGCTGTTGGCGTGGGCCACGAAAAAAACGCTTGTTCCCAAATCCCCGCCTGTTTGGAGGCTTTGAGATTTGGTCTAATGTCTTTATGGTGTCGAATTCTTTCCTCGCATTTTCCAGTGCATTGTCCACTGCCCTTCCAAAGAGATTTTACTCTTCTATTTGCTCATTAATGAGTGACGCCTGCGTTTCTGCTTTGAAACCGGAATTGTGAAGCCAGACGTGATGATTCAGCAGAATTCCTTGCACCAAAGAACGGCCAGCAGTTTCTGCTGCATCAAGAGTGTTCTTAATGATGCTCTGGTTGACCAGAGCTCTTTCCATAACTGTAGCCAATAAGCGAGTTCTTAGAGGTTCATGGGCTTCTTCGATGTCCTGCTTAAGCTTTCCCCATTGAGCATCAGCATAGCTTGCCAACAATGTATTATTATTGCCAATCCTAATTGAAAACGCTGCCAAGGCGGAAATTCTTTTGCCCAAGGCATAAAGCTTTTTCCCCTTCTTTATCTGGGGGTGCCTCGCTGGTTGACAGTGGAACCCCAGCCCTCTTCCTTGTGTTAGTCACCACTAAGGAGTCCGGGACTGAGTGACCCCTGATATACAATGGGTCTGATTGAGAGGGTGAGAACAATTTCTCGGTTCTTGGATTGACCCCTCTTACCAGCGCAGGGGTGGACAGCGATGGGGTGAGACGTCTCTTAACCGAGGCGAGGATAGGAATAGTTTGACTAGTGGGAGGTTTTTCTTTAATAATCCTTTCGACGAAATCAGTATCTGGGGTGACCTCCCCAGTTTCAACTTCAAAATGTGCCGCTGCCTTCCTCAGTAGCGCATTGAAGGTGGGCTGATCGTCTAGTGGAGATGGGTTCCTGACCGGTGTGGTCTGAGGAGAAGAAATGTCTATAATGTCGGGGTCTGTAGACCCTGATGGCGACTGCCAGGGCTGTGAGCCACCTTCACCTGGGTCCTCCTCGTAGCCCTCCTCACCTATGTTAGTGTCATTATGAAAACCTTCTCCCTCTTGTTGGTCTTCATTATTCACAAACTCATCCTCTTCCTGGAAGTGAGAGTCCTCTTCAGAGCGGTTTTCGATGTGTCACCCGCCGTCCGTCTCTGGCCGTCTTTAGAAGCTATACGCGCAAGGTTTTCGGTGATCAGCTTCTCCGTCGAGGGATCGCTCGCCGCCGCGCTAGACAGTGCCGAGTCTTTACTGGCAACGTACGCTCTCTTGCGAGGCGCGTCGCCTGAGGATTTGGGGTTAGCGCCCTTATTTACAGAAAGCCCAGTCGCCGGTCGCGGCAGCGGTGAGGGCTTGCGACCCTTACGGTCGGCGGAAGACGCCGGTGAGCCAGACGCCTCCGTTGACGCTATGGCTGCCTTAGTCTTCGACAAATGCGTGCCGTGGGGTATGTGCTTATGTGTTTTTCTGTTTTCGTCCTTGTCGCCGGGGTGTTCATCCCCATAAGCAGGGCATGAGCTGGGCTTGTCGGGGCCGGGGACGAGGAGCGGGACCGCTCCTTCGAGAGGTCTACAACCTCCGTTGCGGAGGCCGTGTAATCACTGTCCTCGTCACATTCGGTGGCGGCGGCAGCTGGCGAGGAGTCAGACCTAGACATCGCATAGACCATGCAGTCCTTTAAAGTTTTGGGTTTAAGTAACTTACAGGCCGCACAGCCGTCCTCTTTGTGATCGAGGGGCAAGCAACGGTTACACAGTTTGTGCTTGTCCTTCCAGGTAAACTTGCCCTTGCAACGCGGGCAAAACCTAAAGGGCTTCCTCTCCATAGCTGAGGGCATGAAATGTGATTACGACCTCGAAAGAGAGGGAGAGGAAACAGAAAGGCATTCTCAGAGTGTTGTTAAAGAAATGACCAACAACCCCAATCTCCCTACTGTGTTAGGCCGGCGAGGCCCGGCCATGTGTTCGGCAGCGCCGAAGGATCTCCTCCGCTCGTTCCTCTGTCGAAGATCTTGCTCGGCGGAGAACAGCTTGGCAGCTAGGTCGAGGGAGGGATCTATGTGATAGTTAATAATAAACGATCAAGGATCGAGGAAATGATTTCGCAATGTCTCTCGAGGAGCTCAGCATAAAGGCGACCAATAACTGGGCGGAAAAAAACAATCTGAGGGACCTCGAAGTGTGAGGGTTTGTGGGTACACTGCACGTCACTATAGGGATAGTGTTACAGACACGCCTTGTCGATGTCCCCTTTTTCGACTACGAAAAACAAAATGCAATACTCTGCAGTGACCACTGGATGTCGGACTATGCACAGCATGCGATTCTAAGCAGATTAACAAACATCAGAAATTAATTTACCCCCGACTCAGATTCTTCCAGATACCACTGCAGGTCTTGTGGAATACATTGGGGACACCATCTTCTGCACCAGGTATGGGTGAGGAAGCCCCAGGGGGAGAATGGGGGGGGAGGTGGGGGTCATGAGTGCAGAGGTCACTTTCCGTGTCGGTAGTTTGTCGTGTCACACAGCAAACTGTTCCAATCAGCTACTAGAAGAAAACCTCAAACAAAGAAAGATGAAGACTTATGCAGCAAAGATCCTCTCTGGACACCTCCAGGGATTGAACAAGGGCTGTTCCAACGAAGGTCACCATGGTGAGTCGGTACAGCAGCAGATGCAGAACCAGCCCCAGGACAGCTTCCCTTGGAAGGAGACGGATGAAACTGCGAGGACAGGAGACCTGTGGCATGAGCTGAAGATCTGCCAAGTTTCAAGGCTTTGCTCAGAAGGACGGCGGATGTAGCGAAGTATCCCAGGAAAGCTGGTCAGTCCACTGGGTGGTTCAACGACACTCCGAAGGCGAAGGAGGCACAGATCCTTCAGCGGGGGTTGAGACTGGTGCTTTGGTGTTCTAGCACCTTGAAGCATCTTCTTTGTGCCAGATGGAATTACCAATAATTATCACAGACCAAAGGAAGATGATCAAATACTGCTTTAATCTCAATGAAAGAAAGCAGGGAGGAATACAGCTATAGGTAGATGCTCGATATTCACATCAGAGTTTGCTTGCAAAAGTTGATATACGTCATTCATAACGTCATCCCACGTGGCATTTTATAAAACTGAACGCCGGGAGGGATTGGATTAGGGAAACATATCTACCTATAGTATTATATAAGTGTTAATATCTCCTTGGATGCCCCTGGTCTGTAGGACACGCCCTGAGCTACTTCTACATATGTCACATACTGATTATAGCCAGAAATATGGCAGAGGGCTAATAACTGCAATATTGTATATTAAAGTGAGTGGCAGACCTTGTGATTGGTTGGCAACCGTAGCCAACCTCGGACTTTCGGCTCGTTCTAGCAGCACTTGAGCAAAGTGAAACCTAGTTCAAGCTGCGTCAAAATTTTCCCCAATTCGTCCATCGTATGTCATCGTTTGTAGTTGACCTCATAGTCTACGCACTGTTCTGGGACATTTGAGGGAGTATGAGCACACCAGTATAACTCGAAGCTCTAATGAATAGCCTTTGTTTTGAGTTCTTCATCACGTGTTGGGAGACAGCGATTTTGTCAATTTCTCCCTCTCAGTTTCTGCTATTTGATTTAATTAACCAGGGTGCCATTACCCTCTCTGGCCTTTAGAGACTTGCTCACTACACCTCACATTGCCTTCGTGGTTGTTCAATACTTGGCATCAGCAAATGTCCTTGCCCTCCTAATCGTAGCAGAAATAGGTCTCATGCACATGGTCTATTTATTTAATTTATTGTTTGCTTGTTAAGCGCTTACACAGCAAGAAAAATACTGTTTCAAAGCGCCCACAGGTCGAGGGAAGGGAACAAGGGAGTGAAATACATTACAAAACACAATTAATAAGAGCAGTGGAGGGAAAAAGAAGGAACAAACCGTGTGAGTATTCAGAACATTCAAGTGTAGCAAGGAAAAGGGCAGAAGGCAGAAGTGCTGGGGAGTGTGGGCTCATGGGTGAGCACAGATGAAGTGCTTGGGTTGTTGAGGGCTACATGGCCAGGGGCCACGTTAGGAGTAAGTGCGGACCTCCAAGGCGGAGGGTGTGCCAAGGGAAGTGCTGAGGGTAGACAGGAGCTCGGCAGATTGGGTTTGGGAGGTCAGGGACCCCGAGGATGCGTAAGGGCCCCGGACACCAATCACGGCAATTGTGGTATTAGCAGAGAAGAGAAGAAGGGAAGAAGGAGGTGAAGAGTAAGGTCTAGAGAAGCTTCTGGGATTTAAGAAAGTCCTGCACAAGGCGCAGAGGCAAGGGGAGGCTGTTCCATAGGAGGGAGCCAAGTGAGGAAAGCGATTGACCACCTAACCTCGATTTTGCAAAGTGCTTTACACACAAAGAGTTGGTGCACGGGAACAAAGTGGTTTAGCAAGAGAGTATTTAGTAAGATAAAGTTGAAGATAGTGTGGTTCCTGGGCCCACACAGCCTTGTGTATGATGCAGAGGGATTTGAATTTCATATGTGCAACAACCAGGAGCCAATGAAGACTTTTTAAGGCAGGAGAGATGCTGTCCCTGGGCTTAAGGCCTAGGATAAGTCTCACTGCCCTATTCTGGATTAGTTGGAGGGGGTCGCAGAGTGGAAAAAGGTAGATTCAGGAGGATGCCCGTTCCGAGATACCGAGGGTATCATGGAACCTTTCTATGAGGATGGAATGGTTGACTGTGTCAAAGGCACAGGAGAGATCGAGAAGGAGGAGGACCGCATGGGAGTTGGAGTCCAGAGACGCAAGCAGTTCTTCACGAGTGTTCAGAAGGGCAGTTTGTGCCTCTGGATGCTCAGAATCCTGATTGATGGTCGTGGAGACCATGAACAAGTTTGGTGTGTGGGTTGAGTTGGGGCAATGCCAACTTCAACAGCTTCCCCAGGATGGGGGTGATGGAAATAGGGCGGTAGTTGGCAGGGCAGGTAGGGTCTGCTAAAGGTTTCTTCAGGAGTGGGGGCACAAGGGAGTGCTTAAGGGAGGAGAGGAAAGATCCAGTGTCAAAAGAGTGATTGCAGAAATCAGCGAGTGCAGGGGCAAGGTGTTACGCTCACCTGGACCCCACAGGGGTGTTGATCGGACCCGGACAGCTGCGGTCTCCTTCAACGTGATGCGTAGTGCAGAGATGACTGTCTGGACTGGCCCGCCTAGTCTTGTCTGCTGGACCCGAAGAAGTGTTTTCCTGCAAGTGGAGACAGGGATTAACCACCTGTGGGTTTTAGTGATGGCCTCCCAACTGTTCTTGCTCTCCCCCACTAATCGCCTCCGATATCCCCTTAGTAACCTCACCTTATGTTCGTAAAAGATGAGCTTTCCATCCTGCGTGTCTTGCAGGGACGCGTAGATACCAGTTACTTCACTGGTTTGAAGGCGTTGGGAGAGTTCCGGTAAGTATTGACTCTGAAGTCCCTGGCGGGATTGGTAAGTATCAAGTTCAAAGAGTTCAATGTGCCCGATGTTCACTCTTGTCCCCTTCCTTCCTTAAGTTGCAACTGAGTTCGTGAGAAGAAGGTCTCGTAGCTGCTGCTGGCGTTCAGGTAAGAGTGTTACCCAACGCTGTCCGGTAACTATTGCATGCGTTAACGTGTTGTTTTTCTCCCTCTTTACAGATGTGGCATATGAAAATGTGGAGAGTTATGGAATAATACCGCCGGTGGTAAGTCTATGGTGGTAAGAGGTTGTATTTGTTGATTCCCTTGGCTCACCTTGTTTTTTATTGTGTCCCCTAGGTGCCGGATTACGGCGAAGAAATGATGGACAGTGCCAGATCGAAAGATGCTGTGAGAACTGGCCAGTATGGCGCCATGCTGGAGCTCACGAAGCGCCGTGTGCAGGACTGATGTACTTTCCAGGTCCGGAGATGAAATGGTTCCGGAATTAGGTGAGGAATTTGAAATAAGTTCGTTTTCTAACCTTGTCCTTTTCTTCTTCTTTATTCTAAGAGCACCGGATTCGAGGCGGGCGTGGCAGAAGACTGGATGTGGGCTGCAAGCACGCAGGCGTGGCAGAAGACTGGATGCTGGCTGCAGGCACGGTGAGCGTCACGCTGCTGGATGCAGAATAACGCGAAGCATGTGCTGCTGTTCGGTGTGGTTTAAATAGCCTCCAAAGTAGTCCCAGATAAGAAGTTCCCTAGAGCCACGCCCGAGTAAAAAAATAGTCCCTGTAACAAAATAGTCCCATCCAGGCCTCATGTAGGCTTGGACTCTTTTGCAGCATGGTCTGCATCAGGTAAGTAAAGTATACGAGCCTGGTGCCTATGGCGCCAGGACTGAACCCAGACAGCCCCTAGCCGGGGCTGCTGAGGTTTAAACAAATGTCTGGATGCCTGCTCCCGGAGCCGAGGGCCTTGGTCCTGATGCCCGGGGGGTAGGCATCATGACACAAGGGAGGCAATATTATCCTTGATGGTTCTGGATGAGCAAGGGGAAACCTGTTCATGGAACGTACAACTCTGGTAACTTCTTCAGGTGTGACAGGGGAGAATAAGGAGGAGGAACCAGGGGAGGCAAGAGGTGAGGGAGGGGGATCGGAGTTTGGCTAGCAAGTGTGTTTAGGATGTCCAGAGTTTTGGTGGTGAAGTGTGTGGCCATGGCATTGCAGAGGGCCTGGTAAGGGGAGGAGGGGACTGCAGAAGGGTGGACTAGTTCCCTGAATATCTTAAAAGGTTCA
Organism: Ambystoma mexicanum; assembly: GCF_040938575.1. NCBI lineage: Eukaryota > Metazoa > Chordata > Amphibia > Caudata > Ambystomatidae > Ambystoma > Ambystoma mexicanum. The sequence continues at coordinate 1,035,282,746 of NC_090921.1, forward strand.
GCCATGTTGTTGGATGCACCGGAAAGCTGTGCCTGAATGTGGCCTCTTTTCTTGGCACAGATGGAGTCTGTATTGCCTTTGGAGCAGGCGGCAGGCCAGTTTGCCAGAGGATAAGCCTGAAGTTTGCCACTTTTGTTTCAGGGCTGCAAGTTCGGAGTCGTACCAGGTGTTCCGCTTAGAGGCAGGTTTCAGGCGGATCCTCATGACTGGGGCAAGAATGTCAAGGGTATTGGTGATGGAAAGGTGGAGGATGCTGAGAGCAGAGTCAGAGGTAGTACGAGAGGTAGGGGGACTGAATGTGGAAGCAAAGGCAGCATCTGACTCTCGTTTCATCAGGTGGATGTTATTGAACGAGGATGATGGGGCTTTTTGGGGGGCGGTCCAAGGGCCAAAGGGACCCAGGTGGGAGGAGAGGAGAGAATTGTCTGACCAGGAGAGATGGGTGACTAGTGGAGGGGAGAGAAGGAGGTCAGAGTATGAGGGCGTCCAGAGTGTCCAGCTGAGTGAGTTGGAGAGGGAAAAAGAAGCAGAGGTCAGTGAAGAGAGTGGATGCAGAGCCAGGGGAGTCCAGTTGGATGTTGATATCACCCAGGAGGAGAAGGTGGATGAAAGTAAGGAAGAACAGAAATCAGCCTATTCTGAGAGGAACAGGGTATTGGCGCCTGGAGGCCGGTAGATGGTAGCAATAGTCAGGGTGGAGATGAGAGAGATGACCAATTTGAAACCAGGCTTTCAAAAAGGAAGAGTAGTGCTGGGTGGGTAAGATTGAAGCAGGAACCTACTATGGGAAGAATAAGGCAACCCCGCCCCCCGCCAGTGCGGTGAAACCGAGGCTTGGAGATGATTTTGAAGCAGACATGGAGGAGGGAGTCAAAAGCAGTGACTGAGCTGGCATTGAACCATGTCTCGGTAAGAGCGAGAATGTCAAGGTCAATGTCTTCAAGAAGGAGGCAGATGTCATCGGAGTGCTTATTGGCTGAGCAGCCAATGAGAGGCGCCAGATGGAGGAGGTCTCTGCCTTTGAAAAGTTTCTGAGGTGGTGTACAGGGGCGTGGTACACCAGTCAGAGGAGGGGGGGGGGGGAGTGGTAGGGGTAGATGCAGGAGAAGGAAGGAAGTTAATGAGAGAAGGCAGGATCCGGTCAAAGAGAAGGAGGTTGGGTTGTGGACCCTGAACCAGGATAGTGCCTGTGTGATGGATATTAATGAAGCAACACGAGGATGAGAAGCCGGCCAAGAGAACTTGCCCCTGTGTGCCACTGTTAATGTTGGAGGATGTGGAAGGAGAGAGAGTGGAGATGATGGGGGGTCCATAGATTTGGAGAGAGGCCAGAGAAGAGGATATCGGTGAAAACCTCTCTGGAGGAAGTGCTGACATAGGTGTCTGTGATGGGATGTCCAGGGTTTGCACTCAAGATGTCTTTTTTCTGTGCTTTTCCCTACCAGACTCTGTGAGAGAGTGGGGGGCGGGGGGATAGGTGATAGTGTAGCAGTTAGAGACAATAGGAGAGAGGGAAAGAGCCATGGTAGCGGCAAAACGATACTTGAGGAATGAAAGAAGAAGAGGGGCTGCATAGCACAGTTCTAGCTAAACTCACCAGGTGGCATAGTTGAAGTAGTCGCAAAGGCATAGATGCAATCCAGAAAGCAATAGAGTATCAAGAGATGAGGTGCACAGATGTTACAGGTACACACAGTCTAAAAGCACATTTTCTTAAAGAGGCACAAATGCAATGCAAGCGTGGTGCACAGATGTAACAGATGTAACAGATGAACTTCATACGCCTCCCCCTGTGCCTTGCATCCATCTCTCGAAATAGGTTCCTTGACATCCGGCCAACGTACTCCCTTATTCTGCACACAAAAACAGCTTCTTCATAAATTCTTCAATTTGTGATCCTAGGCTCGTTTTTGAGGTAGCTGGGTTAATTCTGTAACACCGGCCGTCGTCCATTTTCTTCCAATGGCCGCCCTAAACATTGTATATATAAACCTCTTTTTAGCAAGCTTCTATATGCTTCTTCTACCTTGTGTCACAGCGTATTTACAGTTATTGGTCAACAAGATACTTCCATTTTATTTCCACGACAACTTCATCCTTTGGTACGTGTTTCTCTTAGAGCTTCTGTTACATCTTCTTTCTTAGGTATTTTTATATTGTTTCAAGTTAGGCTTATATATCTTCTTTATGACATCAGGTTGCTGTCATAAGACTTATTAAGAGCTCGTTCATGACTCCCCTAGCCGATTTTTTTCAATTCGGCAACTGACATCCTTCTTGATAACTTCCTTCCATTGTCTCAACATGAGGGTATCTTCTGAATGGCCGTCTGAGTGCATATCGTCTTTCATATAATCAACGCGGTATGGACAGGTCACAAACTCGTGCATGAGTTCCCAATTATAGCTCTTCGTCTGCTACTCCAATAGGAAAGTGGTAAAGGGGCAGGAACTAGAGAAGAGGCCTCCACCTGCTCATTTACACTTCAACCCTTTGAACGGTGGGAATCATCCAATGAGGGTAATCTGAGATAAGGCACAGGAGCAGGGCTTCACTGGAGTTAATGCTGATCAGCCGCAGAGGTCGTCCTCTGGTTGTCAGTGGGCTGCTCGTCTTCATGGAAGTCTTGGTTCCAACGATCTGTCGAAACGCTACTGGAGCCCGCCTTTTATCCAAGACTCAGACTGGGAGCAAGGCCAACTCCACCAATTGTAAGAAACTGTATAATTTAGCCAGGGGCTATCCAATCAAGGACAACCACTGGTCATCACATTCATCCAGCAACAGACTTTCGGGATCTAGAGGATGTGGACTGGGACCAGACAGTCCTAGCCTCCTCCTCTGGCTCTCACACACACAGAGCCCCCTTGCCTGCGAAAGCTGCAGCTTCCCCCAGAAGAGGATTTCCATACACAGTATTTAATTACCCGAGAAGGCAGGAAGAAGGCGGCCAAAGAACAAGTGAAAAATCTCGTGGCACAGCCATCTTCGGCGCTAGCCACCTTTAGTAAATGCAAAAAGTGCATGGGTAAAATCATAAAATAATGGTAAAGAAATCACAGCTGCCATCAGATTGTTTTAGGCACATTGTCAAAGTAACCAATGAAGGGCGACAATGACCCTTGGACAAAAATGGGATGCTTATAAGGCATACCCAAATAGGGAGTCTTATGGGCAACCCAGGAAAATATGCCAAAAAAAGTGTTGCAGTGGCAGGGGTGTGGGGGCATCAGTAGAAGTAGAGTGACCATGAAAATAGGTCAGAGATCCAACAAATGCAGAAAGCAAAACAAACGTTGCGGTTACTAAAGAGCAGTTACTCCAAAAATGTAATTCTGCTCGGACAACAAGGTTTTGAGCATTCTTGGTCTGCGCACCTTCGGTCAGGATACATTTCACTGGTAATTACATTTGTGAAGGTTTATCTTCTTATATTTAAGAGCTGTGACCATGTTCCTGAAGTGGGAGAATGGAAGACCAGGCTCCCGTCCTTCACCTCTCGCGCTTGGCCTAGAGGGTCAAGGCCCAGACACCCGCCGCGAGAAGAATTTGTCCATCTACCAGACGACCAGGTACCCTGGTACAGGAACATACGGATGTGTCCACCTGCCTGCCCAGCAGCCCGCACTGGCCATGCCGACACCTGCGGCTCGAATCAGCTAGACTAAAAACCACACGTCGTTAGAGATGCCATGACGACCTAGACAACGGGAAGCACATCTGTATAAATATACCCACTTAACATTTCCACACCAATCTACACGAAGAACATACTCAGTGCTCTGACGTAGGCGACAGGCATATTCACGGACGTGCATCTTTATTATTTTTACATAGGCTTTCAGAGTGCAGAAACGCAAGACGCATCATGAACTCATCTATAACGCTTGCTCACGCTTCCCTTGAAACCCGTTACCACCATGAGAGGTATAATGGAAACACGATATTGGTCATGGAAATATATGCCACTATAATCTAAAGCACCCATGCATGAAATGGATCACTTATGCACCAGGCCCAAGTAGGCCTCAAGCAAGAGTTCCGTGGACATTAACAAAGCAAAAGTCAGGTTGCTGATCCTGCAGAATGAGCCTGGTGGAGCAACCAGCCAAGGTCGCAATGTTGCAAACCCACATCCAAGAACAAATCATCAAAGGCACGATGTTGCAACCTCGCACTCCGCGTACCAACGTTAAAATCATATCTACAAATTAAACCAGACACACAGTGGAAAAACAATATTAATTGTGCAGAATTCTGCCTCAAACACGGTCCCGCCTCACGTGACCAAGCCGAACCTGACGAGATGCCAAAACCCAGGAGAGAAAGGGCGTCTGGGTCCCTCACTACGAGACACAGGCCGGGACACTTGAAAGGCTCAATGGACACCTGCTACAGTGGGAACGGTCAGCTCCCACCTATGAATAAATCCTCACATTGTCTGCATGTACCCATATTGAAACATTGTTGCAAACACAGGTACACCGAGAGCTGGGAACAACGGTGGTCCCAGGCTGGGGAGCTCACGGATGCACCAATCAGAACATGGGGCTCTTATCTCAGACGTCAGTAACATTAGCCAATCCTCAGGGGTCTTCATGTAACAATTCTTATGTATCTAATTGAAGGGACAACCCAGATATACCACCTGACTACACCTTGACCACTAATATCATTCTCTATATGTGTACTATACTAACCCTACCACTCGAGCAACCAATTAAGAGTGGCGATAGGTTTTTTGTTAACTTTCTGAAGTGACGCAAGTAGCGCGTCATAATGTAGTAAAAAGGGCCTGCGAGCCCCACGATTATGTGTGTGTCAGGACGAACGCGTACGCTCCTTGACCCATCCCTGCCGTTTTGCATAAATAAACAGCAGAGTCGCCTTGCTCCTTGTGTGCGTCTCATACTCTATCTCACACCTGGGATATACGGGAGGTGTTGGGGCCTCCCTGCCCGGAGGTCTGCGGACGGCCCGGCCGACCCCGGCAGAATTCCCCCCCGACAAGTTGGAGGCACTGCTGAGATCTGTTTAAGATCAACTTTTATTTTTAGTTTTCCAGGCACTCCCGTTGCGAGGAGGCCCGGCGGCGCGGCCCCCTCTGCCGTTGCCCCCTTCTGAGGACTACAGGACCATCGCGGAGCCGCGAGAAGACCGGACAGCGCAATCCGGATATTGGCCCTCGGGAGCCGGTTGAGAAGTATCCCGCCCGCGGTCGGCGAGTGTCCAGACGTGGTCCAGACGAGGGGAGGTGGCGAGCCGCTTGGAGGGTGCACGCAGTCGAGCGGCCCTGCATCGAGAGAACTTGGTGAGCATGACACGCACAACAAGCAATGCGAAATTGTGAGGGAGGGGGAGGAAGTAAATAAGGGAGGGGGGAGGTATTGTAGAGATGTGCGGCGAAGGTTTAACCGAGTGTTGCAAATGGAATGAATGGTAGCGAAACGAGTGCGAGAACAGTGAGCTAACGTTACGCGAAAGAGGGGGGCGGGGCACGAAAACATCACGTGCAGCCGCTCGTAACAAGTGAGCTAACGTTACGCGAAAGAGGGGGGCGGGGCACGAAAACATCACGTGCAGCCGCTCGTAACAAGTGAGCTAACGTTACGCGAAAGAGGGGGGCGGGGCACGAAAACATCACGTGCAGCCGCTCGTAACAAGTGAGCTAACGTTACGCGAAAGAGGGGGGCGGGGCACGAAAACATCACGTGCAGCCGCTCGTAACAAGTGAGCTAACGTTACGCGAAAGAGGGGGGCGGGGCACGAAAACATCACGTGCAGCCGCTCGTAACAAGTGAGCTAACGTTACGCGAAAGAGGGGGGCGGGGCACGAAAACATCACGTGCAGTCGCTCGTAAGACACTGATGATCTAAATTGCGATTAAGTGTGAGGATGGGTGTGTGTGGTTTCCTACGACTTGACATTTATTGATCAATGAGTAGATGAGGTTCCCTATTGTTCGAGCAAGAAACTCGATAGGTAGATGACGTTTCCCTGTGGCCGGTAGCTAGTCACATAGTTGCCCAAAACGGAAGATAACTGGCTGGTTAAGCCCTCCTGTTGAGGGGCGTATCACACGCGAGGCGACGCAGCGTGCGCAGTCCGGTTATAATATTGATGAGATTACCTTGTTCCAGGAGAGACAGGAAGACAGCTGTAGGGTTAGCGGGGTAGATTGTAAGTGTATTTTGAACTTAAAAAACCATAACAAGAATATACCAGTAGCTCGAAGAAATAGGTGACGTCACCAGTAGGGATTTAATAGGATATAGCGAGCACAAGGAATTTTGGGTTTTAGAGTGGTGGGAAAGAGAAGCATGATAAAGGAGCTGGTACGGAGATAAACTATAAACCAGTGGATCGAAAGAAGAAGGGGAAAGGGGCGTGGCTGCGCACGGAGAACGCCGGCCACGGCAAATGTAAAAGGGGGAGGAGAACGGAGAAACAGGACGACTGTATAAGATCATCGTAAGGGGTACGCAGCCGCAGGGGGCTGCCTGCGCTTCGGCCGCAGGGGGCCGTAGGGGAAGGAATATAATATAACATCATATCTATTATTATTGCATAATTTGTCAGAGGATTATCGTAAGTCCCCACACTTGCGGGGCGAGGTAAGCAATACAAGGTTGTATATTGTAAACTGCTAAGTAAGGGGAAGGGTAACACGGGGAGTGAAATTATGTCATACGGGAGAGGGTCGGGAGGGTGGGGGAACACCCTCACTACCCCACTACAGCACATATGCACCACACTGCCACCACATAGGGAGAAGTTAATTAAGTATAGCATAGAGTGGACCCAGGGGACAGACAATAAAATGTTAACACCATGGCCGCCTAATGGCAGTTTCGATCCATATGCCCAACATTCACTACTAAACCATCTGCACAATACATACAAGGGGAAGAAGTTAGCAAACCATGTGGAGGTGTTTAACTTATGGAGGATGTTCCAGGGGTCTCGACCAGGACCAAATGGAATGTTCACTATGGGGGAAACACCGGAAGAAGAGGAGATTAAGAAAGAAGGAACGGGGGGGGAAAAGGAGTGCGAAAGCACAAAGAATACGGGGATCGAAAGACAGGGAGGAGAAAAGATTAATAAATCAGACGACATAAAAAAGGAACCGAGCAATGAGATAGCCATAACACCGGGTGTGAAAACAGAGGGAGGAGGGTTGTACCCTTTAAGAGAATTAGGAGAAATAGGACAGTTAAGGGCGGCTGAAGGATACTCAAACCCGGCATACAGCCCTCCACCATATGTGGCTCATGGGAAGATACCAATGGGGGACAAGAGGATTAGAGAAGAGCAGACTGTAGAGATAGGAAACGATGAGTGGGTAGCTGCACAGATATTGTTGAAATTACGAGGCTCACTAACTGGAGAAGAAAGGGAGGCGGTAAAGAGAACAAACGAGGATAATGCCAGAGAGAGTGAAATGAGGGGAGAGGAGCTACTAAGGCAGAAGGAAGAGATTTTGGAGGGAAGATTAGCAGAACTAAGGGATGAGCAGAATGAACTGGTTAAACAACTTGAGCGGGAGGAAAGAGAGAGAGTGAGGAAAAGGAAAGAAGGTAAGGACGAATTGGAAAAATTAAGGGAACGAAGTGAGGAGAAAAAGAGAGAAGCTGAAAGGGTAAAAGGAGCAGCAGATAGGATATCAAGAGTAGTGCTGAGAGAGAAGAAAAAGGAAGAAGAAGAAAAGGAAAAAGAAATGGAAATATGGAGGAGGAGGATAATATCAGAGGCAACTAAGAAATATGAAGAGGGGAAGGTAATAGAGAGTATAGTAGAAAGAGAAAGGGTGAAATGGGAAAGGAAGAAAGAGGATGAAAGGATATTGGAACAGATGAGCAACGAAGTAATGGAGGAGTTGAAAAGGAAAAGGGAGGAAAATAGTAGGGAAATGGAGGAGAGGAGTGAAGGAGGAATAGAAGAGAGGGGTTGGGAGAGTGAAAGATGGGGAGATGTATATAAAAGTAGAGAGGTAGCAACAACATCAGCACAAAGGGGGACAGTTGGTAACAACGGAAAGGGAGAAAGAGACCTAATAGACTTAAAAACAGTAACAATAAAAGGAAAAAAGGCAGAGTGGGGGGTGCCATTTATGAATGATTTTTGCAGTGAGGAGGAAGGAGGAGTGGAGAAGGATGGAAGGAAGAGTGAAAGGGAAAGCTTAGATAAACTATACCTTACTAGAACAAACATAGATTCGCCCTGGATGAGTAGAAGATGGGAGGAGCTGGAGAGAAGTAAGGAGGAAGTGAAAAGAATAGGGGAAACACAAACCAATGAAACCACGCCACCCACATCACCATCGCACCCTCCCACGTCACGCCCTACATGTTCAACTACCGCGCGCTCTCTGCACAGAATAAAGCTCGCGCCCTTCATGAATGAACTTACACCTTATGCATGTCGGCTTAGGGACCTCCCTAGTCGCAGGCAAGACAGACAAATAAACATACCTATATTGAACACAGGAAATGATGGAAAAAGGGGAAAGGAAGAAGAGGGAGGTAGGAGCAGAGGTAGTAAGGAAGAATTTGAAGTAGTAAAAGAAATGGGGGAAGAGGAGGGGTGTGAAGACTCAACATTATGGAGCGTAAAGGGTGACGCAAGACAGAATTTAATGCCACTGCTAGAGAGAGGAGGGGCTAGACCACAGTATGTACCTTGGAAACATACGGATAAGGAAAATATAAAATGTAGGCTCCCATCACTAAGTGGAGGTGCGGGTAAGTGGATATATGAAATGGAAAAACACACCGCAGGACAGAAACTAGCAGTAGGAGACGTGAAGGGCCTGTTAATATCAATATTAGGGGATAGAGCGGATGACATTTGGAAAAGAGCGGGATTCCATGGGGTAACAATAACGAACACATCGCATGATGGGGCACCATTTGCAAACTGCAGACATGCGCTATGGCAGGCACTGAGAGTACAGTACCCAGACACATCAGACATAGGAGCCATTACTTCCCGTAAGATGGGCGAAAATGAGGATCCTGTTGATTATATCCAGGATATTCAAGAGAAGTGGCGCATGGAAACTAGAGAACAATGGGACAAAACACCAGCCATATTTTATCATATACTAGTACAAGGGCTCCCAGAAGGAGTTCAAAAACAACTAAAGAAAGTAGTGGGGATGGAAGCAAAACCATGGCCAGAAATACAACTGACTATAGTACATCACTGCAGAACATGGCAAGGAAAAATGAAACAAAAGGAAGAGGATAGGAAAACAGAAGAGGCCAAATTAGTACAGAAAAAACTTACTAAATACACAATGGAAGGGGCACTAATAACTACGCCCACACCAATGGCCCAAAGCCCAACGCAAGTAGTGGCTGCACAAGATCCCGCTCAAATAGCGCCTCCACAAGGGGTAATAGAGCAAGTGCCGCCTCTGCAATTACACGCACCAAACATGGGAGGAGGGTACCCAATGCAAGGAACTGGGTATTATAGTTATAACAGAGGGAGAGGAGGGTTTATGAGAGGGAGAGGATATGGATATAATACCCAACAACAGGCTGGGGGACTCAGAAATAACTACCCCACAGGGCAACCCGTATACCAAGACAACACAGGGAGCTTCCCATGGCAAAACAGGGAACCACCCGTGTGTTGGAGCTGCGGACTATTAGGGCACATGTCACGTACATGTAGGGTCAGGCCAGGAACACCAGCATGGAATGAACAAGCACAACCTAGGACATCACAAGAACAGCAGGGCATACAACAGCAGCAGATGTCACAACAAGGGAGTGGCCAACCACAACAACCACAACAGCCACAAACCTATTCACTGCCACAACAACAAATAACACAGTATCTGCCACCGCCACAACAACAAGTAGCATTAATACAACCACCACCACAAAATGAACGAACACAATTGGGTGGGGTGACGGTGTTGGGACACAACCCTTACACAGGGAATGGCCAATCATTGTACCCCCAATAGGCCAGCCCACAGACGGCCTTGGTGTGTCCCATCCTGTCAGTAACACCTAATAGTGCGGAGGAACCACGCATAGAGGTAACGATAGGTGACAAAAAATTATCATTTCTTGTTGACACCGGGGCAACCCGGTCTTGCATAAGGGAAGGTAAATTTAAGATGTCAGGCGAAGCCATGAACACCCAAGGATTTTCTGGGGCCAAAGGGTTGGTTCCATTCACTGATAACGTTCCGTTATCTATTGGAGATTATGATCTGTCAGTTCCACTTTTGTATTATAGTGCCTCACCAGTAAATATACTGGGGAGGGACATAATGAACAGGTTGAACATGACGATCTCCTTTACAGAGGATGGCATAATTTGCTCTACTCCAGGGATTAACATGCTCGCAGCACGACAGATTTTGCAAGCATACTGTGGACAGACAGCGATTAGGGCGGAGCCAGTAGATGGCGAGATATTCCAATATGGCACAGACATGGCATTTGCATGGATGCCAGGGATAGAAGGGAAAATATGGAGGAGACCAGCAGCCTATCTATTCCGACCAGAAACACCAGCTAATGAACTAGAAGGGAAGGTGTTTGTAGTGGACATTGAGAGCATTATTGCAACGGCTGATTATGTTGCTGTGCACGCCCAAGATAAAGAAGGGAGAGCATGGAGGGCGGTGATAGCACTAGCAGAAGGATGTAGGCTGACCCAGGTGTCAGATGAAGAGCTGTTCTCAGAAGAAAAGGAAGAAAATGAAATGGTGTTCATGATGAGTGTAGAAATATGGCTAAGAGTGGCTCACAGACAAGTAGCACAGAAAATTGCAATGGCACTTGAGGCACCCCAGTCCCATTTTTTAAGGAGGATATGTCAAAGGTGCCCAAATCATTATGGACTATTAGCCCTTATGACGTAGGATGCATAAAAAGCATAGGGGGTGTAAGGATAAAGTTGAAAAAGGGTGCCATACTACCAAGAGTGAAACAGTACCCATTGTCAAAAGAGGCAGATGAGGGAATATATGAAACCATAACGGCCCTTATAAACAATGGCATATTGGTCCCCTCAGAATCACCATGTAACACAGCTGTGTACCCGGTGCGCAAGGCTAAAGGGGGGTCTTGGCGCTTCATACAGGACCTCAGACCCTTGAACAACATAGTAGAAGCAGAGTATCCAGTAACAGCAAACCCGGCCACAATATTGTGTGGCATTCCGGCAGAAGCATCACGATTTACAGTGATTGACCTTAAAAATGCTTTTTTCTCAATACCATTACACCCAGACTCACAAGATTTGACAAGCTTTACTTACCGAAATACAAAGTGGAAACATACCAGATTACCACAGGGGTATTGTGAATCACCCTCAATTTTCAATAGAGTAATACAGATGGATTTGGGTAACGTTGAGGTGGAAAGCACAGTGTTACAGTATGTGGATGACATAATAATTTGTAGTACAAACGAAAGCAAATGTAGAGAGGACTCCTTAAAAATGTTGACGATACTGGCAGAAAAGGGGTACAAGGTAGACATGGAAAAGATACAATACTGTCAGGAACAGGTACTTTACATTGGCCAACTGATATCCCAACATGGAAGAAGGATTGCACCACAAAGAGCACAGGCCATCTCAAGCACTCCCGTGCCACAGACTGAGAGAACTGCAGCAATTTCTGGGGCTGTGCAACTACTGTAGAGCATGGGTATTTGATTACAGCTCATACATAGGACCCCTGCTTGAGGGTTTGAAGGAAGCAAATAAAGGGGAGAAAAAGTTGGGATGGACTATGGAAATGAGGGAGGCATTTGACGAATTAAAAGACGCAATATCAACTGCTCCAGTACTGGCATCCCCAGACTATGAGCGGCGCTTCTTTATATTCTCACATTGCGACTCAGCAGTGATGAAAGCAGTGTTGGCCCAAAAAACTAGCATGGGCTATAAACCAGTAGCATTTTACAGCGGTCACTTAGACCCTATAATGTTAGGCCACTTCTCTTGTGAACAAGGTCTCGCTGCAGCTGCTTTTGCAGTAGAAAAAGCATCAGCAATAACTATGGGGTGTCCAACTACACTATTTGTGGAACATGCACTATTTGCGATATTGAATAAACCTAAGTCCACATTAACGACACAGAGGGCATCAGGTTATGAGATTATTTTGTCTAAAGCTGAACTAGCAATTGTTAGATGTAGCACGGTTAACCCTGCAAGGTTCCTAGCAGAAGTAATTGAAGAGGGAGATTACGCCCACGACTGCACCCAAGTAACTGAACTATACTCATGTACTAGGAAAGTTGAAGAAAACGCACTAGAGGGAGGTGAGCTTTTGTTTATTGATGGGTCATCAACTATTGATCAAGGAGATGGGATACGAAGGACTGGGGCAGCAGTAGTAAAAATGATGGAGGCGCCGGTGTGTGTGGCTATGAAGTGTGTACAATTACCACAGCATTACTCTGCTCAAGCGGCGGAACTCGTTGCACTCATATTGGCATTAAAGGAAAGTTTTAATAAAAGAGTAACTATATATTCCGACAGTGCATATGTTACATCCACTGTCCACTCAGGGCTATCAAAATGGAGAAGAAGAGGGTTTAGGAGAGCTGATGGCACTCCAGTACAACATGCCCTCTTGTTGGCTGAACTAATTGAAGTAATAAACGATCCCCAAGAACTAGCCCTAGTAAAATGCACCGCACACACCAATGGAGAAGACTACGTCTCAAAAGGAAATGCAGCAGCAGACGCACATGCGAAATATGCTGCATATTTTGGTGAGATATGGAACCCCACCGACTCACAGAGAGGGAGAGGGAGGGGAATAGCGAGGGAGATGTTAATAAGAGAAGGGTACACCCATCTCCCAGCCACACAGATTATGGAGCTACAAGCGGCTGCACCAATGGCCGAAAAAGAAGTATGGGTGAAAAGAGGATGCACAATGTCACCAACCGACGCACTATGGCGCCAGGGTGGCACTGGGAAAGTTGTAATACCAGTGGCACTGTTAAATACCGCCTTGAGCCAATTACATCACCCTGCCCATACAGGCAAGGAAATAATTGCAGCACGAATTAGAGAAGATTGGTTTTGTCCCGAGTTAACCTCTCATGTGTCAAATTTTATCAGCAATTGCCTAACATGTCAACAGTTTACGGCCGGTCATACTCTAAAAGTGATAAGAGGTACCATACCCCGGCCAGAAGGACCTTTTCGGCACCTTCACATTGACTATGTTGATATGATCAACATCTGTCAAGGCAATAGGTATATGATTGTAGTAGTATGCCCATTTTCTAGGTGGATTGAAGCAGGGCCCTGTTCACACCCTGATGCGTTTAGAGCAGCCAAATTCATAGTAAGGGAGGTCTTCCCCAGGTGGGGAGTGTGCGAGGTGTTAAGATCAGACAACGGCCCCCATTTCGCAAATGAAATGTTCCAGCATATCACATCCCTGCTGAACATTAAACACAAATTTGCATGTGCATACCATCCACAGGCTAATGGTGTATGTGAACGCCTGAATGGCCTATTGAAGGAGGCAATTGCTAAAATACAACAAACAACAAAGAAAAGTTGGTTGTATTGCCTTCCATTAGCATTGTTTGAACTCAGAAACAGGCCAGGGTCCGACCACCACCTCACCCCTCACGAAGTGGTTACTGGACGTCAAATGCGCCTTCCCCTAACACCAACGTCAAGGGCATTCACCGACAACGAAAGTTCAGCGAATGTGTTAGGTGATGAAATGTATCAATATGTGTCTTCTTTGATTACTAGTGTCGTGTTTGTGTCTCAACAGCTCGAGCGCACACGGGGCGGGTCTACCAGCAATCAAGAAAAAGACGAAAGTACGGAATTGGGAAAGGAGAACTCGTGCAAACTTGCCAAAGGTGACCACGTACTACTTCGCAATTTCAATAGAAAGTGGAACCAGAAGAGGTTCACTGGCCCCCATCTGGTAGAGGACGTATCAACAAGAGCAGTAAAACTAAAGGATAAGCGTGCATGGAACCACCTACATGACGTAAAGATCTACAAACTGCAGACCCGCCCCAGCGCCAACGACAGATCCATTGGAAGAACAGCAACAACATCGCCGACAGCGGAAGAAAGTTCCACCACAGACGACGACCCAATTGTTCCCTCGGAAACAATAACTGGCGAAGAAGGGGGTGATCCCCATACTGCCCACCCCATGGTCACACGCTCAAAGAGTAAAAATACTTCCGCCATCTGAGCGCAAACCCCCCCCCCATTGACTGCTAAGTAAAGTGGTAACTAAAACTGAAGGACATTGCTTGCACCAATACACATGTAAACACGTGAATGTTCTCTTTTTTCTCTCGCACATACAGGAACTGCGTAATATTGTATTGTTAAGAAAAGCTAATTAACAAATTCAGTGTGCAGGTGTAGATGGTGCTGCCAGACGATAACTACCCAGAAGAATTGTCACACCAATTTGTATACGAAATAAAGAGGCCAACATACTTAAAAAGGAGAAGGGTACGTGTATACTACACAGCCTTCCTCCTGGCCATAGAATATCACATGCCCCACCTCCACCCATACTTGCCAGTCCTAAGAGACCCATCACTTAGAATAGCGTGGGAGCAGCTCTTCGCCTGGGCACTGAATGACTACTTGATAGGGAGAGCTTAAAGGTAACAAAACTAACATCTAATAACCAGCACTTTTGAGAAATTTCAGGCGGGCAACTATAACGTCGCAAGAATAAGCTGCCAGGACCGCAGCAAGGTAAGAGCAAAATGCCGGTGAAATTAGCATATGTAATAAAAATAATAGGGATTTTTATGATCACCGGGTTCTTGGCTGCTTCTGTCTGGCAGTACAGCTATGCTATTGATTTTATTGCTGCACCCAAACTTAATATACCCCCGTCCCCTGCTGCAACAGGAGTTACGTCAGGTGGTAATAGTAATTTTGCACCCAAGCAAAATAGAGTTAAACGCAGCACATACTCAGACAATAAAGGTATTGATAATTATGTACAAGATTCGGCACACGTCACAAACAACATATGGTACCAACACATGACCCGCATTGGTAAGCAGACAACTGAGGACAGCTGTTACGTTTGCTCATTAATACCATACGCCATGAGCGCTTCACGAACATTTGTTGCCACAGAAATAGATGAAAAAACAGCACAGTGCATAATATATTTGGCCCTGTTCCAAACGAAAGGAAGATTTCAAGGAACAGTAGTGCACATGACATGGAAAACACGAGACTCATACCCATATGAAAACAACTTCCTCAAGACCTATCTGAGTTATCACAAGACCAGTTTACATGCTGAAGCATTCAGGTACATAACAAGTGGCCCTGCAAAAGGAGAAACAAAGAAGGTAACACTGCAGTATCTACCATGTGATTGGTACGCCACTGAAGTTCCGGGTAAACAAGGATGCTGGGAGAGGCCGCTACTGACGATAACAGGAAAGGTGTTCCTGGGCAACAGCTGGGAGATAGGAGTGATTGGCAGCAACATGGTAACAAAAGAAACTAGCTCAACTATCGAGACACACAATCATCGATGTTGGACGACGTGGATCAAGTATGTACCAATGCTCACATGGGTAGAAGAAGATGAAGACCCGATAACTATACTACCATTGACTGCGCCCAAAGTATGCTACCAGCATAAAGGAGAGGTGGACGTAGGATATAACACCAATTGTGCAAGCGTGATGGAGTTACCTGAGGGGGGAGCGGGAACAGCAGTAATAATGGACCATTATTGGGCCTGTGGAGAAAAGGCATATCATACACTGCCTCCCCTGTGGAATGGTGTGTGCACAATGGTACACGTCAATGTACCATCACTAGTGGTACCTAAGAAGCATGTCGATGTGGCGAAATTCCCTAAAATGGATGAAGGGGATAAGAGAAGAAAGAGATCTGCACCACTCCAGAAGGAGCAAGGGAACAGGACCAACAGCAATGATACTGTCCTAAATAGGAGAAAAAGACAAGGAGAGCCATTGACAGGAAATTACCTGTGGGGAAGGTCGGAAACGGAACTAACATCAATACCGCCAGAACACAGACTATTCAGCAGAGCAGCAATGTTCTTCTCCTCAATAATACATCCGGGACTGCAGGCATACGCAAACGCAAAATGGCTCCAAATAACCAGGTGGGAACTAATGATGACCATCAATTCAACAGTAAATGGGTTCAACGCAATTAAAGAGGAGCTGCGAGCTGTAAGGATGGTAGCACTCCAGAACAGATATGTATTGGACCTCCTCACAGCAATGGAAGGAGGAGTTTGTGCAAAGATAGGACAATCTTGCTGCACGTTCATACCTGCCAACGATGCTGACAATGGTACACTGACAGAAGCAGTTTCACAATTGGCCCAGATGCACTCCAAAATGATGGACGAAAGTAACGGTGTAAACAAGGATAAGAGCTGGTTTTCACTATTATGGTCATGGATGCCATCTTGGCTGTCAGATGGACTGAAAATAATAGTGGGATGTGCTATTTTGGCTGGAGCTGCCCTGATCATAATTAGATTTTGGAAGGCCCGGAAGGCGTGCACGACTGACGAGTTGCTGGAAATGGTGGGAATGCACCCCTTGATGCCAGCAGATAACGACCAGCATACAGGTGTGATAATACAAGAAAGGGAGAAGTTGCGCACCCAAATCATCACCAATCATCTAGACCCACCATCAGTGAAGATCGAGAACCCAAGGAACCCCAGGAGCTACATAGGAAGATGGGTATACTGTACTCCTGGAGGAACCTGTGAATACATGTATTGGTCATTTGAAGATCATGTAAATCATTATGGACATCTCGGCGGGATAACTAAGATATGGAGGGTAAGAGGAGATAACGAGAAGGATATGTTTGTGGTCGACAAGTCGACCAGAGGGGGGACTGAAGTGGGAGAATGGAAGACCAGGCTCCCGTCCTTCACCTCTCGCGCTTGGCCTAGAGGGTCAAGGCCCAGACACCCGCCGCGAGAAGAATTTGTCCATCTACCAGACGACCAGGTACCCTGGTACAGGAACATACGGATGTGTCCACCTGCCTGCCCAGCAGCCCGCACTGGCCATGCCGACACCTGCGGCTCGAATCAGCTAGACTAAAAACCACACGTCGTTAGAGATGCCATGACGACCTAGACAACGGGAAGCACATCTGTATAAATATACCCACTTAACATTTCCACACCAATCTACACGAAGAACATACTCAGTGCTCTGACGTAGGCGACAGGCATATTCACGGACGTGCATCTTTATTATTTTTACATAGGCTTTCAGAGTGCAGAAACGCAAGACGCATCATGAACTCATCTATAACGCTTGCTCACGCTTCCCTTGAAACCCGTTACCACCATGAGAGGTATAATGGAAACACGATATTGGTCATGGAAATATATGCCACTATAATCTAAAGCACCCATGCATGAAATGGATCACTTATGCACCAGGCCCAAGTAGGCCTCAAGCAAGAGTTCCGTGGA
Organism: Ambystoma mexicanum; assembly: GCF_040938575.1. Taxonomy (NCBI): domain Eukaryota; kingdom Metazoa; phylum Chordata; class Amphibia; order Caudata; family Ambystomatidae; genus Ambystoma; species Ambystoma mexicanum. The sequence goes on from NC_090921.1 coordinate 1,035,300,244, forward strand.
CATTAACAAAGCAAAAGTCAGGTTGCTGATCCTGCAGAATGAGCCTGGTGGAGCAACCAGCCAAGGTCGCAATGTTGCAAACCCACATCCAAGAACAAATCATCAAAGGCACGATGTTGCAACCTCGCACTCCGCGTACCAACGTTAAAATCATATCTACAAATTAAACCAGACACACAGTGGAAAAACAATATTAATTGTGCAGAATTCTGCCTCAAACACGGTCCCGCCTCACGTGACCAAGCCGAACCTGACGAGATGCCAAAACCCAGGAGAGAAAGGGCATCTGGGTCCCTCACTACGAGACACAGGCCGGGACACTTGAAAGGCTCAATGGACACCTGCTACAGTGGGAACGGTCAGCTCCCACCTATGAATAAATCCTCACATTGTCTGCATGTACCCATATTGAAACATTGTTGCAAACACAGGTACACCGAGAGCTGGGAACAACGGTGGTCCCAGGCTGGGGAGCTCACGGATGCACCAATCAGAACATGGGGCTCTTATCTCAGACGTCAGTAACATTAGCCAATCCTCAGGGGTCTTCATGTAACAATTCTTATGTATCTAATTGAAGGGACAACCCAGATATACCACCTGACTACACCTTGACCACTAATATCATTCTCTATATGTGTACTATACTAACCCTACCACTCGAGCAACCAATTAAGAGTGGCGATAGGTTTTTTGTTAACTTTCTGAAGTGACGCAAGTAGCGCGTCATAATGTAGTAAAAAGGGCCTGCGAGCCCCACGATTATGTGTGTGTCAGGACGAACGCGTACGCTCCTTGACCCATCCCTGCCGTTTTGCATAAATAAACAGCAGAGTCGCCTTGCTCCTTGTGTGCGTCTCATACTCTATCTCACACCTGGGATATACGGGAGGTGTTGGGGCCTCCCTGCCCGGAGGTCTGCGGACGGCCCGGCCGACCCCGGCAGAATTCCCCCCCGACATTCCAACCCTAAAAGGAAAAGTTACTCACCGTAGTGACACTGCTATTCTTAGTCCATAGTCCTCTTTTCTCCATACTATTGGGATGTTCCACTGGCAAACGCGACTCATTTACAAGTCAGCAGACGCCGCTCGAGCAACCTCGCTGCTTCGTTCCAACTAATTATAAAGACACCTCGTGTTCAAGTGTCGAAGGAAGCTAGTCCCTCTTGAAACCTGCCCATGAAATGAGATGGAGATAAAGAGATTTGAAGCTCCACCCACTTGTGCAAAGGGTCATAGACTAGGGTAATACAGAAAATACCCTCCTCCATTTTCTTATTTCTTCTCCGTGGTCCACAACTACGTTCTCGGCCACAGATTTGGCTTTTCATATGGAAAAAGGGTGAAGACGTTAAGCTTTTACTTAATCATCACTGTCCTGAAGATGGCCCAACATTGACTATTTAGACCACCGTAGACAACGATGGGACTATGGAAAAAGGGGCCGAAACATATGTCGACCTATAGAAAATCCAATTGTGTGTTTTCCAATTGTCATACATATTAAAAATAACTAATATGTGTTAAGAAAATGTTAATTGCCGAACCCGGATGCCACAGAATGAGTGAATTGGTATGAATGGAATGAGTGGGATATGATAAAGCCTATAAAGTGTATATTTTTTCTATGAAATTTTATCTTTAACTATTAAAGAGATTTATTGATATCTGCATTACGGTTTTTGTACACCAACTGTCTCTCTTAAAAAACAATAGCTGTATATATATATATATATGCCAGCTTCTCAGCACCTGTACCTGTTGGTTTGCCAGACCTAGAGAGAGGGGTAGTCAGTCTGCCTTTTGTGTTTCTATTTCCACTGAACAGGGGCCAGGCCGGGGTGTGTTGCTAGGCAGCATAATAGAATATTTATTTTGCAAGTGCACACTTAAGTTTGCCGTGCAGTACCTCCCCCACGCGCCTCGCCTACCAGTCAGACCCTTTAAGTCGGACTTGGAAGCTTATCAGCAGGGCGGGGGTTTATCAAAAAGCACAGTTTTAGCTATCCCCGTTTGTTCAAGTAAAACATCACTGTAGTATTGTCTAAATACTAACTTGCCTCCCAGCCAATTCTGGAAGAAAGGCTTTAATTCCCAGAAAAATGGCCTTCAATTCTAGTTATTTTATGTGCCGATGCTGATCTTCCAGTCCCAAAGGTCGCAGATTTTGGAGTTCCTGAGAACTGCTCCCTACCCTGCAAGGGAAGATTCTTTTACTAGCTCTCACATAGGAAATGGAAGCGTGAATGCCAACGCCTACAATAAGGCCCTCTTGAGTCATCCACCATCGCAGGTCAGAGTGTAGGGAAATTGGCCCACCAATCTCCTCCATTTGCGGACAGGAAACTGGGAGCACAACTGCAGTAGATCCGAAAACCAGGGTCTCGAGGGTCAATGGGGGGCAACCAGGATAAGGCTGTAACCCACAGAGGCCCTGCACTTGCAGAGGGTCTGTTGGAGCAGAGGGGTGGGCAGGAACGCATAACACCTGCAGCTGTGCCAACATATTTGGAAGGCGTCTCCCAGTGATGCCCGACCTGCCCATGAAGCAAATTGGGGGCACTTTGCACTCCGGGGTGATGCAAACAAATCCAGGTCCACAAAACCTTGTAGCGAGAACAGGGTCAATAAGGAGTTGTCGTGCAACTACCACTTGTAGGGTGTCGAACCCCAAGCGATTCAACTGGTCCACTTCTGAATTGCTGTCCCCTGGGAGAGGGTGGTGGACTGCCGAAATCCAAATCCCTGTCGGGACCCATTCCCAGATCAAAAACTGCCTCCATGCACAGGCTGGGGAATGGGTGCCACCCTGCCTTTTCAGGTAAAACATTGTAGTAGAATTGTTCGTCGCCCTGACCAGAACATACCGGTCCCTGATGAGGGCAAAAACACCTTGACACCAGGACGTTCTCAGGTAAAGTTGTAATTGTCTCATGCAGCCCGGCCAAAGGGATTTCAAGAATGCATGAAGCCATAAGGTCTAGATGTTGCGATTTTTTTTTTTTTTTTACTTTGCTGGTAAGGAAGTCTTCCTGAGAAATGAACCACATTGTTTGTTTGAGGCGTTCCAGCCTGTCCGAGGGTGGGAAACCACTCCCCCTTTGTGAAGTCCCCATGTTATTCCGATTAACTGCAGCCTCTGCATTGGCGTTAATCGATTTCTCCAGATTCAGTGTCAGGCCCAGTGTATACGCCTGTTGAATAACCAGCGAGACAGAAGTCATCACCTGTGAAGGCATTGAACCCAGAATCATCCAGTCATTGAAACAAGGATAAATGTCTACCCCTTGTAAGCAAAAGGTGAGGCATAAAGGCAACCATCACTTTCGTGAAGACATGTGGTGCGGAGTTCAGACCATCAGGGAGTCATTTTGTTTTGTATAAGTATCCTTACAGGGTAGTGAGAAAAACACGTTTTTCTCATTCTTTCAGCAGCCTGAGGAAGAACAGATACCCAAAGGCTAAAGAAGGATGGTATCCAAGAGACTGTGAAGGAGAAACTCCTGTGGGGACAAGAGGATAGGTTGTAAACAGAGTACCAACCAAGGCAGTGACCAGAAAAGGGTAGGGGGATACAAATAAAATGTTTGGTGAATGCTTGGGGTGTACGGTAAATGGTCACAGTGTTTCCCACAATGCCAGGACAAACTCTAGCCTTCTGAGCAAGTTAGTATTATAGTCCCTCGCTATGAATGCTCTTGGAAAGGGGCAGCAGTAGTAGACTTGCGACTCAAAGGCACAAGGAAATCATACAAGACTATAGCCTGCGTGTGTCCAAAGGGGCAGCACAGTAACTGCCTCCTGAAACAAGAAACAGCACATTGTTAAATATGCACAAAGGACAATACAGATATGCAAGTCATGGCAGACTTCCCAATCCATACATGTGTGGGTGTGCCCGAGCCATGTCCTTCTAGCTAATCTGCAGCAAACAACCCCCCGACCCCACCTCTCACTCCTTGCTTGTGCCAAGAACCTGTTCATCTCCATATTTGCACGTCTCGTAGTACTCTATGACTAGTTGATTCTCCTGTCCCTCTTCATCTGCAACCATGGCTCTGTAGCAGGAACAGTGACTGACCTGCATCAGTGGGATGGATGCGTTTGAGCTTACTTTTCCTGCAGTCCAGGACCCACCAGGGCAGGCTCCCTTTGACCCCCCCATCTCTTGAATTGGCACAATTGTTGTGCTGCTAAAGCAAATGTCCTTTTTTTCTGGCGTTATTTTTAACGGTTTCATGTAACTTCATGCAGATGTCAGGATGGAAAGAAAAATGGCAGGTTAACTGTTAAATGGTACACTTTCTTACAGCACTTCCGTTTTCTAATATGGAGACGACTTGGACTTTATTCAAATTGTGTGCAACATTTTTCCAACATGGGTGTGCTCAATTTGTGCCAAATGCTGGCAATCACCACATTTGAGCAAAACATGCTTTCAGTGGGCATGTGATAAAATACATGGCGGTTTGATGTCATTTAATAACCTTACGACCACTCATTATAATGGTATGAAAATGCTTTATTGTTGACCAGCAACCAACCCACCATAGAAAAATTCTATAAAAAGTGCACTTTGCCAGTACTGTAACAAACATGGAGTGCACAAATGATGCTGCAGTGAACTAGGCCCTCCCTTAAACAATGACTGTTAGACCTATGCATACAGAATGTAGTTAACCATTTAGTAAAAAGTCGCCACCTTAGCCCTGGTGGCAGTCAGCTGCTCAACAATGCAGATCAAGTACATCCTGGCGAACGATTGATTCTAGAAGCTACTATTTTATAGGAGAGAAATACGCGGTTTAAGTTGGCGAGAGCTTTGTGAATGAGGCTTTTATGAGCAGGTTGTGTTTCCATGGTGCCTGGTACACTGATGTGTATAACACTTCCGTGCTGCATTAGATTGCGCTTGTTAACTCTGTTATTACTGTTGTCTATGGATGGCACGGTTTGTGTGGATCAAGTAAAACACGAACAAGATTCACAATTTCGGAAGTAACATTGTCCTTAGGCAATTTCTTCTCCATTTTTACAACACCAGCCATGACTGATTGTGAGCCGTCATTGAAAAGCCGAGGGGCTGTGCAATGTGTTACAGTATTTATTTATAGAGTCCCAGATTGCACCAATACTGGCAACAGTTGGTGAAAGAGAAAATCCACAAGGGGACAAAAAGTACAATCCTTCCAATGAGTCATCACATCGACCTTTTCAAATAACGTTTTTTGTCATGGGAAGAGACGCACAGAAGCTCTCACAGTTAAGCCTCCAAATCTCCGACCCTCCAATTAAAAGCTTTGAATTTACCGATATCTGAACTACCCCCATCATTCGAAATATGGTGATGGAAATGATCAGACAAATCGTCTATGACTGAGGATTAGATGATGGAACACTAACCATGGGACATGATCAGAGCTAGCACTATTTCGGAGAGCACTTGCAAGGTAGATACTGAACATCAAGGCATGTGCACACAAGCAGTTTTGTATTCTAGTACAATATTCCTCTCTGAACAGGACAAGAGAGGCTCAGAAGATGTATGATTGTTTGGGCTGTGTTCAAGGATGTAGGCGAAAGAAAGAAAAGAAAGAAAACACTGGATACACAAGGCTCATAAGCGTTTCCATTCAGGCTTCTCATTGGTACTACCTACATTAGGGAGAAGTTGCTCAATGATTGGGCAAAAACAGTTAGGTAGGTGGTGGCGAATCCTGAACTGCATTTCAAGTTGCAAGGTGGGGGAGGGAGCACCAATGCCCAAATCACTACTGCTTGCCTATCTCACAGACTGAGCCGTCATCAAGAAAATCACAATAGGATAACAAATGTTGCAGAATCAATCAAATAAGACGAGTGGGCACAGGATTCTGCATGGTCTGTGCACAGAATTAGTGTTTAGCAAGAAACATGCTGCATTTAGCAATGCATTCTTCCACTGGGCAACAGGCACAGTTCTAAACCTGTTCTCCCAGAGTCAACAACTCGAACATGAGAATATGACCACAGTAAGACCGTGACAACATTGACAGCAAAGAAAGCGGAAGAATGATCCAAACGTTAAGCAAGAAACCTGTGCCGCGTTAGTGGGCTGCACTCGTCCTCTCAATAAGATAGGTCTAGTTGAGCAACTAAAATGCGCACCTAGAGGAGCCACAAAAGTTATAATTTGCAGTATGAAAACCAGACTGGAATTCGCTACGGTTTGCGTTGTAAATATATAAACATATTTTCAGACGCATAACAAACACCAGTTAAATGATGGTGGTTTTAAAAAGGCTTGAAAAAACCCTTCAACCTGAAATGTGAAAGAGTATATTTCCAGTAATCTACTGTGTGCCAATGTGCGTGTCTAAGCTGTACCTTTCAATCTACCCTCTCAGAGCCAGACTGTTCTGACACAGGTGGAACTGTGAGGGTGCAGAATATCTCAAGGGAAACCCTGTAGAACACTACGGGTTGGTCTTCCCAAAGCCCGTAGCAGAACACATTTGGAACAATTTGATTTGTAAAGTATTCCATTTGAATTTAGGCCTAGGGAAGGGTGAACGTTTGAGAAACAAATTGATTTACATTGGCCAATTGCAAAATAGGTACACGATAGGCCAAAGCCCATTAAAATCGGGGAAGTTCCAATGAAAGTGTCTTTTCCAGAGCACAAGATTCGTATGGTTACATTAAACAAAAGGATTTTCAAATTGATGGGCATCCATTATTTTCTACACTGGCTCACTATGCACCAGACAAAAAAACAGAACCATCTAAGCCACTAACACGTTGGAAAGTGGTATAGCCTTGCAATACCCGGAGTAAACCGCAAAATCGAACAAGTGAACATGTCATAAAAAACATTCAAAGTGTCCAAATTGTTAAGCATTCCATCCAACATACTATACCTGGATCCTTGAGGCACTAGTTCACGCACAGAGGCACTGGTGTCTCGCAAGTCATACACTAGCACAGAGCCATTGATCAGACCAGCATAGATGTAGTTTGTATCATCCTCACACCAACAACAGCTCCAAACAGGGCGGCCAGCATTATATGTCTGAACCACAGTATTCGTCAGCAAGCTGTAGAGAAAGAGGAACGCAATGAATTGAAGGGCATCTGTAACAGGAATGGCAGCAGAGTTCTCCAAACAGAATTTAACAAGATGTTCTGGCATGTAACTAAACTCTTCTGAGGATTCACTGTGTGAGGGGCTGTCCTACAAGAAAGAAGCTAAAAGGTGCACTATAGAAGAATGAGAAGCAACTCAAACCCCCTCAATGCCACATTGTTCCACGTGCAGAGTGGCAAAGACACCACTTGCGAGACTAGAAATGGTCCCATTTCAAGAAATATTTTTTAGAAGTGTTAGCACCACCAGCGGGGAAACGTTATTTAATTGTACAGAAGACATTGTAATATTTAAAAAAAAATCCCAAAACAAACTAGACATTCGCATCAAAAAGTCCAAAGACCAACATTGACCTAGCTTTCCAACATCTCAACAATTTTAGTCACTTGGCTAAATACTATGCACCAATTTGGGCAGGAGGAGAAAGGCAAGTTGGCTCCTGAAACCAGGAAACAAACTCCCTGGAAAAGTGTTGTTACAGGTAACAAAATGTTCTCTTACTCACGATTCATAAGCCATCTAATAGATTCCATTGCAGTGGATAAGAACGGAAAATGAGGGTGGTTGGGGGTGTGGAGGGGGCTAATTTCCCAAATGGCTGCCATAACATTCGTGGCCAACCAGAGGATCAGCTCTTTCATGTCCTTCCAAACAGCAATTGATATAAAGCTTTTGGATGGACATTTTACAGATATCATACATTGCTCATTCTGGTCATAACTTTAGCATTACTATACATGTTAAATGTGTCCTCTGCTGACGTAGGGGGAGCGTCGCTAAACCATGAATATTTCAGAAGATGTGGCAAATGACACAGCAAACCCCCAAGAGGAAGTTTATTTTAGAAAAAAAAAATAATAAAAAAAATAATCTCCGAGCCTTTCTAAGACTAGCACAGTCTAGAGGCTGCTGCAGCATCCAATGATTCGCAAATCCTGCTAGGCATTTTCTCAAGTCCAAGAAGCACATTTTAGGATTTGCTCGAGTGTGTTCTCTTGCGACCTAATGCATAGCAATCTTGCATGAACTGTCAATCAGAAGAATGATAACGCATGAGGTGCACCTGTTCAGTCCACAGCATTTTATCATTGTCCCGATTGGAGTGCGAACAGTACGCAGTGTGTGCATCGTCAAGAATAAAATGTGACTCCCATAAATGCGACTATATGCAGCATATAGTCTTATTTCTGCTTCTTTTGGGTTCGGGATGGGTTCAGGGTGACATGAGCCGCTGTTTGGGGCTTGGAGCAGCCAGGGCTGCGGCTATAGGGGCCAAGGACACCCCACACTCTTTCGTTCCTAGGTGAAGACCGTGAAGCTGATCTACGAGGTATCTTCTGGGGCATTCTTAGCAGGAGACAGCCACATCAACACCTTCCATAATACCCCTTTTCAGGTACCAGGTTTATCAGTTTAGGACAGACGCTACCCAACCCCACCCTGAAATGGGCACAAGTCCAATCTAGAATTAGATATTCGCAAATTTTAAATCTGCAGAGACTCAGGAATGGAACCAGTTAGTCCCCCGGCTGATATTTTTGCAATTCAAGATCCATGGAATGACTAACACGCCAAAATAAAGGTGAAAGTCCAACAAGGGATTTTATGGCCAGCGGAGCGCAGGAAATGACTTTAAACATTCTAATATACAGAGCAGGGGCTTACAGGCAGCAAGCAGTCTGGGGGAGGTAAGGGAGTCATGTCAAATCCAAAATAGCCACTCTGCTTCATACAGACTATTTAAGCAAGCCTAATCCCTAGTGACTCAAAGGAGGAAAGTGGAGACAGTCAATCCCAGCAAAGCTCTCCTCCACAGGCACGGCTGCAGCCCATCACTTTGGAAGCCAGCTCATGGCAGGGGCTATCCTACTATAAGACATGCATTACTTACCGTAATAGCATTTCTGATGATTGTATCTACTTAGATTCACATGCTGTGCATATAGTCCAACATCTAACAACCGCAGAGTATTGCATCTTGTCTTTCGAGGATCGAAAGGGGATGTCGACATGGGCGTGCCTGTAACACCATCCCTAACGTGATGTGTAGTGTAAATGTTAAAGGTATTTGTACCGCGCACCGTCACCAACGGAATTGGTCCCTAGGCGCTCTGGCGGATCTGCAAATGATAAGGTGGGATGGGTTAGTAAGGTGAAGAGGGAGTAAGATCGTGAGAGGAGTGGTGTTCTGTTGGCAGCTTCAACTCGGTATACACAGGGTGTTGAGCTTTTTGGTGCAGGTATTGGATCGGTGTCAGTCCACGTGTGCTGTTGCTCCGGCTTATGTGTTGTTGCAGTGTTGTGAAGTGCGTGCGGCTTGTGGTGCGAGAGATGGTTGTGTGAGTTTTTGCGTGAGATAGTTATGCAGAGTTTGAGGTTATATTGGTTAGTGGGTTACCTGACCTTTAGCATGCTAACATTCACAGTTTTGTCTAAGTGTGGCACTTGTTGGCCTTCACAATCCTGTCTAGATGTGGCGCCGGCTGGTGTTCACAGTTCTAAGTGTGGCACATGTTAACATTCAAGTTTCATCTAGGCGCGGGCATGCTTTCCTTCAATCAAAGTCCTATTTAGATGCGGCGCAGGCTAATGTTCAGAATTCTCTCTAAGCGTGAACATGCCAATATTGACAATTCCATCTACATGCGACGCAGGCTAATGTTCACAATTCCACCTAGATGAGATGCAGGCTAATGTTCACAATTCTATCTAAGTGTGGACATGCTAATATTCACAGTTCCATCTAGATGCAACGCAGGCTAATGTTCACAATTCCACCTAGATGCGACACAGGCTGATATTCACAGTTCCACCTAGATGCGACGCAGGCTAAAGTTGATAATCCAAGCTGGTTCGGCGGAAGGAGGCAGGAAAACAAGGGAAGCTGGTGGGGAGGGGGAGAAGGGGACGAGGCAGCGCGCGGCCAGTTTCTGCCGATATTTATTTTTTTAAAGGGCCCAAAGCGGCCCCGTGCCCATTCCACTCACCTGGCCTCCAGAGTTGTAAATGGCGAGGCGGCCGGTGGCTGGCCTGCACTCGCTGATCAGCTGTAGCCAATCGCAGGGGGGTGGGCGGGCTGGTTCGGCGGGAGGAGGCGAGAAAACAACAAGGGAAGCTGGTGGGGAGGGGGAGAAGGGGACGAGGCAGCGCACGGCCAGCTGCTGCCAATATTTATTTTTTAAAAGGCCCAAAGCGGTCCCGTGCCCATTCCACTCACCTGGCCTCCAGAGCACTTGTACCCAAAATCCCTCATACGTCGAGGTCCCTCCAATTGTATTTTTTCTCCCGTGAGAGAGCCTTATGACTATCGTGAGTGAGTACAGAAAGAGAGAAGTAGTCGTCAGATGTTCATGTTCCTTCCATCCGAGCGGGGTGGAAGGGTGGGCGCATGTGAATCTATCCAAGCAGATAAAATCATCAGAAATGCTATTACGGTAAGTAATGCATGTCTTCTGATGCTTGTGAATCTGCTTAGAATCACATGCTGTGCATAGACTAGCGAGCAGTACCCGGGGTTGGTGGTGGGATGCGAGAAGGAACAGTAGTGAAAAGATAATGTTTTGTAAAGGTGTGTATAGAACTCCAGGTTGCTGCTTTGCAAATGGACTTGAGAGGAACATTTGCAATGAATGCTATGAAGCCCCAGTGCCTCGAGTAGAGTGTGCTCTAGGCTTGAAGGGCAGATCTCTCTTGGCAAGAGTGTAGCAGTGTGAGATGCAATTGAGAATCCACTTAGAAATCGCATATTAAGAGATAGGATCCCTTTCTCTACCAGCCGCCATTGAAACAAAAAAACTGGTACGTCTTCCTTAGTAGTCGAGTTCTTTCCAGATAGCACATGACTGCCCCGCTCACTTCTAGTGCGTGTAGGCTTCTTTCCACCATGTTAGTGGGGTTCTGGAAGAATGTTGGTAGTTCTATCGACTGGTTCACATGGAACTTAGAAATAAATGTGGCCGAAAACCGAGGGGGAGTGTGCAGAACCACCTTATCTCTGAACAAAAGGTTCTAGAATTGAAAGGGCCTGTAGTTCACTGACTCTCCTTATAGAAGTGACTGCCACTAGGAGGACAGTCTTGCCTAGTGCATAGGTTCAAAGGGAGACCCCATAAGTCTGGTTAATACCACATTTAGGTCCCATCCGGAAGCCGGATTAGAAATAGGGGGATGAATTCTTTTAACCCCTTCCATGAAAGCTTTAATAACTGGGATCTTCCACCACAACACTTTACGTTGGGACGTGGTATAGGCTGAGAGTGCAGTTAAGTGAACCTTCAGGGAATTAAAAACTAGACCAGAGTCTAGTAGGTGAGTCAGGTATAATACAATATCAGTAGGGGAGCAGTCAATGGGATTGATGCTCTTGGAATTGCACCACGTGACAAAGCGTTTCCATTTATTGGAGAAGCAATGTCTGGTGTTAGGCTTTCTTGCTTCTCTACGTATATCCATGAATCTCTGAGGAAGTTGGAGATGCCCGAACTCTATGATCACTGGAACCAGGCCACTAAGTTGAGAGTCTGTGGGATTAGATGAAATGTTTCCCCCTTGTCCTGAGATAGCATGTTGTATGGGCAAGGTAGTTTCATTGGAGGAGAGAGAGAGACATCTCCATCAGATGGGAGAACCAGCGTCGGCGTGCCCACATCAGGGCCACCAATATCATGGTGAATGGTTCCTAGTGCATCTTGTGCACAATCTTGTTGAGTAGGGGAGTCAGGGGGAGGGGAGTATAAACACATTTCCCCGACCATGTTATCCAGAGACCTTTCCCCTTGGATCGGCTCAGAGGGTACCTGGAGGCGTAATCTGGGCATCGAGAGTTCTCCAGAGTTGTAAACAAGTCGATCTCTGGGAAGCCCCATTCTGCAAAAACGATGGAGACTATGTCTTTGTGTAGTCGCCATCGGCAATGGGAAGTCTCTGCTGAGCATGTCTGCCAGAAGAGTGAGTTCTCCCGGAACGTGTTGAGACAATAGAAACATCTTGTGTTTGAGAGCCAATTTCCAAATGTTCTGTGACAGTTTGGAGAGCCCAGGAGAGGGGGGTGTCCCCTTGCTTGTGTGCCGGCAACATTGAAATATGAAAGTATGCATCTTTCATGTCCAATGTTGCCATGTAATCACCCTGCGTTAGTAGAGATTACTTCTTGCAGCGTTACCATACGAAACCTTTGGGGTTTGACAAATTTGTTCGTTGGGCGCAAGTCTAACACAGGGCGCATGGTGAGATCCTTTTTGGGTACAAGGAAGTACACTGAATAAATAACATTGGTTACCTGTAGAACAGGGACAACTTAGATTGCACCCTTTTCCTGCAGGATCTCGACCTCTTGCAGCAGGATCTTCAGGTGTTCTGGTGTTAGGCGCCTGGACTTCGGTGGTCTGAATCGAGGTGGCCGGCTGAACTCTATGCAATAACCGTGGGGGACTGTCTTGAGCACTCACTGGTCTGTGGTAATCCCCTCCCATGCGTAAAGGAATGATGTTATACGTCCCCCAACCAGGGAGTCATGGGAGCGGACCCGGATCTGAGAGTCATTTTTGACTGGAGGCCGAGGAGCTTGCCCCCGCGTCATCACGGTAAGTTTCTTGAACTTTCAGCATAAAATATGTCCTGAAGGCGTTCAGACAACATGGTCCTATCTGGCTGGATGGCACGTAGTTGCATCTCTTCAATGACTTCTTGGTGGAGGTGTCCAAGTGACGCAGAGAGTTCAATCTGATTTTTGGGGCGCTCAAAGGGTTCTTGCATTAATAGTTTATGAAATTACCAGCTGTTTGCGTGCTTTCAGCTTGGCGGTAAATGCCATACATTTGACTCTCCTATGTAGGCTTGGCAGTTTTTAGCCTTTCCTGATATCCTGGGCCCAGACTCCATCCCTATCCTGGACGTACATGCCTCCACTGCTGAAGAGAGATCTTGGTGGCAAAAGAAAAGAGGCCAACCTAAGAGCCTGCTGCGACCGGCTGGGGGGGGGGGAGATGCTTAACAAATCGCTGACGTGAAGAGGCCGTCGCCTTCACTTTATGCAATAAATGGTCTACTCCAAGGGACAGAGCTAATAGTGTGACATAGGTGGTGTGGATATGAGGTTCACCGAATCTCATATTTTTTCTATATGGGAGCCAGGGCAAAAACCGTTATTTGTATTCTAGCCAAGTGGCTCATTTTGCCCCTCTAATGTTGCTACTGTTTTGATCCAATTTCTGGTCATTGCTACTTGCGAAACATGAGCGAGATTTGCAGCTTTTTCACCTACCTGTGATGGGGGTGGGGGAGAGGTGGAATAGAAGAACAAGTTACTTCTTACCTTGTAACGTTCTTGTAACGTTCTTTCGACGGGATGTTCCTCCGACGTATTCCTCATCTTGGATATCTCCTTCCAGCTCTGCTGGCCTCGGAAAATGTTTTCTCTAGAGGGCGCTGCGCGTCGACGTCCTCCGAGTCGATGTCCCTCGACAGCCGCTGTATCGACGTCGACCTCATCCTGCCTATAAAGGCCACGCGCAGCGTCCGTTGCTCAGGGCCGATGAGGAATACGTCGGAGGAACATCCCGTCGAAAGAACGTTACAAGGTAAAAAGTAACTTGTTCTTCGAAGGGATTGTGTCCTCCAACGTATTCCTCATTTTAGATAGGCTCCCATAGCAGTATTCTATTATTGGAGGAGGGAGTACTGACTTCACGCTGTCTTCTATTGATGAATAGAATGCAGTACAGCCCTTCCAAACCTAGTCTCTTGACTGGAGGAGGAATCCAAATTGTAAAAACGTGTAAAGGTATGGACAGACGACCATGTAGCGGCCGCACAGATGTCTTTAACCGGCACACCTCTTTTGAGGGCCGATGAAGCTGCAATACCTCTGGTCGAATGAGCCCTAAGGTTTTGAGGGGGCTCTTTCCCTGCCAGTTTATAACATTCCAGAATGGCTAGGATGATCCATCTGGAAATGGTCTGCTTAGTTATTGGTAACCCCAGCTTGTAACCTGCGTCACCTACAAACAGCTGGTCTGCCTGTCTTATCCTGGCTAGTCTACTGATGTAAAAACTTAAAGCCCTTCTAGGGTCTAGCCTGTGTAACCTCTCTTCCTCTTTCCCCAGGTGAGGAGGAGGATAGAAAGATGGTAGGGTAATCTTCTGAGTGATATGGAATTCAGAAACCACCTTTGGGAGGAAATTAGGCTTCACTTGCAGGACAACATTGTCTTTGTGAAATATTGTGTGAGGGGGTTTACAAGAAAGAGCTTGTAATTCGCTCACCCTTCTAGCAGATGTAAGTGCTATTAATAAAACAGTTTTAAGGGTAAGGAATCTTAACGAACAAGAATGGAGTGGTTCGAAAGGTGTGCCCATCAGGAAAGTTAGGACTAAGTTTAAATCCCATAGGGGAACTTGGAATGGTCTTGGGGGATAAACATTGGTTAACCCCTTTAGAAACTGTATTACCAAGGGTAATTTGAAATAGGATGGTTCTTCCGCAGTGTGCTTAAAGATGGATAGCGCTGCGAGATAGCCCTTAATGGTGCCAACTTGAAGGCCTGAATTCGCCAAATATAGAAGGAAGGACAAAACCATTGGTGTACCACATGAAAAAGGGTCGATATTCTGTTCTCTACACCAGCTGCAAAATCTGTTCCAACGGCAGCGGTATAAAGACTTTGTTGCTGGCCTCCTTGCCGAAAGCAACACCTCCATAACATCATCCGGGAGGTCCCAATCCTTGTACCTCAACCTTTCAGAAGCCAAGCGTGAAGGTTGAGGGTTTTGATGTCTGGATGGAGAACCTGACCTCCCTTCTGTGAGAGTAGGTTCTCTCTGAGTGGAAGTCGAATTGGAGGGCAGATGGACAAGTCTAGAAGGTCCGGGTACCACGTTCTCCTGGCCCAATCCGGGGCAATTAGGATCATGATTCTCCGGAATCTTCTCAACCTCCTGATCATTTGAGGAATGACAGGGACCGGTAAGCGGAAACTCCCAGTCCACTATGAACGCGTCTCCCAGAGCTCCTCTCGGGGGAAATTCCCTTGAGCAGAACAGATCGCATTTCCTGTTGACGCTGGTGGCGAACAGATCCACCTGAGGGGTTCCCCAAAGGGCGAAGATCTCTTGAAGGACTTCCTGAGCTAGTTCCCACTCGTGGGAGACTGTGCTCTGCCTGCTCAGAGCGTCCGCTGTCAAGTTCTTCTCTCCGGCTAGGTGAACTGCCGATAGAGAGATTCCTTCTTGGATTGCCCAAAACCAGAGCTGCATCGCCTCTCTGCACAGGGGTAGTGATCCTACGCCTCCTCTTTTGTGGAGGTAATGCATGGCCACTGTGTTGTCTGTCATTATCAGGACGTTTTTCCCTTGTACAGCTGGCAGGAACGCCTTCAGCGCAAGTCTGATGGCTTTCAGCTCTAACAGGTTGATATGTAGTCTGGACTCCGATGGAGACCAACGACCGCTGATGGTCAAGTCGTTGGCGTGGGCTCCCCACCCCGTGAGTGAGGCATCCGTGACTACTGTTATCTCCGGCCAGGGTTGCCAAAATTTTTCTCCTTTCAGAATGTTCTCCTGACAGGCCCACCACTGAAGGTCTCGAGCCACCCTGTCGGGAACCTAAAGAAGATCCGTCATTCTCCCTGAGAATTGTGACCACTGAGTCCTCAGTGCCCACTGGAGGGATCTCATTCTCAGGCGAGCCTCTGGCACTAGGAAAATGCAGGATGCCATGAGGCCTAGCAACCTCAAAAAGTCGAAGGCTGGGAGACGTTGGGCATCTTGGAACTTGGTAACCATCTGTAGAATATCTTGACCCCTCACCTCTGGTGGCGAGGCTTTTCCCAGGGAAGTATCCAGGATCGCTCCTATGAACTGGAGTCTCTGCGATGGTATCATTTGTGACTATTTTAAATTGAGGGAGAAGCCAAGTCTGTGAAGGGAGTGGCACACGTGATTAAGCTGGATCTGAGCTTGTTCCGAAGAGACAGCCCTGATCAACCAATCGTCCAGGTAGGGGTAGACATGAATCCCTTCCCTCCTTAGACTTGCCGCCACTACCGACATTAACTTGGTGAAGACCCTCGGGGCGGAAGTCAGCCCAAATGGCAGCACTCGAAATTGATAGTGAGAGTTGCCAATTGCGAACCTCAGGTATTTCCTGTGTTTGAGATGGATAGGCGCATGGAAATAAGCGTCCTGAAGGTCCAGAGATACCAACCAGTCCTGGAACTGAAGGGCCTGGAGGATCTGAGAAAGAGTGACCATCTTGAATTTGTCTTTTCTGAGGAATATGTTCAATTCTCGCAAGTCCAAGATGGGACTCAGTCCTCCGTCTTTCTTTGGAATGAGAAAGTAAGGGGAGTACCAGCCCTTGTTCCTCTCCGCTACAGGTACCGGTTCTATGGCACCTTTCTCTAGCAGGTCCAAAATTTCCTGCAAGAGGAGCGGATCTGGAGCTTTCTGAGAGCTGATCCCCGGTGGATGACTCTGAGGTATGCGTAGGAGAGGCAGGCAGTAACCTTGGGCAACTGTTTCCAATGCCCAAGCATCTGACGTGATAGCCTGCCATTCCGCCAGATGTTGAGTCAACCTGCCTCCTACAGGTGTCCTGTGAGGGAAGTTCTCAGAGTGGTTTTGGGGCGGCTGATGCAGATGCCGATGGTAAAGAGGCACCTGCTGTTGCTGCGGCCTTTGAATATCTACCCCTTCCACCTCGGGTAGTTCTTCTTTGTCCCCTTTGAGCCGGTCGTCCTCTACCTCTTCCGAATGCGGAGTAGAAGCGAAAGGACTTGCCTCTTGCAGAGGTTCCTGTGGGACGAAAAGGTGTCTGACGGATTGCAGCGCCTAGGAATTTTGCTGCTGCTTTTGAAGTTTGCAGTTTTTCTAAACTGTCATCCGCCTTTTTCCCAAACAAAGAAGAGCCATCGAATGGCATGTTCAAGAGTCTGGCTTGCACATCTGGGGCAAAACCAGACTTTCTCAACCAAGCAAATCTCCTGGTTGTTGTACTTGCCGCCATTGCTCTGCTGATACCGTCAGCCGAATCAATGCCCGTCTGGAGGGATTCGCACATAGCGTCTTTACCGTCCTGTATGATATTCAGGAATGCCTCCCTTTCTTCTCCCTCCGGGATGCAGTCAGCCGCTGTAGAAGCACACTCCCAAAGTGTATGGCTGAATCGAGCAAGGGTGCAAGTAGCATTCACAGATTTTAACGCCATGCTACATGGCGAAAAAACTTTCTTTGCCATTGCATCATATTTTTTATCGTCCCTGTCCTGTGGGACGGTAGGATAAGTAGTCTTGACATCGGTAGAAGATGCTGCCTGTACCACCAGACTTTCTGGGGATGGGTGTTTTGACAAAAACTCTGGGTATTTTGTAGACAGTTTTTTATTTACTGCCGGGACGACATCTGGGGTTTCCCAGTTCGTCATAATCTTCCTCTGAAGAGCTTTATGAAAGGGCACTACAGGATCCTCCTGTGGGCCTTTATCAAGAATATCCGTGAGGTCATCTTGTTGGAAAGATTGTGAAGGTGCAGACCACCCCATAAACTCTGTGATCCTGGCCATTAAGGCTCTATAGGGGGTTTCAGCATGCTCCCCCGGGTCTGGCCTAGCAAACTCCACCTCAGGGGAAGTGTCTAACCCACTTGCCTCATGTAAGGAATCATGAAGATCCTTTAACCTGCGTTCTTCAGAGGAAAATTCCTCTCTAATTGGGGTTACAGGTCCCTGCAACTCAAATGTGTCTTCCTGTTCAGACAATTCACCCTCTTCCAAAATTGAGGACATAGTTCTCAATTGTTCTGAACTCATAAAGGATGTAAATCCCATTTCCAAGGCATAGGGTGCCGAACTTGTCATTATCGGCCTCGAAAACGTCGATGTCGTCGACGAAGGCTTTAAGCGTGGCGTCGAAAACAAAGGCGGAGGCCTCGATGACCTCGACAGAATTGGGATTCTACTCGACAATCTCGAAGCCATCGTCATCGAGGACCTGGGGATAGTCACTGGGTGTGTCGTGACCGTGACTTTTCTTGGCGTCGACGCCAGTGTCGAAGCTGGCGTCGAGTCGACAGACCCGTGTGTCGAAGGTCCCTTCGACAACGGCGTCGAAGACACCGACCTCGGCGTCGACGGAACCCTCGTCGACGGAACCTTCGAGGAAGGTTTGGAGGTCATAGTCCTACTCGAGGGTTCGAGACGCGCTCGAGAGGTTTCCTTCGCCGGGTACTGTGACTCACAGCGTTTTTGACCTTCGGGTCTTTCGACCAGAGCATCGCTCTCGGCAGTCTTCGAGGGAGTCGAGGCCGCTTTCTCGAAGACGCTCATCATATTTTTGCGGAATTCCTCCCATTCAGCCCGGGAACTATGTTTCGTGGGGCAAGGGATTCTTTTTGGCGAAACAGAGGAAGAGGAAGACTGAGAAGGGGATCTTCGACGTCTCCTCTTCGAGTGCTTCGATCTCGAGGAGTGATGGGACCCACTCCGAGACCTGGAGCGCGAATGGGGACGAGGAGACGAATGTCTCGACTTCGTCGACGACGAAGAAGCTTTAAAAGTCTTACCTTTCTCCAGCTTCCCCCTACGCTCCTTCAGGGCCTTAGCTGTCATGGACATACAGTCCTCGCACTCCGAACAATGATGTTCAGCTCCCAAACACCACAGACAAACTCTGTGAGGGTCAGTCAGTGACATCTTTTTTCCACAATCTCGGCATTTTTTGAAGCCGGATCGAGGAGTTGTCGGTTCCGACGATGAATCCATCGAGTACGGATTGAATAACTCGAGGTAAATAGGTTTAATCTGACAAAAACTGAGCAACGGTATTCCGAGGCACTGAGTAAGCGCGGAAAAACGGAACTGAGCAACGGACGCTGCGCACGGCCTTTATAGGCAGGATGACGTCGACGTCGATACGGCGGCTGTCGAGGGACATCGACTCGGAGGACGTCGACGCGCAGCGCCCTCTAGAGAAAACATTTTCCGAGGCCAGCAGAGCTGGAAGGAGATATCTAAGATGAAGAATACGTCGGAGGACACAATCCCTTCGAAGTGTGGTTTGTTCACTACTGGGGCTAGGTGTACAATGGGAGGAGGGGGGAATGATCAGAAATTGGGGGTCCACATGTGGTTCTATCGGTATACCAACATAGATGGGGTTTGCTGGTGTTGGGTTAGTGGTTATATGATTTACAAGTTTACTGGTTAAACCAACAACAATGCACAATATCTGGTTGAACACGATATGTAGTCGATACTTGCATAAACTAAGATTGTGAACTCCTATGAGACAGAATGCAGATTCGGTTAAGACAGAATACCCGAATATGCATTTGATACCTACATCGACTAAGATGGTGAACGGCTTTGAGACAGAATGCTATTCTTGATAAAACAGAATATTGGTGTAAAGATTGCACACTGGCCTTAAATCCACTAGATTAATCCTTGCGGATTGCCTTAAATACAATTTGTGGGTTTGTACTTATCCTTATAACTACACTTTACGTCTATTAGAAGCACATGTTAGAACCAAACCTCCCTTTCAAAAGACTGAGTATTACCCTTACAATTACTACTCGTTATATGTCTATTAGAATCACATGTTAGAACCAAATCTCCTACAAGCCTTTTTCTATCCTGGCTCTATTAATAATGACCAAATCCAGCCTAGCGATGGATTTTATTTTTTTGAATTGTGCGCCTGTGGAGCCCAATGGGATTCTTTCTATCTAGGCTCCAGCAATATCAAAATCCATCCTAGCGATGACCACGTGGTCTTGCCGTTTTGTTTGCAAACTGGTTCATGAGCCCAGACCCAACATGATAGCATCACACTCCCCCCACCCACCAACCCACCACGCCTTTAGCAGGTTCTTCACTAGATCTTCCCCCGGGGGTAGGGGGGCAGGCAAGCTTATTACACTCGCTGGATACCTTCCCTTTTGCCAGCTCTCTTCCTCACCACGCCGCCACACCGAAACACTGCAACACTCTGCTTAACGCTCCGTGAAGCAGGAGCGGTTTTAAGGCAGTCAATGGGCAGTCAGTGCAGGAACTAAAAAGGGTGAAAAGACTCCCGGGCTCCGTTCTCCTCCGAACAACACTCTGCGCTTATCACTCATATGTTTATGCGCTTGTTCAATTTATTCTGTGTATCATCCCGGAAATCACCAAAAATTGAAGTATTTAAATTAGACTTGCAAATTATTACAAGTTATTAATATTAAAGGAATATATTTGACTTATTTTGTTTTATGTTACTTTAACATGTTAATTAGTAAAAACTGAATACATTTTGTACAGCGTAAGGCATTACGGATCTTTTAAACATACAATTTTATTTTACTTTGAAAATATACAAATATTGTATTGTACCACATTATTGTTAAGAGCAGCCGCCCATATTTATAAATACAAACCTAAAAAATGTTTTAATATGTATACTGTTTTGTAAATTTGTTTTAATACAGATTTACTTTTTCAAAGAAGGTCTTAATTGATGTTTGATTTTTGCAGAAAAGTAAATGCATGTGTTTCTTCTACTGCAATTATTGTTCCACATTTTAAGCAGCCTAAAAAAGAATAAGCATACTCAAAAAAGGTACAGGTTAATTTCCTTTTTCTTAAAGGAAACAGTTTCTGTAGGTTTTCGTTTAGTTTTTTCTTGTGTGCCAACTACAGTAGAGCTTTTATTTTTATCGAACTTTGTTCGGTAGTTTGATTTTTATAAACAATTCTAAAATCTATATGTTCATATTTATTTACCAAATGTGCCATTATTACTAAATTTCCTAAATTAGATTTTTGACGGCTACCCCTTTATAATTCGGATTTGCTGATGGTGCATATTACTTCTGTTACATTTTGCACATCATCAGGTACGGTAGTTTCCAAGTCCCAAATCCAAGATCTTAATTAGCCAAATGGAATTGTTCCAGAGCTAGTTAGATTTTTGTGATGTTGCCTTTTGTTTTAGTGCTTGAAATGCTTGGACTACTGTCAGTACTACAATTATTTAGTTATGATATTTGTTCAGTTAATGAACTTTGTGATGTAGAAGTTAAAGGAGTAGTAATAATAGATACATTATCTTATTTTCTTGTGGGACACGGTAGTTCTACATTTTAAAATACTGCTTAAAAGTGAAGGAGTTTTAAGTAGTTTTTTTCTGATGTTATAGGAGTTGCTAGTGGTACCTCCTTTCTCATTGATCGACCCACTCAGGTCCAACTGGGATCTTTCCTCTCTTCTATCGATCTACTTGTGGTGTTCCCGAGGGGTCTAACCCCTCTCCCTGGCTCTTCAACCACTACCTGGCAACTCTTGCCCACTGCATCGCTACTTTCTGCTCCAATTTTCAATAATATGCGGATGACACTCGGCTCTCTTTCAAGCTCGCCTCAGCCACCTCTGCTTCTTCTCTCATACTAGACCATCTGGCCGCAATTCAGGAATAGTGTGCCACCAAGGATCTCTGCCTTAATGCCAGTAAGATAGAGCTCCTCCTCATTGGGACACATTGTCCCTCCTTTCCTCTCTCTGGCTGCCCCCTCTGGGCCCTCTTCCTGCTCATTCCTGTGAGGCTAAGATCATCGATGTCCTCTTCAACTCCACCCTCTCTTTCTCTCCTCTCATCTCTGACGTCTCCAAGACGTGAAATTATTAGCTGCACCTCCTTTTCACACTTTCCACCACAAGCCCACTGTCTCCAGAGCTCTGGTCCTCTATAGGCTGGACTACTGCAACAGCCTCTTTCTAAACCTTCCTGCCTCTACTCTATGACCTTTACAACTTATGCAGAACAGGACTGCAAGAGTGAAATCTCTTCTCTGACTCCTCTTGGCTGCGAGGGTCAGACGCTTCTCCAAGAAGAGAGTTGGGGACAGATCTATCTCCTCAGCTGGGGCC
Organism: Ambystoma mexicanum; assembly: GCF_040938575.1. NCBI lineage: Eukaryota > Metazoa > Chordata > Amphibia > Caudata > Ambystomatidae > Ambystoma > Ambystoma mexicanum. The sequence continues at coordinate 1,035,322,274 of NC_090921.1, forward strand.
TCCCTCTGGAACAGCCTCCATGCCTCTCTCAAATTTGAGCAGAAGCAACTCTCGTTCTGGAAGCAACTCAAGACCTTCCTTTTCACTTCCGCTTTCTCTCTTCCTCTCCACTGCGGATGCACCCGACAGCTCCGCGCACTGGTCACCCCGACATTGGGCCCAGGCTCCTACATGTTCCAGTTGCCCTCGCTCTGCCTCACCAGAAGTTAAGGGTCTGTATCTGCAACCCTACAGTCCTTTCTCTCTGCATTCATGAGCCACCCGCTGGCTGCACTTGTGAGTTGACTGCACCCCCCCTTCTGCTCCCCCCTGGCACTTCTCCCCATTCCTCGTCCCTGCACTTGCGCAATCTGAATGACACAAGGACTAGTAATATGGTTAGTGTCCTCGCTTTGTTTCCCCCTCCTTGTCTTGTCGCTCCTAGAAGCACTTGTGTACAGGTGCGTTATAAATGCTATATCAGATCATACATTAATTGTTTTACTTTTAGTTATTTCAGAAATACAAGTAGTCGAAGAGATAGGATGTCATTTTTTGGGGTTGAATAAAAGTACTTTGCTCCATTGAAATAGTACTAGTAATTGTAGTAGTAATAGGGGATTTGTTTGTGTTATTTTTTTGATTTGTGTACTTTCAACTGTTGGAATAGTAGTATGTTTATTATTAGGTGAGGTAGTTTTTTTGTGGTCTAACATCACTTTCAATTATTAAACCAGTGCTAGAACTAGTAATAGGCACTGAAGGTTGTATTTGTATTTCTATAGGCAAAGTTTATACTGTAGAAATTCACTTATTTATTTTGAGTGGTTCTTAGTCATTTTTATTTGTTAAATGTAGAAGTTTCACATGGTGAATTTAATTCATGAGATGCGATACAGATAGCCTCAGTGGTAACATTGGGAGTATTTAAAAGTGTAATACTATTTTCTGTGGTTTATTTTACATTCTTAAAAACTTGTCGATACAGATGGGTGAACATAGATAAGATTTCAACCTGTGCTGCAAAGTTCCTGTTTGTGTTTCAAGTTCTTCGAAAAATACATTTGTGACTACTTCTTCTGTGATCTTATCAATAGTTGTTATATTTGTAATGTTAGTGAGAATGTTTATTTTTAACATCCTGGTTGCTAGTTATGTGTGCTTTTATGTTCCTTTTTCGAGGGATGTTTTGGTGTTTTTTTGTATGTTTTGTTTAATCCTTTCTGGCTTTTTTTTATGCTTGTGTATTTTTTTAATGTATTTTTACATTTTTAGGTTTATCAATTGTGTTTGTGTGGTTTGTGAAAAACCACAATTTGGTGAATATTTGTGTTTTTATAATAAACTATAATTACAATATTTATGTTTGTGTTCTTTTTTTGCCGTACTCCTCTTTTAATGTTTATGTTTCACCTATATAAAAGACATGTTAAAGTAAAAAATGTTGCGCTAATTACTATACACCTGCATGATACCATTCTAAAGAAATGTGATGCTACCGCTTACTTTTGAATTAGCATTTTGTATATAGCGGTATGTATGTAACGCTAGCGTCTACAGTCGTATTGACATTTTGTATATTGTGCTATTAACAGTACGCTACTGGCTTTATTCGTATTGTGCCGAGTTAGAAGAAAGAAACGGACTCCAAGGAGATGATGAACTCTTGTTTATCAAAGATAGAAGGCTTACATTTCCATATGACTATGGGTGGTCCCGGTCTACATCACTAACTTATGTGCTTGTTTGTCAGTCGTGAATGTGAAAAGAAACAAGTCCGCTGACCAAAACGACCTTAACTGAACCGAACACTAAGAGAAAACTAACTTCGGCCAGGAGAATTACTCCCTTCTCCCAAGGGCACTACTAGTACCCGTTTCTAATATACAATCCACAAATAGTCTGTCATGACTTAGGTGGGATGCTGCACTTTCTCTCTTCCTTTTGAATTCCTTTTGGCTCTCTTGGCCAGTTTATAGTTTTTGTCATGCAACTGGCTGTGCCCTTACAAGGGAGTATTCTTTTCATGGGCTTTTACCTTTAAATCATGACAATTCAACTTTTCCTGGATCACTGGAATTTGTATATGGTTTAGACCAGTAGGCTGGTAGCCATGTCTTTCTCGAATACTACATTCTCCTGGTGCAGGATCGCGCTTTATTATCCCATGTTCTCCAAGGTATTTTGTCCCACTGTTTCTCTCTTATCGTCCAGTTTCTCAACATTTTCTCTTGCTTTACAACATCCGTATCTATTTCAAGATAACTTTGCTTCATATCTATTGCTATAACTGCGTTAATATTCTCGATTCACGATTTTTGCATCCATTGACTTTCAAAGCCAACTCTGTTTCATGTTTTCCACTGCGATCAGTAAACAGTGAATTATAATGGTTTTCGTTTGATTCACAATCTTTATATCTATTTGCTTTAAAAGTTAAATGTTGCATGTCTTTTACTGTGATGAGTTAACTGCATATTATAATGGTTCTTTGGAGTCTCTCTGGAATCTCGCCATACCCGTTCTCCCAGTTACCTTCTTGCTTGAAGGAGAACGCTGCCAGCAGGCTAGGGTCTCGTGGTCGCTCATCCACTATATCAGATGCCCTCTCCTCCCTGGCGCTTGAGTCTTCGCTTCTCCTGCTGATGTGCTAGTATTCGGCTGTACGCACCAACACTCTGTAGTCCTCTTGCTGCTGGCGGTCTGATCAACATTCTTCGGGCTGTAGGTCCACCAAAGACTTGCTTTTGTGGTCTCGCCACCACCTCTGCTTGGGCTCCCCGACTCCTGGGACTGCCATAACGCAGCTTGGGTCCTCACACAGCCTGAGAAATATTCTCTCTCCCCCTCTCTCGAACATACTCGTCCCGTCCCAGTAAAGTGGATGTCTTGATTTAAAGGGAACCTACCCTTTCTCACAAGATAATATCCCTTAGGAGTTGCTTCGTAGTTCACATTTTCATGCGTTTTCATACACCCCATGAAAGCCACGGTGCGTCCGGCTTGAGGGAGTACTTCATGAGAATGGCAGTCCTTGTCCTCTAAGAAAGAGTCTCTCCCGGTGAGGTCCCACCTGCCTCTACTCCTAGGGAGGGTATTGTAAAGCCGATTCACCTACCTAGCCTCACCAGAAGGGGCTACCCCTTGGGGAGAAGGGACACACTCCCTCTATTCATCACAGTATTAATATTTACTTAGCATTACAAACACATGTGAGTGTTGCAAGCACATTTGTTGAAGCTATGTAGCATAGGAAGCAGATTGACTTGGCCAACTGTTTATTAAACACACCTCTATGTTATAACAGTATGGGCATTAGATGCTAATGCTTACATTTTTCTTAGCATTTTCTATTCAGTACTGTTCATAGTAAGCTGTGGTCTACATCCGTATTGACCTTTTGTATATAGGGATTTTAATGATACATTTGCATTAATATTTTGTATATAGTGCTATCAACAGTACGCTATTGGGTACATTAATTTTTAATTAGCATGACAAACTTAAGTGAACACTGTAATTTATAATTGTAAGGTCAATTGATAGTACCGTCAGGCAAGATTGTATGCAGTACCCTTCGGGTGCACTACAACAACCCTGACCTCCTGGCAAAAGAAACCAAACCTTTGGTATAAGTCTGCATGACACAGGTTGGTAGTGTGCGAAGCAGCCAGGCTTATCTCAAGAGGGGTCAATGTGAGCTGTAGGGGAGTTGCACAGAGATTAACAGTGACAAGTATTTAAATAAACACTTAAACACAAGGTTTCTTGAGTAAACAATTAATAATTTATTTACCAGTCAGTTATAGTAAGTCTTCTTCAGAAGGGAGCAATATAAAACCATACACAAATACACTCCCTTAGTTATCTAAATCAGCAAATACCCATTTGGGATGTAACACAGGTACTACCTACACCCTCAGGTGACTTCAATAGCTAGGGTGTTGTTTGCATTAATATATCACTGCTGCATTTAGAAAATTCTTGAGAGTAGTGTTAAAGAGAAGAGAGATCAGAATAAAACAACTATTCACACAGTTATTCTTAAGTAGCTAAGTACTTTCAAAACAGCCCCGAATACAAAGTCAGTTAACCCTTTCCTGGAAGGAAGGCAAAACACATAAGCAGAAGAGAGAAGACGCATTCAGAGAGCCAGGCCAACCAATGTTAAGTTAGCAAAAGTAAAGGTGAACTGAAGCACTTCATGCAGTCAAGTACAAAGTCTTTTTGAATGTTTAAAAGGTATTGGTAGAATAGAAGAAATCAAAGTAGGGCCACAAGCTGATAAGGCTTGTATACTAAAGAAGCTGCAAGCAACTCTACACATGCAACCAAGCAAGTCTCCAACGAGGACAAGTGGCTACACAAGAGGTAAGTTCTTAGACTTTACAGTACCTTTAGGCTGAAGAAAAAGTGCAGCAGGTGACTTCTGTTCCTGTGCCGCTCTGCAGGTCTCACTGTTTTGTGTGCCTCAGTCGTGGGGACAAGAGGGAGGACTTCTGGGGACTCCTGCACTGCAATGGGACGGTCACCGCTCGCAACCGGCAAACTTCAAACAAGTGGCTGTTAGGGGTTTCAGCTCCTTGTGTCTACTGCAAATAGCAACGCTGTGGTTCCTGGCTGTCAAGATGGGCTTTTCTTGCTTCTGGGGTCGCACACGCTGTTGAGGGGGCTCAGGCTCGGTCTGTCCTTCCTCCTTGGAGTCCAGAGGATCTGCCTGAAGCTCTTGGCCAGCTTAAAAGCAATGCACACAAACTGGTGTGCCTCTTCCTGGCTAACCCAGCCCCAGCAGCGATTGCAGTGGCTACTCGACCAGCTTTGAGAGGATGTTCTGTGGCTTACTTTCGAGTTAATTGGTCCCACCAACTCAAAAAGGTAGAAGTCGTCCTTGTAGGGGCTTCTCCGTCGATACGAATTTAGAGTTTCAGCACATCAGCAGGGCTTCACCAGGCAAACCAACAGTCCACGAGTTGCAGCAGGCGTCCTCTTCAAGTTCTTCTTCGGATTCCTTAGTCTAGTGGTCGACTCTGCCTTCCAAACCAAAACACCTAGCCTTTTATGCAGCTATTCATTCCAGCCTAGCTGTCAGTCACCCACTAGGGCGGCTGTCCTTGCCGGACAGTCAGCCGGCCAATAACCAAAGAGTGTATTTGGGTCTCCTAGGAGACTAAGCACAGGCAGTTTAGGGCACCTCCCTCACTTCCTGCCCCTGCCAGACACCCTGGAGCCAGAGGCGGGCTTCACTCGTGAATACCGCCAGAGGCAAAATGAACAAAGGGACCAAACCTGGTTTGGTGCGCAGAGTAAATCTCAAGAAGCACCTTTTCACAAAGAAATGGCGAAAAAAGAAGACCGGGCCACTTTGACAAAAAATGGCACCCATGGGTGCTTTACCGTGGCTGCGAACGCAGCCCGCGGTAAACTCCCATAATGGTAGTAAAAAGTAAACCACTACCACCAGCCATTCATTGAGGAAAGGGTAACATAAAAATGTTACATGAGAAGCTAGACAAAGGGGATACTAAGTAACCCCTCCAGCAACCTATTGTAAGATAGTGCTGGGTCTAGAAAGTTTCAAATGTAAGTAAAGTCAATTTCACTTTACTGCTCTGGGAAACAGTCGTTTATCCCAGAGAAGGTATTTAAACCTTTGGGAAATCCGGAAGACTTACCTGTGCCACTGTACTGAAGGTGCTGTGTGACACAATGTAAAAGATGATGCCTATGGAGTTTGTCAGACTCCACAACCAAAAGAAAAACAGAGTACCAAATCACATAAAAATACATGAGTGGGAAAAAGGGTCTCACTCTCTCCAGGTTAAAAAAAAATCAAGTCCTCAAAATCCAGCAAAGTTGCTGGGGGTCTGTAAGGTAGAGGGGAATTAGCACATTTCTGAGAATTCTCCCTAACATATACTGCCTATATTCGTATTAACGTGTATATTTTACATAGTGCTAGGTTTAGTACGCTAGTGCTTACAGCAATATTACACATTTCTATATACTGCTACAAATTGTACGCCTGTGGCTACATGCGTACAGCTTTTTATTTAGCAGTGGAAACATAACAGAATTGTGTTGGAACTGTGCAGCATATGAAGGATATTGACTTGTCCAGCTGTTTACTGAACACACCTGTACGGTAGAATTGTAAGGACATTAGATGCTACTTCTTAAATGTGTATTAACATTTTCTGTGTAGTACTATTAAGAGTACGCTTGTGCCTACATTCGTATTTACCTTGGTTATCTTTTCTTAATATTGATGTTTCACCTATAGAAAAGACATTACAATATAAAAATGGTGTACTGTTTACTGTATAAACCTATATTTTTTGATTGTGACTACATTTGATACTACTGCTTACATTCATATAAAAATGTTGTATATATTGGCATGTCTAGTACGCTAATGTCTAGAGTTGTATTAACATATTCGATATAGAGCTATTAAAGGAATGGTTCGGTCAAAAAATGTTATTGCCCCTAAGGGTCGGCCATGTGTTTTTAAGCCTAAGTCGCTTGATTTTAGAAATATTTCCTATGGACCTTACCAGAGTTTTCGTCCATTAAACGCACGCGAAAACAGGCACCAGGGAGCTGCCATTTTGTGATAATCCTATCATTTCCCCCCCATCGCCCTGGCTGACCTGCTTTTGCGGCACTAAATCATATCCCCTGCCCCAGAGCCTGTCATCAGCAGACGCGTACCGCCCATTTCACAACGCCAAAGCACGTCTCGTGTCAACATTCGCTGCGCTTCAGCTAATGACGTGTCGCCATGGAAATGGCAGGACGCCTCTTTCCTCAATAAGTATAAACAGACCGTTTCACAACACACAGCAGCAGATTTTCGATTCCATTCCTCTCTCTTTGTGTTACTTTGAGTATTCTGTGACTCGTTTCTGTGCTCTGGTCAGCTACCTTCGTTGCTTGTAGCTCGTGTGGACAGATACCAGTACCACCGCTATCAATTATTTTAGTTTGTGCAACACACAATGGATACAATAATGCCCTACATGTACGAGCCCGAGTATACCGAGGAGGAAATACCGGAAAGGGAAACACGCGAAAACGATGGGGCTTCGGACAGCAGTTGGCAGGACGAATCAACGGATGAAGACACTGGACCTAGTCGCATGGACGGTGTTTCCACCTGGTGCACATGCAATCGGTGCGAGCTAATGCCGACAGAGGAGGAGAAATGCTGCTGCTGCTGTGAAAACTCGGGATGCGTGGCCTACATTTCGGAAGGCGAGCCACGACCGCAATGCATCACCGAGCTGCCAGACTTCAGGGCAGCCTCCGTCACGTGGTCCGTGTTGAGGATAATGATGGTGCTTATGCACGAACTTCGCGCAACTGTTCGTCCTCGGAATTAGAGTAACGAGTAAGTACACTCTGCTTGTCATGCCACTCCCATTTCATGGTCTTCTACTATATCCAAAATTACATATACATAAACGCATGAAAGTCTTTCAATAGTGTGCAGTGTCTAGATAGCATTTGTCTGAGCAGAATGCCATTAGTTACAAGAATTGTCATTGACAACAAACGTTTATTAAACTCATCTTGGTCATTTAAAAACAGTCTGTTTCATTCCTTTTCACAGGTGGTACAGGCTGGTGGCCTATCGTTCCTTTACATGGTGCCTTCACGGAAGGCTTGGACACCGCGTTCGAAGAGTGATACCCGCCTGTGCCGTTCGTGCCATAAGAGAAAAGTTCCCGAGTGACAGCGGTCAGTACAGGGGATTTTCTCTCGCTGTGCTGCAACCTGAACTGTACAATGTGTAAACTTTTGTATTTTTGTGTCATCAAAATAAGCTACAAAATAAAACACCACATATATTTTAACAACGGTTGTTTCGATTTTTTAAATCAATCAAGTGTGTCTCCATTAAAGGATGGACGTCAGACAACTGTGCTCGAAATGGGTGAAGTTCAGGTCGCTGTGAAGCGGGGTGGTCACTATCTAAGCTAACTTAATATATTATCAATAATGCATGCACTAAATAACACTTGTTCAAAGTCTTTCAGTCGGTTATGTCTCTATAAAAGTCACACATATATCAATACTATCAATGAACATTGGATTATACAGGCCTTAGGTCAAGGGTCTTGACCACTATAATACAGTGTTTGAAGTGTGGGTCTGTGCTCATAAGAATCTCCGATATGTGGCATTTGTTATTGATAGGCAACGATATACTGCAGTAGGGGTCTAATGTTAGTTGGGGATCTGCTAGGTGTGGCGTGGTCAGTAGTCTGGCACATGAAGAGAATACCTTGCAGGGACACAGGGTCAGAATGGCAGTAACTTTCCACTGGCGAGGGTGCGTGGGCAAGGACAAGTTTGTGGAGATGAACGAGCCATGTGCTTGGTTCAGGCCGGTTCACATGCAGGACCGTGATCTCAGAGAGTGATGTGTTACATTTATTAGCTGTTGCAAATACCTCTGGAGTTTTCCAGTCAGAGTGGGAACGAGGCTGTGGGCCATGTGCTCTGCGCGCTGCACTATCGCAGTGAGGCCTGGTCACCAAAATGGAGTGGAAAGGGGGTACAAAAATGGATGCCCAGTGTCCTGCTCAGTGTTCCCATCTATGCGAATGTCATGGAAAGTTAACATCACATAAGGGCAAGGGACGGGCGCAAACGGCCAAGGTGCCAAACAGCATGCACACTTCAAAATCTATCCCACGCCCAGGGGCCATCGCTCACATGGCCTCCTCAGACCCCGTGTCTCCAGGCAGGCCACCCCCCTGCAATCCACATAAGTGTGTCTCCATCTTCCTGTGCCTTATCTGCACGCCCACCGGCCCATCCATCCCACCCCCCTCTATCAAAGGCGGTTCGCACCCGGGGATGAGCGCTGGCATGGGGGGCTGTGACGGGCGCAAACGGCCAAGGTGCCAAACAGCATGTACACTTCAAAAGGTATCCCACGCCCAGGGGCCATCGCTCACATGGCCTCCTCAGACCCTGTGCCTCCAGGTAGGCCTCCCCTGAGGCAGGCCGCCCCCCTGCAATAAACATAGTAATACCACGACATACACATGTCATTCCTTCACAAACACACCCCTGTTTCTAATACTTTATAAACCACTTGATATGTCTCATGAGAATATCTTTGTGCTTTGCAAGTCAACTCCTGAACCTTCTACCTGGGAAGCACTGAGATCTATGCTAATCTGCTTGTCGCCGTGCTATCTGTGACCGCTTCGAGCAAACTCGTCAGTGTGCTACCTGTGGCCATCTACCTGTTCTCCTGCAACATACTGCTCGGACTGCTGAATCCAACTGTTTGTTGGTCAAGGTAAGGCCATGTATCCTAGTCATATTTCGGTCATTTTTACATTTCAATCTATTTGCTATTAAAGTACCCAATAGAGCTATGGTCATTGGTCTCATTGCTATTGACTTGAGTTTCAATTGTTATGCTATCAATAGATCTATTTATTTCCATCTGTGTCAATTGTCATCGAATTGCATCCTTCGGGGGTCCAGTCTATTGTGTAAGCATGCCGCACATGATGAACTGGTATAGTTCCGGCGACCAAAACAAACCTTGCATTGAGCATGGTATGGTTCATTTACTTTATGACATTTTTATTCATCAAGGTTTTATAATAATCTTCATATTTACTTTTCAGAATTTTCAACAATGCCTGCCTGTTCGATTAGCGGTTGCCCTTCGAAGACCCATACTAAATCTGAAGGCACTACAATGCATGTATTCCCGAAAACTGTTGATCGAATAAGAGAATGAGTCAGACATTGCGGATATCCACTGGATGAGCTGGAAAGTAGAGTCCAACAAGTCTTTGAGGACAAGAGGGGTGATCGATACCGCATCTGCAGCCGGCACTTTCCCTCGAACATGTACACCACATCTTGGGTAACAAAGAAGAACAAACGGCGATCGATACGAAAATTGCTCGCAAACGCTATTCCCACTCTATTCATCCACAATCCGCCACTGGTGAGTCAAGTGTCCATTTTTAGCTTTAGGCCTTGCGGTAGTGTGTAAGTAGCCGAATGGATTCATTGATATTTTAGGTGTTGTTTCCAATTTGTAATACTTTCGACATTGATCCGAGTGTATAGCTTTTTGAATAGTAACATTTATCTATATATTATTTTTAGATTACATAAACCACAAACGAAATCTATATCGAAATCTATATATGGGCACAGGGAACTGTGCTATATTGCGCATTACTCAAGTATTCTGTCTCCTTACATGGCAAATTTAAATATGGTCATTTCATTATTAAACAATAATTTACCTTTATAATTTGACCATCCCTCGAATCTGAAGCAAGAACATTCTACTTCCGTCACGTGCTCGCAGTTATCAACCACTTCTAGCGCGTATCAGGTAATCATACTTGGCTATTCCGCTACAGACTTGTTTTATGCATGTCAAGTAATAGTTTGTATGTATCGTGTAATTATTTTACCAATTGTTTGGTTAGTGCTTTCCAATTGATATACACCTTAATTGTCGTCCCCTGGTGTTTGTTTTCAGTTATAATTAGTGTTATCCATACTAATGCAAGTAATGTCTTTCAGGGAGATGCTGAAGCGTCCACCACATTGACAACATCCCTAGATGTTCTTCAGCAGCCCGAGGTATGGATACTGACAGCTCAACTGACCGTGATCATCAGGACTGGAACACTTGTCGTTTGATTGTTCTACACCATGTTTCATTTGTGGTTAGCCGTTGATACCATCGATGCCAGAATACAGTTTACACACGAGTATTCGAAAGAAAGTATCCATTTTTTGGATGTTGAAATCAAGACTACAGGAGAAGGATACAAGACGAACATATACACCAAACCCACCGATCGCAACAATTTGCTCCATAGATTGAGCTTTCATCAGCCAAGCCTCATACGCAATCTCCCATACAGCCAGATGTTACGTGTTAAACGTATTATCAGTGACCCTACTGATTACACCATCGAACTACACAAAATGGGCGAGAAATTTATCAAGAGAGGCTACAAAGAATGTGAAATTACCAATGCAAAAACCAGACTCGAGACCATTAACAGGGATGATTTATTAACACCATCTAGAAGAATTAAATCTGAACCACCTTTGGTTTTTGTGACAAAATATTCCACACAAAGTAATCAAATCAAATCTATCATTAAGAAGCATTGGCAAATTTTATCATGCGACCAGAAAACTGAACATTTGTTCAAGGATTTACCTACTTTTGCATATCAACGCAGTAGAAATTTTAGAGACCATCTGGTAAAGACACGTCCGCCTCAGAAAAGATTTGAAACAAAACGTAAAGGAACATTTCCATGTCTGCAATGCAGCAACTGTGGATACATATTGAAAGGACAAATCATACACCATCCACACACCGCTGAGAAATTGCCCATTAAGGACTTTGCGACATGTGAAACAGCTAATATCATTTACGCCATCAAATGCCCATGTGGATTGTACTATGTGGGACAATCAAAGAGAAAGGCGAAATTGCGGAGGAATGAACACCGGTCATGTATCCGCAACCGGAATATGACTTCATCAGTGGCCAAACATTGGACAGAGAAAGGTCACAACTTGGCACAGACACGGTTCCAAATACTGGAGGTCATATATCGACATGAACCCCATGAGAATCTCCAACATAGACTGGACAGGAGAGAGTGCTTCTGGATAGATAGACTTGGGACACTTGCCCCCATAGGGCTCAATGAGGAGATTAATTGGTCTCGTTACCTTTAGGGTACAGATAGTACACGATCATCCACATACCCAAGTACATTGTGGACATGTTATTTACTTTCACTTATTTGTGTTCTGTTATTCAGTTCTGTCATTCTATTCCCAGTCTATTTCTTAATGTATATTATTTTTGCATAACTATGTTTTTTAACTATGAGCTACATGTGCAATGTACTCCAAGCCTGTAACGCAGTAATTACTACCTCCCATTATCTAGTGAGCAGGTATGAATACTCCACATGTATTTAATTGCCATACCAGTCATTGACATCCCTGACTTGAATGCAGAGATACGATCCAACATGCTGAATCATCAACACGGTGGTTCCGGCTTGTATAACTATACGCTCTTACCCTTTACATTGATCCACACGAGCGAGTGTTTCTAATACTACAATTATTCAATGTTCATCCGAATGGTTATTCCTCATTCCCGTACTCCGAACCCCTTGGAGATACAGGACGCGAGGCACTGCCACGTCAACACGCTAATTGACGTTGCGCAGAGCCGAGCCGAGGAAACCATGGCAACCAATAAAACAAGGAAGTGAACGCTGTTCACCTCCTTGGACACACGTATTTCTCGTGCTCCGACATGCATTCGAGTGATCAGGTAACCATTATAGGACGCGTGGCTATATGTAGCGTTATTCTAGTATATTTACTTCAGTAATGACATACTTGTATTATACTTGTATTAAGTTACGCGCATATTCCATTCTTATTTACTTTTCTGCGCAGCATTCAAGGGAGACACTTTTACTCCACACACTCGACCTGGATAAGAAACACACGGTATATTCAAGTTGAACTTCAGGTACACTTACTTTTTTAATCCTGTTTGGGCATCATTGTTAGTTTACTTAAGAAGTTTTACACACAAATCCTTTGCACTCATTTGCATTTTCTCTATTTGTATTTTCATGTTTTGCACTCCTGTTTCACTACGTCCTGTGTGCACGCGGGATGCGGTATGTATCTGCTATGTAGACTAGCTTTGATTCTACCCTATGTGATATATTGTGAACATTCCACGTGTATGATATTATGGACTTAATTTGTTTAACTAATTAATTTTTTTTTGTGGTTCATTAGAAAAAGCATATTACGTTATGGTTTCAGCACTGAGGAAGGAGCTAGACTCCGAAATGCATAGGCACTGTTAACCATATGTTTTTGGCAATCGACTTGGATGGTGTTGAGTTTACTATGCACATTGATCAACGCAACAATCAAATACATTTTGAATATTAATTAAATTGTGAAGAAACAATTTACAAATGGAACTCTGATTGACTCTGTTTAGAAAATAATTATATCATTCAGTTCTCGGAACAGAAGCGTGAGCACCAGTCTTGGCTGGATGGTTCATCCAGCCTCTTCATTTTTGTTTAGCCGTTGATATGTACCTGTGCGGTGGACCCCAAGCGTGTGTTGTGTTTTCAATATTGTAATCCTTACTAATGCAAATACTATGTTTCAGGCTGTTGTTGAATCGTCAACCCACCACTTGATGCAGAGCCTGACATTCAAGTAATTCTGGTGGAAGCGGGACCATGTGGATACGAATCGGCGCAACAGCTTTCGGAAGTGCGCACCACATTGACAACAGCCCTAGATATTCAGCATGAGGTATGGATACTGACGGCTCCATCGAGCGTGATCATATAACGTGATTCCATTTGCTACACTTTCTTCCCTATTAACACAAGTACTGTGTTTCAGGGAGATGATGGAGCTTCCACTACAATCACAAGATCCCATTTAGATGAAGCAGATGTAAAGAAATCAGAGAAATAAGTTGATTAAATCTGACCATTTTTAAATGTTCCTTGATTCTTTTAGACAATGCAACATTTGTGGTTATCTCTTTATATGTACCTGTCCCGTCGACCCCAAGTGTGTGTTATATTTACGATATTGAAAACCATACTAACGCAAGTACTGTGTTTCAGAGAGTTGCTGATGCCTCCTCTTCAATACAATCATTCGTGGCAGTCAGTGTAGAGCCAGAGGTATGGATACTGACATCTCCATCGAACTAGGTCATCAGAGCTCGAATATTTGTCGTTTGATTGTTCCACACAATGTTTAAATCGTGTTTGGCTATTGAGATGTACATGTGTGTTCGTCCTCACGTGCGTTTTACGCTAACAATATTTTGATACACAGTAATGAAAATACTATGTTTCAAGGAGTCGATGGAGCCTCATTCCGTGCGGTCTATGCGGATACAGAAAATATAGTTGTTGCAGCGCAAGAGGAAGGGGAGACATGCGGATACGTATCGGAGCAACAGCGTGCAGATGTTGAAGTTCGAGTCAAACAAGTTGCAAATAAAAGAAACCAAAATAAGGTTAGTTACAAACAGTTCATAACTTTAGAAATGTTTTTGTGCTGGGGTCTGTACTATACTTTATCTTGTGTTTAAACTGAACATCTCTTTTCCAATCTGTCCTCTAGTTACCCGTGGGTCTACGAACTATACATACACAGACAGTGAAGAGAATGAGAGATGTTGCTTGCCAGACCATTTACACTATGGAGGAACTATTAATTCAGATGCGGCATGTTGAGACTCGGGATGCTCATGTCCAATGGCCAGAACATGAAATGAGTGTGTCTGGAGAATCCAGCAAAGTTTTATTGGACCATTGCTACAGTACGACCGCACCGCCGCAACAACATGATACTGGATGTATTGAAGATAGCTCTGAAGTAGTCGCAGATCAATTCACACAATCTACACCCGCCAAAAAATTGCCACCAAAAAAGCTGTCGACATTGTTGTGTTCTCCCATCAATGTTGAGGTAGCAGATGTTGAAATGACAGAATGAACCAGCAGCAGCATTCACTGATGCATCAGAACTTGATAGCAGCGATATTTCTTTCAAATGTGGTGATATGTCCTCAAAGTCACAGGCCGAAACAACTTTGCCGCAGGATGACAGTCTAATGAAAGAGGGCAAATACATAGTATTTGATAGTTGTTTGATGGATATTATAAGTATTTTTAAATGTGGGCATTCCGTCAGAGGGGAAGTATGTGGGAAGCCATTGATTCATGTGACTCGTCAAAAACAAGGCAGTCACGTCACAATACATGCCACCTGTAGATTACATCATACGTTGTCATGGTCTGCACAACCGATGCTGGGGAAACTGCCAGCAGGCAATCTACTGTGGGCAGCTGCATCACTTTTTAGTGGCTCCAGTTTTAGAAAGTTAGAGTCTTTCTTTCAGTTTGTGGGACTCCATTCCATTTCAAAAACACAGTACTACAAATACCAACATGATTATCTGTTTCCGGCCATTAGTGATGCTTGGAAAATTGAACAATTGTCTCTAACAAGTACATTCGAAGGCAGACGATTCAGGCTAGCTGGCGATGGACAGTGCCACAGCCCTGGATTTTATGCCAAGTACTGCACCTACCACTTTCAGGACATGGATAGTAAGAAGATTGTGAGTTTGGTGGTCGTGCAGGTAACACAATGTACATCCTCAGTGGCCATGGAGAAACTAGGATTTATAAAATCAGTGGAATATCTACAATCGAGGGGAATGCACATCGACCTCATAGGCACGGACAGACACGTTTCAATTGCCAAGACAATGAGAGAGCAGTTCCCACATATTAAACATCAATTTGACGTATGGCATCTTGCTAAATCAATCAATAAGAAAATCTCGGCTGCAGGGAAAAAAAATGGTTTGGAAAGTATTTCAGAGTGGTCCCAGTCTATCAGCAACCATCTTTGGTGGAGCTCCAAAACTTGTGAAGGGTCAGTGGAAATACTACTTGAAAAATGGCGGTCACTGATGCACCACTGTACCAACGTGCACCGCTGTTCAGAAAACCTACATTTCCACAAATGTGAACATGGCCCTTTATCCCCAGTGGAGGCACGGAAGAAGTGGTTGAATCCATCTTCACCGACACACAAAGCCATTGAGAAGATTGTTTTCGATAGAACTCTATCAAGAGATTTAAGGGGACTGACAGAATTCTGTCACACAGGAGGTTTGGAGGTGTTCCACAATATGTGCCTAAAGTACAGGCCAAAGCGCTTGCATTTCAGCATACAGGGCATGAGACATAGGACTCTACTTGCCGTCTTGGCCCATAACGAGAATCTCCGCGGTGAACAATCTAGGACTAAGGGTAATGTAAGGATGCCTCGCTACACTAAGGCCTTTTCAAAAAGAAGTAAGCAATGGGTGATCAAACCAGTCTATGAGGAAATGGAGTTCGACTTTGTCAAAAGCCTTATTGTTGCTGTATTAGAGAAGCACAGATATGGAATTTTGAACGTTTCTGTGCAGAGCACTGATCCATTGCCACCCAACATTGCCACTGTGCCATGTCCACCCAAAGGAGAGCTGGTTGTGAAGAACAAATCCCGGTTTAAATAATTGTAATAAGATTGTCTTTTTGTAAATACATTTTATTGTACAGTGTGCATACAAAGTACGCTAACCCTAACCCCTACCTTCACCACCATCCTGGGTGCCGAACTACCTGGGTGTCATCGTTGAATTCTCTCTATTCACCTCATATTGCTGACCTTTTGTATGTATATATTTTTGTTGATGTAACTAATTTTCGCAATCTCTTATAAATGCTGGGCACTGTTAACTGAGGGGAGGCTTGCGCATTGCAAATAATAAAACAAACAAACAATAAATCTCACTTTCAACTCAACTCCTCGGGTACTTTATACTTTCCCTAACCTTCCCCAAAAAATTAAAAGTCTTAATAGTTATGGTTCTTTGGGGCTTCAAAGCTCGCAGACAACGAGGACAAAATTGGGGGCCTTAGAACGCGCCAAGCGAGCCGTTGCAGATGGGAGAGAAGCCAGTTCGCATTTGCACATTGAGGCGCTCTACATAGATGGATTCAAAACTTTAAGTTCTCACAGATGGCTTTACTACGGGATGTTGCAAAGAAAGAATGTATGCTAATTTCTAGTGAAGGTCAGCGGCTTTGATTTTCAGCTCACGCCCTGAAGAGGCCCACAACTCGCACTGGCAGTATAAGGTTCTATTGTTTTTTGACCCTGAGAGACAGGGACCATGCAGAAAGAACTTCTTTTGAAGAGGGGTTCGGGGGTGCAATAACATTTGAGACGATAAGGCAGAAAATTCTTAAACAGAGTTTCATGTTAGTTCAGTATACGAAAAATCGTTGTCAAGAGCACAGTGGGATTTACGGACTGCATTATGCAGAGACAAAATGGAAATTGCAAATATGATGTAAGTAACTCTTTAGACGCTTTTATACCGGAATGAAGAATTAATTAATGGATGCATGAATAAATGAATGAATGAATGAAGAGCTTTGAAAAGGTTTGTGGGATCGTCCTTGTAGCGGGCACATGGGCATGCAGGTCCACATTCTACACGCATGTAGACAAAAAGTTGTTTCTCATTGTGTACCAACCTCGATTTATTTTGTTAGTTTTCGCATTGATTTTAGAGCCGAACATACTCCATTGCACTATCCTTGAAAACAAATAGTTTCAGCTCGGCCATAATAAATAAAATGAATAATATTAATAAAGATCGGCTGGCAAGACTAATTATAAATTTTATGTTTTCAAAATAGGTACATCCTTCCCTTTTGCCCCTGCCACCAGTTTCAGACATCGGCAGACAGTTTCTTCAGCCGCCAGCTGCAGCTTAATGTAAACAACTGCACCATTCTGATGATCTTATGGGATGATCGCGAAGGGCCCATATGCCCTTATGCGGTACTAGCGGCTAGAAGCAACATATCAACCTTTACGCTGGCCTAGTGCCTACTTGATGGAACAGCCTTGCGGTTCAACGTGCGACAAAAGTGCTTCTTTGAACGAAAACCAACACCCTGTGTACCATAAAGGAACAGCGCGTGACTCACGATAAAATTTTACGGATTTGCGGATAGAGATAAAAGAAAATAAATGACTTTCGGAGTTCTTATGGCAATTGCAGAATATTCTATAAACATTTAATGTCAAATGAATGTACTTTACCAAATTTACCGTGTTGCTGTTTGATTTTAAAGTAGTTTCATATTCCGAATTGTGGAGCGCTGTGTTGTGAGCTGATCTGTGTTAGTTTCCGGGTTCTGTGTCAAGTCGCGTAGAAGACGACTGGGCGCGTTTGCCTACGCAGCACAGTAACGTCACGGAGAGAGGCGGAGAATATGAATGTTTTGATAATGTCAGGCTCAGGGGCGGGGGATATGATTTAGTGCCGCAAAAGCAGGTCAGCCAGGGCAATGGGGGAAATGATAGGATTATCACAAAATGGCAGCTCCTTGGTGCCTGTTTTCACGTGCGTTTAATGGACGAAAACTCGGGTAAGGTCCATAGGAAATCTTTCTAAAATCGAGCGACTTAGGCTTAAAAACACATGGCCGACCCGTAGGGGCAATAAAAATGTTTGACTGAACCATTCCTTTAATGATATGCTAGAGGCTACCTGCATATTTTTTATTTAGCAGCCAAAAGATAATTTGGTTGAAGCTATGCAGCATATGAAGCATATTAAATTGTTTAATTGTTTACTGTACACACATGTACGTCATAATTGAAAGGACATGAGATGTTACTGCTTACATTTGTATTAACTATTTGTATATGGTGCTATGAACACTACACGAGTGGCTACATTCATATTAAGGACTTCGATGCTACTGGTTACATTTGTATTAACATTTTTTTTCTTTTTAAAAACTTTATTTATACATTTAGGACCTTACAGAAGCAATAGAACATAATACCATATCTCAAATGTACAAGGTGATACTTATTCACCCATAATTTCAAAAATTAATCTTTAAGAAGTGAAGTAGCAGAAGGGAACAGAATATAGGGAGTAATGCGACTGAAAGTAAAGGAAAGAAAAAAAAATGAAAAAGTAAACACAAAAACAAAGTAAAATAAGAACCCTAGAACACGATCAAATATTTTAAGCGTAGAGATCATTAAATCATCTAGTACTATTTATGGTACGCTAGTGCCTACATTTGTATGACCATTTTGTATATAGTGCTATGAACATTACGCTAGTGCATACATATTTATTGTTATTTGGCATGACATATAAAACTGAATACCCCTGTATGTTCTAATTATAAGGACATTAGATACTGCTCACATTTGTATTAACATTTTCTATCTAGTACTATTTATAGTACACTAGTGTTTACATTCGTATTGAGCTTTTGTATATAGTGCTCTTGTATATTGAGCTATTACCAGTTAGCCAGTGACTACATTTGTATTCATTTTATTCTAGTGCCCGGACCCTAACGGACTGGCCAGTATTGAATTAAAGCAGGGCCCGAGTGGATGGGCCCGCCTCTTAAAAATCTTCTTCAATAGGGTTTGTATAGCCCAGGAAATGCCAGTCTCTTGGCAACAGTCGATTCTCCTTCCCATCTACAAGAAGGGAGATAGAATGTCGCTGAATAATAAAAGACTGCTGGCACTCCTGGACATAATGGGTAAGATCTTCTCGACCCTGGTCCTGAGACATTTACAAGCATGGGTCGATGAGAGTTGCTTCATTTTACACAAACTGGATTTTGCCTGGGTAGCTCCACCACCCATAAACCAAGAGCACTTGATTTGCCACAGAGCCACGACTAAGGGAGGCCCAGCATTGTTTGTCATTTTTATTGACTTTCAGGCAGCCTTCGACTGTTTGCCGCACTAAATTATGGGCAAAACTGGAGGAATGGGGCTGCCTAAAATGGCTTTTATAACACAAAGGAAGGGGGGAGTTGTCCCATAAGAAGTAAAGGAGACAGACTAAGAACTATACTAAACCAATGGGGTCCGAACTACTGTAAATTCAATTTAGAAATTTGTTCAAGTAAAAAGTTATTTACAATGAGAGTCCCGCCAGGGTATCACTCCAATAGATTGTAGGCTGTTACAGACTCAGAAAGCAATCCGGCTAGTCTCATATTTGGAAAAACAGTGAAAATATTTATTTAACAAAAAGATATGAATAGTACATGAACAGCCAAAGAAAAAACAATGTGATAAACATATAAATGCATTTGTCTATTAGTTAGAAGGTTAATAGTCGAAAACACAGGAACACAAATATAGGTTTTTCTTTGAAGTTTTAAACAGAATAAACAAAAGAAAACACTGAAAGAAAACAGACAAAAGGCTCCCAATGCTGAGTGGTGACCTGGGATTATTGTATGCTGATGATTTAGTTATCCTCAACCACACCAACAGTGTCATTAAGGATATGCTTGAAGTCTTTGTCGCCTATGCGGAGGAAAATTACCTGGTTGTCAACATGACCAAAACAAAGGTTATGCTGGCCTCAGCGCAGAAGGTTAATCGTCCTACCTTTACTACTAGCTTGGGATACTTAACCTATGTCGATAGTTACCCGTACTTGGGCCTTGAAATGAGCCCAAGCCTGTCCTACAACCATATCATAGAGGCCAAACGATCAAAGGACGACTATTGACCAATATGATACATAAATTCGCTCAACACACAGCTGGTTATTCAGTAGAGGGGATACTTTCCCTCTACCAGCACATTTTTTGTCAATGGTCCTATACGGCCTGGAGGCATCATTAATGACTGACTTAAGTTGGCTGGACAGACTCGAGGGTTATTTCTGGAAACCGGTCCTGAAATTGCCAACCAATACGCCAGTGGAATACTTAAGACTGGAGTTGGGATTGGTATCCCTGAGGGCCCAACTGCTTGCTAGGCAAGGAGGGTTTCACCTAAAGGTTAGCTCTACCCTGAAATGTCAATTGCTGTTGACAGTGGCACCAAATGAACATGTGGTGGCAAATTCACCCTCATGAATAAGCATCTACACAAGACGGTAGGGTGGTACCCTAATTTTAAACTGGGAACAAAGTACGAGGTCCTAAAAATCTCTGTTTAGAAGGAAACTTGAACAAAGACTGGTCTATCAACTATGTGCAGTTATGGGCACTGAGATCTTACAGATACGTCTCTAGTGTCACCCATTGATTTTTTTTTAAACACAGCCCTATCTACGTCAGAGCCCAAGCCCAGGAGTGCGTAGCTTTATTCTTAGGCTATGCACAAATCAACTTCCTCTATTTGCTTTCCAGGGGGAGCAGGGGGGCCCAAAAAGAATGTTGAATATGTCTATTACCGGGTTCGATTGAGACTCCCAAACACGTATTGACTGAATGTAGACCACTGGGTGCCACTTACATGGCCATGTTGAGCAGATAGGTTTATAGCTATTAATCAATAAAAAGGGATGCATTTTGGAACTATTGTTTAAAGTCTGACTCAGAGAACCTACATATTACATTGTATTGGCTGTGGCGACATATTATAAAACTGCTCCCAGCAGATATGAAAATGTATTAATAAGGAAAGCATGTTAACCATTAGTCCCCCAAGCTAATGGCGGTTGGAAAATCCTGAAGTGGGAGGTTGCTAATTTCAATTATTATTTTATAGAGTAATATCTCTGTATTAAGGGTTAATAGTATATTTTATGCCTTGTTTAATGCTCAATTGTATGTATGTTCTATGTTTTACATGTCCGAGTGAATGTTTAAGGCGGTATCATTATAAAAAGGAACAATGTATGGTTTAGTATTTTACTGTATTGTATCATATTGCATTTATCTTAAATCAATTTACATTGCATTTAACGAATAGAAATGTTAAAAAATTTGAATTTAAATGTTTTGTAAATATTCTTTAGGAATCATACGCAAATAAAGAAATCATAATTTTATCAATCTTTAAAAACATGAATGAATTTTATTAACAGTTGTTGAAAGAGTCGAAAAATAGTTCACTATTTCCAGTTTATATTTGTTATATTGCATTATGAAATCAGTAACTAAAAGGATATGTTTTATTATTTACAATGTTCACAATTGTACAACAGTTGTATTCAGTGTTAAAGAATTACATTTTAACCTGGCTCAGTCAAAGGATGCAAAGGAGTGATTGACATTTTCAAATTTGTTTCAATTAAATTGTAATACATCATTTATTTTAAAGTGCATCATAAAAAATTACAAGTTTAAAATTATTATAAAAAATGTATACACGTTTGTAAAGGGTACTTTCCATATGCACTGGTCACTGTCTTCAATTGAAGTGTTTAATATTGCTTGTAGGCGTGGTTGAATAAGATGCACATGGTCTAAAGCACAAACAGCAGGTGTGTTTGTTGTAATGCAAGTTTGGCAGAGTAGTTCTGTACGATGATTAGTTGATGTACATTACGCATGCGCAGGTCATTGTTTGCACACACTGTTTATGGACTAAGCAGTGTTTTTTTTGCCAAAAACAAAAAAAACACGCTGCTGTTTTTTCTAAATTGAACAGCAGGTAAGCGTATAAGCAAACATGTTGCGTATGTGTTATGTGCAGTTGTGGAAGTTTTTATAAGAAAATATG
Organism: Ambystoma mexicanum; assembly: GCF_040938575.1. NCBI lineage: Eukaryota > Metazoa > Chordata > Amphibia > Caudata > Ambystomatidae > Ambystoma > Ambystoma mexicanum. The sequence continues at coordinate 1,035,344,441 of NC_090921.1, forward strand.
ATACAGCCAAAATGTAAGTGTATTTGGCATTACACATGTGGACATATTTGTAGGGTTGCAGCATTATTCCAGTTATTATGCATGCATGTGCATTTGTAGTGTTGTAATGTTATAGTGTTATTCCTGTCATGTCAGTAGAAGTATAGGCACAGTTATTACAATGTACATGTGCACAATGTTTGTGTATGAATATGCATTTTGTAATTGCAGTTTCATGTAGTGAAAGTTATTGTACTATGTTGTTTGCATGCTTGTTTATAGATTATGCACGTGTTCCTTTTATATGTATTTTTCATGTGCTTGAATGTCATTTAAAAGTTTTTTTTCAAATGTAGGGTAAAACAAATTGTTGCTTTTTGAAGACTCTTGGGTGTTGTAGCTGGAGCATTACACATGCATACTGCTAAGTGTTTCACCATTTGGTTAAACAAAGGTGGAATGGCACCTTATCGAGATGGAAACTGGCAGGAAATGATTGATAAACATTGTTATCAAGCCGCCTGATCCATGTTGATGGGAACCATCTTGGCTACAAAAGAGGAACAGCAATTTGTTTTAATATTGAAACTGATCTGCTACAACTACTGGTTTCACATTTGCCCCACACCTAGATTCTGGCACCATGGATGTGGATTGGGACTGCAGTCCAACCCCCTTCCTGGGCCACACCCACACAAAGGCATCACTATCCCACGAAAGCAGCGGCTTTCCTGGGCAAGGGCATGACTTTATAAGGACTTTCCTGACCTGGCAGGGAGAAGGCCAAACAATATGGCCAAAGAAAAAAGCAAAAATCTCGTGGCATGGCCATTTTAGGGCAAAAGCCAAGTTTAAGTAGCCATACGCAGTAAACGTGAATCTGCACATTAAGAATAATGCAAACAATTGTAAAAATATATCTGCTACCACCAGCTGGTCTTTAGGCACATATAAAAGTAACCAAAAATCTGATGCGTAAAAATCTAGGGCGATACAAAAGTATCTCCATTGTGCTGCATTGTAAGGGGTTTTGAAAATAAAAAGTACAAGAATGGGGGACGTGGTGTAACGCTCACCTGGTTCCCACGGAGGCGCGGCTTCGAAGGCGCAGAACTCTGAAGATGGACAGGAAGGGCCCCTCTATTCTGGCTTCCCTGGCTCGTTGGATACCCTCCTTAGGGTTTGGAAGGATGAGCTCTCCATCCTGCTTCTGATGCAGGGGCGCGTTGAAACCCAGTTACTTCACTGGATTGAGGATTGATGGGAGTTCAGGTAAGCTTGACTGTTCAGGTAAGGCGCTGTAAAAGTTCTGTTCAAAAGTTCAAGCTTAATAATAATGTTCGTTGTCTAATTGCAGCAAGCGGTAATGCTTATGTCTTTTTCCCCTTAGGGGCCGGGGTTCGGAGTGCCAGAGATATGGCGCCGACCCGAAGTGAAACAGTTCTGGATGAGCGCTCAGGTAATGTCTTTGCATTCGCTCATTCAATGTCTTTGTCTTTTTTCCCCATAGGGGCCGGGGTCCGGAGATGCCAGGAAGCGGCAGGACCCGAAATGCAGTGGGAATAATCCAACAGGTAAGACTTAAAAGGAAACTGAGCTTTCCTTATTCCTTTTCTCCCTCTCACCTTTGTTCTTTTCTTTTTTCCTCTAGGCGCCGGGGCGTAGCTGAATCCGGAAGATCGGTGCTGAAGATGGAAGCGCCTTGCAAAGGTGAGTAAAATGCAGCGCTGCAGCGATCGAAACGAAATGCCTTTAAAATGATGTCTTCCTTTTCAGGGCCGTTGGAGAAATGACTCCGGGATGCAGATTTAGCAGGTAAGGGCTTTTCTTCTCCTATTCTCTTCCTTTCTCCCCTTGCAGGTGTTCCAGGGTGCTGGCAGGCGTGGCTGAAGTCAGGATGCAGGAGCTGACACGGTGAGCGTCCAGCTGCTAGGTGCAGAACAACGCGAAGCATGTGTGGCTGTTCGGGTGGGGTTTAAATAGCCTTGGAAGAAGTTCCTGGTATGTATCCTTCCACCAATCAGGTATGTATCCTTCCCCGACCACACCCGGGTGGTGAAGTAGTCCTACAGGTTAAGTAGTCCCATTCAGGCCTCAAGAGGGCCTGGATGAAGCAGCAAGGTCTGCATCAGGTAAGTGTGCACCCAAGCACTTAAACACATATCCTCTTCTATGAGCCTGGCGCCTAAGGCGCCAGAACTGGGGTCCGCTATGAGCCTGGCGCCTAAGGCGCCAGGACTGAGTCCAAAGGGCCCCGACTTGGGCCTGCTGAGACTTCCCTGGGGAAAATGATGTCTGCCTCTGGGGTTGCTGGGCCCGGCCTGACTCCTTAGAGGTAGGCATCATGACACGTGGCCGAGCAGCAATGAAGATGGCTGCATAGTGGAAGAGCTCTGAAGAGGGAGAGAATACTACCTTCCATAACACCACTATTCTTCGATGTTATGAAGAAATAATTGACAACATTCAACGCGTAAGGTTAATATATGCAGCATTATAAAGTTTTATGCTTAAATTGCTGATATTAAATCAGACTGCACCTGAACATTATGCTACGCGTTACTTCATGAAGCCGTTACGCGTATGGATTTTGCTTCAAACAATATAAATAATTGATTCTGACATCAGCTATTAACTTTCTCTTACCGGCAAATCCTTATGGACAAACGTGGATGTGTTCTGCATCTTGAAAGCTTTTATTTCTGTCAGAAGGCTTGCGTGGATATGTTCGTGTGAGGAAGAAGCTAAGGGCCTTGAGCAGCAACCTTGCGTGGGAGGTACCAGACGCGGCACGTCAGCAAGGCGGACCGCAGCAACAAAGGGATTCTGCTCTTCATAAAATACGTTTACTCTCCACAACAAAGCTAACAAGTGCAATTAAAAAGGCACACGCTTTACACGGCAGCCAGAAATAAAACAGTTATATTCTTTTTGGATTATTTCTGCCTTTCTTCTGAAGTGCTTTTTTTTACTGAATATTGGATAACACCAACTTTTATCTGAATAACTTCAGTTATACTTTAAGGCTGTAATTTTTTTCCATTATACATCTGCTAATTGACTAACAAGCCATTATGTAGCTATCAGAATTAGCAGAGTTTGCATACCTATATATTTTTTAATCAATCTGAGCCTTTTTAAATGCTACTAAGTCCATTACCATCAGATTATCACAACCCGCAATTGGGCTAATCTAATATATAACTGGATTTATGTTTTTCAAAGGGCATATTTTATCTAACAATACCTATATAAACCTATAATTCTACTAACACCATTTTCTTCACGTGTACTTCCATTTTTACAACTCTAATCCAACTATGTTGACGTCAGAAAACTCATCCATTAACACATGCATGGAACAAAATACTGCAAGAACTTGGTAGCATCCGTTCTTTGATTGCGCTCATCTTCCATTCAAAATGAACTGAAAGAATTCAAGAATGATGTTAAATTCTTTACCGGCAGATTGGATGAAGCTGAAGAAAGAATCAGCCGAGTGGAAAGGATAGGAATGTATGCAAACCAAAATACTACAATTAGAGGAGGGTATTACTGAATTGGAAGACAGGAATCGCAGCGATAACTTGCATTTTTATGGTGTCCCTGAAAAGTCTGAAGGAGATGATACCATTAGCTTTCTAACAAATTGGATCCCTTCTACTTTTGGTATTACATTATCACCTCTATTAGAGATCCAACATGCTCATATCAGATCTAGATTTACCAGAACAGATGCCTCACCAAGACCCATCATTGCTTGTTTCCTTCGTCAGCAATTGAGACAAATTCTTCAAGCAGCCAAGAAGAAGTCACATTCTTTTCTAAAACAAAAAGTCTTCATTTCTCCTGACTTTTCTAGTGCTACCCAGGCAAAGAGGAAAAGATTTTTGGACTCAAGACCTAAGCTTAAATAACTTAACATTAGGTATGGCCTAATTGACCCAGCTAAAATGATTATCACAATTCCTGATGGCCCCATCAAAGAGTTTACAAACCCCGATTACCTATATGATCTTCTACAAGCTCTACAAACTACCCCAATGGACGCAGCACCTTCAATTCTTTCAACTAACTCCTAATCAGACTCTCTTATTCCATTTCCTACCTATAAGACTTCCAAATATCAACATATAAAATGTACCCCTAAACATAGTCGGTCTACTTCCTCTATTCTATTGTAAATACCCTCTACTTCTAATCACCATAGAGACAAATCTAGATCACCAATTAAATCTATGGAACCTTCGTTCACCACATGAAACAGATACGTTTTGACAATTCTTAGCTTTTACTTGATGTTGGTTTATTACAACAATCTATTTCAATGGTTAAACATGTTTTCTTCCTTTTTTTGTTTATCCGTTCTTCATAACTATTTGGATATTATGATTAGCTTTTAACTTTATTTCTACTTTATCTTTCTCATCTCCATCTCTTTCAACTGTGCTCTTCTCATCTTCACACCCGACACCCCCTACGAGATTCTCGTACTCTTTTGTTAGAGACAACATTTACTGTATTTTCTTAACACTTAACTTCTTTTATCTAATCGCTTTTATCACCTTCATTATGTTACTCTTCCTTCTATTATGTTGCATTCTCCTCCTAATGTTCTTCCCCATTTGCTTCAAATTCCCATCCAGTTGCAATTGTACCTATTCTATAGTTCAGTTGATCTTTCTAAGAATATATTTACAGAAAGTTGATCATAATTATATCTTACGTTTATTGGCTCAAACAGGAAACATCATACTAATGCATTTCTATGTCCATTAAGAATATTATGTGAAATGTAAAGGGTTTAGGACACCTAATTAAGCGTAGCAAGATTATTTCATTACTTTCTAAACAAAAGTCTGATATTATTGGTTTACAAGAGACCCATTTGAGTTCTGATGCAGATCTTAAAATAAAAGCATCATGGTCCAGCCCTACTTTTTTTACTAATGCTTTTGACAAAAAAAAAGGTGGAGTGTGTGTTTTGATTAACATGTGGATTTTACACTAATTAACAAGAAGGATCCGGAATGTAGATGTATTATAATTGAATGTATTATTAACAATCTCCCCGCAACTATTATCAATGTATATGGTCCAAAAAATCCTAATCCTGCCTTTTAGTTACTGTTACTTACTAAGCATTCACTAAAATCATGTGATACTATTATTTTTTGTGGGGATATGAATCAGATTGTGGATTTCACCTTAGGTCGTAAATCAAATTCTAATTTTATTAATTCCAAATCCCATAAATGCGACTTAAACTTAATACAAAATCTTAACCTAATAGATTCTTGGCGTTTGTGATCCTCAAACAGAATTTTCTTTTTACTCCCCAACTCATCAATCCTATTTGAGACTTGATTATATTTTCGTTAACTCAACTCTAGTTCCCTCTATCTTAAACTCAGAAATTGATCCAATAACCTTATCCGATCATGCCTTAGTTTCCACAATACTTGAATGGTCTCCCTCCAACATATCACCAAGATGGAGATTAATTCATATCTCCTAAAAGACCAAACTTTCATAGATAAAACTAATGCGTTTATCAAAGAATTATTTTTCTTCAATAATCTTCCTCAACACACTTTGGTACATAACAATTGGGATGCATTCAAAGCCTCCTTAAGAGGTTTTATTATCCATTATGTTGCAAGTAAAAAAAAAAAAAAAAAAGCAGGTTGAACGTTCTCATAAATCTTTGTTCGCTATAATACAAATGAGAAAAATCATATTTAGATAACCCAAATCCTAATATACTTAAAACCCTTACAAAAAAAAACTATTGAATTCAACAAAACATGTACAGACAAGGCAGCCCACTCTAGTCTTAAATCAAGAACCAAAATATATAATAATCCTAATAAAGCTGCCAAAATGTTAGCTTCGTATCTCAAGAGAAAGAATGTGAAATCACTCATATAATGTCCCCAGAAGGTTTTAGATTATCTAGCCCAAAAGATATATTAATAATGCATTCATTAATTTTTACTTGAATTTATACTCTGATGATTCTTCCATCGATTCTGAAAATATCAACTCTTTTTTCCACAATATGAAACAAAACTAACATATAATTCAATAGATTTTTCTACCCTAGATTCTCCTATTACTATTACAGATATTAAACAAGCCATTCACAATCTCAAACCTAATAAGGCTCCCGGCCCACGTTGGTTGATCTGTTGATTTTTATAAAACCTTTACTGATCCTTTAGCTCCTAAACTCTTAGAATTATATTCCCACTTTCTTAGTATAGGACAAAGCCGCAGATCTTTTTGTGAAGCCCTTCTCATTCTCTTTCCTAAACCCGATAAGGATACTTCGAATGTCAAAAATTATCGGCCCATTTCTCTTAATAACTCGGACTCAAAGATGTATGCCAGAATTGTAGCCAAACGCTTAGAATCTCATCGTGATCAATGTGGATTCATTAAAGGATGGAACGCTTCCTCTAATTCTAGATTGGTATTCAACATTGTAGCTCATGGCCAAAATACAAAAGTATCTTTGGCCCGTATTACTCCTGATGCTGAAAAAGCATTTGATCGTGTCTCCTGGTCTTTTTTATTTCATGCTTTAAAATGGCAAGGCCTTCATCCCTATTTTATTAATTTAATCAAAATATTATATCTTATACCCACCACTCAAATTCTAATTAATAATTCTCTCTCCTTCATTTACAATACAAAGGGGTACTCAACAAGGCTGTCCTCTCCCCCCCCCATTGCTTTTTAATCTAGCGTTAGAACCCTGCATCAAAATATTAGATTAAACACAAATATTAAAAGGTATCACTTTAAATATAGAAACCAAAATCTCTGCTTATGCCGATGACATTCTTGTTTACCTTTCGGATCCAGCCTCTTCTATTCTACACTTACTCTCTACCATTAATGATTATTCCATAGTTTCAGGGTACAAATTTAACTTTGACAAATCAGAAATTATGTCCCTTTCCCATGCATGTAATTGATCAAATACCCCACTATTGGGATTATCTTGGCAACCCTCCCATATTAAATACCTTGTTACAGAAGATATAATAAATACCATTAACCTTAACACTAAATCACATTATTAAAAAAGTTACTGATCTCATTGATAAATGGTCACCTCTCCATCTTGGTGGGGTTGTTTAGACACTATTAAGATGATGATTACTCCTATTGTTTTATATTCACTATGTATGATCCCAATTACAATCTTTGGAACAATAAGACTCCTCGTATCACATCTAACAAACTGAAAAATCTCTAAATTCCTTGGTGGCGTTAAATTTCAGAATGTTCAACTTTATCATAAACCCTTTGCCTTGAAACAACTTGTTACCTTTCTATACCATGAATCTTCCCCTAACAATGCTCCTCTTTGGATAGCTATTGAGGCAAACATAATTTCCCAACTTTCACTTTCCCATTTTCTTGTAATGTCTTCATGGCCTAATATCACATCTTACCCTTCTCTTCACTTTCTCAAAAATGTTTGGAACAAATTATTAGATAGCTTTTTTCAGAAGAGCAAACTTGATATCTTTTTATGGTTTAACAAACACAATTCTACCAAATCTAATCTATTGGCCATACATAGATGGTACTCTTCAGGGATTAGATCTGTTAAACAATTAATCCAAAGTGGCACTGCTATTCCCTTTACTAATATTTGCACACAATATAATATTCCTGCATCTGATCACTTGTTTCATACTTCATTAATTAAATTTTTTAAAAATTGTCTACCCACATTTAAACAGAAATCCCCTAATCCTCTTTTAAATCTATTAGTTAATAATCCCTTAAATAAAGCTGCAAAATTCTATTTGTTCTTAAATGACCCTCTCTCTCCTAAATCCTTCAATCTCAACATAATTAGAAACTGGGAAACTGATTGGAACTTTCAGCCTTCTCTAGATAAATGGACTAAGATTTGGAAAAATTGTCATTCAGCATCTTCTGCTGCCAACCTCATCCAAGCTTATTTTTTTATTTTACATAGGGCCTTCCTCACTCCACAACACATTGCTAAAAATGGAATTGGTGCCTGCAACAAATGCTGGCCATGCAATGACTCAAATGCAGATTGTACACACATGATTTTCAATTGTACTGCTGTTTATTCTTTCTGGACAAAGGTTTGGCATCAGATACAACTCAGAACCTTTAACAATTGCGAATTTGATGATTGGTGCCTTAGTCAACCTTGTTATTAGCCAATCTGGCTCTACATATTTATTTAAATTATTCATTATTATTGCTTTTCTTAATATAACTAGTAACTGGAAAAATTATTTTAACCTCTTGTATAATCTATGGTGAAACTCAATTTGCTCGACTCATCGAATAGAACGTTATGCTTCAATTAATTATTCTTTACATCATTTTAAATAAGAAATGGAATAGATTCTTACATTACTTGAATACTAATGTATAATTCATAGAAATGTTTAGTAATCTCCCCCTTTTTATTTATTTCCTTCCACTTGTCTCATGTTTGTCTTATTGTCTGGTTTTTCCCCTAATTTCACATAATTAATGCTACATCTTTTCAGTTCATTGTACATATTTAACATTATTTCGTTTTTACTTCTAGCATCACTTATTATTCCATTGGAACAGTTTTCATTGTACTGAGGTATGTTACTTTACAAACATATGTTAACCCAGATCTGAAATTGTATACATTATATATTACTAATAAAATAATAATAATAAAAAAAAAGAAAAGTACAAGAATTCAAAAGGGAAATAGTTTGCCAGCACTGATAGGGTGAAGGAGTGATCAGTTTCTCCATAACAATGAGCAAAAGGGAACTGAAGCAGAAGGCTTTACTGCCTTTCAAAAAGTCAGGCAAGATAGAAACAGAGCAAAAAGAATGGGTTCCATCGGAAACTATGGAGGGAAAGTTGCAAAGAGAGAAATCTTTCCCAACACAAGGGTACAGTGCAACATGTCCACTTACAGCAGTGGTAGGACACCTGCAGGTTCCTGGATGTTTTGGACTACAACTCCCATGGTCCCACATTGAATATGCTGGCTAGGGCTGATGGGAGTAGTAGTCCAAAACATCTTCATGGACAAAAGTTGCAGCCGCTGTCTAAGACAAAGGGCCTCATTGGGACCCTGGTGGTAGCCGTGCTGCCGCCGGCAATGATTTTTTTCCGGGGCCCAGAAAAGGGCAATAACCGTGTCATGCCGACCTTGGCGGAACCGGTTATTGCCCTTTTGTGGGCTCTGGAAAAAACCATTCCCCATTCCCGTTGAGCCCCACAGGCGTTCCTTAGCGGGTCCCGCAGCAGTCCTCGTAATAGGGCAGCCCGTAATGAGCGGTGCCGGTCCCGTACCGGCACCGTTCATTACGGGACCGCCAGGGTCCTAATGAGGCCCAGAGTAAGTTACTGGATCACCATTCCTAAGCTCAAGAATGATTGTACTTTTGTAGTGCATTGACAAAACAAATTGCCTAAGTGCTTTGCAAGTGTAAACTAAAATATTATGTAAGCTTAATTTCTAAAACAAGCTTTACAAAGAACCGACTCGACTTTTTTCTTTTTGTGGCTTTACTGTTAGATGAACAAGTTACTTACGAACTGGTAACGTTCTTTCGTCTGGATGTTCCTGCAACGTATTCCACATCTTTGACATGTAATGTCCACAGCTGTGCACTTCGGAAACTTTTTCGGCAGAGGGCGTCCTGCGTCAATGGCGTCGGGTCAATGTCCCTCGAAGGCCTCCGTCGAGGGCGACATCACAGGATGTTATAAATAGGACGCACGGCGCCCGTAGCCTCATTTTAAGTTTTTTCCCTCAGAACGTGTGGCACCAGTCTCATGCCTGCTTGACTACACTTAGCCTTGGGGAAATGGAAGCTGCAATCGCATAGGAAATTTTCCTGAATGGCAGGCTGGGAGGGCGATGTGTTATACGTTGGAGGAACATCCAGTCGAAAGAACTTTACCAGTTGGTAAGTAACTTGTTCTTCGAACGGATGGTGTCCTTCAACGTATTCCACATCTTTGACAGTCTCCCAAAGTAGTACCAGTAAATGGAGGAGGGAAAAGAATTTAGAGTACCCAATTAGATTGTGGAATAAAGAACCGCCTTCCCAAAGGCCATATCCTGACCATGGATCGTATTCAGGGAATAATGTTTTACAAAGGTGTGGATGGAAGCCCATGTAGCGGCATCACAAATATTCCTAATAGGAACCCCCACCACTGGAGGGCGGTGGAAGTAGCCACGCCCCTAGTGGAATGAGCTCTCAACCCTTCAGGAGGGTCCTTACCCTCCAATTGGTAACACTCCGTAATGCTAAGAATAATCCACCTGGACAAGGTCTATTTGGAAACAGCTTGGCCCAATCAGTGTCCAGCATATCCTACAAAGAGTCGATTGTCCACTGTGACCCTGGACATCCTAGAAATGTAAAAAAGCTCAGAGCTCTCCTAGGATCCAACCGATGGAGTTGCTCCTCTTCCTTACCAGGATGAGGAGGAGGGTAGAAAGATGGAAGAACCACATTTTGACTCAAATGGTATTCAGAAACTACCTTAGGTAGAAAAGAGGGATGTACTCCTAGTACAACCCTGTCCATGTGAAACACAGTAAAGGGTGGCTTAGATGAAAGCGCCTGCAATTCACTCACTCTGCGAGCGGAAGTAACCGCAAGCAGGAACACCGTCTTGAAGGACAGTAATCTCAAAGGACAAGAGTGCAAAGGTTCAAACAGAGCACCCATGAGAAATTTCAAAATCAAATCCCAAACCGGCACCTGGAAAGGGGATGGCAGGAATACATTAGTCAGTCCTTTAAGAAACTGAGAAATCAAAGGAATCTTAAAGTGAGAACATTCTTCAGAAGAGTACTTAAAGATAAACAGCGCCACCAGGTAACCTTTAATGGTACCCACTTGAAGGCCTTTGTGGGCCAAAGAAAGTAAGAAAGATAAAACCATAGGAATGGAGCACTGAAAAGGATCAAAATTGTGATCTCTGCCTCAGTCCCAGAATTTACGCCAACGGCACAGGGATTTTGTTGCAGGCCGCACGACCAAAATCAACACCTCCATCACAATATGCGGGAGGCCCCAATCCTTCAACCGCAACCTTACAGATACCAAGTGTGAAGGTTGAGAGTCTTGCCCTCTGGATGGAGAACCTAACCTGACCCGACCTCAGTACCACCCCCGTGAGATCCCCCCGGCGCGCAAGAGAGCAGATCCTCTTGGAAGGGAAGACGGCGTTGAGGGCAGATGGACATTTCTAGAAGGTCTGGGTACCACGCTCTCCTGGCCCAATCCGGAGCAATGAGGATCATGTGAGAACCAAACCTCCGTAACACTTGAGGAATGACGGGGACTGGAAGAAACATGTACATCAGTGGGAATGACCAATCCATCACAAACACGTCTCCCAAGGCTCCTCTTGGAGGAAATTCCCATGAGCAGAATCTCTCGCACTTCCGGTTGACACTGGTGTCGAAGAGATCCAATTGTGGGGTTCCCCAAAGGGCGAAGATCTCTTGAAGGACTTCCCGAGCCAACTCCCACTCCTGAGAGACCGTGCTTTGCCTGCTCAGAGCATCCGCTGCTGCATTTTCGTCTCCGGCCAGATGAACAGCCGAGAGCAAAATTTCCTTCTGGATGGCCCAGAACCAGAGCTGCATTGCCTCTCTGCACAACGGAAGTGACCCTACCTCTCCCCCCTTTTTGTTGAGGTAATGCATGGCCACTGTGTTGTCCGTCATGATCAGGACACTCTTCTCCCCGGCTAGCCTGCTGGCCCTCAGCTCTAACAGATTGATGTGGAGTCTGGACTCCGAAGGAGACCAACGACTGCTGGCAGTCAATTTGTTGGCATGAGCGCCCCATCCTGTGAGGGAAGCATCCGTCACTACCGTCACCTCTGGCCACGGTTGCCAAAACTGTTCCCCCCCTCATCAGGTTCCCTTTATCAGCCCACCACACAAGATCCTGGCAGACCGAGAGTGGCATCTGAACGGGATCCGACATCTTGCTGGAGAACTGTGACCACTGCATCTTGACCCACTCCAGGGATCTCATCCGCAGCCGGGACTTTGGCACCAGAAAAATGCAGGATGCCATGAGGCCGAGCAATCTTAAGAATTCCAAAGCCGGGAAACTCTGGGCATGTTGAAACTTGTCCACCACCTGCACAATGTGATGAGCCCTTACCTTGGGAGGCGAGCACTTCCCCAAGGACGTGTCTAAAGCAGCCCCGATGTACTGGAGCTGTTGGGAATATGTCAGATGCGACTTCTTGAAATTCAGGGAGAAGCCCAGCCTGTGGAGGGTACGGCAGGTGACACCAAGATGAGCCAAAGCTAGCTCGGGAGAGCACACCCAGGTCAGCCAGTTTTCCAGGTAGGGGTAGATGTGAATTCCCCCCCCCCCCTCGCCTGAGGTATGCTGCCGCCACCACCATTAGCTTGGTGAAGACTCTCGGGCGGAGGTCAATCCGAACGGCAGGGCCCGAAACTGAAAGTGCGAGTCGCCAGCCGCAAATCTCAGGTACTTCCTGTGCGCGGGATGAATCGGCACATGAAGGTAAGCATCCTTGAGGTCCAGAGACACCAACCAATCCTGAAGTTGAAGGTCCTGGAGGACTTGAGAAAGAGTGACCATCTTCAACTTGTCCTTCCTGAGAAGTTTGTTCAACCAATGCAACTCCATGATGGGTCTCAATCCCAGTCTTTCTTTAGGATCAAAAAATAAGGGGGGCAGGGGGGAATACCATCCCCGGTTCCTCTCCACTACAGGCACCAGTTCTATAGCACCTTTCTCCAGCAGGCTCAAGATCTCCTGCGCAAGGAGCGGATCCGGAAGCTTCAAAGATAGTTTCCCCGGTGGATTGTCGCGAGGCCGCTGAATGGAGGAAAGGCAGTTGCCGTGGGCTATGGTATCCAGAACCCAAGCATCTGAAGTAATGACACGCCATTCTTCGAGATGCTGAGACAGTCTGCCCCCAACCGGCAAACCATGGGACATGGCCTCATGACTGTTTGGAAGCGGCTGCGGCAGTGCCTGAAGGCAAGAGGCAGCTGCCCGAGCGGCTTTGGCACGACGATTTCCCCGTCCACCACGGGTACTTTTCCGCTGGCCCCTTTGACTGGCGACCCCTCTCGTTCTACCAAAGGAGGAGTAGTAACGAAAGGAACCTCCCCTCCACTGCTTCCCCTAGGACGGAAAGGCAGAGGTTGACGCACTGCGGCGCTTAAAGATTTCACTGCAGCTTTTGAGGTCTGCAACCTCTCAAGGCTCTCGTCAGCCTTGCTGCCAAACAAATGTGCGCCATCAAAGGGCATGTTCAGAAGACGGGCCTGCACATCCGTAACAAACCCCGACTTCGACAACCACGCAAACCTGCATAGAACGGTGCTCGTAGCCATGGACTGGCAAACACTGTTGGCCGTATTCAAACCAGACTGAAGGGATTCACACATAGCATCCTTGCCGTCCTGCACGAGAGCAAGGAACCCATCCCTTTCTTCGCCCTTGGGAATATGCTCAGCCGCCAAAGAAACACAATTCCACAGAATGTGTGAGAACCTTGCCAAGGCACACGTGGAGTTGGCCGATTTCAAGGCCATGCGCCCAGCAGAAAATACCTTCCGGGCCCAACCATTGAAGCGCTTGTTGTCCCTATCCGGAGGGATGGTAGGGTACGCCGCCTGCCTCGAGGTAGGCGTGGCCGCCTGAACCACCCAACTCTTGGGAGTGGGACGAGTAGATAAATAGCTGGGGTCGCTAATGGAAGGGCGCTATTTCTTAGTCAAAGACTTACAGCCGGAAGAGATTCCGGGGACTGCCAAGCAGTTGCAACCCTTTTCTGCAAGGTAAGATGAAATGGCAAAACAGGGTCAGAGGACGGACCTTGATCTAAAATATCCGTCAGATTATCCTGCACAAAGTCTTCAGGAGAACTGGACCAGCCCAGATACTCCGAGATCCTCGCAATCAGCCTCCTGTACGAAGACACTGCATGAGCCCCAGGCTCAGGCCTACCGAATTCTACTTCCGAAGAAGTGTCCAACCCACTGGCATCATGGAGGGTCTGCCGCAACTCCTCAACTGACTGTCTCCCGAAAAAAGTGGAGCATCCTCAACCTCAGACCTTTTCTCCTCTTCATAAATGTCAGCCAGAGGGAGATGAAACCCAGGCCTGGTGACAGAAGAGGGCCTGGAGTAGAAAACTGGCCTCACAGACTTCAACGGAGCCTTCCATGGAGGATCCACGATATCCGAGACGGACACGGCGCCGAACAAGTCAACGCAGGCCCGATCCCTCAATAGGTTGCTGTGTTCTCGCTGGAGATGAGGACAGAGACACGTCTCTTTCGACTCTTCGAATCTTGTCCGTACGGGAACCCGAAGGCTCCTGATGCGAGTCGCGGACCCGAGCCCTAAGGCGTGCGAGCCACGGTACGAGACCGATCCTGGCCGACTTCGTCAGAAGGCACGACCGGACCCACCCCCTGCGATTGAAAAATCGCTAAACATGGATTGTTTAAACGCCGCCCATTCCTCCGGAGTCGAGGACTTCGTAGGGCACGTAACCTTCCTCGAGGCACCATCCTCAGAGGAGGACGGGGAAGGCGACCGGTGACATCGCTTCCTAGAGTGCCGGGACGTGGAAGACGAGTGGCGGGAACCACTCCGGGACCGAGATCCCCGGGACGCCTTCCGACGTGGAGAGTCACCACTCGAGTCGTCCCTTGAGTCGTTGGTGGAAACCCCCTTGGACTTGGAAGTTAGGGACTTAACGGGCTTAAAGCCCCTACCTAGCTGGAGCTTCCCCTTCCGCTCCCACAAGGCCTTGGCAGTCAGCAACTGGCATTTCGAGCAGTCATCTGTGTCTTGCGACTTGCCCAGGCACCACAAACAAATGCAGGGGGTGAGGGGGGGGTCGGTGAGCGACATTTTCGACTTGCAGTCCCCAACAGGTCTTGAAGCCAGACCGCGGAGTCGGAGGGATCAAAGAGAAAGACATCGTTAAGATGAACACACAAGGCGCGCCGAGTCTCACAAAGTTAACACATTCACAAAAAAACGGAATGTAGGATACGGGCGTCGTGCTTCCTATTTATAACATCCTGTGATGTCGCCCTCGACGGAGGCCTTCGAGGGACATTGACCAGACACCATCGACGCAGATCGCCCTCTGCCGAAAAAGTTTCCAAAGTGCACAGCTGAGGACATTACATGTCAAAGATGTGGAATACGTTGGAGGACACAATCCATTTGAAATATAGTTATGCAAACAGGTTATATTATTTCCCTAGCCAGATGCTCCTTGCCTCCTGCTACATGTTCGTAGTGTCCTGGCCCCTTACAAGGCAAAAGCACTCTACCCATGCCAACCCCTGGTTTACGGAGAACCTCCAAAATCTAAGAGCCAAAAAATGCCAGGCCAAAGCAGCATGGAAGAAAACACCAAAATTATGCCCTTATGACCCTATTCAAATCCATAGCCAGATCCTACAAACTAGCAATAACCCAAGCTAAGGCCACGTCATACAATGACCGAATTGCGAATGCAAATTCGAATACAAGTGAGTTATTCATCATACTTAAGGAACTGTATGCCGCTACCCCAGACCCGACGGGCATTACCAAAGACGTAACATGGTGCTCAAACATACAAGAGGCGCATCGCCACACTACAAGACACATTTCCACAAAGCAATCCACCATGAAAACCCTGTCTCCAACACCACACCCAGCCGACCAAGCTCAAGCCACCCCTTTCAACAAGTCTCAGAAAGGGAAGTAGCCTCCATCATGGCCAACCTCAAACCATCCAGGTGTAAAGGGGACATCTGCCCCCGCCCCTGTAATCAAAGCGTGCGCAAAAGCCCTCACTCCTTTCATCACCAGTTTCATCAATGCCTCCTTCCTCACTAGCACGGCCCCCGCCGCAATAAAGGAATCTTGGATCCTCCCCTTTCTAAAAAAGCCTGCACTAGACCCAACCACACCCACCAACTATCACCCCATCACGACAGTCCCTTTTCTGCTCAAGATTCTAGATAGTGCTGCATACATACAAATCCAGCACTTTCTAGAATCAAACCAAATCCTAAGTCTGCGCCAATCGGGCTTCAGACCCGGTCACAGGACTGACTCAACCCTTTAACCTAAAAATCAACTGGACTCCTTCAGAGACGAAGGTAGGCCAGCCCTGCTACTCCTCCTGGACCTCTCTGCTGCATTTGACTTAGCAGACCATATAATATTCTGTAGTCATCTAACCTCAGCAGCCAGCTTCTCAGCAGAAGCCACTGCCTGGGTAGCCTCTTTTCCTAGCTGATTGATCAATCAGAGTCTTCTCTGAAGTCGCATCTGCCCCGCCCTCCCCCATATTGTGTGGAGTGCCCCAAGGGTCCTGTGTCTCACCAACTCTCTACAATATTTTTACCAAATCCCTCTTCGGCCTACTGGAATCCATTGACATTTCCTACACAAATTATGCCGATGACACGCAAATTCTGCTACCCCTCACTGCCAACTACCCCAAAGACTCCAACACTCTGAACACAACCTACTCCATCATCCAAACCTGGATGGCAGCCAATAGCCTATGCCTGAATGATGAAAAACAGATCCTGCTAGTAGGGCTCCCTTCAGTGAAAAAAAACATCAATCCCCAATATCTGAACTTTAACATAGACAATCTGCAATTATCAGTCTCCACCTCGGTGAAGCCTCTAGGCATCTACCTAGACTCTGCGCTCACTATGATACGCCAAGTAAACACCATCGCGACATCAGCTGCCTACCCCTGGAAGCTTATTAGGATGTATACGAATTGTTCGAACTACAATTGTTCGAATCACAATTGACCTTTGCACAATTGACCGAATTGTGAAGGTCAATTGTTACATATCTGCGGGGGGGGGGGGGGGGGGGAACCACCCACAACCCCCTATATATATATATATATATATATATAACAATGCATTACTTACCGTAAAAGCATTTCTGATGGTTGTATCTGCTTAGATTCACATGCTGTGCATAGGTCCGACATCCAGTGGTCACTGCGGAGTATTGCATTTTGTTTTTCGTAGTCGAAAAGGGGACGTCGACAAGGCGTGTCTGTAACACTATCCCTATAGTGATGTGTGTTGTACCCACAATCCCTCACGCGTCGAGGTCCCTCGGTTTGTATTTTTCTGCCCTGAGGGAGCCTTCTAGACGTGAGTGAGTACAGAAAAGAGAGAAATATAGAAAGATGTCTATGTTCCTTCCATCCGAGCGGGGAGGAAGGGTGGGCGCATGTGAATCTAAGCAGATACAACCATCAGAAATGCTTTTAAGGTAAGTAATGCATTGTCTTCTGATGTTTGTTAATCTGCTTAGAATCACATGCTGTGCATAGACTAGCGAGCAGTACCCGGAGTTGGCGGTGGGTTATGAGAAGGAACAGTAGAGAAAAGATGTCTTAATACTGCCTGTCCCACCTGGGAGTCAGATCTAGAGTGTGCATCTAGACAGTAGTGTTTTGTAAAGGTGTGCACAGAACTCCAGGTAGCCGCTTTGCAGATGGACTCAAGGGGAACATTTGCAATGAATGCTATGGGCGCCCCCGTGCCTCGAGTAGAATGTGCTCTTGGCCTAAAGGGCAGTTCTCTCTTAGCAAGAGTATAGCAGAGAGTGATGCATTGGACAATCCATCTAGAAATAGTGGACTTTGAAACTGCATCCCCTTCTCTTCCTGCTGCCACCGAGACGAAGAACTGATTAGTCTTCCTCAGTGATCTGGTTCTTTCCATGTAGAACATGACCGCTCTGCGCACATCTAGTGTGTGCAGAGTCCTTTCTCCCAAGTTGGAAGGATTTTGAAAGAACGCTGGTAGTTCTATAGACTGGTTTACATGGAATTTTGAGATGAATTTTGGAGCAAACCTTGGGTGAGTGCGTAGAACCACTTTATCTTTGTGAACTGTAACAAAGGGGTCTAGAACAGAAAGAGCCTGTAGTTCACTTACTCTCCTGATGGAGGTGATAGCTATTAGGAAAGCAGTCTTGAGAGAGGTCTTTAAGAGTTGCTTTGTGCATGGGTTCAAAAGGTGATCCCATGAGTTTTGTAAGTACCACGTTAAGGTCCCATCCGGGAGCTGGGTCAGCTATCGGGGGGTGTATTCTCTTTACTCCCTCCATGAAGGCCTTTATAACAGGGATCTTCCACCACAACACTGAGTTGGGAAGTGGTGTATGCAGAAAGTGCCGCTAGCTGGACTTTAATGGAATTGAACACTAGACCTGAATCCAATAAATGGGTCAGGTATAGAACAATATGTGTGGGAGAGCAGTCAATTGGGTTGATGCTCTTTCCTCTGCACCAGATGACAAATCTCTTCCATTTGCTAGAATAGCAGTGGCGAGTGTTAGGTTTTCTGGCTTCCCTGAGGATGTCCATGCATCTCTGCGGGAGCTGTAGGTGTCCAAATTCTACGACCTCAGGAGCCAGGCTGCTAAGTTCATGTTCTGGGGGCATGGATGCAGCGTCCTGCCCCTGTCTTGTGACAGCATGTTGTACGGGCAGGGGAGTTTCACTGGGGGAGATAGAGACATCTCCATCAAGTGAGCGAACCATGGCTGTCGGGCCCACATTGGGGCCACCAGTATCATGGTTACTTGTTCCTGGTGCATCTTGTGCACCACCTTGTTGAGAAGGGGAGTCGGGGGAAAAGCGTAAACAAATTTCCCTGACCATCGAATCGACAGACCGTTCCCCTTGGATTGGTTTTGGGGGTACCTGGAGGCGTAACTTTGGCATTGTGAGTTCTCCAGGGTTGCGAACAGGTCTATTTCTGGGAATCCCCATTGCGTGAAGACGTCGAAGACGATGTCTTCGTGCAGTCGCCATTCGTACTCTTCGGGCAGGGGGAAATCTCTGCTGAGTTTGTCTGCCAGCAGATTGAGTTCCCCTGGTACATGTTGTGACAGGAGGAACATATTCTGTTTGAGAGCCCACTTCCATATGTTTTGGGCCAGTTTGGACAGACCTGGAGAGTGGGTTCCCCCCTGCTTGTTGATGTAATACATGGCTGTGGTGCTGTCTGTAAGGACCATCACTGTCCTGCCTTGTAGGCTTTTAGCGCCTTGAACACCGCTAGTAGCTCCAGAAGATTGATGTGTTTGGATGCTACTCTCGGAGTCCACTCTCCGTGAGCAGTCTGATGGGATAGGTGAGCCCCCCATCCTGTGAGGGATGCGTCTGTGGTTAGAGTGGCTTCCGCCGCGGGTGTGGCAAAGGGTTTCCCTTTTTCTAGGTTTTCTTTTGTCCACCACCGTAGCGAGAGAACTAAGGCCTGCGAGACCACTACTAGATCGTCCCATAGTCCGCTGGCCTGACACCACTGGCTGTTGAGCCACTCTTGCATAGGGCGCATGCGCAGGCGCGCGTGAGGTACCAAATAAATACACGACGGCATCATGCCTAGCAAGCGCATTGCTTTGCGTACCGTCACTTCTCGACCGGACACATATTGAGGGATCTGAAACAACATGTTTTGAACCCTCTCTTTGGAGGGGAAGACGAGGCCGTCCTTTGTTTGAATTAGAGCCCCTAGAAATTGTTTGATTTGGCTGGGGTCTAGGCTGGACTTCTTTTCGTTGATGGAGAAGCCCAACTGGAACAAAAGGTCTACAGTCTTTTGGGTATTGGAGAAGCATGTTTCGTAAGAATCCCCTGTTATGAGCCAGTCGTCGAGGTAAGGGTAAACTGGGATGGACAACCTGCGCAGGTGGGCCGCTGCCACTGCCAGTACCTTCGTGAATACCCTTGGTGCTGATGCTATGCCGAAGGGTAGCACTCTGAACTGGTAGTGTTTGCCCTCTATCATGAACCGGAGGTATTTTCTGTGCGCTGGCAACATTAAAATATGAAAGTATGCATCTTTCATGTCCAATGTTGTCATGTAATCTCCCTGTGATAGCAGTGGGATCACTTCCTGTAGGGTCACCATACGAAACTTTTGGGGTTTGATAAACTTGTTCGCTGGGCGCAGATCTAATACAGGGCGCATGGTTAGATCCTTTTTGGGTACAAGGATGTACACTGAATAAATACATTCCGTTACCTGAGATAGAGGCACGACCTCTATGGCTCCCTTTTCCAGCAGTTGCTGTACTTCTTGTAGAAGGATGGCAAGATGTTCCGGTGACATGCGTCGTCCCCTCGGGGGTTTGTATGTTGGGGAACTGTTGAATTTGATGCAGTATCCGTGGGCTACGGTGGAAAGTACCCAGCGGTCTGACGTTATACCCTCCCATGCTGGAAGAAAGGAGGTTATCCGGCCCCCGACCGGTGTTGCATGGGAGGGGACGCGAATCTTCGCGTCACTTGGTGTTGTTAGGGGCTTGGGAACCTCTGGGGTGGACCCTCGCCCTCTTCCTTTGCCCCCACGCTGTCCTCTTTGACTGTACTGGCCACTACTGGTCTGGAAATTGGTGGCAGGGTACTGTTGCTGCTGGTTTTGTTGTTGGCGTTGGCCACGAAAAAAGCGTTTATTGCCATATCCGCGCCTGGTAGCGGGCTTAGAGATTTGGTCAAGAGTTTTGATTGTATCGAACTCTTTTTTAGCCATCTCCAGAGCCTCATCCACCGCCTTCCCGAAGAGGTTGGAGTCTTCAACAGGTTTATTTATTAAAGACGCCTGTGTCTCCGGTTTGAACCCCGAGTTGCGCAGCCATACGTGTCGTTTTAGGACTATTCCCTGAACTAGGGAATGTCCCGCAGTTTCTGCCGCATCCAGAGAGCTCTTCACAATACTCTGGTTGACCTGGGTTCCTTCGCCAATAGTTGAAAGCAGGCGTGTACGTAATGGTTCCGGCGCTTCTTCGGCGTCTTTGCGCAGTTTGGCCCACTGCGCGTCCGCATAGCTAGCGAGCAAAGAATTGTTGTTGGCAATTCTTGCCGAAAAGGCGGCCGAGGATGTAATTCTTTTAGCAAGGGCATATAACCGCTTGCCCTCCTTGTCAGGTGGTGCCTCACTGGTGGAAAGTGGTACCCCTGCCCTCTTTCTTGTGTTGGTTACTACCAGGGAATCCGGAAAGGAATGTCCCCTGATGTACAGCGGGTCTGAGGGTGAAGGAGTGCAAAGTTTTTCAATTCTAGGATTGACCCCTCTGATTAGTGCGGGTGTGGACAGCGAAGGGATGATTCTTCTCCTCACCGAAGCGAGGAGGGGAATTGTCTGACTGACCGGGGGTTTCTCCTTAATTACCCTTTCTACAAAGTCTAATTCAGGAGAGAGCTCCCCAGTGTCTAGTTTGAAGTGTGCTGCTGCTCTGCGCAACAGGGCATTAAATGTGGGTTGATCGTCAATGGGAGACGTGTTTCTAACCGGTGAAATGTCAAGAGGATTTAGGTTCAGGACATCAGTGTCGGAATATATTGATGGTGATTGCCAGGGGTGAGAAGGTCCTTCTTCTGGATTTTCTCCGAAGCCTTCTCCTACCGAGTCTGGGCTGTCCTCCAGACCTTCCTCCTGGTTCCATCCGTCTTCCTCGTCCATAAAATCATCCTCTTCCTCAAAATAATGTTCTTCCCCAGTGAGGTCATACACACTGTGGAAGTCTGAGGCTGTGTCCTGGTGGGGATTGACTAATCTTGGAATTTTGGCCCTGGGGTCCTCCTGAGGCCCTTCTCTTATTCTCTTTGGAGTGGGAGGGTTTTGGGCATTCATAAACCTCTCCATCCTTTCCATGCAGAGATGGAGCCTTTCCATGGTTTCATGGGGTACCCCTGAGCGGTCTAGCGGGGGAAAATTGGTGTCTTGTAGCTGAACACGGCTCGACCTCTCCCATAACGTCGAGGAAAGTGTCCCGTCGCCTTCCGAAAAGCCTTCAGGTGTGTCTTTCGACCTTTGCGTAGCGCTCGACGTGTCTTTCGGCGTACGCTTGTGGGCGTCGGCTACCACGATCCTCGCCAAGCTCTCAGCGACTCGTTTGTCAGCGGGGAGCTGTGGTTTCGACGTTATGGGTGTTGAACGCTCTATGGCGGCATGCGCTTTCTGCTGATGCGCTCCGGCAGATGATTTGGGGGCGGCGCCCTTATTTGCCGAAAGACCAGTCGCTGGTCGCGGCTGCGAGAGGGGCTTCGAACCCGAACGGTCCGAGGAGGCCGCCGGTGAAACCTGCGTCTCCTTGGGCGCTGATGCTCTCTTTGCCTTCGGCAAAGAAGAGCCATGGGTTGTGTGCTTATGTGTGGTCTTGTGTGCGTCAGTGTCGCCGGGGTGTTCATCCCCATAAGCAGGGCGTGAGCCGAGCCCGTCGGGGCCGGGGACAGACGACGAAGCGCGTGTGCGCTCTCTAGGGGGGTTTACGACTTCCGTAGCGGAGGTCGTGGTATCACGTTCCTCGTCACTGTCGGAGGTAGCGACGGTGGGTGGAGCGTCGGCCTTCGACATAGCGTAGGCCGCCCACCTTTTGACCCTACGGTCTTTTAGAGTCTTCGGCTTAAGAAGCCGACAAGCCGTGCAACCTTCCTCCTTGTGATCGAGGGGCAAGCAGCGGTTACACCGTGAATGCTTGTCCTTCCAAGTAAACTTGCCCTTGCAAAGCGGGCAAAACCTAAAGGGTGTCCTCTCCATAGCTGAGGCAATAAAACGTGATAACCACCCCAAGGGAAAGGAAGGGGAAAAGGAAAGGCATTCTCAGAAAAGAATTAGAGATGTCCCACGACCCCCACTCTCCCTACTGTATTTGGCCTGCGAGGCCAGGCCACGTGTTCGGCAACGCTGAAGGATCTCCTCCGCTCGTCCCCTCCGTCGAAGATCTTGCTCGGCGGAGAAGCTTCACAACAGCGTCGAGGGGAGGATCGATATGTTCTATATTAATATAGGAAAACGACCAAAGGTCGAGGAGATGAAATCTGCAATGTCTCTCGAGGAGCTCCGCGTAAAGGCGACCAGTATCTGGGCGGAAAAAAACAATCTGAGGGACCTCGACGCGTGAGGGATTGTGGGTACAACACACGTCACTATAGGGATAGTGTTACAGACACGCCTTGTCGACGTCCCCTTTTCGACTACGAAAAACAAAATGCAATACTCCGCAGTGACCACTGGATGTCGGACCTATGCACAGCATGTGATTCTAAGCAGATTAACAAACATCAGAAATATATATACACACACACACATATACACACACAATTTGGGTAATACCGCTTATTAATGCTGCTAGACCATTCTTTGCCCCAGCCAACTGCCTTACAATCGCAAGAGCCATCATCGGAGCGAGATTGTATTACTGCAATGCCCTATTTGTGGGCACTTCTGCATATAACATTCAAAGACTACAGTTGATCCAAAACAATGCCATTCGAGCGGCTCTCAACATTCCCAAAAGAGAGCACATCACGGATGCAAGAATAAATGCCCATTGGCTCCCGATCAAGGAAAGGACAATTTTCAAAACACTCGCAATCACACACTGATGCCTTTCCAACACTGCTCCCCCTACCCGTCTAAAAGCTTTGTGAAAGCTCAGTTCATCAGACCCACCATGAGGACTTCTGCACATAGACTTATCCCGCCCAAATCAAAGCGAGCCAAAGGTGGTGGCGCCAGTTTCGCCACTGTAGCCGCCTTTCTCTGGAACGCACTCCCACCACATTTGAGGGAGGAACAATCGCACTGGGCATTCAGATAGGCCTTGAAAGCTTGGCTTTTAAACTAAGGACTATTACAGAGACTACATGGGCTGCCTCTGTTCACCCAACCTTTCTTCCCTATGTAAGTGTAACTGGTTGCAACAGCGCCTTGATGCCGCAGGGTTTTGTACGCTTAATAAATGTAAAAATAAATAGTACCAATAATGCTCCTTCTGAACTACTATGTATGGGATCACTGCTTTTAGTTTCCCCCTAGTGATGTTTGCCCACCAAATTAGCTCAACTCCCAAAGTGTTAATTCGTCCTTCCTTTGCTGCTTGTGTCCACCATTTGTTCCTCCCATATAATTTCTCTGCTCCCAATGCATTATTCCCCATAGTGCGCCATCAACTCCCAGTGCTCATAATGCTCTTTGAAGCCCCAGCACTATTTGTGCCCTGTGTGAACTTTACACTCACTGTGCTCCACCATGCTCCTTGTGTGTTCTTTGTCCTCCCACAGAACCCATTCCACTCCCCAATGCTCCTTTAGCCCAGTGCTAGTTGCACCCTCAAGTGCATCTTTGATCCAGCATGAATTTGTGAGTTTCTTTTAAAATAAATATCCCAGTGCTACTGTGGCACCTTCCCCCATCCCCTCCAGTTCTCCTTACACCTTGCAGTGCATCCGTCGACATGGGGTTGCTTGCGGCTGTGTCCTTTGCTCCTAGTGATTCTTGTGTTGCTCACGTCTCCCTATGCGCGCACACACACAACCAGTAACTTGGTCTTTTACAGGCTCCCATGTGGTCTTCATGCCCCCTCAGAGCTCATTTGACACTCGGTGCTCTTTACAATGCCCGCCAGCATTGCGCCAAGTGTTTCTTGCATTCCTCTTGTGCACATTGTGCACATTGCACACCCAGTGTAACAAGCACATTATACACCTACCCAACAAGACCCTTGTGTACCCCCAGGAATCCCAAGTGTTCCTTGTGCCAGCTATGCTACTTTAGTTTATGCCACTGTGACATCTTCCTTAAGGGAGAGCTCTCCTGTGCATGAAGGTCTTGATGGTTGCGCAGACCCTTACGCCTCAAACTGTGTAGACTTACAAGCCTGGCACAGAATGCAGTACTGAAAGGGGTGGAGACCGATTCTGGTTGTGGCACTTCCAAGGATGTCTTGTGTGGTGAAGTTCATTGCCAGACGTAGCTTACTTTTTTTAGGCTGCAGTGCATCACAGTCCAAGGTTTAGATGTGTTTTTTGGTTGCAAAGGGAAGCAAAGATATTTCCCTTTAAACTAGAGTCAATTCCTATCCCAGTCAATGGGCCTGTAGAAAGAATAAACATCAGCAACCCAGGTTGTGTAAAAAAGAAAGTACTCCCCCTTCAGTGCCTTGTCACCAAATGTATGATGCTCGAAAGATGTACTGCTGCTGAGCGATGTTACCTGGACTTGCTTTTCAAATGAGGGAGTCAAAGATGCAGAAAATTATGTAATGGTGTGGACCCAGAAACAATCACTGAATGATGCACTTACTTGCAACAGATGCAGCATAAATAGTTCAGAAGCCCAACTTAGACACTAGCAGCCTACTGCAAAAGCCCTTGAGAAAGAAAGTAGCGGTGCCCCAGAGACTGTCAAAGAAAAGAAGCAGGAAAGCCGAGCGCAACAAGCAATGGGAAAGGGCCACACATATCCTCAGGTTTCATATCGTTATCGCTGCCTACATAACATGCCAAGTCTCCTTCCCCTAGAAAGTCCTAAAAGGAAACTGAGCTGACAGTATACACATACTAAAAGGAATCTTCAATAACTCAGGTAAGGGGGATTCACCAAGAAGAATTAATAATAATAATAATAATGTGCAAGTCAGTACACTCACTCACCTGGTCAGTTTGATCGTATTATCCAGCGCAGCAGAGAGCAGCAAGCCATCAGATCGGTTGCTGAATGCCAGCCCACGGATCTGTTTTGAGTGAATTGGCACATACTGGCTGCTCTTCATATTTGCTGCACTAATCTTCTTAATTCCACAGCCTGGGACAGACGGAAAGTAAGATGTGAGCAAAAGATCAAAGCAGTCGGCAAAATGAAGAGCATTCCTGTAGGACCCAATGGCCCACATCCCACTATAATTGTTCCCAACTCAACTTTGTGCTAAAGAAATTGAATCTCAAAGTAAAGGACCAAAACAAGCATAGGCCAAGTAAACGTGGGTTACCTTTATCCACACGTTTTCAAAACTGTAGGCAATAGATGGCTTTTTAATTTTAACTCCTGAGTGAGTGGGACTTTCTCACTCTCTCGTGTGCTTTTTCCGACTAGGATTTTTGTGTTTTACTGTTTAATGGAGTCTGGTAAACTCCATAGGCATCTGCTTTTTGCATTGTGACACAGCACCTTTTGTGCAGTGCCACTGAGAAGTCCCTTAGACTTCTCAATGTTTAACTACATTTTCTTGGGCGAACTACTGTTCACAAGAATAGTAAGATGACCCCCGTCTTACTTACCTTTTTTATTGTAGGTCCAGCACACACCACCCTACGTGGAGTGCTGGGGGGGTTACATAGTGTCCTACTTCTCATGTAACGTTCTGTTACACTAAATTGAATGGCTGGTGGCAGTGGTTTCTTTTTTTACTACCTTGTGCCATGCATCTGCAGGCTGATTCCTCAGCTGCAGTACAGCAACCAAGGGTGACCATTTTCTCAATATGGACCCCGTCTTCTTTTTTTGCCTTTTCTTGTCAGTTAGTTCTCTCTGGGCGATTACTCTGTTGTCTGAATCCGGTTTAGTGCTTTGTGCATTTTGCCTTTGGCGGGCTTCAGCCGGAAACATCCCGGTCCTTAATCTCTAGGTGTGC
Source organism: Ambystoma mexicanum (assembly GCF_040938575.1). Lineage (NCBI taxonomy): Eukaryota > Metazoa > Chordata > Amphibia > Caudata > Ambystomatidae > Ambystoma > Ambystoma mexicanum. Next base: position 1,035,370,918 of record NC_090921.1, read on the forward strand.
CTGAGTGAAAAAGAGTTCTGATTGGCCAGCTGACTGACAGCCTAGGGCTGTGAATGAATGGGAACTTGCTAAAAATGCAAGGTTTTTGGGACTAATGGCAGAGTCTACCACTGGAGGACAACATCTGACAAAGACGACATGAAGAGACGCCAGCAGCACCCTCCTGGACCGCGAGGTGCCAAGTGAGCCCTGCAGCTGTGCTGACCTCGTTTTCATTTCAACTGGCAAGACCCATACGGGATGTCTTCCTCCCTTGGGCTGGTGGGACCAACTAGCCTTAAGGCCAGCTTAATTTTGGCGCAACCCCGAACTTGGTGAGACTTTCCAAGGTTGCAGAATCCCAATGCCCAGGGACCCGTGACCATCGAGTGCATTGTCTTCGGAAGTGGGAATCCATCCAAAACATTGTGGGCATCCAGAGGACACCACAGAAGCAGGAAATGCAGGTGGTGTGGAAGGTTGCCCAGAGCAGTGCCAGTGGTTCAGATTTATTCAAAACCTTCCATTCAACACTTTTTTGGCTACACGACTGTCAGGTTTTATAAGTTAAGTTTGTAGGTGAAATTACAGCCTCTAGTTAAAATACTTGTGTGCGACGCACCATTTAATATACTTGACTATATCGGTCCAAAACCCGGGCGGTCAGTGGGTCTGTTGTGGCCTAATGTTTTTAATTGGGGTTCAACTGGATCTAATATCTGGTGTTGCGATAAGTTGTAATAAAAAAAAAGGGGGGGGGTTCCGTAAATACTAGTGGATAGCGGCGACAATATACAGTGTGGTAATAGATGTGCTCTCCAGCGCATTCTAAACAGCTGTATTCAGTCTCGCTGTTGTAGAATTATATAGAAGATGAGACTCTCAGTACCTAAGTGGAGAGAGCTAGCATGTTCCCTTCCCTTTCTTTGTATATTTAACGTGCTATATTTGCCATTCTCTCCCATCAATATCTCTGCCCTGAACGCAGTTATTTACTCATGTTTATATATTGTAAAGTGATGTCAAACGCTGTGCGTATGACGTCAGATGGGCTGACGTGGGTCCCAACGTTCTGTGAAGCCATGTTATAACTTTAGTTGCACTGTCCCCATTATAGTCCATTGTATAGATAAATGAACACAGATTTTTACATTAGATTATCAGTATGGCATAGGAGGTACTGTTAAAGTCCAGTCTTGCGTGTACGTGTATCAATTATAATACGTGCTGCCACTATAGGATGGACTGAACAGAGAACATGAAATGCACATTCTTCTTCAATGCTTGATGTAATGTATAATGGATCATCATGAACAGCTGTTAAAGGAATGATGGCCTTATGGTTTTTCCAGGCACACTTTTTTTTTTTTTTTTTAATGAGTCTCAAACTGAGTTAATCATAGGTGATTCATTGGAGCACACGCATACATGAAGCATTCTGTGCGACTGGGGGGACACGGCTTTGCAACTTCACGAATACACACAGGTTTCTAGTTTTAATTTCCATCATTATATATCATTTGTTGTGAAAAATAATTGAAAAACACACCAACAGTGATATGTAAACATTCTAATAACACAGGTACATAAGAGAATAGGATGTGTATACATCTATCATTTCATTTGCACACAGTCTATTCTACTTACAATACAAGATTAATGGATTACACTCCAAGAGGACGTACCGAGTGTAGACATTGAAAATATACAACACACTTCAAGAACACCAACTACACAAATCTATTCTTCCCTTAATAGACAATTATTGTTAAACTGACTGAGGTGGCTATCAAGACGAATTGGACACATTACATTGATCTTAATAACGGTACGGAACAGGAACAGCAGCTATTATAATGATGCATGTTTTTATTGCAAGACTGGACTTAAAATAGTACCTCTTATGTCATATTGATTAATGTACAAATCTGTGTTCATTTATCTATGCAGATGACTATAATAGGAACAGTTCATCTAACACTCCGCTAAAAAGGGCTTCAGAGAACTTTGGGACCCACGTCAACCCATCTGATGTCACACGCACTTATGTCACTTTACAATATAAGCATGAATACATAATGGTGTCCGCAGCAGAAATATTGCACGGAGGGAATGCTGATCACAGAACTTTAAATCTACAAAGAAAGGTAAGGGGACATGCTGGCTCTGTCCACGAAGGTCCCCAAGAATTGCATCCTTATATATAATTTGAGAACAGCAGGACTGAATATAGCTGTTTAGAATGCACTGGCGAGAACATCAATTACCATACTGTAGGATATTGTAACAGCTATCCAGCAGTATTGAGGAAATCTGTCTTTTCGATTTCATTATATCACCCCAATTAAATAATTAGGCCACAGCAGACCCAGTGACCGTCTGGGTTTTGGATCATTATAGTCCTCTGTATATTAAGTGAGGCGTACACAAGTATGTTGTAGAGACATGAGACCTGCAGAGACGGACGAGGTAGATGCAGGATGACATCATGCCCATCAACAGCTTGATGGCCCGCACTGTGGCGGTCTTCGTGGACGACAGTTGGTGCACCTTTCCTTGAATGGCTGCTAGCTTCTCCTCCGAGGGAGACACCAGGCAAGCCACTGAGTTCAGTGTGGCGCCAAGGAACAGCGCGTTCTGCGGTGGCATTAGGCAGGACTTTGGATACTTTACATAGTATCCCAGCTTAGTCGTACGGTTTTCTTTGTGTGCTCGTCGGCCAGCTGCCAAGAGCAGGCGCGTATCAGCCAATCGTCCAGGTACGGGTAGACGTGTATGTCCTGCAGACGCAGATGGGCAGCCACTGGGGCCAGACATTCATAAACACTCTTGGGGCCGATTTCAAGCCGAATGGTAGGGCCATGAACTGATCGTGTTGTCCTTGCATCACAAACCGTAAGAACTTTAGATGTTTCCTGTGGAGGGGGGACATGGAAGTATGCGTCCTTCAGGTCCAACGACGTCAAGAAATCCCCTTCCTCCAGTTGGCTGAGCACATGCTGCAACGTAACCATCCTGAATTTCTGGGACTTCAGGTACTTGTTCAGACGGTGCAGGTCCAGGATAGGTCTCCAACCCAGTCTTATTTCTTACCAGAAAGTATCTGGAATAGACTCCGGAGCCCCAGAGCCGTTGGGCAACGAGCTCCATCGCCCCTTTCCATAGTATAGCTCACACTTCCTCCAGGAGCTGAGGGATGTGCTGCTCCTGCCAGGGAACCAGTGTAGTACGTGGGCACCTGCGTTGGAACGCCAAGGTGTGTCGCTGGGCGAGAGCGTCCAGCACCAATCTGTCTGTGATGATCTTCCACTCACTAAGATAGTAAACCGGCCTCCCACCGGGGTGCACGAGTGGGGGCCCGAGGTCTTGGCCATTCAGGCTTGCTTGGGCGCCGGTGCCCTGCGGGCAACAGAGACACTTACCTCTGCTACCGTAGGCCTGGGAGCGACCCCTTTAGGCTTTTTGCTTGGAGGACCGGGGAGGTTGCCTGTAAGAAGTGGAGAATCCCTTGGAAGACCTGCTCAATTTTCCTCTGGAGGAGTGAAAGCAAGACTAGCAGTGCTGCTGAAGAGTGCCATGGGAACATGCCGTCTCTGTATCTATATTAATGGCTTGAAGGGACTAGTCAACCACCTTCCCGAACAGAATTTCGCTGAAGGGTATATCCAGCATCTTCCCATGAACGTCCTGGCGAAAGTTAGTGGCCTTCAACCATCCCCGTCGACAAAGGCAGACTCCATTATGGCATAGTCCGATGCCAACTCCCCTTCCTGAAAAAGGGCGAGAGCTTATATTTTCTTGTCATTGGGCAGGAACTCCAGGTTCGGACACAGCGTGTACTAAAGCTCCCGGTCGTACTGGTCCAAGATAGCCAGAGCATTAGCTGCCTTGATCGTGAATGCCACAGTGTAAATTACGGTGTCCATCTTCTTTCCCTCACTGTCCAGAGGAACTGATGAGGCCGGGTTGGCTGAATGTTTCCTTGCGGCAGCTGACACTTCCACACTACCGAGTCTGGCGACAGGTGAGACCTCAAGCACTTGGGCGCGGAGTCGGGCACCCTGTATTTCTTCTCCAACCGATCTCGTTTGGCTGGAGCCATGCATGGATTCTTCACGAGGGTTAGTCCTTCCTCCAAAATGACGTCCAGAAAGGGTACCGCCATGATAGTCTTCCTCTTGGACTCTCGTCACTGGTACAAGAATCCCTCTTTCTTGGTTTCCTCGGGCACCAGCTCGGAGGCCCTGGAGAGAGAGTGGAATGATCCCACTTCGTCTGGTACAGAGACTATGACGGGCATCCAAATGCAGCGATTCATTGTCTTCCGGGAAGAAATCGTCATCCTCTTCGGTTCCTGTGGCTGTCTCTGTACCCATGTGCTTATCAGAGTCCACTGGTGGAGTCGGGGCCCGGCGTGGTGGAGGAGACTGATGAGAAAGCATCATCCGACGCCTCTACTTCGTACGCAGAGGCTGATCAGCAGCCTGCAGCACCACAGGTGTCGGTGCTGGGGGCAACCTCTGCTGGATCTCTGTCACCAGGGCATGGAGGGTTGACAGAATGTCCACAGATCTGTTCCTTGGCTGTGGATGGCACAATGGAGTGCTAGGCCCTGCGCCATCGTCCTCCTGGACCGTATGAACGGACTATTGGTCATCATCCGTGGATGAGATGTCCATTGGTTGAACGCAAACCTTGGAGGGCTGTTTCGGGGCCTCCTCTGCACCCCCCCACCTTTTTCCTCCGTGAGGGTCTTGAACCGGGATCTGGACCGGTGTCTTACACCCTCACCCTACCCCTCACGGTACTTGTAGCCTTCGCTGATGCTTCGGCAGACATGTCGCGCCTTGGAGGCAGGGATACCCTCTGCACTGTAGGAGCCACCCTCGTCGGATAGGCACCTAGCGCCTCTGTGGTCGTTATAGCGGATGTGGACAAAGTGGTCAACAAGGACTTCGCCTGTCACGGCTTGGGCTGAGCAGCCGCCTTCTCCTCTGGCCTAGGCTTGTCCGATTTCTCCCATAACTTGGCCGGGGTGGACGACTTCCCATTTGAGGAGGAGCTCGATGGCAGGTTGGCTATGGAGGCAGACCGCGATGGTGATCGCAGCATATCCAACCTGGGAACCGAACCAACGGCGGACCCAGACTTGCGATTCTTGGCCTCATCTTGGACCCCCACTGATGGGGCGACTTCAAAAGGACCTCGACCTCTTCCAGAGGGAGACCGCTCTTTGGACTGGCCGGTCGTGGCCGAGACATGCCGCTGCTCGCAGCACGGGGCAGAGACCTTTCTTGAACTGAGCCATGGTATCCACAAAACTAGAACCTGAATTGGGAATCAATACCTCAAATCTTCCCTGTCGTCGTATCACACTTGAATTCGAGTTGCATCTATTCAATTATTACTTCTCTTTTGGAATTAACCCATGGTTATAAATTCCTGTATTTTGCCTTCAGGGTTCCACACATTTTGGTTTGTTTTCTGTGTTGTTTTGCAAATAAACATTCATTTTTTATTTGCGTTTTTTGGATTGCAACCAGTTAAAATGTAGAGTATTTCGTCTACTGTCTCTCGATGGAAAAGGAGATTAAATCAGTGGAGGGGCAGAGCTCATAAATTCACTTCGCCAAAATTAAAAAAAAACAAACAGACTGTATGTTTCTGAGTATTGGACTTGGACTGATGATAGTCGAAGACGACTAGTCGTCAAATGTAAACTCCCATTTCTTTGGGTTCGGAGGTCTGTTTTTTGTGTGAACTCCGTTCCTCAGTTTATTAAAATGACGATCCCTTCTTAATACTGGGATCGGAATGCGGTCTGATGTAGGGATCTCCCTGATCCGTATTTGTCTACTCAGGTCGCAAAAGAAGCCGACCGGTTCCAGTGGAATAGAGATGAATGTCACCACTTTCTTCAGGGCTAGAGACACGCACCGATTTTGTGTGCGGTCTGATTTCTTCTTGTTGAATTGGCGGAATCTCTAGTATTCAGGAATAGGAGGTCGCCACAACAGAGCTGAAAAAACTCCCATCCATCAGGGCCCTGGATTCGAGCAGGTTCAATTTCTTAATATGTCCCGAATCCAAAAGCTTTAACAATTTCCTTGTACACCTCCCAGCAGCTGAAACGCGCAGCAGTCGTTTCACAGCCAGCATTCAAACAGGGTTACCTTTGACGACTAGTCGTCTTCGACCATCATCGGTCCAGGTCCAGTACTCCAAAACATACGGTCTGTTTGTTTTTTTTTACATTTTTGGCGAAGTGAATTTATGAGCTCTGCCCTTCGACTGATATAATCTCCTTTTCCATCTAGAGACAGCAGACGAAATACTCTACATTTTAACTAGTTGCAATCCAAAAAACGCAAATAAAAAATGAATGTTTATTTGGAAAACACAGAAAACAAATCGAACTGAGCCATGCCACCTGCCTGCTATGCCCGTCTTTCTTGGTCTTCTTAGAGAAGCTCCGTCATATCTTGCACCAATCTTCGTTGTGGTCCGAGGCAGTAGAGACACAGTAGATGCTGGTCCTCCACGGAGACATTCCGTAGCCCGCATTCAGTGCAGGGCTTGAAGAGGGTCCTTTCCTCCTTCTCTGTCATGGTTGGAGGGCGCGAAGTAGGCCCAAGATGGCCTTCTGGAAACTTTTGAGGAATCTTAGCCCTTGAGGGGCACAAAACTTCACTGACAACGGATCCCTGTTGCTGGCCAATGAGAAAAAAAGCACACGGGCAGTGGTGCAACAGAAATCCACTGGAGAGTGTGAAAAACTTCGAAAAAATATACTAACTAGCTTGGAGAGCAACTTGAGGACTCCTAACACTGAAGCGTGCAGTAAAGATCTGAAGATGGCTGCCTGAGGCTGGGCTTAGGGAGAGGACTGTCACTGGATGGGGGCAGTATGACCAGAAAACAGCGATCGCTTTAGAGGAGAAATACCGTTTTAAAGTGAAACCTTTTTCTTTTACTGAGGATTCCCAGCCTGACTACTAGGAATATTCTTGAGTATGTGCATCCATGCCAGACCGCATGCTGGAGAATAAACTTTGTTGCAGTCCTTTCAGTGGCGTCCAAAAAGGCTCATAGGTCCTCAATTAGGCAAGACTCATCATGACAGAATGTAGTCAAACGTTCTAGGTGATCTCTGTTAAGAGGTTCTAATTCTTAATCCCTCTCCGGAGCATGGTATCATAGGAGCTCCCTGTAATTTAGCCACAGCGCAGTCTTGGGGCGAGAATCCAACGATCTTGGAAAAGGGGGCAGGCAGTGTCTACGGAAGTGAGCTCTCCCTAACAGAGATGTACCATGCGCAGCCTCTTGGATCCTATGATTTCAGTGGGCCAGGAATATCTACCTTGGACTGATAGACCTTGAATAAAGGTTCTTGATAATGAGCAAGAAGCTAGTGTCTTGATGCCAAAGAGGACCTGCATAGTGAAAAATGTTCTTATTGCCACACATTTCACTCTAAACAAAGGGATGCTAAACAGTAAGCAGATAAAAGTGAGAAAATGTTTGAAGTGCTTAGAGACGCTGACTTCACAGACAATGAGCTTGAGGGCAAATTTCGACTGGGAGGCATCATAGAATACTAGGGCAGTCTACCTGCCTTAAGACTGTTTTCCATTTAAATTTCCTGCATAGCAGTTTATGGGGCTAGGTGTTTCCCTTTGATCAGTTTAGATTAAAGGAAAGCACCTTCATTGCGCTTTCTGGAGGTTCATTGTATGATATGAAGGCAAAAATGTAACCAAGTCAGATAAGTTGCCAAACAAGTATACATGCCAATAACGAGCAGAGCTTTCTCTATTTAAGTGTACCAAGATCCTACACGGAATGATTGTGTATATTAATGAAGATCTCACAATAAACAAATAATTTGCCTGGTTTTTAACTTCAAACTCTGCAACTTGAATTAGTTAAAAAATTTTTTTTTTTTAAAAAAAAAGGTTTTTATGGTAAATCACTTTTTTATTTTTTAAAAAAAAATTGGATTTCTTACAAACAGACACCCTTTGACACGGTATCCAGAGATCCCACACATGCGTATCAAAATTCACCCGTCTATAATCAGAGTCACCGGAAATACATTTATGCACTCAGTGGATATAATACTAAAATATTCAGTTAGATTGCTCACCCGAGTTTGAGAGGGAAGGCGACATTTATTGTTAATTTGTAATGTTAATTTATTGAGATTTAATTTGAAAATCGGTAGAGTGAACAGGCTTAGAACAGATTGAGCCAGCCAACGAGTCAGAGACTTTGGCATCTCCGAATGGCTAGACCAGGAAATAAAGTTCTGAGTGGGTGCCTGGTGGTCCCCCTAGGCAGGTAGGTTCTGGGACTCTCTACCGGCCTCAGTAGCGGGGGAGTCTCAACCAGATTTCTTAGCTCACTATCCCTTTCACAGAAGAGAAATAGCCACAACATATCAGTCTTTGTCCTGTCCAAGAGCAGTCCAGCACTGAAATGCTAGGCAATTCTCTACTGAACAAGAGTACCAACAGCAACCCAAGACACGTGTTTCGGCCTGGCTTGTCCTCATCAGTGAGGTGGAGCTGTGCCTCCTTACGAACAGTGGGGTCCACGTCTGGATTACCCTAGTAACTTGGGGTGAGACCCAAAGCTACTTTTAATATGCAAAAACAGGGGGTTCTGAGGCTCTCTCTCTACTGGCCTCAGTCGCGGGCCAAAGTTTGAACGTAACATGCATGCCAACTGGCTGTGTTCCTGTATGTAAGGCGAAGGTCAACCGCTGGAAGAATCCACTGCAAAGAAGAAAATATGCCTGCAGCCAGAGCTGAGTGACCGCTGCAGCTCCAGCCCTTTCTACTGTGTGACAGGGAAGATCCAAATCGGATAACATCCTCCCTTGGACTGGTGGGCCTAACCAGTCTTGAGACTAGGAGTGTCACGGTATTCGTTTTATGACGGTACGATAACCTTCTTGCCAAATGACGGTATATCATGGTTATCACGGTATAGCAGGTGGAGTTAACTGATCTTAACAAATATTTTCTATAAGGTCATAAATTGACAGATGTATCGTCACAAACAAAACCAGGCACCCAGGGACAGAATTGGGCTTTTCAACATACTTTCCACTGAAATGCCTTGCTTCCACCAAACACAAACACACGTGTGGAGAGGAGGGGGTGGGGTGGAGGCCTGCTGCAACTGGCAAAGCAAACTGAATAGCTTTTCTTAAGTGGTCATTTAGGCTTTTTGCTTCCCCACTGGCTACTGGTGAAGATGAACATGTTGCCATCTTGATAACCTGCATGCCACAGATCAATGGAGGCTGATGGTAGTATACGCTTGTGTACACACACACACGTGTACACACACACGTGTACACACACACACTTTCTCTTCACGGGCCAAAAGGTGTTCAGTAATCACTGACATGTTACCCTTTGGTATGGCAGCAGGGAATACCCACAGAGATGAGTGAATTTCGCAGTGTGACTTATTATATGTAAATTCAATGATAGAACCAGGGAAATCCCCCATTGCCGTATGTTTAGAGAACATTATCCATTATAAATATATAAACCCCAAAGCCGCCACCCTAAAGTAAATCCTTTTCCTTCTTGGCACTGTATCTATTCTTCCTATTGCTAACATATTGATTTTGTGTAAGGCACGTGTGGTTTATGGAATGGCATTAAAAACTGCTCCAACTGAAACTACTTGGCAGACGGCACATCCAACAGTGCAAAACCAAGACTGCACAGCAATTGCCTACTGCAGCCTTTCCAAATCAGATTGAAAAGCACACTTAACGGTATGAACGGTATAACGGTATAAACAATGTGACGGTTATTATTGTTCAATTAAGTGGTTCACGGTATCTTTAACGGTATACCGTTATACCGTTACATCCCTACTTGAGACCAGCTAGAGTTTGAGCAATCCCACAACGAGCCGTGACTTTCCGGGCCTGCAAACTCTGAATACCCTGGTACCTCTGGCACTGCTGCAGTGCATCGTCTTGCCAAGCACATTTCCGGCTGCAAACTTGTGGGCATTTGTCTGGACCTACAGAGACTCCAACCCAATTGTAGAAGTCTCCACAGCAGAGGCATGGACCGAGAGAAAGAAGGAAGTCTGCCGGACAACAAATGTTGTGTCGAGCCTCTACAACCAAGTGCCGCGAAGATCATCTGCTGGGCATCCCTGTGGTCAAGTCTGACAGTCTGCTCCCGCCAAAACATCTTCCTCCAGCTACCAAGGCCAGAGACCCACACCAGAGTGGTTTCATTTTACCATGGGGCCTCACCAGTGACATCGATCTTCATTGAAGGTACTGTTGCACTCCAGGGTACTTGCCTAGGCAGTTCTATTGCTTTCTGCTCCTCTTGCCACATTGGGGTGGATGACCCAAGAGTGTTATACCAGGCCTCAGGACATCCATCCTCGAGATTGAAATCCTTCAGGTGCCCTACTTAGCCCCCCTGAACGCTTTGAAGCAATTTTCCATTATTTGCTACGAAATGCAATTTCTGAGAACGTACAACTTTGATACCTGCCTTCCTTTGTTCTGCTGCCCACAGGTAACTGCCCCCCTCCTCCCACCCCCGTGTCCCACTTCTGACTACTGAGCCTCTCATTCCCCAGATAGGGTTGAACTTTTAAAAGTTAAGCCCTACACAACGTTATTTACCTACCAGTATTGCTCCTTCTAGTAAATGTTGGTGGATATGATTTGATAACTTGAAGCTACTCTTACTACTTTCCTGTTATTCTAAAAAGTCTACTAGTGAACAGAGTATTGCAACAGCAAATATTCACTGTGTCTATTTCATTGTGTGAACTATTTTTACCCACCGGAGTTGCATATTGATTTTAACATTGCCTTAGTGTATATAATTACTATATTTTATATAACTACAGTTGGCGTTTCCTTGACTATAAGCGTGCTCGAAGGTCTTTGTGCTCCACTACAGCCATTCTCCCTCCTAGACTAAGCCTGGCCACTTGCCCATTGCTAGCAAACCTTTTGGTTAGTTCAGCCAAACCTAAGAGTTGGAGCCCTGTGCCCCCAAGAGTGAATCCTATAAAGCCCTGCCACAGGTGGACTTTAGTAAAACTCCCCAACATGAAGACCTTAATCAGGTGGTAATCTGAGCACTGTTGAAGCCTCAAGGGGATCCAAAGGAAATTGCAAATTTGACCTATTTTGAATATACTTTTTTGGGAAAAACTAAGAGGGAATGGCAGGGCAGCAAAAAGATATTTTTGGGAACATTATCATTGGTCGAGAGAGCCATTGGTGACACTAAGCTGGTTTTATAGAGGGGTGAATACTGGGAGTGACGGAGCACTGATTCTGTTGGATCTGCTGGAAGCCCGCAATACAGTCCGCTATTATATTTTGCTCAACTGCCTGCAAACTACTGGAATCCAAGGACAACCTTAATTGGATTGAATCCTTTCTTAAAAGTCAACAGCAAACATTTCCTACCTCCCTACAAATCAATCTCGCAAGATTAAATCCACCGTACGGCAGGTTTATTCTTGCACTTCATAAAGTCTACTTGGTTCTATTGATCAAGTTAATATAGTTCTATGGTGTCAAGATTTATAACTACGCAGATGATACAAAATATGTTTATGTCAATCTAGAACCAATAAGACACTAATTATTTCACAGTATGTCTACAGTTGACTGATCAATGGATATGAATAAAGTCAAAAAGTGAATCCTACGGAAATCTTTTAGTGGGTGCACTGATCAAATCATGGCCTCAGAAGCTACAGACATGCAAACATGTCCCACTGCAATCATGTGATGATAGTCCAGTCCTGATTTCGAACTTTGCATTCTGGGAATGGCCACCAATTCTCCTCCCGCCCCACTCCCCCCACAATATAAATCCAGGATGACAATCCAAGAATGCAGAGTAAAAACCAGACATGGCTACCATCTCTTAAATGTAAAGGAGCATGTTAGCAGGTATGCAGCTAGTAAAAAGCCTCTCTGCCTCCCCCACCCTCACCCGCACCCGCACCCTTACCCCTACAAAGGTTGTGAAGAACATGGGAGTGCTCGTTGATGGAGAACTTTTTTTGTACCGACAGGTCAAGGCTGCGGTCAATAAGGGTCGCTTTAACTCAAGGGTAATTAAATGCCTTTTTCAGTTCATGGCCCCTCACATTAAGTACAAGCCACCATGGCCATGGTGCAATCACATCTAGACCATGCCAAAGTCTGTTTGCTAGTCTACCCAAATATTGAACTTTTCCTTTACCAATATTGCAAAGCGCAGCAGTACATTTGTAGCAGGGACGCATGGACTTCTCATCAGCTCATTTATCTCTAAACTGTCCTTGTGTTGATATGAGGGCATGATTAAGGGCCATTTGTGGGCGTTATCTGGCTTTCTGTGGCCACGTTTCTTGTAGAAAAGTGCCAACACTATTCACCACTGCGTTCAGCAGGAGAACTTTACCTTTAAATCGCCAGGTTTAAGAAACCTGACTCAGGCGGATAGGGCTGATTATTTAAGAACATTTAGCATTCAGAAAATCTTTAAAAGCATATGTGTTTTCTCATCCATTCTGAGCATGGAGACACATCAGGTGTGACTAACACCTACAAAGTAGCTTCTCAAGGCCAGAAAGCCATGAATGTTGGAGATAGTGCCCTTAATCAAATGTGCCCTTAATCAAGAACACATTTCAACAACCTTGTGTTAGTTATGAAGATGACTTTCTGGAAGAATCACACATCCCTCATTGATCAGTGGCTTCCAGAACACAAACAAAACATTCTTGCTGACATACCAGGCACAAGCAAGGCCTGAGGAGATGGCTGGGACACAGCAAGGCAGCTTAGGCGATCACAGTATGACATCACACGGCAGTTTCCAGTCTGCGAGACAAGAATGGCTTTCTCAAAGTTGTATTTGCGCTGGCTCTGGCTTGAAGACAATGTGCTGGAAACACCGGCACGGGAGCTACTGGGCTGCTGGGCAGAACTTTCTTTGTACTGTGCCATCAGTGAGCGTAGTTCCTTAAAAACAGAAAAGACCATTTGGCTCTCTTTGCAACATTTAACACAAGCATGCAGATTGGGCCTTGGAAAGCATGAACTTAAGTGAAGTCAAACATTTACATATGGATACCTTTGTAATGAACTTGAGTGACTTGAGAGCGCCCAAACCAAGATACACAAATGAAATGGGGGGAAAAGCACTGAAGATGCTGGTGCTTATGAGTTCTGGGTTACGTCATCTTTGGGATGATCAGGAGATTGAAGTGAGATGATCAAAGGGAATTGGATTGTGGAAGGAGGCACGGGGAGGGTGGAGGAATGATGTAAATGTGGAGATTAGAAAGGCAAATTAGCTAATTAACAGTATGAAATTAGGACACTACCCCCACCTCTATGCAAAAGATAGCGCCGTCCTCACTAGAATACAGTTTGTCAAAAAGCATATTTATTTTTGTGCATCTGTCAGTGCATGCAGAAAGAGGGAAAGTGATACCCAAACATCGTTAAATTCCCACAAGAAAAGTGGAATCTGTATATTGAAAGGGTGCAGATGTAAGGCTTGGACACAATGGTGCAACATTTCTGGATTTAGACTTTTATTAAAGGAAACATGCAGGGTAAAGAAAGGCCTTGCTAGCTCCAAAGCTAAGAGGGGTTTCCCAGCCTCAACACAAATCTTAAAGGGGTCTATCAGGTTGTCAAAACAAAAGAAAGTCCACCATCATTTGCATTGCACAAGACGGGTACTTGTGTTCTAGCACAGATACAGGACATATTTAACAATAGCAGCCACAAGGAAGGTGTATGGGTTGTAGCATAGTTGCAGGGCACAGATCAGTAGCTGCTAAAAGTACGCATGCCCAGTCAGGCAAAATTCAGATTAGCAGCCTCGCAGAATTTACATGTGCCTAAATATGGCTACAGGCGATAGAATGGAAGCAACAAATAGCATGTGTATACCGATTAGAAATGACCAGGCGGTCCACAAACCTGAACATTGACTCGTTAGACGAGGGACCTGATTTTCAAGTGGTGTTGTCATGGGTGAGTCTAGGAATGGCTAGGTGGTGTGCAGTATATCGTTTGTAAATGTGATTATGGATCTATGTCTTACAAAAAGCTGTACCTGCGGATTACAGCACAATAGGCCCACTCCACTCTACACGCTCCCTGCCCCAGCTCTGGCTGCCTGCTTCTTGCTTTGTGCGTTCTCTAAATACCACATCCCTGGAACCACGACACACAGCATGCCATGCTTTTGTGCGCAACCTTTGGTGCCTCTGTCTTCTGGGGCCCCGGCATCTAGGCCGCAAACAGTTATTATAAATGAAACAGCACTATCATTCAGTTAAACCAGGAATACAGCATTTTTTTCATTTTTTTCCTTTTTTTCTCTTTTTTTAAACAGTTCACCCGGCTACCGAAATCACTCCTAGGGGCTGACAATTTTGAAATATTTAGAACTGGCATTTTTGACATTTAAGCACAGAATTAACAAGTTTCCCAGAATCACACGATTTGGTTGAGTGGTGAAGCTGGGCTTTTAGCCCAGTCTGATATTTCAGCATATGTGCACTGACTTCTTTGCAACAGGCAGCCAGGTGGGGGATCCCACCCAGGGTAGATGGAGGGCTCAGATATTTTCCCTTTTTGCCTTCCCATACCCAAGTCTCTGCCAAACAGGTGGTAAACACGCTAATCTACAGTTCTCAGTATAAAGATGAGCAGATCCTCAAAGAACAGTTAAACGCAAGTATTATTGGGATACCTTTGGGCTAACTTTTTTGATTGGCAAAACCCCAAGGGCTGGGAATACAGTTATGAAAGTTATTTTTTTCTTATGCAGCTTTCCCTCCATGGATTTCAGTGGCACACAATTTTGCTGATTTTTAAACAGAAGTAGCGCCTTCAGCTTCACTTCCCCTTTTCTCATGGTTATGGGTATGCCGACTAGTCCTTCCAACTGGCAGTGTTTAGAAACGTTGTTTCTCTTTGTAGTCTTGTATTTTGGAAATTGCAAGGAGCACCTTACTGGGCAGTGCATGGAAATAGTTAATCTCCTTAAAACATTATCTTGTAGGTTTTTGTTCACTTTATACTGTACTCCATAGAATAACATAGGGTGCAATGCAGTTTGTCTGCCAATGCCTCCTTTACTTACCTTTGGTTGGCGAACCTGGGTCACGTATCATACCTCTGAGTTAGGTTCTCCTCTCTCTTGAAGGCTAACTGTTTGTTGGACAAACAAACAGTTATCCCACTTTTTAAAAGTTTAGAACGGTCTGAAATCACCACCAGAAGCCCAATGTACCCTTTCAGAGAAGGCCTTACCTGGGGAACATGGTCTTGCAACCTATGACTTTTGGGTACTTAGCTCCAAACACCTTAGGGTTGGGCTTCTTCAGTAAAGAGAATTGTACTTGCGATTTTAATCATTTTACCTGCATCTGAATGACCTACCTGGTTAAATTATGGGTGGATGCATTGTAAGTGAACCTAATGGTGAATGTATACATTTGTGATATGGTTGTGTGCGAGAATACTACCTCACAGTTTAATTTCTTAGTGTGTTCTCAAAGTAAGTAATTGTATACATTCTGTCCAATCTGAATTATTGTGCGTTTTTCTTTGTGATTTGGGCCCTGGACCGCTCAGACTCACTCCTAAGATTACGTTTTGGCTGCTGTACCACAATACATTGATTGGGTTTTGGCTAAACTCTTAGAGACTTCCTGTTCACCATAGCGAGGGTGAACTCCCAAAATGGTCCCCCTCCTCAGAGTTGAGTTTAGAAATCCATCTCCACGAATACCAATAATCAAGAGGCTAGAAGTGGAACTGGTATGTAAACAAGATGCAACCTAGATGACGTTTGTCCCTCTCGATAATATGATGGTGAGATTGAGATGTGTACTGGTGACGTTGGGACACTCCACAAATTAAGTCGATCAATAGCATGCCGTGGTTAAGCCTGCATGAGCTGGGCAGTTACATGTCTTTACATCGAGGTGATGTTACATCAAATCTTTTTTACTGAAAGATGTTTCATCGAATTGCTATATATAAAGTGTGAAGTATTTATGCATCAAAACCAATTAATCGAATAGTGTTTCATTAAATAAACACTTTACATTTTTTGCATGGAAAGTCACTGAAACATAACGTTACAGGGAGCTGTCCAGGACTGAAGTAGAGTACAAAAAGTACCAATCTAATCCAGCACTGGACAGCTTCCTCTAACTTGTGTAGTCTCAGCGAGTGCACTTGTCACTTGTTTTATTTTTTAATGCCACCCCCCCCAGTAAAAGTCCACAGTCACTAATACTACACAAGTCAGAGGGAGCTGCCCAGTGCTGAAATCACTTCAATACAGTAGTATTTCAGCACTCGACAGCTCCCTCTAACTTGTTTAATGTTTATTTTTTAATTGGGGGTGGAGGAGGGTCGCCCCCCCACCAAACCCACGTTTTGTTTATTTTTTATTTATTGAAATGCTTTTCCATCGAAATTCAATGAAAACAAATTCAATGAATAGTCATTTTGATGGACAGGTATTTCAATCAATAAATTTCGATGCAAAAGAAGTCCATGGATGTTTTTTCGATGGAAAGACTGTACACCGAGCTGGGCAGAAAGGACGGTGGTGTATTGGTCGGAGTACCGTGTCACTTCTGACACTATGCACAATGGTAATTAATTGAATAACTAACAACGGGTACCCTCTCCTGTTCTCAGTGATGGGCACCAGGACCAAACAGGCTAGTATTTAGAAAGTGAGACTGCAGCAGTGCTTTTTACTAAGTGTGAAGGGAAGGTAATAAGTCGAAGACATTAGCACCAAGCTCAGACTCTGATTGACATGCATTACTCACTGTTATCACATTTCTGGTGCTTGTATCGGTTTAGATTCATATGCTGTGCATATAGTCTGACATCTAGTGGTATTCGCAGAGCATTGCATCTTTCTTTCGAAGATTGAAATTAGCAGGAATGTAACACTATCCCTAATGTGACGTGTAGTGTAGCCAAAATCCTTCATGCGTCAGGATCCCACCAGTTTTTGTTCTGCCGTGAGGGAGCCCTATAGAATGCACGAGTACAGAAGAAAAGAAGGTGTAATATGTCTATGTTCCTTCTACTCCAAGAGGGGATTGGAAGGGTGCGTGCATGTAAATCCAAGCAGATCCAAGCACCAGAAATACGATAAAGGAAAGCAATATATGTTTTCTGATGATTGTGAATCTGCTTAGAATCATATGCTGTGCGTATACTAGCGAGCAGTACCATGCGATGGTGGTGGGATGTGTGAAGGACCAGTAGCAAAGAGATGTCTTAGCACTGCCTGTCCCACCAGAGAATCAGCTTAATAGTGTGTCTCTAAGCAGTGAGTTTGAGTGAAAGTGTGAACAGAACTCCAGGTAGCCGCGTTGCAAATAGAATCAAGAGGAA
Organism: Ambystoma mexicanum; assembly: GCF_040938575.1. NCBI lineage: Eukaryota > Metazoa > Chordata > Amphibia > Caudata > Ambystomatidae > Ambystoma > Ambystoma mexicanum. The sequence goes on from NC_090921.1 coordinate 1,035,388,355, forward strand.
CATTTGCAATAAAGGCTATAGTAGCTCATATTCCTCGGGTAGTGTGCACTAGGCGTAAAGGGCCAATCTCTGTTGGCAAGGGAGTAACAGAGTGATGTATTTAACAATCCGTTTAGATATGGCCTACAGAGACAGGGTCCCCTTCTCGATTGGCGGCAGAGAAAGAATTGGTCTGTCTTTTAGTGGTTTAGTCTCATCAAGGTAATACACCACTGCTCGCCTAACATCTTGTGTGTATGGAGGCTTCTTTCAGCTGAGGTAGTGGGAATCTGAAAGAAAGTTGGAAGTTCGATGGATTGGTTCACATGGAACTAAGAAATGAATTTAGGCGCAAAGCATGGGTGTGTGCGCATTACCACTTTGTCTTTGCTAGGGAGAATTCACATTTCTGTGCTAATTCCCTTCAACCTTAGCTCTTTTGCTGGACTTTAAGACTTTTTAACCCAGGAGTTAGCCCTTTTCCTCACTCACTCGTGTGTTTTGATCCGATATGAATGATCCGTTTCCTTAGTTTTCTTGAGCATGACAAACTCCATAGGCATCCACTTATTGTATGGTGACACACAGCACCTTCAGTGCAGTGTCAGAGAAATCCTTTAGATTTCTCCTAAGTTTTTCTTGGGTGAACTACATTTCCCAAGAAGAGTAAAGTGAAATTGACTTTACTTACCTTTTTTGCTTAGTAGGTCCAGCACACCCCATTGTATGTGGAGTGCTGGGGGTTACTTAGCTAATTTTCCTACTTACTCATGTAACATTTTTTATGTTACCCTCACTACTTTAAATGGCTGGTGGAGTGGTTTAATTTTCCTACCATTGTGATTTTATACCGCAGGCTGAATCCTCAGCTGTAGCATAGCACCCATGGGTGACCATTATGTCAAAATGGCCCAGTCTTCTTTTTTTGCCATTTTCTGTTTGTGCATTCTTTCTTGGGTTTTACTCTGCGCGGCAAGCCAGGTTTGAGGCCTTTGCTCGTTTTGCCTTTGGTGAGCTTCAGAACCGAAACCCACCTCTGGCTCTAGTGTGTCTGGAAGGGCAGGAAGTGAGGGAGGTTGCCGAAACTAATGCACCCAGTCCTGATTGGCTGGCTGTTCTTTTAGGACAGCCACCCTGCTATATGAGTGACAACTAAACTGTTCATGAATGGGAGAAACCTGCTTACAAAGGTGAGGGTTTTGGGACTCACAGAATCAACCACTACAACCCGACGAAGAAACCGTGAACGAAACTTGCTGCATCCTCCTGGACCTTTGAACGGCCCAGTGAAGCCCTGCTGCTGTGCTGAAACTCCTTTTTCTGATCGTCAAGAGAGGCTCTGGAATGGACCACTTCTTCCTTTGGGTTAGTGGGACCAACTAACTCTGAGACGTAATCCAATGGACAGCCTTCCTCGAATGGCTGTACTTCTTTGCTGCTGCAGGAACCGAGTGCCAGGGGTCGAGAAATCTGTAGTCTAGTGCAACGTCTGATCTGGCTAGAAGCTCCAGGAGTCTCCCCAGGACCATCCAGAAGCAGGACAGCCAGAGCTCGAGTCACCTCACCAGAGTGCAGGATGCGGAAGCTCAACCGGTATCAAAGACCAGTGGTGGTGCAGTTTACCGAGCGCTGAAACCGTGAAGTGCTGCAAAGCTGAAAAGAGCACATGGCTGCCACCGACCTTCAAATTGCTGCCGCAGGAGTCCCCGGACGTCCTCCCTTCCCCCGACGTCCTCCCTCTTGTCCTCATGACTGAGGCCCAGGAACCCAGGATCTACATCGCTGCAACCAGACAGAAGCCAATGGGACCACTCTTCTTCTAACCAAAGGTACTGTTCTGACTTGGGGTACTTGCCTCTGTGTCTGTAGCTTGCTCTTCTCAGTTGAGAATTGCAGTAACTGCTTTGCTAGAGATGATTTCAGCTCTAACCTTCACAAGTTTAACAGCTTGTGATTCTACAATGATTTTTCTTCAACAGACTCTCTAACTTTGTGCAAGACTGTTAGGCAAGATTTGGAGCAGTAGCCTTTCGGTAACACCACAACCTTGACGTCCTGACAATAGGAACCCAACCTTAGGTATAAGTCTGTACTACACAGGTTGGTAGTGTGGCTGAGCAGCCAGGGTTATCTCAAGAGGGGTCACAGTGAGCAGTAGGGTGGAAAGAGAGATTCAGTGACACGTATCCAAATAACATGCATTACTTACCGTAATAGAATTTCTGATGATTGTATCTGCTTAGATTCACATTCTGTGCATATGTTCCATCATCCAGCGGTAACCGCGGAGTATTGCATCTTGTCTTTCGGGGACCGAAAGGGGACGTCGGCATAGGGGTGTCTGTAACACTATCTCTATCGCGATGTGTAGTGTACCCAAAATCCCTCACGCGCCGAGGTCCCTCCGATTGTTTTTTTTTCTGCCATGAGGGAGCCCAAGGCTATAGTGAGTGAGTACATAAAGGGAGAAAGCAGTAAGATGTCCATGTTCCTTCCACCCCGACCGGGGAGGTAGGGAGGTCGCATGTGGATCTAAGCAGATACAATCATCAGAAATGCTATTACGGTAAGTAATGCAGGTCTTCTGATGCTTGTTAATCTGCTTAGAATCACATGCTGTGCATAGACTAGCAAGCAGTACCCGGAGTTGGAGGTGGGTTGCGAGAAGGAACAGTAGAGAAAAGATGTTTTAGTACTGCTTGTCCCACCTGAGAATCATAGAATGAGTGTCTAGGCAATAGTGTTTTGTAAAGGTGTGTACAGAACTCCAGGTTGCTGCTTTGCAAATGGACTCTAGGGGAACATTTGCAATGAATGCTATGGATGCCCTAGTGCTGTATCCACAGGGACGCCACCCAGCCCTGGTTGGATGATTTGCACTCTCGAATCCTCTCCCGGTCCCTTGGTAAGGCCTCTGGTTAAAGATGGGTCTTAATATTGTAGAAGATGGATTCTCCGTCCTGCTCCTCGTGGCAGGGGTGCCTAGATGTGGGGGGCGAGCAGCGACCAAGTCACATCACCGGTGCAAACCCCCCCCTGTGGGAATCCAGGCCTGCTGCGACTCCATAGGTTTGCTGCTTTACTGTCTTTATATGCAGTTCTTATGTTCCTCTTAGTTCAAACAATAATGTCTTGCTTCTTTCCCTTTAGGTATGGAAAGGTATTTTGGAGTTGTCATGCAGTTTGAAGATGAGCATGGGCCGAAAGCGCGGTGTCGCGATGCTGTCCGGTGAGTAATGCACGATGCGCGGCGCTGTTTTGCCTTTTATATTGCTAACCTGTGTCTTTTCTCTCCTTGCAGGTTGCGATGTTCCTCGCCAAGCGCCGTAATTTTCCAGCAATGATACGGACCAGGAGATGACTACCCAGGTAAGAATTGTGTGGCTTTCTTCATTCGGAAGGAAACGCGAGTAAACGCTTACTAATGCTGTCTTTCTTTCTCCTCTTTCCAGGTTATGGTATTCCAGGATGCATGCGGTTCCGGATGATGGAGTTCGTACCTTCAGGTGAGTGGAACTGAAGTCGGCGATGGATTGAAGACCGGATACTGTTCCAGGTAAGTTACGCAGTGTTCTTTCTCTACAGGTCCTTGGTGTCAGGTAAGCTGGCATCAAACTGGACACGGTGAGCGTTACACTGCCCACAGCAGAATAACGCAAAGCAGGTTCTGCTGTTTGGGTGTGGTTTAAATAGTCTTGGGTAAAGTAGTCCAGGTAAAGTAGTCCCAGGCCTGCCATACCCAAAAGACTAGACCGCATAGATCAGTTCCTTGTAACTGAGCTATGTGTGCGCCTCCATGTTGGCTTGAGATAGCTGATTTAGAGACAGGATCCCCTTCTCTACCAGCTGCCAGTGGCATGAAAAAACTGGTTTGTTTTCCTTAGTGGTTTTGTTCTTTCCAGGTAGAACATGACTGCCCTGCGCACACGTAGTGTGTGTAGGCTTCTTTCGGCCGTGCTAGTGGGATGCTGGAAAAAGGTAGGTAATTTCAATCGATTGGTTCACATGGAATTTCTAGATAAATTTAGGTGCGAACCTCGGATGAGTGCGCAGAACTACCTTATCTTTGTGGACTGTAACAAAGGGGTCTAGCACAGAAAGTGCCTGTAGTTCGCCAACCCTTGTGACAGAAGTGATAGGCACTAGGAAGGCCGTTTTATAAGTTAGGTCTTTTAGACTTACTTTATTCATTGGCTCAAAGGGAGATCCCATGAGCCTGGTTAAAACCGCATTTAGATCCTATCCAGGAGCTGGGTGAGAAATGGGAGGATAAATCCTCTTAACCCGTTCCATGAAGGCCTTAATCACTGGTATCTTCCACCACGACACCTTTTGTTGTGATGTGGTGTAGGCTGAAAGAGCAGCCAGATGAACCTTCAGGGAATTGAAGACCAACCCTATGTCCAAAAAATGGGTTAGGTATAGCACAATGTGTGTTGGTGAGCAATCAATGGGATTGGCACCCTTGGTATTACACCAGATAACAAAATGTTTCCATTTGCTGGCATAGCAATAAGGGGTGTTAGGATTTCTAGCTTCCCTGAGTATGTCCATGCACCTCTGAGGGAGCTGTAGGTGTCCAAACTGTATGTCCTCAGCAGCCAGGCGGCTAAGTTCAGTTTTTGGGCATGGGTGTAGGGTCTCCCCCGGTCCTGAGACAACATGTTGTACGGACAGGGTAGTTTTACTGGTGGGGAGGGAGACATTTTCATTAGATGAGCGAACCAGTGTTGACGGGCCTACATGGGGGCCATCAGTATCATGGTAACCGTTTCCTGGTCCATCTTGTGCACTATCTTGTTGAGAAGGGGAGTCGGGGGGGGGGGGGGTGGAGGGCGTAGTCAAATTTCCCTGACCATGTTATCCAGAGACCGTTCCCCTTGGAGCGGTTCTGGGGGTACCTGGAGGCATAGTCTTGGCATTGGGCGTTCTCCTGAGTTGCAAATAGGTCGACCTCTCGGAAGCCCCATTCTGCGAAGACATTGGACACGATGTCTTCGTGAAGATGCCATTTGTATTATATGGGCAGAGGGGAATCTCTGCTGAGCACTTCTGCCAGAAGATTGAGTTCCCCTGGAACATGTTGAGAAAACAAACATCTTGTGTTTGAGAGCCCACATCCAAATTTTCTGGGACAGCTTGGATAGCCCTGGAGAGTGAGTGCCCACCTGTTTGTTCAGGTAATACATGGCTGTAGTGCTGTCTGTTAGAATCAGCACTGTCTTCCCTTGTAGTAGCTTCTGAAAAGCCTTTAATGCCTTGAACACCGCTAACAGCTCCAGTAAGTTTATATGGTTGGACGCTACTTGTGGGGACCACACTCCATGCGCTGTCTGCTGAAGCAGGTGAGCCCCCCCACCTCGTGAGAGATGCATCTGTCTTGAGAGTGGCTTACACTGCAGGGGTGGTGAAGGTTTTCCCCTTCAGAAGGTTTTCCCTTGACCACCACTGCAGAGAGAGAACGAGGGCTGGCAAGAAAACTATCAGATCTTCCCACTGTCCGCTGGCCTGACACCACTGGCTGTTGAGCCACTCTTGCATGGGACGCATTCGCAGCCACGCGTGGGGAACCAAGTATATGCATGATGCCATCATTCCTAGCAACTGCATGGCTTTGCACAACGTCACCTCCCGACTGGCTACATATTGAGGGATCTGAAAAAGCATGTTCTGAACCCTCTCGTTGGAGGGGAAGACGAGGCTGTCTTTCGTCCAGATTAGAGCTCCCAGAAATTGTTTTATTTGACTGGGGACTAAACTGGATTTTTTCTCGTTGATGGAGAAACCCAGACTGAACAGAAGGTCTATGGTCTTTTGGGTGTTCAAAAAACATGTGTCGTACGAGTCCCCCGTTATGAGCCAGTCGTCGAGGGAAGGGTAAACCGTGACGGATAGTCTGCCCAGGTGTGCTGCTGCTACTGCCAAGACTTTGGTAAACACCCTTGCCGCTGAGGCGATGCCGAAGGGGAGCACTTTGAATTGGTAATGCCTGTCCTCTACCATGAACCTTAGATATTTCCTGTGTGCTGGCAACATTGAAATATTAAAGTATGCATCTTTCATGTCCAATGTTGCCATGTAGTCCACGTTTCAACAGTGGGATCACCTCATGTAGTGTTACCATGCAAAACATTTGAGGTTTTATGAATTTGTTCGCTGGGCGCAGGTCTAGAACAGGGCGCATGGTGAGGTCCTTTTTGGGTACAAGGAAGTACACTGAACAAATACCCTCGTTTACATAGGGACGGCTTCTATGGTGTCCTTTCGCAGCAGCGCTTCCACCTCTTGATTCAGGATCTCCAGATGGTCCGGTGAGAGGCGCCGTGAGCACGGTGGTCTGAATTGTGGAGGTCGTGCAAATTCCACACAGTACCCGTGGGCGACCCACTGGTCTGAAGTTAGCCCCTCCCATGCCGTGAGGAAAGAAGTTAAGCGCCCCCGACCGGAGGACCTGGATCTGATGGTCATTTCTGATAAGAGGTTGCAGCCCCTCTAGGGTTGGGGCCTCTACCTCTGGCTTTGCTGCGTCGCTGATCCCTTGGTGGGTAGTATGCAGGGCTTCCTGATGTTTGTCCAGCATTAAAGTTTCCGTGCTACAGTTGTTCTGACTTGCACGGGACTGCCCTCAAAAGGACTGACGAGAATTACCTCCCCTCTGGGGGAAACGTTTTTGAGTAATTTGTTGGAGACTTAAGAGTCTTATGCTCTTTTTTTGGCTGTTTCTAGGGCCTCATCGACCACCTTTCCGAAGAGGTTAGTTTCTTCAATGGGTTTATTGATGAGAGCGGCCTGTGTCTCAGGCTTAAACCCTGAGGTACGAAGCCAAGCGTGCCTCTAAGTAAGGCTCCCTGGGCCAGAGACCTGCCTGCGGTTTCAGCCGTGTCCAGAGTGTTCTTTATTATATTCTGGTTTATTTGCCTGCCTTCGGCCACAATAGTGAGAAGCTTGGACCCGACGGGCTCTGGGACCTTCGGAGACCCTCTTGTACTAGGTTCCATTGAGCGTCAGCATAACTCGCCAGCAGCGTAGTGTTATTCGCTAAGCGCGTGGTATATGCGGCAGCCGAGGTAACCCGATTACCTAAGGCATACAACCTCTTGGATTCTCTATCCGGAGGCGCCTCCCCCGTAGCAAGGGGTACTGCTGCCCGTTTCCGGGTGGTAGTTACTACCAGGGAATCAGGGGTGGCGTGCCCTTTAATGTATTCAGGGTCCAAAAGGAGCTGGCAGGAATAACTTTTCTACTCTTGGGTTCACTGCACGGGTCTGAGCTGGTGACACCAGGGAGAGGGCCAATCTTCTCTTAACAGAATTAAGGAGGGGAATGGCCAGGCTACAGGGGGGTTTCTCCTCGAGAATGTCTTCTACAAAGTCCTGCTCAGGCACCGCCCCTTAAGTAGTGATTTGAAAGTGATCTGCTGCCTTCCTTAACATGGCATTGAAGGCCATTTGGTCGTCTACAGGTGAGGCCTGGCGAGCCGGGGTGGACGGAGGAGAATCCAGGCACAGAACATCAGTGTCCTGATCTTGTTGGGGGAGCGTCCATGGGCCCATCCCCACTTGGTGGGTTTCTTCCCAATTGTTCGTGGCATCTGCCTGGTCCTCATTGTAGCCCTGCAGGAAGGAAGGTTCTTCATCTTCACTGTAAATGTCCTGGTAAGTATCCATTTAAACAATGTCTTCATGATGGACGGTGACTGAGGGCGGATCTTCTTGGAAATGTGAAACAGATTTAAGATTAGGTTCTCCACGAGATCTTTTCGGGGGAAGGATGTTCAGAAAAATAAATAGTTTTTTCCAGACAATCCATGCACCCTTCAAATTTCTCCCTTGTCCACTTAGAGGAACTGGAAGGGCCTACGGGTGGAAAAATGTTCTCTTCCTCCCCTTGATGTCGACATTTGTCACTCAGGGTGTTGGAGAGAGGCTCTCGACTGTCCTCTTAGTTATTGCGAGAATCGGGGCACCATGGCATATCTATAGATTTGTCCGCAGCCTGCCGCATGTTTTTTGACCTAATAGGTAAAAGCCCAACCGCTGAAGTAATTCTTGTGATACTGTGTTCAATTTCCACCGAATCGGCGTGAGTTAGTGGTTCTGAAGCTCTTGTACCGCCGACCGCATGGTTAGAGGGCCTAGCGGTAGGTTTTACACCTTGAGGCCTAGTCATAGTTTCTGGGCCTACCGGCCCTTTCAGGACCGTCGAAAGTCTACGCTTCGACGTGTGAACTTGATTTAGGGGTAGCACCCTTGTTTGTTTTGGGAAAGGCTTTGGATCTGAACGATCCAAGGAACCCGCCGAAATTTCCGATGGCCCTGCTGGCGCTTTCACCTTTTTGGAAGTAACGTCGAAATAGGTGGAGGGGTTGTGTGTATAGTGTAATGCGTTCTTTGTACTCCCCTGTCGCCGGGTGTTGTCCCTGAAGTGAGACTAGTGTCAGGCCTTGAGGGGTTGGGCGTGGTGGATGTAGAAGTGTCCGCCTCGAGGTCTATCACATCCGCAACAGATGTTTGGTCATCGGAGGTGCCCCTGTCACTTTCGGCGGCTGTGGCGGTGGGGAAGGGTGTTCCGCCTGCGACATACCGTATGCGGACCACTGCTTTACACGGAGCTCCTTAAGGGTCTTAGGCCGAAGGAGTTTACAAGCCGCACACCGCTTCGCGTAGTGATCCAAGGGGAGACAGGAGTTGCACGTCCTGTGTTCGTCCTTCCACGGGTATCTGACCCTAATCTTAGCGCAGAACCTAAAAGGAGTCCTTTCCATAGCAAAAGGGAAAGATGACCAGACCTCGAGGGTAAAGAGGGGGAAAGAGGAAAGACATAACAAAAATATGGCCACCCCGACCCCACTCTCCCTACTGTGAAGGTCGGCCAGAGGGCCCGACCACGTGGCTGCTTCAGCCGCCGTTTCTTAGGGGCCGAAATCCACCGCCGTAGACAAATCCCCCCGCAGTCTTCGTTGAAGTTGTTTCTGCTGTCAAAGTGACTTAACTGGGAATAACCGACAAGCCGGTTTAAGATAAACAATGTCTCTTATGTAAGAGCTCTGCTATAGGGCAACCAGTGATCTGGGTGGAAAAAAGCAATCTGAGGGACCTTGGCGCGTGAGCGATTTTGGGTACACTACAAGTCACGATAGGCATAGTGTTACAGACACGCCTATGCCGACGTCCCCTTTCGGTCCCCGAAAGACAAGATGCAATACTCCGTGGTTACCAATAGATGTCGGACCATATGCACAGCATGTGATTCTAAGCAGATTAACAAGCATCAGAAAAACACTAACACTCAAGGTTTCTTGATTAAACAATTATTAATTTATTTAACAGTCAGTTTGACTAAGCCTTCTTCAGAAGGGGCAATATAAAAAGTAACAAATACAATCCAAAATACACACTCTTAGTTTCTCTACATCAGAGCAATACTGAAAAGGATGTCAAAGAAAAAAGGTTATAGAATAAAACGAGAGATCACACAATTATTCTAAAGCAGTTAAGTACTTTTGAACCCCCAATACAAAGTAGATTAACCGCTTAACCCCTTCCTGGAAGGAAAGGTAAAACACAATGTCAGAGAAAAGAAGAGTTATTCGGGGAGCCTGGCCAGCCAATGTCAATTGGGAAAAAGTCTAGGTGAGTTGAAGCACTTCTTGTAGGAGAATAAAAGTCTTGCACAAAGTTTTTGTAGAAAAAGTAGAATCAATGTAGGGCCACACGCTGGGAGGCTTGTGAGAGGTAGAAGATGCAAGCAACTCTACAGAAGCAGTCAAGTCTCAACTGAGATCAAGTAAGGTTACAACAATAAGAGGCAAGTCCTCTCAAGCTTTACAGTACCTTTGGTTAGAAGAAATGTTTCCAGCTGGATTTTGTTCCTGTGGAGCTCTGTAGATGCTGTGGTTTCTGGGCCTCAGTCGTGGGGATAAGAGGGAGGATGTCTGGGGACTCACACTGCAATGGGACGGTCAGGGGAAGAAAAGGACAAACTTCTATTCAGCGGCACTTTGTGGTTACAGCTCCTCGCGTCTTAGCAAATAGCACCACTGCGGTCTCACTGATACCACTCTGGACTTTCCTTGAGTCTGGGGTCCAGCACTCGGTTGAGGTGGCTCAGGCTTTGTCAGTCCTGCTTCAAGGAAGTCCGGGGACTCTTCCTTCAGCACGGGTCTGTTTTAAAAGTGATGCACTCCGTTTGGTGTTCCTCTCCCTGGCACCTCAGTTCCAGCAGCCGCAGCAGAGGTACAGCCAGCTCTGAGAGGATGTCCAAACGAGTTCACTTTGGAGTGGATTGGTCCCAACAACTCAAGGGGAGAAGTCGTCCTTACAGTGGCTTCTCTAGTCGAGGCGAATTCAGAGCTTCAGCACAGCAGCAGGGTTTCACCGGGCAAACCAACGGTCCAGGAGTTGCAGCAGGTGTCTCTTCCAAGGTCTTCTTCGGATTCCTTCGTCCAGTGGTCGACTGCCTTCCAAGCCAAAAAGCCTTGCCTTTTATGCAGGTTTCTCCCATTCATTCCAGCCTAGCTGTCAATCACACAGCAGGGTGGCTGTCCTTGCCAGACAGCCAACTGCCCAATCACCTTTGGGCCCATTCCTGTAACCAAGGGGATTAAGCACAGGGAGTTTCGGGCACCTCCCTCACTTCCTGCCCCTGCCAGACATACTGGAGCAAGAGGCAGGCTTCACTCGTGAATCCCGCCAAAGACAAAATGAACAAAGACACCAAACCTGGTTTGGTGCATTGAGTACATCTGAAGGAGGACCGTTCCAGCAAGAAATGGTGAAGGTGAAAAAAAAAGACCAGGGCCATTTTGACAAAATGGGCACCAATGGGTGTTTTACCAAGACTGCAATTGCAGCTCGCAGTTAAAAACACACAATGGTAGTAAAAGGTAAACCACTGCCACCAGCTATTAATTGTAGAAAGGGTAACATAAAAATGTTACATGAAAAACTAGACAAAGGGGATACTAAGTAACCCCTCCAGCACCCTATGGTAAGATGGTGTGTGCTGGGTCTAGAAAGTTACAAAATGTAAGTAAAGCCAATTTCAGTTCACTGCTCTTGAAAGCAGTAGTTTCACCAAGAGAATGTATTTAAACCTTTGGGAAATCTAGGAGACTTCCCTGTGCCACTGCACAGAAGGTGTAGTGTGTCACAATGCAAATATGATGCCTATGGAGTTTGTCAGACTTCAAAGTCGCAAGAAACACAGAGTCCAAATCACACAAAAATAGATGAGAGTTGAACAAAGGTCTCACTCTCTCCAGGTTAAAAAAAAAAATCAAAAGTCCTAGAGTCCAGGACAAGTGCTGGGGGTCTCCAAGGTAGAGAGGAATTAGCACATTTCTGAGAATTCTCCCTAACAAAGACGTTTACTATCTAAGAAGTCCCTCCGCTCCATAGACTCTACTCCAATTGACATTGGCTGTCCTGGCTGCCTGCAGACTCTTCCATTCCATTTAACTTTGATACTTACTGTCCTTCATAGGTTAAACTACTATTGCATGGAAATGTTTTAATCTAGACTTCACTGGAAGATTTAAAGAGCTCACATGCTCCGAGAACCTGTTTAACCTTTTTCCTTCCTCTAACCTTTAATTTCTGCCAACCTCCGAATCTACAAGGGGAACTAGTGATATATAAATGCAATTACTGTCCTAGTTAGTGAAGTCACCTCAGGGTGTAGGAAGTATGTAAGAAGCCTCTGTAAGGAGTATCTGCTAGCTTTGTGTTGATTCTGGAAAAGTATTTTAAAGGATATTTGATAGTTACATATAGTGTTCTTTTTAAAGAATGCTTATTTAAAAAACTACAGTTAAATAATTATTCATAACAAAACCCTTGAGTATAAGTGTTACTTGGCTACTTGTATTGGTGGATTTCATTGCTACAACTCACATTTACACCTCTTGAGATAAGCCTGACTGCTCAGTCACACTACCAACTTGTATAGTACAGGCCTATACCAATAGGTGGGTTACCCAATACCAAGAGGACAAGGGTTGTGTAGTCTCCCACAGGGTTACTACATCAATTATTGCCTAACAACATGTAGTAAGAGTTCTTCATAATTAGCATCTACATAATTAGCATCTACTTAAGATTCAAGTAATGTTCTCTTAGAGGATCCGTAGAAGAAACCAGAAGAATTGCCATCTTTCTGAAGAGACTATATACATATTATCTCACACTACCATTACTGGAGGTCAAGAGATCGAGATACCCACCTGGACTTGTTTCTTGTATCTAGCACACTCATCCGTCAGAACCTGCAACTTTAGACGGCAATGTGCAGATTCCAACTCAGCCTTTCGACGTAGCACCTGCTCCTGCTCCAGGGAACTGTAGAAAGAAAAAGAAACATGAAGCAGAAGAACAAGTTACTTACCCGGGTAACGTTTTTTCGACTGGATGTTCCTCCCAGGTATTCCTCATCTTTGATTTTTAATAGCCAGCTTCAGCTGCTTCCGAATTTTATTTTTGGCAGAGGGCGCTGTGTGTGTCGATGCAGTCGTCTTAATGTCCCTAGAGGACCTTCGTCTCAAGGTTAATGCTATCAAAAGGTATATATAGCATGCGCAGCCCCCGTTGGCTTCAGTTCTGATTTTTCATTCGGTAGAACTACCTGTATAAACACTGGTTTGACCGTACTAAGCTTTGAAGGTGAGAAAGCTGGAATAGCATGGGAAATTCTACTCTGGGAGTGCGATGAGTAATACGTGGGAGGACCATCCAGTTGAAAGAACGTTACCAGGGCTAAGTAACTTGTTCTTCAAATGGATTGTCTCCTCCTACGTATTCCTCATCTTCGATAGACTCCCAAAGCAGTGTATGTTTTGGTGGAAGGCGAAAGGATGTTATCAATGGTTTCCATGAACACGGAGGACAGCTTTTCCAAAGTTCCATCCTGACTGAGGGAAGAATCAAGGCAGTAATGCTTCGTGAACGTGTTTATTGAAAACCACATAGCTGCCTCACAAATGTTTTTAATAGGAACACCACTTTGCAGAGCCGAAGAGGTAGCCATGTCCATGGTGGACTGGGCCCTCAAACTTTCAGGAGGATCTTTGCCTGCCATCCTGTAGCATTCTGAAATTGCTAGAATGATCCATTTAGTTAAGGTCTGCTTTGTTACCGCCTGACCCAGTTTGTGACCTGTGTAACCTATAGAAAGTTGACCATCCAGGTGAAGTTTGGACAATCTACAAATGTAGAAGCTTAGAGCTCGACGTGGATCTAATTTGTGCAACATCTCTTCCTCCTGGCCAGGATGAGGTGGTAGGTAAAAAGTGGGTAACACAATCTTTTGTCCTACATGAAAATCTGAAATGATCTTAGGCAAAAATGAAGGCTTAACCTTCAGGACGACCATGTCCTTGTGGAATACCGTAAAGGGTGGTTTAGATTATAGTGCCTGCAACTCACTCACTCTACGGGCTGAAGTTCGTGCTACCAGCAAAATTGTCTTGAACGTTAGTAACCTTAATGAACATGAAAGTAGAGGTTCAAATGGTGCACAAATCAGATATTTTAACAACAAATTAAGGGCGCAATTGAGTACCTGAAAAGGAGATGGAGGAAACAGTTTCGAGTCCCTTCAGAAATTGTATCACCAGGGGTATCTTAAAATATGAAGTTTATTCAGACGAGCACTTAAAGATGGATAGCGCCACCAAATAGCCTTTAGTTGTTCCAACCTAGAGCCCCAGATTGGCTAGGTACAGTAGAAAGGAGAACACATCGGTTGTCTTGCATATTAAAGGGTCTACATTCTTGTCCCTGCACCAGCTGCAGAATTTGTTCCAATAGCAGAGGTACAAAGATTTCGTTGCTGGCCTTCTGGTCCGAAAGCAAAATCTGTTACGTCATCCGGAACGTCACATTTCTTGTATCTCAGCCTCTCAGAAACCACACGTGAAGGCTGAGTGTCTTGACCTCTGGATGGAGAACCCAAACCTCTGCTCGCGAGAGAAGGTCCTCTCTTTGTGGAAAACGTATTGGAGGGCAGATGGACGTTCTCCTGGCCCAATCCGGATCATGTGTTTCCCAAACTTTCTCCACCTCCTGATCACATGAGGAATGACACGGGGCTGGAGGAAACGTGTACATGAGTGGCAACTCCCGGTCCACCACAAACTAATCTCCTAGAGCTCCTCTTTGAGGAAATTCCCTGGAGCAGTACAGTTCACACTTCTGGTTGACACTGGTCGCAAATAGATCCACTTGAGGGAAGGGTGAAGATCTCTTGAAGGACTTCCTGAGCTAGTTCCCATTCGTGTGACTGCTCTGCCTGCTCAGAGCATCGGCCGCCGTGTTCTCCTCCTCGGCACGGCAAACTGCAGACAGGGAGATTCCTTCTTGTATTGCCTAGAACCAGAGCTGCATTGCCTCTCTGGACAGTGGTAGTGATCCTACATCTCTCTTGTTGAGATAGTACATGGCCACTGTGTTGTCCGTCATTATCTGGACATTCTTTCCCCGTACAGAGGACAGAAAGGCCTTCAGCGCCAGTCTGATTGTTCTCAGCTCCAAAAGATTGATGCGTAGTTTGGACTCTGATGGAGACCAACAACCGCCGATTGTCAGATTGTTGAGGTGGGCTCCCCACCCAGTGAGTGAAGTGTCCGTCACTACTGTTATCTCCGGCCATGGTTGCCAAAGAGGTTCTCCCTGCAGAATATTTTCCTTGCAGGTCCACCACAGAAGAGAAGATCCTGTGCGACCCTGCTTGAAAACTGAAGTAGGTCTGACATGTTGCCTGAGAACTGAGACCATTGAGTCCTGAGAGCCCATAGAAGGGATCTCATTTTCAGGCAAGCCTCTGGCACCAGAAAAATGCAGGATGCCATGAGGCTGAGCAACCTAAAGTCAAAGGCCGGGAGACGCTGGGCACTCTGAAACTTGGAGACCATCTGCAGAATGTCTTGAGCCCTCACCTTGGGTGGCAAGCTCTTTCCCAAGGATGTATCCAGTAAGGCCCGATGAATTGGAGCTTTTGAGATGGTGTCATATGGGACTTCCTGTAATTGAAGGAGAAGCCCAGTCTGTAAAGAGAGTGGCAGGGGACAGTGAGATGATCCAGGAATTGTTCACAAGAACACGCCCTGATCAGGCAATCGTCCAGGTAGGGGTAAACGTGAATCCCCCCTTTACTGAGACTCGCTTCCACCACCGCCATTAGATTGGTGAAAACCCTCAGGGCGGAGGTCAACCCGAAAGGGAGAACTCGAAAATGAGAACCGCCAATGCCGGACCTCAGGTATTTCCTGGGCTTGGGATGGATTGACACATGAAAATAAGGATCCTGAAGGTCCAATGATCCCATCCAATCCTAGAGTTGGAGGGCCTGAAGGATCTGAGAAAGTGTGACCATCTTGAACTTGTCCTTCCTGAGGAACTTGTTCAAGTATCTCAAATCCAAGATGGGTCTCTGTCCTCCATCCTTCTTTGGCATTAGGAAATATGGAACGTACCATCCTTTGTTCCTCTACGCTACAGTTACCAGCTCTATAGCTCCTCTCTAGCAGGGTCAAAATTTCCTGCACAAGGAGCGCATCTGGAACCCTCAAAGAAAGGTGCCCCGGTGGATAGTTCCGAGGTCTCTGAATGAAGGGAAGGCAGCAACCTTGGGCTATGGTTTCTAATGTCATTCTTTCAGATGCTGAGACATTCTGCCTCCCACTGGGGTTTCGTGCCTCCAAGACCTCCGAGAGATTTTGAGGCGGCTGAAGCAGTGGCTGTTTGTAAAGATGCCCCTGGTTGAGCGGGCTTTGCATCTCTCCCTTGTCCACCACAAGGGAATCTTCTTTGGCCTCTTTGACCAGCCATTCCTCTCGCTCTTCCAACTGATTAGTAGCTAAAGGATCTACCCCTCCAGGAAGGGCCACTGGGGCGAAAGGGCTGAGGCTGCCTATTAGCAGTACCTAAAGATTTGGCTGTCGCCTTCGAGGTCTGCTGCTTCTCAAGGCTTTCGTCAGCCTTGCTGCCAAAAAGGTGAGACCCGTCAAAAGGCATGTTAATGAGTCTAGATTGCAAATCCAGACTTTTTTTTTTAGTCACGCAAATCTGCAAATTACGGTGCTTGCTGCCATGGCTCTGCTAATGCGGTCAGCAGAATCCAGACCCAAATGAAGAGACTTGCACATGGCTTCTTTGCAGTCATAGCCAAGAAACCGTCTCCCCCCCCTTTGGGAATATGTTCAGTCGCCATAGAAATAGAGTCCCATAGAGTGAATGAAAACTTTGCTAAGGCACTTGTGGAGTTGGCTGACTTAAGAGCCATGCTGCCCACAGAAAATACTTTCCATGCCAATGCATCTACCCTTTTGTTATCCCTATCCGGTGGGATGCTTGGATAAACTGCCTGTTTTGAGGTTGGAGTGCAAGCCGGTACCTCCAGCCTTCCTGGGTGGGATGCTTTGATAAGTAGTTGGGGTCACTACTAAATGGGCGGTATTTTCTTGTCAAGTTCTAGTTTACTACCAGACTTGACTCCGGTGTCTCCCAAGTGGCAGACACTCTTTTTTGAAGTGCAATGTGGGAGGTAAAATGGGATCCTTTTGTGGACCTTTATCAAGGATGTCTGTTAGATCATCCTGCTCGAAGGGGAGGGTGGGCCTACTCCCTCCCAAGTGATCTACAACCTTAGACATCAACCGTCTATATGATGCATCTGCATGTTCATCAGATTCAGGTTTACCAAATTCTAACTCTGGTGAAGTGTTCCAACTCTGTTTGTAAATTTTCATACACTTATCAGGGACATTTGGTGTACCATACTGTAACCCAAATGGCGCATCGTTATCCGATGTCTCATTGTCCTCATAAATAGGAGGTTAGTCACTTAAAGTAATCCTTTCTAGGTAAAGGAATGTACAATTCATTTGGTAAGGGCGTCAAAGGCTTCAACAATTTGGAACCCGACGCTCGAAGAGTCGCAGATATTTTCAATGAAGTTGTATGTTCGACTTCGATGGGATCAATGGTGTTGAAGGCGCCATTGGTGGCAATGGCGCAGCTGGCATTGATGACCTTGGCTTATTTTTTTTTTTACTTGTGGCTTGAAGGATCCTTCAGTGATTGCTCATCGCGTTGAGGCTTCGACTGCTCTGGATGTGGATCTGGCCTTCGTCCTGGGCTTGAGGGCGCGCGGGATTGGGCTCTAGCATCTTCCTTACCGGCTTTAGAAGGCGCGGTAGGAGCATGGCTTGTCGAGGATTTCAAACATGAATGCTTCCCATTCGGCAGGAGTGATGCCTTTGTGGGACAGGATATAGCTCTCTTAGTAGAGGAGTTGGACGAAGAAGTCGAAGTGGGCTACCTATGGTTCATCATCTTCGACGATGACGAGGAGTGGTGGGAGCCACTCCTCAACCTGTACCTTTTCACCTTCTTCCTTCGAGGAGAGTCGCCTCTCGCATCGTCCAAAGAAGGTTTCTTCTAAGGGTTAGTCAATGGGGATTTCTTGGGGTTTCTACCTACCGCCAATTTCCCCTTTCGTGGCTTCAGAGCTTTACCGGTCATCGATTGGCATTTCGAACAAGCCGAAGTCTTGTGCTCCACACCGAGACACCACAAGCATACTCTGTGGATCGGTTATGGACCTCTTGGAACCGCAGTCCTGACACTTTTTAAACATGGTCTTCGGGGTAGTCGGTGTCTAAGATGAAGACATTTTCGTATTTTACCGAATAAAATTATTGAAGCTCGCTTTAGTTCTCAAATCGAATGCTTACTTGGAAAAACTGAATTGAAGCCAACTGGCGCTGCTCATGCTATATATACACCTTTGATGATGATATGCTCGAGACGGAGGTTCTCGAGGGACAACGAGTCGACTGCATCGATGCACTGCGCCCACTGCCGAAAAAGAATTTCTGAAGCAGCTGAATCTGGATATTGAATTTCAAAGATAAGGAATACGTGGTAGGACAATCCATTCGAAAGGTTTGTTTGTCTGCCTTCAAGGGATGAGTCCCAAAAACAGCAGGGGTAGTGGGGTACAACAAACCAAGCCCACATGGCTTCATGTACAGACATTCAGACAATAGCACTCAAGCTCTTCCAGCTCAACGACACCAGACAATGCACAGTGCCATCCACAGTGCTCATCACCATTTAAACCATGGCCCAATACCTAGCTTTTCAAAGCCATAAGCTTCAGGCATGTTTTAAACACCCCATATTAGTCCAGCTTTGGAATCCCAAAATGTTAACATTGTGTTTAAACTGTAGAGTAATTCTGAAAGGAAACCTTGCTCCACATCAAGGTTATGTTAATGGAGCACTTGGGACAGTTGTTGGCTTCCAGACTTATCCACATTTAAACATTCAGCTTGTCAACATCCTCCAATATGCCAATAGGCCAATAGGCCTCATTCCCGACTAAGAGCACAGTTGCTATTTAGTCTTAACCAGTAATCTCTGCACACTTAAAATACTTGGAGAAATCTGGCAGACATCTCAACAAAAGCACAAGGTATCACTGGGCGCCTTGAGGCTTAAAGAAAAATTGCAAGCTTGGTTTCATACTCAAAGTCCAAATGGAATAGAGCCAGACTGAAAATGGGTTTATAAGAATGTAATCCAGTATTTTGTGGGCGTTATAGAATACACAGACTATACACCAATTATGTACGATAAAAAGCAAAATAAAAAAGGAACCAGTTAATATAAGAGAATGATTGGATAAACAAGAAGAGGAATGTTTTTAAAAAGGTGGAAAAATTTGCCAGAGGTAGAGAAATATAAAGGCCAGAGATAAAATGCGACAGATTGGTGCCAACACGACCAAACGTACAAGAAAACAAATGTTATATATATTACTGGGATTTACATGTCAAGCGATTTTTGGGTTTGATTAGTGGGGGACAGGGAATACAAGATTGCTTTGATAGTGTGTTAATACATGGAAATTGGAAGTATCCCGATCCTTGTGTGCAAGTATCTAGGTGTTTGGTGTAAAGAGCATGAAGGCGTTGGAGTCCATAGAGGAAAACTTGTGTGCTCACAGTGGTAGGCTGCATTAGCGAGGGCTGTGGTATATAAGTTGGTTGAAAAGGTATAGTAATGCTGATGGTAGGGGTATTAGGAATCTAGAAGTGAGCGGCACAATTGGTTTGCATGTAGTGCGCCTTAGTGCAGATTTTGAGTACTTAGAGGGTAAGTTTAGCAAGGTGGCAGTAAGAAACTAGAGTGAAGATCTAGTTTGATTGCCTATATTACAGAGATGTCGAGCTGCTAGTGATTAACAAATTACTTGCCTCCAGAAATGTTCTTTCTGATGATACGCTATTATTCGGTCCCAAGTTATAAAATCGTTTTTTTAAAAAAGATTTGCAAAAAATAAAAAGATTTAGAAAGACCGCTCTGCGACTGCACAGAGCAGTCTTTAAATTGAACTGTCAGCCCCTGCGACGCACACAAATGCGTGCAGGGGCTGATATGCACACCAGGACCTGGAAGCACCGTCTGGGGAAGACATAAGTGTTTGTTGTGTGTGCGTATTATTTTTTAAACATTTTTTATTATTTTTTATAACAAAACAAACATTACAATAATTAGGACTTCCATATCCATGTCTAACTAGGTAACATTACAAGCTATATTCTGCAGTCCCACTCCCCCCAGCTCCCCCAACTTGAGTCATAAAGTCCAAATCATCAGCCTGTACATCCTCAGGCGGGTCAATTATCCCTCCCTCGTCCATGTCATCCTCATTGTGATTGGGCTGGGGGAGGCCCACCATGATGGCCACCAATTGCCTCCATTCGAGTAGGGGGTCCTACCTCCTCATCACCTCCCCTGCTGACCGCTTCAAACCAAACAGCCGTTTCATCCTCAGCCCATTTCAAGAGGTCAACCCACCACAACTCCATACTGGGCCTATGAGCTGCCTTCCAACACATTGCAATCCTCTTTTTGGCCAGGATGTATGCCAAATACTTCATCTTGCTAATGTGCTTCATATGACGTGGCCTGGGGAAACCTAGCATACATGCCCAGGCCGACTCCACCTCCAGCTTGATACTTTTTTCAGCCAGGCGTGTTTTCAGTTCAGCCCAAAATCTACTCCCCTCCGGACAAGTCCAGAACATGTGCAACATCCCGGCTTCCTCCTCCCCGCACTTGGGGCATCTCTGAATCGTTTGGCCCCCAAACCTAGCAATCTTACTGGGGGTCAGATATGCCCTATGTGTGACGTATAATTGGATTTGTTGGAGCCTCGCGTTTCGGGACACTTTCTTATGGCACTTTCTTATAACCTGTCCGTCATAGGCTCTCCCACCTCCTCCTCCCAGGCCTGTCTCAATAGGGACAATTCCCTCCCCACCTTGGACCCCAGTAGCTCGTATATGCGGGATATCTCGTGCTCACCCTCCGAAACATCATATCTCCATAGTGGCATCCGGTTGTTCTGTGAGCACCCCCACCGGCCATTTTTCTCGCACCCGCTTAACTAGTTTGGAGTGGGTTATATGTTGCCCTTTATGCACCCCGGTATCCTCAGTCAGTTCCTGGAATTCTAGCGCTACTCCATCCTGCCATATGTCTCCCAGAGTGGCCAGGCCCACGGGTTCCCAATATCTACGGACCCCTTGTATCAATTGGGGGTCCTCTCTGCATAGCGCCGCCAGCGGCACGTGCGTGGATAACGGGGCAGGGTATCCCGCCAACCACCATGCTCTATGCCACACCTCCCAGCCAAGCACCAACAGCCGCGCCATCTCCAGCACCCTACGCCTAGGCAGCCACACCCCCTCTCTAAGAAAATATGGAGCCGGTTACTTCCACAGCAGCCTGGTTTCTGCTGTTTCTTCCGCAGACAGCCACCTAGCCACATATTGCAATTGTCCCATTAGATAATATAACTCAAGGTTCGGCAGGTTTATTTCCCCCCCGTCACACAAATTCTGCAGTTTCCAAAGAGCCACCCTGTTTCTAGAGTTATGCCATATGAAGCCCCTGCACAAGCTGTGAAGACTAACCAGAAAACGCCTGGGGATCACATGCGGGATGTTTACGAAAAAGTAGTGTAACAGTCTGGGCAGGACTCCCATCTTGATTGGAGCTGCTCTCCCCATCATAGCCAGGGGCAGTCTGGACCAAAAACCCATGCTATTCTTGATGCTTTCCACTGCCTTCACCGTGTTGTGTTTATGCTCTTCTCCTGTCGTGTGGTATAGGTCAATTCCAAGATATCTGAACGACTTGGTTTGCCAGGGTATTGGCAATACCTGCAATACCCCTGGCGGGACAAATCTGTATCTCCCTGAGGGAAACATGCTGGATTTCTTGGGATTTACCGCTATACCGGAAAGGGCGGCATACCGTTCCATCACCTCTAGGATGTATTGTGTATTCTCTTCTGGGAAACGCAGGTACAAGAGAAGATCGTCAGCGCATAATGAAATGAGATGTGGTCCGCCTGTGGTGCGTATCCCAATTTCTCCATATTGTTGTCTAAGACAGACAGCCAGCAGCTCCAACGCTAATATATACAACATGGGTGACCAGGGGCAGCCCTCTCTGGTGCCCCTGCTAAGTTGCCATTTGTCTGAGATTGTGGCACCCGTTGGCAATCGGGGGAACTATATACCATCTTAACCCACCTAAGATACCCTGGTTCCATTCCAAAGGCTTCTAGAGCCACCATCAGCCTTGGCCATCTCACTGAGTCGAAAGCCTTGACCGCGCCAAGCGAGACGATCACCAGCTCACCAGGGTCTCCCTCTGTCTGATCGATGATGTGATGCAGCCTCCTATGGTTATCAGTTATATTCCTACCAGGGACGTAGCCTGTTTGGTCATGGTGTATCAGTGTGTTAATGACACACTTAAGCCTGTTTGCCAGCACTGCCATGAGGATTTTTCTTGGTTAAGCATCGACAGGGGTCGGTAAGACCCACAGTCTGTGCTCGGCTTACCCAGCTTTAAGAGTGGAACAATCACTGCCTCACGCAAGGATTCCGGCAACCTGCCTTGCTCATACGACTCATTAAGCATAGCCAGCAACGGGGGCAACAGCTCCTGTTTATAGGTTTTGTAAAATTTGCTCGGGAGTCCGTCTGACCCCGGAGCTTTACAAGCGGGCAGGTGTCGAATCACTAACTCAAGTTCTTCTATCGTGATTGGGGCGTCCAGGTCTGCCCGTTCCAAGTCGTCCAAGGTGGGCAGGTCCATGTCTTCTAGCGTGTCCCGGAGTTCTTGGTCCCCAACTCCGCCTGGGTCCTCATAGAGCCGTTTGTAGTATCTAAGGAACTCGTCATTCACTCCCTCCTGAGTGTCCAAAACTTTGACCTCCCTCCCCTCTGATTTCCCGGATCGCGGCCCTTGGTGCCTCGTTCTTGTATAGCCAGGCTAACAACCTTCCTGTTTTGTCCCCCCCGGCATGCTGCTTCTCCACATATTTCTTGTAGTTTAATTTACATAGCCTATCCCAATGTTCACAACTAGCTTGTTGCAGCCGTCTCATCCTAACCCTGTCCTCCTCGGAAGTACCTCCCCTATGCATGATGTCTTCCAGCTCTTCCTCCGTTCCCCTCAGCTCTCGTTCTATATCCCCCTGGAGCCCTCTGGATTTTGACATAGCCACCGCCCAGCACCACCACTTTGAATGCCCTCCATACCGTGCCCATCGATCTGACACTGCCAGTGTTAATCTCAAAGTACTCAGATCTCCTCCCTTAAATCCTCCCGGAATCCCGAGTCCTGCAGAGCCTCAACTCTGAGCCTCCACATCGGAATCCGCGCCCTAAGGGGTTGGTGTTGCCACTCAAGGTCCAAAGGGGAGTGGTCCGAGAGCACTCTAGCCTTGTATTCCGCACCCATCATCCCGCTTACCAGATCAGCTGCGACGAACACATAGTCCAATCGCGTGTGCAAGTCATGTGGTGCCGCATAGTGCGAGTATTGTCCATCTACTGGGTGCAATTGCCTCCAGATATCCACAAGATCAAAGTCTCTCAGGAGAGCCATTAGCACCTTTGCAGCCGGGGTGGGCTTGTCTAGCTTATTGTCTGATCTATCCAGCTTAGGGTCCAGCACACAATTAAAGTCCCCTCCCCATAGGATCCCGCCACCTAGTAAGGGGCTAATCGTGCCATACAGGGTCCGAAAGTATGCTGCTGTGTCCTGATTGGGGGCATAGAAGTTTACAATACTCACTTCCCGGTTTTCCAGCATCCCCCTCATGACAATCAGTCTACCTTCCGGGTCCCCCGTGGACTGAAGTAACTGTAATGGCACGTGGGCTGCTACCCAGGTGATAACTCCTCTTGCGTAAGCCGAATATGTGGCCCCTGCTATGCACCCCCTCCACTTCCTCTTTACCACCTCCAGTTTCTAAGACACCCCGACGCCATGTTTACAATATCCTGCCGTCCCTCTCTGCCCACCCTCCCGTCCGTTTAAATTCCCATATTGGCTCATTACCCACAAACCCCCAACAAACTCCCCCTCCCCCTTTTCCAAACAACAAACCCCAAGACACCTCCCTTCCCCCACCCCCCATCCCCACGACCCAAAGAAATGCCCAGCTCCATCCCTGGATCTCAGGCGACCCCACCTCTGGTTCTGCCCCGGTGTGCCAGGGACAGAAGCCCGACAGGGTGTCACCGGACTACCAGTAAGCTAACTAAGCTACTCTAAGTGGGGGTACGAGGACTAGCTCTTCGAGGCTCCCTATCTAGCTTAACGTCTCAATGCTCACGGATCACGTCTCATTTCAGCCTTATCATGCAGGCCCATATGCTACATCAATTACTATAATCAAGTCCCATGATCTTGTTCCGCAACACCCTCTGGTGCCAACTATTCCATCTCCTTCCATCTGGATGCCCGACTCCTGGGGCCAGCTTTGCGTGCCAAGCTACCTCATAGCTTCTTCCGGGGTTTTGAAAAACAAGGTCCTGTCTTTGTGAAACTTCAGTTTGGCTGGGTAAAGCAGCATGTACCTGCCTGCTTCACGCAATCTTCTTTTGACAGTCCCAAAGTTCATGCGGCTACGCTGTACCATCAGGGTATAATCTGGGTATGCGGTAATATTTGCTGACCTTCTCTGTATTGTTCCGCCCTTTCGGAAGTGTTCAAGGATTCTTTCACGGTCCCAATAGTTGAGGATCTTAGCGATCACCGGCCTAGGGGGGTTGCCCGGCGGCGGCTTCCTCATAAGAGCCCTGTGCGCCCTTTCCACTGCAAACCCCTGGGACAAAACTCCTCCAGTTATCTCTTGCAACAGCATTGATTCAATGAACTCTGTAGGGTTGGATCCCTCAGCTCCCTCCGGCAGACCAACAATACGGATGTTATTCCTTCGGGCGCGTCCCTCCGCCTCCTCCGCCCTGCACTCCAGATTGGCCACACGTTGCACTAGAGCATGAAGATCTGCTTTATGTGTTGCGCAGTCCGCTGTGTTGGGGCCCACCTCCTTTTCCAGATTTTCTGTGCGTTCTGCCAGAGACCTGACATCTTGTCGGAGAAGGTTCACTTCCTCCTGCACTGCCCCTACTTTCAGGTCCAGTGCTGCTTTCAATTCAGTCATAGCCAGGCCCAGTTTGGTCTCCCAGGCTACCTTCAGGTCCGCAATAGCCGCCAGGACCGCCTAGTTTGTGCCCATGGCGGCTGCGCTCTCAGTGGGGATTTTCTCCTAGTTCTTGGTTCCCTCAGGGTCCTGGCGTACTCTTCCAGCGTGGGCTGCTTACCCTTCGTCCTTAGTGGTTTGCTGGACATGGCGTCGTGCCTAGGAATCGTGACCAAACCTCTCTTCTCCTCTCACTCTTCCCCACGTGATAAAACTGCTATTGGAGCTGGGGCCCAGGCGGGCCGCAAAAGTGGTGTCTGGGAGCCGATGATTAGCCACTGGAGTGGATTGTGACCTCCCACGTAGCAATGTTATTTCCTTCCACTCTTATTAGCACACGCTCGCCGCGTGCGCCAGCCGGATCAGGCTCCGTATGTCAGTGGCTACTGGCTCATGCTAGTCCACCAGCTCATCCCTTGCGGTTCTCATGCATTCCTCACATTACACATGCTTCCCTTATTCAAGGACGTTGGGTATCTGCAACCGTTTGGGGCACTTAGATGCTGTGGACTATCTTCATTCTGGGACTATCTTCATTCTGGGCCTACCGCCCATGGAGTGGGGGAGTGTGCAATTTATTGTAGTGCCACCCAAGTCGCTTGCGTTGGGGGGCGCCTGAGCTCACAGTCCCATCAAGTGACCCACCTGACCCACCAAAGGCCGTCTGCAGAAGCCTGCCGGTCTGCTCTCTCCCTCCTTTTACGAAAGAGCCGTGTGAAGATGGCAGCAGTGTTTCCATGTATGATTCAGTGCAGTTAATTCCTTCACGGATGGTATGCGGAGGAAGTTGTTAGAACGTGGTAATGCTGTCTCGTTCCTTTATGGGGCATTCTGCTTATCTGGTCCTGGAATCAGAACCGATGATCGTTGCGACCTGCAGCGCCACCCGGGCGCTTCCCAATCCGCCTCCAGGCCGCCACCGAACGCCCGCGTCCACGGGCTGGGAGACTTGCATGCGGGCCCAGCAATTACAATGCTGCAGTCCCCGGCTTCCTGCGCACAAACAGGACCGGAGCCCGCCGCTTGTCCTCACTCGCTCCAGGACGTATGGGGCGCCTCCACTATTCGGGCCACGAGATCCGCCTCGCCTGCCCGCCCGGGAGCGGTCCAAGCGCCGACCGCCCCTCTGCCTCAGACGGTCACCGAAGCCCGCTCCAGGCAGTTGGGGACAAACATATACGCAGCAGTGTCTCCCCAGAGGCGCACGCTCGCCTCACCTGGCTTGCCCCGTGGCCGTTCACACACGGGATGCCTCCTCAGATCTGCGTTTTTCTCCTCCTTTGTATCGGGCGACCGCCATTTTGTTTACTCCTGTCTGCGTCTCTGGGGGGGGGGCTTTGTTCGCCCCCAACTGCTGTTCCTTAGATTATATGGGTTCCGGCTTCTCAGCAATTGTTCCTCATATATTCATAGGCTGATGCCTATGTTTCTGACATCGAACGGCTAGTACAACCGCACTTTTCCTCCGGATGAATTGTAAGCGTGTGCGTATTTTGCGTGATTGCGTGCGTTTAAGGAGGGGCGAGTCTTGGGTGGAGAGTGTGAGAAACCAAAGGGTCTCTCACGTACTAATCCCCGGGGATCTCTCTCTCTCAGGTGGCCAGGGCACGGTCATCACCTTTGGATCCAGACCCTGGGGGTGGACCAGTGCAGGAGGATACTCTGGGTAAGGGGTCTTCAGGGAGTGGGAGTGAGGCAACCGATGGTGAGATGAGGTATCCCCCCCCCTTTCCCGTACCCATGCCCCATCCTATTTTATAGGATCCTCCAACATCCAAACTCCCCACACACCCCCTTTCCTACACAAACACTGGCCCGAGAAAGAGGGCGACAGAGTAACGAGGCTAACACTTACATATCTCATTGGACATGTCCCGCCAATTGTGTCAGGCAAAGTCAGGCACTTGACTTTAATCACACATCTGATACCCTATTAGTTCTCCCCACACAGATAAAAAGGCGGAACATAGAGACGCTCACTCCAAGCAAGGAGCAACATGAGAAGGAGCAGAACTTCCAGGGCGAAGGAGAATGTATTGGAGCAGAACGACCAACAGAGGGACGAGAGCAAAGGGTGGAGAAACCCAGGAGATCCCTATAGGAGGTTGTTGCCTCTGAAGAGCCGTGAACGATACGCAGAGAAGGCCAAATCCCAAACAAGGAAACTGCACTGTCTTTGAAGGACGCCAGCGACCCTCCTGGGTGAACAGCAGAGTTGGAGAGGCGAGACTGAGTCTGTGGTATTAACCTTGACTCGTGAATTAAAGCCGAAAAGACAAGAAATGCATGCACAAAGCCGGTGAGTTGGCGAGCAACATGAAAGGCGGGTGTGTGTTAAGGACAGTATCTCTCACAATTGAAGGCTACACACGTGTGGCTTAGACGCGAAGGAAGGCAGACCTGTGGTGAACTTTAAATTACTGTGAAGCCAGGGATACAGAGTAGCAAAGTGTTCCCTCGAAAGGAAGTAGCCTACTCGCAAGTCTCCGCGAAGTATGTGATATCTTGTAATAAAACAGCAAAGTGAACAAACTCTGACATGCACAATGATCAAGATTAAACCCGGCGAAAGTGGAAGTTAAAAGGTGAGGTTTAAGGAAAGGTCTTGCACATTCGAAAGTCTTCGACATCACTGAAAGGTCCGAACCTGACTGAGGGAAACCAGAAGTGTGATGAATTAGGGGAAGGGGACCCCTAAACGAATGTGAATTAAGCTTGGGGAAGGAAGCCCCTGCAAGTGCTGTGATTGAGAGGTCCGACCTCAACGGAGGGAGACTTACATGTACTTTTGTTGAACTGTGAAAGAACGTTTGGAACTTTGGAGTAAGTAACTTAAAAGTGGAAGGTCAGGAGGGCCTCCCCCCACGTTTTGTACTGAGAACCTGAGCCAGAATGTGTCATCCTGTCAACGGGGGCCGCCTTACTCCGTGCTGTCTAACGTGGGGAGGAGAGCTGACTCAGCCATCTTGATTCTTTATGTTATAACACTGATTTTCCTTTGCATACATATTGCCCTTTACACACTTTTTTGTATGAGAGATAGGGCAGGCATTAGGTTTTGTAAGTATAGGCCATTTTGATTTGACAAAGGCTGACTAGGACTGCGTTTCTTTATTATTTGACGTAAGGGACTAGTCCCATCCTAGCAATAGGGCAAAGCAGGAGTTTTTTCAAACTCTGAAAAGTATATAAAAGTTTGAAACTTTTATCTCTTGTGTCAGTGTCATACTTGTGATGCCATGCCTCCCTCACAGCAGGGATGCAGCAGGGGCTGAGGGAGGAGAAGTCACACAAGAAAGGATGGGTTTGGGGAGCAAAGGAATGTTTGTTATTTTTGCAAGTCGCCTAAAAAAGCCCAAAATATATCAGCCTATTGGTTAGGCGACCTAAAATTATTCCCATAGATTTCTCATCTTTTGAAATTTTGAAATATTTTCCTGAGGCAGACAGCTTGGAAAGTTTTTCATAGCCACCATGTGGCGCTTTGGGCTTAGGTCAGCTCATCACCTCTCTTCCTCTGTGCAGGCTGCTGGCATCTTTTTCCCTAGTTCTGCCATTTTGGGCCACAGTAAAGAAGTGTATGGCAGAACCATCACAAAAGAGGGGACACACTCACAGACACCATAAGGAACAAGTTACTTACCTGTAACTGTTGTTCTCCAGCATGGGTCTGGCATGGATTCACATGCTCATGAATATACCCAGTCGTCAGGGTAAAGAAAAAAATCAGTTTCAGTTTCTGAACTGTCTTTCTTATTAGTAACCCGGCGAGAGAAACTGACTGCAACAAGCATTCTGATTGGCTCTCACTAGGTCCCTACCCGGCCGGAAATCCCTCCGTCGGGATTCCACAGCCTTCATCCCCGGCGGGGAGTGTGGCAACCCCTCAGCCAATGAGGAGGCTCGAAGCGGGGCCATCCCCGCTCCAAGCCTCCCCGCGGCTGAGAGGCTGCCTTCGCCCCCCGCCAGGGACGCGGGCAAGTTTTTTTTTTTAATATTCCCTTCCCTCCTTGAAACTTACCTTCTTGGTCCTGCGTCCCCGGCGGGGGACGAGGGAAGCCTCCAGCTGTGTGGAGACTCTGAGCTTTGCTTGGGTCCTTACCTATGGGCCCCGGGGCATTACCCGAGTCAGTAATGCCCCCAACGCTCGGGTTCTATTGCTTAAGTTGTAACCAATCACTGGTCTCTGGGTCATACTGCCCCCAGCCAATGACTGCCCTCTCCCTAAGCTCCTCCCCTGGCAGCCATCCTCAGATTTGGTAGCACGTAAAGTGGCAGCAGGACCAAGTGAAGATCCGGAGAGGGGTAGGAGGGAAGGTTTGCATGTGAATCCATGCCAGACCCATGCTGGAGAACAACAGTTACAGGTAAGTAACTTGTTCCTTCTCCAGCATGGGGTCTGGCATGGATTCACATGCTCATGAATACAAGAATACATAGCAGTACACACATGCACAACCACGGGAGGTGGCAAGGCTCAACATTAAGCATTTCATCAACTCAACATTAAGCATCTCTTACCTCCTCACCAGGCCCACCTTCAGGCGAACAGGTTGCGTAGCACTGCTTGGCCAACTATGGACTCCTCCCTGGAATCCAGGTCGACGCAGTAGAATCTTGTGAAGGTGTGCGTCAACCTCCACGTAGCAGCCCTGCAGATGTCCAGCAGGGGCACACCAGATAGGAACGTCGTGGTAGCAGCGATCGCTCTGGTCGAGTGGGCTCTCGGACGGCCAGGCAACGGCCGGTTTGCCAATCGGGACAGTGCATGATGCAGCCGGAGAGCCATCTGGAAATGGAAGCCTTCGAGAGGGCCTTCCCTTGGTTCACAGGTCCAAAGTTCACAACAGATGTGAAGTCTTCTGAAAACTCTTCATGCAGTCCACGTAGAACTTCAGCGCTCTAGCTACATCCAGCGAGTGCAAAGTCCTCTCGGCCGGCGACGAAGGCGACGGGAAGAAAATCGGTATCAACAAGGGCTCCTTGAGATGGAAGTGCAACGGCACCTTGGGCATGAAGGAGGGGTGCATCCTCAGCACCACCCTCGTCTCGTGGAAAGTCCGATATGGAGGTTTACAGGAGAGGGCCTGGATCTCTCCAACTCGTCGTGCGAAGGTGATGGCCACAAGAAACGCCGTTTTCCACAACAGGAACTTTTAACTTTAACGGTGCAGAATGCAGAGGCTCGAATGGTGGCCCCATGAGCCTGGTCAGCACCACGTTGAGTTCCCACGCCGGGGCCGGAGCCGGAGCCTTCACCGGCGGGAACGATCGGAACAGTCCCTTCATGAACTCCTTCACCAGGCGATGGGACAATAGAGATGAGCGCCCCGGAGTTCTGGTGTAGCGGCATATAGCCGCCAGATGGATTTTTATGGAGGCATGGGCCAGCCCCGCCTTGGCCAACGACAACAAGTACAGCAGCACTTGAGGGGCCGTAATCCGCAGAGGGTTAATCTTCTGTGCGCCGCACCAGACAGACAGAGAACCTCTTCCACTTATGTCCATAGCACTTAAGAGTTGAGGACGCCCTGGCCTTTGCAAGCACCTCCTTGCAGTCTGCCGGGATATCGTACCCTCAAAACTCTAGTGCTGCAGGAGCCAGCCCTGCAAGTTCAGCGACCCTGGGTCGTGATGGAGGATGGCGCCTCCTTCTCTGGCGAGCAGATCTGCATCCGTCGACAGCTTGATTGGGGGGGTACGTTGACAAGTCCAGAAGGTCCGGGAACCTGATCTGTCTCGGCCACGCTGGTGCGACGAGGATCATCCTGCACCGTGACCTCTTGAGTTGGTTGATGAGTCGCAGCAGCAACGACTGGCATGCGTACAGAAACAGGCCGTCCCAGCGGAATGAGAAGGCATCGCCCATGCTCCCCGGCTGGGGAAACCTGCTGGCAAACCTCTGGCACTTGGTGTTCGCCGCCTCACGAACACCTCGATCTGGGGACTGCTGCATCGTTGGAATAGCCGATCCACTTGATCCGGCCGCAGTTCCCACTCATGGCACGAGCGCAGCTCCCTGCTGAGCGAGTCTGCAATGGTGTTCTTTGTTCCTGCCAGGTGGAAGGGCACAAGAAACATCCCCTGGGCGACGGCCCAGTGCCACAGGTCCTGGGCCTCCTTGGATAGGGCTGGGGATCTGGTGCCTCCCTGCTTCCGAATGTAGAACATCGTGGTGGTGTGGTCGGTGAAGATCCTCACCACCTTGCCCTTGAGGGACGGGAGGAATGATCCGAGAGCCCAGAACACGGCTCGGAGCTCCAGGATGTTGATATGTAGTGACCTCTCCTCTGGGAGCCAAAGGCCTCTTGCGTGGAGATCTCTGGTGTGCGCTCCCTACCCTTCCACGGAGGCATCCGTCGTCACCGTCTCCTGATGCGCCGGGGTCTGGAAGTCTGCACCCGCCGCCAGATGCGTGCGGGAGCCCCACCACCGGATTGCTTGGCAGAAGGCCTCGTTGAGAGGGATCCTGTCCTCGAAGCTGCCCGCCGCTTGCATCCACCAGGCGTCGAGGAACTCTTGCAGTGGCCGTATCCGCAGTCTGCACAGGCGCACTAGGTAGTTGCACGAGGACATCATGCCAAGAAGGGACTTGATGGATCTCACCCTGGCCACATCCATGGTCAACAGCCCCTGCACCTTGCCCATGATGGGCTTCGTCCTCTTCTCCGACAGGGAGGCCAGTCGCGCCACTGCGTCGAGCTTGGCACCCAGAAACAGTGAGACCTGCGATGGAACCAGGTGGGATTTGGTGAAGTTGATGGAGAAACCCAGATCCGTGAGCAGTTGGACGGTCTTCGCTGTGTGCCCGACGGCGAGTTCTCTTGTCTTCGCTCGGATGAGCCAATCGTCCAGGTAGGGGTAGACATGGATCCCCTGCAGGCACAGCCGAGCTACCACCGGTGCTAGGCACTTGGTGAATACCCTGGGCACCGACTTCAATCCGAATAGAAGGGCCTTGAATTGGTAGTGCCGTCCTTGGACTACGAATCTGAGAAACTTTTGATGTCTTTTTAGAATGGGGATGTGAAAGTAGGCATCCTCCAAGTCCAGCGACCTAAGGAAGTCGCCCTTCTCCAGCTGCCCGAGCACGTGCTGGAGGGTAACTATCTGGAACCTCTGGGCCTTGATGTACTTGCTTATACGATGAAGGTCCATAATGGGTCGTCAACCGCTGGTCTTCTTTCTTACGAGGAACTACCGTGAGTATGGAGCCCCGGAGCTTCTTTGGGACAAGTTTGATGGCTCCTTTCTTCAGCATCGCCCTTACTTCCAGCAGCAGTTGGGGGCTGTGGTTTTCCTTCCTGGCCACGGGTGGAATGCGGGGGCACATCTTTAGAAACTCGAGAGTGTGCCCGCGGGCCAGGGCATCCAGCACCCATCGGTCGGTGGATATGGACTCCCACACGCTGACGAACTTCGCCAGCGGGCCTCCCACCGGGGTGCTCAGGTGGGGGTCCGACGCTACGGCCGGTTCAGTCCTGCTTGGCAGCGGCCTTGCCGATGACGAGATCCTCCCGACTTGACGCGTCCTCTGTAGGCCTCCTGCGACGAGGAGCGGGCCGCCTGGGGGTACGTCGAAGAGTGGCCGCCGAATCCTTTGGAGGCGCCTTGCTTGCCTCCGGAGTTCCGAAAGGGCGGCCGTCGTTGCCGCAAAACTCCCAAGGACCGGGCCGTCTCCGTGTCGGTCTTGATGGCCTGCATCGACTCGTCCACCGTCTTGCCAATAGGTTATTCCCGTCGAAGAGCATGTCCAAAACTCTGGTTTGCACATCCTGGCAGAAATCGGTCGCCTTGAGCCAACCACGCCGTCAAAGACCAACACTGTTGCCCAACTGGCGGAAGCCAGTGTCAGCAATGTCCGTGGCCACCGTTCTGACGTGGTCCGACGCCACCTCGCCCTCCTGCAGGATCTCTAGGGCCTCCGCCCTCTTGTCGTCCGGGAGGAAGTCCAGCAGAGGAGCTATCTTAAACCAAAGCTCCCTGTTGTAACGGGCCACAATGGCTAAGGCGTTGGCCGCTTTAATTGTCGTCGCTGCCGACGAGTTGACCCGTCGCCCCATGGTGGCCAGTTTCTTCCCCTCGCTGTCTGGGGGGGTGGAGGGGTGGGGATGGTGGGGAGGAGAGATGGAAGACAAAGCTGTTGCCCCTGCCGCCTTCTTCTTGGCTGCCGCCGAGACGACCAAATCTGGGGTCAGATGAGCCCTAAGGCACAGAGGGGCGGAATCAGGGTCCCGGTACTTCTGCCAAGAGAGACTGGTACGAGAAGGAGTTGTGGACGGGTTCTTCAGGAGCAACAGCCCCTCGTCCCAGATGTCGTCAAGTAACGGGACCGAGAGGACCGTCTTACTTTTGGTCTCACGCCGTTGATAGAGGAAACCTTCCTTCTTCTGTTTTTCAGGGCAGAGCGCGAAGAGCTCGGAGGCCCTGGCAATCATGGCGTGGAAGGAGCCAATTTCGTCGGGCGGGGAGGCCCGAGGAGGTGGTGGTGATGGAAGGTCCATCCCGTCGTCACCACCGTCGTCATCCGTCCCAGTCATCCCAGTCGTGGCCGTCTCCGTTCCCAGGTCCTCCCTAGGATCAGGGGATGAAGGCTGTGAGGGCCGCAAAGGCTGGAAGGGCGGAGGGGGGGGGGGGGGGGGGCGGGAACTCTTCACCGCTTGCTTGGAGGGCTCCCTGATGGGCCAAGTTCCACTGGGTTGTCCGTTGGGGGGTAAGAGAAACCTGGTCCTCATCTCCGTACATGAGGCCTGGATCGGCATCAAGATGGCTCCGAGTTGTCCTGAGGCTCGGGTACCGGCTGCGACGGTTGGGGAGTGGAATCCTTCGCCTCCACGGGAACCTCATCGGCACCACCGTCGCTCTCTTCGTCCGCCTCGTCGTGATCCCTCCAGTGGGACCGGACCTCTTCGAACTTCTTGTTGAGGATCTTCACGACCCCAGCCAACTCCTCCTCGGAGGCTGAATCTGGGTCTGTGATGGCCACCGCCCCCCCCTTTTCCCACCTGGGTTCTCACTGGGTCTTATCGATGGGCTGAAAAGAGGATTCCCTCCGCGGTGGAAGGGAAACTCTGGGCCCCGAGGTCACCTCCACTGGGGTAGCCTCCACGGGCTTCGCCAGTGCCGCCACTACTCCCTCGATAGAGGCCTTAACCGGGTGAATCAAGGCTTTCATGACTTTAGGTTCGCTAGAGGCCTTCACCTTGGGGCGAGGGTCACCGCCTCTCTCCCCCTCGGCTGTTTTCGTCCGGATGGACCGCAGCTTCTCCAGAAGCTTACCCGGGTTCTCCAATTTCCTCTTCCCCGAGCCAGAGCGTTGGCTCGTGGTTGATGGCATCGGTGAAAGCGCGCCCTGCCTGGCAGCCAAGGAGCCCAACCGTTCAGCGCTCCCGGTGCCTGCAAACTCACAGTACTTAGTCTTTTGTTGGGCCCTGTCGCCGGAACGCCCTCAAAGGACTTCGAAGACCGCTCTGACCTCTTCTTCTTACCCGCTTGGCTCTTTCCTTCTAGCCAGTTGGTGAGGCGGATACGCCGATCCTTCATGGTCCGTTCCGACATGTTCTTGCAAAACACACAGTCCTTCTCCACGTGCGTTTTGTCTTCGTGCCGGCAGTAAAGGCATCTCGAATGCTCGTCCTCCTTGAAGACATTCTGCAATCCGCATCCAGGGCATTTCCTGAACTACTTGGATCCGGGCGTCGAGTTTCCTTTGTCCTGGGCCATGTCCATGGGGTAGACCTCAAGGTCTTGTAGAATCCTCCAAGAAGCATAACTCGACGAAAACCTCGCCCTTGAGGGGCGTAGAAAATTCCAAAACGGGTCACTGTTGATCGGAAGTAGAAACGGTGGAGCTGGAGGCTCGATTGACCGAAAAAATGAGATTAAACTCTTTGAAAAATCACAAAACGCAGTAAAAGCTAGAGAGCTATAGCACGAGGACTCCCAACACTTGAACGTGCGGTGAAAATCTGAGGACGGCTGCCAGGGGAGGGGCTTAGGGAGAGGGCAGTCATTGACTGGTGACAGTATGACCCAGAGACCAGTGATTGGTTACTACTAAAAGACAGTTCAGAAACGTAACTGAAACCGATTTTTTCTTTACCGAGAATTCCCAGCCCGACGATGGGGAATATTCATGAGCATATGAATCCATGCCAGACCCCATGCTGGAGAAATAAACACATTTCTAAACATTGGACTGCAATTCAACTTCTAGAAAGTGGGCGGGCCATGAGGAATCTGTTAGTACCAACTGTATCCATACCCGAGCCTTCAAAATAAAAATAAAAACTATTTACTGGCAGTGCTACACCATAAAGTATTTTTATTCACCCAAATATCAAGAATTTGTTGGAAACCATTTCACAGAGGGCACTATGACGACGCCACGTATCTCCCAATGTACCTTTTCATGCGCTCCTGTTCACTTGTGTCCACAGCTTTCAATGTACGAGCATACAGCACCACAATGTCCGACCTCTTTGCTTTTTTGTTGCACTGAAAGGGAGAGTTAAACAAAGACAGAAGTTACTTCTCCATAACTCTGCTACAACAAAATCAAAACTTTCCTGTCCAATCGGTCACTCCAAACTGGAATCTTCAATAAGAAAAAGTGGATTATCTGGAATATTGGTCCTTGAGCATGGGTATATACCAGTGATGGCAAACCTTTTTGAGCCCAAGTGCCCAAACTGCAAACCAAAACGACTTATTTTTTTCAAAGTGCAAACACTGCAATTAAACCTGAATAATGAGGTTTTAGTTTAGAAAAAACAATTCGTACAGTTTTTCAAACTAATTAACAGATTTTGTTTAAAAAGAAAAACACAATAACAGAGCTTTCCATTAAACATTGTTTTTTTTCAATAAAAAAAAAACAACTGTACACGTGCATGTATTTTTTTTTAAAGACGCCTTTTGTGGGCACAATTAATGTGATTTTTGCTGTTGTATGCATGCTGATAACTTTTCAAACCTTGGCTCATACTCTGTTAGTTTATGAGCAACACACACAGCACTGAGTTCATCTGTTAGTCTATTTCTGGCATCACATTTGATATAATTCAATGCTGAAAACAGCTGCTCACAAGCTTAGGATGACCCAAACAAAGAAAGAAAAGCAATCCCACATGTTTTCATTGACTTAAAATTATTTGGCAGAGAATTCCACACTTTAAGGATTTCATTTTCCGAACTAGCAACTGTGCTGTCCTCTGTTATCCTTTCACACTTCATCTTCTCAAGTGTTGCAAGCAGGTCATAGAATTTATTTTTCCAGATAGAGCTTTCTTGAAATTCCAGTAGCTCCATTTCAAGATTTTCTAAATCTAACCAGTGTAAGCAGGAAAGATCAAGTTCTTCACATTTGGCTTTATCTGGAGACGTAAGAAAACACAGGGTTGTCTCCATTTTACGGAATTGTAAAAATCTGTTACTAAAATTCTCCTTTGCAACTACTATAATGCTAGAAAATTCCTTGTAGATTTCATGATGGTTTGGATGGTCTGTAAATGTTGTAGAATTTTCCAAATGCATTTTTAGATTTGGAAAATATTTCAGCTGCCCACTTTCAAGGTCTCTTTCAAAAACCTGCAGTTTTCTCTCAAATGTTCTGATATCAGAAAACATCCTTTCTGCTGTTTTCCCTAAACCTTGCAGTTTTTTGTTCAGTACGTTGAAGTGCATTGTAAAATCAGTAAAAAACATGAGGTTGGCGAGCCAGGTCATATCAGTGAGCTGTGGATATTCCTGCCCCTTTTCATTCATAAACAGCCTCATTTCATCCAAGCAGGCTACAAATCTCTCCAAGACCCTTCCTCTGCTTAGCCACCGTACATTATTGTACATAAGTAAAGTATTATACTGTGCCGGTACCTCATCAAGAAGTGCTTGAAACTGTCGACAATTAAGAGCACGAGCCATGATGTAATTCACCATTTTTGTGACATCCTTGAGAATATCGTCTAATTTTTTTGCTGCTTTCCTTGGCACAAAGAGCTTCTTGATGTATAATACAATGAAATTGTATGACTGGATGCTTTGCTTCTTTAACAAAAAACTGTATGAAACCAGATGTTACCCCCACCATGGAAGGTGCCCCATCACTAGTAACCGAAACCACTTTTTCTGGCCTTATGTCTTGTGACAAAAAAGCCTCAATCACAGCATTGTAGATATCTATCCCTTGTGTTCTTCCAGGCAAAGACACCAGTTTCATGAGCTCTTCTCTCATGATGTCACCAACAGCATAACGCAAAATTACTGCTAGCCTTGCATGATTATTTATATCTGTGCTTTCATCCAAGCACATGGAGTAACAGGCTGCCTTTTGTAAGTCAGTGGTGAGCTGCTGACTAACATCACTTGCCATACGCAGGACTTGATCTTTAACAGTATTTCTGCTAAGTGGCATTTCAGAGATTTGTTGCTTAATTTTGTCCTTGTTTGGGAAATCATGAAAAAGGGAATTACTCACAGCCAACATGGCCGTTTTGATAAAATCGCCATCAGAGAGGGGCTTCCCATGTTTTGCTATGCACAGTGAAATTTCAAAGCTGGCAGTTGCCAGATAATTTGTTTTAGAAAGATAGTTGCAATAACTACGATAGTGGCAGTGATATTTCCTCAATTTCCCATCAAGAAACTCTTTTCTTTCAGCTTTACCAAGTTCCGCAACACTTTTATGGTTGGTATCAAAATGACGTCTGACACTTGATGTGCGAGATACAACACTTTCACTACACAGAACACATAACGCTTTCCCATTGCGTTCAATCACTCCAAATGACTGTGTCCAGGCCTCTTGGAATGAGCTTCCACTATCTGTTTTTAATTTTGCCTTCTTTGATGTACTCATTTTTGGGTGTTCAAGTCTACAAAAAACACAAAATAAAGACGGATGAAGCACCCAATACAAATCTATCCCTACCTACACCAAAAATATTATTGCAGCATTTCACAAAAAAGGTACATAATAAACTGTGACAAATCCGCACAGACCATGAAGAATCCCAACACAGAACTACATTCTCAACCCGAGAAGATGGAGTAATGAGGCTCAAGCCTCGTATCCAAAAATCACTGCTGATGGATAGAATCCATCAGCAAGAAGAAGCCAGACAGAGCCACTGCAAAGTCACTTGCGGTGACATCCCTTCACATTGCAATACATATACAAATTAGGGTGTCCACATAGATTTTATAACAGGCTTTAGAGATCTTCAGACAACTCATGAAGAGAAATCTATATAGAAATAACACTATGATGGGGCTGACAGGTTGGTAGTGTGGAGCTACCCACGTTGAGCTTGCCCTGGCCCATTCACCAACCGCACTTAGGCAGGGGAAAGAGGCTGGGCAAGAGACACTACTGCACTGTTTCATTGCTGTAGGTCTGCAACAGAAACACACAAAAATGTTAACATATCACCAAGACAGCTACTTGACTGAGTCCTGCACTTTTGCCGGTACAACCCGGTGAACCACCAGTGAAGGCAACTGGCAGAGTGTAACACCATCACACAGCATCTGCCTATCAGACTAAGGGGGGTATCAGTCGCCATGTCATTCAGTGTTCAACTTGTCATAACTATGTACTGCTTGGGCTGCATCACTTTCTAGGCTGAAGATCCGTACATCTCACCTCCTCCCCCGAGCCTTCCCCTTTCCCATTCCATAACTCGCCTTAAATTCGCCTGTTATATATGACTTCATTTTGTACCCCCTCATGGGCATCCTAGTGTGTGCCTGTGAAATGAGTGCTGTGAATTAAAACTCCCTCCAAATGAATTATATTGAGCGTTAAAAACATCCGTTTTATGGCTGAAGACAGAGGAATATTGTTTCTATTTCACCCAGTGATCTATTCCAATTAGTGCATGATGTCTCATGTTCTTTACTCCTAATATAGGAAGAAAAAAAAAAAGCGAGCGTCGGCGGAATGTCTCTTTCATGAGCGCTTCATCACTATTGGCCAATTAATACATTTTTAACATTTGAAAATCTTTCCATGTTGTGCTGCTGTTTGATGGGTTGTGTATTTTGGTGCCAACAATCAATGCATGTTTTGTATTTTCCTGTGAGGATATGGTTATGTGAATTATTTTTGAAACGCAAAAAATCCTACATCTTTTTGGTCACAGAATGTTGGCAAGTATGTAGTGGGGCTGACAGCACTTTTTTCTTACCTGGCTTTGTTTTCCTGAATTAATCCTCGCCTCCAAGTCTTTGCCGGAATTCAAAGGCGGTAGCAATGGCGCAGACTCCTACACAGTTCGGCGGATTCGAGGCTGCAGGCACTGCCACTCCGACCAAAGCGTCAGGTCTGTTAGGCGAAAAAGCTTGCAGCAGGTTGCACGTCGCACGTAATGAGAAACTAAACTTTCCCGCGCGCTGGCTCATTAAACATGCCTGCGCCCAGAGCCAGCGGCGCGCATGCGCAGTGCTACTGAGTCTCGTGAGGTGGGGGAAGGCGGGTGAAACCAAGGAGCTGGCGGGTGGGCGGGTGTGTGGATGCTTTTGGCGAGTTGAGAGCTATGGCACTAGCATTATATTGCTTTCATCATTTAATAAGGCAAAAATACATTCTTAATTCCGAGGTCAAACTGTGGGAGCCGACGCCGTGACTACAGTGTATGACTGTAGTCACGGCGTGCCCACAGAGACAGCTCGGCGTGCCGGCAGCGGCACGCGTGCCACGCGTTCGCCATCACTGGTATATACTAACATGTTGTGCGGCAGACAAAACATCCGAGACAAAAGCATAGGTTTGCAACATTTTGTCAGGAAACACTTGAGGCAAGTACCTATGCGGCATTGGGAATTATCCAGAAGTAAAAAAGGGTGATCCCTTATTGGAACGAATAGGAAAAAAGTGCCAGAATGCAAAATTAAGGCTGTACGGTTGTTAGCAGGGAAAACCGTTTCCTTCAGGATCTCTACCGACAACACAGTCACAGGGATATGGCTCCCAACAACTTTCTTTTGCTCTAATCACTCACAGGGATTTAACGCCCAACTCTTTGCTCAAATCCAGTCACAGGTAGAGGATACCCAGCTCTCTTCTTGCTCAAGTGACTGTCACAGTGAGCAAGCAGACAGCTCGCTATTTGCCCAGCTCAAGTCTTCCTGCATTACTAGCTTTGGTGCCCCCCACACCACATCTCTCCCTGCGGGGATGCAGGGCACAGCTAACATTTCAGCAGTCACACGTCGGACAGGGTTGTCAGGCTTTCCAGCCTCCCAGCTACTTGACTGTATAAGGGTCCATAGCTTTATCCACCTTAGAAGCCTCAGTTTCAAAACGCTCTCAAAAGCCCTACGCTAGTTCAGGCCTCTAGGCTTCCTCCAGTGGTGCCCGCCAACTTGGCTGTTCCAAAGCATCTTGCTAGTTGATCCCAGCTTTATATTGGTTTCTCCACTCATGCCCAGCTCTACCAAAGCCTCCACTAAGAGGTGCACTTTTCAGTTATGGCTGGATCCAGTGGAGAGGCTCTGGGTCCATTTGCTTCCTTTAGCTGCAGCTTAAGTGGATCTGCAATGCCTTCAAAAGCCTCAGTGGTCAGGTTGCAAGCCCCTCTTTCTAGCCACGACTCTGCTCGGACGGACGGATTTGATTTGTAGATTTGATGATTTGCAATGTGCATACACATGGGGGGACCAAGCACAAATGCATTTAGGCGTAGAGATGTTCATATGTAATTCATCGCTGTGTCACAAGGGTTCGGACTAACAATGGAAGGTCTAAACTATGCAAACAAATAGGTTTTACATTTTTCCTAAAGATTGTCAGAGAGTCAAGTCATCAAAGATTCGATGGAAGAGCATTCCTCACTCTGGGACCAAGGACAGAGAACTGTCCCTCGCCCCATGTGGTCGTTCTGACCCTCGAGACCTGCAAAAGGCGCTGTCCTAAAGAGTGCAGCAGTCTCGGAGGGAGGTACAGCTGGATCATTGTTCTCAAATAGACTGGTACCATCCCATGGATGCATAACACCAGACAGAGCACTTTTAAAAGGATTCTTTGAGATAATGGAAGACAATGTATCTGCCTTCTGAATTGGGGGATTGCGTTCTTCTGCTCAACAAAACTATCAGTCTGATAGAGTTTTGGGCTACCTGGAATCTCTTTATTTGAAATGTTTGAACCCCCATAAGGAGGGCATTGTACTAGTCCAGCCTACCATTGATTAGTATTCCAATCACGATTGGCCTATCCATCACTACAATAAGAGACCTTACTAGTTTTAAGAACTGAGGTTCAGTGTACAGTTCTCCTGCGGCATAGCAGTGTTCTGTATTTTTTTGCTTTGTTTTTGGCGAGTAATCATGGGGATGCCACCTGCTACACAGAATCCCAAAGAGGGACTCTGCAGGCAACACCTCCCCCAGGTAGCTCCAGTCTCCTTTCTCATGCAAGGGGCTTCCTGGTCCAGAACTCTCGATCCACTCTTTAGCTTGTTTGTTGAATGATAATTGGGAGGGAATGTGTGG
This sequence comes from Ambystoma mexicanum, assembly GCF_040938575.1. NCBI lineage: Eukaryota > Metazoa > Chordata > Amphibia > Caudata > Ambystomatidae > Ambystoma > Ambystoma mexicanum. The sequence goes on from NC_090921.1 coordinate 1,035,429,401, forward strand.
GCGGGTTGGAGGGTGGGGGAGGGGGATCTTGCTGGCATCAAGAGGCTCTTCATGAGACTTTTTACAAAAGCTACCCTGCAACTCAAAAGCTAGGTCAGCAGGAGGGGAGGATATTGGGTCAGGAACCTGTCACATTCGTTCACAGCAGTGGTCTTTAAAATCTGTCTTAACATCAAGTGGCAATCAAGAATATAGAGGGTCTGGGGTAAAGTAAAGGGGGCAGAAGGATACATACATTTACTGTGCGGTTTTACCAGATAGAAGCCAGCTGTAATTATGTTGCGACTACATTTTCATAGATGACAGTCCATACCTTTTAAAGCACAATCTTTGTAAAATTCAAAGATGCAAAGTAAAAACCAAAATTGGTTCAAAATTAGCAAACAATTTGTGAAACGCTCTACTGAACAGAAAAAAGACCTAAAAATCACTTGTTGTATGGGCTGTACCGCTTTCAGATCTTAGCCTTTTCTGCCATACAACCTATCATTTGCATATCAGTTTGTGGGGAACTAACACATGGAACATGTTATTTGGCTTGGAAATTCTGGTTACAACAAAAACGAACTCCGACAAATTTGCCAGTCATGCCTCCAAAAGCAACCATAACTGCCACCACCACACAATGCCTGTGAAATTTGCGGTTTGAAACACTTCTGTATAAGCGTATAAGAAAATCGACTCATGAATATACGATCACAGTGCATTTGGGATTTTGTTTGTTTTGAGACTCAAATTGAATTAAAAGTCATCAGTCTGGGATGTTACTTTTTTTCTTTAGCTCTTTTTGGGATTCAGGTCCTGTAGAAACGTGTGATGCTATGTGCTGGACCATAAATTGGTCATGGCAGTAGGCAAGTTATGGTTGCTAGAGGAATGGGGGTGTGGCATGAGCCCATGGAGTGAGGGAGTGCCTGAGCTGAGCTCCCGTCCAGATCCTATTCATAATCCTTAAATGCAACGTTTTGTTTGACATTGTGATCACCTGAGCACAGCTATGAGTGTGGGATGCGTTTCCCAAGCCCCGCATTGAAATTTCGGTGGAAAACAAAGCTGCCTGAGCAGAGAATGGCAACTGCGAACAGGGGACTCCGTGCCAGCAAGATGCCAGATGAGGCCATAGCTGAACATTGAGGGAGGAGGAGCCGGGGCCGACAGTCGCGGCCTGCGCGCAACACAGGGTGCGATAGACCTTGGCCCGTGTGGCACCTTGGCCGACGCAAGAGTGCAGCATTAAGGCCGACTGGGGATTGATGTCCGGACCGGCTCTCTTATGTCAACTGAGCGGTGTGGTGCGGCACAGGAACGTCTAACATCCCAGCCGAGTTTACCGCATAGGAAGAGGCTCAACAACATTTGCAGGCGAAGCTCCTGCAGGGACTGTATGCCCGACCCAACTGCAGTTGGGCAAAGGGGAAGGAAGCAACCATTGTGCCCTCAAAACACAGTCGGGGAGGCGTATGGTGACACTGACTCCCTCCATGGCAGATCCTGCCAGAGTGCAGAGAAACACCCTCCGGGAGCTTCGGGACTAAGACCCGGTGCGGGAGGTGCACACGACGGGCAGTAGGTCCGCCAACATTGGAACAGTGGTAGAAGGAGCCATGACCATAACAGTGGCGCTTTGTGTCGGGAAGCCACTAGTAATGCTGCAACCTCAATAAGGAAGCCAGGACACATGCGAGAAACTCCTGCAGCCGCAAGACAAGCGCCGCGAGGATCAACGGTGAAATGGTGAAACGCAGACGGAAGAGGCTCGTGCTGCCAGGTGGAAAGGCAGGCTCAAGGGTGCATTGAGGTGGGTGCTTCACCCGGGAATGGACGCGAGTTGCAGAACCTATGCGCAGGATAATACTGCACAATCAAAGGTTGAAGGTAAAACCCAAAGATGGGTAGGTATAATCTGGCTGCCCAATAAATCCTGTTAGAACCCATGCAGGGCAGTCCTTGGCCAGTGCGTTTTCTACAAAACATTGGTTTTCCAACTGTGGTTTTGGGGAGGTCTCTGAGCCACAGCATTTAAAGTAGGTTGTTGTAACATTTAACATTCATGTAGGAAGGGATGGTGGAATTACAGTGTCTTCAATGTCTTCAAGTAAAGCCAGGCAGATATTAGCATCATTAAGGAGCTGGCTCCAATACCAGGGTAAACGGTAATGGCCAGACTTAATTAAGTCACTTGGCCGGAGATTCAGTTGGGTCGAGCTGCAGGTCACGGAGGCTGACTGGACGTGCTTTTTTTACATAGGCATAGCATGGCGGATCTGCCCATAGCATCCTGGTGTGGAAAGTACGAGGAGAGGGGTCCTTTTCTCCTTGATGTGGCTAGCTGGGGACACTGAGCTGCATATCAAATGTGTGTGTAACTGCTTGTGACTATTTATTATGAGAGGTAATTGAGATAATTGGTCTGGCCCCTGGAAGATGGCCAGGAGCACCGCACAATGAGACTAACAGCTTGGTAAGCAGTGGGATACTCCCACAAGGGACATGCCATGGTAAGATTTGATGGTGGCTTACGTCGCGACAATTTGAAACTCTGGTCTATGTGCAAGTTAAGGGTCTGGCCATTTTCACTGCACTGAGACCTTGAAAGGTTCGGTAAGCGGGGGACTTCCCACATTGTACATAGATATCCAAAGACTTAACGATGGCATAAGCCATGGGATAATTGAAAGGGTAGCTTAGGTGCAAATGAAGGGCACGGCCAGGAACGCCCATAACTGCCCCGTTGGGAAAGGTGAACTGGGGATACTTAAGCAAGGTACATGCCGTGGTAAGGCTTTTAGTGATGGTACACATTCCTTGAAAGTTTAATTTATGGTGCTACTTGTAGATCTTACAGCAAATGGGCAAAGATTGGTAAGCTACAGGATTCCCACATGACGAGTGGATATGGGGAGACTTGGAGTTGGCATGCACGCCATGATAAAACATGCACTGATAGTTAAAGAATTGTAGTGAAGTACAACTGGTATGTCCGGCCAGCAAATATCACCGTCTATGTAGGCGGGCAAGCTGGCGACACTGCCATAAGGTACACGCATGCGGTAAAACCAGATGATGGCGCAGGGGCACTGATTCTTGAAATTACAGAGTTGTGCGATTTGAGGGTTTGGACTAACAGTCTGTACACAGTCCCTGGGTCTGGTGGGCCACATTGGCCTTCAATAGTACCAGTGACTATGTAATCCTGGGCCACCGGCAAGTGTTATGGGGCACTTTACGTGCCAGCGCAGGTCTCCAGAGGCAACAGAGTGAAATCTGGTTAAAGGGTGGCCCAGATGGGCCCAGTTCGAGCCCCCCTGGTAAGGTTTTTTTTTAACTAAGTGAACTTTGGACTTTGAGGGGGAGCATGTGCCACCCGCAGGCAGCCGGGCACCTCTGCAGCCTGGACTGATCTCCAGGTGTCATATGTGTAATGATGGTGCAGCTTTAGGATACAGCAGTCTCAGGACTGGTTGACATTGAAGTTGGGATGAATTCGATAAAAGGTTCAAGGTGTGAGTAAAGGTGGTGGGGCAGAGTTAGGACAAAAGGAGCAAAGGTATAGGGGCATTGTGGGCAGCGAAAGCCACCCCCAATGCGTGGCTGAGTATCGGGGCAGTCCTAGCCAATGAGGGACGTTCACGCTGCAGCAGCGGCTCAGGATTGGCCGGGCTCGAGCCAAATCCATCGACGGGCACCGACTTCCCTTTTAGGGCTCTAGGCTAGCAACCTCTTTGTCAGTGCCCATAAGTGTTCTCCTGGTAGTAATCGGTGTTCTCCTGGTAGTAACCAGAAGCGTGGTCAGCTTGTGCCGGTGGCAAATATGGTGACACGGTTCACCCTTACCTGACTGTAATGTAATATGTGGCTGGGACCGTCCCAAGTTTATTATTTGCTCCAAATAAACCTGGGAGTGTGAGTGTGAGTGTGAGTGTGAGTGTGAGTGTGAGTGTGAGTGTGAGTGTGAGTGTGAGTGTGAGTGTGAGTGTGAGTGTGAGTGTGAGTGTGAGTGTGAGTGTGAGTGTGAGTGTGAGTGTGAGTGTGAGTGTGAGTGTGAGTGTGTGTGTGTGTGTGTGTGTGTGTGTGTGTGTGTGTGGTTTTTTTTTATACTGGCCACAGGAGGTGTGGGTGACCAATGGGGGATCTCCCCGCTATGTAGTTGCTGTTCTGCAGGTTGCCTGGGTGGCAAACGGCCCAGTCAGGATTGAGATAAAGCGCGCTTAAGTGTATGAGGGGGGGAGTGGCACTGTATACCATTGCTATGCAGTCCTGAAACACCCGGCACCCACGAGTAAACGCAGGGGTGCACAGAACCCAACACAACACATGGCAGATGGATCAGGACTATCGGAATGCACGAGACTTGGCAAAACACACCGAAACCCAGCTATTGAGTTGAGGGCAGTAAAGATAGCAGCGCGGGCCTCGCCCTCGCTGAATGAACCTACAGGGGTCCTGGGCATCGGCGACTGGCACTGCTGCAGAGAGCATTGCTGACGTCTGGACAAGGGTATAAGGGGCTACTGGCCGTTGCGCTGAGCAAGCCCTCCTGTGACAAGGGGGTGGGCGAACAGCCACCGCGAACACTAGGATGATTGCGCCGCATGGCTCCCCTAGCTAAGCTGCATGACGAATAAGCGCCCTTGATTGTTGGACTCACCGGGGGCCCATTAGACGGACGTCCATGAGGCGAGTGCACCAGGGCTATATAACTACACTACAGGAGAGCGATGGGCGTAAGTGTGGTTGAGCCTACAGGAAGGTCTAGACTACGGGCGACTCACAAGCAAAACAAGTTGGCAGTTTAGCTACACAAAAGTCAAGAACACCGCCCAACAACACAGCAACAAAGCGGTCATAGGTGGAGCACGGTCACAGAACGGACAACCTCTAGAACTACAATTTAGGTCTACACCCATCGCACCGGAGGTAAGCGATAACCGCCATACAATAGCTGCAACCATTGTACGGCCCTGCTGTCGAGACTTTGCAGAAGCGGCAGAGTGAAATGGCTCAGCAGCAAATACAAGAGCAGGTCCCCACCCAAGGGGAAGAAGAAATCCACAATTATGGACACTTTCAATAACGCTACCAGACCTCACGAGATGGCACAGGGGGTGCCAGGGCACAAGATGCAATTAAGGCACCTGACTCAGGCAACAAAGACGACCAGGTGCTAGGGGCAATTGCGGCATTGCGTTAATTTTTTGAAACAAAAATTGATGAGGTGAAGGTGGATATGCAATTGAGGCAAGACATGCAGAACCTGACGGAGAGACAAGCGGAACCTGACAGAGAACGACAATGGAGTCCGACCTGAAAGAAACCAGCGAAACAACAAAAGACCTGGACATGAGGTTGAAGGCGTTGGAAAGGAGAGAAGCTCTGCTGGAATCGCGCTCGGGTGCAGAGGGGTGAGCCCGGCACAATAACGTGTGGCTACTGGGAATTCCAGAGTGACTTGAAGGCCCGAACCCCACTGAATTTGTGGAGACCCTGTTGTTACAGGAAGTCTGAGGTGGCAAACTCATGCAAGGCTTTGCGGTGGAAAGAGCCCACAGATCCTTGCAGAAACGACCGCCACCTGGGTTGCACCCTCGCCTGAGGATTAGAAAAATCCTAAACTTCCAGGATAGAGAAGTCATACTGAAATACTCGAGGGAAGGAGGAGTGATACGACGAGATAACTCCACAATAGCCATATATCCAGACTAGACGCCCGCTGTTCACAGAGCCAGGAACTCTTTTGTATCAATTGAAGCCAGACTCAGACAGTTAAACATGAAGTACATGCTAATGTACCCGTCCAGGTTAAAGGTGATCTACAAAGGCCGACATTTTTCTGGAGACTCCAGCTGCGGCCACCATGTGGTTGGAGCACTAGAATAAGGACGGTGGAGAATTAACTGTCACGTGAGCGGTAACCAGAAGCCTGGGGGTGGTGGAAGCGGGAGACATGCCATTTACCACGTCTGTTACGAAGTGCTAATACAGTATGGGCAATAAGTCCAAAAACATTGATGAATCCTAAAATTTGACAGGGGTGATGACTGGCCACTTGCTTTGGGCTCACAGGTCTAGCCCACGCTAAGGTTAGCATCGGCCGGTTGCTGATGCAGTTCAACTCGCACAAGAAGGCCTGGATGGGTCACATCAGTGCAGGGGCACCCGAGCGCTGCATGATTGGTAGCAGCAGCTCGGCGCGATTATTTAGCTTTGTTGACTGTTTGCTTTGTTTTAAGTTCTTCACTTGAAAAGGCACAGTGCTACAGGGGTGGAGTAGCAGTTGGGTGCAGATGGTTAGTTCCGTTTGCTGTTTGGAATGTCTTAGGTTCTTCACATGAAGTTGCAGCAGAGGGGGGTATGGTCACTTGCAACGACTGGAAGCAGAGGGGGGCTAAGCACGCTGGGATGGAAGAAAAAGTTGTCTGAGACTATGCTGGAGGGGCAGCGGGATGATGTAGGGAAGCGAAGGAAGATCACATTACACAGTCATGGCGACTATCATGAAGGTGTTAACTGCAATAAATAAAATAAATAAGGCTTCAAAAAATCCCTAAAAACCTGACTTTTTAACCAATTTTAGTTAACTTTAGCAAACTCAAGACAGCTACCTCCATCAGTCACTCTCTGGCTTATAAAACACCCACAGTGTGCTGAACCGTTGTAAAAAATATATGATTGCTGTATATTCTGTATAAATATGATTGTGTTTCCTGTATATTAATTGACTATGCTTTATGACTACTTTGTAACCTGCTATAAGGACTCAACCCCAATCTCTGAATGTTTAAGATGTCTGTAATAAATGCAATAAATAAATTAAATAAATAAAACATGGAACATAAGGTGAATGGGAACTTATCTGCACAGAAACCGAATTAAATCCTTTTCAAACCGGAAAAAAGTGTCGATTGCACTGTTGCAAGAAACCCATCTCACAGAGGACACTATGGCCAAGGTGAAGGAACTCTGGGCGGGGAAAGGGATACGTAGTGGCATACTCCGAATATGCACATGGGTGTCTTTACGTGGATAAATGCTGCTGAACCCTTCAGATTATTGGGGATGGAGGCAGATATAGGCGGAAGGTAACTAATACCGAGAGGCTGCATTGAGAAATCTGAAATATGTATAGTCAACTCCTATTTCCCCAATCATGGGATCCCTGCGCACTACAGCACGCTATGCGCCAAAATAACCCCATATCGGGAATGCTTTTTCATCTGGGGGGGTGATTTCAATTGTGTGAGGGGATCTAGATCTGTACAGGTCTAACCCACCAATGAACTGGGCAATGGCAACCCCTGTGGCGCTAAACGCAATGATAGGGAACCTAGACCTGGTGGATGTGTGGAGGGAGCTACACCCGGCAGACAGAGAATACTCCTATTCTCTCTGCCCCATGGTCTATACACCAGAAGCGATTACCACAGGTAGAGTCAACACAATATTTAGGCAGGTCGGTTTCAGACCACTTGCTGCTACTCCTGCAGTGGAAGATGCAGGGCCCCAGGCCCCCCATACCATTGTGGCGTATGCCTGTTGATGCACTGACTAATTGAGCTTTCAGAGAGGATCTCCAAAACAAATTAGAGGAATATATTGAAAGAAATGTGGGTAGTGTGAAAAATCAGAGCACAGTGTAGGAGGCATTGAAGGTAGTGGTGAGGGGAGAGGTTATTGCAACATTGAGGATGGCCCTGGAGAAATGGGAGGAGATTAAGCAAATAGAAGCTTGCACCCAGGAAACCAGAGGGGAGGAATCAAAATTAGCGGAAGCCAGACGTAGTTGCCAGGATCCCTGGGGGAGACTATCAAAGTTTGATTACATTGTGAAAACCACTAGTGGACATGCGGAAGGGGAAAGGCTGGGCAGGCTACTGTCGTGGCTGTGCAAGAGGGAACACCTGAATCATTTAACAATGGAACTTAAAGATGTAACGGGCACAAGTCACAGCAGTCAATTAATGACACCTTCATGGAATTTTATTCCCGTTTGTACGGCCACGACACTGCCCCAAGATGACATACTGGGTACACTGGAGGAAATAGGTTTGCCCAGACTAGGCAAAATGCAATGCAAGACTAGCTGAAGATGTAAGCGAAGCAATCAAATCACTAGCTACTAGCAAGACCCCTGGGAGGGACGGATTCCCCCCAGAGTTCTAAGGCCTACGAACCGGCCCGGACCACAGTGCTACATAAGGTATTCAAAGAGGCATACGAAAAGGGGGTGTTGCCGGAGAGTACGAGGGAAACACTAGTGATCCCAATACCAAAGCCAGGAAAAGCCACTGATGAATGTGACTCATACCGGTCACTAGCAATGTTAAATTATGACGTTAAGATATTGACAACCATATTGGCTAAGCGACTATATAGGGTGGTCGGAGACCTGATACATAAAGACCAAAATGGTTTCATACCAAACCGCAACACGGCTGTTCTGTGCACATTGCAGCATGTTATGGCACACACAACAGACTCACAGGAAAATTACGCAATAATCTTGCTGGACGCTATAAAAGCGTTCGACTCGATATACTGGGAGTGGCTGCTTGCAGTGGTGAGAGTTTGGATTTGGCGAGCAATTTCTTAGGTGGATAAGAATACTGTACACTACACCAGTGGCGAGGGTTAAGTCTGGGAGGGTAGTGTCCTCGGTCTGGGATATTCAAAGGGGCACCAGGCAGGGATGTCGACTATCACCCATGTTATACGTACTGGGGCTTGAACCGATAGCAATTTACCTTAGAAAGAAATTCTTGGATGCAGGAATCTGGGTGGCAGGTACAAGCCACTTGATATCACTATATGCAGACGATGTACTACTGTACCTGAGAGATCCGCCCCTCAATGTGACAGTAATACTGGATGTGCTAGACAACTATGCAAGGGTTGTAGGGGATCCGTTTCACCAGAGAAAAGTCTTGAATATTCCCGCTGGTGGGCCTGAGGGGAAAGGGTGTGGAAAATCTGCCAAAAGTTCTTAGGAATGAACATAAGGCACACACCAGAGCTGATGCACAAGAGTAATACCGCAGCTGTGGTGAAGGGCTTAAGGAAATCCATGAAGTTCTGGTCCAGACTACCATCATCAATGATGGGCAGGGCGGCCATCGCTAAAATTATTATCCTGCCGAGATATTTATACTACTTTCATAACGTACACTGTTATATCAAGGCCTCATTCTTTCGCCTATTAGAAGTGCTGCTGGGGGAGTGCCTGTGGGGTACCACCCAACACAAACTGTCCCTTGCCACACTGGATGGATGCAAATGCCAGATTTGGAGAAATACTACCTGGCAGCGCAACTTAGTTTTGTGGCTAAATGGCTCGGATGAGGCCACATCAGAAACTGAGCTATTATGGCAACTAGTAACTCCGGTAGGCCTAAAATAAATACTGTGGGTACCGCTGGGCTGCTTGGGGAACGCCCCCATGATTGTATTACTGGGGAGACAGGTGTGGAACAGAGCCAAGACGCTGCTACAACTCAAACCCCCTTACTCCCTTACTCACCGAGACCCCGATCGCTGCTTATGTTTGTAAAGATAGAATAGATCTAGCACTGGTAAGGTACTGGTAAAGGTGGGGTATCTACACTTGAGGCAATGTACATGTAGAGGGTGTTTTCAGAGAGTTTGAATTCCTACAGGAGAAGGAGGGGTTGCCTAAAGGGCAGTTCCTATGGTATCAAAGTGCTCGACAGGTGGCACAAGGGAAATGGGAGAAATGGCCAGAGGAGCCAGCAACTGACCCCTTGCTAACCCTAATGCACAACCCGAGTGACGGCTGTAAACCGGTGTCCAGACTATACGGCCGATTGATGGATAGACCCAACACCAAAAGCACAACTAAAAACAAGGTGGGAAACAGATCTGGGAGTAGACATAACCGAGAAGGAGTGGGAGAGGATATTGATGTACCCCTGGGAAGTGTCTAGAAATGCCTGATTTCGGCTGATCCAACTAAACGTCTTGTATCATACCTTCATGACACCGCACATGCTGGCCAAAATCAGCAGCAACACACAGCCGCTGTGCCCTTTGTGTGACATCGGGGAGGCAGGGCTTATACACGTGTTCTGGGGATGTATACTGGTGCATTGTTTCTGGGCTCGAATAGAACAGGCCTGCAGAAAAGCACTGATAGTACGGTATGACTGGACTCTGAAGGAGTGCCTCCTAGGAGCATACCCCAGAATAAGCAAATTTAAGCATGTGGTCAAATGTATGGATATGATATGCATACTGGTCAAGAGATCTATTGCAATGGCATGGAAATCAGTGGCAGGCTCGCAGTATGTAAGATGGCATAGGGAATTCGAGCATTGGGCAGAGACCAGGGTATGGAGTGAAGGGGTATCCAGGTTGGAGGAGAATGCGAGTGATACATACGAAGCCTGGAAAACGTTGGTTCGGGACAGAATTCCTCCATCCGATGACAAACCCCTTTTAATACACATAAGACTCATTTGGGAGGACTACTAGGACACTATTGAAAACACTAAGGGGAAGGTGTTGCCCTGGAAGTTACTCCCCAGCCGAAAGCAGTGTTGGTTGAAAATTGAACCCCCACGCAACTGTAAACGAAAGTGACACTGGAAATAGCTCACTGACCTCTAAGTGAAGACAGTTAATTGTTAATGTGTTATTTTATTGTTTATAACCAATCATATACATGTATGGATAAAAGCGGCAATATGTGATTTACTGAACAAATGCAATCTTATAAATGCCAATAAAAAAACATTTTAAAATAAAGGACATGTTTCACTCATGCCAACCGCACAGAATGATGTAATGGATAGATCCCATAAGTGACCTGACAAGCGAAGAAAGTTTACGTTTGTGAGGTTAATTTGTTATGAAAAATTACAGAAATTGCTTACACGTGTGAACTTGGCAACAAATAATGCAAAGTTTGATATGCGTGTATATGTTTACTTACAAATGCCAATAAAAACATTTTAAAATAAATGGTTGCTAAAGGAACCATAAATGGCATATTTGTGAGGTTTTGTGCTATAAACAACATCCCCATAACCAAATGTTCTACAATGAAGTTTAGCTTTTCTTTTTGTTAAATGATATACACAACAAACAAAAAAATTACTCTGCCAACTTGGCATGACATGCAGCCATATAGTTGGCCCTTTGAGAGGGCATGATTTCCGCCTTTGACCAGATTCCCACATGAACCCTAACTGGCATTGAGCATGCCTAGCAAACATGCTCCGAGGCAACTTCCCCACAGACAACTACCATCCGCCGTGTCCACTGGACCTGGCTTGCAGACATGTCCTGTAGAACCTCAGCAGGCCTCAATTTTAGTCCTGGGCTCCTCCGAGATCCTTAATGTGGCCACTGGGCATGATATTTGGCCATGCCCACCTTTCTCGTGGTCTGGATCATGGCCTTTATCCGTGACCTAGGCACCACCTAAACATGCAAGGTTTCCACTGGGCTTGCCTTCGGTCAAGCCCAATAATCAGTGACTAGGGTATGACATTCAGCCATGCTCCAGACAAAGAACAACCAGTGTCCACTGGTCCTGGAATGCAGTCCTTAATAGTGGCAACGTTGGCTGGTGCAGGATCTAAATTCCGCCCATTTCAGCACTTGGGACCAAAGCACATGGCATGTGGCCATGCCCAGTATGTATTTTGAAACCCTGAGTACCAATAAGCTCAACGTGTACAATCTGCAGTGGCTCCTTTGGCGGGACACGCCCTGTCTCAAGCAACTTGTAGTGGCCACTGGCCAGCATGAACTTTGGCCCTCAAGCAACCTAAATTGGGCATAGCCAGTGCAACACCACTCTTGCCCCCCAATGGGGCACTGGCTATAGCCCACCTGAAAGTGTGTCCACAGACCCCACACCTACATAACGAATAAGGTGGGCCAAAATTGCTATGTAGGTAAGAAAACTGTACCAAGCGAATAGAAGCCTAGCTATTTGTTTTTTGCATTGTGACGAAGTCCCCTGCCTGGCGATGATGGTAGGTCACAGTCACAGGGTATTTGGGCATATGACTGGCTCTTTCAGCGACTCCATCTCAAGACACTTGTCGATCTTGGGGCCAATTCCAACCCTTGCCTGTGCCCCAATAAAACAAAGTCCCTACAAAATAGGACTGATGGAACATGTACGGTTTGCCCTTTAATGGCATCAAGAAGGGGTGGTTTCTTGGAGCCAGCATTTTCAGATCCTCTTGCGTGGAGGGGATTGGGGAGTAGTGGGAAGAGGGGGGGGGGGGAGGGGCAGAGAAAGTAGCAAGCGGGGGGAGAGAAGTACAGGATGAGGGTAGAGGGAGGTAGGCTGGGGAATCCAGGGAGGTAGTTAACAAGCCCCAGGTTTTACACAAGAATTGTAAGCCATACTCAGGGGTGGGGCCCACAAGCCAGTCCTTATACCAGTGACCTAAAGACGAGAATGTTAAGAACTCCAAGATGGCAGACCCTGTTCTTGAGGCTGTAGTCCAGCAGACACTGGAGACGCACCCACCCAAGCCCAGGGAACTACGACCTCAAGTTCCCTATACCAAAACTGCACACTTGAGTCCCCTTAACAGAGAGGGGTTGGATAACTTTCTGTGAAGAATGCAAAGACTGGGATTGATGAACGGAATCAGAATTATAAGATAACCGTTCACAATAAATTAGAACCATGCGATGTCCGCTAGCTATAACCTCTACTGGAAAAAGCTACCCACATTTTCGTGGACTTCATGACCTCTTTTCAGCATTATGTCGAAATTAGAAGTAATTGGTACGCTCCTGCCTATTGCAGATTTCTTCAAAATAAACAGTTTATCATTTTTGTGAAAAGAAACAAATGTTTTGTGTCTGCTGTGGATGTGTGTGTTTATGTTCCTGGTTCGGCATTAGATAATGTTAGGACGTTGGTGATGACAGGGTGCGTTTGTCTACGCTGCCACTAACGTCATTAAAATAGGTGGAGCTAATTGTGAGCGACTCCCAATGTCACAGTTAGGGGCGGGTGATATGAATTAGTGCCATGAGTGAACTTGAGAACTTAGGGCAATGGATCAACAGATAAGATAGGCACAAGATGGTGGCACCCGACCCATCGTTTTCGCATGTCTTAAAAGTGATAAAAACCCGGTTAAACTGCATTTAAAAATATTTTTAAGAACGATCGATATATGCTCTAAAATACATGCCCGATCGATGGGCCAATAACATTCTGACCAGACTACTTCTTTAAAGGAACAGATATTGAAAGTTAATGGAAAGAGACATGTACAAGCTTTTGATTAGCAGGAAAAGAAAAAAAAATAAATAAATCAAATGATCATTTACTGCATGGTCAGATGCAATTGGTAGACATGTCGGAGGGCAAGTAGGAAACCTTATGCAGAAATGTGTCCCCGAACTCATTGAACCTAGGTGAGAGGGTGCAGCAAATAAAAATTTTAAATAAGGTTTACTGGACGCCAACCAGGTTGAAAGCGAAAGGTATGATTGACTAGGATGCCTGTTGGGCATGTGGTCATGGGTCTGGCTCATTTGAACACATGTGGGAATTTTGTAGAGTGCATGTGTTCGGGAATAAAGTCACAAAGATAATAAACAAGGTTTTGAGAACAGAATTAGACTTTGATTTTGTGACAATTGTCCTGGGGGAGGATGAACTTTTGGAAGATTTGAATTACCCACAAAAGTGCTGGTTCTTCTCATTAGTCTGGAGTCCAAGATGGCCGCCCGGTGGAACGCACCGTAAACGATGCACTCCTGAACCCGGGACCTGCAGAGCATGAATAGAAGCCTGTAACAACCTCCCCAGGCGCTGTGACCAGAGCCAACTGCTATCCCCAGGCGGGCAGAAGGCCCCATGAGTCACTATTAAGAAGCATGACCGAAGGCTCTCCTAGGACAGCGGCTGGCGCAGAGGAGGCCTCTGAGCAGCGACAGGGAGGACAGAGGCGTAATCGGTGATCCGATCCTCCTGAGCACCACGAGGAGGAGACTTCAGCCGCTGGAAGAATTACGCCTGTGCAGGGCAAATTAAGGTGAGAGGATACGGAGGGGGACGGGGTTGGGAAGTGGCTGAGGGGACTCGACAGGAGCCCAGAGAGGCCCACTTTGTGACTCCTTGCCCTGCCCAACACTGAAAGAGTGTAGGGGTGGAACCCCGCAGAGCCAACACGGCCTGGTGGACTACGGCCATGGTCCTCTACCTGCCTCCCCCCTCATCCGCATGATCATTGTGACCCCCAGGAGGGATCCACAGTACCAGGGAGCTCCGACGATAAATATCGGCCAAAAGGCCCCAAAGGCGTCGAGAGAGGCTGATACGAAGGCAATGCTTCGACATCCGCATCCGACGGACACAGCGCCGATGGAGTCAACGCCGACTCAGAGTCCTTAGCAGGTTTCTGCAGTCTAGCTGGGGACGAGGACCGAGACCTGGAAGCACGTCTCTTCCGACCATCCTGATCCTTGTCCGAAAGGGACCTTGAAGTTTCCCGATGAGGATTGCACTGAGGACCCGAGCCCGAAGGCGTGCGAGCCATGGTTCAAGACCGCTCATTGACGGCTTTGTTGGAAGGCGCAGACGGAACTGTGCCCAGCGATTGAAAAATCGTCACCATCTGCTCCCTAAAGGCAGCCCATTCCTGCAGAGTCGACAACTTTTTTGGACAAGCCACTTTCCTCACGGCACCATCCTCCGAGGAGGAGGACTGGGAAGGCGACTGGTAACGGGGCTTCCTCGAATGCCGAAACAAGGACGATTGGCGGGAACCACTCTGGGACCGAGACCCCCGGGACTCCTTCCGACAGAGTCACCCCTTGAATCGTCGGTTGACATACCCTTGGACTTGGATGTACGGGACTTACTGGGTTTAGAACCCCTACCTACTCGACGCTTTCCCTTACGCTCCCGCAAGGCCTCAGCAGTCAGCGAATGGCATCTTAACAGTCGTCGGTGTCATGACTCTCACCCAAGCACCACAAACAAATGCGATGCGGGTCGGTAATCGATATTTCACAAGGAATACATGAGGTGCACTGAGTTTCCGAAGTAAACACGCTGGCGGAAAAAACGGAACTGAGGCTACATCTGGTAACGTCGCCCTCAACGGAGGCCTTTGAGGGACATCCATCCGACGCCATTGACTCAGGACGCCCACTGCCGAAAAAGTTTCCGAAGTACACAGCTGTGGACATTGCATGTCAAAAATGTGGAATACGTTGGAGGACACAATCCATTCAAAGTATTATATAAAAGCAAAAAAGTCAGATAGGCTGCTGGCCAGAATGATGAGAAGGTGAAAACTATACTAAAAAACTGGAGGGGATAAAACTAGTACTAACACTAGTACTAACACGGAGGACATCAAAATAGTTTGTTAAATACTACACCAAGCTATATAATTCGGACAATCTGCTGCCACAAGCACAGGAGGGGTACTTACAAGGCATACGCCTCCCAGTCATATCCCCAACAAGAGAAGGAATCGCTTGAGCAGGATATAACCAGTGAGCAAATTCTGGGGGCGATAAAAGCACTGGCCGCCAATAAATCCCCAAGACCCAACAGATTCACTGAGCTTTTATAAGAAACACAGGGAAGCCGTTTTACCATACTTGACCGCTTTGTATAATCACATGGGTGAGGGGGAAGGGAGGGGCCCATCACACAATCCATGGAAGAGGCAAAGGTAGTCCTCATCCCTAAAAAGGGGAAAGTCTGAACAGATTGCGGCTTGTATCGACCCATTGCCTTAATTAAAGTGGACGCCAAGACCTACACAGAGATACTGGCAATGAGACTAGACCCTATCCTCCCACGAATGGTTCAAACAGACCAGTCGGATTTCATTAGGGGCCGACATACCAGTGATAACATCAGGAGAATTGCTGATAAGAACGCCAACAAGAAAAAATGACCAGCTCTCCTCATATCCTTGGATGCGGAGAAAGCTTTTGATCGGGTGGAATGGGGGTTTCTGTTTGCAACTTTGGAAAAGATGGCCTTCAGGGAGAGGCTCCTGGCTAGGGTTAAAGCTAATTATCAACATCCTTTGCTCAGATTAGCCATAAATAGGCAGCTAATGGAACCCATCATAGTTTAACAAAGTACAAAACAAGGCTGCCCTTTGTCACCCTTCTTTATGCAATGCACTTAGAGCCCCTTCAGGCATCGGTAAGAGCTGGTGAAAGAATAGCGGAGTGACATTCAGGGGAAGGGAACACAAAATAGCCATTTTTGGGGACGACATGCTACTTTTCGTAACTCGCCCAGAGACCTCCCTGAGGGCAATAGATAACGCGATGCAGCAATTTGGGGCGGTGGCAGGGCTAGAAATAAATGCACACAAATTCGAAGTGTTAAATTTAACAGTCCCAAAGGAAGTAGAAAGTGAACTCAAAAAGAGGTCTAGTTGCAGATGGCTCGAGAACACTATTACTTACCTAGGAATTAAATTGACTAAGCCAACGGAAGTCCTTTACGAGGTGAATTATCCGCCCCTGCTAAAAGCTGTTAAGAGTAAAGTGAATGATTGGGGTCTGCGGTCTATATCTTGAGGGCAATTCAAAAGCATACAAGCAGATTTGTATGGATAGCTGAAGATAGGTAGCTAAAAGGGTCCTGATGATGCCTAGGGGTAGAGTGGGCCTGGGCGGACCAGATTTTAAAGTCCAATACTTGGCAGCGCAAGTTACAGTGATCAGAGACTGTCAGAAGGACAATCGGGGCAAGATCTGGGTACCAATGGATCGGACTACGGTGGGTGGGAACTTGCAAGGGGTACTATAGAAGCCCAAGGCAGAGAGACCAGCCAATATGTATAGCAGCACAATACTATCTCTAGTAGGAGAATCTTGGAACAAAGCTATTAAAAGCGCCCATATCACCTCCTTCCCATCCCCATTGACACCGATCTTCAGCAATGCACAATTCATCCCAGGGCGGATGGGCACAGTCTTTGATAAATGGCAGGAGGGAGGGTGTCAAAGGATCAGAGATATGTTCGAGGGGGGCACAGGTGAAATCCTTCAACCGCTGTAAGGCAGACTTCGGGGTGGGAGAAGGGGAACAGTTTCACTATGCACAGATAAGACATTGGCTCGAACACCCACTAATGAAGGAGGCAGTGACGCGCAAATTAACCCCTTTTGAAAAGTACCTAACCACAGACCCGGGGGAAAGACTACTAGTGGCAGCAATATATGTACACATAAAAATGGAAGAGGACCCGGCCCAAAGGAGGTACATGAGCTGATGGGAAGCAATGTCAACCCACTCAATAGAGGAAACCGAATGGACCAATTTATGGTAGAATATTCCCAAGCTCACTAGGTTCCCTACAAATTCAGGCAATGTGGGTCAAGTTGGTCATACAATGGCATTTAATCCCAGCAAGACTCCACAAAATGTTTCCCGGGGCATCAAAGCTCTGCTGGAGGGGTTGCGGGATAGAGAGACCATGGAGTCACATATGGAGGGAGTGCCCTACTATACAAGAGTACAGTGGGGGGGAGGGGTAATACAGGAGGCATTAGAACAAACACTGGGGGTGAAGCACAGTGAACACAGAGGTTTGGCGCTGGTAGGACTTGATGGAGCTATAGAAGATTTAACTTTGAAAGCGGAGCACAAGGTCTATGTCATCTTGATGATGACGTGGGCTCTGACATTGGCACAAAAATGGAAAGCTAAGGATCCCCCGATGGAGCACGACTGGGTAGGGAAAATATGGAACTTTGCAGCACTGGAGTGGTTAACCTACTCCCCGCAAGGAGAACATAAAAGCTTCCTTGCGGACTGGTCGAGGACTTTTGAGTTCTTAGAGGACGGGCACAGGAGCTTATGGTGTCCAAGGAGAATGCGTCTGCTGGGGCTGGTGCGATCCTACCAGTTCTCGCAAACGGGGGGGGGGGCCGGGAGGGAGTGACCAGGGCCTATGCAGGCAGCATAATCTCACTGACCAGGAAGAGACGGATCGTACAGGAGTAATGGAGTGCAGCACAGACCATATCCGGACCAGGAGGAATTGTTTAAAAATGCAAATAAAAAGGGACGTTAAAAGAAAAGTGCCGGTTCTTTAGGGGCCTCACGGAAAAAGATTGCGTTTAGAGATTGGAAGGATACAAAATTTCCCATGTTGACGGCATGGGTTGAGGACCTGCAGAAGAGGTCACTGTTTGAGCAAGACCTCCTGCGCAAGCAAAAAAACGGGTGGTCGGTACGAGGAGATCTGGGGCAGGACCTGACATAGCAACAGGTTTTTTTATTATTCTTTCTTTGTCTGGCCTTTTCGTTTTTTGTTTGTACTGAAGTGTAAATATTTTAATAAAAATGTTTGACCAAAAAAAAAAGAAATTTCACGCCACCCCCCCTCTCAGTTAACTGGTGCCCCACAAATATGTTTGTGCCTGGGAATTTCTATCAGCCACAGATAAAGCGAAAGATGGAAATCCGGCAATAGAAAGAGGAGATTATGGTGTGTACATTTTTGGATGTAGGCCAAAATAAGTGGTGAAAAAGTAAGTTCCACCACTTTTTGGGTACTCCAGGGTGGTTATTCTTAACTCGTGCATCTCACAATTAATTGATACACAATAGCAAAATGTCGCAACCTCTGCATTTCTTTCAATATACTCGGGCTCTCATTTTTGTGTTTTTTAAGTCCTGTATTACACATACCCAGTCTTGAAATCCTTCATGAGACTTCATAGCTCATAGCTCATAGGATTTCATAGCTATGAAATCCTTCATAGCTCCTGGCATGGGTTGGGTAACTACTGGTTAACAGAAAATTCCCTGACACCCAGAAGCTACTTCCAGCTCCTGCGCCATGTATTACAATTTCGACCCCCGACTATCTTTTTTTTTTTTTATTTAATTTTTTTTTATTTTGGTTGCTGAAAAAAAAAAAAAACAACCTTTCAAAATGAACAAAAATTCATACGCAAAGTAAATAAGTACACAATTTTACTAATTTGTTTGGCATTAGTCTATACAATTTGTACAAACATAAAAACAAAACAAACAAAGTAATAAAACTTCATTCGCTTTGACGAGCAAGAAGCAAGAGGATCATGAAACAATCATTAAGTAGGGAAAATAAAATAATACATGATCCTTGAAATTGCATAAGCACTCAATAAAAAATCCAAACAAATTAAGCAAGTATCGTTAAAAAAAATAAAAAACTATAAAAGACTATCTGTGCAGAGAAGTGAGGGAGTTGGCTTGTAACTTTAAATATTTACCCTTGGTGAAATTGGGAGCACCGACTCAGCAGTCAGATACGTTCTAAATAAAGGAGTACTGCCGGTTTGTATGTAAATAACTGTTTCTGCTTTTAATACATTGGAGAAGGCCAAGGTCTGTGGGCCTTGGACAGACGGTCTCAAAAGCAAAATAATCCGTACTGGTAGCAGAACAATAAAATGAAAACGTCTTGTTGTGCATTCAGTTTCAGATGGACCGTATTTAGTTTCACTGTTGAACAGTGTGCATCATCGAAGTTCCTCAAAGTAATCACACCAGCATGAAGATTAATAAGGCAACCCACTGGCCAAGGTAGTCATCAGGATGCACAAGAACAACAGTGCAGATTTGCCATCAGCCTGCACATAAACCAGAGGAGAATTCTAATAACCAACAGAATCAACTCTACAATGAAGTTGTAGCAAGGTTGTGTTGAAATACCATGAGCATGCGAGTTCCTTCAGGTCCTTCTTTCTGTAGCATCCTCAGTCATATCTAGAAAGAGCACTATACAAACAGGTGCTGTGTCTGCTGTCCGATGCAAGAAAATTGTTCAAACTCACAGCAAGACTGCAAGTAAATTACCTCCCAAGTCGATGATGGAAGTCATACCCCATACAAGGCTGTTGTCTCTGCACCTCGAGCATGGGTGTGAGGCTGTTCAAATTCTTCAGCTGAACATAAAGTTACTGGAGAGGATGGATCAGAGGCTGTAGTTGGTGTCAGCATTCTGAGCAAAAGGCATAGGAGATGCAGTCACTATAGCAGGCATAGAGAGAGTGCTCTGGAAATGGGCGACTGATGTGATGCAGCCACAAAAAGTAACGGAGCAGTGAGGTTTCTGGAGACTCAAGTGGCCACACTTTATTACACGCAGGAGCACAGCCGCACAACAAATGTACTCTGCATTTGACAACCATGTTTGTGATCAGCAAAATCTGGAACGGTCCTTGCATTCTAGGTTGGAGTGCCGTCCTGTCTACTACACACAAGTGTCAATCCAATCGCCCGGTACAAGTGAATGGCAGCGTCAGTCGGGGTCTGAAGGTAGTGGTTTTTTCAATTGGAAGAGCAGAGATTCAATAGCTTTTTTTCAAGGATTTAGAATAGCTCAAGATTCTTTCATCTTTCAAATGTTGGGCAATTACGCCTTCAACTCATTCAGCAGCCTGAAATAAATGAAAATATCCAATGGGGACGAGCCACCTCTACCCTTCAGCTGTTCCAGGGACACAAATTACCCATCAGGAAATAATCCCCCATCCCATTAACCCCAAGCTTGGCCAGCAAGTGCAGGTAAGCCTTCTGCCTTGTGATCTGCATCCCAGCTACATATTTATCCGGTATTGGAGGGGAGTATAGTCTCTCCAGAACAAATGTGTGCTATTTTGTGCCAAATGATGCGTGTATTCCCCACAATGTCCATCGACCTTGGCCTTTGCCTACCAGGCCGCTGTATGACAGTTCTTCGCAAATATGGTGCCGCGAGAGCCCTCTCCACCTGCACATGTGGCCCAATAAAGCTTGTGGCATACCAGAAAGACAGATCGTGTGCCTGTGCTGCCCAATAGTATTGTTCAAAGTCGCATAGAGCCAGTACCACTGTTGCGTATGGCTGGGATAGTGTCGCCCACTTCACCCTGGGCTGCTTGCCTGCCCATAAAAACTGAGAATCTCCTTGAACCACGCAAGAAAAAGAAAATTAAAAAAGAAATCACTGGGACATAGACGGATATTCAAGAAGAGGTAAAAGAAACACGGGCGTATGATGATCTTGACCATTGATACGCCCCCCTCTAGGGATACATTGAGGTTGTGCCATTTATGCAAGCAGTCTTTCATGGTTGCTACTGCGCCAACAGCTCCGGGTCCATGAGCACCTTGATGCCCAGGTATTCAGGTATTTGGTACAGTCTTGTTCCCATCAGGAAAGACTTTTGTACTCTCTCTAAGGGGAAAGATCACAGACTTCCCATGGTTCACCTGTAACCCAGAAAATGTCCCGAAATGTGTCATTTGCCTCATCACAGGGGCCAGATTTACTGCAGGATCGTTGAGCAAAAGAACGATATCCTCGTATAGTGAAACAACCAGCCTGTGGGGACAAAGTTGTATGACCTTCTGGAGCTGCTCCTCTTCGAGTTTACCCACTAGGGGCTCCTATAGCAACAGCGACAACGGGCATCCCGGTCAAGTTCCCCCTCCCCATTGCCACCGGGCTGGAACAATGCCCGCCTATTGGGATCTTAGCCGAGGGAGAATTGTAGCAGAGCCTCACAAGTGAAACAAATAGACTCCCCACCCCCAATTTGTGCAAGAAGGCCACTCCACCGAAAGCCTTCTCGGCGTCCAATAGCACCTCTATGGCCCAGGTCTCTGGGTCAAGAGCAGAGATAACCCTAAAAGATCTCCTTAATCGGCAAGAAGTATTTCATCCAGGAATAAAGCCAGACTGCTCCGCCAGAACCAATCCAGACATCATCGGGAGCAGCCTATTGGCTAAAATCTTGGCATAGATTTTAGAATCTAGGTTGATCGGCGGTAGTAAGCGCATTCGTCAGGGGGCTTCCCCTTCTTATGTATGATTCTCGTAGAGTAGGGGGAAGGATTTCCTGCTCGATCGATTCAGAGTATTCCTGAAGGGGAAGGGGTGGGGGCAGGGTGCTAGCATAAACCATGTAAAATTCCCCAGAGAATCCGTCAGGGCGCAGAGGCCTTGGATCCCGGGAAATCTTTAATGACAGCCAGAACTTCTTCTAAGGTAATATCTCGATTAAGAGCTTCCCATTGCAAGACGTTCAGCCAGTAAAGTTCAACATCGTCCAAGTAGCCTTGTACAGAGGACCCAATCTGCGTGTTGCGCCCCGGGCTGGGGGTTGGGGATTCTGTGAGCTCTACGATAAACCAAGGACCGTATTTAACCAAACACTGTTGTGCACAGCTTCTCCACAAATTATTCTATATGGTCGTGCCGTTCCAAAATCCCTACCCGTATATTATTCCTTTGTTATCTGCCATCCAGGTCCCAGTTTTTAGCAGTTAGGACTTTCATCGCAGTTTCTTATGACTTTATCCTGGCTGACATGGAGGCATCCTCCAGCTCAAAGATTCTGTTTTCAGCCGTCTCTAGTTTTTCGCCATACTCAAGACGTACTTGCAACATTTCCACTTTACTGGATAAGGCGTTCAGCTTAACGTCTAGGCCACTAATGCCAGATTTTATTTGCAGAAGGCGCTCTTTAATGCCGTTGTCTTGCTGCTCCGCTTCCCCCAGTGGTAGGCCCTCACTATCCTCCACTTCCAAGGGTCTCTGCAGGGCTTTGGCATTTTTAGCAACTGCTCCCCTCCAAATGAGATTGTTCTTTGATTTGTATCGGTTTTCCCCAAGGTGATCACACCACTGGATGGCGCTCTGATCTTCCTGTGGGCAGTGTACTTGCAGCAGTCTAATATGGTGTCCCGCGGAGCACAACCGCACACCCCTATGGGCACAGTAACCAATGTCAGCAGCCACCGTGGTCTAGCCCCGCCGCCCACCCCAGCGCCGGGGTGGCCACGCCGCTCCAAAAGAATCTCCGATTTGGGGCGTCCCCTACCAACTGGATCCGGTGAAGCCCCGTTGACAGGCCACCGGCAAAAAAACGAGCAACACCTGGAGTGCGGGCGCAACGCCGCCAGAGCACCAGGACAGAGATCTTGCCGACACATGATCTTGTTCCAACGGCAACGGTACAGAGATTTTGTTGCTGGCCTTCTTGCTGAAAGCAACACCTCCATGACGTTATCCGAGAGGTCCCAATCCTTGTATCTCAGCCTTTCAGAAACCAAGCGTGAAGGTTGAGGGTGTTGACATCTGGGTGGAGAACCTGTCCCTCCCTTTGTGAGAGAAGATTCTCTCTGCGGGAGACGAATTGGAGGACAGATGGACATGTCTAGAATGGCCGGGTGCCAAGTTCTCCTGGCCCAATCCGGGGCAATTAGGATCATGCGGTTTCCGAACCGTCTCAGTAGTGGGAAATCCCAATCCACCACAAACTCATCTCCTAGAGCTCCTCTCGGAGGAAATTCCCTTGAGCAATACTTTTCGCACTTCCAGTGGATCCCAGTGGCAAACAGGTCTACTTGAGGGATTCCGCAAAGGGCGAAGATCTCTTGAAGGACTGCCTGAGCTAGTTCCCACTAGTGGGACACTGCACTATGCCTGCTCAGAGCATCCGCCGTCGTGTTATTCTCCCCGGCTAGGTGAACTGCCGATAAGGAGATTCCTTCTTGGATTGGCCAGTAGCAGAGCTGCATTACCTCTCTGCACAGCGGTAGTGACCCTACACCTCTTTTGTTGAGCTAATGCATGGCTGCTGTGTTGTCCGTCATTATCAGGACATTCTTTCCCCGTGAGTGAGGCATTCGTCACTACTGTAATCTCCAGCCATGGCTGCCAAAAATGTTCTCCCTTCAGAATGTTGTCCTCGGAGGTCCACCACAGAAGATCCTGTGGCACCAGAAAAATGTAGGATGCCATGAGGCTGAGTAACCTCAAGAAGACATGCATTACTCACCGTAATAGCATTTCTGATGATTGGATCTGCTTAGATTCACATGCTGTGCATATGGTCCGACATCCAGTGGTAACCGCAGAGTATTGAATCTGGTCTTTCGGGGACCGACAGGGGATGTCGGCATAGGCGTGTCTGTAACACTATCCCCATCGTGACGTGTGTAGTACCCAAAATCCCTCACGCGCTGAGGTCCCTCCGATTGTGTTTTTTTCTGCCATGAGGGAGCCCAAGGCTATAGTGAGTGAGTACATAAGAGAGAAAGTAGTAAGACGTCTATGTTCCTACCTCCCCACTCGGGTGGAAGGGAGGGCGCATGAGAATCTAAGCAGATGCAATCATCAGGAATGCTATTACGGTGAGTAATGCATGTCTAATGGTGCTTGTTAATTTGCTTAGAATCACCTGGAGTTGGAGGTGGGTTGTGAGAAGGAACAGTAGAGAAAAGATGTCCTAGTACTGCTTGTCCCACCTGAGAATCAGACCTAGAATGTGTGTCTAGGCAATAGTGTTTTGTAAAGGTATGTATAGAACTCCAGGTTGCCGCTTTGCAAATGGACTCAAGAGGAAAATTTGCAATGAATGCTATGGATGCCCCAGTGCCTCGAGTAGAATGTGCTCTAGGCTTGAAGAGCAGTTCTCTCTTCTCAAGAGTGTAACATAGTGTGATGCATTTGACAATCCACCATGAGATAGCCGATTTAGAGACAGTATCCCCTTCTCTACCAGCTGCCACTCAAACGAAGAATTGTTTAGTCTTCCTTAGTGGTTTAGTTCTTTCCAGGTAAAGCATGACTGCCCTGCGCACGTCTAGTGTGTGAAGGCTTCTTTCGGCCATGTTAGTAGGGTTCTGGAAGAAAGTGGGTAGTTCAATTAACTGGTTCACATGGAAGAAAGTGGGTAGTTCAATTGACTGGTTCACATGGCACTTCGAAATGAATTTAGGCGCAAATCTGGGATGTGCGCGCAGAACTACCTTATCTTTGTGGACTGTAACAAAGGGGTCTAAAGTAGTTCGCTAACTCTTCTAATAGAAGTGATAGTCACTAGGAAGGCTGTCTTTTAGGTCAGATCTTTCAAGTTTGAAGCGTAGACTAATTTCCCCAACCAAGTTATCCAGAGACCGTTCCCCTTGGATCGGTTCTGGGGGTACCTAGAGGCATAGTCTTGGCATTGGGCGTTCTCCTGAGTAGCGAACGGGTCGATCTCTGGAAAACCCCCATTCTGCGAAGACGTTGGACACAATGTCTTCGTGCAGCCGCCATTCGTATTCTTCTGGCAGAGGAAAATCTCTGCTGAGTACGTCTGCCAGAAGATTGAGTTCCCCTGGAACATGTTGGGACAACAAAAACATCTTGTGTTTGAGAGCACATATTCAAATGTTTTGGGACAGCTTGTATAGCCCTGGAGAGTGAGTGCCCCCCTGTTTGTTCAGGTAATACATTGCTGTAGTGCTGTCGGTTAGGATCAGCACTGTCTTCCCTTGCAGTTGCACCTGAAAGGCTTTCGATGCTTTGAACACCGCTAGTAGCTCCAGTAAATTTATATGATTGGACGCTACTTGAGGGGACCATGCTCCATGTACTGTCTGCTGAAGCAGGTGAGGCCCCCCCACCCTGCGAGATGCGTCTGTCGTGAGAGTGGCTTCCACTGCAGGGTGGTGAAGGTCTTGCCCTTCAAGAGGTTTTCTCTTGACCACCACTGCAGAGAGAGAACGAGGGCTGGCGAGACAACTAACAGATCTTCCCATTGTCCGCTGGCCCGACACCACTGCCTGTTGAGCCACTCTTGCATGGGACACATGCGCAGCAGCGCGTGGGGAACCAAGTATATACATGACACCATCATCCCTAGCAAACGCATTGCTTTCCGTACCGTCACCTCCCCACTGGCCACATGTTGAGGAATCAGAGAGCATGTTCTGAACCCTCTCGCTGGAGGGGAAGACAAGGATGTCTGCCATCCAAATTAGCGCTCCCAGAAATTGCTTTACTTGGCTGGGGACTAAGCTGGATTTCTTTTCGTTGATTGAAAAACCCAGACTGAAGGAGATCTACTGTTTTTTGGGTGTTCGAAAAACAAGCGTCGAACGAGTTCCCCGTAATGAGCCAATCGTCGAGGTAAGGGTAAACTGGGACTGATAGTCTGCGCAGGTGTGCTGCTGCCACTGCCAGGACTTTGTTAAACACCCTTGGCACTGAGGCAATGCCAAAGGGGAGTACTTTGAACTGGTAGGGTTTGTCCTGGATCATGAACCTTAGGCATTTTCTGTGCGCTGGCAACATTGAAATATGAAAGTATGCATCTTTCATATCCAATGTTGCCATGAAGTCCCCCTGTTTCAGCAATGGGATCACCTCCTGCAGTGTTACCATGCAAAACTTCTGGGGTTTTATAAATTTGTTCGCTGGGCGCAGAGCCAGAACAGGATGCATGGTGAGATCCTTTTTGGGTACAAGGAAGTACACTGAATAAATACCCTTGTTTACCCGAAGAATAGGGACGACTTCTATGGCGTCCTTTCCCAGCAGTGCTTCCACCTCTTGGATCAGGATCTCCAGATGGTTCGGTGAAAGGCCCTGTGAGCGCAGCGGTCTGAACTGTGGAGGTCGGGCGAATTCCACGCAATAACCGTGGGCGACTGCCTTTAAGACCCACTGGTCGGAAGTTATCCCCTCCCATGCCTTGAGGAACGATGTTAATCACCCCCTGACCGGGGAGGCATGGGAGGGGACATGGACTTGGTCATTTCTGACCAGAGGCTGTGGCTCCTCTGAGATTGGGGCCTCTGCCTCTACCTTTGCCACGTTTCTGACCCCTTGAGGGGTAGTTAATAGGGTGTCAGGTGTATTGACCCATGTTCGAGTAATTATGCTGCAACATTTGGTGCTGTGGGCTGAGAAAATCCAAGATGGCCGAAAAGCCCACATTTGCGCCAGAATCCAGGAAAACCGCGCAGTTTTTGCGCACACCAAAATGGTCGCCTGACCTGCCACCCACCAGTGCGAGCGTGATGGGCCAGAAGCGCCATGAGTGAAACGTGGTGCCAAAGGAAAACAGCAGTGCCTGTTAGCTCAAAAAGCGCTTTGAAATCACCTTTGTTTCTCTGAATGCAAGCTCAAAATGCCTATTTCAAACATTGCAAGATATTCAAAAATCTTACTGAACACCAGCAGACATTTGGAAAGATGAAGAGCCTAAAATAATGTTCATAACAAAACTGGCTGAGCTGTGGATGTCAGCAGCTCAAGTGAAATTGGATTTAAAGCCACTAAAATCGAAATGTTTAAAATAAATGAGTGACCTACTTTTGAGTGTCACATAGGTTGCAACTGTTTAAATGTCATAGTTTTGAACTACGAATCAGAGTTCTAGCTGCATGTGTAAAAATTGTAAGTTTGATTTGAATGAAGAAAAATTGAAACAAAAGTGACCTTTGGCTGAAGCCTGGCTTAAAGGGATTGAATTCTGCCCGGCAACTATCCCTGACAGGAGTTGAAACTTGCCCAGCAACTGCATTCACAGGCCTGGCCTGCCTTCTGCTGCCCCCAGCAAAAGGAGATTACACCTCTCTGATTGAATCAGGGGAGAGGTACCTGGGACTGCAGGGAAACAGAACAATGAACTTCTCTTGGCTCAAAGCAATTGCTAAATCAGGAGGTCGTAAATGGCTTCTTCTTGGAAGGAACTGGGAGGGGCACTGCCTCTGTGAGCCAGCTGAACTTGGAGGAAGTGGACAAACCAGAAATTCCCCTATGTGCTTTGGGACTTAACCACACCCATCTGGGCAAGAGCATAATTTTAAAAAGATGGATAATTTATAGTAAAAAATTGTCAAAATTATATAAATATTATTCCTGTGATTTTTCTGTGCACATTTTAAGAGGTGTTAGGACTCTGTGGTATGTTCTGGGGGGTAGTAGAAGAAAATAGGGTATTACTCCAAATGTCTGTATGTTAAAAATCTGACATTTCATCATCTGATGGCCATATTCCTTGCACACATTTGTGTAAATTCTGGAATAATTTAGATCGTGTTCTGGATGAAAAGGGCAGAATCCCGTCAGAAGTCGACACAACATCTTAAAACAGGGATCGGATGATTTGGTGCTACAGAAAATATGTTAACTGGACATATAATATTAGAAAAATTGTACGTAGATAAATATGCATTTGAATCAAAAATAGATTTGTGTGCAAAGTGACAAGGGGAGGATTCTATGACCCATAAACATACCTCATCACGATGACACTCCATTTCCTTCCCCCAATCAAGGGAGAGAGGAGAATTTGGCCAATGATAAGTTGTGAGGGGCAGGCTTAGTTATGCCCACGCACACACCCATTTTGGTGATGCAATTTCTGCTATAAGTAAGGATGGCAAGCCTTAGTGGGGGACTTCCAGATTCACTCATCACCTGAACATTGGCGGGACGCTCTGCACAAGAAAACCAGACTCCAGAACTTTGAAGCAGAGGGCCTACTGCAAGCTGAACTCTTCTCAGCTGGCCTTCCAATCTTGCAAACTGATTTTACCCCAGACTTCCAAGGGGCACATCAGAATAAAACAGCCGGGCTGTGCTGTTTCTCCTTCTGGCTAGAACTCTGTGCCAGACCCAGAAAGCAGAGCTGTATCCAGAACCCGTCAGACCCAGACCAGACCGCTGTGCAGTGCCGATAGCAGACCAGACCGCTGTGCAGTGCCGATAGCAGACAAACCCAGAGGCCACGCTGTGAGCAGAACCAGTGGTGGCCTATTCCAGTCTAAAATTAGGAGCAAGTATCCACCTGTCCAGAACTGCATAAAAATTGTGTGTCCATTCTGTGATTTCAAAGTCGTGAAAGTGTCATTTGTCATTCTGAATCTTTACTTCATTTCTGAAAATCTACTTCCACAAAAACGTCCGCATCTTTTGAACCGCAAGTCCCAAATTTAACTGTCATCTTAAAGCTAAGAATCTACGCTTTCCAACAAACCCAGAACGACATTTCAACTCCTTATAGTTTTTTCGTAGTTTTTCCGTAATCGCGATCAACGCACTCGGAAAAAGTTCCACGAATTGCAATTTGACTCCATTTCACCACTTGTAAAAAAAAATAGCCGCTTCTTGCTTGCAACTGCTGAAATTCGTTTTCACTCTGATAATCATTGCTAGTGCTGAACTGAACTAATTCAAAGTAGCTATCACCTACCCTGAATCTCCTATAGGGAATTATAATCATTTTTAGCATATTTTTCACTTCATTGCAAATCACATGTAAAAGTATTTTTGACTGTTTAAAAGCATACCGGTTGCTCTAAGCTTGCTAGGGGGGGAACTGGAATTTTAATTGCATTTTGATTGTATTCCTGAGAACTGTGTGCTCTCCTTTCCATCTCTTTATATTGCATAAGGGGACGAGTGAGTGAATTGCCACAAGGGGAAAAGTGATCGTATTATCTCTTGTTGAAACCATATCAGTTTATTTCTGTGCTGCATTCTTTCCATCATTGCTTTTCCTTGAAACCATAAAAGTATTCTCTGCTACCTTATCCTTTCTATACCAACTCCCAAGTAATTAAAGAATTGTTACTGTAATATTATCCACTGTTAATCACCGTCATATTCATAAGAGTGCTATCAAATATTAATTTATTCATAAAAGTGATATATATATATATATATATATATGGTTTAATTTTTCAAATAAATCTTCTAATTTGCAAAACAAACCTACTTCTTGGCTCCGTGAGGTCAGGGGGATTCAAAGAGAGGGGCGTTACATAAGGGTTCATCATCCAGATTTATGAAATTGTCATAAAAATATATAAATAAGGGCTTCCATTGGGCATCCCAGACTAGGCATTGACTTAGTTGGAGTGCTGAATTAAAGTCACTTACAAAGTGGGGGCTCGGAGCCGGGGATTCTGGATTAGACCTATCACTTGTGCAGCTTAATACAGTGTGCTAACTGACAGGATACAAAAATCCTGTTGGATCACCATGCTGTGTTAAGCTGTAAAAGCACTCCTCAAAGGAACGCTCTAAGGAAACGGTCTGTTTTGTAAAATAAAATACTAACTTCTGAAAGTCAGGAAGGAAATCAACTTCCAGAATGACGACACTGTTAGACATCAAAGTAGCGAGAGAGAGCACCTCTTACATAAACTGTTTGTGAGAGGTGAATGGTCTGAACAGGACCAAAATGTGTGGCTGCAGGCGATAACGCACACAACAGGTCAATGCGCCTGGGTTAGACAGCTGGAAAGATCAGGGTCCCTTACACGTGGCCCTGAGCGAACTATACATGGCCCCTAAAGCCAAAGATGAGCACAACAAGATTGTTAGGATAGCAGCATATTTGTATTTATATATGGGAGCCATACAGGACAAATGTGCTGAAGGCCAAGATCTGGCAAATAGGCAACTGATGGCATTAGAGAAGGCCCAATCTGACCTGGACTCTTCTGAGCAGAGGCTGCACAGGAGCCAGGAGTCAGAAAATGATAGTAGACAGTATCTTATTAAAATAAAAGAGGATATGGGTATCCTGCAACAGGAAAAGGCAGACAAGGATACCAGATTTCTGGCCTTGCAGAAGGAGTACCAAGAAGGTTTGGACTCCCTACTGAAGAGCCAGAAAAAGCTGGAGCAACAACTGGACTTCAACAGGGCATGCGCAGAGCAGGTAGTCAACCTGCAAAGCCATCTAGATAGGGAGAAGGCAGAGAGCAACAAATTATTTCTGAAAGACCTGGATACCCAGGCAGAATACGAGGAAGAGCACCAGAAAGCTGGTGCCCTTCAAAGGCAGAGGGACGACCTGGCGGCACGGAAGCAGGCCCTTATTCAGGAAAGGGACGCCTTAGGCCAGGAAGTCTGTCACTTAAAAAAGAAAATGGAAGAAAATCAGCTGGCCCTCCAGGGACTGGGTGACCTCCAAAAAGAGCATCAGAACTTGTTAGAGCACACCAGTAGGGTGGAAGATGCTCTGGCAAGAAAGGAGCAGGCCAGTAGGGACGGTACCCGGGGGTAACCCTCCTGCAGCAAAGACAGGCCCAGTACTCCAAGATGAACCAGGAAGCACGGAGAGAATGAGGCTCTCTGCCAGCACAATGATAGGCTCCAGCAACAGGTAGCCATGCAGGAGAGAATGATAGGGTCTAGTAAGGCCTTGATTGAGGAACTGAAAGCACAGGCTCTTGCATGGCAACAGGGAGAAGGGGCTGACA
Source organism: Ambystoma mexicanum (assembly GCF_040938575.1). NCBI lineage: Eukaryota > Metazoa > Chordata > Amphibia > Caudata > Ambystomatidae > Ambystoma > Ambystoma mexicanum. The sequence continues at coordinate 1,035,460,410 of NC_090921.1, forward strand.
GAGCTGAGGTTTGCTGGGAAAGGGAAACACCTGAGCATAACCTCAGGAGCCCTAGTACCAGAGGCCTTCATCTCTCCCAGTCCTTGGACTCTGCCACTCCCATGTCCCATGGCGCACATGAGCCCAGGGCCACGGGGCTGGCAGATTACTATCCAGCCAAAAGGATGGGGCTCATAGGCCAGTACCTCCGAGGAATGGATGGGCGGGCATCCGGGTATGGGCACCCAAGTACAGCGCAATTTAGTGGGGAACCCTGGGAGAGTAGGCCCTCTAAGGGCATTCTGAAAACCTCTGCCAAGTTAGGTCAGTGGGGGTGGGAGGTACCCATCAAATCCGGGCAGCAAGGAGGAATATGAAGACTCCTCTGCGCGTCTCAGGACACAAGAGACTAGGTCCCCACATTCTGCCAGCCATTCCCAGGCTTGCGGAATTCAGGAAAACCTGGAAGATCAGACAGGCACCTCTGGGAGCAGTGCTTCTGAGTCAGAGGATGAATGGACCAGGGTTACCCGAACCAAGAAGGCCAATAAGGCAAAAAGGGCCTTGCTTAAGGACCCCTTAAAACAAATTAAGGCAATAAAGAGTGTCATCACCCCTTATCACAAGAACGCCAATTATTCTGTGTGGGAACACTTGGAGCTCTTTGAGCAAATGATGGGGACTTTCCATTTGAAAGACAACAGTAGCTGCATGCAGTACTTCAAATGAACATTCTCCCCAGAATACTCCAGTTTCTTTGCGGGGCCGGAGGACCAAAACCATTCAAGATGGTCCACATATAGAACGGCCATCTTGAAAAAATGTTGTTCACCGGACCCCCAAGAGGCTCGCAAGGCAGCCTACAATTTGCAATGTGGGGAGGATCAGGCCCCACAAGAATTTGTGCAGGAGTTGAAGCGTGCCTTTGTGCAGACTACCAAAAGGGTGCGCACGGACAGCAAAGAATTTGTTAACACTTTTTTCCATGCCTTGCCCAAATACATCATGACCCAGCTAGTGAAGGTCGCTAGACTGGGTCATTGAACAGGCCACCCGAATCTATGAGGTTCAGAAGCCCATAGAAAATAAAAGTAATGCGCGGAAAAACCCCAAACCGACCAGCACCCCTGCTACTGCCAAGGTGGCAGAGGTAAAAGTTGCCCCCATTTTGGATTTGGAGATGGGGGGGGCCTAAAAACTTGCCTGCACAGAATAATTCCAAGCCCAGAAGGCCCTCGGGCCAGTCACAGACAGGGAGTCAAGGAGGTAGTCCCACAAATGGGGTCCCTCACTCCCCCGACTATGCAAGTCCCCGCTACAAGGGAAACCGACCCATTCTGGGTTATGTGTGGACTCCTCCAGCCCAAGGGGGGGGGGTGGGGGGGGGGGAAATCAGGCCAAGCACCTAACCCAGGGAACTTCCCTCCTAACTTCCCCCAGGAGGGCAGAAATTCCCCAAATCCTGGCCAGAACTTTTTCCCCAGGTATCCACCCAACTTCCAGCCCCAAAATCATCCATCTTTCTTTCCCCACTTTCCTGAGCCCAGACCACCTAATCCGGGAGAGGGGAGGCCAAGGGTGGAGGGGTACCCAAATCTTCCCAACCCGGGGTACTACCAGAGAAGGGATAGCTACCCTTCCCGGGATCAGCCCAGGGGAGAAAACAGAACCCCGTATCAGCCTGAGCGGGTTTCACAGTTAGAGCGCCAGGTCCAAAATATGGCACAAGAGCTGGGTCGCGTGCTGAGGGCTCAGCAGAACCCCCAGATGAGCATGCCGGCGCAGAATGCCCCAAACGCTGGGCCTGGTGCTCCAGAACAATGACGGGGGCAGCACCCCGAAAACCCACTGGTTCCCAGGTGGAGGCACAAGGGAAAGGGGGGGGGGTGTAAAGCCTTGGAGGAAGCATCCTTCCCCACTTGTAAACAGCCTCTGGAAACCCAGGAACCGGAAACAAAATCTTCTACCCCTGAAAGTCTGCCACCTAAGGAGCCGAGAGGAGGTAGGAGAAACAAAGGACCCAAACAGACTCACTTTGAGGAGGAGGTATAGATCTTCCAATTTGAGGGAGATGGATCCTCAGAGGATCCTGGGAAAAGGATCTTCTCCTTCAGAGATGGGGGAACTCCTCCCAAGGAAAAATGGGTCCCAAGGGATTCACAGACAGACGGGTAGATGTGGGGACTGAGGTAGCGCCGGCCATCATCTCATCCCAGAACCAACAGCATCAAAATCCCCTGGTTCAAACCCTTTCTGGTGACTGCCTCCAAAGGGGGGCAGCCCAGAACCGGAACCAGGGGAACCCAAAATTTCTCCCATTGCTGGGTGCCAACTTTTTCTTTCGATTCCCAAGACTCTCCACAGAATTCTGCCCAAATCTCTTCTCTTTGCATGTCCAAAACCAGAAAATTACCCCACCATTTGTCCAAAAATGTGCATCATCTGTGCCCCCTTGAGGAGAAGGAGGGAAGATACTATGCCCCGGTACAAGTACAGGGGCAGGGTACAATTTTGGCACTGGTGGACACTGGATCCCAAGCTACCCTTCTGTCCAAAAGAGCCTTTGACGAACTAAATGCAGGGAGGGGAGAGAATTACCAAATTCCTCTCACCTCTCTTCCTGGACAACTTCAGAACTTTGACGGGAAGGAAATTCCCGTTGAGGGGACTGCAGATTTGGACATTAAAATTGTGCGACACAAGGGGAAACACCCGGTCATAGTAGCGACTCCAGAGGGCACCCCTTGTTTACTAGGGAATGACCTCCTGAGAAGGCTGTCACCCCTAATAGATTGCGTAAACAAGGTCCTCTGGACCCAGATTAGCCGACCAATAAAATTAAAACAGAGTGTCAACCATGTTAGTTTAAACGGCACATGCCACATGGTTGAACAAAAATCTGACCAAGTAGAATTTCACTTCCAGAATAACCAAATTCCAGACGTGACAGTAATAGCAGTAGGACAACAGACTGGTGATGGGGGGGGGTCCTCTCTATTTCTGAAAATCAACCTTCCTTCCAGTTTAAGGTGGTATTCCACACTGGAAGGAAACATTCTGAAATTCTTTACTAATCCACAATCAGACATTCCCACTCAAATAGTCCAGAAAGATGTGAAATCAGCTCAGAGCATGGCTGATATTCAGCAAATTGGAGAACAGTTGTTCATCCCTTTTCAGTTAAATGACTGGAAGGACTCTGTTCTCGCCCGAGTGTGTGTGAACAACGGTAAGAGCTTCATCAGCGAAGCCATGTTCCGCCAACTCCCAAAAGATCCAGCCATTCCCACATTCAAACTGATAGACAAATGGGAAATTGATCTGGAAACACCCAATTCCAAATATCTCCTGCCAAGCAGGTGTATGCTCAAAATCTCCATTGGCAACAAGAGCATAGTCCATAATTTTTGGGTCGTACGAGACGTCACTGCCGCCTTTTACTTAGGCAGTGACATTCTCAATCGCTTTGCCATTAGTTTGGACCTAATAAACTTCAAAGTTTGGTCCCGATTAGCGGATAATCCCATGGGCTTTGATGATCCAGAAAAAGCATTTAGGTCAGCTAAACTGCTGCTTTATGCAGTTGAAATTCAGATTGGAAAGGAAGTCACCATCCCAGAAAGGACCTGGCAATTCTCCGTGGAAGTGAAAGTTGAGAGGACAAAAATTGAAAAACCCTGATGCTTATATTCATCTAAATGCTTCTCTCCAACAGCAAGGGTTGGGGGTAAACCCAACATGTTGGTCAATCTAGAACATGACACCATTCCAATAGAGGTGGATAAGAGCGACTTAAAGAGTATTACTCTAGCCGCAGGCACCATTGTTGGAATGGCGGTTGATGACTGACATTTTTCCATTGATTTAGGAAATGAACTGTTAGGACCAATCCCCAAGGGCTGTTTTGACAGTGACAGTGATGACAACACAACACCAGACAGGATCTTTACCCGGCATGGGGGGGGGGACTTCCTGGTGTACACTTCCTGCCCTTATGGTAAGGAAGATGTGACTTGCGACTTCAGGAGGGATGAGGTGATTTTCCAGGTCCATGAGGGCTGCCTTTCCCACCTGAAGCCTTCAGTGCAAATCAGCACTCTGACCAGGGACTTCTCCACCCAGCTGGAGGAGGCCGCTGAGATAGAAAAACCAGAAGTCTTTCCGGGCTTCAGGCAGATGGTTGAAGAGAGAGTCAACCTAGCTGATGCCTGTGTGACTCTGGAGCAGAAGCAAAAGTTAAAACAAGTTTTCTTGGATTTCCAAGATCTCTTTGCGGTAGACTCAAATGAATGTGGTCGCACCGACATCCACACAAAAACAATTCCCACGGACCCTGGCATGACTCCAGTGTTTGTGAAGCAATTTCGCTTGCCTCTCGCATCCATGGAGTCCCTTACTGAAATAATTAAGAACCTTGAGTCCCGGGGGATAATCTGTCCAGTCCACAGTACCTTCAATAATCCGGTGCTGGGAATATTGAAGCCAAACAGCCAGTGGAGACTCTGCACCGACCTTAGGGAGCTCAACAAACTGGTCCATACTTCCCGATGGCCTCTTCCCTACATTGACCAAGAGCTGGCCCAGATCCAGGGGTCACAGGTATTCACTGCAATAGACCGGACCAATGGATACCTCAACTCCTGCAATGAATTCAACATTTTCCTACACAAGGCCATGCCCGACCTGGGTGCAAGGGGTAACCTGGCTTATGTAGATGTTGTCCTCATCAAAAGTTCATCTGTGGAGGAACACATAGCAGAGATCCGTTATGTTCTGACCCAGTTGAGGGCCGCCAGAGCAAAACTTTCCTTTCAGAAAGCACAGTGGTGTAGAACCGGTGTTAATTTCTTGGGGCATGAGATTACTCCTCAGGGTCTCTGTCCCCAGGAAAAGAAAGTGGAAGCACTCCAGAAACTGAAAGACCCCACAACTCTGTGGGAACTAAGGAGCCTCCTTGGACTGACTAATTACAGCAGAAAGTTCATTGAGGGCTACGCAGAGATCACCAGACCCCCGTTTCATCTCTTGAAGGAGGAGTAGAGGGGGTCAAGTGGGGATGGGGTCCAGAACAATCCGAGGCAGTAAGACAGCTCAAAAGAAGCCTCTCACAAGCGCCTTGCCTAGCTTACCCTGTCAGAAACGATGAGTTTTTCTTGGAGACAGGGTTCTCTAATACATGCTTGACTGCAGTAGTATTATATCAAAAAAGGTAATCTATGCAAGCAAAACTTCATCCTCTGTGGAAGAAAAATTCAACGATTGCGAGAAGGCACTCCTGGCAACGGTGGGCATTGAAGAATTACCGCCCATTTATCTAGGGGGAACACATCATAGTGGAGACTCCACACCAGCCTCTGCAATATCTCCAAAGTGAGAGAATCCGGGCCGGAAATGTGAGTAATTCCCAAATTACTTCCTGGATTCTGTCAATGCAAGGCTTTCCTGTGGAAGCCAGATATGGCCAAAACAAGAAGAGTCCCCTCGCGCAAGGTCTGGCTGACTTGCATGATTGTGCCAGAGAAAACTGTCTCGAGGACGAAAGTCTAAAAATCAAGGACAACATGGAGGCATACCTTAATTCCCCACACAAAGTCTTTGAAGAAGACAAGTGTGAGGGAATGCCCACTGTATGTGGACGGATGCTCTTAGCATGTTGACAACAACGGGGAAAAATAACTTGTGGCCGGCGTAGGGAATGCATGGGTGAATGAGTCCCCAGAACCCTCCGCTGGGTACAAGATTGGTCCCCGAAGTAGTCAGGTGGCAGAGTTGATGGCTGTGCATCAAGCCATCCTCACTGCTGTACAACATCAACTCCACGAACTGGTCATAATCACAGATTCGGATTATGTACAGAACGGTTTGTGGAGCACCTGGTTAATTGGAAAACCAGAGGCATGTTATGTGCTAATAACAAACCCTTGAAACATGGGAAGTTAATCCAAAACATTGATGATCTGGTCGCCTTGAACGGGATGACCATCTACTGGAAAAAGATCAAGGGTCATTCCAAAGTAGAGGGACCGGACAAAACTGGAAATGACTTACCTGATCAGCTGGCCAAAACCGGGGCCATCCAAGGGAATCTAATAGAGATTGAGTCCCTGTTGGGGGAAATCCAGGTCACTGCTATCACTAGGTCCCAGACAAATGCTCACAATGATCTTTCAACTGCCCAATGGAGTAAGGAGACCCCAGATGCGGATTTGATTACGGCTCAGAAGAGGACCCTGAGAACTTTCCCCTGACGGATATCGATTACATTGGGAAAGAGGACCTTAGAGTGTTGATGAAATGTCCAAAAATGTTCCGAATCCAAGACGGTTGGTTTGTAAGGAAATCCCAAGCTGGCCATGATCAGTGGGTGGTCCCTACCTCATTCCGGCGCCTGATGCTAAGTCACGCACATGATGCGGCCACCGCCGGTCATAGAGGGTTTCATACAACACTTGAGATCTTAAGAGAGGTTGCATACTGGCCACACATGGGGCAGGACCTCAACCAATACTTGAAAGGGTGTCTTGTGTGTGCACAATTTCAGCCAACATCCCTCACACCGTGTGCCTCTCCAAAAGAGGGGGATGACACTGCCATGGTCAGATTTGCAAGTCGACTACATAGGGCCCGTGATTCACTCCTCTAGGGGAAATAAGTACATGTTGACAGTGACATGCTTATTTACTAAATGGGTGGAATGTCTCCCGGCCCCAAACTGCAAGGCAGAAACAGCAGCTGCCCTGATGATCAACCACATCTTTTCCCGTTTTGGTCTACCCCAAAGGATTGAGTCAGACAGAGGTAGCCATTTCACCAGTGAAGTAATGACAAAGATGTGGGAGATACTGGGGGTTAAAAGGAAGCTACATATTGCTTACCGGCCAGCCTCTTCTGGTGCAGTAGAAAGTTACAGCCAAACCATTTTGAGCATCTTAAAAAAAGTTTGTGGCAGATTCTGGGCCAAGTTTGGATATCCGATTACCTCTTGTCCTAATGGCGATCAGATCTACCCCTTCATCTGCAACTAAAATGTCACCGTTTGAGCTGATGACTGGATGCAGGGTGGTGCTTCCCCAGCATTTGCTTTACAGGACCCAAGAGCAAACATTGATCAATGCCTCCACAACTCATGAGTATGTTGAAAATTTAAGGAAACACCTTCAACATGCTTTTGCCTATGCTCAGCAAAACCTAGAAAGATCAGCCGATAGCATGAAGACTCATTATGATTTGAAGACTACTAGGAAAGAATACAACGTGGGAGACCGGGTCTATTTATACCATTTCCAAAGGAACCAGGCCAAACAGCGGAAATGTCTGCCTACATGGAAGGGACCTTTCGAAATTGTAGACAAGATCCGCATCCCCAAAGGCAGTTTGGCGGAAGGGGAAGACAAGTGGGTCCATATTAATCAGCTAAAGTGTTGCCATCCCAGGCACACTCTGCAGCAACTGGAGGAGTCCTCTGCAATCCCAGAGGGTCCGCTCCAGATTAATAACTTTCCAACCCTAAAATATCCCACATATAGTCTCTAAAATACAAGGATAAGAATGCAAATGTCTCCCGATTGATAAAATGTATATGTTCACCCCACCACATTAATATTGGTGGGGAAATGTCTACGAATATGTTTCTGCCGCTTTTGCTTTGTCATCCTAGGTTAGAAGAGAGAGAGATAAACCATGGAGACTGCCCAAGGAGGACGACCCAGGTACCGGGAGCAAAGATCCGAGGGGCCGCGGGTACCACCCAATACTTCCAGTCAGAACCGGTTGGGAGAACCAGATGATCCAGCACTGAGGAGAAGAAGCAGATGACCCTCTTCGCATGGATCAAAACATCCTTTGCACCAGACTCACCCTCGACTCGAAATCAAAGCGCTGTCGGGCTGGGAGGGGGGCTTGTCAGGTGTATTGACCCATGTTCGAGTTATTATGCTGCAACATTTGGTGCTGTGGGCTTAGAAAATCCAAGATGGCCGAAAAGCCCACATTTGCGCCAGAATCCAGGAAAACCATGCAGTTTTTGCGCACACCAAAATGGTCACCTGACCTGCCACCCACCAGTGCGAGCGTGATGGGCCAGAAGCACCATGAGTGAAACGTGGTGGCAAAGGAAAAAGCAGTGCCTGTTAGCTCAAAAAGCGCTTTGAAATCACCTTTGTTTCTCTGAATGCAAGCTCAAAATGCCTATTTCAAACATTGAAAGATATTCAAAAATCTTACTGAACACCAGCAGAGGTCTGGTAGAATGAAGTCTTGTGTGCATACAAATTCTGGAAAGATGAAGAGCCTAAAATAATGTTCATAACAAAACTGGTTGAGCTGTGGATGTCAGCAGCTCAAGTGAAATTGGATTTAAAGCCACTAAAATCGAAATGTTTAAAATAAATGAGTGGCCTACTTTTGAGTGTCACATAGGTTGCAACTGTTTAAATGTCATAGTTTTGAACTTCGAATCTGTGTTCTAGCTGCATGTGTAAAAATTGTAAGTTTGATTTGAATGAAGAAAAATTGGAACAAAAGTGACCTTTGGCTGAAGCCTGGCTTAAAGGGATTGAATTCTGCCCTGTTGAAACTTGCCCAGCAACTGCATTCACAGGCCTGGCCTGCCTTCTGCTGCCCCCACCAAAAGGAGATTACACCTCTCTGATTGAATCAGGGGAGGGGTACCTGGGACTGCAGGGAAACAGAACAATGAACTTCTCTTGGCTCAAAGCAATTGCTAAATCAGGAGATCGTAAATGGCTTCCTCTTGGAAGGAACTGGGAGGGGCACTGCCTCTGTGAGCCAGCTGAGCTTGGAGGAAGTGGACAAACCGGAAATTCCCCCATGTGCTTTGGGACTTAACCACACCCATCTGGGCCAGAGCATAATTTTAAAAAGATGGATAAAATTCATAGTACAAAATTGTCAAAATTATATAAATAATATTATTCCTGTGATTTTTCTGTGCACATTTTAAGAGGTGTTAGGACTCTGTGGTATGTTCTGGGGGGTAGTAGCGTAAAATAGGGTATTACTCCAAATGAGTGTATGTTAAAAATCAGACACTTCATCTGATGCCCATATTCCTTGCGCACATTTGTGTAAATTCTGGAAAAATTTAGATATTGTATTCTGGATGAAAAGGGCAGAATCCTGTTGGAAGTGGACACAACATCTTAAGACAGGGATCGGATGGTTTGGTGCTACAGAAAATATGTTAACTGGACATATATTAGAAAAATTGTACGTAGAAAAATATGCATTTGAATCAACAATAGATTTGTGTGCAAAGTGACAAGGGGAGGATTCTCTGACCCATAAACATACCTCATCACGATGACACTCCATTTCCTTCCCCCAATCAAGGGAGAGAGGAGAATTTAGCCAATGATAAGTTGTGAGGGGCAGGCTTAGTTATGCCCACGCACACACCTATTTTGGTGATGCAATTTCTGCTATAAGTAAGGATGGTAAGCCTTAGTGGGGGACTTCCAGATTCACTCATCACCTGAACATTGGCGGGACGCTCTGCACAAGAAAACCAGACTTCAGATTCAAGAACTTTGAAGCATAGGGCCTACTGTAAGCTGAACTCTTCTCAACTGGCCTTCCAATCTTGCAAACTGATTTTACCCCAGACTTCCAAGGGGCACATCAGAATAAAACAGCCGGGCTGTGCTGTTTCTGCTTCTGGCTAGAACTCTGTGCCAGAACCAGACCCAGAAAGCAGAGCTGTATCCAGAACCCGTCAGACCCAGACCAGACCGCTGTGTAATGCCGATAGCAGACAAACCCAGACCGCTGTGCAGTGCCAGACCCAGACCACACTGTGAGCAGAACCAGTGGCGGCCTATTCCAGTCCAAAATTAGGAGCGAGTATCCACCTGTCCAGAACTACATAGAAATCGTGTGTCCATTCTGTGATTTCAAAGCTGTGAAAGTGTCATGTCATTCTGAATCTTTACTTCATTCTGAAAATCTACCTCCACAAAAACGTCCACATCTTTTGAACCGCACGTCCTAGAAGTGAAATTTAACTGTCATCATAAAGCTAAGAAGCTAAGCTTTTCAACAAACCCAGAACGATGTTTCAGTTTTTCCGTAATCGCGATCGACGCACTCGGAAAAAGTGCCGCGAATTGCAATTTGACTCCATTTCACCACTCTTGCTTGCAACTGCTGAAATTCGTTTTCACTCTGATAATCATTCCTGAATCATTGCTAGTGTTGACCTGAACTAATTCAAAGTAGCCATCACCTACCCTGAATCTCCTATAGGGAATTAAAATCATTTTTAGCATATTTTTCACTTCATTGCAAATCACATGTAAAAGTATTTTTGACTGTTTAAAAGCATACCGGTTGCTCCAAGATTGCTAGGGGGGGGAACTGGAATTTGAATTGCATTTTTGCATTTTGATTGTATTCCTGAGAACTGTGTGCTCTCCTTTCCATCTCTTTATATTGCATAAGGGGGGGGGGGGAGTGAATTGCCACAAGGGGAAAAGTGATTGTGTTATCTCTTGTTGAAACCATATCAGTTTATTTCTGTGCTGCATTCTTTCCATCATTGCTTTTCCTCGAAACCATAAAAGTATTCTCAGCTACCTTATCCTTTCTATACCAACTCCTAAGTAATTAAATAATTGTGCTACTGTAATATTATCCACTGTTAATCATTGTCCTATTCATAAGAGTGCTATCAAATATAAATTTATTCATAAAATGGTGATATATATATTGTTTAATTTTTCAAATAAATCTAATTTGCAAAACAAACCTACTTCTTGGCTCAGTGAGGTCAAGGGGATTCAAAGAGAAGGGCGTTATATAAGGGTTCATCATCCAGATTTATGAAATTGTAACAAAAATATATAAATAAGGGCTTCCATTGGGCATCCCAGACTAGGTATTGACTTAGTTGGAGTGCTGAATTGAAGTCACTTACAAGGGCTTCCGGATGTTTGATTCGTGTTGAAGTTACCCGTGGAATAGTTTTTCTGACCGGCACAGGCTTGTCCTCGAAAGGACCGCCGAGAATTGTTACCCCTCTGGTAGGAGGGTTTTTGTGTAATTTGGTGCAAAGACCCAATAGTCTTGTGCTCCTTCTTGGCTGTCTCCAACGCTTCATCAACTGCTTTCCCGAAGAGGTTAGTCTCCTCAATGGGTTTATCAATGAGGGAGGCCTGAGTTTCAGGTCTGAAACCCGATTTACGCAGCCCTGCGTGTCTTTTCAGAAGAGTACCTTGTGCAAGAGACCTGCCTGCTGTTTCTGCAGCGTCCAGGGTGTTTTTCACCACATTCTGGTTAACCAGTTTTCCCTCCGAAACAATGGCGAGAAGCTTTGTGCTGGCGGGTTCAGGAACCTCCTGGAGGCCTTCTTGGAGTAAGTAACATTGGGCATCAGCATAGCTTGCTAATAACGTAGTATTATTCGCAACCCGAATGGTGTAAGCAGCTGCTGATGTGGCTCGTTTGCCCAGGGCATATAACCTTTTAGACTCCTTGTCCGGAGGTGATTCTCCCGTGGGAAGGGGTACCCCTGCCCTCTTTTGAGTGGTAGTCACTACCAGCGAGTCTGGGATGGCGTGCCCTTTGATATAGAGAGGGTCGGTAGGAGAAGGCCGAAATCATTTTGCATCTCTCGGGTTCACTGCCTGTGTCCGAGCAGGTGTGACCAAAGAGGGAGCTACCCGTCTCTTAACAGAGTTAAGGAGGGGGATGGATCGACTCGCAAAAGGTTTTTCTTTAATAATATCCTCCACGAAATCCTGTTCCGGTACCGCCTCTTGAGTGGCAAGTTTGAAGAATTCTGCCGCTTTTTTCAACATGGAGTTGAAAGCAATTTGGTCATCCACAGGGGAGGCCTGGAGAGCCGGGGTGGACGGAGGAGAATCTAGGCACAAGATATCAGAGTCCTGATCTTGTTGCATCCAAGGGTTTTCACCTTCCTGCTGGATTTCCTCCCAGTTGTCCGTATTATCCTGTTGATCCACCTCATAGTTTGAGAAAGGAAGCTTCCTCTTCTTCATTATAGAGGTCTCTATAGGTATCCATATGGATCACGTCTTCTTGTTGGAAAACCTGAGACTGATCTCCTTGAATTTGGGGGTTAGGGTCTACCTGAGCCCTTTTCGGGGGCAGATTATCAGAAGAACTGATAATCCGCTCCAGCCGATCCATACAACCCTCACATTTTTCTGTAGTCCATTTAGAGGACCCATACGGCCGGCAGAAGGAGAAAGGAGTTCTCCGCACTTTGGCGTCGACGGGAACCTCTAAGGGTGTCGGAGAGAGTCTCTTGACTATCTACGTAGATATCATTGGAATCGGGAGTCCAATCAGCCAAAATCTTTTCCGCGGATTGACCCATAACCTTCGGCGGAACCGGAATAAGACCCACCGCTGCTGCAATTCTTCCGATGCTACTTTGGATAGTCGCCGAATGATTTGTCGGCAGTAGAAACACTGTCTGTGCCACCAGGAGGCTTAGCGGACGGGTTTCCGGGTAGAGGTCTAGCCATAGTTTTCGGGCCTACTGAGGCCTTGGAACTCGAAGCGTTGAACTCCCGACTTTCAACGTGTGTAGGTTCAGGAGTAGCGCCCTTGGTTTGTCTAGATTGCCCAGTCGTCATGCTCTGCTGCGAATTCGGGGAAAGCCTTGGATCAGACCGATCTGAGGGAACCGGCGAAGACTTCGGCGGCCCAGTTGGCGCTTTCGCCTTATTCGACAAAGGCGTTGAAATTGGCGTAGGGGTTGTGCGTTTAGTGCGATGCGCTTGTACGCCCCTGTCGCCGGCTGTGGTCCCTGTAGCAAGACCAGAGTAGAAGTGTCCGCCTCAAGGTCTATAACATCAGCATTGGACGTTTGGTCATCCGAAGTGCCCCCGTCACTTTCGGCTGATGTGGTGGTGGGGGAGGAGGGCTTCACGCATGCCATACCGTACGCGGCGCACCGCTTTACACAGCGCTCCTTAAGGGTCTTAGGCCGAAGGAGTTTGCACGCCGCACACCGCTGCTTCTCATCGTGCTCTATGGGGAGACGGGCGTTACATGTCCTGTGTTCGTCCTTACAAGGATATCTGACCCTACACTTAGGGCAGAATCTAAAAGGAGTCCTTCACATAGCAAAAGGGCAGGATGACCAGACCGAAAGGGAAAAGAGAGGAAAAGAGGAAAGACATGCTAAACAATATGGCCAACCCGACCCCACTCTCCCTACTGTATAGATCGGCCAGAAGGCCCGACCACGTGGACAATCCGGCCGCCGGATCTTAGGCGCCGAAATCCACAGCCGTTGACGATTCCCTCGTAGCCTTCATCGAAGATGTTGTTATTGGCGAAGTGACATAACAGGGAATAAACCGACAATTCGGTAAAGATAAACAATGTCTCTTGTAAGAGCTCCGCTATAGGGCGACCAGTTACCTGGGCGGAAAACAAACATCTAAAAAGATACCTCAGCGCGTGAGGGATTTTGGGTACTACACACGTCACGATAAGGATAGTGTTACAGACACGCCTATGCCGACGTCCCCTTTCGGTCCCCGAAAGACAAGATGCAACGCGGTTACCACTGGATGTCAGACCATATGCACAGCATGTGATTCTATGCAGATTAACAAGCGTGAGAAATAGTAGGCTGGAAGATTCTGGGCATTCTGAAATTTGGAGACCATCTGTAGAAGGTCTTGAGCCCTTGTCTTGGGTGGTGAGCACTTTCCCAAGGATGTGACTAATACAGCTCTGTACTGGAGCTGCTGGGAAGGTGTCATCTGTGACTTCTTGAAATTGAGGGAGAAGCCCAGTCTGGGAAGGGAGTGGCAGGTGACTTTCAGATGATCCAGGGCTTGCTCGGGAGGACGCGCCGTGATCAGCCAATTGTCCAGATAGGGGTAGACATGAATTCCCCTTCTCCTGAGATACGCTGCCACCACCACCAGTTTGGTGAATGGCAGGACTCGAAACTGATAGTGCGAGCAGCGAACCTCAGGTATTTTCTGTGCTTGAGATGGATAGCCACATGAAAATAAGCATCCTGAAGGTCCAATGACACCAACCACTCCTGAAGTTGAAGGGCCTGAAGGATCTCAGAAAGAGTGACCATCTTGAACTTGTCCTTCCTGAGGAACTTGTTTAAGTATCTCAAGCCCAAGATGGGTCTCAGTCCTCTGACCTTTTTGGGGATCACAAAATATGGGTAATACCAACCCTTGTTCCTCTACGCTACAGGCACTAGCTCTATAGCACCTTTCTCTAGCAGGGTTAATATTTCCTGCACAAGGAGCGGATCTGGAATCGTCAAAGAGTGTTTCTGGTGGATTGTTGTGAGGCTGTGTTAAGAATGGAAGGCAGTAACCTTGGGCTATTGTTTCCAGAGCCCAGGCATCTGAAATAATGTCTTGCCATTCTTGCAGACGCCAACAGTCTGCCTCCCCACAGGTGTTACATGACGCAAGCTCTCAAAGCGGTTTTGGGGCGGCTTTTGTAGCTGCTGATGGAAAGGAAGCTGCAGCCGACTTAGCACTGTTACCTCGTCCACCACGAGGGATTTGTTTTTGGCCTCTCTGACTGGCCATTCCGCTCGCCTTTCCAAATGAGGAGTAGTAACAATAGGATCGTCCCCTCCAAGACTGTCCAGATGAACGAAAAGGCTGAGGTTGCCTAACATCGGCCCCTAAAGATTTGGCAGCCGCTTTTGAGGTCTGCAACCTCAAGGCTCTCGTCAACCGTGCTGCCAAAAAGGCGAGACCCGTCTGGGGCAAACCCGACTTCCGCAACCACGCAAACCTGCACATAACTGTGCTTGCAGCCATGGACCTGCTGATGCGGTCTGCAGTGTCCAAACCAGACTGAAGGGATTCGTGCATTGCCTCCTTGCCATCTCTAACGATAGCTAGGAATCCCTCCCTTTGCTCCGCTTCTGGTATGTGCTCCGCCGCTATGGAGATGCACTCCGACAGAGTGTATGAAAATTTGGCTAAACCACATGTGGAGTTGGCTCATTTTAGGGCCATACTCCCCGCAGAAAATACCTTGCATGCCCATCCATCCACACGCTCGTCGTCCTTATCCAGAGGGATGGTAGGGTACGCCACTTTGTTAGATGTAGCTATGGCTGCCTGAACCACCAAAGTCTAGGGAGTGGCGTGTTTGGACAGATAGCCTGGGTCGCTACTGGAAGGGCGGTATTTTCTAGTCAGGGACTTATCCACAGCTGGGATAGAATCTGGGGACTCCCAATTCTTGGCCACCCTATTTTGCAAGGCCACATGGAAGGGTAAAATTGGGTCAGTAGGCGGACCTTGAGCTAGAATGTCTGTCAGATCATCCTGAATAAATTGAGCTGGTGGTCTAGCCCATCCTAAATAGTCTACTACCTTTGACATCAGCTGCCGGTAAGAGGAATCAGCATGTTCTCACGGCTCTGGTTTGCCAAATTCAGTCTCTGGCAATGTATCTACACCACTAGCATTTTGTAGTGTGTCAATGAGGTCCCTCATTTTACTCTCTTCAGAGATCAAACACTTTGGCACATTAGGAGGACCAAACTCCAGACCAAAAGAAACTTCCTCATCCTCACATCTTTCCTGTTCTTCAAAAATTGAAGATACAGATTTAAAGAATTCCATTCTGGGCAAAGGAGTGAAAGATCGTTCAGGAGGAGTTGGTTTTGTGGAAGGTTTTGTTTTAGCAGCTTTCTCTTTTCCTGGAACATGCTCAGAGGACTGAGTTGGAACCTTAGCCATCTTCGGCGTCGATAGCTTCGGTGTCGACAAAGGCGTCAATGAAAATGGCGCCAAAGGTGGAAATGACATCGACGGAGTTTAGGTTTCGATGACGACCTTCGAAGATTTTGCCTTAAGAGTGTGCAGCGCTTTGGACGGCGTCAAAGACTTTGAGCGCGCGTCCCGGCTCAAATGACTCTTTTTTATCAAAGAACTTGAGGGCTCACGATCGGTTCTCCTTCGATCACCCAGGCTCGAGGGCGCACAAGTGTCGGTACGGGAACGCTCTCGGCCGGCTTCCGAGGAAGGTGCGGACTGAGGCTTGGCCCTCTCAAACATTTCCACTATTTTTAAATGAAATGCTCCCCACTCTTCGGAAGAAGAATGTTTAGTGGGGCATCTAAACTTACTTGGGGATTCGTCTGACGAAGATGGTGAACGGTGGTGTCGTTTCTTTGATCTTTTTGTCGAAGACTAGTGGCGGGAGCCACGTCGGGATCTCAACCTTTCTTCCTTCCTTTTGCGTCGAGGGGAACAAACTCTCACCTCGATGGTCGGTCGGATTTAGATTTACGACCCACCTGCAATATCCGCAATATCCCCTTCCTCTCTCACAGGGCTTTACCCGTCATCGCCTGACACTTCGAGCAGGCCTCTGTGTCGTGGTCTTCTCCCAGGCACCACAGTCACGATCGATGCGGGTCTGATCGACATCTTAGAACTGCACTCCTTGAAACCCGAACAAGGGGTAGTTGGGGTTCGATGAAGGACATCTTTCGATTTTTATGAAGAATGGAACTGCGTAGCTGAAAATAGCAACGAAGTGCGCCTAGTCTCCGAAGTAACACGTTCTGCGGAAAAACAGAACTGCGGCCAACGGGCGCAGCGCATGCTTCTTGTACACCCGAAGTCAGCCTCGACGGAGGCCTTCGAGGGACATCGACTTGACGCCATCGACACACGGCGCCCTCTGCTGAGAATTTTACGATGCAGCCGAAGCTGGACGAGAATATCAAAGATGAGGAACACATTGGAGGACACAATCCATTCAAAATCCCCACTATGTCATCCGTGACATCCCAATCCTTGTATCTGTAAGGGTAGTCCAATTTACAGAGGTATCTCTAATTATAAGGGTACCCTTAATCACACTTACACCAGAATAAATGCAACCCTCTAGGGAAGTAAGGCCAATCTTGGAAGGATAACAAATGTATTCTTTACGTAAACGAGGATAGGAGCAAAGAACTCTGCTGCCTCTACTGTCACTTCGGTCGCTCAACCGTTCCTTTCTCCTGCAAACTGGTGCCAGGCAGAAGCTTTTATACTCATAATTTGCTATAGTGGCATCTCTGGATACAGGCATGGCTTTATCCCAACTCGTCATGCTTCTATAAAAAAGGGATGCTCCAGTCTTCCTTTCTTTCTTCATGGTCAGCAATTTCCGTTTAGGATCTGCTAATTTACATTGCTAGCCTATGAATTTTTAAAGGTAAAAAAACATTTTCCAGTCATTCTCCCGATACCTCACTCATTCTACTCCTATTTTTATCTGGTCCTGTAATTTATTTTAAACCTGGTTTTCATAATTCTGTATGTTGTGCATGAGTGTTAAAATCTCCTTTAAGCATGCATGGACTTTTGACAGATAGACAGCTGCTGAGTTACTTCGTGCTGCTCTGCCAGAGTTAGCATCAGTGACGCAACACTGCATGAGCGATGCGATCCATTTTTAGCGCAGGCCACATTCCTTTTGGCAGAGAGCCTGTTTTTAATCGGGCTTTGAGATTAATTTTAGAACTAAATAGGATTTAACATTTACAAATGTATTTAGCTAATAGTTATTTGCACCTAATATTGAAATAATAACTGCCTTCTTTTAGTGCCTGCCCGTGTCTGTGTATATGATTATATTTGCATGAAAAAAGCCTTCTTAGTGCCTCTCCTCCCCCCTGGGCTCTTGTAGTGCCGAGAAGCAGTCAAAAGAAGTCTTGCCTAGTTCTAAAGCGCTTGAGGGTCAAGGAAGGCGCTAGCTCCTTCCCAACATTCCCCCCTTTCGTTACTTCTACAGTAACAAACTCATCCCCACCCAACATATCTACAACCCCAGGAATATTAAGTTTGAACTTCGCTGTTTATTGTATGGCTAGGTGTTTTAGATCCCTCAATTGATACCATCATCTTTGTATTATTAGGGACTAGATTGAGACAACATTTGAGACCCAATTGGCACGTGCAGAAGAGGACCAAGAAGAATACGATAACGGGCACCAGTATTTGTACTGCTGCCCCCAGCCATAACGAGACCCAATCAAAGGCAGGCGATAGCCAACCTGTGTTCTGAACTCCTTTCTTCAATTGTACACCTAGATTGTGCACCGCCTCAATGACGTGGGATAGTGACCCATTCTCAGCATCCTCCAGGGGTAGACAAGTGCAGCAGCTGCTTGTACCACAGGAGCAAAAAAAAGATGAAAAGAAACTCTGCTGATCTAAGAAGTCGATACTCGTCAAGTATTCCTCTGAGCAGTGCAGAAGAGTCTTTCGAGACACAATCCAAGCTCTTCTTTCTTCCCCGCTGTTGAAATCGTCCTTTTTTCTGGCAGCATACAAAAATTGGTGTGATCCGCAAGTTTATTTCAGCTTCTTTAGGTGCTGGAGTGACTGTTGGCACCTTGAAAGGCATCTTCTCCCTGCAGGTGTTCTTCTGCGATTACTAGTAGTGCAGGGTGTCCAGTGAACACTTGCCCTTCCAGGAGGGTGGGAGGTGCAAGTAGGCTGGTCAGCCACAAACCCAGTAGTAATCCATCACCGCTCCGGTACCTTTCGGGTACCGGAGAGTTCATAGTCCATGGCAATTTGTATTCACATTGGCTTCTCCATTGTTGCAATGCATGTCAGCCTTGTGATGAATTGGGACCATATTTGCGCACACATAGTCTCTACTTGTGCTATTGCTTCTCTGCTGTACTCTATCAGTCCCTCTGCCGGGCACGTCACTGTGGTGCCCTGCCATTTGTCGTTGACATGCGAGTAACCTTCCAAGGAAAAATATGGTACTTGTAGACACTGGCGGTATTTCGTGTTGCCATTGCATAATGCTGGGTCTAGATCAATGCTCAACTGCACGCTGTGTGCCTGGAATGTGTCCTTTATCCTACATAGTGCAAGATGTAGTAGGCATTGTGGAATTGGGACTGGATGTGGAACTAAAACCTTAGGAGCCCGATACGTGCGGGATAAGTGCACACACGTAACTGCTTTCATTGATCACATTCCTTCCTGCAGTGTGCATATGTCGTGCATATGTCATGCATGGTAGACATTACCTCTGGACCTAGAACACCGTCTTCACACAGAACGGGTTATGCTCATAGAACTGCTAAACCTTTCCATTCTAAATGGAGGTTGTTTGATATCTTGCCTGGAAAACGACGTTTGCATTATTCACGTTGTTGAATTCACGTGATTCAGGGTAGTCACGTGTGTTACTGCATTACGTTCATAAGCAGCGTGGAGACGTCGCTCGCGGCTTTTAATTGAACCAACATGGCGTTTGGTAGCTGAAACCTTGATCTGCGTCCTTGCATCTCTTCAGTTGCATCTTAGGATTACCCCTGCGTGTTACTTCCACACGCAAACTCCTGGAGCTGCATTGAAGAAGTTACGGCAGCTTTTCCTGTTCACGTGTATCTTTCTACACGCTACCTTTGGCAGCCGTTCATTAGAAGACCAACGGACGGCTTTTCCTTCACACGCGAGTTCTGGCAGCCCTGTCTGCCTGTACTTCAGTCGCGTGTATAAACACACGCGAGTTCCTGATATCTTCATGTGCTGCTTTCCGGGCTGCGTGTAAGTATGTTGCGTGTAAAACCACATGCGGTTTCCTGAAATCGTCGAGCGTGGCTGTCCTGGCCGCGTGTAAAAACACACGCTTGTTCTGGAACTCTTAACATGCGGTTTTCCTGGCTGCGTGGAAATTGGTCGCGTGTAAAACTGCATGCGGTTTTCTGAACTCTTAACGTGCAATTCCACACACAAGTTGTGCTTCGCTTTGGATTTAATCGCTGGCACCTGTGATGAGATAACAGGTGGACTTCAATTATTAATTTCTTTTCTACGTGGGAAAGGAAGCATTGCCGACAACTATTTATTTGAAGGCGATTGTGCACAGTACTTTGGACGCTATCCTGTGGTGCACCAACCCGGTATCTAGCGTGAGCCTCGTGCCGTTCGGGATAAGTTTCCCTTACTAACCCTTCCCTTCTTTGGTCGTTCAATTCCTGGATTTCTTCAGAGACTTGTTGGCGGAGCCTCCAGTTCGAAGTCTACAGGTTAGTGTTGTACTAGGTGCTATTGCTGTGCTATTAGTGAGAGTTTAAGTTGGGACACATTCTCATTATACTTTATTGTATCCTAGGCTGACTTCCAATGATGCTCCCACGCCCTTTCCAGTGATCCCTCTCTCTGCCGGTTTTATTAGTCAGAGAATTGTATCATTTGGAAGGTCTATTTTTGACTTCACTACTGTCAAGCCGTGTGATTCATCAAGGATCCGGAAGAGCCCTACCAATTGTATCCGTTATGGTTACCTGTATCCTTTTTCATAAGATACTTGGGTCATTTATGACAGCATATCGGAGTACCAGTAATTGGAAAATTCTGGGTACTCAATATCAGAAATGGCGTCAAAGCCCAACGCATTATATAAATCATACGTCATGCCTACTTCCCGTTTCATTCGTCTAAGAAAACTTGTAGGGGGTGGCCGGCAAAAAGTGAGACATTTTGTCATTCTTTTTTATAGACCTATTCACACTAGCATTATTTTCCAACTATGCACCCCCGGCTCCCCCTTTATATGGCCACCCCATTTAAAAGACATACCTTGATCCACTCAAACAACCACGACCAGCCTCATACAAAACAATACAACACTTAAAAGATATACTGCATAATTCCTAGAACAAATGACATGTATTTGAAATGTATCCCTACATAACAGAGGTTTGAACACGTTGGTCAGGCATCCTTGCTTATTCCTGGAGAGGAGAAAAAAGGTTATCGAGAAAAATAGAGAAAGAGAGAGGGCGGGAAAGAGAGGGCGGGAAAGAGAGGGCGGGAAAGAGGGAGATGCAATTTTCCCACCAGGGACGACCGGGTTCTGGACCTTCAAAAATCGAAAAAAATAAATTAAAAAAAAAACTATAAAAAATGAAAAAAGAATAAATCAGGCGTGTGCCACTGCACACCACCATGGCATGGTTCCTTTATTTAATTCTTACTCTGTTGACTGAGCTTTGCCTCGTCTCAGATGCTCTACGGACATCTGCGAGATGCACCCAATAGCTTAACTCCTTCACACGGACAGCGAGAGGAGTACAGAACACCACCTCATAAGGACCTTGAAACCTGGGGCTGATCAGTTCCCCGGGTAACAATAAGTCCAGTTGTAATATGGGCAATGCTGTTATGGTACCGTGGTCTCGCTTTCTACAGGGTTGGTCACTATTTCTCCTCCCCTCCCCCTTTTACCACAACGTCACTACTGTCCCCGTGTGCCTCCGTCCTCTCTCCTGGTAAATTATTGATGACCCATCAACATATAGTAGGTCTCCTTCCGTCAAGACATGAGCTGTTCATCAGAGTGGGAAAATAAATAGAACTCATATGTATAATCAGGAGTTTGCTAAAACAGGGGCCATGCAAATAATTGTCTAGTCATTTCTTCAGTCCATTCCAACAAGAGTTGTGTAGTCTTCCACAGGGTTACTACATTAATTCTTGCCTAACACTGGTGGTAGGCGGTGTTAGGCAAGAATTGATGCAATAACCCTGAGAGAGACTACACCACCCTGGTCCTCTTGGCATTAGGTAACCCACCTATTTGTATAGGTCTGTACTACACACGTTGGTAGTGTGACTGAGCAGCCAGACTTATCTCAAGAGGGGTAAATGTGAGCTGTAGCAATGAAATCCACCAATAAGCATTCTTTAAAAAGGGCAATGTGCAACAATAAAAATACACTTCAAAATACTTCTCAGAATCAACGCAAGCAAGTAGATACTCTTAAGAGATGCTTCATACACACTTCCTACATCTTGAGGTGACTTCACTAACCACGACAGTATTGTCACTTATATGTGTTAGGGAGAAGCCTAAAAAATGTGGCAATTCCCTTCTACTTTAGAGACCCCCCAGCTGTTTTGCTAGACTTTAGGACTGTTTATCACTCATGTAATTTTAATGTGATTTATTCTCTGCGTTTATTTCGACTTTTGAGTTTGACAAACTCCATAGGCATCATCTTTACATTGTGACACACAGCACCTTTAGTGCAGTGGCACAGGGAAGTCTTAGATTCCCCAAAGGTTTAAATACCTCCTCTTGGATAAACTACTGTTTCCAAGAGCAGTGAAGTGAAATTTACTTTACTTACATTTTGTAACTTTCCAGACCCAGCACACACTATCTTACCATAGGGTGGTGGAGGGGTTACTTAGTATCCCCTTAGTCTAGTTTCTCATGAAACAATTTTAGGTTACCCTTTCTACAGTTAATGGCTGGTGGCAGTGGTTTACATTTTACTACCATTATCTGTTTCTACCATGAGCTGCAATTGCAGCCTTGGTAAAGCACCCATGGGTGCCCATTTTGTCAAACTGGCCCGGGTCATCTTTTTAAACCATTTCTTGTTGGAAAGGTCCTTCTTGAGATTTACTCTGCATGCCAAACCAGGTTCGGTCAATTTGTCAGTTTTCTCTTTGGCGGGATTCACGAGTGAAGCCCGCCTCTGGCTCCATTATGTCTGACAGGGGCAGGAAGTGAGGTATGTGCCCGAAACTCCCTGTGCTTAATCCCCTTGGTTACAGGAATGCACCCAAAAGGTGATTGGCCGGCTGGCTATCCGGCAAGGACAGTCGCCCTGCTGTGTGATTGACATCTAGGCTCGAATTAACAGGAGAAACCTGCATAAAAGGCAAGGCTTTTTGGCTTGGAAGGCAGAGTCGACCACTGGACAAAGGAATCCGAAGAAGAACTTGGAAGAGACGCCTGCTGCAACTCCTGAACCGTTGGTTTGCCCGGTGAAGCCCTGCTGCTGTGCTGAAGCGCTGAATTTGCCTCGACTAGAGAAGCCCTGCAAGGATGACTTCTCCCTTTGAGTTGGTGGGACCAATCAACTCCAAAGTAAGCCCGTCTGGACATCCTCTCGTAGCTGGCTGTACTTCCACTGCGCTGCTGCTGGAACCGAAGTGCCAGGGAGAGGAACACCAGATTGTGTATGTTGCTTTTAAGTCGGACCCGAGCGCTAGGAAGATCCTCTGGACTTCCCTGATGCACGACTGACAAAGTCTGAGCCACCTGAACAGAGTGCTGGACCCGAGATGCAAAGAAAGTCTGAAGTGCTATCCAAGAACCGCAGTGTTGCCATTTGCTGTCAGACGAAGGAGCTGAAATACTGAAGAAGCACCGAATCGAGGTTTGCCCATTGCGGCCGCTGACCTTCCCAATGCAGAGCAGGAGTCCACAGACGTCCTCCCTCTTGTCCCCACGACTGAGGCTCAGGAACAACAGGATCTGCAGAGCTGTACAGGAACAGAAACCAGCTGGAACCATTTCTTCTAACCAGAGGTACTGTAAAGTCTAAGAGAATTTGTTGCGTAGCCTTACTTGCTCACAATTGAGACATGTCTTGGTTACCTTGCAGAGTTGCTAAAGCTTTGCCCCTCACAAGCCTCCCAGCTGGTGGCCCTTCAAGTGTTATATTTTCTACAAACATTTCTAAAAACTTTGTGCAAGACTTTTTACTTACCTGCAAAAGAAGATCTTCAGCTCCCCCTGACATTGTGCAATTAACATCGGTTGTCCTGGCTCCCTGAGAGACTCCTCTTTACCTCAGACTTTGTGCTTTGGCCTTTCCCCCAAGAAAGGGTTAATTTACTCTGCATTGGATGGTTTTAAAAGTACTTACCCGTTTGTGAATTATTTGTTAACCTTTGTTTTATTCCTCAATTCTAGCTTTTACACCAAACTCAGTATTGCTCTAAATGTACCAGTGATAAATCAATGTCCACAGTGTCCTAGCTATTTAAGACAGCTGAGGGTGTAGGAAGTTTCTGTGTGCCAGCCCCAATGGGTATAATCTGATTTAGAAAAACAGAGTGCTTTGAAGTGTATTATAATTGTTATATATATTGCTCCCTTTTGAAGAAGGCTTATACAACGGACTGTGAAATAAATTGTTTTTGGGTAAGTGTTTATTTGAATAGCTGCTACTGTGAAACTGTCATAACATTACTGCTCACATTGACCCCTCTTGAGATAAGCCTGGCTGCTCAGACACACTACCAACCTGTGTAGTTCAGACTTATACCAAAGGTTGGGTCCCTATTCCCAGGAGGTCAAGGTTATTGTAGTGCACCCAAAGGGCACTGCATACAATCTTGCCTAACAATATGACATGCATTACTTACCGTAATAGCATTTCTGATGATCGTATCTGCTTAGATTCACATGCTGTGCATATAGTCCGACATCTAGTGGTAATAGCGGAGTATTGCAGCTTGTCTTTCAAGGATCGAAAGTGGATGTCGACATGGGCATGCCTGCAACACTATCCCCCACGTGACGTGTAGCGTACCCAAAATCCCTCACGCGCCGAGATCCCTCCAATTGCATTTTTTCTGCCATGAGGCAGCCCAAGGCTAACGTGACCGAGTACATAAAAAAGAGAGAAAGTAGTAAGATGTCTATGTTCCTTCCACCCGAGCGGGGAGGGTGGGCGCATGTGAATCTAAGCAGATACAATCATCAGAAATGCTATTACGGTAAGTAACGAATGTCTTCTGATGCTTGTAAATCTGCTTAGAATCACATGCTGTGCCTAGACTAGCGAGCAGTACCCGGAGTTGGGTTGTGAGAAGGAACAGTAGTGAAAAGATTTTAGTACTGCTTGTCCCACCTGAGAATCCGACCTAGAATGAGTGTCTAGGCAATTGTGTTTTGTAAAGGTGTGTACAGAACTCCAGGTTGCCGCTTTGCAAATAGACTCTAGGGGCACATTTGCAATGAATGCTATGGAAGCCCCAGTGCCTCGAGTAGAATGTGCTCTAGGCTTGAAGGGCAGTTATCTCCTAGAAAGAGCAACAGAGTGTGATGCATTTGACCATCCACCTTGAGATAGCCGACTTAGAGACAGGATCCCCTTCTCGTCCAGCTGCCACTGAAATTAAAAATTGGTTTGTTTTCCTCAGTGGTTTTGTTCTTTCCAGGTAAAAAACATGACTGCCCTGCACACATCTAACGTGTGTAGGCTCCTTTCGGCCATGTTAGTGGGGTTCTGGAAGAAAGTGGGCAGTTCTATTGATTGGTTCACGTGGAACTTGGAAATAAATGTAGGCGCAAATCGAGGGCGAGTGCGCAGAAGCACCTTATCTCTGAACAGTAACAAAAGGGTCTAGTACTGAAAGGGCCTGTAGTTCACCAACCCTTCTAATAGAAGTGATAGCCACTAGGACGGACGTCTTATAGGTAAGGTCTTTTAGACTTGCCTTGTGCATAGGCTCAAAGGCAGACCCCAGGAGTCTAGTCAGAACCACATTTAAGTCCCATCCGGGAGCTGGGTTTGAAATGGTGGATGAATCCCCCTAACCCCTTCCATGAAAGCCTTGATAACTGGTATTTTCCACCACAACACCTTTTGCTGTGAAGTAGTGTAGGCTGAGAGAGCAGCTAGGTTAACCTTTAGGTAATTAAAGACCAGGCCTGAATCCAGTAAGTGGGTCAGGGACAATACAATGTGAGTAGGAGAGCAGTATATGGGGTGGACGGCCTTGGCATTACACCAGATAAAGTGTTTCCATTTACTGGAATAGCAGTATCGGGTGTTGGGTTTTCTTGCTTCCCTGAGTATGTCCATACATCTCTGAGGGAGTTGAAGGTGTCCAAACTCTATGGCCTCAGGAGCCAGGCCGCTAAATTCAGTTTGCGGGTATGGGTGCAGTGTCTCTCCCCTGTCCTGAGACAACATGTTGTATGGGCAGGGCAGTTTCATCGGAGGGGAGAGGGACATTTCCATCGGATGAGAGGACCAGGGTTGGTGGGCCCACATGGGGGCCACCAATATCATGGTGACTGGCTCCTTGTGCATCGTGTGCACAATCTTGTTGAGTAAGGGAGCGGCGGGGGGGATCATTTAGGAGGGTAATTTGGGGTGTGGACGAGGGGGTTAAGAGCGTAAACAAATTTACCTGACCATGTTATCCAGAGCCTGTTACCCTTGGAGCAGTTCTGTGGGTAACTGGAGGCATAATCTTGGCATTGAGCGTTCTCCAGAGTTGCGAACAAGTCAATCTCTGGGAAACCCCATTCTGCGAAAACTTTGGAGATGATGTCTTGTGTGTAGTCACCATTCATACTGCCAGGACCTCACAATTTGTATCTCACATTGGCAAGGTTCCTTGGAGAATAGGGTGTTTCAAATGCTATTCAAAGAAAGTTAGAAGGGGATGTTGTTGAAGTATTTAATGAATCCTTTTTAGCTAGTTCATATTTCCTTAACTCACTTTCATGTAGAAAGATGAAACACTCCCAAGCCAAGATGGTGGAACACATTTTCCCAGCAGTGATTGGTTTATTCTGATGCAGGCAGCATTGTGTAGTCATTTAGAATGTTTCTGACAATTCTAAACTGCCTTTCATTAAAGTTTTTCATCTGGTTAGGTCATGTAATTTTTAGCTCCAGTAAATTTAAGTATTAGTTACAATTTACTAGTCTAGAATCTTTTGTTGTTGTTAAATCTAATTTTAAAAGCAAAGAGGCAAGAAAGAAGTTCAAGAAATCTAAAGTTGAAGATTTCCACCAGAACCGGTTTGCTGGGCAGCTGAAGCTTTAAAAGAAGAACTGAACTAAGCTAAGTGAATTTTTGTTTAAAAGGAAGAAGACTCAAAGACTTTAAATTTGAAGACGATTGTAGACATCTTTTATGCAGTGCAAATTTATGTAAAAGGAAAAACTATTTGTTAAAAATAATAGAAAAAAAAGTTAAGTTTCTTTTTGATGTTTAAAGGGTTTTTTGACATTAACTAGGCGCGCGGATCTATTTCGCCGAGTTACTAATTCTAATTCTTGTTTTCTAACCCTCTAAATATAGTTCAATGTTTTAGTTCATAGCGCATTGCATCTATCGTATTTTTTGAAGCGCGGTTAGAAGAAAGGACCTTACGACGTAGCGTTAGCATCGCGGCCATCTTGGATTTATTTTTGAATGCGTTGCGTAGTGTTAAGGACAGCATTTCTTCAAAGACATTCGTCGGAAGATAGCGCTTCAGAAAACGAAGTGTGTCAGTTGCGATTTTCGAGGGAGCGTGATCAGATGTAAATTATTTTCTTCAAGAAAAATATAGCGTTGAGGAAGTTTTCAAGTAAGAATTCCTGCAGAGTATGAAATTTCCAGTGAACATAAAAGACACATCAGAGGTAGAAGGTATTTGACATACATTAATATCTATTTAGTGTAATAAAATAAACAGAAGCAAGATACACATTAGCTTTATGAATAACTACATTGTTGGATATCTTTTGTTAAAATCACAGTTTTGAAAAGAAAGAAGATATACATAGAAGAGAACTTCGTACAGAGCATTTCAAGTAGCAACAGCATTCTCTTTGAAGCAGCCTAAGAGCAAATCTAGCTTAGGCAACAGGTAATTAGAAAAATATTAAATTGAGAGAGAGATAGTCAGAAAGAAAGTTTATATTATTTATTTAAGGTTGTATTTTCCTTTTAGGAACTCCACTGATTTAAAAGCCATCCGGAGAAGACTGTCTGAAGTACCTGCAGTGGGAGTTCTTGTCTTTTGTTATTTTATCCATTCCCCTTTCCCCTTGGGTTTGCCTGGCCAATAGTTAAATAGAATAAGGATTGTTGAGCAGGCAGGCTTAGGGGGTTTGGTGGGCCAGCTTCACTCCTGCAGGATCCAACTGCTTCAGTACATTTGACACATACTCTACGGGCAGTGGGAAATCTCTGCTGAGCAAGTCTGCTATAAGATTGATTTCCCCTGGAAAGTGTTGGGACAACAGGAACATCCTGTGTTTGAGAGCCTATTTCCAAATGTTTTGGGACAGCTTGGATAGCCCTGGAGAGGGTGTGCCACCCTTGTTTGTTCAGGTAGTACATGCCTTTGGTGCTGTCTGTCAAGATCAGGACTGTCTTCCCTTGTAACTGAGTCTGAAAGGCTTTCAGTGCTTTGAATAACGCTAATAACTCCAACAGATTTATGTGGTTGGACGCTACTTGTGGGGACCAGACGCCGTGCGCCGTCTGCTGAAGCAGATGAGCCCCCCACCCCGTGAGTCATGCGTCGGTCATTAGAGTGGCTTCTACTGCATGGGTGGTGAAGGTCTTCACCTTCAAGAGGTTTTCCCTCAACCACCACTGCAGAGAGAGGAGGGCTGGCGAGACAACTACAAGATCTTCTCATTGTCCGCTGACCTGACAGCACTGGCTGTTGAGCCACTCTTGCATGGGACGCATGTGCATGGACTTGCATACCGTCACTTCCCGACTGACTACATATTGAGGGATCTGAAAAAGCATGTTTTGAACCCTCTTGTTGGAGGAGAAGACAAGGCCGTCTTTTGTCTGAATTAGAGCCCCTAGGAACTGTTTGGCTTGACTGGGGTCTAAGCTGGATTTCTTCTCGATGGAGAATCCCAGATGAATAAGAGGTCTATTGTCTTCTGAGTGTTCAATAGGCATGTTTCGTAGGAGTCCCCTGTTATGAGCCAGTCGTCGAGGTAAGGGTAAACCGGGACCGATAGTCTGCACAGATGTGCTGCCGCTAATGCCAGTACCTTTGTAAACACCCTCGGTGCCGAGGCAATGCCGAAGGGGAGAACTTTGAACAGATGGTGCTTGTCCTCTATCATGAACCTTAGCTATTTTCTGTGCGCTGGCAACATTGAAATATGAAAGTATGCATCTTTCATGTCCAGTGTTGCCATGTAATCCCTTGTTTCAACAACGGGATTACTTCCTGTAATGTGACCAGGGCGCGCAAGTCTAGCACAGGGCGAATGGCGAGATCCTTTTTGGGGTACAAGGAAGTACACTGAATAAATACCCTCTTTTACCTGTAGAATAGGGACGGCTTCTATGGAGTCTTTTCCTAGAAGGGTCTGCACCTCTTGCAGTAGGATTTGCAGGTGGTCCTGCGTCTTGATCTTGGCGGTCTGTATTGGGGTGGTCAGGCAAATTCTATACAGTACCCGTGGGCAACCATCTTTAGCACCCACTGGTCTGTTATCCGATCCCATGCGATAAGTAAAGATGTTATACGCCCCCCGACTGGGGTTGCATGGGAGGGGACCTGGATCTGCAGGTCATTTCTGTCCAGTGGCCGAGGCGCCACTGGGATCGTAATGTCGTCCTCTACCTTTCCCACACCGCTGTCCTCTGGGTGGGTAAGTGGCAGAGGTGTTAGACCCTTGTCCCGAATTCCAGTCGTTTCCTGCATTATACTGTATCAGGGAAAAACAAGATTGGCCGCGAAAGGACCAGTGGGAGCTGCTTTCTCTCCGAAGAGAGGGTTTCTGGAAAATCTGTTGAAGAGACTTGTGTCTCATGCTCTTTCTTGGCAGATTCAAGAGCATCGTCCACTGCCTTACCAAACAGGTTGTTTTTTTTTGTTTTTTTAAACTTTCTTTTTTATTATTGATTGTGGTACACATCACTACAACAACACAACGCTACACTTTTTTCCATAATCAGGGTGTTAACTTCAAAAACTACAACAAGACATATGAGATTTTCAAAGCTAGCGCACTTCAGGGCCCCGTCGGGCTGTTACTAGCTGATCCCAGTTTGCATAAGTATACTCTGAACGGAGCCCAAATGTCTTTTGGTTTACTCACCCTTGGGAGTGACATTATATACCGTTCCTCGCACTCATTGACACATGCCAGTTCTTTGAGAAAGTGATTCATGCGTGGCGCGTGTGTGCTCTTCCAGTTCTGCAGTATGCATTTTTTTGGCACTACACACGCTATGTTAAATAGTCTTCTGGTCCCTTCAGATGTCTTTCCTAGGTCTCCGAACAGGTATTTCTGGGGAGTCAGATCTGCTGCCACTTGTGCGATTTCTCCCAGAAGTTTCGCCACTTCTCCCCAGAACCCATATATAAGTGAGCACCTCCAGTACATATGGAATGAATCAGCATGTTCGTAACCACATTTCAGGCAACTGTCTGGACTGTTCCATGTGAATTTTGCAATTCTCTAGGGTGTGTAATGCAGTTTATTTAGTACCTATTTAGTACCTTGAATTAGATCAGGCGGAGGCCCGCATTCATGGAGACCCTCTTGGTTAATTCACAATATCTCGCCATGGTCTTAACCGTTATGGTTGTTCCTAGTTCAGCTTCCCAGGTGGCTTTGATCAGATTCACTGTCGGCGTGTTTGCTTGTACAGCCGTGTATAGCCCGGAGACACTGGTTCCCGACTGGGTGGACAAGGTCACGAGACGGGGGGGGGGGGGGGGGCCTCGTCTGGGAACAGTGTCCACCTAGCCTTGAAGGCCATTCGCATCCTTTGATACTGAAGGGCGCATCCGAGTAATATGGGGTGTCTAGTTTAAGCCTACGATAGATCCCAGACCATGCACGTACTGTTGTGCTGACTGGGTGAAATGGGCAGTCATCTTTATGCTTAACCTCAAAGATAACAGATTTTAGGTCAGTTGGGCGTGCAGTGCGTTTCTCAATGCTGATGTGTGGTGAGGTGTTTAAATCATCATACCTGTATCTGACAAACTGGGCCTGTGCCACCAGATAATATAGTTCGAAATCTGGGGCTGCTATGCCTCCCTTATTGTATGTTTCTATCATTTTTCCCCCCCCACCATTTCATTCTGGCGTTCCCCCGCTCCACACAAACTCCACGGCCATAGATCGGAGGGCATCGAAAAACTGTCTGCCAGGCCATATTGGGATGTTAGTGAAAATATATAATAGCTTTGGTAAAATCACCATTTTTAATATGGCCACTCGGCCCATAAGAGAAATAGGGAGTTTTGCCCATAAACCGAGTTTGGTGGATATTGTGCTTAACAGGAGTTAATGATTGTCCGAATATAAAGTGGTTTTATTCCCGGATATGAAAATACCCAAGTATCTAATTTCAGAGGGAGACCACTGCAGTCCTTGTGTGTTATTTGGGCACCTTGTGGCAGGGGTTAGGGGAAAGATCTCGGATTTGGATCTGTTAGTTCTATAACCGGAGTATTCAGCAAACTCGTGTATGGTTTCCATTGCTGGCCCCAGGTGTGTGTCGGGTTCTCGAACATACAGCAGCGTGTCGTCTGCATATAGGGATATTGACTGGGTTAGGCCGGCCATCTTTATACCCCTCAGCACCTGATGTTCCCCAATGGCTGCTGCCACCAGTTCCATTGTGAGGGCAAACAGTATGTGAGAGAATGGGTATCCCTGTCTCATGCCCCTGCCCAAACCAGTCAGACAGCGTGTGGTTAGTCAGCACTCTAGCCCCAGGATGGAACAAGTTACTTACCTGTAACTGTTGTTCTCTAGCATGGGTCTGTGTCAAGGAGCTGAAGAGTTGAATCCTGCAGGAGTGAAGCTGGCCCACTTAGCCCCTAAAGCCTGCATGCTCAACAATCCTACAACGTTAAACTATTTGCCAGGCAAACCCAAGGGGAAAGGGGAATGGATAAACAAACACAGGAACTCTTGCTTCTGGCACTTCTGTTTGTCTTCACAGGAATGTCTCTGGTATTAAGCAATAGAGAACCTAAAAATAAAAAAAAGCAATCTCTTTAAATATTATGCTAATCTCAATTTCTATTCTAAACAATTTATAACTCTGTTCTCATACCTGAAGCCTATGCCTATATAGCTAAAAGGCTATTTTCTTCTGTCTTTTTCTCATAAACAGGAGACTTCTGCAATTGTCTTTTCTTGACCAAACTTTAAACGTATATTTTCAAGGAAGAACTTCTTATTAAATTCGTTTCTTCACTGAATTCTTATTCCTTGCTTACTATAGTGTTCTGGAAATAATTCCCATAATTATTACTAGCTTATCTTTGTCGGTTAACAATTTCCTCATATAGAAAATGTTTAATATTAAATACCTGGTGTGGGTTTTGCAGAAGATTAATTTCACCATGACGTCTTCAGGAATATAATTAGTGGCAAATTCTTTCTATCATAGAAATTCTGTAAAGTTCTCAATTCACATGTGTAAAGCGTAACGAAGAGTCACAAGGTTCAGCAATCCAAATGATAGCCGCAACGCAAGCACGAAGAAAATCCCAAAATGGCCGCGACGTGCTACGCACTTCCAAAATGGCCGCGACACACGACGCACTTCCAAAATGGCTGCGACGCTAGACGCACTTCCAAAATGGCTGCGACGCTAGACGCACTTCCAAAATGGCCGCGTCGCTCGAACGACGCAATAGTGTCCTTTTCAAGCACGCGGTTAAAAACAAACAATACGCGCGCAATAATTACAGTCTCGCGCTCGTAAGAAATTAGTTAGTATTGTTACAATATATATATGTTAACTAAAAAACAAGCCAAAACGCTCACATTAATTGAACGATCCACATTTTCACGAGAGAACGAGTTAAGCTAGAATTTAAAAAATAAAAATATATATACAATAAACTGAACCAAATGTCCAAATGTAGTTCTCATGACAAAATTAAGAGTTCTTTGAATTTCCAAGAAACAACACTGAAAACTTAGCTTCGTCTTCACTTGAAAAATCTGCCACTCAGTCAACCAAAGCTTCTTGGAATCTTCTTTCTTCTGCATATCTTCCCTCACAATAACTGGAACTACTACTAAAATCCTGATATATATATATATATATATATAAATATTTATACTAAAAGATAGTACTCTACTATAGTTTAGTGGGAACTATAACTTTAATCACTGGAGAGAACAAAAACATGACCTATCCTGGTGAAAACTTTAATGAAAGGCAGTTGATAGTTATTGGAAACATTCTAAATGACATCACAATGCTGCCTGTTATTAACTACACCAATCACTGCTGGGAAAGTGTTCCACCATCTTGGCTTGGGGCATTTTCATCTTTCTAAATGAAAGTTAGTTAAGGGAAAATAATAAAATAAATA
This sequence comes from Ambystoma mexicanum, assembly GCF_040938575.1. Lineage (NCBI taxonomy): Eukaryota > Metazoa > Chordata > Amphibia > Caudata > Ambystomatidae > Ambystoma > Ambystoma mexicanum. Next base: position 1,035,493,275 of record NC_090921.1, read on the forward strand.
ACAATGAAATACAACTAATTACAGGAATTGTTCTACTCTCTAAATAGAATCTATTTACTATTAAAACCACCTTCCCCTTCCAACTTTTCTGAAATAGTATTTGCAACACTCTATTCTTCTAGGAATTTTGCCAATGTGAGGTACAAAATGTGAGAACCTGACAGTCTGGCATGGATTCACATGCTCATGAATACTCCCAGTCGCCAGGCTGGGAATCCTCGGTAAAGAAAAAATCAGTATCAGTTTCGTTTCTGATCGGTCTTTCTTAGTAGTAACCAATCACTGATTTCTGGGTCATACTGCCCCCAGCCAATGACTGCCCTCTCCCTAAGCCCCGCCTCTGGCAGCCATCCTCAGATTTGGTAGCACGCCAAGTGGCAGCATGACCAAGTGAAGAGCCACAGAGGGGTAGGTGGGAGGGTTCGCCTGTGAATCCATGCCAGACCCATGCTGGAGAACAACAGTTACAGGTAAGTAACTTGTTCCTTCTCCAGCATGGGGTCTGGCATGGATTCACATGCTCATGAATAAAAATACATGGCAGTATACACATGCACAACCACGGGAGGTGGCAACAGGCTCAACATTAAGCAATACAACAACTCAACTTTAAGCATCTCTTACCTCCTCACCAGGCTCACCTTAAGCAAACAGGTTGCGCAGCACTGCTTGGCCGACCCTGGACTCCTCCCTGGAGTCCCGATCGACGCAGTAGAATCTTGTGAAGGTGTGCGTCGACCTTCACGTAGCAGCCCTGCAGATGTCCAACAGGGGTACACCAGACAGGAACGCCGTGGTAGCAGCGATCGCTCTGATCTAATGGGCTCTCGGACGGCCCGGGCGGTAGTTGGTTTGCCAACCGGTGACAATGCATGATGCAGCCGGAGAGCCATCTGGAAATGGAAGTCTTCGAGAGAGCCTTGCCTTGATTCACAGACCCAAAGTTCACAAACAGCTGTGACGTCTTCCGAAAACTCTTCGTGCGGGCCATATAGAACTTCAGCGCTTTAGCTACATCCAGCGAGTGCAAAGTCCTCTCGGCCGGCATCGAAGGCGACAGGAAGAAAACTGGTAACACCAAGGGCTCATTGAGGTGGAAGTCCGACGGCACCTTGGGCATGAAGGAGGGCTGCGTCCTCAGCACTACCCTCGTGTCATGAAAAGTCAAGTATGGAGGCTTGCAAGATAGGGCCTGAATCTCTCCCACTCGTCGTGCAGAGGTGATGGCCACGAGGAACGCTGTCTTCCATGGCAGGAACTTCAAAGGCGCCAAATGCATAGGCTCGAATGGGGCTCCCATGAGCCTGGTCAGCACCACATTAAGCTCCCACGCCAGGGCAGGGGCCTTCACTGGCGGGAATGATCAGAATAGTCCCTTCATAAATTCCTTTACCAGGCGATGAGACCACAAGGACGCCCGTCCCGTAGTCCTGGTATATCGGGAGATGGCAGCCAGATGTATTTTTATGGAGGCGTGAGCCAGTCCAGATTTGGCCAGCGACAGTAGGTACGGCAGCACTTGAGGGGCCGTAATCCGCAGAGGGTTAATCTTCTGTGCACGGCACCATACAGAGAACCTCTTCCATTTATGACCGTAACACTTGAGAGTTGAGGACGCCCTGGCCTTTGCAAGAACCTCTCTGCAATCAGTCGGGATATCGTACCCTCCAAACTCTAGTGCTGCAGGAGCCAGGCCTGCAAGTTCAGCAACTGTACAGCAACTGTAGGTCGTGATGGAGAATGGCACCTCCGCGTCCACCGGCAGCTTGACTGGTAGGGACGTTGACAAGTCCAGAAGGTCCGGGAACCAGATCTGCCTCGGCCGCGCCGGTGCGACGAGGATCATCCGGCACCTGGACTTCTTGAGCTGGTTGATGAGGGGGGAGTAGCAACGGCAACGGAGGGAACGCGTATAGAAACAGGCTATCCCAAGGGAACGAGAAAGCATCACCCATGCTCCTCGGCTGTGTGAACCTGCTGGCAAACCTCTGGCACTTGGAGTTTGTCGCCGTCGCGAACAGGTCGATCTGGGGTTTGCCTCATCATTGGAAGAGTCAATCCACTTGGTCCTGGTGCAGTTCCCACTCGTGGCACGAGCGCAGCTCCCTGCTGAATGAGTCTGCGATGGTGTTTTTTATTCCTGCCAGGTAGAAGGGAACCAGAAACATCCCCTGGGCGACGGCCCAGTGCCGCAGATCCTGGGCCTCCTTGGATAGGGCTGGGGATCTGGTGCCTCCTTGCTTCCGTATATAGAACATCGTGGTGGTGTTGTCGGTGAAGATCCTCACCACTTTGCCCTTGAGGGACGGAAGAACGACTTGAGAGCCCAGAACACTGCTCGGACCTCCAGAATGTTGATGTGGAGAGACCTCTCCTCTGGGAGCCAAAGGCCTCTTGCATGGAGGTCTCCGGTGTGGGGCCCCCCCACCCAACCCTCCAGAGAGGCGTCCGTTGTCACTGTCTCCTGAAACGCTGCGGTTTGAAATTCCGTGCCTGTCGTGAGGTGAGCACGGATCCCCCACCATAAGATCGCCCGACGGAACTCCTCGTCGAGAGGGATCAGGTCTTTGAAACACCCCCTCGCCTGAAGCCAACGGGCGTCGAGGAACTCCTGTAGCGGATGCATCCGAAGTCTGCAAAGGGGTACAAGATAGATGCAGGAGGACATCATCCCCGAGGAGGGACTTGATGGACCTCACCCTGGCCACGTCCGTGGCTAGCAGGCGCTGCACCTTGCCCAGGATGGTCTTGGTCCTCTCCTCTGAAGGGGAGGTGGGATTTGGGGTAGTTGGTGGCGAAACCCAGCTCCGTGAGCAACCGGACGGTCCTCGCCGTGTGTTCGACGGCGAGTTCCTTTGTCCTTGCCCGGATTAGCCAGTCGTCCAGGTAGGGGTAAACGTGGATCCCCTGCAGACGCAGACGCGCCGCCACTGGTGCCAGGCACTTGGTGAAAACCCTGGGTGCCGACTTTAATCCGAACGGTAGGGCCCTGAATTGGTAGTGGCGTCCCTGAACCACGAACCTGAGGAACTTCCTGTGCCTTTTTAGAATAGGGATGTGAAAGTAAGTATCCTCCAGGTCCAAAGACGATAGGATGTCGCCTTCCTCCAGCTGTCCCAGCACGTGCTGGAGGGTGACCATCCTGAATTTCTGCGCCTTGATGTACTTGTTTAAGTGACGCAGGTCCAGGATGGGGCGCCAACCGCCTGTCTTCTTCTTGACGAGGAAGTACCTTGAGTACACTCCGGAGCCCCGGAGCCTCTGGGGACGACCTCGATGGCACCTTTCTTGAGCATCGCCTTTACCTCCAACAGTAGTTGAGGGACGGGATTCTCCTTCCTGGCCACGGGAGGAATGCAAGGGCACTTCTTTTGGAATTCCAGCGAGTGCCCGTTGGCCAGGGTGTCCAACACCCAACGGTCGGTGGAGATGGACTCCCACACGCTGACGAACTTCGTCAGCCGGCCTCCCACCGGGGTGCTTTGGTGGGGGACCGACAACCCGGCCGGGTCAGTCTTGCTTGGAGGCGGCCTTGCCGCCTTGGCCTCCTTGGCAATGGCGGCGGGAACCCCCTTGCTTGCCGCGACCTCGGTAGGCCTCCTGGGAAGAGGAGCGGGCCGCCTGGCGCTAAGTGGAGGAGCCACCGCTGGGTCCTTTGGAGGCACCCTGTCTGCCTCCGGAGCTCCGAAAGGGCCGTCGCTGTTGAAGCACCCCCAGGGCCCGGGCCATCTCCGAGTCGGTCTTGCTGGTCTGTAGGGACTCATCCACCGCCTTATCAAAAAGGTTGTTGCCATCGAACGGCATGTCCAACACCCTGGTCTGGACGTCCTGGCGTAAGTCTGTCGCCTTGAGCCATCCTCAGAGGCAAACTCCGTTGCCCAGTTGGCGAAATCCGGTATTGGCAATGTCCGTTGCCACCGTCATGGCGTGATCCAACGCCACCTCGCCTTCCTGCAGAATTTCTAGGGCCTCTGCCCTTTTGTCATCAGGCAGGAAGTCTAGCAGGGGAGCTATCTTGAACCAGAGCTCCCTGTCGTAGCGGGCCACGATCGCTAAGGCATTGGCCGTCTTAATCGTCGTCACCGCCGAAGAGATGACTCGTCGTCCCATAGAGTCCAACTTCTTGCCCTCGCTGTCCGGCGGGGAAGTGGAAGTTGAAGCCGCCGCACCCGCTGCCTTCTTCTTAGCCGCTGCTGAGACGACAGATTCCGGCGTGGGCTGGGCCCTGAGGCACAAGGGGGCGGCATCAGGGACTCGGTACTTCTTCTCGTACATGTCCCTCTTGGCTGGCGTAGTGGAAGGGTTCTTGAGGAAGTAAGCCCCTCGTCCCAGAAGTCGTCGAGTAAAGGCACCGCAAGGACTGTCTTCCTCTTGGCCAATCGTCGTTGGTACAGAAACCCCTCCTTTTTCTGTCCAGGGCAGAGCTGGAAGAGCTCAGATGCCCTGGTTTTCATGGCATGGAAAGAGCCAATTTTGTCGGTTGGAGACGCCCGCGGGTTGTGGGGGGCTTGACGACAGGATGTCCGCTGTGTCATCGCCGCCGTCATCGTCCGTCCCCGTCGCTGTATCCGTCGCCGTATCCTCTCTAGGGTCCAGCGAGGGGGATGAGGGGTCCACCGGTCTCGCAGGCACGAAGGGCGGAGCGGGGTGGACTCTCCTCCGCTTGTTCAGAGGGCTTCCCGACGGTCCTGGGTCTGGTTCCTCCGTCGGGGTCCGTGGTAATCTCATCCTTATCTCGGTGCATAAGGATTGGATTGCCAACAAAATGGCCGCCGAGCTATCCTGGGGCTCGGGCAATGGCTGCGACGGACGGGATGGCCGCTCCACTGGGCCCTGTTCGTCGTCGCCATCTTCAATCACGTCAGCAGGGACCGCCCCCCTGGATCGAACCTTCTCGAACCTCTCGTTGAGGCCCAAGGACCCCTCGTTGAGGCCCTTCTCGGTTTCCACCAGTTCCTCCTCAGAGGCTGATTCCGAGTCTGTAATGGCCACCGGACCCTCCCCTCTTTTTCCGCCGGGGGTTTCACGGGGGTCTTAGCGATGGGCTGGAAAGAGGATTCCCTCCGCGGTGGCAGGGATACTCTGGGACCAGAGGGCGTTTCCACAGGCATAGTCTCAGCCGGCTTCGCCAGGGTCGCAGCGACCACTTCGGTAGAGGCCTTTGCCGGGTGGATCAAAGCCCTCATCATCTAAGGTGCGTCCTGGGCCTTCGCCTTTGGGGGTGTGGGGGGTCCAGCGCCTCGCTCTCCCTTAGAGATCGACCGGGTCCGCTCCAGCGGCCCACCCGGGTTCTCGGACTTCCTCTTCCCCGAACCAGAGCGCTGCCTCGTGGTCCAACGTGCAGGGGAAGTAGCGCCCTGCTTGGCAACCAAAGAGCCCGACCTTTCGGCACTCCCGGTACCCGCGGACTTGTGGTGCTTGGCCTTCTGTTGGGCCCCCGTCGCCGGGGCACCCTCACAGCACTTAGAAGCCCGCTCAGACTTCTTCGCCTTCTCACCTGCTGTGCCCTTCTCCAGCCAGGCGGCGAGGCGGGAACAACGATCTTGTTTGGTCCGTTCCGAAAGGTTCTTGCAGAACGCACAGTCTTTCTCCACGTGCGTCTTGTCCTCATGAAGGCAGTAGAGACATCGCGAATGCTCGTCCTCCTTGAAAAATGTTCTGTAATCCGCATCCAGGGTAGCACCTGAACAGCTTGGATCTGGGCGTCGAGCTTCCCTTGTCCTGGGCCATGTCCGTTGAGTTAGGCCGCAGATGTTCCGGAATCCTCCAAGAAGTGTAAACTCGACGACAACTTCACCCTTGAGGGGCATAGAAGAATTCCGAAACGGGTCCCCGTTATCGGAAGTAGAAACGGTGGAGCTTGAGGCTCGATTAAACCGAAAAAATGAGAATATCTCCTTAAAAAGCGTGAAAACGCAGCAAAAAACTCGAGCGCTAAACACGAGGACTCCCAACACTTGAGCGTGCAGTAAAAATCGGAGGATGGCTGCCAGAGGCGGGGCTTAGGGAGAGGGCAGTCATTGGCTGGGGGCAGTATGACCCAGAGATCAGTGATTGGTTACGACTAAGAAAGACAGATCAGAAACGAAACTGATACTGATTTTTTCTTTACCAAGGATTCCCAGCCCGACGACGGGGAATATTCATAAGCATGTGAATCCATGCCAGACCCCATGCTGGAGAATAGAGTATAACAGCCTTACGCATCTTAGGAAGTATGGGCCGCTTCCGAATTTCTCCAGCACCGCTAACAGATATATCCACGACACTGAATCAAACGCCTTTTCAGCATCAAGGGATACGGCCACCGCCTTGGCTTCAGGTTTTATCTGGGCCATGACTCAAATAGCCTTTGGAGATTCAGTGCCGTTGATCTGGTGGGAATGAAGCCACACTGATCCTGGTGTACCAGTGAGGACATATTGGGAAGGCGTCTCGTGGCTAGAATTTTAGCAAATATTTTTGCATCGCAATTTATTAAGGACAGGGGCCTGTAGGAGGACATCTCGTTGGGGGACGCCTAGGCTTCAGAAGCACCGTTATTATGGCCTCCCTCATGGATGTTGGCAGGGTTCCCAGTTCTATAGCTTCCTCCCAAACCGACAGTAGTACCGGGGCTAATTCCTCTTTGAGTTCCTTATATAGCTCAGCTCCCAGTCCGTCAGAACCTGGCACTTTTCCATTGGCTAATGATTTTATTGCATCTATGATCTCATCAGTCGTCAAGGGTTGGTCGAGCGCAAGTTTATACTCTATGGGTAGTTTCGGGAGTGTGATATTATCAGGGTACTTTATGTCACTGATTGATTTCAAATCATGATTGGAGTAGAGGTCCGAGTAAAAGCGAGTGAATTCTCCATGTATACCCTCTTCGCTGGTGGTCACTGCTCCATCTCCTGCCAATATGCTGGAGATCTGTGTATGGCGTCTCTCGTCCTTCAACAGGTTTGCCAAGGTACGACCTGCTCTATTCCCTTCACCGTACCTATGTGCTCTAAGTGGAGTAGCCATATATCGAAGTTCCCTAGTGGCTAGCTTATTAAACTCTTCTCGACTGACATTAATGTCAGAGAGGATTTTATTTTCATGCAAGAATGTATACCGTGCTTCCAACTCCCCCAAAGGTTGCTCGACCTCCGCCAGTTCTACCCTGACCGACCTTAACAGACCCATGGATTTAGATATTAGGATCCCTCTCACCCATACCTTAAAGGTTTCCCAAAGGGTTGCACACCTGTCGACTGATTCCTTATTTGTTTCAAGGAAATGCTCCACCTCTATGTGCAGTGCATCAGCCACTGTCAGGTCCTTATGAATGTCGAGTGGCATCCTCCATCTTTTAGCTGGGGGTTTTACATTCTCCAGTGTCATGTCCACTATGATTGGGGAGTGATCCGACAAAGTTCGGGCGAGCATCTCACAGCCACGGATCTGGTGCATAAGGGATGTGGATATCAGCCAATAATCTATCCTGGACTCAGTGTCGTGCACCGAGGAGTAGAATGAGTATTGTCTTTTTTGTGGGTGTAGCGATCTCCAGGCGTCTACCAATGTCAATTGTAACAGGATTTGTTGTAGCATAACGGATGTTTTGCAGGGATTCTGGTGTTTGGTAGTGGAACGATCAAGGGTGAAATCCAAGATGGTGTTAAAGTCCCCCCCCCCCCACAGTATCTGCTCACTCCCAGTATAGCCTATTTCATGTACCACCTCTATGTAGAAATCAGGGTTGTCTACATTTGGCCTTTGAAGTATTAACCAACACCAACGCTCTACCCACAATACTGCCCCACACCATGACATACAGCCCCCGAGCATCTATTTTACTTTTACCAAAACGGAATCCTACGGAGGGGTGGATCAAGGTAAGGACACCTCTAGCCTGTGAGGAATATTCAGTATAATATCTGTGTTGTCCCCAGCTCTTCAAAAAGATCTGTGTTTACCTTCCGGAGCACATGTGTTTTTTGTAGCATAATCACCTGAGGGTGGTGCCTAGTGACATAGGTTCCCACCTTGCTTGACTTAGTGCGGTTGTTCAGTCCCCGAACATTCCACGTAAGGAGTTTTAGCTTCAGCACCTGGGCTGTCGCTCTAGTGTTAGCCATGTTTGCATGTCTTTACAGTGTTCCTTGTTGCAGTATTTCCTGATAGTGTCTTGTGTAGGGCGCAACCACAAATTTTAACTTGCGGGACCCTTCCAACTGGGTCCACAAACCTTGGCTCCCCCTCCCAGTTCCCAACCAGCTTAACATAGCTAAACCACATAATACATTTAAGCCCCCCACCCGCATCATCTCGCCCAACTTGACAATGCTACTGTTAACTTTCGAAACCTTCCCTTTGGGCATTCCCTTAAACTGGTGGAGTTTACCTGGGGCCTGCTGTAGCCATCTGACTGGCCCTGTGAGGGGCTCAGGGCTCGATTAACAATAAACCTGTGTCCAGGCCGTTCTTGTTAGTGTTCTATTGTCCATGTGACGGCGGGTAGGCGGTACGCTTCGGTCAGTCTGCCGAATCTCGCCTCTCCTCTCCTCTCCCGGTCTTGCGTTTTGGTCAGTTGTCCTGTCTCTGGGCGGCAGCGGGATGGAGGTCTCCACATATGTCATGGCTTCTGTAGGATTTTCAAAGAAGTGGGCTCTCCCACCGTGTTGGATTCTCATCTTTGCCGGAAAAATAAGGGCATATGGCACCTTGCGCATCCGCAGTTGTTTTTTCACCAACTCATAGGACCGCCTCTGTGTTTGTATGCTGGTCGAAAAGTCCGGGTAGATGTGTATTCTGCTTTGCTCATAATGTAAAGTACCCTTCTCCTTGGACAGTCGGAGTATAGCATCTATGTCCCGGTAATTAAGGAGACGTGATATTATGGTGCGAGGTGAAGCTCCCGGCTTCGGAGGTGGTGCTAGAGTGCAGTGGGCTCTCTCGACGAGGAAGTGCTCCGAAAAGGATTCCGCACCGAGGATATCTTTCAAAAGGTTTTCCACTTGCCTCTCCATAGCGCCCTTGCCAAAGGTCTCTGCAACCCAGACGATCCGGATGTTATTCCTTCGTGATCTCGATTCTAGATCCTTGCATTTACTTTGGGTTTTGTGTAGTTCTACCTTGAGTTGGGCTATGTCTCGGCCATGGTGTGAAATCGTATCTTAATTCGTGCTTATTCTATTGTCTGCTTCTGTAATGCGCGTGCTCTCCTTCTCCACTCAGGCTTTCAGGGATCCAATTGTTGCCACCAGGTCATCCAGTTTGACATTTACCACCATAAATCCGTTCTGTACCAGTGTTGCCAGGCGGTCTAAAGGATCTTCCTCCTGTCTATCGGGTGCCTGTGGCACCCCGGTCGCTCCCTGCGGTTGGGAGCTGGCGAAGGAGTCCATTGGGCCGGTCTTTTTCCCTCCTGTGCCCTTCTTCTCAGTGCAGGCCATGTGTTGTGGTTTACAGGTTTGAGAGTGGATTGTGTTCTCCCACGTATAGATGTCAACTGTTATATTATTCAGCCAGAGGATAGTGGAGGGCGAGGAAATGTTCACACAGTATTTCTCCTCTGCACAGGAAGCTTTATCCCTCGCTCATTTGTTTCTTCCGTAAAGCCTAGATATCTGTATATAGTCTTGTAGGGTTCCCTAGTGTGGGGCACCTCTGATAATTTCTGTACTTTTAGGAATAGTGTCCAGGGGGGAAGTCACCTGGCTTCGCCCACCTTGTTCAGGATATTTTTTTTGTTTTTTTTTTTATTTGTGTTAACCACTTGGTTTTTACAAAAATCAGTCTTCCTACTTGGGACATCACTTTGGTCGAGTGTGCTGGGCCTTTGGCGAACTCAAAGGCACTACTACTCCAAGCTCGCCGGGAGATCACTTGTGGCAGGAGTGTTAGCTCTTCTAAGGGCAACGTCAAGGAATTTAGCAGTCAGCCTGGACCATCTAGGCGAGTCTCCAGCAATAAGCCGATACCAGCGAGTTTCTTCTTCTAGAGTAGTTCCGTTTGATGTAAGTGGTGCCAAGTATATTTGTCTTTCTGTTGTTAAGGCGGGACATGACATCAGGAGATGATAGATCGATTCCGCTTGCGTTGAATCTTCACATAGGCGACAGTGGGCATCCGGGACACGCACTCTTGACGCCAGGATTTCCCTTGTGTTTAGTAGGTTCAGTCGTGCTCTCGTAAAAGGTCTTCCTCAACTTCTTCTCTGGGAATCTTTCACAGTATTTTAAGCGGACTCTCGGACGATTGTGCGTAGGTGGAAGATGCTCTAAGGATTTGTATTGGCGGATCCTTTCACAAGTGTTGATCCAGTCCTGATCTTCTAATTTATTCTTTACCCTCCCGGGGTTACTTAAGAGTGTTTCAGTCGAGCAGGCCACTTCCAATTTTTCCTGTATTTTTTTTACCCAGTCAAGTAGAGGTTTACAGGTGCCTTTGGCGATTTCAGTTTCCATGAGATGGAAAATCTGCAGTGAACTGGGAGACAAGATTTTCCTGTACAGTTGTACCGCACTTTGGGTTACTACTGAGGTTATAGAAGGCAGGCCAAGGTCCCGTCGAATCGCTGGCATAGGTGCCGATTTCGGTAGCGCCAAAACTGACTACCAGAGGTAGCCTTCAAGTTTGGTCCAGGTATCCTCTGGCAGGGACAGGTTTGCCGCCATTCCATAGGTTAGTGCTGGTATAACCTTTGATTTATAAAGCTGTAGAGATGGTGACCACGAGAAATTTCCAAATTTAGTATCCACTGCACAAGTTTGGGCTGTGAGACTGGATTTTTTTACCACAGCGAATTCAGGAGGGAGTTGTCTTTCAGACTGTTGTCGATCGTAACTCCTAGGTATTTAAATTCTTTCACTGATTCGATTTTGCTCTTGTTCAGATACCATGAGTGTGGTGTCTTTAATTCTTTAGTGGTTTTGCAGAAGGAGATGATTTTAGTTTTCTTTACGTTGATCTTTAGGTTATTGAGTGTCATGTATATAGATAGATGGAGACCAATGGCCGTTTGATCCAACAGGATCAGATCGTCCGCGTACCACAGCCTAGATATTTTCACGTCTCCCAGCTTCGAAGGGAAAGCTCGGACCTGGTCTTCCGTTGCCTGGAAGTCACCAATGAAGGCGATAAAAAGTGCTGGCGCCAGCGGGCAGCCTTGCTCGACACCTCTTTCTGTAGTAATCATGTCGATAAAGTTCCCTTTTAGCATAGTCGCACTCTCAGTGATGTTTTCGTGTGCAGGGCCTTGATTGGGTCAAGAATTGACCTTGGGCAATTCCACTTTTCTAGTTTCGACCATAATTTGCCACGGTCCACTGTGTCGAAGGCCTGCGATAGATCAATCATGGCCATGTGGACTCCGGGGGCACCGTCCTTCACTCTTGCCTTGATAGTATTCAGAATCAGGATGTTTATCGCTGTTCCTGCTCCTTTTTGGAAGCCAGTCTGGAAAAGGTTGACGGCCGGGGAATTCCTGGCCCACTCTTTGAAATGATTGAGTGTCAATGAGGCAAATATTTTCCCAATAATGTCCAGCAAGACAATTGGTCTGTAGTTAGATGGTTCCGTTCTGATCCCCTTTTTATAGATTGGAACGAGGACCGCCTCCGTCCAGGTCTTCGGAATTTGTTTTTGCTTTAGGCATTGTTCGAACAACTCACAGATCAGTCCCGCCCAGGCTAGGGGGTGCCGTTTCAGGTCAATGTTGGTCAGTCTGTCGGGACCAGGGGCCCGGGAGGTTTTTAAGCGTGCGATTACGCTCAAAATGTCTTCCAAGACAGCCACGTTGATCCAGGGCGCTTTTTGACCCTCCGGTTGTTGTAATGGCAACCTCTGCGGGATGCTGGGGGATGTTAGCGCGTAGAGTTCCGTAAAGTGAGTGATCCACTGCTGTTCTGTGACCTTTCTAAGGATCTGGGAAGAGTTCTGGCCAGTGGTTGATTTTAATAGGGACCAGAAATCATGGCTGCTTTTGGAGACCCCAATTTTCAGCATGGCCTCGGCGTCATTCTGATAAAGATTTTGTCGTTCTTGTTTGAGCCATGCTTTGTAAATTGCTTTCCCCCTTTGGTAGGCTTTCCAGGCTTCTTCACTGATGCTTTTGGCAGCTAATCTTTTCAGCTTTCCGATTTCTTTACGTTTGGCTACTAGTGTAGCATTGAACGTGTGCAAGTGTGAGGGTTGGTGTCGATGTTTCCCACCGTAGTCCACTTTGTGTGGTATCAGTAGCGACACGTATTCAGGTCGTTGGTCTTCTGGGCCATTGCTCAGGATTGCTCAGGATTCAGTTTGTTGATGTTTCGATGTGAGGCGGATTCGGTTTTGCTGTTTGTTAGTATCGATTTCAAAGGGGTAAGATGGGCAGTCTTTCACTTCTCCTCTCCAAGATAAGTGCAGAAGATTGTGGTCACTTTCGGTTGTTCTTTTTACTTTGAGTTCCTTAAAGTGGGGGATTAGACCTTCTGAGATGAAGATGTAGTCTAAGTTAGTAATTGAGAACTCTTTCCCAAGTGGGGATTTGCACGCCTCCGTCTTGGAGTGTTGCAGCGTTGTAGAGTTGTCTAGACTTCATCAAGGACAGCCATGCTAGGCCTCTCGACGGTTTTTCTCAGGCTCGGGGGCACCATCTCATCTGCCAAGTGTGTTCCACATTTTGCATTCAAGTCCCCACAGATGATGTTGGGGATATCATGGTTGATTCTTATGTCGTCGATGGATTTGGCCACTAGTTTGCAGAACTCCTTCGTTGATGTTTTGTCGGGGTTCCAATATAGGTTTATTATGGCGAGATCGGAGCTAGACCCCCCCATTTTCCCCCTTGTTTTGATGGTGCCATCTCGCCAGAGTGGTTAGCATGCCATACTCCTCGCTGATTTTGCTCTTCATTATGATTCCTGAGCCCAGTCGCACTGCGGTGAGCAGTCCCGCTGAGGGTCTTCCCGCGGTGGGCTTCTGAGCTGGGGAAACTTCAATTGTGAATCCCTCGAGAGATGGTTTGTCCGCTAGCCATGTTTCTTGGAAACAGATTAGGTCGAATTTACTCCAGTTTGTGTCGCTGGGTTTGGTTAGATATAGATAGCCTCTAGTGTTCCATGACGCCATCTGTAATACGGTTTCTTTCCAGGGTTGAACCGCATTTGTGGTGAAATTATTTGAGTTGACGGTGTCATGGGTTAACTGGCAGTCCTTCTTTGTCCGACCAAAGGTGTCGGAGAACCATTTCCAAGATTTGGAAGACGTCGCTGGAGGTGAGGCTGTGTTAGGCTTTGCTTGGTGGCTCTTTGGACTTCCCTCTCGTCGACTAGAGTAGTTGGTTGTCGTGTGGTTCGATCCGAGTCCTTTGGGTGGATACTCGCCTTGTTTGGCCCCCTCTTCTATTTGCCGTTCTGGCGCGTCTTCTGTTTTCCTCTGTGGAGGCTGCTGCATTCGTCTCAGCATCATGATTTGCTGTGCGGCTCCTTTCAGTCTTTACTCCTTCCTCTCGCTCTTTTCTCCCGGTCTTTAGTTTTTCTAATTTCAGGCCCAGGCGATGAAGATCTTTTGATATTTCTAAAGGCCATTCTTTTAGGGCATTTGATTTTACATGTAGATAGGCTTTGGCTCTGTGGTCCCTGTGGTATGGTTCCACCAATACCAGGTCGTTAGTCGAGAGATGCCATAGTTTTCCGACTTTCGCCATTATTTTTAGAACAGTTCTTCTATTCAGTACCATGTAACTGTCTCTCGCCGAGGTTTGCTCCAGCTTGAATAAGGACGTGTCAGTGAGTATTAGATCTTTTTTTGCGGTTGGTTTTTTGCTTCTGCAACCTTCTTTAAGTGAGAACCTTCGATGTTTTCTTTGATCTTGTGTTCGCGATTGCCATGAGAGCCTTTCCGGTTCTCATCACTTCTTTTCTTTGTTTTTTAAAGCTTCTATGGCTTCCAATCCAGCACTAGGCGTCCTCGAGCGAGGTCTTTCAGATCGACTTGTCAGACCTCGTCCAACGTTGGGTTCTTTTGGAGGCAGAGGCTGGCCCCCTTTTTTTTTTGGCCATCTGTCGTTGTCAGCCTCGGTTCTTCAGTTTGGAGTGCTGTAGGTGCCAAAGTCGTTTCGGTACAATCCGAGAGCAGGGAGCAGTTTGAAGAGTCTAGCCCGGGGTCCGACCGGTCTTGCTCTTTCTGGATACAGACCGTGTTTGGGCCACTACTTCCCTTTATTTTGCTTGCTTTGGAGAGTCTTGTGTCTATGGAGTCCTATTTGCATACTGGTTGATGTTTTGGCTGAGTCTTCTAGTGACCCCTTTGTGGGGATACATAATAGCGGTCCTTCCGACGAGTTTTTGGTGCCGGTTGAATCTTTTGAGACTCGTTTGGCACCTGGTTGAGGAAGTGGTGATTTAACCAGTCCTTTTGCAAAGATGGGAGCTATGTCCTTCTTTTTAGTAGCAGCGTCTTCCGTCTGGGTGCTTCTAATGGTCGCTGTGTTACTATGCTGTGCTCGAGAATTGCTGTTGGACAGTTCCTTCCCCAGATTAGATATTCTGTCTTCCAGAGTCAGTTGCCTGTTTTTTGAGTTCTGTTCAACAGCCGTTACAAAACCTTCTATAAATGTCAGTTTGTCCTTTAGTGAGATAATCATTGATGTGTTGTCCTTTAGGGCCTCGTGGATCGATTCATAGAGCTTACTGAAAGGGTTTAGTGCTATTGTAAGTGCCGACATGATGGATAGGAGGTCAGTCTTTTTTTTTTTTTGATGGTGACGATTCTTTGTCGGACAATCCCGAGATGTCACTTTGCCTTCTCGGTCTGTTTGGAGTGTGTAAACCTCTTTCATTTTGTTGCTGAAGCAATCTCTCCGAAGGATTTTTTTCTGCTAGTGCTGGGGTCTCTTGGGTGTTTGTTGAGGTTTCCGCCCAGGTTCCGTTGCTGTTTGTCTGTGAATGTGGGCGGGTCCAGGCGTAGGGGTCATCCACCTGTGCGTATCTCGTTCTGAGTTTCGGTCTGTCCCGCACCTCGGTGCTCAGATTGTGTGCAGGGACTTGGTCTCGCGCTTGCGACGTTCGATCTTTCTCGGACTCTGTAGTCTGAGTGCTGTTCAAGGGGCCCTTCTGCGGGTGGTTAAGGTCTTGTAGACTTGGTGGGAGCAATGGTTCTTCTGTACTTTGGGGCACGAAGCCCCTTTCTTCCGTGTTCCGCCCTTCTGTTAGTTCCTGGGATGATGCCGGCTTTGGGGTTTCTAATAGTGGTGTAGATTTGTGAAGATTACTTGCCAGGCGAAGATCAGCCCTTGCTCCTTCTGAGTCCCTGTCCCCGTTGTGTGGGTTGTGTGCATGCCATTTGATTGTCGGCGCTGGGTTTTCATGGTTTAGGTCCATTTTTTGGGCTTTGTTCACTGGAGGCGGTTCTTGTATAGCCTCCAATATTTCAGCGTCCGACATCTCAAGGTCAAAACGCTGTTTTCTCTTACTGTGTTTTATGAAGAAGTCCTTCAAGGAGGCCGATAACAGTGGTGTTGAAAACCCCTTTGTCTTTCATAGTTTTTTTGAAAATTCTTGGTCTTATGGCAGCTTTTGTTTTTTTGTTTTTTCTTCCTCCTCCTGAGGAGAGACCGATTCATTGGATGAGATGGATTCGTGATTTGGTAATGAGACATCGAGTTCCCGGACTTCGGCAGTCTTTGCACTTAAGTTTTCGTTGGGTTCCTGGCTCTTAGGTCGTTGGAATCTTGGGGTAAGTTTATTGGGCTCTGTTGCTTCAGTGGGAGCTGCATGGCAAGAAGCATTCAGTCCGTCTGGACCTTCGAACACCGAATCATCTTTATTTCCCTTGTCGTGCGGATCTACCGCATCTATAGGTGTTGTAGCACCGGCTTGGATTTCATTGTGGTTGGTCGAAGCCGGTGTTATTTCCTGGCAGATGGTCGTAGCATTTTGAGAGACGTTGCTGTTGTGAATTAGGGCTACACTCACCAGGCCATTTCCAGACCTGCGTGTTTGCTGCCCAGCCTCGCCGCCGTGCTTTACTTCCGCGGCCACATGCTTTCCTGGCAACGTGTGCTGCGGCTTCCGATGCGGGGGCCTCAGCTCGGTGGACTCTTCCACCACAAACACCCCCTGCCAAGCAGACCCCTGCCGGGGCCGTCCTCCGACGGGCTCAAGCCGGATGTCACAGAGAATGGGAGGAAGGGTGGGAAGGGGGGGGGGGGAAGAAGGAAGGGAAGGAGATGGGGAGAGCAGAGGAATGGAAAAGGGGGAATTGGGAAGGGGGGCGAGAGGGAGGAGTGAGGAGGGAAAAGGGTTAGGAAAGAGGGAAAGGGAAAGAGGGAAAGGGGGGCCTCGAAGGCTCTTCTCACCTCCTGTCTTCCGTCACCGGACACCAGACACACTGTGGCACACACCGCGCCGCGCTCCGCACCTGCACAGTGTTTATATACGAAAGTTCAAAGGTCCAACGTGAAGTTGCAGAAATTGAAGAGGGACTACGTTCCACAGTAGTCAGATTCTCGGGAGAAAACGCACAGCGGGCTGCCTCCAGACTCCACCAGACACACACCGTTCAGGATATTCTGGAGGTATGCGGTATCTGACCCCCTACTTGTACTTTTGTTCCAGTTATTGCTTTCACCTGAGTGTGGGTGGGGGTGCAGTCCCCGGAATCTCCTCAAAGTGCCAGTTCTGGTTTATGATGTCTTATTCAGAATGGGGGGGCTCCCCGCATGCCTCCCACCACGGTCCCTGTATTGGTTATTGCTTTAACCTTGGCGCTTCACTGTTGGCCGGGGCCCCCCTCACCGCCCCTCCTCACTTACTTGATGCGAGGGATGTGGGTGCGTCTTCCCCCGCGAGTCTTCTTCCTGGCTCGCTTTGCTATGGGCACCGCAGGCAACGTATTTCTGTGCGGGGAGGCGAGGGAAAGCCCCAGCGACAGCCGCGGTGCACACGTCGCACGCCCAGCAGGAACGGAGCCCAGCCCCTCCGGCGTTGCAGCCGACTCTCCACTTCCTCCTTCTCCTTCCTCCGCGGCTCCAGCCATGTGAAGCGCAGGCCGGCGGTGTTGAATCGCACCAGGGTGGGCGGTCGTGTATCATTCCTCTGCTCCGGCGCCGTATGCTCAAGTCGCAGCGCCGCCCCTCCCCCAATGCGGCCTGCATCCTGTTCTTGAGCCTCCGCCACTCAGTCAATGTCGCGTGGAACTGCGACGCGGCTGTGTCAGCGCTTCCTTGCCGCCAAAAAGTTTCGAGCCGGATAACTCAGCACGTCCACCCAGAATTTTACCAGGATCTGTTCAGGAGACTCTCCTTCACCTGAATCTTCTTTTTTTAAGCGTCTGGAACGGTGCGGGAAGGATTTATTTCAGCATAGGATTTTGGTTGAGCCGGAGCTCTCCTTTCAGGCAGCCATCTTCGATGTGCGCAACAGCGCACCCCGAAGACCAGGGCCATTTTGACAAAATGGTCACCCATGGGTGCTATACTACAGCAGAGGATTCAGCCTGCGGTAGAAAATCACAATGGTAGGAAAATGAAACCACTGCCTCCAGCCATTTAAAGTGGTGAGGGTAGCAATCATTTTTACATGTTTAAGTAGAAAAAGGGGCTACTAAGTAACCCCCCAGCAGTCCACATAAGATGGCGTGTGTTGGACCTACAAAGAGAAAAAGGTAAGTAAAGTCAATTTCACTTGAAAAGGTATTTAAAACCATTTCTCTGTGCCACTGCACTGAAGGTGCTATGTGTCGCCATACAAAATGTAGATGCCTATGGAGTTCGTCAGACTCCAAAAACAAAAAGAAAATCTAAAATCCAAATCAGATCAAAACACATGAGTGAGGAAAAAAAGACTCACTCCAGGGTTAAAATTAAAAAGTCCTAAAGTCCAGAAAATGAGCTGGGGGTCTCTAAGGTTGAAGGGAATTAGCAAATAAATGAGAATTCTTCCCAACAGGTAGTGGGATAGACGTAGAGTGGTTACATTGATGATTTGCTGTACTTGCCCAAATAAACCAGTCACAAGGCTGAGGTCCATCAAGAAGTGAAGCAATTTTAACATGCCAAATATGGATAACTTTAATGAGGCAGCCCGGATTGTTCTGACAGTAGATCAACTGAAAGTGGTCTGACTCTGAAAGGAAGAAAATGTGAATTGATTACGAGGTTGTTGCATCACCAAAGTTTGGGTATTAGGTCTGTAACACCTACTCACCCAAGTAATGTGGACAATGATATTGAGGATGACATTTTAAAGTTAAGCTACAATCTAGAAGAGACCCTCTCTGCCATAGCCTGCCCTTATGCCTCAGTCTATTTCCATTGGGACCCCACAAGGTCCACAGTTAAGCCCAGAATATATTCCTTTTATGTTTATTGAGCTTATATAGCGCTTTAAGCCAAAGCGCTTTACAGTATAACAACAGGTACAATAATGATGAGGGAAGCATATTTATAAACATGAAGCAATCATTGGAACAATATGTAGAACAATTTACTTAAAGAAGGGGGGGGTGGGGGAAGGGAGAGGGGGTAGGTGATGGGGTTACAATGTCTGTTTTGAGGTCAGGGGAGTGGGAGGAAGGGGGAAGGGAAGGGGGAGTCCTCTGGTGATCTCCAATGCCCCTAAGTGGTTTCATTTTCCAATTTGAGGTCATAGGGAGAGGGGGAAGGAGGGTGGGAAGGGGGGGCAGGTGTTAGAAGGGGGGAGAGAGGTAGGGGAGGACAGTCAGGGGGGGTGAAGAAGAAGGGCTTTCAGGGAGGAGCGGAAGGATGAGTAGATAGGGGTGGAGCAGATGGAGAGCAGTAGTAGTTGTTCAAAAAGATAAATGCCCAAGCTGAAGCCAAACATTGTGCTGTGAAACTAAGAGAAAGAGAGATGCAACATGAAATGGATATGAAAACACTGCCCCTTGATTCTGCTTCTCTTTCAGGGTTTGTTTTATTATGTGTAATGTGCACCAGACCCGGGGGTATTTGTATTTTGTATTTGTTTATTTATAACACGCAAAACCATCAGGCCCGGGGGCATCAGGGCGCAATTTGTATTTTTTTCTGTAACTTTGTACAGACAAAAATTACATTACAAAATTTACAGTAACCGCATATTAACCATTTATCTAATTACATATATTACAAAGATTACAGTGGCACTAGGATTAACAGAGGATATACCCTAGGGTGTACGATAATAGTACAGAGGTAGCGGGCCAGAAATAGTATCAGAGGAATCGGACCAGAGTATGTGAGACAGACGCCGAGCAAGTCTTTATGCTGGTCAAAGAGCCAAGATTTGGTTTTGGTCTTAAGGTGTTGAAAGAATCTTCAGCTCTGATAGAAGCAGGGTGGGTGTTCCAAAGTTTAGAGGCAAGGACAGGGAAGCTGGTGCCCCCTGCTTTTTGAAGCTTAAACCTGGGGATCAAGAGACAGTGAGTCTGGGCAGTTCTTAGTGGTCGGGCGGTAGAGTGGTGAGATAGCCGACTGCAGAGATAGAGCGGGGCTTTGTTGGCCAGGCATTTGTGCATTAGGGCCAGTGTTTTTAAGGAGATTCTCTGCTTGACAGGTAACCACTTTAAGTTTGTTCTGGCTTCTGAAATGTGGTGGTTGCGGGGGATGTTCAAGGCCGCTCGAATGGCATTATTCTGGGTAGTTTGGAGTTTGCTCAAGTTCTCCTGGCTGGTACCCAAGTAAAGAGCACTGCAATAATCAATTTCTGTCATAATGAGGGTTCTAGCTAGTGTGACACTGTTGGGAGTGGTAAGAAACGGTCTGCAGGCTGCAAAAATGTGCACGTGTAAGCAGAGGCAGACCTGACTGCATTTATTTGTCTAGATAAGGATAGGGTGGAGTCAAGGTAAAAGCCTAACGTTTTGGTGTCTTTTGAGACTCGTATGGTATTACCGTCTATGGTGAATGACTGATAAGACGGCTCCAGTTTGCTCAAGCGTTGTGAGGTACCCAGGATAAGGAGCTCTGTCTTATCGTCATTCAGACATAGCTGGTGTTGGGCCATCCAGGCTTGGATGACCAGGTAGACGTCATTGATGGCCTTGGTGTCATCCAGATAATCACCTGAGATGGGAAGGAGCATCTGGGTGTCATCCGCATAATTGGTGTAGGAGACACCCAGATAGTCAAGCACATCAAAGAGTGGTTTCGTAAAGATGTAATGTGTGGGTGACACGCAAGATCCCAGAGGTACGTCGCAGTGAATAGGGGAGGGGTCTGCAGCTGCGGATGGTGCGAAGACCCTCATGGATCTGTTGCTCAAAAACGATTTTATCCATGCCGCAGTGGAGGAGAAGTTGGCAGCAGAGTGGAGGTGCCTGCAAAGAATCTGGTGGTTGAGCAAATCAAATGCGGCGGAGAGGTCCAGGAGTAATAACATTGCTAATTTGCCCTTGTCCTTCAATACTTCGATCTGGGTCGATTTAGGTCTATTAGAGCGGTTTCGGTCCCGTGTCTGGGCCGAAATCCTGATTGTCGTAGACCTAGCAGATTATTGGATTCCAGGTAGTTTTGGATCTGAAGGTAAGCTGCGCGGTGAAATATTTTATGCAAAAACGGTACTGTAGTGATAGGACGGAAGTTCGTAGGTATACTTTGGTCTATGGATGGTTTTTTGAGTAACAGGATCACCCACGCATCCTTAAGGTTGTCTGTGACAATACCTGTTTTAAAGGAGGAGTTGATGAAGGCCGTAATGAATGGAGCTAGGTCATGGGCAGAGTCCTTAATGATGGGAGCTGGGCACGGGTCACCTTGGCAGTTGGATGGTTTAATTCTCAGGATGATATTTTCTACCTCAGTAACAGTGAGCGGTGAGAAGGTGAAAGGTTTGGTGTTAGCAGGGTCTAAAGAGAGGGACCTGGCAGGGGAGAGTGAGCGGTTGTCAAGCTGAAGGCTGTCCTGCTCGTCTTTAATTTTGGATTGAAGCATAGAGATTTTGTTTAGTAAGGCTGCTTGAATGTTAGCACACCATGTACTATCTTTTGTGCAAGTGTCTGGAGGGGAGACTGGGGTTTCGAGCTCTTTTAGGATTCTAAAGAGTTCCTTTGCGTTAGAATCGGCTTGCAAAATACGATTGTTTAGCGATTCTTTTTTAGCAGTGATGATGACATCTTTGTAGGTGATGGAGGCAAGAAGGAAGCCATCTTTATGCTTATCAGACGGGTGGCTTTTCCAGCGAACAACAGGGCACAACAGTTACAAGAATATGCAAAGGTTAGTTACAGTGTTACAGAGAATGAAATACAGTTACATAGAGTTAAATAAAGTACATACATGGATTGATGAAGACTAGAGGAGCTAAGGGGGTTACAGATATGACACAATGCATACATTTGCTTTTTTTTCAACGGATCAGGAGTAGGTAGTGCTAGGTTACATCTTGGTTGCAGAGGCATAGGGTCACAGGGTGGAGAATTATACCTCCAGGTTTACAGGTCAGAGGATTTGAACCATGTGATAGTATTTGATCTGAAGTTCAGGTAGGATTGGTCTTCTCCAAGTGATGGGGCAAGGAGTTCCAGAGTTGGGCCGCTTTTACAGGAAAACTGCAACCTCCAATCTTGGATATGGGAACGGGCAAGCAGTTCAGGTTAACTAGTCTGAAGGGTCTTGCAGAGGTCAGTCTGTGGAATCTTTCAGAGAGGCAAGTGGGAGCGGCATTGTTTAGCGATTTGTGGGTAAGTGATGCTGTTTTTAGGAGGATTTCATCATTGGTCGAGAGCCAGTTGTTTTGTCGCCTGCTCTCAGAGATGTGATCTCTTCTGGCAATGCCTAGGGCCGCTCTTAAGGCATTATATTGGAGAATTTCAATTCTCCTGATAATACTTTTGTTCTAGAGGGGATTACAGTAATCCAATCTAAGCGGGACAGAATAAGGGCTCTGGCCAAGATGATGCAGCTATTGTTAGAGAGAAAGGGTTTACCAGTTCTAATAAGTTTGCACGTGTACGCGGTAGTGGACACTAGTGTGTTAACCGGTTTAGAGAAGGACAAGGTGGAGTCTTTACCTCCTTGATAAGGTTACTGTCAATTATAAAGGAGGAGTATTCAGGGCCTAGTTTTTTTAGGTTCTTGAGGGTGTCCAAGATGAGGAGTTCGGTTTTATCATCATTCAGGCATAGACTGTGTGTAGCCATCCATGCCTGGATGATGAGGTACACTCTATTCACCAAGACCAATTCCTTATCATAATCCCCTGAAAGTGGGAGGAGAATCGGAGTATCATCTGCTAATCCCAAGAGGCCTTGCCTGCCCAAAGAAGCAGTGAGTATGTATGAACCTCAACTTGATGTGTTGGATTGGCTGGGTACGTTTGAAAACACCTATGGTCTTCAAGGAATCAGTGAGAATGATTTAATTCCATGGCTCACGTCTAGGCTTCCCCTGAATGGCTGTGATGCTGTAATGGAGACGGGTGCCATTGAGAGAAAGGATTATGAATTAGTGAAGCTGGCATTAATAGCCAGATTTGGGAAAACTCCTTCCCAGTAACTTAGGAACCTCAAAAAGACTGATGTACCCTTTGGGCTACCTGGGAATGTGAGCGTTTAAAGAACTTCGATGGTTGGGTTAAGGGTTACAGAGTGAACACCTTGGAATGAATGTGGAATCTTTTTTTGTTAGAATCTATTTGTGATGCCTGCTCTCCTGAGCTATGACAGCACTTGGCTGACTCAAAAGAGATTGATCAAAAAAAGTTAGCACATGCTGCTGACTTGTGGGTAGCCAGCAGGGCCACTCAACGACCATTAGACCACTCACAAGAAAGAGGGAAAAGCGAATTCGAATTCCAACCATCCAAAAGAGGGCCACAAACATAGCAGGGGTAAATTCCATGGGAAACCTGGTAGGTCTAGCAAAACCTCTGGTGCCAAACCAAAGGGAGGTCAACAGAAACCCCCATTCCAGAAAACATTTGGGAAATGTTTTGTTTGTCCGTCTGGAGATCATGTGAAAGGGGATCCCAGATGTAAGGGTAAACATTCAGGGGTCCACACTGCCTTCTTAGTCTTCATCCCTGAGGGAGAAGTTCAAATAGCAAGTGGCAACTTTCAATTACTAGCTGAAGACCACATTGGAGTTCAAGCCAGTTCTTTAGTGTCCCTGGGTCTGTGGGAACAACATAATCTGGATATGTATAACTGCATTCCAGATAACACAAAAGAATAGTAGAAGGACAGTCAAACCAGAGGATGTGGCTAAGGCACCCAAAAGGTCCCACTAAACTTGCAGGAGGCGCTATGCAAATGGTTCCTTTTCTGCCAGCTCTCATCCAGAGCAACAATATGACTGTTCGAATACCTGTCAGTGTACAGAATGAAGTGTCAGGGAGAGTCCTGTTGGGAAATGATTTGAAAACTCTGGAGTTGTATCTAGTACACCCAGGCCTCCCAGCAAAAGGAAGCAGGAGCAAACTAGATTGGCCAGAGAGGAAACCTTGAGAGACTCAGTGGGAGGTGGACATTTCCAATGCCCCCAGTCCACAGGAAGGCCACCCTTCTATTCCCAAGCAAAAGAAAGTAATACAGGGTCTCTTGGAGAAAGAAGGGTCTCAAACCTAAACCTGTTCACAGCACAAGGACATCCCCGGGAGGACAGTCCCAGGGCACCGCAATGACCCGTTCCCCAGCTGAGGCTGAGTGGGAGGACCAACTAAACTCAGAAGAGACAGCTAGTGCTAACATCGAGCAGAAAGAAAACCTTCCATGCATTGGAGATCTGGATCCTAAGGACCATCCTGAGCTGCAGACTTTACTTGCAGAACGTGGACCCTCTAGGGCAGACTTCAGCAGAGGTCAAAGAGGGTGTCCCTCTCTAGAAGGACTGCGCCAGCAGACAGCTTTCCAGCTGGAACGCAAAAGCCAGGGAAGCACATGCTTTACTGGGAGGATGGCCTCCTCTATGGTGAACCTACAGAGTCTACCCCAGGGTAATACAGGAGACTGGTAGTGCCCCAGGAGGTGAGACACAAGTTCTTACAGTTAGCACATGAGATTTCTCTGGCTGGCCACGAGTTTCAAGAGGACCAGAGAGGTTATCTCTGTATTTCTACTGGCCCAAGATGGGGCTGATGTAGAAAAGGTCTGCAAGAACTGCCACGCTTGTCAGACTTCTGGCAAGAGTGGAGTCTAGAATGTGGCACCTTTAGTGCCCCAGACTGTGGTGGGAGTCCCCATTGAGAGGTTGGAGATTGACATCGTTGGTCCCCTAGACCCTCCAACTTCTTCAGGCAACCGATTTATATTGGTTGTGGTACACCATGTTACCAGGTATCCTGAAGCCGTTCCTATGAGAACAGTTACTGCTCAGGCAGTGGCCAAGGCCCTCCTTGGTATCTTTACCAGGGTAGGTTTTCCTAAGGTGGTCATCTCTGACAGGGGGTCAAATTTGATGTCCCACTACATGCAGACCATGTGGAAAAACTGGAGTGACCTACAAGTTCTCAACAGCCTAACATCCCCCAAACCAATGGGTTGGTGGAGAGGTTTAGCAGAACTATGAAGAACATGATAGGTGCTTTAGCGGAACTCCTTAGAACAAAGTAGGACCTTCTACTGCCATGCCTTCTCTTTGCTTATAGAGAAGTCCCTCAAGCAGGGGTTGGGTACAGCCCCTTCAAGCTTCTCTATGGTCATCCAGTCAGAGGTCCTTTGGACCTGATCAAGGAAGGGTTGGGGAGTGCCCCTTCCCTACAGTCACTGACTATGTGCTAGGCCTCAGGAAGAGGACAGAAGCTTCAGATAACCTGAAAGCAGATCAGGCTCTGGTCAAACATTGGCATGACCAGAAGGACAACATGGAGTTTACTCCAGAACAGCTTGTTTTGGTTAAGGTACCTACAAGGCAGAGGGCCTTACAGGACAAATGGATTGGACCCTTCAAGGTTGTGGGTAAACTTGGAGAGGTCAATTATTTAGTGGACTTGCGCAATCCAGGAGGCCCCTAGGGTCTATCACACTAACCGTCTGAAGGCTTATGTTTCCAGACCAGAACTAGGAGCTTTGCTTCTAGCCTCTGATCAAGAGGAGGAGAGTGAGCCTCTCCCTGATCTCCTCAGGGGACAACCCTCAGATGAGACGATTGGAGGAGTAAAAATCTCTTCGGATTTGACTCTGCAACAACAGGGGGAGTGCAAGGCACTGTTAAATCAGTTTGTCTCCCTGTTCTCACTGACAACAGGCTGGACCCCTTGGGGCCCAGCATGATATTCTCACTGAAGGCAGTCTGACTGTCATAAGCAGGGTTTACAGAATGTCAGATCATGCAAGATCCCACAAAGGAAGAAGTCAAGAAGATGCTTGATCTTGGGGTTATTGGGCCATCTACAAGTCCATGGGCTAGTCCAGTTGTACTAGTACCAAAAGCAGGAACCAAAGAGTTGAGATTCTGTGTGGACTATAAAGCTCTTAATGCAGTCACCACAACCGATGCTCATGCTTTACCCAGGACAGATGAACTGGTGGACAAACTTGGTTCAGCCAAGTTCCTCAGTACATTTGACCTGACTTCAGGCTATTGGAAATGGCTCCGGCAGACCATGCCAAGGAGAAAACTGTTTCCCAACCCAGGAGGCCTCTACCAGTTTAAGGTTATGCCTTTTGGACTAAAAAATGCACCTGCTACATTTCAGAGGATGGTGAATCAAGTTATGAATGGGTTAGAGGGCTTCTGCATGGCCTACTTGCAGTGTTCAGTCCCACTTGGGAAGAGCATCCTCACCACCTAGGATTTGTTTTGCAGGCTCTGGAACAGGTCAATCTGACCATAAAGGCTAGTAAATGTCAAAGTGGTCAGAGTAAAGTGGTCTACCTTGGACATGAGGTAGGAGGACGTGAAATAAGGCAATTGCCTAGCCAAGTACAAGCTGTACAAGACTGGGCCACCTCTACTACTCAGACCCAAGTGAGAGCCGTTCTAGGTCTATGTACTACATGAACTTCATAGAGAACTATGGGGCCATAGCTTCTCCCTTGAATGCAATCTCCTCACCCAAATTCCCCAAGAAGGTCAGGTGGAATGAGGAGTGCACTAAGGCTTTTGAAGGACTGAAGAAAGCCCTTGGTCAAGCTGCAGTCTTGAGAGCTCCCGACAACAACTAATCCTTCATTGTACAGACATATATGATATTAGATTTATAGCACACATATACACAAGTGTTTCATGGCATGACGAGGCAGCATAGGGGAACAGGCGCGATACATAGGATAGAAACATAAAAAAAAACAAGAAGTGCGGCCAGCAGGTGGCAGTGCAGGAGTTAAGTGCAGACAACAAGTGTTAGGTAGTGCAGGTAGGGGGACTGTAGGGTTGCAGATACAGCCCCAAGTGCAGGGTTGCAAAGAGGCAGTGCAGTGACCTGGGCCCGTGGTTCAAGGGATAGCCAGGTAACCAGTGCATTATCAGACAGGAGATCAGCAGGTAAGAGGAAGAGAGAATGCAGAAGCAAAGAGGAAAGTCTTGAGCTGCTTCCAGAACCAGAGATGGTTGTGCTCAAGTTTCAGAGAGGCAGGGATGCTGTTCCAGAGGGAGGCCCCAGCCGAAGAGAGAACTGCCCCCAGCTCGTTGCTTGAAAAATGCTTCCAACACAGGGATAGGTGCAGTTTTGAGTCAACTGTATGAGAAAGGTAGGGAACACCCTATCTGCTTCATCAGTAGAAAATTGAAGGACAGACAAGGTGGGCAACTATTGAACGTGAGTGTTTAGCCATTGTGTGGTCTCTGAAGAAGTTTCGGCCTTACTTGTATGGTTCTACTTTTGTGATTCAGACAGACCACCAACCCTTGAGATGGTTAATGCAGATGAAGGGGAAAAATCTGAAATTGTTAATGTGGTCAATTAGCCTCCAAGGGTTTATTTCACCATAGAACACAGGTCAAGGTGTAATCAACAAAAAGCTGATATGGTCTCCAGAAAGGATGACCGACTGGATTAGGAGATTCATCCAAGAGTGGATTCAATCCTCCTGTCACTTAATCTAATCTAGAGGGTGGGGGCGCGTGTTAGGGGGAATTCTCATTTCTGTGCAAATTCCCTTCAACCTTAGACCCCCAGCTCTTTTGCTGGACTTTAGGACTTTCAAAAATGTTAACCCTGGAGTGAGCCTTTTTTTTTGTTTCTCGCGCCCTCATATCTTTTGATCCGATTTGTATTTTATGTTTCCTGTTTTTGGAGTCCGACAAACTTCATAGGCATCCACTTTTTGTATGGTGACACACAGCACCCGCAGTGCAGTGTCACAGAGAAATTCTTTAGATTTCGCATAATGTTTAAATACCTTCTTGTGAGAACTACTGTTCCCAAGAATATTACAGTCAAATTGACTTGATTTACCTTTTCTCTCTGTAGGTCCAGCACACCCCATCTTATTTGGACTGCTAGGGGGTTACTTAGTAGCCCCTTTTCCTACTTACCCATGTAACATTTTTTATGTTACCTCACTACTTTAAATGGCTTGAGGCAGTGGCTTAATTCTCCTACCATTGTGCTTTTCTACCACAGGCTGGATATTCAGCTGGAGTATAACACCTGTGGGTGACCATTGTGTCAAAATGGCCCTGGTCTTCTTTTTTTCGCCATGTTCTGTTTGTGCAGTCTTTCTTGGGTTTTACTCTGCGCACCAAACCAGGTTTGACCCCTTTGTTCATTTTGCCTTTGGCGGGCTTCCGTACTGAAACCCGCCTCTGGCTTCAGTGTGTCTGCAAGGGCAGGAAGTGAGGGAGGTGCACGAGACTCCTGTTCTTTGTCTCCAGGGAAACCTAAATGCACCCAGTCCCGATTGGCTGACTGGCTGTCTGTCCTTGTAGGACAGCCACCCTGCTGTGTGAGCGACAGCTAGGCTGTCCATGAATGGGAGAAACCCGCTTAAAAAGGCTAGGGTTTTGGGACTTAAGACAGTCAACCAGTGGGAAACATTCCAACGAAGGAACCCTGAACGAAGCTTGCTGCATCCTCCTGGACCTTTGAACTGTCCGATGAAGCCCTGCTGCTGTGCTGAAACCGACAAGAGAAGCTCCAGAAGGGACAACTTCTTCCTTTGGGTTAGTGGGAGCAACTAACCCAGAGACAAACTTTGCTGGAAGACCTTCCCTAACTGGCTGTACTTCTTTGCTGCTGCAGGTACCGAGTGCCAGGGGTCGAGAAATCCGCAGTCAAGTGCAACGTCTGTAAGCCGGCCAAAAGCTCCACGAGTCTCCCCAGGACCCTTCAGAAGCAGGATGACCCAAGCTCGAGTCACCTCACCACGTGCAGGACTCAAGGAGTGAAGGAAGCCCAACCGGTGTACGAGATCTGCAGTGGTGCTGTTTACAGAGCACTAAAACCTTAAAGTGCTGCTGAGCCGAAAAGAGCCTGAAGCTGCCGCTGATGTTTGAATTGCTGCCAGAGGTGTCCCCAGACATCCTCCCTCCTGTCCCCAGGACTAAGGCCCAGGAACACAGGATCTGCACCGTTGCCACCAGACAGAAGCCAGCTGGACCCTCTTCTAACCAAAGGTACTGTTCGGACTTGGGGTACTTACCTCCGTGTCTGTAGCTTGCTCTTCTCAGTAGCTGTGTGTTCTAGAGTTGATCTCAGCTCTAACTTTCACAAGTCTAACAGCTTGTGACCTTGCAGTGATTTTTCTTTAACAAACTCTCTAACTTTGTGCAAGGCTTTCACTATCTAAGAAGTGCCTCAGCTACATAGACTTTACTCCAATTGACTTTGGCTGTCCTGGCTCCCTGCACACTCTTCAATTCCATTTGACTGATTTGTACTGTCCCTCATCTAGAATTCATTGGAAGATTTAAAGTGCTCACATGCTTTGAGAACCAGTTTAACCTTTTTCCTTCCTTTAAACTTTCCTTTCTACCAACCTCAGCATTTACAAAGTGCACAAGTGATTATATAAATGCCATTACTGTCCTAGTTAGTGAAGTCACCTCAGGGTGTAGGAAGTGTGTATGAAGCATCTCTAAAGAGTATCTAATTGCTTTGTGTTTATTCTGAGAAAATATTTTGAAGTGTATTTGATTGCTACATATGTTGCCCTTTTTTAAAGAATGGTTATTTAAAAACGACTGTTAAATAATGATTTTAACTAAAAACCTTGAGTGCAAGCCTTATTTGGATACTTGTATTGGTGGATTTTGCTCACATTTACCCCTCTTGAGATAAGCCTGGCTGATCAGTCAGACTACCAACTTGTGTAGTACAGGTCTATACCAATAGGTGGGTTACCTAATACCAAGAGGGCAAGGGTTGTGTAGTCTCCCACAAGGTTACTACATCAAATCTTGCCTAACAGAAGGCAATACCCATAATAACATATGGTGCAGAAGGGTTACCAAAACTGTCATGGGTGATTTCGAACTTATTGGAGGGTATTTTCTGGCGACAAGTTTTGAATCCTTGGGGGCGTGGCTACGAGAGCCATGTAGGAGGACGCGTTCCAGCGGAGCTCCCGAGATCCTGAACAGATCCGGGCAAATTAGTGCGGTATGACTGCTTATTGAATACCGACGATACGCATGCCAGCGTGTGAAAGTGCTACCTATGCACTGTGAACTTTTGGAGGACATAGCAGCTACGGCGGCGAAGATTGGAGAAGAAAAGTCGAGACGTTGAGGACAAAGGGCGACTCAAAATGGCCGACATAGGCCCGAGACGGAATAGAAAAGAGTAGCGGGAAGACCTAACCAGGCCAGCGTGCAGTGCGCCCACTTATCATTCGGAAGACCTGCACATCCCCAGAACCATGTCAAGTAAGGCAGTGCGACCCAAGGCGAAACAGCCCACGCTGGACGACTTCACCAAGACGTCCCCGGGCCCGGACGCCACCAAGAATAAAGATGCATCGGCCGTGGGTGGCGCGACGCCTTCGAGCTCTAATCAAGAAATCCTGGCGGCGATTGCGGACCTGAGAGCAGCCTGGGAGTCGAAATTAGAACTGGCTGTCTCTGAATTAAAAACGGCATTGGACCTCAAAGTTGGGGAGGTCCAGGAGGACGTCAATCTGCTGAGACAGGACGTTAGGGTTCTGGCAGAGCGCACAGAGCCCTGGAAAAAGAAGTTGGCCCGAATACGGCGGACTGCGCCACCCACAAGGCAAAATTGCACGCCCTAATGCAAAGGGTGGGCAACTTGGAAAGTAGAGCGGAGGAGGCGGAAGGACGAGCCCGTCACAACAATATCCGCATTGTGGGCCTACCGGAGGGGACGGAGGGCCGTGACCCTACTGACTTTGTTGAGACCATGTTACTGCAGGAGATACCCGGAGGGGCCTTATCCCAAGGCTTCGCAGTGGAAAGAGCGCATAGAGCCTTAACTAGGAGGCCGCCTCCCGGAAACCCGCCTAGACCCATCATTGCCAAAATTCTTAACTACCGCGATCGGGAAAGAATATTGGAACATTTTCGAAAAGGAGGCACGATCAAGAGAGGAGCAGCAAACATCACGGCGTATCCGGATTACACTCTAGCTGTGCAGCGGAGCCGCATGAATTTTGGGAAGGTGAAACGGAGGCCGAGGGAGGCAGGTTATAAATATATGTTGCTTTACCCTGCAAAACTGAAGGTTATACAGGCGCATAAAACTTTATTTTTCGAGACCCCAGAGGACGCCATGGAGTGGCTCGACACACAGGGGTGCCCCCAGGAATCGGCGGACCGGCCTCAGAAGGACTCGGAGGAGCTGCGGAAGGCGTAAAATGGCGTCGCAAGATGGCGCGACTCATGGACTTTGAGACTTGATTATAGTCGGTTCGGAACCTTCGGTATGGAAGGTCAGTTGGTTGTACTGTTTGTCGCAAACACTGGGATTATTATCGAACGGGAGCCCCATGGAGCGATACTCTTTCCCCACAATAGCTTAGGTTAGGTGGCCATTAGGGCGACCTCACCCTACTGGGCTCCGTGCACTGATCGGTGATTGCGGAACTAGATGTCGGGGTGCCTGAGCTCGGTTGTTGAAGCTGGGCAACAGTTGGGGTGTGTGGTGTTGGGGGGAGGGCGGGTGAGGGAGGGGAAAGGAAGTTGGGGTTTGGTTGTGTGTGTAGTTAGCTGGGGAATGAGCTTATTCGCGGAGTGGCTGCAGTGGGACGCCTTCTGTGTCATGCGAACTGCTGGAGGTTCCTGCAAATGGGGTGGGAAGACACATAATTGCCATGGGTGACCTTAAGATTGCCACCTGGAACGTCCGCAGACTCAATAATTACCTGAAAAGAAATAAAGTCATGTTGTATCTTAAACGACAGAAGATCGACATTGCCCTGCTACAAGAAACGCACCTGACCCAACATAAACTAGACCTTGTAAAGAAAAAATGGGGTGGCACGGTGGTGGGCTCCCCGTACTCGGCCTATGCCAGGGGTGTGCTGATCTGGGTGGCCCCGCATGTCCCACTCAGAATTGTACGAGAGGAGGTAGACATGGAGGGTAGGCTGGCAATACTGAGGGCACTGATTGAGAACAGAGGACTGAGTATTATTAATACATATGCCCCCAACCAGAATACTGCTATATACTTCAGGACTTTATGTACACGCCTGGGCCCGTGCGCAGAGGAACCGATTATCTGGGGGGGGGGGGGACTTCAACTGTGTTCTTGACCCCAAGATAGATAGGTCCGACAGTAAAGTGGACAGGCCCACCCCGGCGGCTAGGGCTTTACGGGTACTGTTAGACGATTTTGTACTAGAAGATGTCTGGAGATTGAAACACCCCACTGCCTTGCAGTACTCTCATTATTCGGCCCCTCAACAGTTGCATACGAGACTAGACTATTTCTTTGCCACGCCAGAAGTGGCGATAGCAACTACTCAGATTGAATACAGAGCGAAGGTCCTGTCGGACCATTCGCCCTTGGTGATGGCCTGGCAATATGGCCGCCCCAGAGGGCGGATACCAACATGGCGCCTTCGGGCGGAGGCGCTCAGAGACCCGGTCTTCAGAGAGGATATTAGAGAGGCGATTATAAGGTACTTTGAGGAGAACACGGGCAGTGTAGATTCGGCTAGTACACTTTGGGAGGCCTTCAAGGTGGTATTGAGGGGCGATGCTATTTCCAAATCAAAGGGCCTTCAGGGGGGGGGGTTCTAGCTGAGCTAGAGAAAGTGGAGAAAGAATTGGAGCGTGAATGTACCAGAGCGGGGGGGGGGACACGGACCTAGTACTCGAATTACAGCAACGATGCTCGGAGCTTTGTGACCTCAACTACAGGAAATACGTGGAGAGGCAGCATGCAGGCGGTGACAAAACTGGTCGCCTACTGGCATGGCTTTATAAGAGGGAAACCCCTAGGACCCCGATCATGATGATAGAAAGGGAAAATGGGGAGGAGGCTCACACTCAGGAAGAGGTTAACGCTGCTTTCTTAGATTATTATAAAGCGCTGTATGAGGACAAAGGGGAAGACAATCTGGATAAAATCAGGGACACACTGGGAGATATGGAATTGCCTAGAATTAGTGCAGAGGAAAGGGAGGAGTTAGATGGTCCCATTACGCTAGATGAACTGGAAGAGGTGGTAAAACGGCTGCCTACTTGCAAGACCCCGGGCACTGATGGACTCCCGAGTGAGTTCTACAAAACATATAGCGCAGAGATACTCCCCCCTATGCTGGAGATGTATAATGAATCATTTGAGGGAGGCCGATTGCCGGACACGCTCAGAGAGGCGCTGATCGTGCCGCTACCCAAGCCTAACAAGCCGAGACAACACTGTGGGTCGTACAGACCGCTGTCGATGTTGAACCAAGACAGTAAGATCCTGACAGCGGTCCTGGCGGACAGGCTACGCAAGGTCATCGGCAGACTGATACACTCGGATCAGACAGGTTATGTCCCTGGCAGGAATATAACCCATAATCATAGGCGGCTCCACCCGGTGATCGAAGAAGGGAACAGAAGAGATGAGGAAATGGCAGTGATCTCCTTAGACGCAGTCAAGGCATTTGATTCGGTGAGGTGGCCGTGGCTGTTCGCGGTCCTGGGGGAATACGGGTTCGGGCCAGGCTATATCAGATGGGCGAGGCTGCTATATAGCCAGCCAACGGCTAGGGTGCGCACGGGATCGGTGATTTCCGATAAGTGGCGCCTAGGTAGGGGTACTAGGCAGGGATGTCCTTGGTCCCCGATGTTATACATATTGGCCCTGGAACCCTTAGCGGTATATCTTAGACAGCAATATGACCTGGTGGGCATCGAGGTGGGAGGAGAGAGCCACTTGATATCCCTATATGCCGATGACTTGCTGCTGTACCTAAAATATCCGGAGGAGAACCTCCAGTATGTTTTGGAGGTCATGCAGAAGTATGCCGAATTGTCCGGCATAGCGGTTAATCCCGGCAAGTCGAGCATGTTCCCCCTAGGGTATTATTCGAGGGTCCCCACGGAACGCTTACCGGTATTACCCGTGCCTTGGGCAACCGAGTCCTTCCGATACCTCGGAATAGACATATATCATACTGTGGTAAACGAACATCTGCACAATACTGCAGTTGCTGTGGATAAAATCCGTGCGTCCATGCGATTTTGGGAGAAGCTGCTGCTGGCGATGAAAGGGCGGGGGGCGTTGCTTAAAATGGTTGTCCTGCCTAGACTGTTGCATTTCTTCAACAACATACCATACTTAATACCTAGGAAGTTCTTTACCAAACTCGACAGTATGTGCAGGGACTTCCTATGGCACGGCACTCGCAACCGAGTGGCACTGTGGAAGCTGCAAAACTTTTACGATAAAGGAGGGAACAAATTACCACATTTTGAGGCCTATTATGTAGCGACCAATTGCAATATGTTACACAGTGGCTCTCTGATGAGGAATCTCACGAGTCTAGGTCGGTTGGGACAGATTGCACCCCGTTTTATTTGAAGGAGATCATCTGGGTCCCTAGACAGGACTTAAATCTTCGCCCTGGCATGCTGTTACTTGGGTGGAGAATGTGGCGTAGAGCATGTCGGCTACTGGAAAGCCCGGACCCGTGTTCGCCGCAAGTGCCACTGGTCGCCTTGACTGCGGGGGATAGCCAACTTAGGAAAATTATCAGAATATACTGGGAATCGGTTGGGTTGGCCACGTTAGGAGATATATGGCAGGATGGGGCCATCAAGGATTTTGCAGACCTAGAAGAGGAGACTGGGTTACATGGGGGCCAATACGTTACATACCTCAGGTTGGTACGGATTATCCGAAAATCTTGGCCTGAGACGGTGTTAGCGGAGGATCCGGACGCCCTGATTGACACGATATATGATATATCAGAGGGCGGACACAAGATTTCCAGATTGTATGAGGTGGTGATGTCCCGGGTGGGAAAGGACCTGATGGATTTGAGACTAGAATGGGAAACGGAGGTGGGGACTCAGATGACTGATGGGATGTGGGAACGGGCTATGGGATATCATAAAAAAGTGTCCAGAAATGCTAGATTACAGCAAATCCAACTATATATCACGCACAGAGCGTACATGACCCCCAAAAGGATAGCTAAGTTTGCGAACACAGGCAGACAAGCATGTCCGAAATGTAACGAGGAGGACGCGGACATGACGCATATGTTCTGGTCCTGCCCAGTAATCGAAGTCTTCTGGGGAGAAGTGTCACAGAAGTTAGCAGACAAAGGGGTCCCGATAAGCATTGACACGGCCTGGGCTTGCCTCCTAGGGGGGTTCCCCAGACCGAAGAACACCAGACATCTGGGGAAGCTGAGAGACCTAGCGTATATACTCGCTAAGAAGAGGATAGCCATGAACTGGAAGCAACGCTACAAACCCAGGATAGAGATGTGGTGGAGGGATCTGCAAAAATGGGCGGAAGCTGAAACCATGGTCTGGCAAGAGGCATGCAGTAAATGCGGGGAGGAGGATATGGGCAACCTAGTAGCCTGGAGGTTGTTAGTTACTGGTCTGTTTGGGGTGCAGGGCCACTCCAGATCGATACAGAACTACCCTGTCGATAAGCTCTTGGGGGGGAGGGGGGGAGTGCAGTGTTGTGTTTTCTTAAGAGTCAATTGTCCTATTGTACATAATGCCACAAGATTGTTTTGTACTGTTTTCATTTAAAATAAAATAAAAATATATTTAAAAAAAAAAAAAGTTTTGAATCCTTTGAAAGCCTTCCCTATAGTGCCAATAAGATACAAACTGGAGCTTCAATCACTACAGTCAGTGGTTTTATGGAAGTGTTTAAGCCTCTACAGAAAATGTATACTGGATAAAGTAGGGCTACCTTTTGAGATCCTAAAAAGAGAGAAGACTGATTCCTGGGTGAATGGAACGAAAGGGGTTTATGGTGGATGAAGGAGCTGGAAATACCTACTGAGCCGTTAAAATACAACCCGGAGTGGGCGTAAAAAAAGGAAATTACGCCTACAAGACTGGATTGACACATAGGAAAAAAGAGCAAGATATGAAATGGCTCTTGATCTTACCCATGAAAGTAGAACGATTAATCAACTACCACTATAGTGGAGGAAATTCCCATGTTCGAAAGTGAGAGCTATTCAGGAGATCAAGACAAAATACTTTACCAACAAGAGAAATTATGGTCCTAAGGAAACAATTGATCTAAAAGGAGGTACATTGCAGATTCTATGGAACGGAGAAACAAGTGGAGTCAATTAAACACTTGATGATGGAATGCCCGGAAGTGGAACATACACAATCTAAATACATGAAGAGAGAAGGACAAAAAAGGAGTGGTGGAATATATATCTCATAGTAATTATAATTGGTTATTTATAATGCGCTTAATACCCAGAGGTTTCGAAGTGCGGACCCGGGGATCGAACCTGTGTTGCACCGCATTGTCTTGCTACGAAGGCGAGCGCGTTGCCCCAGAGCTATCCTCCCAAGACATTGGAGAGAAAAACTCACTAATATTAGCAGTTATGAAATATGTTAAAGATTTTAGAGAGAAGGGAGGGTACAATGCGATAGTCATGTGATAGAAGATGGTGAGACATGAATGTTAAAGGATATTTGTACCACACACTATCACCACCGGAGTGGTCCCCTGGCGCCTCTGAAAAAGGGAGGGGGGGGGTGAGTTAGTGGGAATGAGCTGGAAAAGTGCAAGATAGCAGTGATGTGCTGTTGGCAGCCTCAGCCCGGTGGGTCCGTTGGCTGGGCTTGGGCTGTTTTTCAGTTGGTAGTCGTGTGCTGTTGTGCAAGTCTATGTGTGGTTTGTTTTGTTGTTGCAGTGTAGTGAAGTTTGTGCGGTTTCTGCATTTAAGGCTTGTGGTTGTGTTTGGTTTGAGAGGTGTATGCAGAGGAGTGAAATTGTTAGTGGGTTGGTTATTGATTCATGATTGCACGCTTGGTCTAGGTTTGGCAGGAGAGTCGTATATCATTGAATAACATCTCTAGATGCGACCGAGGCTACGTTGAAGATTCCAACTAAGTGCGGCATTTGCTGACATTTACAATTCTATCTAGAGTTGGCGTATGCTAACGATCATTACTCCTGTCAAAGGTGACATAGGCTGATCTTGACCGTTCTCTATAGGTTAGTAAACATTGGCACTAGTTAACGTTGGCTGTGCAGACCTATCTATGATATACAAAGCGCTATACAAATGTCAAGCATCATAACATAACACTATGTTAGTGCATAGTGTAGTTCAATATTTTTGATAGTCAACGTTATGGAGGGGTAGGTAGAGTGGCGAGGGCTTTCTGGAGTAGAGCGATTGCTCTTACCCCCACCCATGCCATACTTACAGTTTCTGTTAGTGTCTGTTAGCTGCTGGCTTTCTTTGCTTCCCCTGCAGACACCGGCAGACATCTTGGAATCGCCAGTGCGGGAGCCGCCCTTTGCCTTAGGACACTTAGCCGCAGGGCTGCCAGGCAGAGGGCTGCCTTGGTTGGGTCAATTAAGACCAGACAATCAGTCAATCGCAGGGGAGGGAGAGGAAGGGGAAGCCACAGGGAACAGGATCGGAGCAGGTCGAGGGCGGGGGGGGGGGGGGTCTGAGGCTGCATGGTGCAGGGAATGGGGTAGTGGGTCCCTGCAGCTCACCTGGGCTCGCCATGCTGGTAATGGCGTTCTCCCAGGTGAAGCTGCAGGCCCAGGCACACAGCATGGCCCGAATGGCCAATCACAGGGGAGGGAGGTCTGGGAGGTGGGCGAAGAGAAGGGAAGCCACGGGGAACGGAGCAGGTCGAAGGGGTCGGGAGCGGTCCGAGGCCGCATGGTGCAGGGAATGGGGTAGTGGGTCCCTGCAGCTCACCTGGGGTCATCGTGCTGGTAATGGCGTTTTCCCAGGTGAAGCTGCAGGCCTAGGCACACAGCATGGCCCGAATGGCCAATCACAGGGGAGGGGGGTCTGGGAGGTGGGCGAAGGGAAAGGAAGCCATGGGGAACGGAGCAGGTCGAGGGGGTGGGGCTGGGGGGGGGGGGGGTGTCCCAGACTGCATGGTACAGGAAATGGGGTAGTGGGTCCCTGCAGCTCACCTGAGGTCACTGTGCTGGTCTGGCTTTCACCATGCATTCTGGTAACCATAAAAATGGTAAACATTTTAAAAAAGCTTAACTGGGCAAAGTAAGAAAACTCAGCAAACTTCCTATGTCCAATTCAATAGCGCCCTCGCTCGAGATCTTTTGCACAAAGATGGTCGGCGGCACAGTTCCCATGCTTTTGCCCCATTTTAGAACCTTCCGAGTGAAACCATCGGGAAGGGATTTTCCTCCTCAGGCGACGCCACTGGGGCAGATTTACTTTTGACGTTGCCCCTGTAAAAGTGGCCAGACTATCACACCGGATGGAAAAGCCGCACTAACCCCTATTGAGGCTAGGCCAAAAGCCTGGAAAGATTGACGAAGTAGAGGATGCCGGTCTGGGGAGCGTCCTTTGGGGTAAAAATTCTTCATCTGAAGATCATAAGATCTTGCTTGTCACCTCAGGGATTGATTTTATGTGAAAGTTTGCACAACCTTCTACCTCTTCTTTTTGCTTTTTAATATTTTAATATGAGGATTAATTGGAGTAATTCCGAGGTGTTATGAAAAAGAAAAGAACATTTGAGATTTGTTGCTTATGAAAGGTTTATTATAAACAAGATCATAATATAAAAATAAATATATCTTTACCTGTTTTTGTTGCTACGTAAAAGAGGTTCCCCGTTTTTTTTTTTGTGGGTAGCTTGTTGCAACAATCCATAAAGGATTCAATGTTCCCCCAGGAGATCTGAGAGTCTATCAGCAAACCATAGAGTTCCTTGTGGATGTCCTGTGTATCTAGTTCATCCTCTGATTCTGCAAGTCCTGTGGCACCCTTCCTATGCATGGCAGAAGATAAAGTACAGTTCCCTTCTACAGATGTGTGTGTTTTTTTACTTAGTGTCTGTGTTGTATGTTTTTTGTGTTTTCCTTGACTGAACAACTTTCGGAGTCCATTTTTTTATGCCAGACTTCCATATTTCGACTTCTATTGTTTTCTGTCTGGGTTTCGATGAAACCATCGACATCTCTGACCCTTTATGTTTTGGTGTGTCCGGTCGACAGCCTTGTTTTAGGCGTCGCTCAAGTTTCTGCCATCTTTGTTTCTGATGTAGCAGTGGAGACATTAGACGAATGAGTGTCTGTGTCCGTCCGGTCTTTTGGGTTTGGTATATTGTGGTAATATAGGTGTAGAGGAGCACTCCTGTTTCAATCTGGTTTGCGTTGAATGCTCAAGAAAGTTATACTGTTTCTGAATACAAACTCATGTGCTAACAGACTGATTCAGGGCTACAGAATCAAATCTAAACAGA
The DNA here is from genome assembly GCF_040938575.1 of Ambystoma mexicanum. Taxonomy (NCBI): domain Eukaryota; kingdom Metazoa; phylum Chordata; class Amphibia; order Caudata; family Ambystomatidae; genus Ambystoma; species Ambystoma mexicanum. The sequence goes on from NC_090921.1 coordinate 1,035,531,964, forward strand.
CAAAATAAACAGGGTCGCTCCACACCGGAGTGACCTATTCTCCGTGCACACTCTTATGCATATAACTATGCAAATTAAATCTTACTTTTCAATTATGATGTACTCGTCAATGGTTAGGAATTTAAATTTTTAATATTTCAAAATAAAGTGAATTCCCAAAACGGAATTTATATCTTTATCGCAATTAATTTAGCATTGCAGGTTATTGTGTACATAACTTCATTGCTTACATAAACAAACAATTCTTTCAAGTGACTAAATTGACCGGACAAGTGTGGAAGGTGTTTGGAAGAACACTGGATTTTTTGTATCAGTGAAACTGAAGGTCAGAGGTATTTTCAATTAACATTTTTGAGAAGCACGTAATAAGTATTCTGAAACACTGAGTGAACAATGACACCGACTAGAATTTTTCTCTACTTAAATTACAGAAATTGATTTATTGGAACTTGTGAATATCGCACCTGATGAAGGGCTAGAATAGCCCGAAACGCGTTGTGCATTAAAAATCAACACAAAGGCAATCAAATTGAAAGAAAGGAAGCCACATATTTGGACTACCCCCATCTGTAAAAGACAGGGAATAGGAAATTGTGGACTAATTATGTAAATTTGAGTGGCTAATTCTATCATCACATTTGGTATGCATGTGTAAAGAATCACACTGGGAAATTTGACAAAGGATCGAAAGGACCTCCTGCTTTGAAGGGTAGTGAGAGATCTAGCTGTGCCCGAGTCAGCCTTCATGGCTTTAAGGGCTTCATCTATTTTATCGCCAAATAGATTCTCCCCTTTACACGGCAGATTGATGACATTGTGTTGCACTTCCTGTCAAAAGTCTGTAACTTAGCCATGCCTGGTGCCTAAGGACCACCAAGTTGCCGACCTGGTAAAACCCAGTTTCAGCAAGGTCTGCAGCGATGTTGATGCTGTGATTGGATGCTTCTTCTCCTTCGCGCACCAGCATCATAGCCTCCCTTCTCTGCTGTTCTGACAAGTGTTCCAATAAAAGGTGCCAGATGGTGCCACATTTCTCGATCATATCGAGCAACTACTGACAGGGCATTGGCTGTTTTAACAGTGTTCGCCCCAATGGTGAGAACCTGCTTTCCAAAAGGCAACCATCTTGCAATTTGAGTTGTCCGGCGGAGTGGCACACTTATGCTGTCTTAGAGCCTTGAGGCTTGCTGCCGCTGAGACCACTGACTCGGCAGCAGGTTGCGAAGTGAGGCATTTCGGAGTAGTATCTGGAGCCTTAAACTTCTTCTCCAATCTTCCTTTCACCGCAGGCTCCATAAAAGGATGTTTCATGGTACGGAGACCCTTCTGCCACACATGATCCAGAATGGGTATGGAAAAATGTGCCTTCCTCCGCTTACCCATATGGTCTAGAGGAAACAATCATCATGGAGTGAAAAGCTCTGATATCGTCCAGGGGTGAAGGCTGAGCCAGGCTACCAGGTGCATCTTGGTCTGGATCTGTGTCCCATGTGTCGGCTCTCCTTGGGAAGGAAGAGGCAGTGGAGGTTGTATCCTTTGGATCAGTGTCCTGGTCTTTGTCAACCAATTCACCTTCCTCTTGTTCCCCCCTTCGTGGACTGAATGTACGTAGAGGTCTAGGAGGGGTTTGCATCCTAGGGTTTGTGTCATGGTCTCAAGAGGGATCTGTTGCATCCCTTCATTGAGGGGATAGTGTGCCGATCTCCATATGAATGAACTGTTTGAGCTTGAGGAAGAGGAAGTCTGGCGTCAAGCTGACCTAAACGAGAGTGCAGTAAGGACTGGCATAGAAAGCATAAACTGAGGATTTATAAAGGGAGTATTGTGTAAGCATACCCCTATTCCTCCAAATGTTGATGGTATAGTAGGTGTCTGAGACCTTACAGGCGCGTCTACCACTCGAGATGGTCCCTGGATAGGAGGATCAGAAGTTTGTTCTTCAGGATACGAATCAAACACTGTGGCATTCATTTGGCAGAGGTTCAAAATCTGACGTAATCTCATGCTGCAGAATGTCTTCTGGCATGATAACTGGGTATTCAATTGGAGACATTCCAGGGTAGGCTGGTCACGCTGCATCGTGGTCCTAGATGGGGTTTTTAAAATACCCTTCGGGGACAATAAGTTGCCTTCTGTATGTAATTCTGAAACTTCTAACATGGTGGACGAAGGACGTGTCCGTTTTTCAGCAGGTGCTCGTCGTTTAAGTGGGCGTCCACTGGAGACGAGCCGTAGACCGCGACGAAGATGCCGTTTTGGTTGATGCCGTCGTTGATGGTGTTGACATCAGCTTCGACAACGATTTGGACGTTGACTGGTGTCTTGAGGATGACTTAAGGCCAGACGGGGTATCTCAGATTCCGACGAGTGGTGAATTGTTGATGCTAGTCGAGGTAGACTTTTTCAACAATGAGGTTAAAGAGGATGTCGTAGTCGGTTTGGTTTTATGTTTGTCCGTCAACAGATTTCCTGGATGGATCCGCAGATTTTGAGGATGGGCGCGAGCCCTTCTCTCTAAGTTTTTCCAACTGCGACCTCGACGATGTACCCTTGGAGGAGTGTTTGGATCCTGAATGGGACTTTTCACCACTGGACAGTGGTTTCTTTACAGGCAACGAGTGTTTGGCCTTATCGTGCTCCGAAGACTATTTTGCCTCACCTGGCTCCTCGGATCTGAACATCTGTCTTGACGCTGACCTCCTGTCAGAGGGAGTTGTTTGCTCTCCCACTCCGTGACGAGCCAACCAGAGATGTCGGATAGGGTACTTCATTGAGCCAGCAGATAAGGTGCCGGTTCCTGTCCTTCAGGGTCTTGTTAGAGAACCCTTGGCAGATGTCACATCCGTGTGCCTGTGCCCCTCGTCAACATTTTTTAGGCTGCAGGTCTTGCATGGCCTAAATAAAGCCTTTTTAGGTCCTGACGTTTCCATGTTGGAACTAGAAATCGATGTATTTCGACGTTGGTTGTTCCAAAAGGCGAAATTTGAAGAAAAAAGATGTTCGAAGAAATTTATTTTCTCTCAGGAGAGAAATGTGCGGAATCCCAACAGCTCGGAAGGCGGTTGAAATCTGAGGGGAAGCTGCTGGGGCAGAGTTATACACTCAACGTCCCAATGGTGGGTACTAATAACACTGACAATGTCGTCGATGGAACACTCAAGGTGTCAATTCTTTCCACAGGAATATGACTAAGTCAAAGTTACAGGGGTTTCTCAGTCTGACGACGGGGAATATTCACAGCATGTGAATCCATGAAAGATCCAATGCTGGAGAAATATGCAATACTCCACACCAACCATTAGATGCTAACCTATGCAAAGCATATGAATCTAGGCAGATTCACAATCTCCAGAAAAAATGATAAAGGCACAGCAACACTTTGCAAATTAAGCTTAAGGAGTCCAACCACAAGGTTGAGTTAAGTAACCAGGTTTGGCAACTTGTGGCAGGGGAAAGGGGTGATCAGAAATGTTACACAACTTTTCCCATAGGATTCAATGTGGCTACACTTGCAGGTTTCAAGTGACAGAAGAAGACCGCTACCAATCCCAAGTGTGTAGGGGACCCCAGACATGATTCCTGCGCCCAGATTCCTTGAAAAGTAAGGCAAAGGTAGCTTCATGGTAGGACGTTATGCACTATTGGATTGAATGGCATAGAAAAGTGGTGCAGCCCAGTTCCTCTAACTCTGACAAATAAGGCCAACACATTTGAAGTCATTGGGGAGGACTGTTCACTGTTATGAGACCTCAGGTCAAGGATACATAGGTGTCTTTGTATTGTCAGGTAGGTCTGGCAAATCTACAGTTCCAGTCGCTGTTTGTGACCTCACAGTTAGGAGTACCACCAGGACTTCAGGCTTACAATGATGAAGGAACTCTGCTTTGGTACCCACTATGATGAGAACTATTCAATGTAGCAGACATTGGAAGCTGTCTGTGTCACAGTAAGGGTCTAAGGATGAGCAAAGAATTGTAGATCCAGAATATCCACTCTTCGTGGTGGCGAGAGAGCAACAGAGCCCAAGAGTCAGTGTCACTCAAGTTCACGCAGCAAGTTGCACAACATTGGATTCTGCAGGAAAATCTATGACACAAGTCCCCACTCAGGCTGACATAAGGTCCACAGCTTTCAGGAGCTTGGAGAGGACGCCTAACAGCGTGCAGGACTGTGAGCAGCTTGTGCGCTCCAGTTGAGGGGATTGGGTCCCTTTGAGGACCGAGAGCAGGGGTGGTTTTGGGGGTGTGGGGGGGGCAGACTTGTTCCAGTAGCAGCTTCCTGGTTCTAGGTTCCAAGTACCATTGTTTTGACTTAAGAATGACTCCATATGCCCCCCGGTATATAGAAATCTGGGCTGAGGGTGACCCGAGCACACCCATCAGAGGACTTGCAACAGTCACACTATGAGGGGCCTATTGAAATCACAGATAGCCAGCTCAGCTACAGTAGGGACATTGCCCAGGTTTGGATGTGGATTACAGTGTCGAGGACTACCTGCCCAGTCCAAAAGCACACAAAGACCTCTTCCCAGGCTCTGGCCAAAGCAAGCAAAGACTGGCCATATCCATTTCCTACCACTACCCAGGAGCAAAACAGCCAACAAAAGCAGGTAACAAAGTAGAGCTTAAACAACTACAGCCATTTAGCCAATAAACTGTTCAATGGCTACATTAAAGTAAAAAAGAATAAGAGGTTCACCGGAGTGCACCCAGAAAGTCAAAAGAAGTTACTACTGCCCCCAGGCAGTCAGGGCTGCACTGGTTATGGGAAAACTACCTTTAAAGTAAAAAGAAAGGGTGAACAAGGTTCCTCTGCACTACCATCCATAAGTGCACTAGTAGTGATTCACAATAGACATTAATGGCATTAAGGACTCACCAGTGCCCCCCAAAACAAAAGGAGTTCAGCTAGGGAGACATGTTGAAAAATAGCTCCTTCAACAAAAACAGGTCAGGATCACTAAAACAGCCAACAGATATATTGGGGGTCTCACTGAAAGCAGTGGGGAAGTTTAAAAAGGATAAATTCCTCCTAACTGCCTTTGGTTTGTCCCCCCGTTTACCCTACCATGCTCATCTTCAGAACTGGAGAAGATCTTTTAGCCCAGTCTGTTGCTAACCTCCTTGTTCCCAGCCTCAAGTTTACCCTCTCTTCATGCTCCCACACTACGGGCAAGCTTGCGTCTAAAAATTCACAATGATTCTTCGTTTCACCCCTTTCCTAAATCTCCGTAGCCTCTTATGATCCATTACTAATATCTCATTATGATGCAGGTCTATTTCTCACTCACTTTACTTAAATTGTACTATTTGGTAAAAAACTTTAAAGCACTTGGCAAAAGCACTCAAATGAAGTTAAATTAAATAAAAATTAAATGCAAGCTGAATTGGTGGCTGCAACAAACTGTGGAAGGTTTGTGTAGGTGGCCTCTTGGAATAACAATGGCGAGGGGCTATGATGGCAACTCAAAAATGATCTACGTGGACACCAAGAGGAAGAACAATACTGGCTGGGACTTTTGAGTGGCAGGATGTCCTTAAACCTATATGCAATGGTGACCATGAGACTTCGATGAATGGCTCATTCAGCAAAGGCAATTTCTACTCCTTAAGATGTGTGATGAGGCATTAGCCCCAAAGAAAATTCTCATCCACCAATCAAAGTGACGGGCAATAGGAGGATGAAGATTGCCTCAGTAATTACAGTTCAATGCTGAAGTCTTCCCTGCTATCAGATAAGGTTACAAAATTACGTGAAATAACTTACCAGTAGCCAGTGCTCCAGATAAGATTTTCAAGTCGGAGTATTTTACTCCCCATTTTTAATATGAGGGTCAATTTTATTGTGTGGGGAGTAAAAATGTAAGTCCATTTACTAATGGGAGTATTTTAGAAGCGATTAACTGGAAACTGGAAATGTTTTTGTAATAATTATTCCTTTTCACCTAGTTAATAATACACATTAAAAAAGAAACAGGTTTACTTGTTCCAATGAGGCAGTAATAGTAGTTTCTTCCTGTAGTACTATGAACTACTGGTTAAAACATATTTACAGAGCTTTGTGGGTGAAAGCAGGAGCACAAGGTCCTAGGTGTCAATTTCCTATTTTTTGTTGGGAGTATTTTTACTCCCATTTTTAGTTTTGGGGCGTATTTGCCTGTTTTTAGGGAGTAAAAGTGGTCGACACATCCATTATCTGTAGGGCTGCCAGTAACAAGACATTAAATGGCAGTATTGAACTGACAGTTGCATATGAATTCCCTGACCCACAGTGTTCATTCCACAACACTTGCATGCTCTAAAGACATTTCCCGTGCAGCACAGAGGACACAAAGAAAGAGGCCTTACTATTGTAGCTTGCAAATCAGAGCATACGGCATGATAAAAGGACAAACTATCAGAACAATGCGTTCTCCTACTATTAAAAATGAGGAACAGAGTAATCAAATGTTCTCTTAAACAGTCCCTTTACAGGGGGGCAGAAAAGGACTATGAAAGCAGCTCTTTGGGGTGTGTCTTAGCTGGCAAGCACGGACTGGGAGCAGTGCCTGGACTATACACCTATTTTCAGGCAAAAGGGGTTTTAAAATTCAATGTTGGTTTCACGTGTAAATATTTTGTTTTGGGGGTCCTCACCCGGAGATGGGACTCAAAAAATACCAACAATAGGGAGAACACATTCTAGCCTTGCTCTCCAGCTCAGAAAAGTATTAAACAACGGATGCAGAAAGCGGATGAATATAAACATAGGCAAAGTAGCGAAACAAAGCAACTGTTCTTTACAATGCAACATGTGCTTGCTTACCTGTGGACACTTTGCAGCTTGTCCTCGCAGCCATCTGTCAATACAAGTGAAACCAAAAAGGTGCCCACAGCGCAGGGCTGACAGGCGGTGCTCCCCAGCACTGGTCCAGGTCTCGAAGCAGATGGCACAGGTGTCCCCCTCATCCTCCTCTACGACAGGGGTGATAGTAGGGAGTAGGTCCACCCTCTTCAGTGGGGTCAGCTGAAAGATTTAGATAGTTTAGTTTGAAAATATGATGGAAAGTCACATCAATCGTAAAATTAGAAATATAAAGTAACATGTGATGTGAAAAGATGGCTCTAGAAGGCAGGCTCTAGCAGCATACCAGAACACCACTCCTTGCCTTGTAGAGAGAAACATGTGCCCAATGTGCACACACTAAGACATTACCTTCACAGTGCCATCTGCATTTTGTTCAAATGGAAGCCTAGCATGCTCCCGACGCGGGGTTCAGATAACCCAAATATTGCATCCTGCATGCTTCTTCTACAACATCCCGGTCACGATTAACGTTGACACGGAAACAAGAGTTGGATAGTTTATTTTTGGCAACAGCATTTTCCAGTTCCTGAAGTGGTGGTCTATCGGCCAAGGCTTCTCAACCCTTTCATAGGGACGACTCCATTTTTCTTTAGCAACCCAGGTTTGACAGAGCTGGGACCACTTCCACCTCCAGGCTTAAAGTTAGTTATTGGAGGTCAACCCATCAGGAGAGTTCACCATAGACACTTCCCTCACCCCCTAACTCCATAATCATCTACAGATGCCTTCAAACACTATGCAACAATGTATGTGAACTTCAGATACCCTCACACCTGCATTTAACATTTTTGGAGACTATAGGCAAAAGCAAATATACAAAAAACTAAACACCATGATGTACTTAAGGAAATAAAACCTATGCAAGGAAACCTCAGGCCTATTAGATGTACATGCCACGAAATTCCTCCAAAACAAAAGAATGTTCAGGTTTAATTACATAAGAACGACCAATATATGGATTAGTAATATTAGACAAAGAAATGACTGACCAAATGTATCAGTCATCGGTAACAATACCAGTTTCTATAGATCAGTGGCATTGCAAGAGATTACTTTCTCGTAAACCTCAAAGTAGAGTAACCCTGCAGAACCACCATGCAACCACCCTCCCCCCATAGATGTTCTTCTTAAAGCGGATCACAAACAATACATTCCAGGAAGTTTTGCTTACCTGTTTGGGCTGAACATCGGGTGGTGTAGCAATGCTTTCCGGCTGTGCAGAGGATGCAGTAAAGTCTCCTGCTGGATCAGTCCTCACCTCCACCAGAGCTGGCAAAAAACCATACAAAACTGGATTGAATACAGCAGTATTCATTAACTGACAGCTCCGGGATCTCTTCAAGCACGTGTAAGGCAGCTCCAGCTCCACTAACCAGACAATACTATACTGTACATTGGATGGCTGGCCTTTAATTAACAGCATATCGACAGCCTTCGATTTGCCTTTCAGAGCACATCTTTGTAGGCAAACAATATTCTAAAATGCCTGTAACCCCGTAGAAACAAAGTCCAACTTTCAACTGCATGTTTTTCATGGTTCAACAATTTCGGCCCTTCTGAGGGCGAATTCCTTTCACAGTGGGCCCGTAAGACTCCACACTGGAGGGAGGGGGAGAGGAATGAGAAAAGGGTTGGAGGGGGAAAGAAATTCTCTCACCATCCAGGTTCAGTCGCTCGAGGATAGTAAAAGACTGGTTAACTTTAATGAACAAGGGAAAACACTGCAGCAAACCAGACAATGGGTTATTGGTTTTCCCTGGCAGCTCTGCCAAGGAAAATCACTATGAAAGCCTGCACAGCCCAGGGGAATACATTTTATCAGTTTCTCCCTCGGCCAGGAGAAATAAAAACACAGGCAAGGTTAAAACGTATCAAGGGTTGCTCTCCTGCTCCGTTAACATTGCAGGAGGGAATTAACATACAGTGGGCGAAACTAAACAATCGCATAACCAAGCTTACCAGAAGATTTCTTTATAAGAATATGACATGCTGGCCACAGAGGTATACAAAGGAGCAAGCAGCCTCAGGCAATCATTGTCAAAGGAAAATTCCAACATGGTGGCCGACTCTTCTATAGATTTAGGCCAACCCACCAAAAAAACACCTTACCAGAAGTACAGAGCCAATGAAGTGACAGCACAACATCTCACACAGCTGCAGGTTATCACCCTAATGGGGAGGGGCAGCCACTCTTTAAAAATGAACCGACCCAGTTACATTCATCGCAGGGCACGCCCCCTTCTGGCCCACAGACTATTACATCAGTTCCTGGGCGAACGCCCAGGCAAAGTGCAGGCAGGTCTGGATGCAGCGGTCAGCTGATGGACGCAGTCTACGGTTTACTATATTTCTCGCTTACCTATTTTTTGTTCATGTCTTTTTAGTCCATGACGGCTGACTTTCTCGTTTGCAGCATGCCCATCTCGCACATTAGCTGGTGCTACCGTTGCACTCCAACTTAGTGCCGACAGCATCATTACTTCTTTGCTCAGATATTGGTTTTATTCAGACACCTGTTGCTATGCCTTGTCCTATTTCCATACACTGGACTTCTCAATAATTCTCCCCTTTAGCTTCCAGTAATTATGCTAATCTTATTTATCCGGTTTCTGTTCCCCATATTTCTTGCACTAATGTTGCTCTCCAGAAGGCTCGGTCTCTCATTGATTTAAAAAAAACAAAAAAAACACACAAACACAAATATCACATTCTACCCTTGACATGTTTCGGCGTTTTAATACACATTTCATGTGCATTACTGAGACTTGGCTCTCTTCTTTCAGCACTGAGATTCCTGCCTCTCTGTGTACATTAGATACAGGCTGAGGGTAGGTAATGAAGCCTTCATGGGAAAAGGCGTGGATTGATTCGACATCAATGACGTTGAAGGTTTTGGCAACAGTGGCGTCAATTGTTTCCACAATGATGGCGTTGATGGTTTTGATGCAAATGGCATCAATGTCCTTGACGACTTTGGCATCGGACCCCTTGAAGGGCTCAAACCGTGACTCGATAGAGTCTTCAACGACTTTCCGCCGAGACATCGATGATTCTCATGGAGTTTCTGGCTTGCGTCCCGGGCTCGAGGGATTTTGCCTTCGCCCTTTCCTTGCTGGCTTTAACAGGCGCGATAGGAGCATGGCTTTTAACCTTCTCTTTCAAGGGGGCCAGGGCCTCCTTCTTGAATATCTTTAACATTTCTTGTCTGAATGACTCCTACTCAGCAGGAGTGGATGATTTGGTTGGGCATGTAATACTTCTTTCAGTAGTTGAATCGGATGAGGACGTGTAAGGTGATCTATGTTGCCTTTCCTTCGTCCTCTTTAATGAAAATGAAGAGTGGTGGGATCAACTCCTGCATCGAAAGCGCTTTTTGGACTTCTTCCTTCGAGAAGAGTCGCCTCTCGCCACGTCTGATGAGGGCTTTTTCAATGGAATCAAAAGGGGATTTACTGGGGGGCCTACCCGCAGCCAATTTCCCCTTTTTTCTCTTTCAAAGCCTTACCTGTCAGACTGACAGGACCCACAGTCTGCCGCCTGATGCTGCACGCCCAGGCACCACAGACACACTTGATGAGGATCCGTGAGAGATATCTTAGAATCGCAATCGTGGCATTCTTCGAACCCGGTCTTCGGTGGTCGATGGTGTCAAAGACAAGGCCATAGTTATTTGAAAATATTGCAGTTTCACTAGAAACTAAGCGCACCGTAACTTCTTGAAGCGTGCTACATGTACCAGTGATGACATCGATCTCAAGACAGAGGCCCTCGAGGGACATTGAGTCGACCACATCGATGCAGAGCACTTTCTACTGGATAAAAACAATTCCAAAGCAGCTAAACTGGAGAGAATATCGATTTAAAGATGAGGAATAGGTGGGAGGACACAATCCATTTGAAAATCACAATCGACAGTTGACATGGTTGAGTTTTAATACACACTTCATATGTATTACTGAGAACTGGCTCTTTTATCACTGCGAATCCAGCCTCTGTGTAAATCCGACACTGCCTCCACACACACGCCTCATCTTTTGGGTCGTGGTGGAGGCATCGGTCCCGCTCCATTTTCCATTCATCTTCTCATTCCTTCCCTATTTTTACTTTTGAATATTCTCCTCCTACTTTCTCCAAGCCTTGTGCAGTGATCTTGCTTAATTTATCGTTGTCCCGGTCTTCTTACCACTTTGTGACGATATTGATGCACTACTCCGTGCTGTTTTACCTTGCTCTAATTCTTTCATTGCGATAGGCAATTTTAATCTTCATCTATCCTCTACTCATGCCTCTATTCCATTGTTAGCTATTCTTGATTCTGACCATCCCTCAGCTTTCTCCATTCCTCCATCTCATGTCTGTCTGTGGTGTGTTCATCCAGTTTATTCTTCAGACCATCATCTGCTTTTCTTTTCAATTTTCTTCCCCTATTCCAATTACCCACTCCTTTTCTTCTGCACCTACTTCTCTTTATTTTCATCACAATCTTCGTGTTTTTAATATTCCCCTTTTTCTATTTTCTTGCATTTCTAGTTTTCCATCCTATTCACCTTTTCTTGATCTTCCCATGGATGAGGGCGCTTCGGTGTTCTGCACTTCCCCTTCTTTGTCCCTTGATGCACTATACCCAGTTCCTTCATTTTCTCCCTCTCAAAAGCTCCCCCACCCAAGCCCTGGTTTACTCTCTAGCTTCCCTCTATGCGAAGTGCCCTTTGTTGCCCTTGAGAGGTGTTGGTATAAGTGCCGTTCTAATGCGTATCGCGCATTATTTTCCTCTTACCATACTCTCTGCGAGGAATTACTTTCTTCCAAGCGCAATTTTTCTGATCTCTTGCAATCTTATCTTAACCTTGACATCTTCAACGTCTTTTCAAAACACTCCTTCGTGTTCTTAGTCTCCTAATCATTCTCTTTAATTGACTTTAACTGCTCTTGATTTCTCTACCTACTTTGCTGCTAAAGTGGATACTCTTCATGCATTTATTCCTCTAACTTCCCCTCTTTCGTCTCATTACATCTATGGGTATTTCTTCCTTCTCCCCTATTTCTAACTCGGTTAGCTCTCTGCTCCTCTAGAAGGATCACCCAACTGCTTCCCCTAATGATACTGGACCTTCCACTCATTTAAAAAAATCTATCCTTCTCTTAATTCTTATCTCACTAGTCTCTTTAATATCCCTCTTGTTACCTCTACTTTCCCTCTGTTAGTTAAACATGCTATTATTCTTCCCATTGTGAAAAAAACCTTCTCTAGATCTATCTTTATTCTCTTAACGTCCTATCTCTTCTTCCTCATCTTTCTAAACTATTGGAATGTCTGGTCTATTCTACCCTGCCTACCCTGTCTGCTGCCTTAAACCTAGCACTTGCAAATTGCTGGCTGCATTACCACTGTTTGTTGCCTTTATTATTTATTTATTGTTATTTATCTGCTTCTACTCTGCTTCGCACTTTCCACCTCTCCCCCTTCCATGCACTTTTCCCCCTCTCCCATGCACTTGCGCGTTCACAAGGTCACTGGGCCTAGTAAGATCGCTGTTTTGTTCTCCCCTGTTCCCCTCCCTTGCCTTGTCGCGCTCTGAAACACTTGTGTACGAGCGCAATAGAAATACAATATCAATCAATCAATTCTCAGGTATCTTTTTGTCACCTTCAACTCTATCCTTCCTGGTTTCCAGTCTGGGTTTGGACCCCTTCACTCTACCGAAACTGCTCTCCTCTCTGTGATTCACTGCTTTCAGCTTGCTACTCTAAACACTCTTCTATTCTAATACTTTTGGATCTATCTGCTGCTTTTGATATGATCGATTAAAAACTCCTCCTACAGTCTCTTCTTTTGGGTTCTCGCGCTCTGTATTATCTTGGTTTCAGTCCTAATTACCTAACCGTACTTTATCAGATGCCTCTCCTCTTTCCCATTGTGTCCCACAGGGATCGGTCCTTTGCTTGTCTCCCTTTACACTTCTGCTCTTGCCACTATTTCTTCCTTTGTGTTATCTCATCACTTCTATTCTGAGGATACCCAACTCTTTTGTACTTTTCTTCTTTCACATCTACAATCCACAGACTGTCTTTACGCAATTCAAACCTGGATGTCTGATCATTTCCTTGTTCTCAATGCCTCAAAAACTGAAGTTCTTTTCTTTCCAGCTAGAACTATTCCTCCACAGTCCCCTCAGTTTGTCGCATATCCCACTCTCATCTTCCTATTTCCCTTACTGCCTGTATACTTGGTCTTCATATCCACACTGATCTATCTTTCACTTATATTTCTATCACCTCTTACTGTCAATTTCATCTAACATTCGTAAAGTCAAGACCTTTCCTTTCTTACTTTTAGCGCTACTAAACTTCTGATATCTTCACTCAATTTTCACAGTTATTTTACTGTTCTACATTAACTCTTGAATTCATCTTCAGTACCTGCTCCCTCCTCGCGACTCATTTCTACTTCTCAATCCTCTCTTGGGTGGCCATCTTGCAACCCTTGACTGAAATGTAACTTTCTTTGCATTGTATTCAAGTCTCTTTAAAGCCATGCGCCAATCGATCTTGCATGTCTTGTGTCCTTTTTGTTACGCTCACCAGGTCTCTGCAGAGGCGTTGGGGCACAGTTGCAGCACTCCCTGAACTTGAATCGCCCCTTCAGGCCTCTCCCTCAGTAGAAAAGCTGTAAGCGGTGGTGCGTGGCGATATTGCTCCTGCGTGGAGATAAGTGTGTGAGTGCGCCAATCTGAGATTGTTGTACCTCTCAAACCCTTCACCCCAAAGTACGGTTTCTGTGAGCATACGCCGGCCTATAAAGCTCACCTGCGATTTATGGAAGATAACCTCTCCAACCTGCTACTTCTGGCAGGGGCGCGTCGAATGGGATCTAGTTCCTTCACAGATTGCTGATAAGGATTAGTCCAATCCAGCTACGACTGTGCTTCTCCTTATGATTGGCAAGTCTTTCTTGAGCTCTTGTGATGCTGTTCGTTACGTTTAATGTCTTTATATATTTATGCCCGCAATAATGTCTTGGGCCATTTTGGAGAATAAATCCACAACGACTAATATGGTGTTGTGTCCATTGCAGGATGGAAGATCCGTGATGAAGTCCATCGACAGGGTATGCCAAGGTGCTGGCGGTACCGTTAGGGGATGCAGAAAGCCAGCGGGGTTCTGTTTCTGAGACTTGTGTTGTGCACAGACATTGCAGGTTTCAATAAATTGCGCAATGTCTTTTCGCCAGGTTGGCAACTAGTAGTTTTGTTTTACCTTAGCCTGAGTCTTGGCTATTCCTGGGTGTCTTTCCACTAATGAATCAGAGTAATTTGTGATGATTTGCTTTTGCAGTTCTTGGACATATAGTCGTCCTTGGAAATATGGTAGATTGTCTTTGATGGTGTACTGGTCACCTTTTAACAGCCATTCCTGTTGTGTTGATTGATCCATCCGGGATTGCAAACTGGTTTTTTGGTCATCCACACACGTGGTGGCAGCTATTCTGGTTTGAATCCCTTCCTCAGGAATTATGGCCACGGGGTTGAATGCTGTAAAAGCCTCTTTTTGTTCACTCATGCGTGATAGAGCGTCTGCTTTCCCATTGCGTATTCCAGGTCCATAAGTGATAATAAAATCGTATTCCGTGAAAAAGAGAGCCCAACAAAGTTGACGCGAGGATTGTGCTTTGGCGGTTTTCAAGTATTGCAGGTTACGGTGGTCTGTGATGACAGTGACCGTATGTCTCGCCCCAAGAAGGTAATGTCTTCAGGCCTTGAATGCTGCTTTAATTTGTCAGTAATTCCTGATCTGTGATTGCGTAGTTCAACTCGGGGGCTGAAAATTTGCAGGATCAGAATGCAACTGGGTGTAGTTGTCCTGTTTCAGGGTCTCTTTGTGACAATACTGCTCCCATGGCTATTTTTGAAGCATCTGTCTCAACTATGTAAGGTAGGTCTGGTTGTGGGTGTCGAAAGGACTGGTGCTGTAGTGAATGCTAGTTTCTACTTCTGAAAGGCTTCTTAAGCTTCTGTCGACCAATGGAACCTTTGATTTTTCTTTAACAAGGAGGTGCTTTGCACTCCTTTCGTGGGTGTTGGTGAGGGCCATTGGAGGATTGCATCCACCTTTCGTGTATCCATATGTACGCCGTGTGGTGTGAGCACGAAACCGAGCAACTCAACCTCAGTTACACGGAAAAAACATTTTTCCAGCATACAATTGGTGTTGTCGAAGCTTCTCTAAGACTGCCTGGACATGGCCTACATGTTCTTCCATGGAATTCGAGTAGAGAAGAAGGTTGGCAATGTAAACAAGAGCACAAACTTCCAGTAGTTCATGGAGTACATCATTCATAAAGAATTGGAATGCCACAGGGGCATTGCATAGCCCGAAGGGTATGACCTGGTATTCAAAGAGGCCATACTCCGTGCGGAAGGCCGTTTTCCGCTCGTCTCCCTCTTTTACTCTTACAAGATGGTATGCTCCTCTTAAATCCAGTTGTGTAGATTTGAGCATGTTTCACTTCGTCCAGGAGCTCTGGTATAAGTGGTAAAGGATATTGATTTTTTTACTGTAATCTGATTGATGGCTCTATAGTCGATGCAATTTCTTAAATCCCCCTCCTTTTTAGGCACGAAGAATAAGGGCGAGGAGGCAGGGGACTTGGACGGGGGAATGATACCATTCGCTAGGTACTGATCCAGGTAAGTTCTAAGATGCTGATTTTCCTGTTCTGTCAGAGAGTAAATTCGGCTGCAAGGGACCTGGGCTCCGGGTTCAAGATCTATTTGACAATCGTAGGGTCTGTGCGGGGGCAGAACGTTGGCTTGCTCTTTTTTGAAGACATCCTGGTAATCTTGGTATTCAAGTGGTAAGGAGCTGATGAGGCCCAACACGATTCCCTTCTTCGGTTCCAGATTGGCGTCATCTTTTTTGTAACATGTGTCGGCACAATCATGAGGAAATGTCAGAATTCATTTTCGCCAATCGATCCTAGGATTGTGGATCTCCAGCCAGGGCATTCCCAATATCTTCTGGAAATGAGGAGCACCGATGAGATCGAAAGTAATGTCCTCTTGATGCCCGTCCTGACACAGAAGCTTGACTTTCTCTGTGTATTGTGTCACCGGGCCGGATGATAGCTGAGAACCATCCAGAGCAGTGACGTTTTGCGATTTCTGCTTCTGTCAGAGAGGAAGGCCTATTCCGAGAGCCAAATCTTGGTCAATGTAGTTACCCACAGCTCCACAATCAATATATGCCTCCAAGGCATGTATTTTTGATGGTTGCTTGCGATTCACCAAAAGCTCTGGAAGGACTAGATGTGAGGTCTGTACGGATTCCTTTTTCATAGTCGACAAGCGGACCCCTACACTTGCCGAGCATTGGCGTTTCCAGAGTTCTGTTCTTCTTCTTCTTCATCATCATCAGTTTGGGTGGTTTTACCGGGCAGTCACGGAGGAAGTGACCTGCTTGTCCACAATATAAGCAAAGCTGTTGTGGTCTTCTTTTTTCCCCTTTCTGCTTTGGTAAGGGGACTTTGTAATCCACCAATTTGCATTGGCTCAGGCTGTTCATGTGGTTTAGTCGGATTCTCATGAGGTCGTACGTAAACTGACCGTCCCTCTGATCTAGCTCAATCCATTTTCCGATTCTGCAACCTATGATCGAGTTGCACCGTCGGGTCTATGTAGTCCGCACACCTCTCAGGGGGATTCACCACTTACGCCAACACATCCTTAAGTTCTCCACGTAACCCTCGGTAAAAGAATGTAGACCTCTTCTCTTCTGGCTAGTTGATCTGGGCTATGAGACGATTGAAAGTTGCAATATAGGTTTATAGATCTGGACTCCCTTGTCTGAGTGACAACAACTCTTTGTCCAGAGCTTGTCCTGGAGTATGACGGGCAAACAATTTCTCCATCTCATGTCGAAAATTCCCAAAGTTCCAGAGTAAAGGGTCATCTTGATTTACCAAAGGTATAGACCAGTCCGCCGCACTGCCTCCTAAATACGAGAGTACAAATACCACTTTGGCTTGGTCATTAGGAAAGGCTCCGGGTCTGCATAAGAAATGAAGGCAACATTGGTTCATAAATACAGCAAACTTGTTTGGGTCGCCGATGAAGCGTACGGGAGGGGCTAGAGGCACTGCTCCTGGAAGAACCACCTGAACCGGTGTTGATTGTTGTGGTGTGGAAGAATGAGAAGAATGGGTCACTCCAGGCAGTGGAACCGGTCCTTCTTGTGCTTTTAGCATTTGTCTTGCCAATTCGTCAGTTCTTTCTCGAGTTACAATAAGATCCCTCTGTAATGCATTGGTTTCCTGTCTTGAAGCATGTACTTCAGCCTGTAATTCCCCCTAGTAAGAGGGCTAACTGACCCGTTTCTGAAGTTTCCATAGCACCCAGGCAGAGAGTATTAGATGCTTCGCGTTCTGTTACGCTCACCTGGTCTCTGCAGAGGAGTTGGGGCATGGTTGCAGCCCTCCCTGAACTTGAATCACCCACTGCAGCCCTTTCTCTCAGTAGAAAAGCTGTGAGCGATGGTACGTGGAGGTAACAGTGTGCAAGTGTGCCAATCTGATTGTTGTACCTAGTGAACCCTTGACCCCAAAGTACCGTTTCTGTGAGCATACGCCGGCCCATAAAACTCACCTGTGATTTATGGAAGAGAAGCTCTCCGTCCTGCTACTTCTGGCAGGGGGGGGGGTCGAATGGGATCTAGTTCCTTCACTGATCCCCGATTAGCCCAGTCCAGCTGCGACTATGCTTCTCCTTATGATTGGTAAGTCTTTCTTGAGCTCTTGTGATGCGGTTTGTTCTGTTTAATGTCTTTATATGTTGCTCCTATTTATGCCCGCAATAATGTCTCTCTTCTGTTTTCTTCCCTTAGATGGAAATGCGACCTCAATGCAGCTGAGAGACTCAAGACGCGGCCGGATGGAAGACGGATGCTACCGCAATGTTCGACAGCAGGTAAGTGATGGTTTAAGGAAAAGCGCGAGGTACGGTGAAGCGCAACCTTAAAATGACAGTTTTTTTCGATATCTAACCTGGTCTTCTGTTTTTCCTTGCAGGCGCTGCTGTTGCCGATGGAGCGTGTCGTGCTGCGGAGCCCAGATGAAGATTTCGGCATTCCGGAAAGTGTAAAGATGAATACTTTGTTCACCGAAGAGATGTACAGGTAAGAACAGCTTCCCCCAGTTGGTAAGTATGCTGGCAGGAAGCAGGATGTCCAGGAAGCAGGATCTTCAAAGATAAGTCTGCCCTCAGGCGACGGTGAGCGTTACTCTGCTTGCAAGTGCAGAATAACGCGAAGCGTCTGTCTGGAGGATCGGGCAGTTTATATAGCTGAGATCGTGGCCACACCTATTAGAGCCGGCTTACCTGCCACTCCTAGAGTGTGAGCATGTGCAAAGGCAATCCATTAGCAGCCACACCCAAGAATACACTTGGGGCTGCTTAATGGATGGAATGTTCAAGGTTAATGCATCCTGCTTAATGGATGGAATATTCAAGGTTAATGCATCTGAAGTGCTATGTCCATAATAAAAGCTTTTTGGTATTAAATGGATGTTCTGGTTTACTTTTGTTCATGAGCCTGGCGCCAAAGGTAACAGGACAGTGTCCACCCAGGTCTCCTGTGCATGCGACCGCTGCATGCCTGTGCCCCAGACTTCATGACCATGACACTTATGTTCCTTCTTGTTTTCTTTCTCAATCTCACTTTCTATTATCTGTGCCTCTTCCCCTTTGTGCGCAAGCACGCTTTAGCTCCTTCTCCTTGCTGCTCCTCTGCACTGAAAAGCGCTCCCTCTTTCTCTTCGATCTATCGATTCTCTGCTTTTCGTGCTGCTTTGAAAAGTTTTTTACTACAATCTTAAACCTTTACTTCTATTTGTCACTGAACTGCTTCATTGTGTATTGCATTGACCACATTTCATACCTCATTGTACTGTAAATTGGCATAGGTACAGCGCCTTGGGCTAAGGCGCTATATAAATAACAAATACTGTTAGACAAGATTTGGAGCAGCACCCTTGGGTGCACTACAACAACCTTGTCCTCCTGGCAATAGGAACCCAACCTTCGGAATAAGTCTGTACTACACAGGTTAGTAGTGTGGCTGAGCAGCCAGGCCTATCTCAAGAGGGGTCAATACGAGCAGTAGGGTGGTTAGATATTCAGTGACAAGTATCCAAATAAACACTTATACTCAAGGTTTCTTGATTAAACAATTATTAATGTATTTAACAGTCAGTTTGAATTAGCCTTCTTCAGAATGAGCAATATATCAGTAACACACAAATTCAACATACACACTTACAGGGTAATTCATAGAATTTCACACAAAACTGGCGCACAGTGTGCACGTGCAAATGTCTGCGCCAGCCGCGTGCGCCAAAATCGATTTTCGCGCACAGCGTATTCATGGATTTTAGCCTCCAAAACCAGCCGTGGCGCAGCGACCCTGCAGCAGCGCCAGTTACGCCCCCAACAACGCCCTTGCGCAAGGAAAAGCCATCAAAATCCCCAATTCAGCGCAAAGGGCCGCGCTAACCCTGGACCAGTTTACAGGGCTGCCAAACAGCAAAGCCAAGCGGGGAACGTGTATTACTGAGGTGCGCGTGAAGTTTCGCACGCGAAAGGGCCCTGTGCGAGCGGAGTACGTATATTATGGGGTTTGCGGGAAGTCTCACACGCCATTTCAGCAGGGTACGTGTATAACTGGGGTTCGCGGAAGTTTTACATGCGAAAGGGCCCTGTGCGAGCGGGGTACGTGTATTATGGGGTTCGCGGGAAGTCTCACGCGATTTCAGCAGGGTACGTGTATTATGGGGTGCGCGGGAAGTATCACACATTTCAGCAGGGTACGTGTATAACTGGGGTTCGCAGGAAGTTTTACACGCGAAAGGGCCCTGTGCGAGTGGGGTACATGTATTCCAGGGGTTCGCGTGAGGTTTTACACGCGAAAGGTCCCTGTGCGAATGGGGTACGTGTATTCCTGGGGTTTGCGTGAAGTTTGACAAGCGAAAAGGCAACGCCCGCGCGTGACACGTCACAGATGCGCTTACGCGCAAAGGGCCTTTGGTCCAATGAAATCGCGTACGTGTGCCGACCCGCTAAGGCCTTTCCTCGAATTACACACAGACGTGCACATTTTTCACGTGCCAAATCACTCCGTATCAAGCTAGCCACGCATAAACACACGGAAGACCACGCTCCTGCCCTGAAGGCCATTTTCCTGCCCCCAAGACCCCCGAGCACGCTCCCACCTGCCATCTGCTGCTGCCTGACTGTCTGCTGCCCACGTGCCCTGCTATTTGGTGCCTGCACATCAGCCATCAGCAGGGGTCCAGTTGCTGTGTCCACCCCTGCTGGAACAGAAGACTCCCGACTGGGATACCATCGCTCCACAGCCCAGCCCCAGTTGTCCACCCACTCCGGCTTCTGGGGTTGCCATGTTGGGCACATCTCCGTCTGGCACCACTGGCGACCCCCAGCCAGAGAGGCAGAGGGCCACCATCTTCACTGCCACCGAAGTTGGTGTCCTGGTGGAGCATGTCCTGGGGCATTATGATGCCCTCTTCGGAACATCACGCGCCATCAAGGAAGGACGGGAGAGTATCTGGGACGACGTAGTGATTGCCATCAATGCAGAGGGGGTGGCAACCCGCAGCATCAAGCACGTCAAGAAGCGCTGGGACGACTTCAGGTCCAGGACCCTCCACAAGGCCCGGCGCCTCGCGGAGGGGGCCGGGCACGCATGAGTAACATCCAGATGAGGGTCCTGGAACGCGTAGGCCCAGCGCTCCACGCCCAGATCTTTCGGAGGCAGACCCGTCCGGAGTTGAGCAGTAAGTGGCCAAGCATTGCTGTGTGAGACAGGGCATGTTGCAGTGTGCTGCTAGTCTGATGCTTGCCTGTATGTGTGACATAGGCCATGTGTGGATGTGTGTGTGTGCATGGATATCATGGTCATGCATGTGAGACCAGTTATGTGTGAACCACATGGTTGGTGCATGTGTTTTAATGCAACATGGGGAGCTCTATGCGGAATGCACACACAAAAGCATGGCTGTCTCTGTTCCTGGACATGAAGGGGGGGGGTGAGGAATGGGTGCTGATGGTATGTACTTGTATGGTGCGCGTGTGTGTGTGTGTGTGTGTGTGTGTGTGTGTGTGTGTGTCTTTGAAACGCCACGGCTGCAGGTGACTTTGAAGGCAACATCTTGGTTTACAGGGGCCCTTCTACATGGATGTTGATGTTGATTGCAGGCGTCGGGACTGTTTCTGCATGTGTGTTGTGTGCATGGACCCATGGGTTGTGGAATGACAGGATGGAAGTGACATTTGACAGTGCCACTCATGTGTTATTGCTTCCCGTCTAGGGTATTCTGTACTGTACCCTGATGCTTGTGTTCTATGTCTCCCTCTATGCAGCATCAAGTGAAGAAGAGGGCGGAGACGGCGCTGTGGAGCCAAGCGGCGGGGATGCCTCCACTGGGCAGCGACGCAAGGCCCAGCCACCCTCCCAGGAATTACCATCATCCTGGACCGAGGGGGCTAGTGCTGCGTCTGCCACAACGGCTGTGGCGGAAGGGCCGGGTGAGCCCCCACAGGGGCTTCCAATGGCGGAAGACGGTGTGGAGACATCCAGGTTGCTGGTCTCCACAGACGAGGAGCCCGCTACTGACCCGCACATGGGGCCTGGTGGGGGTAGTACCACTGGTGCAAGTGGTGCAGTCCAGGGCCAGGGGCAGGAGGCAGCACAGGTCACCACGCATATCGCTGTCCCTGACCCTGTGAATGCACCACCATGCACCAGCAGGGAGGCACTGTCCGCAGGTAGGGGAGAGTGCCATGTCATCTGCTTCTCCACTACCTGCAGACGAGGGGTCCCACGAACGTATGTGTTCCGACCTGGTTGGTGGGTCCCTACATGTGTTGCGCACTCTGGCGGACCTCTCCTCCTCTGTGGAGGCTATGCGCCAGTCGTTCTCCACACCGTCTTCCGGCCCAGATTCCACCAAGGCCCCCTGTGGACCTGGCCCGACCAACACAGCCAGCTTGGTGGAGCTCACATCCCTGCCACAGTCGGGAGTCGTTGGCCCAGCAGGGGTGGACACCAACCACAACTGGAGACCAGCTGATGGAGGATGTGCAGGCACCATCAGATACGGCACATGGACAGCAGCAGCAGGAGCAGGCTCTAGGTGGGAGCAATGATGGCTCGGGGGCCTTCAACATCAGAGGGGCAGGCATCGGCCAGAGGGCAGGAGGACACAGGACTGAAGTGTCTTCCGTGTGGCAGCGGTTAGGCCATGCTATAGATGCAGAGCGGCAGCGGGCAGAAGAGGCACGGCTCACGATGGTCAGGGCGGAGAACTCCATGCGGAGGGCCCTGAGGCGGGCCGAGTGCCTCGAGGCAATTCGCAGGGAGTTGGAGGAGAACAGGTCGTCGTCCCTGCGAACCCTCGGGGCCATGGAAGAGGACCGCCTCCAGGGCATTGAGAAAGTGAGCCGTCGAACTAGCCCGCTGCCCTTGTAAATAGTTTTTAGAGTTAGGTTTCCTTCAGGTTTTCCTTTTATTTGTGGTCAATGGACAATGCCACCCAAATTTGTATACAGTCATATTTTTTAGGTAGGTAGGTAGGTAGGTTTCATTAGTTTGGTTGGGATCATCCTTGGACAATGGATTGTATATAGTTTCATCATGTATCTTTTTTTTTTTTTGCATTATGGACATGGAGCAATGGAATTTCTTTTCACAGACAATGGATTGTAAATAGTTTGACTATGGATTGATTTTTCTCTTTTTTTTGGTTACGAACATGAAGCAATGGATTTCTTTTTTTTTTTTACAATTCCTTTGGATTTGCGTTGTTGGAGGCTGACTTTAGACTGTTTTTTGTTCAAATTCATATGAATTGGTTAAAATTTTCATTCAATCATCATTTTCACATCCTTTTCATTTCATGTTTCATATTTTGGTATGCTTTCATTTAATTTTTGATTTCATGTACATAATAAATTTTCATTTTTTAGTTCCATGTGTGGGATTGGCTTGATGCACGTGAAAATGTGGGTTTACACAAGCAATGCCAACCAGTGTATGTGTGTGACGGACATGTGTTGATGTACATAGTTTTGACTTTTGGCTTTGTGTCATGAGATCAGCCTTTCACTGCTGGGGGGTGGGGGTGCAGGGGGACATGAGTGGGGGCCCGCTGGCAGGTGCCCTACACTGCTGGGGGTGGGGGTGCAAGGGGATATGAGTGGGGC
This sequence comes from Ambystoma mexicanum, assembly GCF_040938575.1. Taxonomy (NCBI): domain Eukaryota; kingdom Metazoa; phylum Chordata; class Amphibia; order Caudata; family Ambystomatidae; genus Ambystoma; species Ambystoma mexicanum. The sequence goes on from NC_090921.1 coordinate 1,035,555,081, forward strand.
ATGAGTGGGGGCCTGCTGGCAGGTGCCCCTGACTGCTGGGGGGTGGGGGTTCAGGGGGACATGAGTGGGGGCCTGCTGGCAGGTGCCCATGACTGCTGGGGGGGTGGGGGTGCAGGGGGACATGAGTGGGGGCCTGCTGGCAGGTGCCCATGACTGCTGGGGGGGTGGGGGTGCAGGGGGACATGAGTGGAACATGAGTGGGGGCCTGCTGGCAGGTGCCCATGACTGCTGGGGGGTGGGGGTGCAGGGGGACAAGAGTGGAACATGAGTGGGGGCCTGCTGGCAGGTGCCCTGCACTGCCGATATGATAATATGATATGATCGTTTATGTATATAGCGCCTATACACAATGGGTTTCATTGGGGGTGGGGGTGCAGGGGGTCATGCGTTGATCAGTAGTGCAAGGTGACATGTGGCTTGGCTGGGGGGCATGCCCATGGTGGATGGGCTGCCTGCGGGACATGACCAGGGGTGCAGGGTAGTCCCCTGTGGTGTGGGCTGCCTGCAGGGTCCGTGGAGGGTGTAGAAGGAACACCTGGGAGGACCCACACTGCCAAATCATGTGTAGGACTCCCCTGCACCCCTGAAATACATGTACCCTGCTGAAATCGCGTGTGACACTTCCCGCGAACCCCATAATAGACGTACCCTGCTGAAATCGTGTGTGAGACTTCCCGCGAACCCCATAATACACGTACCCTGCTGAAATCGCATGCAAGACTTCCCGCCAACCCCGTAATATACGTACCCCACTCGCACAGGGCCAATATTCCTGGGGTTCGCGTGAAGTCTCAAACGTGATTTCAGCAAGGTACATGTATTATGGGGTTCGCGGGAAGTTTCACACGCGATTGGCCTGGGTACGTGTATTTCAGGGGTGCGCGGGAAGTTTCATACGCGATAGGCCTGGTACGTGTATTTCAGGGGTGCGCATGAAGTTTCACACGCGATTGGAGCAGGGTACGTGTATTACTGGGCTGCGCATGAAGTTTCACACGTGATTTTACGGTCAGAGCGGGGAACACGTATTTTGGGGGTGCGCAGGGGGTCCTACACGTGAATTGGCAGTGTGGGTCCTCCCAGGTGTCCCCTCTACCCCCTCCACGGCCCCTGCAGGCAGCCCATACCACAGGGGACTACCCTGCACCCCTGGTCATGTCCCGCAGGCAGCCCATCCACCATGGGCATGCACCCCCTCACCCCCAGCCAAGCCACATGTCACGTTGCAATATGATCAACTCATGTCTCCCAGCACCCCCAGCAGTGAGGGGCACCTGCCAGCAGGCCCCCACTCATTTCCCCCAGCATTGACAGGCACCTGCCAGCAGGCCCTGACACATGTCCCCCAGCACCCCCACCCCCCAGCCGTGAGGGGCACCTGCCAGCAGGCCCCGACACATGTCCCCCAGCCAACACGTCATCACAATCCAGATCCCTGGCTATTCAGCCCAGCCCAGCCCAGCCCAGCCCAGCCCAGCCCAGCCCAGCCCAGCCCAGCCCAGCCCAGCCCAGCCCAGCCCAGCCCAGCCCAGCCCAGCCCAGCCCAGCCCAGCCCAGCCCAGCCCAGCCCAGCCCAGCCCAGCCCAGCCCAGCCCAGCCCGAAATCCCCATTACATGATAGATCACAAATAAGCAGTATGCGCATGAGAACAAGTCTGTCAGACCCACACAATGGCAACACATGACGGAGAAAACCCACATTGTGACATGCATGAAACCAATGAGAGAAGACCACACATTGAATTAAGAAACAAAAATGTATTCAAGTCAAAATGAAGGGAATGAAATCAAAACACACAATAATGCCGATAATAATCAAAATGCAGCATGTCCCAAAAAATGATAAATAAAATGAGAATCCAAATTAATCCACATGAAAATATGTCCAAAGTCACCGTCCAACAAAGCAAATCCAAAGGGAAAGAAAAGCGTAATATCCATTGCTCCAGGTGAAGAAAAAAAAAAGATGAAGGAGAAAAAAATCCACTGTAAAACGATTTACAAATAGCAAATTCAAGGTCCATGAGCCCAACGACATAAATGAAACCTACAATGAAACCTGCCTAATTACTAACTATATACAAAAATGTGGGGCATAGTCCATTCGCACCAAATGAAAGAAAAAAGAAATGAAACTTAACACTAATGAACTATATACAATGGCGGCGGGCAAGTCCAACGGTTCACTTGTTGATGTCATGGGCCAGGGCATCATCAAACTCCTGTTCAATCTCTTGGAGGCGGGCCTGTTCATGGGCCCCGAGGTCTCGCAGGGATAACGCCATGTCCACCTCCAACTCCCTGTGAATTCCCTCGAGGCACTCAGCCCGCCTCAGCGCCCTGCGCATGGAGTTCGCCGCCCTGACATTTGAGCGCCGTGGCTCCACCGCCGCTCCGCACCTATCCGCTGGCCCAACCGCTGCCACACGGAAGACACTCCCATTCCAGGGTCCTCCTGCCCTCCGGCCGATGCCTGCCCCTCTGATGTAGATGGCCCCGAGCCATGATGCCTCCCACTTTGAGCCTGCCGCTGCCTCCGACGCAACTGCCTCTGCCAGCACGACGGCATCCAGGCTGATGGAATCCACCAACGCCGTTGTGCACGTGCCCTGCCCGATGATGCCGGCACATCCTCCATCTGCTGGGGTCCAGTTGCTGGGGTGTCCACCCCTACTGGACCTCCGACTCCCGACTGTGGCAGGGATGGGATCCCCCACGGAGCTGGATGCGTTGGTCAGGGCAGGTCCACAGGGGTCCTGGTGGCATCTGGGCCGAAAGACGGCATGGAGAACGACAGGCGCATAGTCTCCACAGAGGAGGAGAGGGCCGCCAGAGTGGCCGACACATGTACAAAACCCCCCGACCATGGACACTGCCAACTGGGCCACGTTGGCACGCTGCTCTTCGTGATGACGTGCGTGCTCCCCCCGGGAAGCACGCACGTCATCACGAATGACACGCATGCGCAACGCGACACCTAACGGGACCTTCTCCATACGGCCAGGGGTCCCCCTCGTCCGCAGGTAGAGGAGTGTCAGATGACATGGACATCCCCCCTACCTGCGGACGGGCCTGGGATGGGGCATCCCTGCTGGTGCAGTCACAGTGTTGGGGACAGTGACATGCACGGGCCCCTCCACTACGACATGTGCTGCCTCCTGCCCCTGCCCCTAGACTGCACCACTTGCACCAGTGGTACCACCCCCACCCGGCCCCATGTGCGGCTCAGTAGCGGCCTCCTCCTTGGAAACCACCAACCTGGATGGCTCCACACCGTCCTCCGGCGTTGCAAGCCCCTGTGGGGGCTCACCCACCCCTTCCGTTGCAGCCGTAGTGGCAGACGCAGCACCAGTCCCCTCACTCCCGGACGATGGTAATTTCTGTGAGGGTGACTAGGCCTTGCGTGGCCGGCCGGTGGGGGCATCCCCGCCGCTTTGCTCCACAGCGCCGTCTTCGCCCTCTTCATCACTTGCCGCTGTATAGAGGGAGACATAGAACACAAGCATCAGGGTACTGTACAATGGTCCCCTAGACAGGAAGCAACAGCAGATGAGTAGCACTGTCAAACATCACTTCCATCATGTCCCTCCACAACACATGGGTCAGTGCAGGCAAAAACACATGCAGTAACAGGCATGGCGCATGCTATGAACATTAGCATACATGTCCAAGGGACTATTGAAACATACAATGCTGGTTTGAAACTCACATGCATCATGGGTCATGCCCATCACATGCACACACTTCACCAGAGTTTCATCCCTCTGGCCTCGTACACCCCAGACACAGTGGATACAAGGATGAGTAGGCTGCATCAGTGAATCTGAACATTGTCACAGACATGTGTCATGCATCCATGGCATTTACAAGTCACAGACACGCAAGTCAGACACACAGACATGGACACCATACATGTCCATGACAGCAGCACCCATCACTCACACCCCATCCATGTCCAATAACAGAGACCGGCATGCATTAATGTGTGCATTCCGCATGCTGCTCCGCATGTTGCATTGTAACACATGCACCAACCATGTGGTTCACACATTACTTGTCTCACATGCATGACCATGAGGTCCCTGCGCACTCACATACGTACATGGCCTATGTCACACATACAGGCAAGCATCAGACAACCAGCACCCTGCAACATGCCCTGTCTCACACAGCAATGCTTGGCCACTTACCGCTCAACTCCAGACGGGTCTGCCTCCGAAGGATCTGGGCGTGGAGCGCTGGGCCTACGCGTTCCAGGACCCCCATCTGGATGGTACTCATGCTGCCCCAGCCCCCCTCCACGAGGCGCCAGGCCTTTATGAGGGTCCTGGACCTCAAGTCCTCCCAGCGCTTCTTGACTCGCTTGATGTTGCGGGTTGCCACCCCCGCCGCGTTGATGGCAAACACAAAGTCGTCCCAGATCCTATCCCGTCCTTCCTTGTTGGCGCGTGATGTTTCGAAGAGGGCATCATAATACCCCAGGACATGCTCCACCAGGACACCAACTTCCTTCTGACTGAAGCTGGTGGCCCTCTGCCCCTCTGGCTGGGGGTCGCCAGTGGTCTCAGATGGTGTTTGCCCCGACATGGCGACCCCCGAGGCAGGCTTGGGTGGGCAACTGTGTCCTGGGGCTGGGCTGTGGAGCGATGGTATCCCAGTCGGGAGTCTTCTGTTCCAGCAGGGGTGGACACAGCAACTGGACCCCTGCAGATGGCTGATGTGCAGGCACCAAATAGTAGGGCACGTGGACAGCAGGCAGTCAGGCAGCAGCAGATGGCAGGTGGGAGCGTGCTCGGGGCTCTGGGGGGCAGGAAAATGGCCTTCAGGGCAGGAGTGTGGTCTTTGTGTGTTTTCACGTGGCCAGCTTGATACAGAGTGTTTTGGCACGTGAAAATCTTGCACGTCAGCGTGTAATTCGAGGAAAGGGCCTTAGCGCGTAAGTGCGTCAGCACACGCACGAGATTCCATTGGACCAAAGGCCCTTAGCGCGTAAGTTACATTACGCGCGCAGGCGTTTCCCTCATAGCACGTGATGACAGAGCACACGTGGAAAAACTGCATGTCCGAGTGGCATCGCGTGTAATCGGATGAAAGCGCCCGCATACACGCGTCTGACGTGTACGTGTGGGCCGGTTTAAAACCTGCGTGTAGGACGCCATTTCCTTGTACGTGCTTTTCGTGGAGAGCGAGTGGGTGAAATCTGTACTTCTTGTCGGTTCACACGCGATTACTTCACAGCGTTTCTAGTTCGTACTCCCTGTTACCTCCGACAGATCTTTTCTGATTTTTTTGTTGGGCCTGTTTCCTCAAACAGAGTTCACTTCTCCTTTTGTCCTGTCTCCTCAGACTGCGTACAATTCTTCTTTTGGCGGGGGTGTTGCACACGCGCGTATTTTTCACGTTATTTTTCCAGGCAGACGGCGAGTTCCGCACGTACTTGCCCCGTGTGTCGCGTTCCCCTTCAGAGGTCATTGCAGGCTGCGTGTATTACGCGTATGCTTTTTTTTGTGTTTCTGGGTGCCACAGCGTCGTGCGGGTTCACTTTTTCACGCACGTGGTCTACGAGGGCTTGCGTGCACGTTTATTTTTGATTTTGGGCTGCCTGTGCGTTGCGTGACCCGTCATCTTCCCCCAGGGGTCACAGACAGCCTTGTTAGAGCACTAGGGTACAAATTCCATCTGGTATCCAACCCCTTTGACCCCCAATTGCCAAGGACAATAGTTTACTGCAACTCCCATACGCACAACAACATCAGTGCCATGGTTGGGAGGTGACCAAGCGGTAAGGGAGGCAAAGGTGGACGACTCAAGAGGTGGCCGTGGTGGGCGCGGTAGGGGACGTGGCTGGGATTTGCAGGGTGCCCCCTATGCCCCCATGTGTGAAGGAACAATCAGGGACACCCATGCCCCCCCCTCCCCCCCATGGTTGAGGGAAACATGGCTGACACCATCCAAGCTCAGCCCCTGTTGGACCAGCCCATTGCGGCACCTGACCTGGCACAGGATGACTCCCTGGCTGACTTCCAAGTCAGCAAGTCTAGGCCACGTGTGGCGGTGCAAGTTGTCACCAATCCACGTGGATCTGGGGCAGCTATGTCATCTGCTGCCCCAAGTATGCAGGGTGGGGAGGCTGCAGGGGCAGCTGCAGCTCCATCCGCCCCAGCTCTGACTCTCCCAGCCAGGACAGTGTCAGTCCCAGTCGATCAAACTGACGTTCCCCCTGCCAACATTACCCTGCAACCAATGCCTGCACCAAGACCTATGGTCATTTTGCATTCCCACACTCCTACAACCCAGTCCACCGGTGATTCTGCCCCTACTGACCAGAGGGGTATAAGCTCTGCTCCACCTTTAAAGAAGAGGAAGAAGGGTGCTCTGGCACGACAGGCTGAGACCCCAGACACGGCTACACACTCCGGTACCTCAAGGAAGCCTTGCTTCAATGATCCAGAACTTGATGCACTTGTGGGCTATGTGTCGGCACATAGCCACGAAATGCTGGTGACTGCAGGGTGCAAGACCACACCTGGTCAACGTAAGGCACACTGGCAGACCATCGCCGACCGCATAAGTGCCCTTGGATTTGTGAGGCGCTCAGCTGATGATTGCTACAAGCGGTGGAATGACCTGAAACGCAGAGCAAAGAACAAGCTGGCCTCATATCATGCTGCTACTCTGGTGACTGGCGGTGGGTCTCCACAAGAGGACAACAAACTCACTGAACATGAGTCTGTTGCTGGGGCCTTCGTCACAGAGGAACAGATCCAAAGTGTGGGAGGGCTACCTGATTATGATGCATTGTCCGGTGAGTGCCCATGCATGTGTGTAATGCATGTGTATGTTGTTTGGGTGACGGGTTCTGATAGAGTGCCAGGTGAGGGTGTGTGTGTGTGCCAGAGTGGTATGGGTCACCCATGTGCTTCATCCAAAACATTCACTGGCCTTGGATGTGGGTGCGACAGTATCCCTTCTGCCCACATTAGTAATTTGGCTCAACATTACGGCAGTTGCCCTTGAAGTGGCATCTTGCAACAAGATTGTTTGTATTTTTCAGTGTTTGTTCAGGCTGATTGTTTCAATTCTCCCACTTTTGCTATGCATTCCTCAGCCCTATTGTCACATTTTTGACATGCTTCCGTCACTGATGAACCCCACATTGGACCACATGTGTTTCCTTGTTAGATGAATGATTTTACCATTCAGGCTAATTGAGTATTGGCCTGATCACAGGAATTTTTGGGGCCTGTTTGTATGTGGAACATGATAGTTGTTTCCTGTCATGTTGAAGTGACAAACCATTGATGTGTACATCGCCTGCAATCACTGTATTTTTGTACACTGGATGTGTTGCAGTGTGTGGCACATGCCTATTTTGTCGTCACACTATGTAGCATTTTTCATCTCATGTCCATCTCACATGGATGGCTGACAGTATTCATTCACTGACATATGGATGTACTTGTGGAATGTACCATGGCTATGGTACTTGCGGTCTGTGTGATGGCATGTGTCATGTATGTGTATTGGACATGCCACTCACAGGCCAATGTGTGATGCAGTGCTACCCAGCATGCTGCAAATGTGTTGCTCTTCCATGTTGGTGTCATCAGTGTCTGCCTTTTGCCTCCCCTTTAAACTCAGTGACAGTGCATGCGTGGGAGGGTTATAGTCATGTGGGATATGTGCAAATCATGTACTAGTTCTGTAGCTTGTCAGGCCTATTTGTGTGCTATGGTGCTAATGCCCGTTTCCATGTTTTGTCTTTCATGTTTTTGCAGGGGATGACGCACGTGATGCTGTTGAGGAGATGGTGCAGACCCAGGAGGAATCTCAGGCACGACTGGGCACCAGTGGGGGACGTGCTGTGGTGGTGGGTGAAAACCCAATCTTGCTGCAGAACATTCTGTCAAGGGGTGCCTCTGGGTGCACCTCCCCAAACCTCTATTCAGGTGCTGATTCGGATGATGAGACCCATGTGGCATCGCAGGTAAGTGTTCTTGGTAGGGATTCTGTTCTGTCCAACCCACCTGTACCAGGGGTAGAACCCTCTATGGGGATGTCAGTGTCGGTAAGTCCGCCTTTGGCGGCTACGGATGCAGGGTCACACTCCACATCATCTGTTCCTGGGCCAGCAGATCAGAGGGGGAATGCAGTCCTGCAGCCTCAGGCAGTGCCGGCACAGCAAGGCGCAGATCGCCTTGCCCCAAACAGGTGTGGTGCCCGCCGACGCGGTGGCCGTACACCACCTGGCAATACCGCATGGGAACGATCCATTTACGGTATGGCAATCCAACAGGCAGCATCAGTTGAGATGATGGCTCAAGCAATAGAGAGGGTGGCCACTTCCATTGTCCCCCCTGAAAGGCAGATGGAGCTACTACAGCAGGCAACAGACTCCATTTGCCAATCACACAGGGAGGACATGTTGGCGTCCAACAGGGACAGACAGGCGGCACTGGAGACTCTACGCCAATCGATATCAATAGAGTCCCAGGGCCACAGGGAAGCCCTGAGGGTAGAACTCCATCACCTCAGGGAGACTCTTGTTGACCTGGAGGCTTCCACTAACTTGAGGACAGAACAGCAGCTGGAGCGGCTCACACGTTCGCTCTCAGCTGAGATGCAGGTAACTCTGGAGGAGATCCGGGCATCACGTCAGGTGCTGCATGAGGATCTCCGCACTATAATCCTCCAGAACGAGACCTTCCACACCCGCATGCTTGCTGCCATGGAGGACCATACCAGGGCTTTGCATGGGCTGCCTCCCATAGCACCACCACCTCCTGTGACAGCAGCAGAGGGTGATGAGAGCGACAGCAGCAGTTCTCCCACATTGGCATAGCCGTGCAGGCCATGAGCCCATGGAGGTGTTTTTTTCCCAACATCCACACAGGTGGGTGTTGGTGCGCACCCCGTCCTCGGACCTCCTGGGTGCCCCCCCCCCCCAACCCCCTGGGGCCCCCACATGGCCATTTTTGATTATTATTTTTTTTGCAGTGTGTTGCCTTGTGTGGCTCCCGGTGGCATCCACTGTATTCTGGCTGGGCACATGCAGGCTTGTCCTGAGTTTGGGTTAGATGCTTGGGTTTGTGAGACACACACCCCTCCTGCTTCCCGTTTCCATGGGCTTGCAAAGGGTGTGCCCAAGTGACATTGACTTACACGGTGACATAGGACTCCCATGAGCTGTGTGGGCAGTCTGTAGTCAATACTGTGTATACATTCCTAGTTGATATTGTTGTTGAATTGTACACTGCATGGTGTATTGCTATGTGCCTGTGCATCCATGTCTTTCGCCTAATTTGCAGGTAGATTCCTCATGTCTTCACAAGGCCGTCTACTTCGGAGATGGAGTTCATATTGTAAGCAGTGCGCTTGGACATTTGTGTGGCAGCAGCACTGTACAGTTGGAAGTGGCCGATGTGCTGGCATGATCAGGTTGTAAGACTACCACTACTTTAACTTAGTACTGTCATGTTTATTCTATGTTTGTGGTTGTGTAGCTGCATTGTATTGTTGGTAAGTATTTGGTCATGTGTGTTGTTAGTTCTACATTACTGGGAGCATATTGTGTGTGGGCAGTTTCCATTAAGGACACTGTACTTTGACACTTGTGTCATGTTTTGGGGATTGGTTTGTTTGCTCTCACATAGCATGACATGCCATGGTGTGTTGGGTGGCGGTGCTGGGTTGGGGGACATGGCACTGTTGTCATGTTGTATTTTGCAAGGGGGTAATGATTTTTGCAGCATAGCAGTGTGTCTTTTGATGACACAGTATTGGTGGTGTTTGTGTAGGTAGGAATGCACACAATGTAACACTTCCAGGTGACCAATCTCAGGCTGGTATGGTTGTGACAGTTGACTGTCCCTTATGTCATCATCATTGATGGTTAGCTGGTATGTGCCAGGGCTATATGCACTCCACAGGGGTGTTATTTTAGGTGAAGTAATTAGCCACCAGCTGCGTACGGGCTGCCTCACCCCGTGCCCTTTCCCCTCCCATGCGCAGCGGGCATGCATGTGGTTGGGGATGTGGGGGCACCACCATGTCCACGGGCAGGCCCCAGCGTGTTGCAACGTTGTGCAGGACACATACTGCCACTATGATCCTGTACACTACTGGGGGAGCGTATAACAGCTGCCCGCCAGAACGGTCAAGGGAACGAAAGCGTGACTTGAGCACTCCGAATGTGCGCTCCACTATGCCCCGGGTTGCAATGTGGGCTGTGTTGTATCTTACCTTGGGTGGCGTGGTGGGGTTCCGAATTGGCGTCATCATGTGGCTGCTCAGAGGATAGGCACTGTCCCCTGGGGAGGTGGTGATGGTTATCATTAATGGGGTTGTTACATTGCTCAGTATCTGACATGCATGCATGTGCCGTGGCATTTATACTCACCGAGCAGCCATGTATCGCCATGCCGCCCAGCTTCTAGGTCCCGGTTTAGGGTTGACATTCTGTAAATAAAACTGTCGTGAGTGGACCCTGGATAGTTTGCATATACTGAGGTGATGATTCCCTTGGCATCACATACTACCTGGATGTCGATGGAATGCCAGTGCTTGTGGTTTCTATAGATGTGCTTTGATGCCCTGGGGGGGACGTAGAGCCACATGGGTGCAGTCAATGGCACCTAGCACTTTGGGGAAGTTTGCCACCCCGTAAAAATCCTGGACGACAGCCTGCCTTTCTGCAGGTGTTCTGGGAAGGTATATGTGTCTGCGGACTGATGGGCGTGCAGTCATGATGGCCAAGACCTGGTGTAGGCAGCGTGACTGCGTGGCCTGTGACACCCCCACCACTATAGCAGTTGTCAGTTGAAATGATCCAGTGGCCAAGAAGTGCAGTACATCGAGGACCTTATGCAGGGGGCTGAGTGCTTGGGAGCAAAGGGTGGGTGATTCCTCGTCCTCCTCCTCGTCCTCCTCCTCCTCGTCCTCCTCCTCGTCCTCCTGGCTCTGTGCTTGTTTGTTGTTTGCGTGCACTTTTATGCTGCGCGGGTCCATGTACGCCTGCTCCCTGCTGGCGTACGCGTTTCCCGATTAGCGTGTCTTTTTTGGCGTACGCCTTAGCCCCGTTCGATTCCATGAATACGTGTTTTGAACATGCGTGTGGGTGTTCCATGCACTTGCCTCCTGTACTCCCCCCATACACCCACATTATCACGAGTTGTTCCCCATTCCGCGTGTCACGCCCCCTGTTCCTCCTACTTTTGTTGTGTGCGCCACGCTATGTGCGATTTCGCTGTGCGCTTAGCGCACGCTGTTTGGAGACGTGTGCGCTGTCAGTCTAGAAATACGGATAACTCTACTTTGAGACCACAAACGCATTTTGGTGGCCGTGGGCCAACCGTCTCATGCACGATACGACAACCATTTTGATTTAACAAGAATCGCCATTTTGTTTTCTAACCATTGCTCATTGCTTTCTGTTCCGATTGCTTCGCAGTATATTTTCCGCTTACACTGCTCGACTGTGGAACATTGTTGTCTGTATGGGAAAAGGACAAGGCCGCAGGGCTGTGAGGATAACAAGAGTTCGCTGAAACACAAACGTAGGCAGCGCCAGGAAGAATGCCCGGATCCCTCCTTAATGTAGCCTTGAAGCAGAGCTGCAAGGCATTTAATCATTTCACAGCTGCCAGCCAGTCTCGTTACATGGTAGAATATGTTAGAATAATACCGCTAAAGGCTTGAATTATGCTTTTCTAACGGCCCCCCTTTGCTGAGCCCGCTAGAGCATGTCGGCTCCCAGGACGCAAATAGCACCCGATAGATAGCAAGGTCCGGAATGCAACACCCCCCCCCCCCGTATGTAGTTCGCTTCCAAGAACAGAAGCGCTGTGTTGTATTCAATAACAAAAAGATGCCTTCGCACTCACAACTTGCAAATTGTTTCTAGAATAGATGTTTGAAGGTGTCATAGTGGTCGGAGATGTCCATCATCACACCAAGTTCAAAGAAACCTAATAAAGGGGGGGGGGGGGGGGAGTATTAAACATGTCATAGCTGATTGTTTGATATGCATTTTGTATATATGTAACTGATGTACGTAATGCACTCTCTTTCGTCCCTCGAGGTCTAGAGATACACGTCGCGGGGCATGAGACCGAGTTGGGCAACTGAGACTTTTGCTTTGCAATAAAACCCTAGCGTTGGGAATACAACCTCGTGTCTGGCGTCTCCATCGTGTGTGGTGACCCGCCTTTTTTCCATAGACGTCAGGGTTCCCTAGAGGCGCCACGCAGAATTTTGGTGCACATCCTGGGATTTCCACGCGCACAGACTTCCATGAATCGCTGTGCGTGGGTTTTGCTGTCCGTGCATTTCGCTGCGATTTTCACTCTGGCACTGCGATTCGCACGCTTGAGCTGTAAATTTCAGCGCACATTAATTCCATGAATCGGCCTCTAAATATGTCAAAGAAAAGGGTTATAGAATAACAAGATATCACACAATTATTCTGAAGAAGGAAAGTACATTTGAACCCCCAATGCAAAGCAGATTAACCCCTTCCTGGAAGGAAAGGTAAAACACAATGTCAGAGGAAAGAAGAGTTATTCAGGGAGCCAGGCCAGCCAAAGTCAATTGGGCAAAAGTCTAGGTGTGCTGAAGCACTTCTTATAGTTAAGCAAAAGTCTTGCACAATGTTTTATTAGTCTTTGTAGAAAAAGTAGAATCAATGTAGTGCCACAAGCTGGGAGGCTTGTGAGAGGTAGAAGATGCAAGCAACTCTACAGAAGCAACCAAGACAAGTCTCAACTGAGATCATGTAAGGCTACAACAACAAGAGGCAAGTTCTCTTAGACTGTACAGTACCTTTGTTAGAAGAAAGGGTTCCAGCTGGCTTCTGTTCCTGTGTGGCTCTGCAGATCCTTTTGTTCCTGGGCATCAGTCGTAAGGACAAGAGGGAGGACTTTTGGGGACTCCTGCAACACAACGGGAGGGTCAGCGACAGAAAAGGACAAACTTCTATTCAACGGCACTTTGCGGTTTCAGCTCCTCGCATCTCAGCAAATAACACCACTGAGGTCTCACGGATACCACTCTGGACTTTCCTCACATCTGGGGTCCAGCACTCTGTCGAGGTGGCTCGGACTTGGTCAGTCCTGCTTACTGGAAGTCTGAGGGGGAACTTCCAGCAACTCGGGTCCATCGTAAAAGTGATGCACTCAGTTTGGTGTTCGTCTCCCTGGCACTTCGATTGCAGCAGCAGAAGTTCAGCCAGCTCCGAGAGAATGTCCAAACGAGTTCACTTTGGAGTTCATTGGTCCCACCAACTCAAGGGCAGTAGTCTTTGCAGGGCTTCTCTAGTCAAAACGAATTCAGAGCTTCAGCACAGCAGCAGGGCTTCACCGGGCAAACCAAAGGTCCAGGAGTTGCAGCAGGCGTCTCTTCCAAGTTCTTTGAATTCCTTCGTCCAGTGGTCGACTCCGACTTCCAAGCCAAAAAGCCTCGCCGTTTATGCAGGTTTCTCCCATTCATTCCAGCCTAGCTGTCAATCACAGCAGGGTGGCGGTCTTTGGCGGATAGCCAGCCCGCTAATCACCTTTGTGTGCATTCCTGTAACCAAGGGAATTAAGCACATGGAGTTTCGGGCACCTCCCTCACTTCCTGCCCCTGCAAGACATACTGGAGCCAGAGGCAGGCTTCACTCGTGAATCCCGCCAAAGACAAAACGAGCAAAGGGACCAAACCTGGTTTGGCATGCAGAGTAAATCTCAAGAAGGACCTTTCCTGCAAGAAATGGCGAAAAAAGAAGACTGGGCCAGTTTGACAAAATGGGCACCCATGGGTGCTTTACCAAGGCTGCAATTGCAGCTCATGGTAGAAACAGATAATGGTAGTAAAAAGTAAACCACTGCCACCAGCCATTAATTGTAGATAGGGTAACATAAAATGTTACATGAGAAACTAGACAAAGGAAGTAACCCCTCCCGCGCCTTATTGTAAGATCGTGCGTGCTGGGTCTAGAAAGTTACAAATGTCAATATGACTTTATTGCTCTTGGAAACAGTAGTTTCACCAAGAGGAGTGTGATGAACTCTCTCGTATAATAAAGAAGAAAAAACACTGAGTCAGGAAGTAGTTTTCTTGCGTGTACGTTTGTTACCCAAAACTTTTATTAACAGGAACTTTCTTTTATTTCAGGAAAAAGGATACGTCTTTGTTCTATGTTCTTCACAACCTTCCAGCTAAGAACTTCCTTTCAGGGCGAAGATGAATAAGTGTCCTTGAACAATCTCGGAGTCAATTTCTTCTTTCTCTCTTACTTTTCTGTCTCTCTGTAGTTTCTTTTTTTCATTCACTTTTCTTCCTTTCTTTTCAGCACCGTCAGTCTCTCTTAATTTTCTCTTTAATCTTTCCTGATCAGTTTGAAAGAGAGACTTCTAAAGTAGCCTTTTCTCTTTTATTGGTTTTCTTGGGTAATTGTTTACTGTAACATCGTTGGTTAGTGGTGACTGTTCACTGACATTCCTCATTTGATGTTCGTAATGCACCCTCCTTTCATACACAGCCTTTCGAATTCACTTCACCCACCATGTAGCCTTCTACGTGCCATTTGCACTAGTCTATAACCACTCTTAATTTCCTTTTACCCTTCCTGGTTACACGTACCTTTGTAGCAATGCGCGTTGCTACTGTATTCAATCAGGATTTATTTGCGTCGTATTCTCTTCTCTCTGGACCTCTGATCAGCTGTACCTTGCAATTCAGTGATCCGCTGGCTCCGCCTCCTTGGTCTCCTCCTGCTGGTCTCGTCGGATAGACTGACTCGGCAGGCAGGGAAATCAGCGGTCTTCTTACTGAATCGACAGAGGAGGACACGCCCCCCCCCCCCTTTCCGAGACCCTGTAACGGCTCCAACACCAGAGCTTGTATTCCTCCAACACTTGGTATCTTGACCACCACAAACTTTATGGGACGACGAACGGTCGCCTCACGAACACAAACAAATGATTTCTTAAGCTCAACGGCGCAGTAGGGTCAGCAACAGGATTATTATGCTTTCCACTTTGTACAGTTCAATATGCCCAGACGTAACCATCGCTCTCCGTTTCGTCCTGCTCCTCCGTGGTTCCCTAGCAACCAACATCAAGATACTCACATTAGAAAAGAGCACCTTGAGTTCGTTGTGCTTATGAGAATATAAACATGTCATGTAACTGGGGCATTAATTCCCATATTTATAAGTATTTTAAGACCCAGAGTGTAAGACTTCATCACAAGGAGGTATTTAAACCTTTGGGAAACCTAAGAGATTTCCATGTGCCACTGCACTGATGGTGCTTTGCGTCACAATGTAAAGATGATGCCTATGGAGTTTGCCAGACTCCACAACCACAAGAAACGCAAAGGACAAATCACAGAAAATTACATGAGAGTGGGAAAAATGTCTCTCTCTCCAGGTTGAAAATTTAAAAAGTCCTAGAGTCCAGCAAAAGTGCTCGATGTCTCTAAGGTCGAGAGGAATTAACCCATTTCTGAGAATTCTCCCTAACAAATACAAATCTTTGCTGGAGGAAGGAGCTACTAGAAGAGCCCAAGCTAGGAGGCTTGTTTTACATATGTGAATCCTTGCAAGAGTGTGCAGGAAAGATCCTGGGAGGGTCTAAGTGAGGAGACTAGGAATCTGTTGGACAGAACTGGGGAAAGATAGGCTGAGAAGAGCAGCAGACACTTTGACCATGAAGGGTCCACAAAAAAAGCATGATAAATGAGTGGTGCAGAAATGAAGCCCTGGTGAGAGGTACATTGGGAGAAGCATGGAATAGTATGTAAGAACGGTACCTGCTTGGCAAAGGAGATGAGGAGTGAGTGCAAGAGAAATGAAGTGTCTAGAGACAACATGGTCCTGTGACACTTGATGTTGTCCAACAGATTGTTGAGGCAGGGCATGGGACCTGTAGTTTCTTCTGTGGTCAGAGCAAAGGCAGCAGGGCTTTACTTGGAGATGGATTCAGCAGTGCTACTTTTCTCCAGAAGCTGTCTTCCGGGTCTTCAGAGTGGTCTCCTCCTCTTAGGAATCTTGGCTCCAGTGATCTACCATAGCAATTGATGCAAACACTCCTCTATTCATCCAAAGTTCAGGCTGTTTGAATGGTTCAGGTCCTTGCCACTGGTGGCAAGGACCTGAACCATTAAAACAAACAAGGGCTACCCTTTCAGGGGCAGTCAGCAACTTTCACTTCTTGGCAGGAATGTCTTGAGACTAGACATTCCCAAACCCAGTCCTGACCAGTTCACCTATACAGAAGGCACTAGCCCAGCAAACCAGGCCATATTCCTGAAAGTGCCTGTCCTAAGTAATGTCCAGTTGATGACTTACACCCCCGTTTAGTTAATTTTTCTGTCCAATTTGTATTTTAGTGTTTCTAAGTGCTTGTAACTATCTTACGTTACATCTACTTTTTACTCAAATTGTGGAGTTTTACATTGTGTATTGTTTTACCAAATATTAAAAGATGTTCATTCATTTAGTCCTATAGTGTCTGTTTTTCGGGTGGGACATTGACCACCTCAATAGATGTAAATCCTAATGTTAGAGCAAAGGTATAATGTTACTTGAGTATTAATCATGTTGTAAAACCATTTCACCATCCTATTTCTGGACTTCTATGGAGAGAGGGGTAATCAATTCTTTGTTTTTTGGTTCAGGCACTTTTCTCATTCCCGTTTGAGAATTGATCCCCCATAACAATAAATTAGGGAATTTACCTTTATCTATATACCCGTTTAATATTGGAACACGATGCCTATACCTAGGACACACCAAGTGCACAAGAAAAATAAGTAAAACACTGTTAACTGCCACCAGCCTGTCCTAGGTACATTAAAAAGGTAAATTAAAAATAACAGAAGACATCTGTTGAGGGGTTTGAGGCATCCCATGACTGGACTGGACTGGAGCCAAGATTCCTGAGAAGAGGTGGTCACAGTGAGGACCCGGAAGACTCCTAAGGAAACCAGCATTGACAAAGCCATCTTCAGGTAAAGACCTGCTGCCTTTGCTGCGACCACTGAAGTACCCCTGTAGCACCCCACTTCGAGGGAGTACATGCTATAATAAAATAACACATGAAATCATGAAAGAGGTCATAGTCCCCCAGCACTGGTAACCTTAAGAGCTGACCAGTGCCCACAAAATAAAATTAGTTGAGCAAGGCAATTGAAGCAAAAAGCCTTCACTTTTCTCCAAAGTTCATTAGGGTTCAAGGCATAGCAAATTAGCTGGATGGGTGTGGAGGGTGCTATGAATGATTAGCTTGAACCTGTGAATGTTGCATTAAAAGATGACTAGAGTTAGTGTAACAATTCCATGCAGGAAAAGAGAAGGATTTTTTCTTTGATACTGGGAGGATTTGAGAGAAATGGAAAAATGTCAGTGGAGCCACAAGTGAGGCGCACCTCTGAGACACTAGAATCATTGCTGCTATGAATAAGATACCAAACAGTGGTGAGAATGTTACCCACTTGAAAGGTTTTGTAATCGCAGAGTAGACTGTGATCCAACACTTAAAAATATGACTTGGTCCAATCTCCTCTATATTTAACAGTCCTAATGTTCAGATGTATTGGTGCTTAGCAGCACACCTACCTCCCATAATAGGCACAGGTGCTTCAGCTGCCTCTTCCCCTTCAGATTCTCTGACAACGATGACACCATCATCTTCTAGGTCACTCAATTCCACAGTTGCATCTGAGCTGCTACCTTCGTCGTCCGGGAGAGGGACAACCTCTGGTGGTGCATTCACAGTTGCCACCCGGGGACGGCTGAGTTGAAAGTAAGAATCCAGCGGTGCCTGGGTTCTAGAAAACAAGAACGCTTGCAGTTTACATCTTCGCTCGAATGTTGAAAGAGTCCATTTAGAAACCTTAATGTCACCAAAGAACATTAGCACACAGTTATTCATCTCAGTATAAAAGCATATTGGTATGTCGGAGCACTTTCAGAATACAAGTGTTAGGGGGGAGTGTGTTGTTTATTTATTTATAGAGCGCCCTAAAACCCTTAGGTAGCTGGGCGCGCAACATATCAAGATTAATTATAGCTTAGTTACAATGAATAAGTTCAGGTGCAGCTTAGTTTACAATTAACATCGTTGCAGGGTATTAACAGGTTACTTATAGCTTGGTTACAGTGCATAGAGAGATATATACAATGCATAAGTAAGTATATACAGGCGAGTATAGATGTGAATTTACATTACAAGTAATCACAGGAGCCCATGTAGTCACTGTGGTGGGTACAGTTAGCGCACCTACCGATATGTGCATATGACTAGGTGCAAATTGTAGATGGCAAGTTACCGCAGAGAGGGAGGAGGGAACTCAGGTAGCTGTGATGTTATTGGTCTTTGTGCCGTAGCCAGCTACGGGTGTTGTGCCTGAAACTGCTGTAGGATTAGTATCTTCTTAAAGGGATGGTCTAGTAAAAAATTTTATTTAAAAAATAGATAGGCCACATAAAAAAAAAAAAAAAAATACTAGCATCCTCCGTTTTAAAACTTCCTATGTAAAGTTTTGAGCTATTGAAGCTCAAAATTCGAAAAAGCAAGCACAGGGGCGCAGCCATTTTGTGAAATGGAGGCCCTCCTGTGCTGGCTTTTGCTTTTGCGGCACTAATGAAGGAAAAGCCAGCCAGCTGTAGTAAACAAAGTCTACCGCTGGGTGGCTTTCCCTTCATTAGTGCCGGGACTCGGAGGACGCGGACCGGAGACCAGAGCAGGAAAGCTGCAGCTGAATCTCGGTAAGCGCTATTTATTTTTTTTACAAAAAATAAGCGCTAGCTGTGGTTTTTTTTCTAAGTTTTCCGGGCTGGAGGAGCCGGAAATCTTAGAAATAAAACCGCAGCTTTAAAAACGTTGTATTTATGTTTGCGGTCGCTTTTGAACCAATATTTTACAACACTCACTGTATCTATGGTATACTTGGAAGTTAACTATTGTGACAAGCCCAATTACTTGGCCTCGTCAAGAGGGTATTGGAAGCCCTCTAAGCCAGAGGCGGCACAACAAGTAGCCACCAATAGCCAGCCCTACCGCTTAGGTGGACGGTGGAAGCAGAAAGAGCCTCAATTCCTGCCCATTGCCTGCACCCCTTGTGCAGAAATGTTTGTTTGCAGACCACTGTTAACACAAACCATAACTCTTGCACAAGACACCAGCCTCTTTCAGTTCTAGACATTTTCCAGAGCCTGTTCAGCCTGCGACCTATCAGAGAATCATACAAAAGACAATGGGAGAGCAGTGCCAACACACATCAGCACCACAACAACAACACTTAAAGGCGAGAGAGTGACGCGCAGAGAGTAGGAAACGGCTTGCTGAGCTACATGGTGCCGCCAGGAAAGCAGAGCATGTCCACGTTTGAACAGTCAGCTCCCTAGACCACCGAAGAAATAGTAGAGAAGCAGACACCTTGCCACTCAAGAGATTTACCAGGAGACCCAAAGCACCAGGATCCTGCATCACCAAAATGGACACTCATCGCCCTGTGATGTGGCAAGCCAACGCACATAAAGTGGGGGAGGGCTTAACCCCCTTTTCAGTATTCCCTTGTACATACAAACCCTAGCCTGGAAAGACAGGGCCAGATTGGTCAGGGAAAGGCGACTAATCCTTACAGGGAGAGGGGGATTTAAAAACTCGGGGCAGGGAGCTGCAACTGTGCATTTATCGGGTGGATAGGGAGAGCGACCAAGAGCCAGGAGGTATAAAGGTGCAACGGCTTGTGCAGAAACTTTGTGGAGCAGGTGAGGTATTGGTTAAGGAGTGATTAAGGTTCTGAAGTTTGAGGGTACGTGTTTGGGTGGCGAGTGTGGATAAGGTTGTCCAAGGGTGGTAGGGGGAACTCGCGTAAAAGGACGCAGCAAGCTCAGAAAAGGGGACACAAGGGAGGCTCAGAAAAGGGAGCACAAGGGAGGCTCAGAAAAGGGGGCAAAGGGGGGAGGGCTCAGAAGAGGGTGTAGTAGTAGTGGGAAGATGTGAGACGGAGAAGACCAGAAGAAAGTAGGAAAAACATATGCGACAATGAGCGTGTTAGATGAGGATTTCATCTATCAGAGAACTTGCAAAGCACTCTCCAAAACCCCATTAGACCACTAACTGGGTAGAATAGGGACAACTAGAAGTCCCTGAGAGAGTATGGAGCCGGATTTTAGGTGAACAGCGGAAGTATAAGTCAGCTTACACCAGTAGGGGTCAACTTTCAGTAGCAGCAACAGGGAGTTACAGATGCTAGACACGAGCCAGGGATGGCCATAGAGGCCAGAACATTTCTAATAAAAACCCCATGAACCGCCCTTGAGACTCAGAGCGATTCCTGTGCCATGTGTGACACTGCCTTACATTGAAAATCGCTCAGATAATGAGTTTCTTATGAAGCTACCGATTCTAACAAATTCATTAATGTGATCAAAATGTTAAATTCACCAAGTGTCGGAAACTAAACCAGATTAATTGTAAAACCCCCCCACCCCACACCGTTGTGCAACCCATGAGATGACATCACAGATTATATCACTTGGATCCTCACTGGAAACTAAAGCACACTGTTGACTGCCATGCTCCATTGCCACATAGACAAGGGCCAAGCAACCCAAAATAACCACTAGGCATGGCCAACACAGCAGGTCTGTGGGCATCTGGCCATGGCCTTTAGTCAATGCCACAGTTTACAGGTCATGGCCGTCATGCCCCAGTGTACAGGTCATGGCCGTCATGCCCCAATGCCCACCCAACTACCCATACTAGCCGCTGAGCCTGGTCTGTAGCCATGTCTAGAGGCCATTTTACACCCAGAAAGGGTCCATGAGCCACTGGCCATGACCAATAGCCACAGTGCCCAGGGCATGTTTTTCGGCCACGCTTCAGGACTCGCTAGGCCACCCAAAAGAAGCCATTAGGGCCAACCTGGGGCCATGCCCTTTGACCGCTTTACCCCCATAACCGGTCCACAGGTATGACATACATTACTCACCGTAATCGTATTTCTGATTAGATTCACATGCAGTGCACATATAGTCCGGCATCTAGTGGTAATCACAGAGTATTGCATATTTTTTTTCAAAGATCGAAAGGGACATCGACATTGGCATGAGTAATAATATCCCTAACATGACGTGTAGTATACCCAAAATCCCTTTTCTGCCGTGAGGGAGACTTATAGTCTGAGTGAGCAAATACAGAAGAGCGAAGGTGTAAGAAGTCTATGTTCCTTCTACTCCAAGAGGGGAGGAGGGGTGAGCGCATGTGAATCTAAGCAGATACAATCAGAAATACAATTACGGTGAGTAATGCAAGTCTTCTGATGCTTGTGGCTCTGCTTAGAATAACATGCTGTGCATAGACCAGCAAGCATTACCCAGAGATGTGGTGGGGTGTGTAAAGGAACAGTAGCAAAGAGATATCTTGGCACCGCTTGTGCCACCTGAGAATCAGACCCAGACTGTGCATCTAGGCAGTAGTGCTGTGTAAAGGTGTGTACAGACCTCCAGGTTGCTGCTTTGCAAATGAAACAGAGGAACATTTGCAATGAATGCTATGGTAGCCCCTGTGATCCGAGTAGTGTGCTCTAGGCGTGAAGGGTAGATCTCTCTTGGCAAGAGAGAGAAACACAGTGTGATGCCGTTTACGATCCACTTGGAAATAGCGACTTAGAAAGGGGTTCACCTTCTCTACCAGCTGCCACTGATACGAAGAACTGGTTTGTTTTTCTGAGTGGCTTTGTCTTTTCCAGATAGTAAAGTACTGCTCTCCTCACATCTAGTGTGTGGAGGCTCCTTTCTGTCAAGTTAGTGGGGTTCTGGAAAAAGGTGGGTAGTTGGTTTAAATGGAACTTTGAGATAAGTTTGGGCTTAAAGCGAGGGTGTGTGCACAAAACCACCTCGTCTGTGAATAGCGACAATGGGTCGTGAACTGAAAGGGCCTGTAGTTCACCAATTCTCCTTATAGACGTGATTTGCACCTGGAAGGCGGTCTTGTAGGTGAGTGCTTGTTAGGCAGAAACCTGTGCAGTTCCCTTGATGAACACTGCAAAAGATTCAAGACTACAGGTATAGCAGTAAACCCACTTGGTAGCAGTCTGCACCACCCAGATTTACCTGGTAGCTGTGGCTGAGCAGTCAGACTTCCCTCAAGAAGAGTTAGGCAGTATGCAAAGTATACACAATATGTACTCATACACAATAGCACAAGCAAACACTGACCAGAGCTTGGTTTCAAAAGTATATAGTTATTTATTTTCAAGAACACATAAGTTGAAAACACTCTAGCAAAATATAGTAAAATACTCTAAACACAGTTATATGGAAAGCAGTCCCAATCCTTATTCCTATCTAGACAACTCTAGGTTAACACCACATAATTCAAACAGAGGTGAGCGCTTAACGTTAGATGACACTCTAGTAGGTAAAAAGAAGGGAGGGAGAAGGAGCAGAATTAGGATAAACACACCACTCTAAGGTTAAGAACACTTTTTGTAAGCTCAAAGAAGCACAAAGTCACAGGTGAGCAAAAGTCACTAAGCAGGGCCCACTCTTAGAGCAGACAGAGCGAAAACGTGCCCAAGATCACACAGTTGGTAGGGATTCAGAGTCTTGCAAAAGAGTTTGGAAAAGAGTTAGAGAGGCTTAGAAAGTTTAGCCAAAGTGTCCCAGGCAATCCCAGGATCGAAAGCCGGGGGCTAAAACTACCCCGTACAGTCGGTGGCAAGGGAAGCCAGGCGGAACACGGTACCTTAACGGAAAGGATCCTCCAGCGGGGGCAGTTGTTCCAGGCAGTGGCAGCAAGGCTCGACGTCGGTCAGGGGAGAAGAAGATCTCGCTGAAGAGCAGAAGAAGAAGGTCGTTGCACTGCCCGGGAAGAAACCAGCCGCGGAGTTCTCTGGTTAAAGGGTTGTACCGACTTTCGCGGTTGGGGTAAAAGTGGTGGGTATTCCGGTTGCCGGGGTGCTTGGCACTGGCAAGGCGGCCACGAGATACCTCGAAGAGCGGAAAGAAGGTGAAAACTGGTTGTCCCCACCAGTCACGGGAAGGAGCCACCCCGTTAAGAGTTCTCCTCGGTCGTCGGGAAAAGTGGTGAGATGGTTCAGCAGGGCTCCACCGGCGGTGTCGTCGAAGCAGATCAGCTCAGCTCGTCCCTCGTTGGATTCTTAGGTCCTGTGGCGACTTCTGAAGTTCCAGTCCCCAAAGCCCTGCTTTTATGCAGCAAACCCCCATTCACCCAGCCTAGCTGTCACTCAAACATGCTAAGTGGTGAGCCGGCCGGCTCACCACTTGGGCCAATCAGGACGGAGTGCGACTTGAGTTACCTAGGTAACTCAGTCCAGGGTGCCTAAATCCCCCTCCACCCCTCCTAAGTACCCCAGACAGAGTGGCACCACTTTGGAGGGCTTCTGTGGAGAAGCCCGCCAAAAGTGGGACAAAGGGCTCCACTTTGGGTCAGAGTTACAGAGGCGAATGCCAACGCCAATTTTGCATCAAGTTTTGGCAAAAAATTCCAACCGGAGTTATAATAATAAATATATAAACCGGCGGTATGTTTAAGGCTACCGTAAATAAATAATTAAATGTGTTAGCCTAAAACAATGGGAAATCCCATAGGAAAATATTCGCGGTCGAATATAAAACGTAGTTTCCACTGCCACCAGCCAAAACTCGATCAGGGGGGACGGAGACGTGCCCCCTTGACTAACAGACCCTGGGGCAATCGAATTGCCCCAGCCAGTACGTCCACAATATGATGGTTTGTACTGGTTCTGTTCAGGATTTAAGACTAGTAAAGTCTTTGGTGACTTTACATGCCCTGGGAGACAGTAGTCAGTCCCAGGGTATGGAGTCTATGTTGGGGAGTCCCTAGGACACCCCTGGGCTACGGCACAGAGGGTGCTGTGTAACCCACATCACAAAAATATATGAGGCCCTATGGAGTAAAAGACCCCATAGCCCATTCAACACAAGGTTTAACCAAGAAAACACACTTCAACATGCCCAAGAGTGAGGGTAAAAGAGTCTCACTCTTGGCAGGAGAAAAAAATAAACCCCAGAAATCCAGCAAAGCTGCTAGGGGACTCACTAGGTAGGGAAATTCAGCCTAAACAGAGAATTCTCCCTAACAGTGCTTTAAGGCTAGCCTTGTGCATGGGTTCAAAGGGAGGTCCCATTAGTCTGGTAAAAACAACACTCGGGTCCCATCCGAGAGCTGGGTTGGAGATAGGTGGATGAAGTCTCTTTACCCCCCTACATAAGGGCCTTAACAGGAATCTTCCACCACGAAGACCTGCTCTGGGAAGTGGTGTACGCCAAAAGAGCGGCTAAGTGGACCTTTAGGGAAATGAAAACCTGAATCTAACAGGTGGGTTAGGAACAGGACAATATCTTTAGGGGAGCAAACAATAGGATTGATGCCTTTGGTATTACACCAGGTAACAAAGCGCTTCCACTTACTGGAGTAGCAATGTCTGGTGGTAGGTTTGCGAGCCTCTCCGAGTATGTCCATCTATCTCTGAGGGAGTTGAAGGTGCCCAAACTATGACTTCAGGAGTCAGGCTGCTAGGTTGAGTGTTGGGAGCGTGGATGCAGTGTGTCTACCTGATCTTGAGACAGCATGTGGTACGGGCATGGCAGCTCCCTGGGAGGGGAGACTGACATTGTCATGAGATGGGAGAACCAAGGCTGGCAGGCCCACATCGGGGCCACCAGGATCATCATCACTGGTTCCTGGTGCATGTTGTGCACCATTCTGTTGAGTAGGGGAACCGGGGGAAAAGCGTAGGCAAATCTCCCAGACTATGTTATCCATAGACTGTTCCCCTTGCAGCAGTTTTGTGGGTATCTGGCGGTGTAGTCGGGGTATTGGGCGTTTTACAGGGTGGCGAATAAGTCGATCTCTTGGAAGCCCCAATCTGCAACTACGTTGAGTAAAATGTCCTCTTGTAGCCACCACTTGTGCTCTATGGGTACAGGTAGGGGTAAATCTCTGCGGAGTACGTCTGCCAGAAGATTGGGTTCCCCCGGAACATGTTGTGAAGAGGAACATGTGTTTCAGTGCCCACTTCCAGATGTTCTGGGACAGTCTGGACAGCCCAGCAAGTGCCCCCTTGTTTGTTCAAGTAGTACATGACTGTGGTACTGTCAGTGAGGACTAGAACTGTCTTACCCTGGAGGTGTGACTGGAAAGCCTTCAGGGTCTTGAACACTGCTAGCAGTTCCAACAGGTTGATGTGATTGGATGCTACTGCTGGAGACCACAAGCCGTGGCTGTCTGTTGAAGGAGGTGAACCCCCCCCCCCGACCCCAACAGAGATGCGTCTGTGGCCAGAGTTGCTTCTACTGCGGGGGTGGTGAAAGTTTTCCCCTGCAAAAGCTTTTTTCTTGACTACCACCGCAGAGACTAAATGAGGGCAGCCGAGACAACCACTAGATCGTCCCACTGGCAGCTGGCCCGACACCATTGGCTCGTGAGCCACTCTTGCACGGGGCGCATGCGCAGACAGTGTGAGGAGCTAGGTAGACGCAGGAAGCCATCATCCCCAGTCGCATGGCTTTTCGTACAGTCCCCTGGTGACTGGCTAAATAGTGAGGGATCTGGAACAGCAGGTTTTGAACCCTCACAATGGAGGGAAAGACGAGTCCGTCTTCTGTCTGAATTAGAACCCCCAAAAACTTTTTGACATGGCTGGGGGTTAGACTGGATTTCTTCTTGTTGATAGAGAATCCTAGGTTAAAGAGGAGAGCTACCGTCTTCTGGGTATTTGTCTGGCATGTTCTGTACGAAACCAGTTATGAGCCAGTCGTCGAGGTAAGGGTAGCCTGGGATGGACTGCATGTGCAGGTGAGCCGCCACTACCGCCAGTACCTTTGTGAACACCCTTGGGGCTGAGGCAATGCAGACGGGGAGAACCTTGAACTGATAGTAGGTGTCCTCCATCAGGAGCACGAGGGGGGCGTGGCCAGCGCGCATGGAGTGAGGACGTGCTCTCCTCGCGCTCCTGCTCGAGATCCTACAACGGACTGTATCGTTCGGCCTGCTTAAGCCGAACAAGCACGCCTGAAGTAGCTACGGGAAGAAGAACCGTTTCCCCACCCTCGACGAAGTTTCCGCATCAAAATCGGACCGATATAACGGTTATTCGAAGCGAACTGAGAGGAGGCCCCTGCCTGACAAAATGGCGACACCCGCCGGTCCCATCTGAGACGCACCGCTGGAGGGCGGATAGCCTCCGCAGCCGAGAGGGAAGAGCCCACTGCGTCCAACCCAGTGATCCGGCGACACCCCGGGGGGTGCGTACCCCCGCTGCCAGCTGCGACCCCGGTCTCTGCCTCCGAGACCGAGTGCCGGGAGGAGGAGACGAAGGGGGGGGGGGAACCTCTGTGCGAGATCGCACGCAGGAGAGGTGCCGGCAGGTGGGAGGCCACGAGAGGCACGGAGAGACACGAAGAAGGGAGAAGATGACTCCCCATCTGCAGCGACCACCCTCGCAATCGACCTACATACACGTCCCACAGAACGTGAAAAGGCTGTGGAGCACACCCAAAGACAGGCGATGTCGCCCCCCAAAAGCAAACTAAAAACCGCGACCATGGACTCCTTCACCACGGTCAGGGCGAAACAACAACAGGGGACAGAGGCAGCAGACGACCCGACGACTACGGAAGACGATCCAACAAATACGCAAGTGCTACAAGCTATAGCGGCGCTACGAACGTCCATCGATACCAGGATCGATGAAATTAAGTCGGACATGCAGCTGATGAGGCAGGACGCCCGTAACCTTACGGAAAGAGTGACCACAACGGAGGCAACGCTCCAAGACAATGTTACCGACACCACAGAACTTAAATCTAAGGTCCAAGACCTTGAGTTGCAAGTAGCACGGCCAGAGGTGCGATCAGAAGACGCTGAAGGACATGCCCACCTGAGGGTACCGGAAGGCACAGACCCGACCAAATTCATAGAAACAATGCTGTTGCAAGAAATTGGGGCTGGCAAACTGACCCAGGGCTGCTCGATAGAACGGGCCCACAGGTCACTTCAAAAAGAGGCCCCCTCCAGGCTCCCGACCGCGCCCTATTATTGCAAAAGTCTTGAACCAATGCTTATGTACCCGTCCCGCCAGCGGCAAATATGTGGCTTGAGGACAACAACCTTGCCGATGAAAAGGAAAGCACTGCGCATGAAGTCACAGGCCATTGAAAGCACCAAGCAACAAGGCAAATAAAGGTTTGCACATCTGCCGAATGAATACCGGACTGCTTGTGATCTACAACTCTACGAATGCTACGACGGGCAGGAGCGCACCGACCCATGCGAATAACAACGAAGCCGACCCACCCCCCTGCAACACGTGGAGGCCGACTGCCGACACACCACCCGCACCGGAAGGCTCGGAAAGGCCTGGAAGGATCGGGTGCCCCCGAGCGCTGCAAGTTTGAGGCAACTGCTGGGGGCAGTTTTGAGCTGAAAGGTTTGTTGCCCTTATTCACTAGAATGAGGATTGTTAATGTTAATAAGTCTCCAATTGACACTGAGGGAGGGAGGGAGGGAGGGAAGGAAGGAGGAAACAGGGTGGCTCGCGCCCCAACCCAAACACAGACCGACCCCTGGATAACAGGTCCAGGCCTGGGGCCGGCAGAGGCGGGGAAGGGGGGAGACAACAGATCCGTTACTAATCCCCTATGGCTGCGACCACCATAAAAATAATGACATGGAATGTAAGGGGCCCAGGGACTTATCTCCGAAGGAATAGGATTAAAACCTACCTGCAGATAAAAGGGGAAATTATAGCATTACTACAGGAGACCCATTGCACGGCGGACTCGGTGGCCAAGCTACAAACACATTGGGGTGGACAGGGGTTTGGCACCACTTATTCTAAATACGCAAGACTGGTCTTCACCTCGATTCACCCACAGCTCCCATTCCGGGTGGACAAAACAGAGGTAGACCCGGAAGGTAGGTTCATCGTAATTTGGGGATTCATTGAACAAGAAGCAGTGTGCATCATGAACTCCTATCTCCCTAACAATAATATACCGTCCTACCTGAACTCACTGTACCCTAGAGTTGCACAGTACAGAAAAGATCTCTTTATTTGGACAGGTCCACACCACAGCTGGGAGGCCCATCGACCGCTACGGCAGCACTGTCCGCCATGTTGGGGAGGCTGGAAATGACGGATGTGTTGCGGGAAAAACATCCTGAAGCACGCGAATACTCATGCTACTCATCTCCACATAAGTTACACACAAGATTAGATTACGTACTCAGACAGGGAACACTACCCGGGGTGGAGGGAGCACAATACCTGGGGAGGACTATCTCTGATCACTCCTCGCTCCTGATAACATGGAACCACAAAGGGCCCAGACCCCCCCCATTCCCATGTGGAAAATGCCCACGGACGCCCTGAGTGGCCCAGCCTTCTGAGAAGAATTACGCGATTCTATGGACGCCTACCTAGAGGTTAACACCGGTAGCGTAGCCTACAATAGCACAGTGTGGGAGGCTCTAAAGGTGGTAACCAGGGGAGAAGTAATTGCAAAGGTGGGAGGTATCAAGAAGCTGCTCAGGAAAGAACTAGATCTAGTAGAACGGCAGATTGAGCGACTTGAGGAGAGAGGAACATAACTGCGTGGAACAGGCTGGAAAATTTCGGCTATACTGCCAGAAGAAATAGAGCACAGGTTGAGGCCGACAGACCGGGCAGATTACTCGCCTGGCTCTGCCGAAAAGAGCACCCCAAACACCCCACCACCTCACTACAAGAGGAGGATGGAAACATACACTGTACGCAGCAGGGCATAAATGACACTTTCACTCGCTTTTACACCCACCTGTATCCACATGAGGAGCTGGTCCCCCATGAAGGGTTGATAGAAACACTGGAGGAGATAGGGCTCCCCAGGCTGTCCCCTCAGCAAGCCGATTCCCTTGAAACAGAAATCACGCCCGAAGACATTACCGACGAAATTAGATCCCTGGACACAGGCAAAGCACCGGGAACAGACGGGTTGCCCACAGAGTTTTTTAAAACGTATGAGACCTCCCTGACCCCCCTATTACACGCAGTATACCAGGAGGCATACGAAGAAGGGATACTACCCGAAAGCATGAGGGAGACGTGTGTGATCCCGATCCTCAAGCCCAATAAACCGGCAGACCAATGCGACTCATATCGCCCGATTGCAATGTTAAATTATGACGTTAAAATCCTGACTACGATCTTAGCAAAGCGGCTGTCTAGAATAACAGGAGACATAGTTCACCCAGATCAGTGCGGCTTCGTGCCGGGCCGAAACACGTCCATGAATCTACGCAGGCTGCAGCATATTATAGCGCAAACTGATAAAGACAAGGACTCGTACGCGCTGCTGTCCCTAGACGCAGTCAAAGCGTTTGACTCGATCTACTGGGAATGGCTTGTAGCAGTGCTTAGGGAGTTTGGCTTTGGTCCCGGGTTTATCAGGTGGATTAACATCTTGTATGCTAAACCTAAGGCAAGGGTGAAATCTGGGAAGTACGTGTCAGAGGCCTGGGATATATGCAGGGGGACCAGACAGGGTTGTCCACTATCCCCAATGCTTTATATACTGGGACTAGAACCCATAGCCGTCTACTTTAGAAAGCAGTTTTTCGATGCAGGCATAAGACTGGGAGACGTGAATCACATCTCGCTCTACGCGGATGACGTTCTCATATACGTCAGGGACCCACACCTCAACGTACCAACCATGCTAGAAGTGCTGGACAATTATTCCAAGGTCTCTGGGATAAGTTTTAGCAGGTCAAAGTCCTGCATGGTCCCCCTAGCGGCCCTGAAAACAGAGTTTAGAAGCACTCCCTGAGGTGGGGATCCAGTGGCAGAATACGTCATTCCGCTACCTTGGAGTGCACATTATGCATACCCCCGAGCTAATGCACTAACGAAACACAAAGGCAGCACTCCCCGCTCTATGCAAATCAATGGCGTTCTGGGCGAAACTCCCCCTTTCAATGATGGGCAGGGCCTCGATAACTAAAATGATCTTTCTCCCACATTTCCTTTATGGGTTTCAAAATGTACACTATTATATACACTACCATATAGCCAAGGCGGTATTCAACTTCCAAACCTAGAAAAATATTACATAGCAGCACAGCTTAGTTTTGTGACCAAATGGCTAGATGATGAACCCACATTTGAAACACCTTTGCTACAGGCCATGCTGCCCCAATTCCACCTGAAAGAACTGGTCTGGGCGCCGTACAAACTGCTGGGAATTTTACCCTTTTTGGCTGATCTGGGGAGGAAAATTTGGCATAGGGTGAAAATGCTCACTAGCTCATGGAATTCCTATGCCCCAGAAGTTCCCCCGATTGCAGACTTATGCACAACACTTTCCGATTTGAAACATATCAGGCTCTGGGAGAGGGAAGGGGTCCACACCTGGGGAGATCTGTATAATGAAGGCACCTTCAGGGAGTTCACCTCACTACAGGAGACGGAAGGCATACATATCGGCCAGTTTCTATGGTACCAAAGAACTCGTGCTGTGGCCCGACGCAAATGGGCCACGCAGCTACAGACCCACTCCTCACTTTGATGTACAACTTGGGAGAGGGCGCTAAACCCATTTTGCAAATATATGGCCACCTGATTGACATACCAAATCCTCGGAGCATGGACATGAAAAGCAAATGGGAGGAGGATATAGGTCGGGAAATGTCTGAAGGGGAGTGGAACAGAGCTCTTACATTCCCCAAAACGGTGTCCAGAAATCAGATTTAGGCAGATTCAGTTGAACATACTGCACAGAACTTACCTGACCCCGTGCCGTGTAGCCACCTTCAATCCCCAGGCACAACCGACCTGCAACTGGTGCAAGGGGGGGGAAAAAAGCGGATCTGATCCACATGTTATGGGAATGCCCCAGGACAAGGGCTCTGTGGGAGAGGGTCCAACAAACCTGCGAAAAAGCAGGCCTGAGTAAATATAACTGGACACCCGGAGAGTGCCTCTAGGAACCTACCCGAGACCGGCCAAACTCAAGCATGCAACAAGGCTAATGGACATATCATGCATACTGGCCAAAAGAACTATAGCAATGGCCTGGAAGAAACCCATGGGCCCTCCGTTCAAACTATGGCACAAAGAGACTGAACGGTGGGTGCTATCCGAGACCGTGGCATGGGAGGACTGTGTGGCCAGATCCACGGATGACTCTAGTATGTCACTCGAGGCATGGAAGGAACTCACCAGACACATGTTCCACCCCTCCGATGATAAACCCCCCCCGATTTGGAACTCAATCCAGGACCAAGTGGGACCGGTCATAAAGCCAGCAGCAGCGGAAGAACTGCAGAGGATAGAGACCTTGCGGAAGCCCTCCCCCTGTTGAAGTTGCCAGATGGTTCCCCTTTCCTCCCACCCTCCCCCCGAAACAGTTAACGATATATGAAACGGACAGAATATGCAGACAGTTATGGTTGTTTTGTATTTGTACTTTTTTTGACGTTAAGTTAAACATATGTTTATAACTATTTGAGAATGGCTCTATTGCACACAACTTGTTTGATATTATTGAAAATGCCAATAAACAAATTTGAAAATAAATCAGGAGCATGAGGTACTTTCTGTGCGCTGGCAACATTGAAGTATGAAAGTATGCATCTTTCATGTCTAATGTGGCCATGTAATCCCGCTGCTGCAGCAGCAGCGGGTTTACCTCCTGAAGTGTTGTCATCCTGAACTGTTGAGGTTTGACATACTTGTTCGCAGGTCTAAAACAGGGCGCATGGTGAGATCCTTTTGTGTACAAGGAAGTACATTGAATAAATACCCTTGTTTACCTGGAGAAGGGGGAAGACTTTGATGGCGCCCTTTTCCAGCAGAACCTGAACTTCTTTCAGCAGGATGCGCAGGTGTTCTGGCGACAAGAGTCTGCTTCTCGTGGGTGGTAGCGAGGTGGTCGGAAGAAACTCGAAACAAAACCTGTGGGCAACAGTCTTTAGTACCCACTGATCTGAACTGATCCCCTGCCAGGCATGGATGAATGAAGACGGCGACCCCCGACCGGGGAAGTGTGGGAGGGGACCCGTACCGGTGAGTCACTTGGAGGTGGAGGCCGGAGGAGCCTCTGGGAGTAGAGTTTTTGCCTCTACCCTTTCCCAGAGAGCCTTTTGCTGGTACTGGAAGTTGCCAGAGGAGCCCTGACCTGAGGACCAGGGGGTACCCCTCCCCCACACCCCAGAGCCATATTGACCTTGTGGCAGGAGAAGGATTGGCCATGAAAGGACCGGTGAACGTTAGAGCCGCCGCACTGGTGAAACTGTTTAGCTGTAATCTGGCTAACTAACTTCAAAGTGTTGTGTTCCCTTTTCGCTGTTTCCAGGGAGTCAACCGCCTTTCCAACTAGGTTGGATTCCTCCACATATTTGTTGATTAAGGAGGCTTGTGTCTCGGGTTTGAACACAGAGTTCTTTAACAAGGCATGCCTCTAAAGTAGGGGTCCCTGAGCAAGGGTGCGTCCAGTGGTTTCAGCCGAGTCCACAGTGTTTTTGAGGATATTCTGGGTAACTTATCTGCCTTCTGCCAGCAGGTGTGATCGGGTAGGCTCTGGAATCTCCTGAAGACCATCCTGTACTTGGCCCCACTGAACATTAGCTTGCAAGGAGCGTGGTGTTATTGGCGTTTCTTGTGGAGTAGGCCGCAGAGGCGGTGACCCACTTATCAAGGGAGTAACTATCCGGGGGGCGGGGGGGAATTCTGCTGAGCACAGTGGTACCCCTGCCCTCTTGCGAGTATCCCCAACAACCAAAGAGTCCGGTGTGGCGTAACCCCTAATGTGGAGTGGTCAGATGGGCTGGGCGAATAATTTTTCCACCCGGGGGGTGGGGGGGGTTGACTGCCCGTGTAAGAGACGGGGACAGCAAAGAAGGGGCCAGGCACCTTTTAATAAAATGTAATAAGGGGATGGCTTGGCTAACCAGAGACTTTTCCTTGAGGATGTCCTCCACGAAGTCAGAGTCGGGAGTGGCTTCGTGCGTAGCAATTTTGAAATGGTTGGCTGCTCTTTTTAAGAGGGAGTTGAACAGCATTTTGTTGTCAATTGGCGACAAATCTCTCTGCAGAGGAGTAGTAGGGGAATCCAGACAGATGACGTCTGAGTCAGTGGTATGTGGAGGTGTGTGCTACGAGCCCTGGTCCTCTGCCTGGTCCCAGTGTGGGTCTTGATAGACTGGGTCTTGATCATAAAGGTTAAACCCTTCAGAAGAAACCTCATGGGGAGGAGCATCGGGAACATCTCCAAAGATGATATCGTGGTGTCCCTTTGGTTCCTCCAAAGAAGAAAACTGGGCAGCAAGGGAGGGAAGTTTCTGAAATTTAGAGGGAATGGGGCAAGAGTCCACTTCCCTAGGTCTCTTCAAAGCTCTGTCATACTTGTCTCAAAAGTCGATCAACTCCGCCATCTTAGCCATACACTGTTCAAACCTCTCCCTAGTCCATGCCGAGGAAGCTGAAGGGTCAGGAGGTGGAAAGGGGATGAAACCTTATGTAAGGCCTTAGAAAAGGGCTTAGGGGCCTCGGAATAGCCCTCTCAGGGAGAGGGGGTGCCTTTGTAGTCCCTGGCCGCTGAAAGGTTATCTGAAAGCCTTGCGCAACACTTCGGAAGCTGTATTGACGGCGTAGAGGGTTTCAGCGTGCCTGAATGCGCAGTCGGCAACATCACTGAGTCCTTCGGCGTTCAAACGCCCTTGGACGGCAGGTCGACAGTGGACTTTTTAAGAGGACCGCCATTTCCAGAAGGAGTCTTATGCCCATTTGCATGTCGCAGTTTAAATTTTTGGCAGCCCTACGGCCATTGCAGACTTAGAGGACCCTATTGAAGAGGCCTTAGGGGTTGTGTGCTTAAGTACACGTGGTGCATGGATGGACAGCACCGACGGGGGTAAAAGCTTTTGGCCTGCATAGCGTAGGCCGCCCACCGCTTAGTCCGCCTGTCTGTCAGTGTTTTAGGCCGAAAGAGTTTATAGACCTTACACAAGCGCT
Source organism: Ambystoma mexicanum (assembly GCF_040938575.1). Classification (NCBI taxonomy): domain Eukaryota; kingdom Metazoa; phylum Chordata; class Amphibia; order Caudata; family Ambystomatidae; genus Ambystoma; species Ambystoma mexicanum. The sequence continues at coordinate 1,035,589,113 of NC_090921.1, forward strand.
CGTCGTGGCCACAAGGAAGACACTTATTGCATTGGCGATGCAATAAGTGTCACCCGTCTTGTAAATTTGCTTTTACAAGACGGGCAGAATTTTAAAAAAGGCATTCTCTCCATAGCAGAGGTCAGTGGCAGCAATACAGAACAGAAAGAGGGGTGAGGGAAATGCATTCTTATAGAGAAGAAATTAACAGGGCCCCACTCTCCCTACTGTAAATGCCAGGCCTGAGGGCCGAGGCCACACGCGGTCAACAGTCGCCGAGCAGTTGTAGAGTTAGTCATCGGTGGCAGGAAACACTTGATACAGCCGTCGAGAAGGTTATCAAAGTTGACTAAAATGACCGTCGAGCATGGGAATAGCTATAGCAATATAGACTCTTCCGAGCTCTGCAAAAACGACCAACTAAGTTGGCGAAAAAAACAATCTGGTGGGACCTCGACATGATAGGGATTTTGGGTACACTACACGGCACGTCAGGGATAGTGTTACAGTCACGCCCCATGTCGACGACCCTTTCGATCTTCGAAAAAAGATTCAATACTCTGCAATTACCACTAGATGTCAGACTATATGTGCACAGCATGTGATTCTAAGCAGAGCCACAATCAGAAATTACGTTTCTGTTGTCATGCACCACATTTGAACAATACGTTTGTCATGGGTCTTGAAATAAATGGAGAAGGTTTTACTCCGACTGTTGGTTTTCCCATAATGCATGCAGCAAGGTTATCAAATAATAAGTGCGGTCATCTGTTATGTCACTGATGATGCCATCAGCGTGCTCAGAGTTAAGGTGTCTTAGCATCCAACACTTGCAACAAAACCCTTAAAATTTGGCATTAAACCATCAACTTTATGTCACTTCGACTCAAATTTTTGTACTGAATTTCAAGTGTTTTGCTATGCAACATCTTGCACCACCTGGAGTACTAATGTTTTCTTTAGATATACCTGCTCAACAAGGACTTGGCCAGCCTTACCTACCTTTGTATTGGCTAAATACACACAGCCAATCTATAACCCCCGGATGAATTTCCCCACACCTGGACTTCTGTCCCTGAAGGGCGTTCAACCTCCAGTGCGTAGAGACCATACCAATGGTGCAAGGTGCTATACAAATGACAATTACATATCATCACAGAATACCATTAAATATACTAGCACATATAGAACAGGGCCTGCTGTAGCAGCCATATAGTTATGGTTAAGTTGATCAACTCATAGAAAGAGCACTTTTTGCAGAGCTTATAACCTTGCCCCCCTCGGATCCCTGGACGAATAAGCACCAAACGCTGCAAAAAAAAAAAAAAAAAAAAAAAAAAAAAAAAAAGTATAAGGCCCCCTTGGAATGACTCTGCTAAGTATGGTGCAGTTTCATCAAGGGGGGGGGGCAAAATTATAGGGGCATGGGGGCCCAAATGTTGTGGACTTGCTCAAACTCAATGGAAGAATAAATTTGCTCACGCCTACAGCACAAACCGCTGGACAGATTCTTGGTAAAAAAAAAAAAAAAGAAAAAGAAAAAAAAAAAGGGAAAAAAGTAGGTCAAACAAAATTAGTGATAGTGATATATGGGTCCGGTCCGCAAACTCACTTCCCAATTCAGTCCGCGGACAACCGCCTGGACCAATCGGGGTCCTGCGTGATGTCTGCATCGGACGCACCCGCCGATTGGATGGTGAAGAGCGGGAGGAGTTGGATCCACGGATAGCGTGTTGGGGAACAAGTCTAGAAAACACATTTGGGGTTATTTGGTGGTTGAAAGAGGGGCTGGAAAGGGTGGGGGTGGAATAAAGATAATATGGGGCTGTTTTTCTAGATGAAACATGTGGGTGCGAGTGCCGCCGAGTCCACAGTCACTTTTGGTGTCCGCATGACATAATTTGAATTGCAGGGGGGTTTAGGGTGAGTTTTGTCATTTTAAGGTGTATTGTGCGTACTTGTTATATGGTTTAATTCTATTGTGGTGGTTGTGGCTGGTGGCCAGATTCTTGGGGGAATGGCTGTAGGCTATGCCCCCAAAAATCTGGCCACAAACACTATAGAAATATATGTATAGTAATTATAGGTAATGTTGTGGGAGTATAAAGTATTTGTAATATGGTGGAATAATATAATTGAACTATATATTTATAAATGTTAAATAAATGGTATTTATGATTGTAGTACAATTGAGGACAGTGCTCCTTGAGGATTCCTCCGCCTTTCACACGGTCAACAATTGTATCCTCATTAAACGGTTACATGATACCATTATCATGGACTGGGCACTGGACTGGCTGATCTGCTTTCCTCACTAACCACCGTTCCCAGCTGCAACTTGGCTGTTTGTACTCCACCATCTCACTGTGTACCTGCAGAGTACCCCAGGGTTTTATCCTAGGATTGTGGTTCTTCCGTATCTATCGAGTCCCTCTGGTTCACCTGATGTCTTTCTTTTTTTTTCCATTTCCACTGTTATGTTATGTTAATAACACACAGCATTCCTTAAACTTTGCCGAGTTAATTTGTTAACCTAGTTTTTTTATCCCAGATTGATCGCTACAATCTGTGTCTCAATGCCAGTAAGAGATCTTTCTTATTGCGATACCTGTGCCCTGTTTTTCCTCCTACCCTGTGGCTGCTGTCTTCGGGCCCTCTACTTTCACGATCCTGTGAGGCCACAACCCTTGGGGTCATCTTTAAGTCCTCTATTTCCTTTACTACTTACATTTTGGAGCATGTAAAAAAAAAAAAAAAAAAAAAAAAAGCCTGTACTTTCAGTTTGCCCTCCTTACAGGCATTGTACCGTTCCTCACCTTCCCCCAGGAGCTGAACCTATGTAGAGCCCTGGAACCGTGTAGGCTGGACTACTACAACAGCCTCTTCCTTAACCTCCCCCTTTGTTGTCTATGCCCCCTTTGGCTAATCTAAAATGGGGCTGCAAGACTTATCCTTGGCCTGAAGACTAGGGATCGTATTGCTGCATCCCTCAAATGCGTAAATTGGCTTTTGCTAATTGCAAGGAGAGTATGTACAACTTTGTTTCCCTAAATACTGCCCTGCTAGAGCCCTACGCTGCTGTAACTCCTATACTGTGATTGTCATACTGATTGTCAAACGCTTTTTGAAACAAAGAGCGGGTGGCATGCCCGTTCGGCTAGTGCCTCTCTTTCAAACAGCTTTCCTGCCCCTCTTATACTTGAGCAGGACTACAAGTTCCAGAAACTTCTGAAAACTCTGCTTTTGTGTTCCTGTTTTATTTAATCCTTTTCCCATCCTCCAGTACTGCCCTTGTGGGTCTACCGCCTGGCGGCCGTGTACCACGCCCTTGGGACTCTTCTGCCCCAGCAGGTAGCTAGTAGCCTCCCACCCTGGCATCCCTTGGCATTTTACTTCTGGGCTCCTCTTTCGATTCATGCACTTCTTTTAGTGCACAATGCATATGTGCATTTATAGCAGTAGTATGGACAATTTATTTTTGGATAAGGAAGGGAAATGCATATGCAAAAGATCTTGTGTTCAAGTTTAATATGTTGATAGGGTTATATGTAGAGTTTTTTTTAAACTTATTGGTGAATATATGTGTGACTGTTTCAAAGCAGGCAATGAGGGAGTGCTACAAACATAACAATAAGAAGGGCAGAAGGGTTGTTTTATGTGATGGTGTGCATGTGCAATCCGGGTTTCTTAATAATGCATGGCCTAGAAAGGGGACTGCGGAGACCGCTGATAGTCATAAAGGGCCATGGATTATGGTCTTTATTGTATGCTAGAGAAAAGTATTTGGGACAGAACATTTTTTGTTTTTTTTCTTTCTCTAGTATACAATTGCCCATTATTTCCATTAGTATAGTATAAAATGCTTAAGAAATGATGGAGAATGTTATTGAGTCTAACTACTTTACTGAAAAAATGTAAAGTAGATGGACTCTATACGCTTATTTTTCTTTTATTTCTAAAACTGAAAAGGTGGTTCGTAAAGAAACCGTTTTATGATTTTGTATATTTTTTATTTTTTTTGCAGCAGAGGTTAGAAAGTAAGGTGAATGAGGTAAATAAGAGAAGGGACACCAACCACAGATATACAGGAGAAGATGTTGGGCGTGCGTTAATTTTAAGGTAGGGGCAGTGTATTTCATGCTCCTTGATTACAGCCTTGAAAGTACTTCAAAACTGCTCCCCCATGCAGAGTGGCGTGCTGCATTATATACACAGTACTGTTGTCTTCGAAAGATCTGGATCAACAGCTTCTTTTATGACTTGCAAGGTAGCTGGTGGGATTTTCTGTCCCACAGTAGTAGTCTCTGTGATGGTAGTATTGGTTGAGGAAAATGAGGTAGAGAAAGACAGCGTACTACTTCCTGAGAAAGGAATAGCCTTTCTGAGAGCATTCCGTGGTTGGAAATGCATGGAGGTGGTCCCGTAGGAGTATTGGCTGGGTTGTCCTCGACTTAGTTCAACGTTGCACTTCATGCATTTCACCTTGGTAGCCTTACCCCAATGGTGGTAAATACTGCCACACCCATGATTCTGTCTGGGTGCTAGAGGTAGCCATTTCCTCTTCTTCATCTTCCTGGTCCTCTTGATTGTTTTCTGCATGATTGCGCTTCTTCCGTTGTGCAGGCCGTCCAGCTGGTGGTGGCGCACCTGGGGAGAAGGGATGTCAAAAGCTGATGCAATTTTTGAAAATAAATAGCAGTTCTGCTGGGGGGGTGTGGCCAGCACCGATGCTTTGAGGACGCTGTACTGAGCCCCTGCATGATCTGATAAAAGATATGCCAGATACTGCTTAAATTCAGCATCAGAAACCAGATTGGAGAACCAGAACATTGGGGGCACAAAAGCGTTGCAGCAACACCGCATGTAATCCTCACAGCGCTGAAAGTGCTGACATTGTGCGAGCGGCTGAGGAAAGCAAGATGGCGACCGCCACATTGGGTACAGCCAAGTGAAGCTCCGGGAACTTGGTGAGCAGAGGGTGACACAACCCAATCACCAAAGTCGTGCCGAACATTGAGACCCCTGGCATGCCCGTGGCTGATTTGGCGCAGAGTGGAGAAAGCGAGCGCCCAAGTGCCGTGCAGCGATCTGCAGCGAGAGTAGACAATTGGCACAGCGTTGATGTGAGGGACAGAGACTGAGTGGAGGAGACCTGAGTTTCTAAAACAGCAGGGTTTAAGTGGAGGAACTGCGACAGGGGTCAGAGGGTGCTGCTTCAGTAGTCGGCTGCACAACAGCACCGCAAGTGCAACACAGGCCCCTAAGCTGGCTGCATATGCGCTGGATGACTAGTGTGGCTTCCCCCACCTGCCCGCTACTGAGAGGCTCAGAGCACACCCGGTTTCGGTAGCTGGTACACTGGCGCCCAAGGAGAGGGGGCTCTTCCCCAGGGACATAGAGGACGCCTGAAGAATGAGAAAAGCAGCCATAGGCAGAACGAAATCCTAAGTTGCACCCCTGGATTTCCAAACCAAGTGCAAGGAGGTGTCTGAAAGACAAACATAAAGATATTACATATGTTGGCAGCGCACAAGCCCCAAGCTGCTATACTAGCCTATAGCCGGATCAGCAAACCTTGGATGCCCATGATTGCGAAATAAAGCGCGATGGAGGGGCACCCTAGGCCACCGACATCAGAAGCCAACCGCAGAGCCAACACAATACCCGACAGGGAGGAAGAATCACGTCTGTGACAGTCAACACCGAGAGGTGGGATACCAGCATACATCACATGCCAGACAAACAACATAAAACCAAGTCCAAGCAGAATAAGAAGTAGGCGTTCGCCAGCAAATGTGAAGGAAGTGAGTAGGCCCATCAGGCCAGAGCACCAGGCCAGCACACCAACGCAGCAGGAGGGAAAACCAGACGAGAACCAAATCCTGAAGGAAATAGCAACGCTCCAGATGACCCTGGAGAGGGGGGATTGATGGAAGTCAGAATCGATGTTAGATTGCTTAGGAGAGTGCAACTCAGTCGGAGGTCAGTGTACTTAAGATGAAGTTGGCGGTGCTGGAAGGCAGGGCTGAGGATGCATAGGGGAGAGGCCAGATATGATATGGTATTGTATTTATAACACGCCTATACACAAGTGTTTCAAGGCGCGACGAGGCAAGGGAGGGGGGAACAAAGGGAAGACAGACCGCGATCCTACTAGGCCAGGTGTCATTCAGATCGCGCAAGTGCATTGGAAGGAGGAAAGGGAAAAGTGCAAGGGGGGAAGGGGGGGGTAAGGGAGGGGGTGGGGGGCGGGGGGGGGCGGGGGAGTGCAGTACAGGGTATAGTACAATAAATGAGATAAATAAAAAAACGGCCAGCAAGTGGCAAGTGTATGGTAAGTGCAGAACATAAGTGCTGGTAGGGGGACTGTAAGGATACAGAAAACAGTCCCCAGGTGCAGGGGTTGCCAGGGAGGCAATGCAGGTGGGCAACTGGCGGGCCTGGGCCCAAGATCAGAAGGGAGGCCAGGTATCCAGTGCAATATCTGTCAGGAGAATCAACAGGGGAGAGGGGGAGTGAAAGCAGAAGCAAAGAGGAAGGTTTTGAGGTGCTTCCGGAACCGGAGATGGTTCTCCTCAAGTTTCAGGGAGGCAGGAAGGCTGTTCCAGAGGGAGGCCCCTGCCGAAGAGAGAGAGATCTACCATCAACTCTTTGCTTGGAGAAGCGACTGACCCTGAGGGAGTTGGAGCCGGAAGAGCGAAGAGGTCGAGAAGGAAGATATTTAGGAAGAGCGAGTTGAAGGTATTTCAGCCCCAGGCCCCAGAAGGCCTTGTGGACAATGCAGAGGGTTTTGAACTTAATCCTCGCAGCCACTGGGAGCCAGTGCAGAGATTTCAGTCCTGGAGAGATACGATCCCTGGGCTTGAGGCCAAGGACAAGTCTCGCAGTCCTGTTCTGGATACGCTGCAGAGGGCGGAGAGTAGAGGTTTTGAGGTGCTTCCGGAATCGGAGATGGTCCTCCTCAGGCCAGCGCAACAACATTCAAATATGAGGCCTGCCGGAGGGGACGGAAGGGAGAGAACCCACGACATATGTGGAAAACATGTTGTTACAAGAGGTCTGAGCGGGTAACCCATCACAGGGCTTCACAGTTAACAAGCCCATCTTTCTTCACCCAGGAGCCCCCCCCAGGGGTACCACCAAGACCCTTGGGAGCGAAACTCCTGAACTAAAGAGACAGGGAAACAATCCTGGCATTCTCAAGACAAGGAGGGCTGATAGAGAGGGCCTGGGCCAAGATCGCGGTGTACCCCGACTACACCATGAAAGTCCAGAAACAAAGGGCAGCCTTTGGTCCCACTAAAGAGCGGCTGTGACAGGCAAACTAGGTACATGGATTCCTGGCCAAGCTAAAAGTACTCCATAACAGAACCGTACATTTCTTTGACAACACTGGGGGGACGCAAGAGTGGATGGACTCGATCGAGTGCCACTGCTGCGCGGACGAGAGGCTGCATCCTAAAAGTGACCCAAGGAGACGATGGACCTAATTTTTAAGCAACGCTGAGACATACATGAGGAATTGATAAGTGGCAGGAAGGAAGTTGCTACTGGCGGTAGGACACTGAGGAACAATACCGAGTGGACGGTTGAACTGCGGAGTAAGTAGAAAGGACTGGGAGCTTCGCACGCCCTGCTGTCCTTGGAGGTCCCTGTTGCGAGGGCAACCCCACAGGTACTCTGCTGCTGCTGAAAGACTGGTGAGGGAGGTGGGAGCTACCGGTCAACCAGAAGCGGCTGAGCCTGAACAGTGTACTGTTGGGCACCAGTTTGAAATGTTGGGGAGTTCTATGTTGAGTTAAACTGCATGCTGGGCCACCCCCTCCTGGGGTTGAGAACCGGGAAGGGAGTGAGGGAGAGGCACGATAGGCCAGACTGCGGGAGGAGGCTATGAAACACACCCTGCTGGAGCACAGACATGCGGGATGAGAGGGAAAGGAGAAAACAGGAATGAAGGGAGAGTGGGACGCCCCTGCAAAAAGACACTAGTGTGGGTAGATGGGTAGTATTAAGACCGCCTCCTGGAACGTGAGGGGGCTAACAGCTACATCAAAAGGAATAGGGTGCATACATTTTTGGTGAACAAGGGGATACAAATTGCACTCCTGCAGGAGATGCATCTAACCGCTGCCAGACAATCCGTGAGCGAGAAGACATGGGGGGAGGGGACAGATAGGGGTGCGACACTCGCCATACGTTAGGGGCACCCTTATATGGGTGGCTCCCGCGGTCCCCTATAAGTTGCTGGACAGCAAATGCGATAAAGAGGGTCTGCTGACAGTTGTACACAGGCTATTGGAGCAGAGGGAAGTCTGTATAATAAACACATATGCGCCCAACCATGGCGCCACCACCTTCTTCAAACTTTAATTGCACCCTAGACCCAACGTTATATAGATCTGATGGGAAAAGCAAGAGGAGGGCTCCTGCTGCTAAGGCGCTGCGAGTATTAATGCGAGAACTGAGATTGCAGGAGGTGTGGAGACAGCTACACAGAGAAAGGAGAGGGTATTCTTTTTACTCCAGCCCACAGACAATACACACATAGCTCACTGGCTCTGAAGCGCTGGGTGAATTTGTGGCAGCGGAATACAAAGCTAGGGTTCTTTCAGACCATGCATCGCGGATTGTGGTTTGGCAGAACACAGCACACAGAGCCCACATACCGACATGACGACTTCGGGCAGAAGCGCTGCTAGATGAGCACTTCAAGGACCACCTGTGAGGGAGTATAGAGGCATTCTTCAGGATCAACGAAGGCCGCGTTAGTAGTGTGCGCACTTTGTGGGAATCTGTCAAAGTGGTAATCAGGGGGTGGGGGAGCCGATCGGAAAGGCGGGTGGGTTACGGAAGGAATTATTGAGCACTATAGCAAGAGCGGAGGAGCAGATGGAAGCAGGGACAGCGGAAGGAAGGCCACAGAGGGACAGGGAAAGGGAATACATGGAGCTGCGCCAAGAGTGTAGAGCAGCCTGGGAAAGGCTGGGCAAACACAACTACTGTAAATATGTTGAAAGGCTCCATGAAGGTGGGGACAAACCTGTCAAGTTGTTGGCCTGGCTATGTAGAGCAAAAAAGAGGAAAATGTTCAGCGCCATTAAAGACGAATGGAGGGCCCAAACCGGGATTAAGGCAACCTGTAGGAGATTCTACCAGAACCTTTATGAGGCAGATGGTGAGGATAGAACAGGAGTCATTGAGGAAGCATGGGCGGAGATAGAGTTGCTCCAGTTGGACCGGGAACAGGCGGACATGCTAGATGCACCGCTCACAGAAGAGGAGTTACAGGAGACCATATGCACATTACCCATGGGCAAACGCTTGGAGCTGACTGGTTCCTGGCAGAATTCTACAGGATTGAAAAATCTGTAAAAATAGGCGTAGGCAATAGGTCAGTGGAAAAAGTTGCAATAAGTTCATTGAAGAGTTAAAAATATTGGCAGCAGGTGGGGAATCGAACAGTGTTAAGGTCAAACTTTCTACATTGGCTGAAAATGCTGCTATATTGGAGGTAAGTATATTTGGAAGTTGTAGCAAATTAGGGTGCACTGGTAAAAACCCATGAAATTCAGTGAACATTTTTTAAAGGGACTTTATGGTTAAGTTGCACTAATAAAAACCTATAAAATTCAGTGTAAAAAATAAATAAATAAATAAATGTAAAAAAGGGACGTTATGGCTAGAAGTAAAACTGAATACCGCCAGAAATGTGGCTGTTATGGTAAGCTAAGCAACCATAACACGCGCCACCACCGTGCACTGCTAAGACTAACACACAGGACATGCCCAACTCTGGAGAGCCACACTGCTGGTTCCCCCCCCACCCACCCCCCACTATAGGATTTACTCTGTAATTGGAGGGAGAGTTGGTTCCTGGATACCTGCATGGACTACAGCAACCACAATCCCCCCCCCCCCTCCCCAAGGCCATATTTGGAATTAACCAGCAACACCTAAACAGACTGCCTCCCTGATGAGTGCAAGAGGCATGAAAGCGCTTGGAGAAGATCAACTGGACTGTGAAAGGTACACTAAGCTCTGGGAACCAGAGTGCGCCCCTCGCCCCCCCTAGTTTGAAAAAATAAAATATATATATATGGTCCTTGCAAACCTGGCAACTACAGCTACCAGAAGTCCTTGCAGCAGAATCATCATTGATTGTCAACACCTGCACTTGCTGTGAGCTGCAAGATTTCAGGGGTTTTTCGGTTTTCCTTTCAACCATAATTTCGCGTTCATAAAGTTTTTTTTTTAGTGAATTTCACAGGTTTTTAGTAGTAGTGCAACTTAACCATAACGTCCCTCTAACAAAGTTTTTTTAGTGAATTTTACGGGTTTTTAGTGGGGCAACTTACCCATAAGATCCCTTTCACAAATTCCTCTTTACTCATTTGGACATGTTTTTAGTACAACAACTTAACCATAGCGTCCCTTTTGCAAAGTTCTTTTGGCAAAGATGATCGGTGTATAGTAGTGGCACGTAACCATATTGTAATGCAAATGCTGACTTGTTTGTACTCCTTGTGGAGAATAGCACTTGATAATATGCTTGTGCACAGCACAGTAACGTGCCCCAGAATGCGTAAACACTTAACAGTAAGATGTTTGCCTCGGGGACAATGTGGAAAGAGATTTTAACTTGATGTACGAACGTCCAACTGCAACATTTGCCTTGCACAGCGCCCACAAGTATTGGTAGTGACCCATTAACAATGTAGTAAACAGTGCATACTTTTCGCAAAAGTTTTAGGTATGTGAAAATAACATCACCTAAGGACATCCCTCCTCCCCAAGATACAGCAGCACTACTGAAATGAAGAAGCTTCATAAACATTGCCCCAGCCTTATAAATTACAAACACACAATGTTTTAGCACTGGACGCCCACTCCCCAATATCACTGTTTGATGCGTCTTGCCTAATTTCCATTCGCAAAAGGCCTTATTTGCTGTCATACCAAAAAATAAACCCATCCGTTAGCAAAGTTAATGTTATGTTGAAAAATAAATTTCACAATGTAAATGCAATAAAAAAAAATTGCATTCACTGCAAGTACTTTACATTTCTCAGCAAAGGATATAGACGCTATAATTTTTATCAGTAATAGTACATATGCGCAAATAAGTAATGTATAGTACGAAAAAATAGGATTTCTGATTATAATCCGGATCACAAAAAAAATATTGTTGTTCAAGATTGCCATCATCGAAAGTAAAATATATATATATATATATATATATATATATATATATATATATATATATATATTCATATTCTCGACAATTTGCATTAAGTAAAAGGATTTTGTAAAACCGCGCCATAACTGTCACCGGTGTCCAAATGCAAATATACAGACACAAACATGGTGGACAAAGAGTAGCCGGGATGCGGAAGCTTCCGCATTGTTCTGTGAAACATTTGGTCCAAAAGCAATGAAACCAATACAACAAGGACAACAAGGACAAACGAAATCCATTCAGCAGACTATGTTTGCGTTGGAGAAATTGCATAAAAAGGAAACAAACAAGTGGTGGGAGATTAAGTCTCTACAAAATTATATTGATAATCAACGAATTTCTAGAGGCTTAAGAATTTTGACAATCCCTACGTATGAAGACCCACACCCAGAAACGTTGCAAGAATGGAGAGAAGCCACCAATGAATGTTCTTTTAAAATGCTGACCACATTGGTCAAATACGCCAAAAGCAATAAAGGACACTGAAGAATTGGAAGCATCAGTTTATATGGGAGCTGATGCCAGCACGGCGAAAGACCTGAAAGTGTATATGGATAAAAACATCTTTAAATATGAAGAAGAAATTAAAGACAGGAAGCAAAGAAAGTTTTTACGCCACAAAGAGGATTATGCTACAGGTCGAATATACACCTTCGCCAAGAAATATGATACCGTCAGAAAAGGTTTTCATACGCAAAAGCAGATGCAGACATCCGACATCCCAGAAGTAAACTCTGAAACTGAAAACATGGCTTGCTCCTCCACGGATATATCTATATCTAGCAACAATAATGAAGCTCCTCCAAGGTTACATTTTTTTTTTTAGAGGAAATGAGGCTGTTGCACCAAGTAGGAAAAACATCACAAGGAAAGAGTCAAAACAGAAACAAACAAAACCCTACCACACAAATAAGTGGAAGAACAGACGAGGGAGGAGAGGACAAAGGAAAAACCAGAAAGAGAGGCCAATCGACAGGCCGTCAAACATGCTCTGGGAAAAACGAGAACTAATATCAGTGGACCAAACAAAGTTGTGAACTTCTCAAATAAAGTTTTAACAAATCCAGAGAAGTGAGTACTGGAAAAAGGGTTGTCTTTTTGTTTGACCTCCAATTATGACTATACACAATCTAGAATAGATCTACATTGTAGCATTAGAAAATTACGATTAGCTAAATGCTTTTCCAATTCAAGTACTTCAGAAACAAGAGAGGAAATGAACTTGAGAATGATATACCTTCACAATTGATAATCCAGGATATACCAACCCTAAATGTATTAGAATCTATGTACATGGAAAGAGATGAGGAAATCACTCAAAGGCCAGCTCAGGATCAATGGAATGTGCAAGTTCCGGCCAATCTTACAACTGCCATGAGAGCACCTAGCGAATTAAGAAAATCAAAGTTTAACCCTCCTGTACAAAGCACACCATATATTGATCTATTTGAAGATCTTATCATTGAGGAATTTAAACAACTTGCCTCAAACCCTCATAAAATGAATCATAATGTGACCAAAGAGGAACGAGAAGCCATCAGAAATTTACAAAAAGATGAGGCAATAGTAATAAGAACTGCAGACAAAGAAGGAAATGCAGTGGTGCTGATTTCAGAGGATTATAAAAAGGAAGCACTGCGACAACTTAAGAATGTGCATAACTATCAAAAATTGCCAAAAGATCCATACCCGATTACAAAACTGAATACGATGCAAAAACGAAGTTGGTGTGAGGCAGGTCTGATTACCTGGAAAGAAAAAAAGATATTTAACCAAGGATTTCCCCATCACACCCATTATACACTTTATACCAAAACTACGTAAGTCCACAACAAGGCCCACCTGGTAGGCCGATAGTAGCGTCCATCGATTCGCTCTTAGGAAATACATCAAGATATTTAGATAACTTCTTATTCCCATTTGTAGAATCTTTACCTTCTTATACAAAGGATACAACAGACTTTCTGATGCAAATAGATCAAATACCATGGAAACCTAATTACCTATTGATCGCGCTGGATGTGGTTTCCCTTTACACATACATTATTCATGAAGAGGGGATGGAAGCAATTAAAAGATACCTACCCACCAAGTCTTTAAGCTTCAGAGAACACTCCTTGATGCTGCTGGAAATGTTGTCATTCCGTTTGGTACATAATTTGTTCATGTTTGATGGCCAATACTACACACAAATTTGTGATACAGCCATGAGCACATTAGTTGCCCCAACATTTGCGAATTTATATATGGGTGCCTGGGAGGAAAAACACTTTGCAGATGAAAGTGTGGAATTGTATACCACAGTGATGTTGTGGTGTCGTTATATCGAGGACTTGTTTATCCTGTGGGAAGGCTCAGAAGCAATATGCAAAGGTTTTTCAAATTATAAAACACACGCAGTACCAGTCTCAAGTTTACACAAAACCATGATAAAACAGAGATGATCTTCCTGGACATCAAGGTCAAAATTGTAAACACAATGACAGGTTTACAGAAAACCCACAAGCACCAACACAGTCCTTCATGCATCCAGTAACCATCCGTCCAGCCTAAAAAACAGCATACCGTATGGAGAATTCCTATGAATGAAAAGGAACTATAGTGAGACATCCACCTATTTACAGAATGCCAAAAGGACTGCAGTCAAATTCCAAGCCAGAGGATATCAGAAGTCGATTATTCAGCACTTAAGGGCCATCAATAATCAGGACCCTGCATATCCCCTGGCAAAACAATTTGCAGAAATACATGAAAGCAATATGTTTTGTCCTTGCGATATTTTGGTATTGATCATGGTCCACCACATCCAAGAGGATGTGATAGGGAGCTTAGATTGAGGGAACTAGAGAGTCGATGCATAATTGACTATAACACCAAATCCCCACGAGGACACAAGAACAAAGAACTGTATACTTTTGTATGGGAATAGGAAAGTCTATAAGCCATGGGTAAATAGGAAAGTCTGTCAATGATGAAATATGTCTTAGTTGGGGTCTTACCTTTCGAGCTGTTCCATCCAAGTTTATTCAAATAGAAGGACATCGAACCAACAGAACATATGAGATATAAATATCAAGTTTACTTTAAAAAAGATAATTTTTTGAGTCAGTTTCACTGAACATGTTTTTAACATTTTCATATTTTAGATGGTTGTATTATGTCCATGTCTAAAAGTTCAGTTTATTGCACTGTCGTTTAAATATTTGGTTGCATAATCTATTTTTAAAGGGTGAATCTGCTGATCCTGGTGTTTCCATTTTGGCCGATTCACATTAATGGGTATAGGTGATGAAAGCCAACGATAGCCTCCAATATGGATCAATGATGCGTCAAACATAAACCTGGCCTACATATCATTTAGGTAATGGCCAGGGGCCCAACAAATGTTTATAGTATAGGAGAAATGTGTACCATTAGAATATTGGATCATTAAGTATTATCATGACTATGTGCCACTGGTTCCCTATAGAAATTGGAGAAAGTCACGAGTATGTACAAAGATATATCGTGGAACTCTGCATTAAGCATTAGACTGGATCCCAGTAGGGATAGAGGAGATTAGACTCCAGTTTACATCTATAGTCCACGGTATTCCAAATGCTTATTTGAAAGCATGTCGAACAAGTAGAATGAGTATCCAATCATTTCAAGCACGCAGCACTTTATAAATATCAGGCATGGTGCATTTAGCCATGATATTGACATCCCAGGCATCACAATAAAGATAACTAACCTTTATCTGCACTGTGCACTTTATACTGGTCAGTATTATGCGATTTGAAATTAGCCATGTGATTTGGAATTAGCCGATATAATAGATTTTAGAATGTCCAGGACTATAATGCAATTTGCATAATAAAGCACTTGGCAAAGTATACAGTGTATAATATTTAAGCTGACATCGGCTGCAACAATACATACCAACGAGTTTGACAAATGGAGTTTCAGATACGTTCTCAAAAATAAAAAACTCCAACGCGGGGCCAAATAATATTTGAGCACCATGCATGTGTCTAAATATAAATTAATGTGCCACGTAAAAAGGACATGTGCAAGATGCATGGTTATCAATTTATAATGGACTGTGCGCAATCAGGAATTACATGGGTCAGCCGATGTGGAGACACCTGGATCAGCAGTAGATCCAACATGGCCGCCCGTTAGACATGTAACCATGATGGAGTTACTGGTCTAGTGGTCTGAGATGGAAGGCCATACAAACAGGAAATTGTTTAAAAATGATTACCAACCTCCCATTCACAACAATCCGACAAAGCCCGTTCAGGGTGAAACGCGTTAGTGTGCTCACTTGTGCTCTTTTTGTCCACCATAAGTTAAATAAAGGACTTTCTTAATGGTGATCATGCAGTGTTTTGGCGTGGTTTCTAAAATCGTGATGGAGGAGTGCTGCTGTGAACTGGCCAGATATATTTTCAATGAAAACACTTTGTTAAAGGGACGTTATGGTTACAAGTAAAACCGGAAAGCCCCTGAAATTCGCCAGTTATGGTAAGCTAAGCAACCATAACTCGCACCACCACCGTGAACTGCTAAGAATAAAACCCATGACATCCAAGACAAATATGATTGATGACATCACATGTCTAGCCCCTTCTTTTGTTGTTCACCGACATATCTAGGCCAGGTGAGTTTATTCACCGACAGTCAAAAACCTAAAATTCAAAAAGGTATTACATTTGTAGACGTTGCTATTCTCACATGTTCTTACAGTACTTTCCTTAGAATTCAATCGCATCTTGTGATGCACATACATAGGGGAAGAAGCAAGCCTGAATCACAGCAATCATTTCTACGCGTAAAGATAATCATGTTGGTTATACACAGTGGCTCATGATATACTGCCTCTTGTTTACTTACTTTACTCTCCCTTTATAAGCCCCATATTTGTATACATTGTGGTCTCTTAATGTTGTGCGTAGTAGCACAAATATGTAGTAAGTGATGCATTATTACCTATTTAGTATATGTTTCACAGTACGCAAAAGTGTGATACAGAAGCATTCACCGTTTTACTATCCAACATTGGAAAACTAGAAATATTTGGCCTAGGCTGTACATCTTTGTGCTCTCCTTGTCGGGAGGGCCTTAGGCAGAGGCTAAAGGTGTGCCTGCTCTTTTCCTTGTGGTGGTCACCACGAGAGAGTCAGGCTTTAGCTCCCTTGTTGGTCGACTGTGGCGGTCCCAGGGAGCCCCAGCAGGGTCCTCAGCCCTCCGTGGAGGGAAAAGATGAAACACAGCTGTAAGGAAGGCACGGTATCAACAGTAAGACTGACAAGTGACCACATTTCAAGGGTGTTCATTGAACTTTAAACAAAGGTTTGAAAAACGCCCATCTAATCCTAAATCTAAAGATGAGCTGTCAAAATAAAAAGGACCTATACTAAAAATAAATAACTATTGCCAATCCTTCTCTTGAATTACAAATAGTGTGGGAAACAAAGTTATGTAAAAAGAATTAGTGTCCAAGAAAAGATAAGTCAGGATATTCAGGCCGTTGGCCTCCCTTCCTCACGTTTCAGCACTGTGAAAGCGACGCTCTCTAGCTTAGCACAGTCTCTGGCTTCTCTAGCACAAAGGTGCAGTTCAAACACTAATACCTGATGACGATTCAACGACCTGGTCATCTGAGGATGCCATGTTCGGATGGTGCTCTTGGCTTAGGCCAAAAGCCGGGTTTGTGAAAACTAGATTTAGTTTAAGTGTCGTTTAATTCTCTGCTCATTTCGCCTTTCTCGCTCTGAACGCGGTGGAAGACCGCGGCATGAACCCCCAGCTAATTGCTAGGCAGGAATGCACATTCTGCTGAGAGTCTGGTTTGTCTTACACTCTAGAACCTTGAAGTCTCTGAGGAAGCATTGCTAATCTATAAATTAGGTTCCCGCCTGTCTCAACCACGTTTTCTCCATCACTATAAATTGTAATAACATGCAGCTGCTATGTGCTCTGATAGAGAAAAACCCTATTCCCAGTCTTTAGAGCAGACTGACCTTAGGCCCCAGGAACAATACAGATAAGCTGTACAACAAATGTTACCTTGTACCAGGGAACACGATATGCCCCCACGCACTGTTTTGCCCTGCTCCCAGACAGTAAATTGTCAATAGGAGAATGGGGAAAATGCAGACTCGTTGCTTTAGTAATATTACGTACGTGGAAAGGTCATGAACCCTATGGACCCTGTCAGATGAGGGGGCTGGTCAAGTGTTTCAAATGGGATTCCGTCTACTATAGATGGATGTAATTCTGGTTCTTCGGGGCTCTCTTCCGCCACAGTGTCTGTACGCATGCATCTTGGGGCGCTGAGATCCCACCTCAGGTTGTGAATAAATGCATTTTTGGACCTTGTGACTGGCTATTTCCATTTCTTTGTAGTAAGCCTCATTTTGTGGTCTTTCAGGTCTGGTATCTGCCTTCCCAACTCACCGGCTTTGTTGATTTCACTGGCGCGAATTTGTGATAGGAGCATGGGATAGCACCACATCACCAGGCGATTCTCCCCACCTTGATTATCGACGCAGGAGAGCCTCGGATACCTCCAACACACAATGCAGGATTCTTCCGCCTGATTTCCTGGTCTTAAGCTTACTATTCTTGAGGTTTAGTGAAAGTAACGCTTCCTTTGAACTGCTGCTTCATCATGTGCTTTGCCTTGCTCAGAGTGTGCTCTTGTGCTCTGCCTTTTATCCGTGTCGGGAAAAGTAATGGAAGTCCGGTGTGTGTGTGATGGTCAGCAATTGTCTGACCCTGCCTATCGTATTGGCACATGTCAGGTATACGGCTCGGGTGTTAGTCTGTTTTCTCTCATAGCGAGCTGTCCGTGACAAACTGGCCTTGTTGTGAAAGGGGTGGAGGGTTAACTTCCTAGGTATCCTAGTAGGATGGGGTAAAGGTGTCACAGGGAAGGGGGTACTGCGTCTCACCATTGGGTGTCCCCACTCCCCGAAGACCCCCTCACCCAGGTGATCCGACCGCACTGGTCCACCCCCAGGAACTGGATACAAATGAGATTGGCCACCTGGATGATAGATCCCAGTGGAAAAGCAGGTGAGACACCTTCAGATTTCTCACACAGCCTAGCCAGAGCTCCAGGATGGAAGGGGGTGATGTCCCCGGCCTTTGGCACCGGTCTCCCAAGGTGGGCGACCATCCCCTAGTTCAGCGGCAGTCACAGGGAGCCCTGGCAGGGTCCTCAGGAAAAGGACGAAGGGGTACATGCACTGCAAGTTTACCTGCAAGGTTGAGGGAACATGCAAGACGTGCGAGGAATGTGTCAGTTCATGACATGGCTGATAAATCGGACTGGGTGCCTCCAGCAGTGGCTCAGCCTGTTGGGCAAACTTCCACTGGAGTATCGGGGTGCACACAGAAGGTTTTGAGCCTATGGACTTTTTCAACCTTTTTGTTGATGATGGGTTCATTTCAGATGTGGGTGAGCAAACCAATCTGTATGCCGAGCAGTTTATGAAGGTACGGGGTGCCAATGTGAAATCCCATTCCAGAGCACACTCCTGGGTTTGAACTGCAGGTGTTGAGATGAACAGATTTTGAGGTCTCTCTGCTCATGGGAACAGTGCAAAAGCGGTCTATCACACAGTACTGGTCTACTGAAGCTTTATTTACAAGCCTTTTTTTCCCCAGCAAAACCGAGTAGAGATAGTTTCCTAGCACTGCAACTTATGCTGCATTTCAATGGCAACTCGGCACCATCACCAAGAACGGACCCAAAAGACTATTCAAAATTCAGCCATTACTCAAGCACTTTGCTTAGCGATTTTCAGAGTTGTATATTCCTAGCCAGAACACATCCATTGATGAATCATTGTTATTGTTTAAAGGTCAGCTACTATTCAAGCAGTATAACCAAGCAAAAGAGCACAATATGGGATCAAGGTTTACATGTTTTGTGAAAGTACCACTGGGTACGCCTACAACATGAGAGTCGACACTGGAAAAGACTCCAGCATAAACCCTCCGGGCTACCCAGTCCATTTAGGGATAAGTGAGAATATTGTGTGGGATCTTGCAACACTATTGTTCCACAAGGGTCACCATTTGTATGTGAACAATTTCTACACAAGAATACCAGTGTTCAATGAATTGTATTGTTGGCACACTGGCATGCAGTACAATCCGCAGTAACCGCAAAGGCTACCCCAGACAACTTGTTTGTAAGAAGCTGGACAAGGGAGCATGTAAGGTATTCTGCGACAGAAAGGATGTGCACATGCGAGTACTATTCATGATGAAAGTCCTTCACTTGTTACTGTGCAGTGGCAGGCTCTGCAAGTGTGGAAGCCCAAGTGTATTCTGGACTACAACAGGTAAATGGGGGGGATGGGGGGGGGAGGCTGAGCCATATAATGCACCACGCAAGTCTCGCATGTGGTACAAGAAGTTGGTAGTACACGTTATGCATGTAGCTACATACAATGCTTATGTTGTATATGGTGCAGCTGCTCCAGAAAACAAATTTATATTTTTGTACTTACAAAAAGCAGTTCTCGCGGACCGTTGCCCATGTACCAACTCACTACTTTGCAGAAGTTGAGGATGTAGCCAGATTGAAAGAACAACACTTTGCCGATTATGTTCCTGCCACACCCATGAAGACACAACCATACATAAAATGTAAGGTGTCTACAAAGCAAGGAAGGAGGAGAGATACTCAGGTGTACTGTCCCCAATACCCTTCCATGCCAGCCCTCTGCCTACAGCCTGGTTTTCTTTTGCATCACACAAAGGAAAAGTATTGGGAGATTGAGTGATTTCCTGAAATGCCCATCTTCAAAATGGGCCATAGGCTATCAATTTGTGCAGGTCTTAAAAACAAACGCCACTCCAGCTCCCTCCACCATTCCGGTACACTTTGCTGTGGCGTGCCTTGGCAAGCAATGCTAATCCAACTCCCTCCACTTTATTTTTTTTTAAAAACAGTTTTTATTAACTTTTGCAATGTAAACAATACAGATCAAAGCCCCATCATGGGGCAACAATCCCCCCCGCCCCCTCAACTTCTTCCATATTACACAGCTAGTGATCGTTTGCACACAGATATGCCACAGTCACATCAAGTGTCCCTGGGCCCTTACCCTCAGCCCGTCGATTATAGGACGTGGATCTCAACTTTAACCATTCAGGGACCTTGCTCTTGAACAGTCTCAGGGGGGGGGGGGGGGGGGTTGCATCCCCTGAAGATTTAGGGACACCATCCAAAGCGTCCTGCACCGAGGAATCATTCCCTTGGTCCAATTCGCTGGACATATAGCTCCTAAAAGGCCGCCCAGTAGTCTCTAGGTTTGCTGTTGGAAAGGAGCGTCAAATTTGTACTGTGTCTCCCTTCGCTCACAGATCGCCATAAGGTTAAGCCAATGTTGTAAAGTAGGAGCTGTAACGGCCCCCCCATGTACGTGCCACCAGTGATCTAGCAACCACTGAGGCCATGGCGACTAGGTGTTTTTCAGTGCGAGATTTCAATTCAACCAGGGCCAGCAGCCAGGTTTCAGGGGCAAAGGGGATCGGGTCATCCACTATGTTCTCCAGGACGACCGCTATGGCTGACCAATAAGATTGGATCTGGGGGCAGGACCACGCAACGTGGTAGAAGTCAGCTGGGGTCTGAAGACATCTCTTACAATTCGGGGACCTGAGTGGGAATAGTTTATGCAGGGCATAAGGAGAGTAATATAACTGATGCAGAAATTTAAAGTGAACGACGGAATCTATTGTTAATGGAGACGGCTTTAGTCTGGGCGAGAATTGTACTCCACTGAACATTCGACAACTGCCTTGCCATGCACCCCTCCCATTTAACCTTATACTGGGCCGGAGGTGGGGGTCCGAGTGACCGGGCCAAACCATATAGAGTCGAAATCACCTTTTTGGGGGGGGGGGTGTTGGAGCTATGGTGTACTCTTAACAATGGAGATGATTGGGGGCGCGTTAGGAAAGGAAAGTTGGGCCATCTGGCCCGTACTGCCTCTCGGAGGTGAGGTATAACAGCAGAGTGACGGGGGACCATGTGTCCCCGTCCTTAAGGTCTTCCTACGATATGAATTTGCCTCTCAGGGCTACATCTCCTATTGTGTGGATCTGCAGGGTATGAAAGTGTTGAATAAAGAGGTGCTTGTCTGTGAGAGGGATGCCGCAAACATTGTATATGGCCTTAGATAGAGAATATCATGGTCTCAACCCAGCCCATTTCGCCAACCGGTCCCATGCTCTGAGGGTAATCGCCAAGGGCTGCACCTCTGCCATCACATGGCGCTCACGGACGGCCCATAGGAAACCTCTAAGGTCATCGGGCTGAGTGATGGCCTTCTCAAGACGCGAGTGGGGGAGATTACTCGTGGGGAACCACCACCAAATGGCATATTGAATCTGGGCCACTAGATAATAACGTACCATTCCTTCTAAAAATATTGGATAAGGTCGCATATATACAAATACAGAAGTATTTGGAAGAACATCACCTACTAGGAGCTAGACAATCAGGCTTCCGTCCACAACATGGGACGGAGACTGCTCTCATTGACCTTAAAGCACAGATCGACAAGCACAGAGACAAGGGTCAAGGCGCCTTACTCCTCCTACTAGACCTCTCTGCAGCATTTGACCTGGTTGAACACTGTCCTATGCACGCACCTACACACATCAGCTCATTTTTCGGCTGAGGCCATCACATGGATTAGATCATTCCTCAACGGCAGAACCATGAGGGTCTTTTCACCTACAGCTGCAGCAGACCCCATACCTATCACCTGTGGTGTGCCACAGGGCTCTTGTGTCTCCCCCACACTGTACAATATATTTACTAAGCCCCTTTTCGATGATTTGGATCATCTCTGCATCACCTACATGAACTATGCAGATGATACCCAGATCCTCCTTCGGCTTTCAGGAGATTATGGGAAGGATTTGGCATCAGTGAATAGAGTGTACATCATCATCCAGGCATGGATGGCCACACATGGACTATGCCTGAATGATGATAAAACTGAACTCATTATCCTAGTTACTACCACCAGCTTAAAGAAATTAGGCCCTGCCTATTTTTCCTTCATGATCGACGGCAACAGTATCAAAGTAGGACAAGAGGTTAAAACACTAGGCTTCTACTTGGACGCTACCTTTTCCTTCAACAGACAGATGAACTCCTTAGCCTCTTCCACGGCTTACACGTGCAAACTGATCCGCACAACTAAACCCCTTCTGTCCAACACCAGCTGCTTGACCCTCGCTAGAGCACTCATACTGTCCCGCCTGGACTACTGCAACGCTCTCTAAAGCCATCACCAGCAAACTTAAAACTCTCCAGAATAACGCTCTTAGAGCGGCACTGGCTATCTCCAGAAGAGAGCACATCTCAGTATACTGCCAACAGAATAATTGGCTCTCTATCAAAGACAAAATCTCCTAAAAACTGCCTCACTCACTCACAAATCCCCCCAATAACACGGCCCCTATTTATCTGAGCGACAGATTTCATAGACAGACTTCCCCGAGACCCATAAGAATAGCCTATAAAGACTGCCTCTCTGTCCCAAACTTCAAACTTTCCACTATATAGGGGGTAACAGCTTCCCAGTGAAAGCAGCTAAACTGTGGAACTCTCTACCGCCAACTCTCAGAATGGACTTGCCCTATCAGAACTTCCGATCTAAGGTCGTTGTATGGTTGAAAACGTAGGCCCCAAACACTTCCAGTTGCATAGTCCTTTCTACTCCTGCCATCTATACTTATTGTATTGCCTATTGCCTGTACGTACTGCTGCCTATCTGTATATATGTTCATAATCTTGATATTACTTCCACTGTGTGTACCTATATATTTTTGTTGTTGTAACTAAGCTTCGCAATCTCATGTAAATGTTGCGCACTGTTACCTGAGGGTATGATCGCGCATTACAAAAAATATAACAAACAGAAGAAAAGATTGGGAAAATCCAGACCACCCTGAGAGTACGAACAGCACATTGTATGTAAGGAGATACAGGGTTGCTTCCTAGCCCAGATCAGTTTGGTCATCTTTATGCGATTCCAGAAGGTCACGGGAGGCCATATTGGAACATTATTGAAGATATATAATAATTTCGGTAGGATAACCATTTTGTATAGGGAAATGTGGGCCGCTTATGAGATAGGAGCTGGTATTCTATTCCATCATAGGGTTTAAATTAATCATAGGGGGCTTTATGTATAGCAACATATCGTCTGCATATAAAGAGAGATGATGGAGGTGTGTGAGCTAATAGTCACCCCCGCGATAGGAATGGAATTCCCTCAGGGCACAGGCCACCGGCTCGATGGCCAGGGCAAACAAAAGGGGGAGAAAGGGCACCCCTGTCTAGTAACACGAGTTGGATAGATAGGTGCAGATTGAATACTGTTAGTGTAAACCAGGGCATGGGGGCTGTATAGAGGAGTCGAGTCCAGTATGGAAACGAGGAGCCAATGCCAGAGCGCCGAAGGACCTCGAAAAGAAAAGGCCATTCGACAGAGTCAAACGCCTTCGCTGCATCCAGGGCCGCCACCGCAATAAGGACCTCAGGGTTCACATTGTGCATCAGTGTGAATAATCTCAGATTGTTTTGAGTGGAGCGTCCTGGTATAAAACCTGCCTGGTCTGGGAGGACCAGGGCAGGCATATGGAGGAGAAGGCGGTCGTTTAGTAATTTCGCCAAGATCTTGTTGTCGGTGTTGATCAGCGACAAGGGTCAATAGGACGAGCATTTTTTTGGGTCTTTGTTAGGCTCAAGCAGTACCGTGACAAGGGCAGTCCTGGTGGATTCAGGGAGGACACCCAAGGAGGCCGCCACCTCGAACACACTGCTTAGGTGGGGAATGAGCAGGGCCGAGAACGTTTCATATGGCTCAGCCGTGATGCCGTCCGTTCCTGGGGCCTTACCATTCGGGAGCAAATGTATCACTTTAAGGAGTTCCTCATCCGTGGGTGGGTCATTGAGAAAAGTACCGATCTCCGGGTCAAGACATCCCAGTGCAATCTTATCTAGGTATTGGATAATATCATAAAGACCTGCTGTACTCTGTCATTTACAGCTTCTCATAGTATTGACGGAAAACTTTGTTTATTCCCCGCGCATCCCTAGTGAAATCCCCCTCCGTAGTCTCTACCTCGATTATAGGGTCCAGGTGGCAGTCCTGTCTGATGGCCCAAGCAAGGTCTGATGGCCCAAGCAAGGGTTCTGCTCGGGAAGTTCCCTTCCCCATATCTGGCAGCCACAATAGGGTCGCCCAAGAATCTTTCCTCACTATCCATCAGTGAGCGCATTTTGCGTTTCTTAACCTGCAGGTCAGCTTGGAGTTCGGCCGAGTCCATCCGAGCCTGGCAGAGCTCCATATTTCTAATTTCTTTTTCTTTGGATGTCATGGCTCTGCGAATGCTTTTCAGGACGCCCCCCTCCTGTGACACACACCAGCCCCAAATATACACCTTAAATGTTTCCCATACAATCCCGGGGCTTGGGAAGGATTCCCCATTTAGTTGGAAAAATTCTGAGATGGCTTGGTGCATATCTTCACGGAACGCTATATCCTCAAGAGCCAGAGCTGGAAACCTCCACCTAAGTTGCTTGGGAGGGATAGACGGCCCTGTGAATTGTACAAGGACCGGGGAGTGGTCCGGCAGAGCACAGGGGAGGATCGCCGCCCTGCTGGACACACGTGCTAATTCTGGAGAAATGTGGATATAGTCTATCCTGGAAGAGCTTTCGTGTACACTATAGTGAAAGGTGAATTCCCAGTCATCAGGGTGGTGAAATCGCCAAATATCAATCAGGGTGTAATCTGCTGCGATGGCTTGCCATTTTGGGCCGCTCGGGTGAGAGACTTCTGAGCTGATGTGGCCCTGTCTAATGTCAGAGAAAGAGCTAAATTAAAGTCCCCCGCCCAGACCACTTCGTACCCCGGCCCAGGAATGTCCGCAGGTGTTCGGAACAGATACCTGTTTATGCAATTTAAATTCCAACGAGTAATGTATATCAATTGTGACGCCACTAGAGTGAGTTGTGTGGGCCAACCCATATCTATGGATGCCTATGGAGGGGGGCGGGGGAGTAGTTTGTGTTCCTTCCCTAGGTGAGTCTCCTGGATTAACGTGGTGATTCCTCACGTAATTGGCAAGAAGGCGTGTCTTTTTTCCGTTTGGGTGACCACAAACGTTCCATGTAAGCAAAGTGATGTTAGTATTTGCAGGGGTAACAGACCCCTGAGAGGGTGTCACGTTATGCCTGGGCTGAAGGTAATGTCCCAATAAGGAGCCTCAGGTGTTCTATTTGGTGTATAACAGTTGAGATGCATTACAAGATCAAGTGTGCATAGGATTCCATAGACCCGGAAGAAGGTTCCCTCCCTACCTGCCCGTCCCGACTAGACTGGAGGCACCAGCAGGTGCAATACTGTAACAACCCCTACGCTCCCCCGCCCATGCCAGAAACACCAACCTACCAGCCACTGTAACCCACCCCCCACCCGTTTAACTATACCCATCAAACTTTAAAAACTCAATTAGGTGCCGCCAGGCATGGGGTGGTGCCGGTGGCCACTGTGCCTCCCTGTGAAGATGGGCTCGTTTACCAACTTTCACATTCGATGTTGTCATACATAAGAATTGCTCCAGTAATTGCCGGGGTAGGCCTTGCGGGGCACCAGAGGGACCCATCAACAATTCACAGCAGTAGAAAGGACCCCGTCCCGCTCCAGTTGGCCTATGGCGGGCGGCAGGGGGAGGCCCCCGAGTCCGGGATTTCTGAAGCAAAACGCTCTGCGGATTCCAGAGACGTGAATAATAAAGTCCTCCCATCGTAAACGACCCGAAGTTTGGCCGGGTACATCATAGAGTACCAGATATCTTTCTTTCTCAGGATGTTTTTCGCTGATTGGAAGGGTTTCCTCTGGTCCTAAACCTGTTGGCTGAAGTCTGGGAAGAGTCTTATTGTTGCCGAGCCCCATCGTAGGGTCTTTTTTTTCTCTTGCAGCTCTAAGCAGGATGTCCCGGTCTAGATAATTGAATATGCGAGTGATGATGGCTCTCTCTGGGCTCCTGGTGGAGGTCTCGCTGCAAGTGAACGATGGGCTCGTTCCACCATGAACATTTCTGTAACAGAGAGGGGTGGGGGGAGTCATCGAGAACCTCTCTAAGACGTTTCTCCACAAAGGTTTCCGTGTTGTCAATGGGGATTGTCTCTGCGACTCCCATGATCCTTAGGTTGTTTCTTCTTGACCTTCCTTCAAGGTCCACATTCTTGGCAACCACTTTTTTAGTCACTTGTTGGAGAGGCCACCTCTCTTGCCGGAGCTCTGCAACTTTTTCTTCTCCATCGCCGATCCGATGCTCCACCTCTGACATCCTACCACATAATTTTTCAATTTGAACTGCAGACACGTCCACCTTACATGTTAGTGCATCAATTTTAGCACCCAGATTGTCCGTATTATTCTTCAGAGCTACCAGAGTTTGATCAAGAGCCGAAATGTCAAGTTGGGAGGGGCCGGGCTCATCCTCCGGTTGTGGTGGATCCGCTTTGGCGTATTGCTCCATCCTCACCCGTTTGATTGCCCATTCGGGGGGTCCACCTCGAGCGAAATGTTTGTGGAATTGTGGAGGCAGACGGAGGGACCAGGTGGACGGTGGGCCCCAAATGTTGTAGCCGACTTCCGGTGCCATGGAGAAGAAGACCGTGGTATGCCAAGTCTGGTCAGATCCAAAGGGGAGGCTGGGGGGGATGGGGTAGGGATGGGATGTGGGGGAGTGGGCACACGTGGAGGGTGGGGCGGCCAATGCAGATCCTATCAGGATGCAGTTCACTCTGAGGGAAGGGGCACAGCGTGGAGCAGGGAGAGCAGGGATTCCTGTAAAAGGCAGGCCCCACGAGCGGCCTCCAGGCAGACCCTGGGGTATGATAATGCCTGAATCGGCCTGGGCTGGTGGTAGAGAGCATGCCGCTCTGAGGGACCGGGGCTAAGCCGGCAAGGAGCAGGTGGAATTGTCCCTCGAGGGTCAAGCGCAGCCCCGGTCCAGTCGCTGATCCAGAGATCCCACTCCAAGCACCCGTGTGTATGCAGCGTTGGGACGCTCCCGGCAGTGTGGGCAAGCAAGGTCTGGGAAACAACACAGTGGGTGGGGCGGTAACACCCATGGCGCCATCCCCAGATGGAGCCGACCACCAGTGTGTAGTGGGCCAAGCGGGGCGAGCGGACCAAGCATCCATGGGTGCCTCCAAGGCCCCAGCGCAGAGGAGCGAAACTCAGTGCGGCATAGGAAGGAATCACTCGGATCGGCTGTCCAGTACTTATTTCAGCTGTTTGTGGGGGAGGGGCGGCCCGCCACTCTTATGATGGGATACACCAAGTCCCGGATGGTGCGAGCAAGGGGTACAGAGGTCCACTCGATCCAGGAAGTTTGTTATTGGATCCCCTGGTGCCCCGAGGTTCTGGCATGGTGCGACGTACTTCTCTGGGCAGTTTGCAGCCGACATGCAGGATATTGAGCCATACATTAGAGCCTCCACCGGAGCACTCTCAGGCTGCGGCCATCTTACGAGCTGCTCAACAGCACCCCTCCCAGCTCCCTCCACTTGAGGCGTGCCTTGGAAGGGAACGCGATTCGGGCTAAAAGCCATTCTGGTTCCTTCCACTTGAGTCATGCCTTGGCAAGCAATGGTAGTTCAGCTCCCTGGCGGTCGTACCACCCTGCCATGATTTTTGTTTTTAACTAAAGTAAAGTTCTCGTTTTGTATGACTGGAATGTCTCGTTTTAGAATGACTGAGATGTGATTGGTGTGTGAGTGAGGTAAAGCTGAGCTGTGAATGCCCCTTTCCATCACTGGAGAAATGGTTAGCATGTTAGTGGATCTGTATTTAGTGTACGTATGTTTGCAGATACGGTTGATACCACATGACAGTTGAATGCAGGCACAGTTTTTATGCACGTACATGAAGTTGGTGTGGAGGACATCACCTGGCGACGAGCTTGCCATGTGAGCGGATGTCTACTTGCTGTGGAGCTGGTGATTTGGTAGTGGTGCGACTGCTGAAATGGATGGCTAGCGACTGCAGACGCGAAAGATGTATGAATGGCCAGTAAAGTGGTTGGTGCCTTGACGCAGCTTTACTGCTCACAAGATTCTTTTCTCTTGTGCTAAAACTTACCAAGGATGTCCTGTTGCACTATGCACTGTATGTATGAGGAGGAGGAGAATGAGCAAAAAGGTGCTGACGAAAGGGCTTGAAGAGGAAAAACAGGGCAGCAGTGTCTAATGCACAGCGATTATTGTATTCCCAGAGCACTTGGCATACAGATCATTAACCCGTTTCCACCCTATTGAGTGCACCCACACATGTGAGGTACAGTTTTTTTCATGAGACCTGTGGGAACGTGCGAAGTTAGGACATGTGTTGTTGCCAGCATGTTTTGGTGGTTTCCTGATGGCAAATGTCTGAAAATTATGTTTCTTTGCCCTACATTTTGGACTTTGCCGGCCTTGTGGGTAAACAATTCCAGAGCGATTTGCAAATGTCAGACCTCTTTGGATTCCAACGGATATCATCTTTTTTTAGAAATGCATGGGGTTCCCGGTTTTTCTTGGTTGCTGCGACACCCGAGGCACAGATCTGTGGGCTGTCCAGACGACCAAATCCAGTATTCCCAGGGGCGTTTGATGTACTAGTAGTTTAGCCTTTCCCTTTACGCCCAGGTGAGTCCTCCGACAAATGTGAGGTACAGTTTTCGTCGGAACACCAGTGGGAATGTGGGGAAAGTAGGACATTTGTTGTTTTCTACTAGTTTGGATGAGGTTTTCATAAATGTCCTACTGCACTCTTTTGTTTCCCAAATGTGACCTACATTTAGTTGCTGCTTTAGGCACTGTACGCTTTAGTAACCTGCGTATGTCACCTATCCTTCAAAAGGTCTGCCACTGCTCTTTCAAAAAAAATGCCTGCTTGCCATTCTTCACCACATTTGTTTTCCTTAGTTTCAAATGCTAAGTACATTTGTTTAGGCCGTCAGCATAAAAATCATGTGTACCATGGCTCAGTTCTTGGCTTGTGGGATTGCTTGCTTTTTGAAACATTGTGAAAAATGTGTGCTTTCCTAACTAGAGAGTCGGAGGAATGTAGCGGTGCAATGATTTTCTCACAATTCACTGAAGTCATAACCTTACAAGTCCAAACATGTCGAGCGCATACCTTTTTTCCGTCATGTTTCAAATTTTTTCCCCAAACAATGGGACTTTTAGCTACATAGTTGTTGCCTGAACTGCACAAATGACCCGATCCTAAACTTGATATATTTTGTCTACGTTTCAGAACTGTATGCCTTTCTGTCTTCCCATTCAGCTTTCCTACCCTCTTCCACTCCATCCAAGCATGGCCTATTGAAGAAAAAAAAATAAATAAATAAAAATCGCCTACCTCACAAAACTGATGGTAACCTTCTAAGAAATACGTTTTCTGTTTCCACTCAACTGGTTCATGAAAGCTTGGAAAATTGTGAATTCATAACAGAAAACCATTTGTTTTGTTCCTAGCTCTTACAAGGAAAAAAACACAGGCTTCTTTGTACATCATTTTATTAGCATTATCTGAAAGAAAGAAAAAATATTGACTGTTATTTTCTTACAGTTCCTACAGCAAACTAGGAATCCTTGGTGGCGTTATGACTGCATACATGGGGGAAGAAAAGGGTGCAAATTTGGCCAGGATATCACTTGAAACAAAAAAGGGATTGAATCCAGTCGTACTGAAAGGTCCAAAAAAGGGTTCTGCACTGGGAGAGAAAACCCTCAGCAGTTAAGAGGTTATTTGTATTGAACCTTTCTTTTACTTTGGAACTTACTGTACTATTATTGTTTGGATGCTTCCATGCTCACAATATTTTAAGTGTATATCCTGCCCTCGGCCCATGCTACCTACCTTATGGAGATGAGGGAGGAGTATTATTCATGCGGTTCCCTTTTCTCTTTTACAATTGGTATCACTACTTTGTTAGTACTAGTATGGGGCCGAGTAGGAGTTTAGAAAACACTAATCGTACCTGTGCTCCTGCAGAGCAGTAATCATGTCACACTTGCCCCGCTAGACTAAGGCAGAACCGTTACAATAGTTGAACCTAGCCAACTAATGCAGAGGATGCTAAAACAATCAATGAAAGTTCCCGGCATGTACGCGGACCGGAAAGTTCTCTGGAGGAGGGAGCCGGTCAGTCCAGCCGGCAGTCCAGGGACACTTCCAAAGGCTCTTAGGACATGCAACCTCGAGTAGGCTTCAAGACTAGTTGGGCCCGCTAATCCAATGGCTGAAGCACCAACAAGGGTCTTCTGAGATCTTGCAACGGAGCAGGGCTTCACCTGGCCAGTCACTGGAGAGTGGTGGTTTACTGCACAAGTCTTGGTCAGTGGGCTTCTCTTCATCATAGGATTCTTGGCCCCAACATAGAAGAATGGCTGCAGAAGTCCTCCTCTTATCCAGAATTAGAGTAGGAAGCAAGTAAGCCCACCAATGGAAAGATCTGCCACATTCAAACAGCCAGTAGTTGTCCGAAACTACTGGTTTCACATCTGCCCAGCAGTAGACTAAGGGATGCGGACTGTGACCAGACAGTCCCAGACCCTTCTCTTGGGCTCACACACATGGCTGACTAGCCCATGAAGGCAACAGCTTTCCCGGGCAATAGCATGATCTTATTTGGGATGTTCTGAACTTTGAGGGCAGCAAGAAGATAAAACTACAATATGGCAAAATACCTTGTGGCATGGCAAACTCGGGGTGCTAGCCACTAAATACAAACTGAATGTTACTGCTGCCACCAGCTTATCTTAGGCAGTGACCAAAAAAAAAACAAAAGATTACCAAGTATGCCCACTGCACTATAAAGGTGCGGTCTACAATTCCCAAAACACAAGAATTGCAAAGAGAACCTGTATTACTAGAACCTTGTGCATCCAAGATTTCAGTTATTAAGAAAGAACTAGATTCAGCAGAGACTGCGGGCAGTCTCTTAGCAGAAGGGACTCTTTCAAGAGGCGTGACTGGTGGCTGCGAGGGTCCGGATTTAGGCCGTATATACATAAATATGACAGTTGAGGACAGTGTTCTTTTTGGCAACGAGGTTGATGAGGCCCTAGAAAAAGCCAAAAGGGAGCACGAGACGATCAAAATCTTGTGCCAAATCACAAGTAAGACCTTTCAACAGAGAGGATCAGCAAATAGTCGACGTGGGTTTCATACACATAATTTTGCATGAACATCCACTATTCGCCAGGAGCAAGCACTTGGTTTGCATACCAGAGTCAGAGCACAGCACCATCAACCTACCAAAGACAGTTCAAAAGGGGAAGAGGCTGAGGTAGAAAGCAATCCTCCAGGGGAGCTCCCACTGCCTCAAAACAATGACGCTCCTGGTCACGTTCTCTCACATGTAACCCAAGTAGGGGGTCAAATCCCATCAGACACCCAGGGATGGGAGAGAATAATGTTGGACAAGTGGGTCTTATCCACCATGACAAAGGGGTATTGCATAGAGTTAAGTCAGGAGACCACACAATCTACCACCACAAACCAGAGAATGTCACTAGAAAAAATGTCAAATTCTGAAAGCAGAAATACTGCCATTACTCGACATGGAAGCACTAGAAGTTGTCCCGCTATCACAGGTAAACAAGGGTATTTATTCTGTGTTTTTCCTTGTTCCGAAGAAAGACAGAGACCAGTGCTAGACCCAAGGCCAGCAAACGTGTTTTAAACCACAAAAATTCAGAATGACCACATTACAAGAGTTCATTCCCCTACTCGAGTAAGGTGATTTTCTAGGAACACTGGATATGTAAGAAGCATACTTTGATATTTCAATGCTCCCAGCACATCTAAAGTACCTAGGCCCTGTTCATTATCAATTCAAGGTACTCCCCTTTGGAATGGGTCAGCCCCTCAAGTGTTCACAAAGAGTCTGGCAGTTGTAGCAGCACAACTCTGCAGGGAGGGTATCCCGCAAAAATAATATCAGTAACAATCGGTTACAACAACTGGGATTTATTTTCAACCAACAAAAAGAAATCCAGTCTACTTCCCAGCCAAGAAAAACAATTTGCAGAGGCTATTCTCAACACGAAATCAGCACTAGTATTCTCCTCCAACAATAGGGTTCAAAAGCTATTAAACTAGTTCCCACGTTAAGTGGGCGTTCAGCAGATAACAGTCAGAAAAGTCATGCATCAGCTCGGCATGATGGTGTCCTGCATCTTCATCGTGCCTCAAGCAAGACTAAATATGGGGCCGGTGCAACAATGGTTAGAGAACCCAGAGAGTCTCAAGCAGAAGGGGACTGGGACGATTTAGTGGAATTTTTGCACACACACGGTATAGCTCTAAAATAGTAGACAAAACGAAAAACTTTCTACAACCTGCCAATTCACATAACCATTACAACAGACGCATCCCTGATAGGTTGGGTTGCCCGTTGCCTGGACCTCACAGCTCAAGGGACATGGTCTCTATGGCCCACTAAGGAAGCTGCACTCCTGGCAGTAAACAAAGCACTTCAGGCTTTCCAACAACATCTAGAGGGGAAGAACGTTCTCCTTGCAACAGAAATCGCAATAGCCATGTTTTATATCGACAAACAAGGCGGAACACACTCTTGTCAAGACTTGCTAAAAACATTTGGAAGCTGTGTCTACAAAGGAGATACATCTCCAACAAGCCCAACAATGTTACAGGGAAACACCATTGTATAGCAGACAGTTTAAGCAGAGTGCAACCTTTAGAACATGAGTGGGGACAACCATACAGACACTTCACTCAATGAGGGAATCGGAACAGGCATTTTCATAACAGCGCAAAAGGCAAAAAGCCCACATTACGTATCCAGGTACCCACAGAGGGGATCTCTGGGAAAAATGACTATGGATCAATTGGGCAGGGATATTTACTTGCGCTTCTTCGCCCCCCTAACCCCCAATACCACTCTTGCACAGGGGGGGCTCCACAAGATGCACGGGAAAATCCAATTATAATTGCACCTATGTGGACGTGGACGTGGAAAACATGGTACTCCCAACTTCTCAAGATGTTGCTATGTCCACCGGTGAAAGTGACACCCACTCGCATCCTGCTGTCGCAGGGCCAGGTCCTGCACCCACAAACTCATACAACCAGTTTAGCAGTTTGGCTCCTGAGGTCAGCGTTTGGCCACCTCAATTTGCCAGACAGATGCATGGAAATCTTAAAGGAGAGACATAAAACCCAACACTACACATTTATTTTAAAAAGCGGAAGAGGTTTGTCGTGTGGTGCAGAAAATCAAACATTTGGTTTATTGATTGCTCACCACCACATATTATTCATTACCTCTTGCGTTTACTCGATTCAGGATAAGTCTTTAATTCTTTAAAAGTTCCTTTGGTGGCACCGTCAGCCTGCACAACATCTCACAACAAGGTCTCCTGGTGGAGAATTCTAGTTGTCTAAGCCTTCATGGACGGAGTAAAACTAATACACCCACAGATGGCTTACCCGCCACTGGGTTGGATTCAAAATGTTGTACGAAGCAAGTTCATGGGTCCACCTTTTCTGCCAACACACAAATCATCTCTTAAAGATATTACATAAAGTGGCTTTCCTGGTAGCCATCCCATCTATTCGCAGAATTATTTAACTGCAAAGCTTCATCAGTGGCTGAACCCTTTGTTACAAGTGCATAAAAACAAGGTGGTCTTAAGAACACACCCACGTTTTGCATCAAAATACATATCTAAATGTCATGTTATGCAATCCATTGAACTTTAAGTGTTCTTTCAAGCTCTTCATACATGGGATATATGTAGGGCAATCATGTACTATCTCAACAAAACAAAGCCACTGAGAAAGACCAATCAGTTATTTGTATCACTGGCAGATAGAGGAGGGGACCCCATCGCAAGTTGCATTAAAAAAAGTGTTACAGCCTCTCAAGCACGACACTACCTTTCAGACACATTCTACATGTAGTACAGGAGCTATAGTGGCATTTATCGCATTTGTGCCACTTGAGGTGATCTGTAATGCAGCTACACAGAGATCAGTACATACTTTTACACAACATTGTGTGGCCATAAAAGCAAGAAATTATTCGCATTGGACAAGCAGTGTTAAAACATTGGTTTGTTTCTGCTCATTCAGTTCACCCACCTTATATCGGGGACTGCTTGCTAGGCTATGCAAAGTATATGATTCAAAGTAGATCCAAAAGCCTCAGAAGATAAACCTTACCTTCCAATAATCATCTTTCTGTTGCTTTATCTGCTTAGATTGAGATGTGCCCGCCTATTTGTGAATGACGGTGTCAAACAGATTTAATTATTTATCAGCTAAGAGTTAACTTTCTACACTAATCAGTTGACACACCTACAGTCCACTATAAACTTCATGCATCCTCAAGGCGGAATAACAGCAATCTGGGGACATCGACACATGGGGGGGGGGGAGGTAAGCAGGTGTTGTGCACGTCACTTGGTGTTGCAGAGCGCCCTAATTAGGACTTCGAGAAGAGGTGCCACTGGATGTCAGCCTATGCAGGACATTTGAATCTAAGCAGATACAAGCAACATGAAGACAATTACTGGTAGGTAATGTGTGCCACCCATGTCACGCCACCTAGTAACCATTACTGGAAGTACACCTCTAGTTCAGAGCCACATCAGCAAGACATTGAGGGTATGCAAATTAGCTCAAATGCAAGCCTTTTGCTCCACAAAATTACCTTTGTCTGACAGAGCAGTGCTACTTCATACATAGCTTTCTTTCCCTGCCCAAGAAGGACAGAGTTCTCAGCAGGCTACTGATCATAGCACCTGTGCATGGTAGAGCGAACTTGAGGCATCTATCAGCATGCTAAGCAAGGCAAAATGGGTGACTGCTGCCCCAAAGTTCAAGTAGTTCTTGCTCTGAACCAAAGGTGCTTGCCTCCCATAACACTTAGCTGTTGCTTATGGTAATTCACTTAGCTGTTGCTTATGGTAATTTACAAGGAGGATGAGAGGTGACGGCAGGGGACCTGTATGCAACAGGCCTTTGGTGGACGTGTACAGCAGATAAGGGGTGTATCAGTCACCTTTACTCACTACAAATGGGCAAATACTTCCCAAAAATAAAAAACAGGGAGTAAAAATACTCCAAACATAAAATGGGAAACAATATGACCGAGTGCCCATGCTTTCACTCATAGCTCCATGGATATATTTGGACCAGCAGTGCACACTGTAGCACAAGAAGAAACTGCAATTTTTACTGCATGATCAGAAGTAAACCTGCATATTTTAATATGTATGCATAACTAGGTGCAAAGAAATAATTATTACAAAAACATTTCCGCTTCACAGTTAAAACATTTTTACTCGCTTATAAAATACTCCCACTGGGAACTGGACTTACATGTTTACTCTCTAAAAAAAATCATTTTACTCCCAACTTTAAAAAATAGGGAGTACAATACTTCCACTTCAAAATCTTATCTAGAGCACTTGGCATGCAGGGTTGCATGTTGTTTTGGCTGGTCTTCTACATGTAAAGTAAAGAAGAGCCCTGAACTGTACAGTTCCCCTAGGGGTTGATAGACCAATATCCATTCCTACTCTTGCACTGCAACCCATAGAATACAGCAGAGTCCCACGAAAAATTCAGTCCAGCTGTCCATAGTCACTGACCTAACAGCCAAATCTGTGCCTGAACACAATGCTCACTGACAATTTTTACGTACTGCCGCAACACTAGCAGTACATGTAATTACAGTCACCATTGATGTACTAACCCACCTATATGCACAATGATTACATAACTTTGTGTATAAAATGTTTTCCTGTGCCAAGGATGGCATATTTCGCTTTTAAAAATATCGACTCTTGAAAATTTAATAAATCACAACTTTTTATGTTTGAAAAAGAATATAACTTCTTTGTGTTCATGTTAAGAGCTAATCGATATGTGCTAATTTAGCTCCACTGCTTCTCAAAAAAGAAGCCTACCAAAGCGTCAATGACCAGGGTAGCTGTTGACTCCACGCTTTTCTCAAAAAAATGAACACAATGCTCTAAATGATTTTTATAATGTTTTAAACTAGTCATCTCCGTCACCTAATTTCATTTACTATTTGCATGCAATGTAATGTTCTTGATTTCCATGCTTGCAAAGACTGCAGTCTTCTGAAAGGCTTTCCACCCAATTTGCGCTTCGAATGAATAACAATGGCATTAGGTGCTACACAAATATAACAGAACATAGCTTGTGTGGAACAAACTGAGCAGGAGATAAATACACTAGTTGCAATGACTAAAAACGGAATGCTCTTCGATAGGCTAGCAAATAAAACCATAATAAACGTACCCCCTCATTTTGTAATAAAAAAAAGGGATATGAAATAGTACATCCAATACCTGTGATGAGGAGGCAACCACATTATGCTTCACTTACCTGGCCAAAAGTCTATGGGACCTGCTAGCCCGCTGTTGGCGCTGGACTGTCCTCCTTTCTGCAGGTTGCTGCCGTACCCGCATGATGCGACGCTCTCCTATTTGGTCCATTACCCCAGTAAGAACCCGCAGGTCTATAGGTTGATGGACAGGATCCAATAAAATCTCATCACTGTAGTTGTTCTCAACATACTCCACTAAGCCTTCAACCGAGATGGGGGAAGGAGGAGGTCCCAACTGAATGGGCAAGCGGGGTGCCAAATAAGATGCAGACGCCCCGAGGCCAGAGTACATCCCAGGGATATTAAATCCAGACATACTGGGGTTGAGCACTGGCCCAAGGTCCACTTCCATTTCCTCTTGGGCCATTTCTGTGAAAAGTAAAGAAATATGTTTTGAGCCATTTGTCCACCACTATTGAGAATCAATATATTACTACATAACAAAACTGACACTTCAACTATGCAGCTGAAGATGGCAACATTCACAAGAACAATAGTCCTGCCGGGTGGCTGGCACATGTGGCTAGCATGAACTTCATGAGTTTGAAACATAGCAGTGCCAACTCAGCCCATCATCTTTTCGAGGTGGCTAAACTGAGGTACCATTATAATGGGTAATAATGACCGCTATTGCAGCACTTAAGAGCAGCAGGAATCTTGCATGAAGTGCTATTAAAAACCTGATTGTTTACAAGTAGATTTAGAGCAAGTCTACTGTAGTTACTGCATTGCTTTTTGCCTCTTTGTTTTCAGTGGTAATAGATTTTGAAGACAATTATTCCCAAAAACCTACATTGGGAGGGGCATGGGTTCTAAAAGAACATCTGTATAAAAGGAAAGGGGTATAAACCAAAAAATAAATACAAACTAAAAAAAAAAAAAAAAAAAAAAAAAAGGAAAAAAGGTATAAGGCAATGTTTTAGTAAGATGTGGTGTGGTCCAATCTTCCAGGACGGTCAAGAGAAGAACAAGTTACTTACCCTGATAATGTTCTTTCGACTGGATGTTCCTCCCACGTATTCCTAATCTTTGATATACATAGATTGTCAGCTTTGCTGCTTCAGAAAAATAATTTCACACCAGAGGGCGCTGTGCTCGATGTTGTGGCATCGATGTCCCTCGAGGGTTGCCGTCAAGTGTCGACGTCAGCAGTACAAATGGCTCGAGCTGCGCCCGTTGGCTTCAGTTCCGTTTTTTCGTTCCCATCAATCAAGGGATTGACCAGCGTAACCCAAGACTGCAAGCTATCAGAAAGCGCAGAGCCTAAAACATGTAAATTGTACAGCGGGGTAGGCTAGGAGGGGCGATGAGGAATACGTGGGAGGAACATCCAGTCAAAAGAACGTTACCAGGGGTAAGTAACTTGTTTAACTTGTTCCTGGAATGGATTATGTCCTCCCACGTATTCCTCATCTTTGATAGACTCCCAAAGCAGTGACAATTTGGAGGTGGGAGTACCAATTAATTTAGTCATGGGCCGTATGAAGAACGGCCTTTGCAAAAAGATCTCCTTGAGACGAGGTCGAGTCTCAACAATAATGCTTTACGAATGTATGCATAAACGACCAGGTGGCAGCTGCACAGATATTTACCAGGACACCCCTTTGCAGACCTGCAGAAGTTGCCATGTCCCTAGTGGAATGAGCCCTTAGCCCATCTGGTGGATCTTTAACATTCTCCAATTGCTAAAATTATCCATCTGGATATAGTCTGTTTGGTTAATGCCAGGCCCAATTTGTGGCATGTATACCCAATAAAGAGTTGATCATCTGGTCGAAATTTAGCAAGTTTTGAAATATAAAAGCTTAGGGCCCTTTTTGGGTCTAGCCTGTGAAGCCTTTATTCCTCCTCACCTGCATGAGCAAGGAGGTTGAGGGGGTGGGGGGATTGGGGCACGGATAAAAAGTTGGCAGTGTTATCTTCTGCATCAAATGGAAGTCAGACTACCTTAGGCAGGAATGATGGTTTGACTTGGAGGATGACTTTATCCTTATGAAAACGGTGTAAGGAGGCTTACAAGAAAGAGCCTTTGACTCACTCACCCTGCAGGCTGATGTAAGAGCCACTAGTAGGACTGTTTTTAATGTACCAAATTTAAAACCCAAACAGGCATATGAAATGGGACTCGAGAGTACACGTTAGTGAGACCCTTTAGAAATTGCACAATCAGTGGTATCTTGAAATAAGAGACCTCTTCAGAGGAGCGCTTAAAAATGGAAAGCGCAGCCAGGTATCCTTTTATAGTTACAATCTGGAGTCCCAGATTGGCTAAATGAAACAGGAAAGAAAGCACCATAGGTGTGCCACATAGGAATGGATCCACATTCTTATCCTTGCACCAATTACTGAACTTATTCCAACGACACCAGTACAAGGATTTGGTGGTTGGACTTCTGGCCGAAAGCAAAATCTCGCATTACTTTATCTGGGAGGTCCCAATCTTTGTATCTCAGCCTCTCAGAATCCATGCGTGAAGAGTGTTTTGACCTCTGGATGGAAAACCTGACCTTCCTCTTGAGAGAAAAGACCCTCTCTTTGTGGAGGACGTATTGGAGGGCAGATGAACATGTCCAGAAGGTCCGGGTACTACTATGTCCCGGCCCAATCCGGAGCAATTAGGATCATGGATTTCCCAAACTTTCTCAACCTCCTGATTACAAGAGGAATGACAGTGACTGGAGGAAACGTGTACAGTCCACTACGAAAGCGTCCCCTGGAGCTCCTTTTGGAGGAAATTTCCTTGAGCAATACTGCTCGCACCTCCGATTGACCTCGGTCGCAAAGAGATCCACTTGAGGGGTTCCCCAAAGGGTGAAGATCTCTTGAAGGACTTCCTGAGCTAGTTCCCACTCGTTGGAAGACTGCTCTGCCTGCTCAGAGCGTCCGCCGCTGTGTTCTGCTCTCTGGCTAGGTGAACTGCTGATAGAGCGATTCCTTCTTGAATTTCCCAGAACCAGAGCTGCATTGCCTCTCTGCACAGTGGTAGTGACCCTAGACCTCCTCCCTTATTGAGGTAGTACATGGCCACGGTGTTGTCTGTCATTATCAGGACATTCTGTCACCGTACAGAGGGCAGAAAGTCCTTCAGCACTAGTCTGATTGCCCACAGCTTCAAAAGATTGATGTGTAGTTTGGACTCTGACGGAAACCAACGACCGCTGATTGTACGTTTGTTGGTGTGGGCTCTCCACCCTGCGAGTGAGGTGGCCGTCAATACCGTTATCTCCAGCCATGGTTGCCAAAAAGATTCTCCCTTGAGAATATTGTGCCTGCAAGTCCACCATAGAAGGTCCTGAGCAACTCTGCTCGGAACTTGCAGTAGATCTGACATATTCCCTGGAAATTGGGACCACTGAGTCCTGAGTGCCCATTGAAGGGACCTCATTCTCAATCTGGCTTCTGGCACCAGAAAAATGCAGGATGCCATGAGGCAGAGCAACCTCAGAAAATCGAAGGCTGGCAGATGCTGGGCATTTTGGAACTTTGTTACCATCTGCAGAATGTGTTGAGCCCTCCCCTCGGGAGGCGAGGCTCTCCCCGAGGAAGTATCCAGGACTGCTCCGATGAATTGGAGTCTTTGGAATAGTATCATATGGGACTTCTTGTAATTGAGGGAGAAGCCCACTCTGTGTAGGGAGTGGCAGGCGATTCTGAGATGTTCCTGGGCCGGTTAGGGTGAACGAGCCCTGATCAACCAATCGTCCATATAGGGGTGGAGGTGAATCCCCCCCTCTCCCGAGACTTGCTGTCACTATCGCCATCAGTTTGGTGAAAACCCTTTGGACGGAGGTTAGCCTGAATGGCAGAACTCGAAACTGATGAGAACCGCCAACCGCCAACCTCAGGTACTTTCTGTGCTTGAGATGGATTGGCACATGAAAGTAAGCATCCTGATGGTCCAATGATACAAACCAGTCTTGGAGTTGGAGAGCCTGAAGGATCTGAGAAAGGGTTACCATCTTGAACTGGTCCTTCCTGAGAAATGTCTTAAGTCCAAGATGGGTCTCAATCCTCTGTCCTTCTTGGGAACGAGAAAGTAGGGGGAATACCAACCCTTGTTCCTCTCTGCTACAGGTACATGTTCTATTGCACCTTTCACTAGCAGGGTTAAAATTTCCTGCACAAGAAGCAGATCCAGAATTTTGACACAGTTGAACCTCAGTGGACAATCCCAAGGCATTTTCTGAAAAGGAAGGCAGTAACCCTGGGCTACTGTTTCCAGTGCCCAAGTATCTGAAGTAATGCCCCGCCATTCGTTCAGATGCTTCGAGATTCTGCCTCCCACCTGGGTCTTGTGGGTCAAGGCCTCAGAGTGGCTTAGAGGCGGCTGCAGCAGCGACTGAGGGTAAAGATGCCGCTGCTGTGGCCGATTTAGCACCTCTGACTCGTCCACTACAAGGGAATAATTTCTGTCCCCTTTGTCCAGCCTATCCTCTTCCCTTTCCAAATGAGGAATAGAAAGGGAAAGGGCGACCTCTCCAGGAAGATTAGCCTGAATAGGGTTGTTGTTGAGGTATGGCGGCGCAAAGTGATTTAGCCGCCGCCTTGGAGGTCTGTAGCTTTGAGACTCATCCGCCTTGCTGCCGTACAACCTCAAGCCGTTAAAGGGCATATTGAGTAGTCTGGCCTGCACATCCGGTGAAAAGCCAGACTTTCTCAACCACGCAAACCTGCGTAGTGTGGTGCTAGAAGCCATGGACCTGCTGATACTGTCAGCAGTGTCCAGTCCTGACTGTAGAAACTCCCCCATTGCCTCCTTTCCATCCTTCACTATAGCCAGGAAGCAGTCTCTTTCCTCGACCTTCCGGAATATGTGCTGAGCTGCCATGACAACACAGTCCCGCAGGGTGCAAGTAAATCTTGAAAGGGTACAAGTAACATTAGCAGACTTTAAGGCCATATTGCCTGATGCGAAGATTTTACGAGCCCAGTCATCAACCCTCGTCGTCTCTATCCGGGGTGATAGAGGGGTAAGATGACTTCCTGGTTGATGTGGCTGCCTGAACCACCAAGCTTTCAGGTGTAGGGTGCTTGGTTAAATAGTCCGGATGAATACTAAAAAGGCCTATATTTTCTGGCAAAGTTCCTGTTTACAGCAGGTCCAGATTCTGGAGTGTCCCAGTTTGCCATGACCTTCCTCTGAAGGGCTGCATGAAAAGGGATACTGGGTCCTTCTGAGGTCCTCGATTCCGGATATCAGTCATATCGTCTTGTTCATATGCGGGAGAATTCCTGCTCCAGCCCATGTACTCAATTAGCCTATTCATGAGGTTCCTGTATGCAGAATCGACATGTTCAGCCGAATCAGGTCTGCCAAATTCCAGCTCTGGCCAAGTGTCTATACCACTAGCCGACTGGAGGCAATCAAAGATCAGTTATCCTCGATTCCTGATTAATAAGCTCCTCAGGAACATTTTGCGTGCCATAACGCAAACCAAAGGGGGCGGGGGAATCCTCTTCAGAGGCTTGACTTAGACTTGAAAACGTCTTTCTTTGGCATAGGTTTATAAACCTTCTCTGGACTGGGCAGAGGCCTCTAAATGGTCGAAGTGACTGTTGAAGGCGCCGACAATGACGTCGATGAAACTTTCGACAGCGGTGTCGACTAAGGTTTCGACACTAGCTCCGTTTTGCTCGGCGCTGCCTTCGACTTATGCGTCAACAGGCTTGACTCATCGACGATTTGCTTTTTTTCGGAGAAGGACTATGTTCTCGAGATGATACCCTCGACGATTTGTCGGACCGAGAGCGACTCGCCAGTTTGACACTCAGTTTTGCCATGGAAGTATTTGACCTCCCCAGGTCGTCCAAAGGAGCGACCGTGGCATGGCCTTTGGGTGATTCCTTCGAGGGGGTTGAGGCTGCATTCTCGAATATACTCAACATTGCATTCTTGAAAGCATCCCATTTTCTGGGGGGAATAATTTTTGGTTGGGCACCCGATAACGACGGTAGAGGAATCAGATGAAGAAGATAGACTCCTCGACTGAGACTTCTTTGACTTCTTGCGCCGGGACGAGTCCCTAGACTCCCCAGACTTTTTATCCCTCTTCGAAGTGGACTTCGAAGCCGCCCTCTCCACCACCAGTTTACCTCAGCAATCCCAGAGAGCTTTTCCGGTCATGGCCTGACAGGAGCCACAGTCATCGGTTCGGTGTTCGGAACCCAGGCAGACACGGTGGGGATCGGTAATAGACATCTTCCCCCCGCAGTCATGGCATTTTTTTAAACCAGAACTGAAGCGCGCCGTTCAACACTCGATGCAAAGCTTTTGGAAAAACGAAACTGAAGCCAACAGGCGCTTCTTGAGCTATTTGTCCTGCTGATGACGTTGACACTCGACGGCAACCCTCGAGGGACATCAACCCCATGACATCGAGCACAGCGCCCTCTGGTGTGAAGAAATGTTGCCGAAGCTGCAAAGCTGACGATATACGTATATCAAAGATGAGGAATACGTGGGAGAACACAATCCATTCGAAACAAACTTCCACCCCAACCATTGAATGAAATCAACCTACATAGACAAGGCATAAAATAAGCAGTGTCGCATAGCAATTTGCTATGCAATCCTGTAGGTTTGCTAAAAAAAATGGGCACTTGTGTAGCAAAGATAGCTATTTAAGTTTCCCTCTTCAATTAAAGCACAGCTCACCCTGCATTCCTTTCTTGTCCTCGGTGCTCTCTTCAATCTCTTTTCTCTGTGCACTTCAAGTGCTAATGGAGAGAAAGTGCAGCAGTAATCATCTTGTCCACTCTTAAGTGCCAAAGGCATGTGTGGGTGTGCTATGCAAGAAGGTCTTTCTTTTTCAAATAATTGCAAACCAGAAGTAATTGGGAGGATACTTTTATTAAGCTTTCAATATCCTGTCTGGCAATTCCCAAAATGTAACTTGTTACATAATGCATAATTACAGTATTGCTACTGTAAAACACTGCATCTCCAGTAAGGTTTAGGTTAGTGTATCTAAATTGTATAGCGTCAACTATACTTCATTTTGTTGGGGAAGATGCATCATATTAACGAGTGAACACTTTTGAAAATATACATGATCACATGATCAAATGCATTTGATGGCAAACCTTGTTGCATACATCTTGCAACTGGTGCTCCCATGAGCTAACCCATACTTCTTGGCATGCATTATAATCACTCTGCTGCTTTATACCAAGAACCCTGAAAGTGAGATGACCACAAACTACAATATTCCACCTAGTATGCCCAGTTCTCTGATTGCTACACAATCCACTCTGCTTAGTCTCCTTCTAGCCTCTTACATTACAAATACACAAAGCAAACTAAATGCTTACGCAAAGTAGTGATCAATAGTTCATCCAGTCTGTACATCTACAGATCTACTGCAATACCAAACGCAGAGTTCGCTTTGCTTTATAATTGACTATTATATATTACCACCTGCAGGAGACAGCTGGCCAAACCGTTTTCAGAGCCTTTTTATGTATTTCTGTCCATTCATGCAGCTAACCAACATTTTACAGACACTCACCTATGGCTCCCAAAAGGTTTTCGCCGACTTGCGTAGTCTAGTAGATTTTTATGAAGGGCGAGTAGCATTTGCAAGAGATGTTTGAAACATTTAACATTTACAAACATTTACTTTGTTTGCATTAAATATCAAATACAAGTTTCACTGTGCATGGCTGGCCTCTGGGTGGTAGCA
Source organism: Ambystoma mexicanum (assembly GCF_040938575.1). Taxonomy (NCBI): domain Eukaryota; kingdom Metazoa; phylum Chordata; class Amphibia; order Caudata; family Ambystomatidae; genus Ambystoma; species Ambystoma mexicanum. The sequence goes on from NC_090921.1 coordinate 1,035,633,489, forward strand.
GAGTTCCAAACATAAAGTGGGTTTGTAGTGACATGCATCATTTTTGAGAAATCACATTTTAAATGTGTTGTCCTCCGTTGTTATGGGTAGAATGCATTTCTCTTAGGTTCAATAGGTAAACTAAGTTACCTGGCCTGCAGGTCTAACTGAAGACTTTGCAAGGCTTGACTCCTCGCACTAATGTCTTATTTTAGCGGTACGCAAAACTGCTGTATTGTTGCTGATTTCATGTCTTGGGTACAAATAACTTCTGGTGACATTAACAATATCAGTACAAAATTACTAATCAAATGGATCTGTTTGCTAATCAAAAAAAGATTTAATTAGCAAAATCTACTAATCAGTTTCCGAAAACCAATTTATTCCTTGAATGACTACAAGAAGGTGACCTTATAAAATACCTTGTATGTGTGTCTATGTCTTAAACGTACATTTACCAAACTCCTAGGATGTTCATCTTAAAATTACTTTGCGTTCTTGTAATTTTCCATTCAAGAATTAGTAACTAAAGCTACAACCAAAGTGTTCGCAACATGGATTTATATATTTTTCAGCTTTGATAATGATTTTTTTAAGTTTCAAAACATCTCTACAAAACAGTGTGTTATTTAAAACCAAAGTATTAGTTCTACCAACTAAAGCTGGGAAGATATTTGGTTATGGGCCTTATGTTGCAGACTGGTCTCAAATCCCGGCTTCACAATTAACCAACATGTGTGATCCTTGGCAAATTATTTGATCTCACAGAAGTGCCCATGAGCCATTCAGTTGACATGTGTATGCTACACAAATAAGCTCACTCAAGTTACTGCTTCATATATAATAATGATAACACCACTTAATCTGCACAGCAAAGTAATTTGTCTCTTGGCTCACTTACAAAAACCTTTGTAATGTAATTAACCATCATCACATTTAATATCCAAGGCTACATATGCGCTCATTTTCTGTGGTATCGCTTCCAGCAATGTCAATAATATGCAAATTAGGGGAGGCTTCATGTATTGAACAGCCACTTAAATTATAAACCTGGCAACTTTCAAAAATAAGCTAATTGTTTGCTGGCATCCACCAAGCGAACATATTTTTTATTTCAAATACCACGTTGGTCGGTCGGTTAATCGCTCCCATGGGGTGGAGGTCACTTTGTTGATGTAGCTTGTGTCTCGTTCACACGACGCATCTTGTACAGTAGGTTTTTGGATTTGTAGCTTTCCTTCACAAAAACAAATCTTTTCACACACACTCCTTGGAAGGTTCAATTGTTGTTCGAACTTGGAAGAAAGGGAGGATTCGCTATGGAAGGAAGGAAGTTGTGGAACTTGACATTGGAACATTTATTTTCATTCTATGAAAACCGTTGTTCTGAGCTGACACTCTGCGTTACGCCGAGAGAAGGGAAATACCAAATATCATGCAAGTTTGACTAAAGCCGAGTTTGTAGACGAACGAGTAAAGGTTTCATTTTCTGACCGGTATTGCATGCTTACATTGTTATGGGTTGATGGTTGTGGCATATTGCGACGACACGCAAACACAACCTGTATGCAGGCGAAGGATATCTAAACCACTTCGTCCCATGGCATATCAGTGTGTGCTATCAAACATTGTATTATTGGGTAACAGGCGCCCCTCTCTAGAAAGAACACTGCATGATAACCTGTTATGTGTTTTTTTGACACAGAGTGTCCGCAGCCATCGCCGTTAGCTCAATGTACCTTTCACAGATGGGAAATACCATTTGCATATTGGTCTTTATCACGGGAAAATGGCCAGTCCAGCACCAAAATGCTATGGCAATTCCCTTTTCAACTACAGTACCTACAGCAACCCCATAAATCAGCCTTGTTGTGCCTGATCAGTGAGGTGGAGCTGTGCCTCTCTGAACAGTGAGCATGGAGCCCACGTCTGGGTTCCCCAGGTTCCACCAACCCCAAGGTCGTTGCTAATATTCTGTTATAATGCGGTCTGTGTGTCCTTAGAATTTTTCCGTCAGCTTCTGCATCGCATTGGGAGCTAAACATACTCCACAGCGCTAACCTCTCAAGCACATCGTAGACTCCAACTTTCCCCGATGTTTTCTGTGTGTTTCAATGGTTTGTGTTGGTTATTAGGTTTCACCAGCTGCAGAATTAAAAGGTAATTAGATAAATTTGAATAAAGAACTGCTACTGAAATATATTTTTATTCCGTTTTCTACACAGCTACATTCTTCCTTTCTGCGAATGTCATCGTTTCCAGATGCAGTGTGACCGTTTCTTGAAACAGCAGTGGCACACACGCCTAAATGGATGGATGTCCATTACGCTGCTGTGGGACGAAAGGCCGGGACGGATATGCCCTTTGGCGGCACCAGCTAGAAGGAGCAACCCGTCACCATTTACAATGGTCTAGCAAGAGGCTGATGCCAAAGCCTTGCTAATCAAGGTGCGTGGAATGCGCATCTTCTCCAGAAAGGAACACTGTGTGCCTCATGGTTAGGTTTTGATGTTGTAACCCAAGGACATTCAAAAATTGGTGTAAAATAGAAATCTGTGGATGTTCTCGGAGCATTGTTTGTGAAATAAAAGAACATTATAAATTGCAGAGTATTGATGTTTCCTTTACAAATTGTGTTTTCTATTCTGATTTGGGACGCGCTGTGCTGCGAGAAGATGCAATTGTTGAATTTCCGGGTTTTGCGTCAACTGACGTTAAGACATAAGTGATGATTGGGTGCATTTGGCTACTCTGCCCACTAACGTGATGAAAGTAGGTGGAGAATATCGCTAGGAATAGTGATGTCAGCTTCAGGAGTGGGTGATCTGATTTAGTGCCAAAGGGGCACTCAAACTTAAGCCGATCGATCAACTGATAAGATTATCACAAGATGGCCACGCCAGACTCCTTGGCTTTGCATGTGTAAAAGTGCAGAAAACTAAGGTTAGATGCATAGAACATTTTTTACAAATCAACGTATGCTTATAATGACTTGACCAAACGATCGGGACAATAACATTTTTGAGTGCACTATTCCTTTAAGGCTCTCAGAAAATACTATTATGATTCTAGCACCCATCCCAACCCGCAAAGAGGCAGAAAGGTGGTGGAGAAGACACTACCGAGTGAAAGGAGAGAAGAAAAACTACTGGAACATTTGAACAAGGTGACCGCTAACATTGCAGAGATCAACACAAAACCGTTTGCTTCAGAGGATAAGTATGTCGAATTGTCTGCTAAGATTACCTCAGTGGAGAGTCATTTAAACTCAATGGATGATGAAACAAGGAGAATTACTGAGCAAATAAGAACTACAAATACATAATGAGATGTCAGGGCTCTGAACAGGAACATTTCTCAAAAAGGAATGATTCGTATTGCAGGGTTTCCAGAGACTATTGAAAAGGGCTGTCTTATGGATTTTCTGGAGAAAACCTTAAACTGCTCAATTTGGATTCAAAATTACCATTAGAGATAGAGCGAGCTTGCAGATCCTTGGGACCAGAGCCAGCAATTGGACCGAGACCAAGACACTTCATTGTGATGTTATTGAGATTCCCTGTGAGGTAGCTAATTTTAAAGAGAGCTTGTGAACTGTGTGACCTTGCTTGGGGAGGCCATAAAATAAGGATTTGAGCAGAGATGTCCTAGAGAAAAGAAGCTTTCAATATGGCTAAGGAGAAAGCAAGGAGCAAACATTTGAAATACAATATGGTGTGCCCTGCAATTTTTAGAATGATACTAATTGGTCATATTCATTCTTTTGTGGATCATTGTGGTCCAGAAGCATTTTCATCTGACCTATATCAAGAACCAATGGAGGAATCTACAGCAATACAAAAAAGGTATATGACAAATGGAAGGAAGAAAAGATGAAAACTGGCTTTGAACGCTGTGGTTACTCCTGGTCTTCCCATTTACTTTCTACACAAAGATTACAACAACGTTAAGGATTTCAGTGACTTTATTACTTTAGAATGTATTCATATTTTTTTTAACATGTTAAATCATTTTCCATTTTCTTTTTGAACCATATACATGGTTGCAGCCATTTTCGATCGTTAAAACTGTTTACAGTTCCATATTTTTGCTCGAAAATGAAGAGCCAGCCCGGAAGATACGATTAGAAAAGAGGACTCTGTAACGTTGCGCTGGGACGTCATTTAGGGGATTGCACTTGCGACCCCTGAGGTCTCCCTCGCTATGCCTAAAAAAAAAAAAGAAACGCAAATACACCACATTTTTTTTTTTACAAATTGAAGCTCATGGCCTGTGGCGGTTGTAGGTCAAAGTTTCGAAAACAAAAGGATCGAATGCCTTTTGTTCGGCAGTCAAAGGACCGAAAAAAAGGATCGATTTTTTTTTTTTTAAATTTATTTTGTTTTACATAAAAAAACAAAACAACCCCCTGTTTTATTTATTAAAAACACTTTTTTTACCAGCCCAAACTAAAAAAATATATAAATAAAAATTAGATCCTTTTTTTGATCCTTTTGTATTCGAGCAAAATTCGATCCGTTTAGTTTCGATCCTTTGACTGGACACCGCCTGTGGCCAATGCCATGTGGGTCTTTGTTTCTAGAGTGGCTGGCTTTCTTGTTCAAGTTTCTTTAAAAAAAAAAAAAAAAAGGGTGTTCCAGCAGTGACCCTAAATAATAAGGATTAGGAATAACATTTTTTTTTGTTTTTGGAATTCCATACAATAATTGCTAAACTCATTACAGGTTTATTTCAGGCACACATCAGGGGGCGAGTCACTGATTTAGTTTGTTCTTAAACACCTCAAATTCACAATGCAGACAAAATACTCCAAAAAGCATTCAGGAGTAGAATAAGCATCCATTTCGGACTATGTATTTTGCAAGTTGCAGTTATAGCATGTTTTTTTCCCGGCCAATAAATATGGTGATCCATTCTTGTATGAGATGTTTATCCCATTAGTGATATTATCCCATTAGTGATATTGTAACCATATTTTCCATCGTGTACTTAGCAACAATGCTATGTGACGCCACTTCCTGTTTTGTCAAAGAGTAAAAGGTTGTGTTCCATCGCTTCCGGTGATGTCACTTCGGGGTGGGGTCAAATGATATCACTTCCTGTGATGTCAGAGGTAAAGTGTCATGTGATTTCACTTCCGCTACCCCTGGCATTTTGGTGAAGTGACGTCCCGGATGTTGCGGCACGACGTAACAGTGTAATGGAAGGAAAACAAAGCTAGTCTAAGATTTTGAAGTTACTCCTCGTTCGCATGTAATCGAGGACCGAGTGACCTCTGACAGGCCCATGGGATCAGAGCTCGCCCTAGAGCAAGATAGCTGCACCTTGAGGGGGCAAGGGGTGCAGCATTCTTCACTCCAACACCAATCAATAAGGACCACTCAATGTTTCTACAAGGAGACAGTGAAGTTCATCAAGTTTTATTTCATGCTCAGCGAAGGCTGGCACAGAGCACAAAACAGCATCGTGGTCAAGTACACGAACTCCACCACCCCGAGCTCAAACTGGAGCTCCCTCTTATAGCTAGTCAGAGAAAGAATCCAGCCCCCACTCTCACAAGCCGTGTCTAGGCAAACTCTTTGTTAAAACATTCGCTCACCAGGCAATTATTTTTTAATTGAACTAAACCTTCAAAAATGTGGCGTACATTCTTACTTTTTCCCGGTGCCCTGCCCAACTATGGGTAATGCAGCTGGAACCTTTAGATACATTTCCAGACAAGGCCCATTTATTGTCTGGATTCAGCACATTTGTCTAATTTCTGACAGCATAGTAGCCTTGAATGGTTCCACTTCAGAATTACCTCACAATACACGCTCTGAACCATTACTTCATTTCACTCATTTTACATTTTCAAGTTTGGATTTACTAGCATGTGGAAACTTGTGAGGATTTAACTTTGTTTTGTCTTTGCATCATTGAATCAGTATATAAAACAAACCGATCGAATTGATGGATCCGTACTCCTATATATGTTGTCCAGATGAGTTGAACAATCTAAATTCCTACAATTGTTTTTCCATATCCGCCCCACCTCCCCCGCCTTCTGTGAGCACTTTGAAGCAGTATTCTCTGCATGTTATGTGCAATAGAGAACATCAGTGAATACCTTCTCCCCCAGGTGAATACTAGTTTATACTAATACTAGACCCGAAACCAGGGTCAAGATTTGCAGTTACTCCGAGAAGGGCAGATTATTGGGATAATAGTTGTGCAATCCCAAATCATGGCTCGAAGACTTGTTCAGCATATACAATGTGCAGAGGAGGGGAGGATGGCAGTTCACCTATAGCAATGAGAATAAGAAATGGTTCTCTTTTTTTGTGTTTAGTTGGTTGGGGCTGGGAGTTGAGCTGCAGCTACTTGGAGGAGCCAAAATATTGAAGCTGTTTAGCTACCAGCCATTTAATCACTTCAAACTTGTAGATTTGTTGTTCGTATAACCTAAGAAGTATATTTCAATTGCATAATTTTTTCTTTCTTTCTTTAACGAGTTCTTAATTCAGAACTGAACTTTACACGTCATGTATACATATTACACAAATGTAACATTTCATTGCATAAATAAACTGAAATCTCATCCACATACAAATTCTTTAAATTACATCATAAATCATGTCACAAATCAATCTATTATCGATTTTACCCATAATACCATAGAATATAAAATATCATAAAATACCTTAAAAACTGTCGCCACCAAACATTTCTAACCTATAGTTATCCCCAATATAAGAACAGATCTGATAAAGTTCAATGTGCGTTACCGTTGAGATGGTATGAAGGCAGCAGTTCCAAAAGGTTTGAGATTTAATGGAGTTGTAATCGTGTACCAGGTTGCCAAAAGTCACCATATACAGTTAACTTAATTTTGGACACTCAGTGAACACATGCTTCACTGTCTCTTCCTTGTCTGGCAATCGCCACATTCTGCAAAACCTTGAGACTCTTGGTAACTTCCCTCTGTCACCAAAAACAGTACATACTGGAAGTTGATTTGTACGACTTACCAAGCGAAGCCTACGTACCGGCGGGTCCAGACACAATATCATATAGGTCTGTGGTCTTTTATACCAATGGACTACTGGAGCAACAGGAGCATAGCCATGCAATGTTGATAAATGCTCATATTTGAGGACCAATCATATCTTTCAGTCTCCTCACAAAGGCTCCTTTGATGTTACTACCAAGATCAAAATCAGGAACCCAATTTAGTGATTCAAAAAGGTCATTACAGTTTCATGAACGGGTTGCCCCATCTTCTTTTTTGTATAAGACATCCAGCAGAATCAACAAAAGTCATTTGGGGCTCATTCGGGTTTTAATATAGAATTCCCCAATCTTTTTAGTGCCATTGCTTTTAGTAAAGGGACCCCTCGTTCCAAGCGGTGGTATTCCACAGAAATGGATTGAGGAATTTTAATTTGTTATTTAGAACGTGCTTAATACTCAGAGGTTTCTAAGTGCGGACCCGGGGATCGAACCCGTGTTGCTCCACGTCGTCTTGCTTCCAAGACGAGCGCATTGCCCCTGAGCTATCCTCCCGGCACCTCTAAAATACTTCACCAGAAGAAACCCTCAATCCTATTTAACCAATGTAGGTCCTTACATGCCAACGATGGGTGGGAATGACCCCTGGTATTCCATGAAATCTACCTTGCAAATTCACCCCCAGAGGTTCTGGGGGTCAACACCAGCTAACTCTTTTTAGCACCAATTCCAGCCTTTCATTTGACATTTTTATTACTAGCTTTCGTTGGAACACACAGTATCATGTGTCAATCCCTCACAGTGTTCACAGCGGCCACCCAGCCGCTGCAGAACTTTATCAAGCTCATATCCCAAATACAAAAATGATTCCGATTGAGTTTGAATCAAAATTGCTGTCGAGGGTAAATAGCAATGGATCTTCGTCATAAAGTCAAAACTAGCCCCTAAAGGTTGGATAAAGAGTTCAAGATTCTCAATGCTGGAATTTTACCAGACAAAAGCAAAAAAGTGTAGAGCGATTTCTAGACTTCCCCATACTTTCAGGAGCAGTTGCATTGATTGTCAAAATACGACTGTCCAATGGAGTATTGTCAGGAACTTTACTGGGACGGCCTCCGTCATCTTTCAGGCTCATGTACTATTTAAATTGATGCTAATGAATCGCCTTGTGTAAAAACTGTTGCTACTTATTTGCGCATGTTGCACAGTTGGGCCTTCCATTTCCCTTCCCTTAATATCAACGCTGTTAACATTGTCTTTTATAAGCCAGCTGGTTAAAGTCCCTTCTGATTGTTGCAGGCGTTTATTATGATGGTAGTCCCTTCTCCTGGCTTTTTCTTGACTGAGACAGAGGATGTAGTTGAATTTAAAGGATGATTCCCTGCTACCAAATCGCCAGAATCTGCATCTCCATGGTCAATTTGCCTATTTATGGCCACCATGTTCCGAAGCCTTCTTCGCTGACGCATCTGCTTGCGGGACGGATAGCACATCTGTGACCTTGATGGATAAACTGAGGATTTTACTTCCACTGCCCATCTTGAGAGTCTACCATTATGGCTTCATTGGAAACTGGTTGGATTTTCCTGGATATTGATATTGTTGCGGTTAGCTTTCAGCAAATCATTCCCGGCATCAATCATGTGTCCCTGTTTAAGCAGATCCTCGTGAATACACCCACACATTGTCAGTAAGATTTTTTATAGCAAAGTGAAGCACTTCATTTACTGCCAAACTATTAAGTCTAGCAGCTACTTAGTTGTTTAAAACACTGGTGGTGTATAACTGACATATTCCTACTGCTATTAGATTTCAGAGGGGCGGCGTTACCCACATTAAACAAGGAATAACATAGGTCCAAAACGGAATTATCATCAAGATCTCCAAATGATGCATGTGAATCCCTACATGCTTGGGAGGCTGCCTTGGGATTAATTCGCCACTATTTGACCTTCGTCTGCTTTGGCAGTCTTCCCTTGTGTTTTTGGCCCGTAGTAGGCTGGAATTTTCCCATCCTAGTTTGGTGCAAGGCAGGTTTTAGGCCCTTGGGAGGATTGTGTGCATAGTCGTTTTGCGCATTTAACTGGTAGTCGTCTAATTGGGTAAGACGTTTATACCCATATGGTTTACTTTTACGCAAGTTATAATTGTTCGCCTTTGGAGAAGGGCCTTTGCCAGGCATGACTTACACAATACTGTATAATATAGTTTATGCTGGCAGAACACGGGGTGTTACACGTGTTCAAAACCTACCTTACCTGATGCAAGGTTCAAGCTAGACCAAAGTTTCCTCTTCTTCCTACACACGGCTCACAAGAACATGAAAACACACAGCAACACACTGCTGTGCCGAGAGCAGCATTAGGGTTTTTAGCTCCTTGTGCTGACTCTGCCCCTCCAATAGTCCGCCTTCATAAGCCAAGAGAAAAACAAAAAAAGAATCCAGAAACTCCACAAAAACAAACAGCAGTATAAACTAGACTAATTCATTGAATCACACAGGCTTTAGCAATACTAAGGATGGTAGCTAGTCATGAAAGTGAGTTGATGCTATGGCGATTTATGTTGGATAGGGGGGAAGGTGCTTGATTTGGATATGCTTGTGGTGGATACTGGTAACTTGGGGCGGTATGGTACAGAACCCGATGTACATTGGAGGGTTTATTATTTATTTACAGTCTGGATTGTTCCGGACTGCTGCGTTGTTGATATATCGCGGTTTTTGTTTTTTTGTGCATATTTTGCCTTGTCTGGTTTTGTTACCCGTTTGTGGGATGTATCGCGCCTTAAAACACTAGTGTATATGCGCGTTATAAATGCCATATCATACTATGTGATGGATTTAATATGGCCCAGTATTCAGGGTTATGGTTTATGAAACGTCAGTCATTTCTATTTCGTTGATTGAGGAAAATAATACCTGCCGCTTCTAGAGCGATTGTGGGTTTATAGAGAACTTGATTGTGACTTTTGTAGGGAACGAATGAGCTGTCAGTTGTGACTTGGAATGTCAAAGGTCTGAATTGCCCACGGAAGAGGAGAAAAGGGATGGCTAGGATACGGAGAGGGTGAAGGCAGACTTGATCTTTTTGCGAGAAATGCATTCGATTGATGGATGAAGCCAGAAAATATCTGATATCCTCGTGAATTGTAAATTGTTTTTCAACAAGGTCAAGAAGGGTTAGTATTCCATTTAGAAAAGATAGAGTAGCAATGGATGGCGAGTGCTGCATGATTTTTGTAGATTTAATATATAGTGGTAAGGTCCTTACGTTGGGCTGTATATATGGTCCTTGCTCGCCAGGAAAGTTTTTTTTTTTTGTTGTTGAAGAAATTACTCCAGTTATTGTGCGATATGCGTGGAGAAGCACTTATTTTAGGAGGCGATTTTAAATGCGTTATTGACCAGAAAATTGACCTTACTGGCCAATGCAGGTTCCCAAATGTATGTAAAGAAAGTAACCTTTTTCTCCAGAGACTTGACTTAGTGGATATATGGAGGGTTATGCATTTTACTCGCCAGCTCATGACTCATTTTCTAGGATAGACTATATATTAATATCCGAAAAAGTAATGGATGGGGCTTTGGTGTGGACATTAGGAAGCGTGAGATTTCAGATCATGCGCTGTTAGATCTCAGTTTTGATCTTGGTAGGGAGAGATGTTCAATTTAAGGTGGCGTCTTAAAGCAGGGATTTTGGAAGATATTGACGTGGTGGCAGGTATTCAGACATTTATAGAGTTGTTTTCTAGAGAAAACATGGGTTCTACGAATGCCATAATTGTGTGGGATAGTTTTAAAGTGGCTATGAGAAGGGAATTGATTAATAGGACTTCCCATATTAGGAATAAAGATTTAAAAGAATTGAAATCACTTGAGACGGAATCATCCCGTCCGCAGAAGAGATACAGGTAATCTGGGAAAGTCACAGATCAACTGAAGGTGGCTCGAGTTCAAGAAAACATAGCTAATAAAATGAATTAAATGGCAGAGAAAGTTATGAGACATAAGTATGAGACAGAAGTATTGTGAATGTGTAGATAAGAATGGCAAACTGTTGGCCAGCAGGTTGAAGGGGATAACTGAAAACTCATAATCACGGTATAGAGGATGAACATGGTGGAGGAACATGGGTCATTTGGTGGTGAAGAGTGTTGATATATGCAAGTGCTTTCAGTCTTTTTTATGAAACACTCTATACAGAGGATGCATTTCCACTGGGGTCTGATTTGGAGGAACCTTTTGAATTTGTTGAAATTCCTGTGTTGACACTGGAGGATAGTACTGCTTTGGGTGCTCAAATAGAGGTTGAGGAGGTTTTGTTGGCAATTGAACAGCTTCAAGTTGGAAAACCTCCAGGGCTAGATGGCTTATCAATAGATTTCTACAAAAAATTTGGATCAGTTTTAGCTCCCATTTTGGCGAGTTGTTTAACATTTTTATACAAGATGAGGGTTTACGTCCATCTATGTGAGAGGCCTTGATCACATTGATTCCAAAACAGGGCAGAGATCATTAGAAATGTGGGAACTACAGACCCATTTCACTACTTAATGAAGAAGTGAAAATATTTGCTAAAATATTGGCAAACAGGTGGGATAAATATATTGGGGGTCTAATTCATGCATCTGAAGTCTGATTTATGAGTGGCAGGTTTGGGTATGATAAGATTAGGAACATTGATGTGATGAGTTGTTCGCTAAGAAAAACTTGAAACTGTGTTGATATTCATGGATGCCAGAGAAGGCGTTTGGTAGAGTTAATTGGGAATTAATTTACTAGGCAAAAGATGGGTTTTGGGATTAACTTTCTTAAGGCAGTCAGTTGGCTACATAATGCAGTGAAGGCTAGGATTTGGGTGAATAATGAATTATCTGACTCGTTTACTCTTATGCGAGGCACGAGACAGGGTTGCCGCGTACCCCTTTTATTTAATATCACTTTAGAGTCATTACCAGCTTATATCCGATGTAAGGAATTAGTGGTGTAAGATTTGGGGAAAAAGAAGTCAAAGTAATCTCTTATGCAGATATGGTGATTATCCTCTGTAATCCGGAAGGGGGTAGTGTGATCCTGAAAAGTGCATTTGAAAAGATAGGTAGGCTTCAGGCCACAAAGTTGATTGGGATAAAACCGAGGTTTTTCCTCTTTCAGCGACATGCAGAAGAAGGGACTTTGCAAAATGGAATCGTAAATGGTTGGAGTCTCATGTAACATATTAGGGATTTATTTGATCAGAGATTTGAAAAGAATTGTAGAATTTAATTTGGATAGGCCGACAAATGTTAAAACGAGACGTAGGAAAATGGGAGTGTTTAGCCTTGCGTACCTGGGCAAAGATGAATGCTATTAAGATGACTATTAACAAGTATACTTTATATTATGCAATCATTATCTCTCAGATTCTCAAATGAATTACTGAAGATGATTGATCAAGTTTGTCAGGATTTTTTGTGGGGTGAGGAGAAGAAAGCCAAAATTCATAAATTTACCCTATCATGTAGTATTCAGGAGGGGGGGGGGGGTTGTTACCCAGATCTTGGCAATTATCAAAGAGGATTCGTATTGTAGCAAGCGGAACATTAAGTGTTACCTGACAATATGTATGATCCGATTTGGTCATCAATTGAATAACATCTACTCAATGGGGAAAATGCTGAATATAATTGAAAAGTTACCCACTACTAATGGGATTTGAGAAGTACTTATCTTGTGGTTGTCTAACTTTGATAGGAACTTGTATTTACATTATAAAGCTTCTCTGGCACAATACTGGTCTCCAGATTGCAAACAAGACATTATATTGGTGTAGTTAGATTTCGAAAGACGTTCTGGAAATAGGAGATGTACTGCGGGATGGGCAAATGATACCTTTTGTGGAATTACAACGTGTATATGGTTTAAGAGAGGGGTAGATTTAGGGTACTTGAAACCCTTTTACTACAGAGAGTGGACATGTTATCTATATGCAAGGAAGGCATTGTAACAAGAGTAAGACCGACACAAGGGACCACAGTTCAAGAGTGTTCATTTAACGAGGACATGATAAACGCCTATCTAAACCTAAGTCTACAGATGGGCGCAAGCTATGAGCATGAAATAATAATAATGCAGTCCTAGTGGAGTCTCGTCAAAACCCAATCCTTACTGTTAAACATACATAGTGAGGGGTAGTGTTCATGAAAAATAAAGAAGTGTTCACAAAATGATATATGTCCGGATGTTCAGGCCGTTGGCCTCCCTTCCCCACGTTTTCAGTGCAGGACAACGTGGTTCACTCGAGCAAAGCACACACTCTGGCTTCTTCAGCAGAGGACACAGTTCCATTACCAGCATCAGGGCCTTCTGAGATGCAAGTCTCTTTCATTTTCAAAGATCTCTTGACTCAGAGGGCCTGATGTACAAGAACAAAATAAACAAAGTTACTTTCCTCTTTCAAGTGTTCCAATTCGGATGGCTCACCCTAGATCCCCCTCAGCCGGGCTCAAAGCCCTTTTTATCTCACAGTCAGTATCGTGGATCCCCCTCTTCTGGGCTCGGATCCCCCTTTTTAATTTTTGGAGAATACTCTCTCTGGCGACTCGCGGTTCACGCTGGATCCCCCTCTGCCGGGCTCAGATCCTTTCTCTGTCACAATTAGTCTCCCTCAGCCAGGCTCGGACCAATTGTAGCACGTATTCAACTATCGAAGACTTTCAAATGTGCACGGGATTTAGCTTGACCCATTGCAGGACCACTTCAGTCTCAGAATTTCCCTTTCAATAGTTGCCAATTAGTTGGGTTCCTGACAGAGACCTTCGAGTGAGCACCCACGTGGCACCGGACCACTGTCTATGGTATCTTATTTGGCATCCCCAAAGTTCAATCAATCCTCTGTTTTTTAATTATATTTGTTCGTCCCATACGTTTCACACACTATTCTCTTTAGAATTCATCATACAATGTTGCCGCTTGCAACTTTGGTTCCAACACAGGCTGGTTTGGTATCAGTCTCTCCCACTCACCGGCTGGGCTGTCTTTACTGGCGCCGCTTTGTTGTAGCAGTCGAGGACAGTACCATGGTGGCAGCCGCTCCTCCCAGTCTTGGTTATCGATGAGGGAGAGGCCCGGGTACCTGTGAAACATAATGCAGGTTTGTTCAGCTTTAGTTCCCGGTCTTAACTTTCTTACTTTCCAAGGTTCGCAAAAGTAACAGTCTGAAAAGGTCAACATTTAGAACAAAAAAAAAAAAAAAAAAAGTGTACCAGAAACTCAAATCTCATTATGAATCTTTGCCAATATTATGCCAAGAGCCAACACTCCACAGTGCTCATGCAAGCGAACAAATGTTTTTTTAGGAATGCATTCACTTTTAATTTCAATGTGTTGGAAGAACCGTGCAGCATTTCATGCCATTGTTTGTCTCTATCAACATACGATGTATTGTTCACAAACATCGAAAAGCTGTCCATTCTGTTGACTAATAAAGTGGGACAAACTAGTAGTAGGTGTTTTAAAGATTCTGTGACTCCTCCTTGTTTACAAAACATGCATCCTTTGCCACCCTGCCTGGATTTAAAATAAAAAAAGTTATAAAAAAAAAACAAAAACATGCATCCATTATTCCCCCCCGATACTCATTCCGCTAATTGTCAAGATTTCATTTGTATTCAGAACATTAAACCTGAAACGCATTGTGAGGTTTCTAAATTCTCTTGACGGATATTTCGTCAGGTATTCCTCGGGTTTTGGAGAGAATTTCCAAAATGAGATGCTTTCGCAATAAAGTTTAGAGTTTACCAAGCAAAGACCTTAATGTCAGCCCGAGATCAAAACATTTTTTCCTCACAATCCTTTTTCAAGTTGTACATAAAGTTTCCATTAGTTGCATCGCTCATATGGTAGTACAATGGTTTGTTCTGAGCAACCAGATATTTCCTCAGAGACAGTTTTCTGTTAATCATTATACTGATAAGTGAGCTTAAGCCCAATTCATAATTTATCAGTTCAAGCGGAAAACACTTTGGAATATAGTATAAGATTTTCCGCCAAATCATCGCCTCCAATTTGCGCAGTATAGGTTGTATTGAATCAGGACAAAATTCACTCCTGTAAGTTAATTTGGGAATTACCTTCAGCCTATAAAACAAAATGCAGGGGGGCTAGAGTGAATTTCCCAAATTTTCTTTCTATGGCTCTTATTTGGTTTATCGCTTCATTGACTTTCTGCAAAAGATTGCTTTTCAACAAAGCATGCGAGTAACTAGCAAAAACATAACCCAAGTAGCACACTACAGCTTGGCTTTTGATTTTGAGAGCACTACAACACCAGCCCGAAAAGAATGGGGTCACACTTTTACATCCAGCTTGAAAGATGATGGTTTTGCTGGGGTTAATTTTTAATTTCCTATCTTCTATAAAGTTGCCAAAATCATTGATTAGTCTCTGCAAGCCTATTTTTGTGCAGGCTAGTAATTAAAAATCGTCAGAATAGGCAACCCATCTAATAGTTGACCCTCCAATCTTTGGTCCAATCATACCACTTGTGTTTAAAAACTTGCCTGCTCCCGAGACAAAGGTTAAAAAGTGTAGCTGCCAATCTACACCCCTGTTTAAGGCCATTTCCAGTTAATATAATATTGGACAGGAGACCGTTGTTGTTCAGTCTGATCCTCATGGCTGTATCTGAACATAAGTGTACAATAAAATCTAGCAACCCTCTTTCTATCCCCAATAAGTTTTTCACAGCATTGGTCTATCTACAAGGTTGAATGCAGAGGTTAAATCCATCGACGCTATGTACAGATGTTTCATTGCTTTGTTTGACTAAGCTCAAGAGTTGAGCCACCATAAAACCACCCGCATCAGTTCCTGTCGCTTTTCGAAAACGGTCTATGATGTAATATAGAGTTGTCATCCATACAGTGAGTTTTTCCAATACTATAGCTGAGAACATTTTGGATTCAACATTCAATAACGTTATAGGACAGTAATTTTTAGGACATAAGTGATCACCTTTCTTGAACAACAAAAAAACATAAGAACTTTTGCAGTGATTGGGTACCCTCTTTTTTTTGCAATGTCTCTAAAAAGTATATACAATAGTTTGGACCACACGTCAACTTTACTTTTGAGATTGGCAAAGGACAGATGATTGGGACCTGGAGTGGAAGTTGATTTGGCTTTTTTAATTATGCTTTTAATATTACAAAATTATATGTCCAGATTCCAGTCAGCCTCTGTGTGCTCTTCCAGAGTCCACTCAACAACTGAGTTCCTATATAAGGAACCAAAGTATACAGACCATATCGCTGAGTCAATTGGGTTTTTGTTTGTAGCTGTTGTGAGCTTTGGTTGCTATTTATTAGAGCGCAGTAGTTGCCAGTATTGTTCTCACTCATTGCTTTAATCATGCATTCGCCATCATTTTTGGGCAATTACCCCTTTGATGCTTTTAATCCAATTTTTATAAGTTTGTTTACAATGTTTGATCTTAGATCTCCTCTCCAGGTCATCAATATTCTGCTTCTTTATACAGCAGGTTGCCTTTCTTAAGTTAGCTTTTGCAGTTCTTATGACTTGCGCTTATGTATGCTTGTGAGCGTGATTTATTACTCGTTTACCACTTATAAGTACATTACTACAATCTAGCATTTTTTCTATGTATTCCCCAAAAGCGTAGACAGAATACTTGACAAGCTTATTTTCCTAAGTAGAATATGCATAATCTTGTGTCAGAATATAATTGACCTGTAGCAGATTCCCTCGAGTCCACTTTACTCGCTTACCACCATTGCGTGCTTCAATTTGGAACGGAAAGTGTCGTCGTCCCCCACAAGCCAAACCCCAGGGAAGTTCAAGACATAGCAGAGCATGATCACTATTCATGTCGCTTTTAAGCTCATGATTTTTGTAAAACAAGTTGTCAAAGGCACTTACAAATATATAGGCTATAATGGAGCAAGCGCCGCGGGCCGCCCATGTGAGTGAGATGTTAAAGATCGGCTTTAGGCCCCAACTCCTTCCAAAGTATAGCCATAGACAACCTCAGGATTTTTTGTTTTGAACATTAGGCGGAGAAGCACGCAACAAATACAAGTCATCCTTTTTTAGTGTGCAATCAGCATTGAGATCACCCACAAGTAGAATAAGACCCTGGGGGTGAATATCAAACCACCTGCCAATCTCATTGTTTAAGCACATAAGAAACTCATCCAGAGCACACATACTCGTGGTGCATATGTTCCAATACACATAAAACATCAGTATATGAATAGTTCCAACATTGGTTAACAATTGGAAACTTGCACGAATAGAGCAGTCACTCACAAATGTGCTATCCTCTAAAATAATTGTGTTGTCGTTTCTGGATGCAGACATAAGTCCGCCACTTGGTCTCCCTCTAACATTTTTTTTAGCTGGTAAACAGATTGTGATGAACCCATCCATGTGTAAATCAGAGGTGACCCAGGTTTCTTGTAACATGATCAAATTTACCTAATTTTACACCTTCCGTAGTATCAAGCAGAAGATGTTTATAACCCCTGGTGTTCCATGAGACAAGGTGAAAATAATTCGCATTGCTAAAGTGATTTTGGTGCCAGTTTTAGATGCTCTATTGATTCCCGCAAAAAGAGAGCAAGCCAACGCCATTCTTGCATGTCTTTTAAACAAGACTTGGCTTCATTTATGACCTGGATCCCTTCATTATCCAGCGGGGATGTACCATCTTTTTTTTCCACCCTGACTCCATTTGTCCCTAGATACATAGTTGATAATTTGTTACATGGTAAGTCTGCATAAGGTACAATATTAAAACCTTTTCTGTAGGGAATCCACTTTTTCAATAGCAAGGAGCGAATCAGTGGGGACTTAATAATCAAGCGCACATAATCAGTGCAGATTGTGAATGAAATCCACCAATTTATCAGACACAGTTCTTGAATATCACTAAATAGATTCAGTATATAGGGTCTATTCTGAGATCTCGGTCCGCCTTCCGCGAATACATAATACATGACTATGCTATGCTCATTAGGGAAAGCGGGGTCTCTGAAATGGCTTGATGGTTTCATTTTATGGTTATAACCACTGTGTTTAGTAGGGACATTAATACCAATGGTTCCTCAGCCCATTGTATCATACGTCCCCTCTGAACTCGGGTTCGGACCTGCATTCATTCCTGTCTGAGGGTTGGATTTTATCTCAGCGGACGGTGCCCCATTGTCCCCGTTGTATCTTTTCCTTTTTTAATATGTTTTCAATCATGTTGCTAAGGGATTTTTCTGTAAGACCCTCAAGAGCAGGGCCCGAGCCGAGCGCTGGGATCACCAGCTCTGGAGGGGGCTGTACATACTTCTCCCTTGAATCTTCTTTTCCATGCCGAGGGTACCTGCATGGCTTCACTTGCAGGAGCACTGGCCGCAGTGGGACAGATGATAGGCTGTGTGTTGTCCAAGCATATCACTGGCTCCACTTTTGAGTGGGGGCGGGGGGGTGCTGAAAAAAATAATGGACCTGCTGTAGAAGGGGTATTCGCACGGGACTGCACATCAGGGTTTTTAAATATATCAAATATACCTTCCACCCACTTTCCATCTACCTAAGGTTCCTGTCTATCCTGTGTCACCTCTTTGTGTTTTAGTGCATCCATTAATCTATTAGGCCCTTCAGTGTACTCCTTTTCGTTGTTACTTCACGTTTCCATTATGGGCGAGGCATTTGCACATAGTTCATGAAGCCCCGTTAACAGGCTAACTTTTTTATTTTCTAGGGACCTTTGGAATCTTTCTCATTTTGATAATCATCCATGTCATCACGTAGGTCCAGGTCTCTCATGAACTAGTGTTAGAACCCCTGTTCGTGTTTTTTTTCCTTCTAACTTTCCTTTCTTTTTTGTCGTCATTTCTGTAGTCAAAGGCACGTTCTCTGTGCTGTGAGCGTCCATCATTTTCCTGGTTGTGTGGGTGTGCTGTAATGATGGGGCGATCGGCTTGCACCACATCCTGACTCAATAGGGTCTGATCAGGTATCAGGATGGGTTCGCAGCCAGAGTCATTCACCTGTACTACTGAGACATTAGCAAAGTTGTCACTGCTTTTGTGTTCCATATTGGTTTTTTTCTGCCATCCCACTCACTCATCATTAAGCAATACAAGTCAGGCATAGCTGTGAGTGCCAGAACTATTTCATTCAGAAGTCTCGACTGTTTCCTTAATTCTATGATCAGACCATTCACACTAACCTGTCCCCTATCCTCTGGTTCACTCCCACTCGAGGTATCAGGACAAGCTGGATTCTCCGTTATGGTTTCTAGATGTCTGGTAAGGCCCATGAGAGAGTTTAAACCCGAGCTAAAAATTTAGGCTAGAATTCAGATATGGGTCAGGTAGTGGCTGGAGAATCGGATTTCCCTCAGCCTCATATAAAGACTGAGGAGTCAGGAAAGCCATCATTGCTTAAATTTTGCGCGACATCACCTACAATTAGGTTCCCCTGAGCGCTTCAATTAACTCGTCATCAGTATCAGACGATCCGGGCAGGGCGGTCGCCAATGCCAACGCCATACTAGCGCGGCGTGTCAGAGTCTTGGGTATGAATGTAGCTTTATGTATCAATTTACTTTTTGCAGACGCCATTAAGAGAAGTAAATGCACATATTACGTTTCCTGCAATGCGCGTTGTCAGTGTACCTGCTGATGTTAGTGTTTGGTTATGCCTAGGTGACACCCACTCCAGTGCCAGGTGCCTCCCAGGCACAACAGGCTACTTATGAGGCTACTTGCAGAGGCGCGCGCAGCCTCAGCCTTATGTAGTCTCCTCCCCTAAATCAAAAAGAATATGTGTAAGTAACTGATGCAATGGTTATTTCAAATGTCCAGCTACTAAGGATAAAGTATTTATCAGTGTTCACCAGTTTAGGCAGTCCACTTTCACAAAGCACTGCTTATCTTCAGTAACGCAAACAAACCTTTCTCCGCGTCAACCAGCATGCAGGCAGCGTGCCAGGCAAAACAGGCTACTTATGAGGCTACTTGCAAAGGCGCGTGCGCGCAGATGGCGCGCGGCCTCAGCCTTATGTAGTCTCCTCCCCTGTGGGGGGGGGCGTATCCAGTTTAGGCAGTCCTTTTTCACAAAGCACTGCTTATCTTCAGTAACGCAAACAATCCTTTCTCTGTGTCTTTCTCCGTGTCAACCAGCGTGCAGGCTGCGTTCCAGGCACAACAGGCTACTTATGAGGCTACTTGCAGAGGCACGCTCTCTGGTCTCGCAGTCTTTCTCCTCGTATTAAACTGCCATCTTGGAACCACAGTTTCCTTGTGTGCTTTGCCTCGCTCAGAGTGTGCCTTCGTGCTCTGCCTTTTAACCGTGTGGGGAAGTGTAATGGAAGTCCGGTGTAATGATCAGTAATTGCCTGACCATTGTATTGGGACATGTCAGGTACACGGCTCTGGTGTTAGTCCGTTTCCGAGCTGTCCGAGAGAAAGTGTTTGCGTCGGGAAAGGAGGCGGGGGGCGGCAAGTTCCTAGGCATCCTACCTGGTAGAAGGGGGAAAAGGTGTTACAGGGAAGGGGGTAGAGCATCTCACCTTCCGGTGTCCCACTTCCACTCCGGAAGACACTCATCCAGGTGATCCTTGTGCACTGGTCCACCCCCAGAAACTGGATCCAAAAGCGATGGCCATGTCCTGGCCTGATGGATGACAGATCCCCCGGGGACAAGCAGGTGAAACACTTTCAGGTTTCTCAAATATACCAATACAGACTGAGCCAGCAGGATGTGCTATATTTGCTTCATTGCCAGGCATGGTATCCACATATCTAAACTTAATAATGCCTATGGATGCTTTCAGTATTGAATCTTGGGGAAAAAATTGAGGGAGGCATGGGAAGATTTGGGATGTGAAATTATAGATAGGCGTGGGAGCAAATAAGGCGGGCAGGTTTTAGGATTAAATTGGATTTCAACTTGAGACGCACACATCAGAAAGTTGTGGGATGCTTCTACTGGACTCCGGTGTGACAGTGACTTTTTTTGGGAATGTGGAAAGGAGGGGGGGCACCATTATACATATGTTGTGGAATTGTTCTAGGTCAAAGGAGTTAATGGTAATGTATTGGACAGAATGGACACAATACAATCAGTGAACATTCCTCGAAAGCCTTTGCAAACCCTTTTACTGCCTAGTAGAAGAAGGTGTAGAATTGCTGAACGATGTATTGACAAGGTGCTGGTAGTGGCGGCAAATTCTGAAGTTGTGGAAAACAATGAAAAACCTGCAGGCAAAGAACTGGGGCGAGTGATGTGCAGGGATTGTCAGACTTTGAGAAAATGTTGTTACAGAAACAAAATCAAGAAGATCCCTGGACATCCTTGCATAGTTTATAAGGTGGTTGAGTTTGATTACATTGCGTGTGACTTGTAATTGGTTACCCGACAGATACCTTAACCAACTTAAAGGGATGGTCTAGTAAAAATTTTTATTTAGAAAATAGATAGGCCACATAAAAAAAAAATATACTAGCATCCTCCGTTTTAAAACTTCCTATGTAAAATTTTGAGCTATTCAAGCTCAAAATTCGAAAAAGCAAGCACAGGGGCGCAGCCATTTTGTGAAATGGAGGCCCTCCTGTGCTGGCTTTTGCGGCACTAATGAAGGAAAAGCCAGCCAGCTGTAGTAAACAAAGTCTACCGATGGGTGGCTTTCCCTTCATTAGTGCCGGGACTCGGAGGACGCGGACCGGAGACCAGAGCAGGAAAGCTGCAGCTGAATCTCAGTAAGTGCTATTTATTTTTTTTACAAAAAATAAGCACTAGCAGCGTTTTTTTTTCTATGTTTTCTGGGCTGGAGGAGCCCGGAAAACTTAGAAATAAAACCGCAGCTTTAAAAACGTTGCATTTATGTTTGCGGTCGCTTTTGAAGCGTATTCCACCAACTGCTCTGCCAATTTGCCCATTGATACGGCCTGTTCCAGGCAGACCCAAATGTTCTACCTTGTGGATGTATCCTGAAACTCCTCTGCAAAATGTGTTCTGTGATCGTTTCATAAAGAATGCTGCTAGGAAATGAGATTATCCCTCTTTTTTTTTAAACGTTTCCAGTCTTGCACATTTTACGTCAGGCACCTATATCTTTAGGTTTTACTGCTGGTGATGGGAAACAGTTTTTGTAGGTTAATATCAATGCTCTTGAGCTCCAATTTCAATCCTACTTCTATTTTAATATACCTTTTACAGGGTTCAAAATTGCTATTTATCTCCTAGTTATAGCCTGGCTGGATGCACCAATAGCTACCAGGAGCTGCATTTAGCTCCCAAGCCACTCTGTGCCATACAAACATAACTATGTGACATTAACTGTGTGTGTTGGGAATGAGCACTGGGACACATCTAGAAGACATGTAAAGCATAATGGGGCATCTATGATGCTCACAAAGTTATAGTCTGCATTTCATACAGTAGTTACATTTGTGGCAGGATATAGAATATGTCCTGGTTCCCCAGTGGTAGCTCCTACTTCGTGGGTGATGCCAAATATCCAGAGCTGCTTTCAGCTCCTGTAATCAAATCTTTGTGATCCCGGTTTTACAAACACACTCTTACTACATGCACCTCGAAGAACGTGCCTCACCTCAGCTTGAATCCCAGTTTTATCTTTATCCTCTTTTCCCACCCCCACATATCCATCCAGATTCCTCTGGAGGCTCTGACCTAGTTAACTCTGGTAGGGGCCCAATATTCCAACTTTCAGACAAGCCTTGGTGCTTTGAGACAACCATGGTGGCGATTTGGCCTAGAAGCTCCAACAAACCTTCTAGATGCAACCGTCCTAAGCGAAAAAGATCCCACTGATACAAACAGAAGACACACTCAACAATTGGAACCAAACCATGCCACCATAAACCTTATCGGTCTACTCGACAAAGAGACTGACCAACAAAGAACCACCCCACCCAACAGACTCAACCAGGGAAAATCAACCTGGAACGAAGACCCAACCAACACCACAATGGTCAGAACAAACATAACAACCCGAAAGGGAAATCAAGCAAGCTACACAGCAGCCTCCTCAACGTTAGATCCATGGCAAAACACAACAGAAATCCACGACGTAAGCAAAGGAGGCACAGACGTGGTCTCCCTTACAGAAACCTGGCTATCGGACAACTATAAAGCCATCGCGAATGAAGCAATACCCGACGATCCTAAAACTACACGCCAACAGAGAAAACCGAAGAGGAGGTATCGCAATTATACACAAAGAACACATCTGAGCATCTCGAATCATCACAACAAACACGGAAGACTATGAATCCCTCCTCATCAAGATAGAACTCAACCACCAATCCAACATAGTAAGCACAAGCGGGAAAATTGAGGCGGGACCAAGCCGCCCCCGCGACTGAGAAGCAGCGTCTCATCTGAGAGATCAGGAGGATGCAAAGGGGCCATACCCGTAGCCCACTGAGAGCTGTGCAGCGGAGAAGAGCACCCAAAGCAGCCAAGGGTCCTGGGCAGGCCTCCAGATAAGGTGGGTACCAGGCCTTTTTACGCATTGAAAGCAAATACAACAGCTTTACAGCAAAGGGCAGTGCAAAGGTCTAGTTTCTATCAAGTAACCGGGAGGCTTCTTTTGATTTTTATCTACATTGATGTAATTGCAAGCCACCTCTGTAACTGAATGCATTTCTCTGAAGCCTTTCAAAAAAAAGAAACTGCACACTGTGATAAAAGGAATGGTTTCTTTCCATTCAGCTTTAGAAGCACGGCGCATAATTTCCTAGAATTTTAGGATTGTATAATAAGATAGAAAACTAAGTTGCAATTGAGAATTAATATTTTGTAACAAATTATGCTTTTTTTCCAGTGAAAGCAAACCAGTATTGCACGATTGTATTTTTCAGAGTTCTGGTGCTGTGTGCATAATCATGCGGAGGCAGATAATTTTTGCACTGATAATTAAATGTGTAAAATGATGACTAGGCATACTCTAGATTACATCCATTCAACCTTGCAGTCAATGGGGTACATTACTATAAAATGGTCAGTGGCAGCAGAGTCTTTGCTCAAGGGTGAGTGATTGTCATTACACCAATCACAGGTGTTCTAGCCTCTCAAATATTCAAGACTACAATTAAAACATCCAAAACCTGACTCTCCAGGAAGTGAAAGCACTGTTCAAAAACAAACAAATGAAAGTTACATTTGTCAGCAAAACCTGTGCCTGGGATAATCCAGATAGGTATTTAACTTCATGTAGTGCTTCATAAATGGTTTGTCCAACATCTAGGTACTGTGATTATTATACCTCAGTCAATACTCAGTTAACCGACCTCTGAAGGATGTTAGCCAATAAGATAGCTCAGCCGGTTGAGCACTCATTGCTGCAATCTGCGCGTGATCTGTAGGTTGCAGGGTCGAATCACGGAAAGTCCAACTCAGCCTTTAATCCTTTCGAGGTCGACAAAGGAGTACCGACTTTGGTTTGATGATAATTGTGATATATGTTCCATGTACAGCGCTTGGCCAAAAGCGCTATATAAATAACCATTTGACCATTAGATTAGACGTAGAATTTAGCATGGAGTCATTGCTTCTCTGCACTGTTGTATCATAACATTAGCATACCATTGGGTAGTAATAGCTCCAGAAAATGAGGACTCATTAAACATCAAATGACAATTCAGCTATCGTACCTCAAAACACACAATACAATTCATGTTTGCTTTACTATGTAATTGGCTAGGTTTTTGTGATTTCAACATTTAAATATATACAGGAGAGATCAAAAGGCCAGACCTTAGAGAAATAATGAAAGGTGTATTCTGTCACAATGCAGAAAGAAGCCGTATGGTAATGATTTCCATATGCATGCGTCGGCTGGATGTCACATGCATTTTACTCTTGCAAAGGAAAAAAGTCATTTTTACTCTCAAAGTTTAAAAACAGGGAGTAAAATACTCCCACCTCAATATCAGCACTGGGCCCAGGAGGGGCTGCACAGCGAAAGTTAAGAGGCAGGAAGGTGGCGACCCAGAGGGGCTCTACTTCTCCACCCTCCCTCCTCATTGGGGGAGCACAATCAGAGGTCAGCGTGCACCCTGACCCAAGGAAAGGGTGCAGGCAAGCAGATGCTGACCAGTGCAGGCAGTGATCATCAGGCAGTGATCACCAGCTTTGAGCAGAGTGGCGGTGAGGAGTGGGGGAGCGTGGCGGGGGGGCACCTGCCCAAGCTTTGGAGCCAGCACTTTGCAGAGAAGACCAGGGGAGAACCTGTGAGATTATAGCCAGGGCAGCTGGAAGCCTATTTTAAGTACATTTTGGAGCTGCATATAGTGCCTCAACCAGCGTACCTCCATCCAGAAGCACAGCAAGGGAGCAAGAGGAGCACCACACATAGGAGACAGTGAACAGTGGGGCCCTGGCCTCCCAGGGCCAATCCCGAGGCCGAATAGAGGGCTAAAGAGTGCATCTACATCCATGGTGGGCAAGGAAGAATAAGGGAGAGGCCATTTGGTCAGGCTCGGGGGAGAGTGATCCTGGCACCAAGGCCAGGAGGAGGGTCCTTTGAAACCCGAGGAGGACGACAAACAGTTGCTCATCCACACACAGTTAGAGGGGAGTTCCAAACCCCCTCCACAATCAAGGGTAGACCCAGAAGCGGCAAGGAGGTTCCTACGCCCTGAAAAAGTAGCCAGAAGAGGTCTGAAGGGTGCAACACGATATCAGGGAGAAGAGGGCACAGGGCTCCCCCCCCCCCATCAGACCTGCCTACGCACCATGTCCAAAAACATGGGGAAGGACATGTAAGTTCATCCCAAGTTAGTGAAGAAACCACAGGAGGGCAATCTGCAGAGACTCTGACGTAGAGACAGCGAGGTACTGGCTGGGGGAGATCAGGAGCCCGGCGAGGGGAGGATTTGGGGGGCGCTGGCAGGCACTGTAAAATAATTAGTGGTCACCCAGGAGGTCCTTCGCCGATGCTTTCAGGAATTTGAAGACAAGAAAGCGAAAACTATTCAATCGCAGTTGAGCATGATATGAGCGAACTGTCCCAATCATTTCAAGCAGTGAAGGGGGACATAACGGAAATAGAGGAGCAGACCGCAGAGGACACAAGGAAGATCGATGAGCTGATAGAGAAATTAGCAAGGGTCCCGCAGAACCTCGAGATTCAGAGTGAAGACCTTGAAAACCGCTTGCGAAGATCTAAGTTCAGATTAAAGAGCCTCGCTGAGGCGGACAAGGATCTATGGGTATTGTACAAATTTACCTGCTCCCAAAAGTTCGACCCCCAAAAGTTCAACCCCGAATTTTCTATATATATGTGGGGGGGTAAAGTGAATAAAACATGTATAGGGGTAAGGTGGGGGGGGTCTCCCCCCACATATATATTTTCTGGAAAATTGAAGAAACAAAATTGACTTTTGGGAGTCTCATTTTTCCATTCGGTAAAATCACATAGATCGGATCTATGCACGATGGCACAGCAAGTGCTCAGAGGCCTGCTGGAGGTGGAAGACTAGTAGGGGATAGAGCTGGACCGCATACACAGAGTGGGCCCAAAGAGGGGAGAGCCAGGGGCCAAACCCAGAGATTTAGTGATGGTCTTACATGAGTACAGGCAGAAGGAGAGGGTGCTGGCGGCTGCCAGGAGGGCCAGATCAATCAGCTACAATGGCTCGGAACTTCAGCTATTCCAGGCCCTAGCCCAGACCACCCTGGTGAAGCGTAGGATGATGGGTCTGGTGGTGCGCACCCTAATGCGAGCGGACATACGCTATAAATGGACCATTCCCTTTGGACTACTGTTCGAATGGGAAGGGATACAGCATCTGGTTACCACCTGCGAGGAAGGTACTGAAGATTGAGGACGATGGGTCACCAAGGCAAGAACAAAGACCGGCGAGAGAACCGCTCAAGAGGTAAATGTGGGAATGGACTAAGTTTTCGAGAAGGGGCTAAAATAAATGGGGCCTAAAGGGCCCGGTTTAACCCCCACCCCCACCCGACGAGGGGGCAAGAGTGGAAGGTGCCCACACGCCCATCGTCACAGGAGCCCCACGCTGAGGGGAAAGGGGGTTACAGGAGGGAATGTTGTAGCCCGCCTGGGGGAGGTGGGTGGTAGAGGATGTCTTGGTTTATCTACATGTGTCTAGGGGGACCCACACAGGTTTACTCTGGATTGTTACAAGGGCTCAATTCTAGAATGATGGGTCGGGGGAGGGATCTAGAGGCTGGTTGAGACTGCCCAGTGCAGGGTGGGGGGTGGGATGGTGAAGGGAGAGGGGATTCGAAAGTGGGGGGATCTCAACGGCAGCCACTCTTCATTAGTGCGAGCCGCATAGTAAGACGACCCATGGGAAATAGGCAAGTGCTCTGGGTAACCTCCCTAAACGTCAGGGGCTTAATTCCCTGGTTAGGAGAAGGAAGGTGGAACAGTTCTTGGGGTGGGGGGTGGAGGGCGAGTTTGGAATTGTAGCCCTCCAAGTGACGCACATTCGGATGCGAGACAGGCATAAGCTGAAAATCAAGGGGTACCGTTATCTGTTCCAATTCAACACCCCAGGGAAGACGGGAGAGTTAATCGCTTTTCGGGACATCCCAGACTTCCAGGTCATAGCTATAGAGGATGACACAGAGGGTAGGTATCTGGCGTCCTCTTTCCAAGGGGAGAAGGGGACATATATAGTGGCAGCAATCTTGCGGGCGACAGACCAAATTGGAGACTTTTTCCAAAGGGCTGATATTTGTAGGCAACTTTAATCTAGCGTGGGACCCAAGAGAAGACAGGAGCGCAAGGGTGTTCCACAACCAGGTGGCGCAATCTGCCTGCTTGAATGAACACATGGCCCAATTGGAGTTTGTAGATGGCTGGAGGGAACTGAGTGGGTAGGGGGCTCCACATTTTATTCCCACGTTCATGGATCCTTCTCAAGGATAGAATACTCCTTGATTTCGAGGTCACTATTGGGTTGGGTCGCAGGGATAGAGCGAGGAGTGATCACCCCGACAGACCATGTTCCCATAACGATTACCTTAAATATGGGGCAGAAAGAGCCAGGCCTATGGAGGTGGAAGTTCCCTAGCCACATCCTTAAGGACTGAGTCCTCTGCGAGGACATGAATAAAATCTTGGATTACATTGCACTTAACGCAACAGAGGATGTACCCAAACAGGTGGTGTGGGACGCGTTTAAGACTACATTGAGGGTGTGGGGGGGTGCTCATTGCGATGAAGTGCCAGAAGTGCCCAAGTGTGCTGTTGTGCTAATGGTGCTAGTGGTGCTGCTTGTGGCTCTGTGGATCTGTCGCAAGAGGAATCCCTACACTGTGGAAGCGTGTGCTGTTCTCCCATGGGTGTTCCACCCGCTTGCCGTGTGAATTTGCTACTTTCAAGTAAAGACTTTGAAGCTTTAAACGAATATTCAAACCTCCATGGTTTCTACCAGTTTGCTAAAACTTCTCCTCGGTTTAATCTTACAGAGCTCTCCTCGCCTGGGCTCTGGCTCCGCCTACTTTTCCCAGCAATCCTATAATTCCTACGTGCTCGACACAAGCGTGCGCACCCAAAGTGCACCTAAGTGCTGTTTGGCTGTGCGCGTGGCAGACTTTTCCCTTAATATCGCTTTTTATAAATGCTACCGTCTCTCATGATGTAGCCCATAGCATTTCTGAATCAACTGTTTGCTCTGTGATATGTTATACATCAGTGATCTCTGAAACTGCGCTCCACTGTTGTATTCGAACGCGCAGCGTTTCCGCCAATCTGTATATTGTGGCATTGTAAGGCTCTTCGGTTTAGGGCAAGTCTGTACACATCTGCTGCGGTTGAATAGCGATCTTGGCCTGTGTTTGAATACTGCAATTTGCCTGCTTCATATAACACTGCTGACGTCAATCTATCTCTCCAACTACAATTTATGGTTTTGTGTTTGTTTTGATCTCCCTTAGCACCAAGCAGGCTTTGCTTTGCTATCAAACACTCCTAGCATACACTGGGAAGGCAAATGCCGTACTTGTACAGATATCAGAAGAAAGACACAGAGAAGTCGGTGCTAAGGATCGGAGGATCTCCTTAAGGTCTCACCTCGAACTTTTGTTTTGCACGCCTAACACGTATATCTAGGACTTTGTGGGGGACTGCGCCGCAGGCGCATTTGTATTGATCCCTTACTCCATGTTCCTACCACTCCTGGTCCGCTTGGTGATTCTCATAGTAATAACAATAAAACAAGTGGAGTTTTTTTTTTTTTTTTTTTTTAAACGCACTCCCTGCAGTGAGTGTTCCTATGTCGCCCGCCGGCATTCCACGCAATATAGGTGATCTTGTGTGTTCCACAGAAGGAGTGATAACAGAATAATACTTTAGCATTTATATAGCGCTACAAACCATCAGGTATCTGAGCGCTGCTTATTATTACCCACGGTGTGTGGTGCTCATTTATTGACCTCGGAAGGATGAAAGGCTGAGTTTGAACCTGCGTCAGCAGGCTCTGCACGGATGTCAAAGCAAGCGCTCTACTCGCTGTGCCACTTGACCGGCAATGGATGTTGTTGGGCTTAACCAACAGATAGAGGATGCAGTAAATAAACAAACTCACTTATTTCCTTTACAGGAGGCCCATGATATAGAGTTTACAGTCCATCCAATACTTGCTCAGCACTTTACAAACATGAACAACACTATTGGACCATTGCATTCCTCTGAATATTTGAATAAATACATTTCTGATGTATCCATGTTAGCCCCCGCCGTTTCGGGGGAACTGGGGAAAAAGGGTATGTCTTTCTTTAGGACCATCTACACCTGTGATTGCATTCCGCAGAGGTATTGATGAAGTGCATTTTTTTTGTAATGAGAGGTAACCCTAACCAGAGATTCTGTATGTTTCTAATACATCTGATACTCCTCCCATAGAAAATGCATTTATCCCCTCCGAGAGCTCTCCTATTTGAAAGTCCAAAATTCATTTGGAGGAAAGTGTCACTCATGAAATTGATAATGATAATTACCAGATCCGTCCTACTTCTCCTCAATCTGGTAATATGGGCTATGACCGCCAAAGGAAAATCCTGATGCTCGATCCATTGATTTTTTTCAGATTTCAATAACCAAGACCACGAGTTTCCCGTGTAAACCCGTTGGACAAGGGTCACGAACTTGGAACTAAAAGACAAAAAAACTTTGATTGTTGATATAATGGCCAAACTTAATAAAACGGATTTATGTGTGCTAAGGAATTATTTACTGCAACCAATTCATCACATGCTGTATCCTTAGCAAAGCCTGTTTTGCTGTCAAAGGCTTTGCAAACTTTACCAGCTGAGACCCCAGTATGTATTTCTCAAAATATCAATGTACAGATTGTGACCCGCCAAAATCGTACGCCCAAGTTCTTACGGCTTCCACTTCTTTTCAGAGCGATACACAGCACAATGAAATGTGGGATCTATGGCATAATGTGCTAACAAATTCTATTAAAATTTGTGAAATGGAAAATGCAATTGAAACCACAAAGGTTGCGATTATTTTGCATTTATCTAACAGCTATTCTCAAAACGCATCCATCACAGAGGAAATTGTTCCTCCTATTACACATCTAGACAGTCCCTCTGCTCTCATTGACCAAGACGATATATTACCTGGGTCAGGTGTAATTAAGGAGATGAGCAGGGGGACCCAGCGCTTACCACAGCGACTGTTTCCTCTGCACACCACCGCCCCATTTACTGACGATCACTTAATGGGGACACACATTTCATTTTTTTATTATTACAGCTTTGGAAATTTACCCTGTCTGGGCAGCAAGCTTTTCACTTGATACGAATTCTAAAAGGTTAGTTCATTAGTTGTGAGCTAGTAAAAGTGTAATTCTTAGTTTTCAAAAAAATACAAATTAAAATAATTTGAATATATTTCAATTTATATTTTACAGAAAAGAATTCAATACTCTTTAAAACCTGAAGAAGGGCATTCATTGCCCGAAAGGCGTAGTTTAGAAGATAGGCAACTAAATTTGGAAACATATGGATCACGTGAACAATTAACAGTTTGTAACACATGAGAAATATATGTGAAAGAAATATTGCCAAAAAATATATATGAGTGAATAATATTTTTGTTTGTGATGTATAACTTGAATCTATGAAACATTAATGATTATATGAAAATAAATGTCTTTTTACGACTATAAAGATGAGTAATATGAATTAACATGCACCAATTGAATGATGAATCACTAAGTTTTTGGTAATTGCAAAAGAACCCGGAGCAAAATTTGTTTTGCCTTATGTTGTGCCTCAGTTTGTACAACGAGGTTTTCGGTGTACCATTTCTTTTCACATTAATTAAGGAGGAGAGCCATGATGACTGAGGCCGCTTCTTCTCCCACACAGTTTTTGTCGCGCAAAGCTAGACAGCTACAGAATCGAGCCATAGAAAGATTGGCTTTCAAGAAAACTCAAAGGGCTGAGGCTCTAAAAAATTTAAAACAAAAACAAAAATCAAACCATACCCAAAATGAAATTGCATAGCTCGAATATTCCAAATCTTTCCAACCGGTCTAATGAGGATGGTATTCTTGATCTAAATAAGCTAAATGACGAAAGTCGTCTTGCTCTTCAAGTAAAGCAAATACCATCTATTTCTTCTGTAAACTCTGTTGACCCTAACAAATCAAATAACAAGAACACTAAACAAAACACTAAGAAGGGAAAACAGACAGACTTAAGGCAAATAATCCAGCTGATGCCCATAAGAGTGGCGAGTACCTTACTCTTGAAAATTCATCTTCAAAGTCTGATCCCTCTTACCTTAACGTACCACTCGCTAAACCACATACTCTCTTTACTAAGCACACTCAATTATCGTTGTTCTTTCCAACAACGTCAATAAAAAGGGTTGGCTCTAATCGGCAGTCGATAGGGATACCCTTGCAACATTGCTCCGAATTTGCCACCATCTGTCTGTGCACCTGTGGCATTACCTATTAATTTACTGCCAGTTGTTGCGGCTCCTGTGACGAATGTAATCGATTCCTCCCTTCCTCCTGGAGGCACGATTTTTGACGCGACCAGCTCTTCTGGTGGCACTAGTCCCGAATCAACTCCACAGGTACTCGCTGGCCAAATGCTTGATGGAGCTAATCGACCGGAAAATGTAAGGACTAAATTCACCTCACAAGCCATAAATACAATGGGATGGGTAAGCGACCCTGCGATTAACGGCGACAGGAGAATCAACCAAGCCTTTATTTTGCATGCTTTTAATGATATACCACCTCTGAGAATTCTTAATTTGGCAGACCTCGATTGGCTAACCCTTAATAACATAAATAATCACAGAATGATCTCACATTTTCATTCTGCCAATATTGCTAAACGAGTTTGAGAGTATCGTGCAGACTTAATTCAACTGGGCTTGACACCCTTTTTGTTTCTTTTGAACAATGAAGCTAATGAATTTATCGCTCATCTGGAGACAGTGAAATAGCCTCCTTCGGCTGTCCTTAAAAAAAATTACTAATGCGGATATACCGGATGAATCTTCTAGGGCATAGCTGGTATCGCTCTCCAAAGTAATAAAAGACTGGTCATGGCTGGAACCTTTGGCAAAAATCTTAATGCCAAAAAGTGATTCCAAATTACCGTAGCCATTCTAGTTTTACAATTAGGTCATGGAATTCTTGTGGATTAAATAATTTGTTATTCTGGCTTAATTCTAGATCAACTGCCACTGACTTTGCAATTTTATTATGTCAAGAAACCATGAACCTCAAAATATTGTACATTAATGGCTATACTACCTACTCTTTTCCGGCCAGCATCGGGCTGTATGGCAGGCCATAGGGTGGTTTAGCTATTTTTCTGAACAACAATATGAAATGTTCATCGAGAATGAAGTACATGATGATATTTTAGCCGTAGAAGCCGTTTTGTCTCATGATAATACTAATTTTCTCATAGTCTCCTTTTATTGGAATAGTTCTCGACGAACTCTTGACCAAATGTTTGCAACATTGGAGCGGATACTAGAAGAAGCATTTGTATATAACCCCAATTATAAGATTCTTGTCGGGGGCGATTGTACCTCCACCTTACCTCTCAAGCATATACTTATGATTCTGTTGGTCAGTCTAGCTCTAACAAAAGTGGTAGAAAGTGGCTTGAGTTTTCTGTTCATTGGGATTTAATCTTTCTTGATAAACCTTTGAACTGTTCTCCCTTTACCTGGCAAAGCGGGACGAAGAAATCACACATTGATTTTTTTGTAGCCTCTACAAACCTTATTCATGCTTGCACTCCACTTCCGACTATTGCCCCGGGGATAGGGGATCATTTAATCATATCCCTTACAATAAATTCACTTGGTCATGTTCTTTATCTCAATGAAAACGTGACATATAGAAATGGATCGCTTTGCTCTATCCATACGTTGGAATCCTCTTCTGTGTAAGAAGCTGAACTATATGATTCAGAAGGTGTATGTCTCCAAATTAATTCCACATACGAAAAATAATACCTTACAATTCGTAGAAAATCAGAATACGCAATCAATGAAATGCTCCACCTACTTTTTTTAAAAAACATAAAAGTCCAAAATCTCTCCATGCTCATAGTTTTAATCGACAAATTTATTCTTTGGAGAGGGAACAAAACATGCACATAAGAGCACTAAAACGTGCAAATTTGCCTATTGAGTCCTATGTTCTGCAGAAGAAACAGATTGCCAATTCGTATAGGAACAAAGCGAAAGGGATAAAATCTCTTACACAATCATGATAATCAAAACATTTTAGGTCATCTATGTATGAACAACAGATGGTCTGTTTGGGCGGCGCTCAGAAAAATCTCGTCTCCCTCGAACGTATCATTTCAAACTTCAGCTGATATATGGATTACCTACATAATCAACACATTTAAGTTGCCTTTGGAGTTGACACATTGAATTTAATCATAGTCTGAAGAATTTTTCTGGGGCTTGTCCGTGGTCTCTAATAGATGTTAAATGTGCAATCTTGAAACTGAACCATTCTAAAGCCCCTGGACCAGACGGCATACCTCCATGCGTCTTGAAACAGGATCCTAAATGTGGGCACACATTTTGAAAATCAAATTTGACAACATCTTTCGTACAGAGACTCTGCCTGCCACGTGGCTTACTGCCACAATCGTGCCGATTTATGAAAAAGGTAACCCGGACAATCCGGCTAACTTTCGCCCCATTTCGATCTTGGATTCATCAGCAAAGGGGTTTGAAATCTTAATTCTGAGCGAAATGGATACTCACATAGTCAACAATAAAGTTCTATCTCGTTATCAAGTTGGGTTTCGGAAGCAAATGGGGACAACCCTAAATGCTACAGTTTTGGCCCATGTTTTATATAGATCTAAAATTGCAGATACGGGTCCCATTTACATGGCATCATTGGATCTAACCTCTGCATTTCACTGCAATATTCTTAATATTTTATGGACAAAGATTATAACATTGGGCTTTTCCTTGCAGCTAATTTCTCCAATTTCGAAACTCAACACAAACACAAGCTATATGATTAGAACAAACGAACAAGGAGCCCCAACCTGCCCTGTCCAGACTTTCGTGGGGGTTAAACAGGGGTGCAATTTAGCTGCTACCCTGTTTAACCTCTACCTCTGTGATACGGACAAGATATGGGACTCAGCAGTCTCTTTTCCTTTGAGACTAGGCGGGTTATCTCTCAACTGGTTGGCGTTCGCAGATGATATTTTACTATTTGATCGTACTCCATTTGGCCTACAGGCTAAACGTCATCTTTTTGCACAGTACGCAAATGGTTTAGAATCGATTATCGAATGCCAACAAGTCAAGGTTTGTTCTCTTTAACTTAAAACGAAAGGTGTCTTCTTACAAGTGATCCATTAATGATCCATGCAGCAATGAATGGTATTTTCGAGAACCAGATGCCAGACAACATAGGGATGGCCATCCTGGGAATGGGCGGAGTTCTCGAAAATCTACCCGGGAGAGCTCAAAAAAGACATACGTCATCCTGATAGTGGCGACAACGCTTATGGTGGCACACAAATGGAAACAAAAAGATGCCCCCACAGAACACGAATGGGTTAGTAAAATCAGGAACTTCTGTGGCACTGGAGTGGGTGACATATTTGATTCAAGGGGATCACCAAAGGTTTCTCTCAGACTGGGAAATTGTCCTGCAGCGGGACTCGCGGGCCGCATGGTGCCCAAGGAAAATGTGATTGCTGGGTCTGGTTTGAGTACACGTTCCACTTGGGGAGGGTGCCTTCACAGGAAGCTAGGAGGAGATATGGCTGAAGTTTCTTGGGGAGGCAAGGACTATGGGGGCAGGAGGTTTCTCAAACGGTGCAAGGGCCCGTACAACAGCTGGCGGGAGCTGGCCACGAACAGAATCTTGGGACAGGGAGCCATCTACAGAGTTTAAGGATTTGGGTAGGGAGGGTAGAGGGGTGACAGAACTGGGTGCATTGTTGGTTACATGTGTTGGGATCAAGGGGGTGAGAAGGTGGGGGCGTGAAGGGGTGGGGGTTACATGTGTTCTTATTGTTGAACATTCCAATAAAAAAAAAATATATACATATATATATTTATTTTTTTTAAGTGCTGCCCTCACCAGCCAAAATCAGCTCGCCGGCCCCGCACAAACACACCTAAACACACATTCTTTGACTCAACATTCACTCGCTCATTCACACACAGCATTCACTCACTCATTACATGAGAGGATCAAAAGTGACCACACCATACATTTGATATCCCCCTGCACCTGTTCCAAATAGGCACATGGAAATATTTTTTTTCCTTGCACTTTGAAAAGTGCATCTCTTTTGAAAATCGGGTTTTACTTGAAAATGCCCAGAACCCCCTTTCCACCCACTGCCTTGCGCAGTTGTGCATTTGATGGGAAAAGAGCACCTCAATGTGCACAACTATGATGCACATGTTCAAATGTGCTTTGCGCCACGGGTCACCACCTTTTTGGCGTAAGTGAAATGAATGAGCATCCCATCAGTTGCATCAAACACGTTTTGAAAATCGTGGCACGCCGGTTTACCCTACTGATTACTTTTTTACGTTGTATGTTCATTTCAGATAGTGTGGTTCGAGCTGTCAGAGGGGAATTAGGAATGGGAAAGGACAAAACGAGAAGGAAAGGGTGCATGGGGTTTTACTATTTCTTCAGTCATTAACCCCAGATTTGCGCGTGCATGAGCAGGTATTGTGTCAAATACCATTAGCTCCAGAGCAGATACTGTGACTGGAACCGTTAGCCCCAGAGTACACACTGTGCATGCCATCATTCAGGTATTCAGTCATATGTAATGGATTTTCTAAACTAGAGGGTAAATCCCTACTCTGTCTGGGACTGCAAACAGATAATCAAAAAAGAAAAAATGTCCCGACAAGAAAAAAATCTTTTTACAAGCTCTAACAGTGAAATAAGTCACCGAGGACTGTCTCCATATGTATTAGCGGGAGACCAAATCACTCCTAACTGTATGCATCTACTTGTTACCTAGTACGTTGACTTAATGGTGGCTCTCTACCCAACGTGGGGCCATGAGTTTATGTTTATTAACCAATATATATTCTCGTGTCCTCAAAGAAACTCTCAAATATGTAGGAGCCAAGACACTATGTAAAACATTCAACCTAAACATCAGGAAAAATATTTCTTTAGTTAACACAATTAAACTAATACTCGAATGACAATTTCTAAGAACAAACAATTATTAGATAAACAAGACAGTAGTTCAAAAAACCTAAAGACAGAATCAGTAGTAGAGAGAAATGAAAGTGAAATAAATGAGAAACGTTCTAATACAGTTACAATTAAAATAAAGAATCCAACAACAAATTAATTATAAAACAAAAACAAATCAATTGTGCAACACAGAACAACAAAAATAAAGATCAAGCAATATATTCTGATCGTAGACAAATCACTGGTTGGTCAATTTGTAGGACCATGTAATGCAATTACATCAATGGATTTCAAAAGTGCTCTTAATTTATAAGTCACACTACTGTTAAGTAGGGCACAATATCTTATTTAATAAGTCTACTCTGGGACATGTTTTGTCCAGCCTGCCAGCAACAAAAACTTTCCTAATGGAGTGCGGCCCGCAAGCAGCATCGGCCGCCCTCCATTAGGAAAAGTCTTTGTTGGTCTTCTGGGCTGGACGAAACACGGATCCTCTTTGGGTCAGTGCAGACGCACCACGTAGCTTCTACGAGCTGCACCAATGGAGTGCCAGCACTACGGCTGGCGTAGTCAATAAGGCTTGATGCCGGAAGGCAATTCAGCCTTGCCACGCCACCCGTAGCAACACAAACCTTGCCAGCGTTCCAGCTAGCCTGCCTTCCAGCACGTCCGGTAAGTAGGCGGTCGGGTCTGCCTGCATGTTTGTGTGTATGTTGAGATGCGGTGGGGGGGTGGCTTGTCGGGTCTGCCTGCATGTTTGTTTTTGTGTGTATGTTAAGATGCAGGGGGGGTGTTGGGTCTGTATGGATATGTATGCTTGGTAGTCTGTATGGTGGGGAGGTTCAGGTCTGTATGCTGGGGTGGAGGGTGTAGGTCTGTATGGGTATGTATGCTTGGTAGTCTGCATGGTGGGGGGTTTGGGTCTGTATGGGTATGTATGCATGGTGCATGCTTGTTGTTAGTCTGTATGCTGGGGTGGGGGTGTTCGGGTATGTATGCATGGCATATGCTTGGTAGTCTGTATGCTGAGATGGGGGTCGGGGGTTCGGATCTGTATGGGTATGTATGCATGGTGTATGCTTGTTAGTCTGTATGATGGGTGAGTGGTTTGGGTCTGTATGGGTTGTATGCTTGTTAGTCTGTATGCTGGGGTTGGGGGGTTCGGGTCAGTATGCATGGTGCATGCTTGTTGTTAGTCTGTATGCTGGGGTGGGAGTGTTCGGGTATGTATGCATGGAGTATGCTTGGTAGTCTGTATGCTGAGATGGGGTCGGGGGTTCGGATCTGTATGGGTATGTATGCATGGTGCATGCTTGGTGGTCTGTATGGTGGGGGTTCGGTCTGTATGGGTATGTATGCATGCTGTATGCTTGTTAGTCTGTATCCTGGGGTGAGGGGTTTGGGTAAGTATGGTGAATGCTTGGTATTCTGTATGTGGAGATGGGGTGGGGGTTCAGGTCTGTATGGGTATGTATGCATGGTTCATGCTTGGTAGTCTGTATGGTGGGGGGTTTGGGTATGTATGCATGATGCATGCTTGGTCGTCTGTATGCTTGGGTGGGTGGGGTTTGTGTCTCTAGGGGGTAGAGGGCGAGATTGTGCATTCCAGATCCAGAGGGGAATGGGTCTTGGTGTGTGTCGCCCAATGGAATACAAAAGTCAGACCTGCGGGTGAGGTACCGGGAGGCAGCACAGAAGGTGATTGTGGACTCAAGCCCACATTCCTGGCCTCCTGATTAGTCAGTGCCTCTCTCCCCTGGGTACCAATACATCACTTACCCATGGAAGTAATTACTTACTCTGGTGCAAAACCTAGTAATGTAATGTTTTAACAATCATGTTTTTCAATACCACTAACAACTCTATAAATAGCCCACGCATCCTACCTGAGAAACCATCGAAGGGTTATCTCAGACGAAACAGCAGACAGAGGAGTCCCGATAGCCGCTCCCAGCTCCATGGCGTGCAGCTATGGGAAAATGACTCTCGAGATTATTTCTCTACGCCGTACCACCAGTGCAAAACCTATTGAATGCCCTGTGTCTATTTGACACTATATGGCCTTTCTTTCCTTAATGTTCTGCTCAATGAAAAACAGTATCTATTGCCAGTAATTCACTGTGCCCTGGCCGGGATCTCCCCATCACCAAACAAAAAACATCTATTGCTCGTCACCAACTGAACAGACTGATGCAGTGCACTGGTCACTCCGTTTATGGGTGGGTAGTGGGGGCCTTGGGGCACAGTGTTTGGTTGGGGGCCATGGGGCATTGTGTCGCACTCCAAGGGTGAACCGACTAATAAAGCTAAAAACAGGCACAATTAACAGATGTACATTCTTTGCTTTTTGTGGAAACCTGACTCAACGAAGGCCAAACTCCTCTTTGCCAACCCAAACAGCAAAGTATAGCAGTCCAAAATAATGGACTGTCCAATCAAGGGTCAATAAAATATATATACTTTAATCAGATGATATGCAGTAACTAAATAGAAATAAATGATAACAATGGAAAATGTGAAGAACAAGATGTAAGTTTGAAATACTAATAAACACTGTTACACCTCAAAAACATTCTTTTTCCATGTGTTTAATGAAAAGGACTGGTTGATAAAGCCTCCTGCCATGCCACGCCCCGCCTACCGCCCCACTCACATTTACTTTTTGGCCCACTATAGGCATCATGTAAGGTACTTTCGGCCCTCTGTCAAAATCAGTTGTGCACTACTGGCCTATATAGAGATAGTAGTGTCTGCTGATATTCATCAGGGTGTTGTTTCTGTGTCACCATTAGACCTAGGCTACAGACACTGTGCCTACAGTGATTATCCACAGAAGGGTCATTAGACCCAGAGAAAGTATCTGATAGGCAGCCATTAGCCCTGGGGAATCATTGTTTTCAGAGTAGGCACTGACGCACAGACCCCCCCCCCGCCCCCCAGACCACGGTCTGTGTAGTAGCTGCACAGCAGTTGCTGCGTCTGCGAGCATTTCCGAGCCGGATCTGTATCGTAAATGAGCTTCGGAGCAGCTAATGTCTCTATGATACCAACAACAACAGGCTGCCCAACAACAACAGGCTGCCCTGTGTAATTTCAAAAGCAAATGTTTAGAAAGTCACGTACTTAAAATGTTTAATATTTCAACATGTGATAAGTACAATATAACGAATCCCAGCTCCAGCCTCGTACTTAAACGTGCATTTCCAGAGGGTGCAAAGTTAATGGATGCTAAAAGAAATGCATATAAAATTCACTACAAGACCTGGATCCCATGCACTCACCTGATGCCGCCAGAAAACTGAAAAGGAGTGTTTCGTAAAGGGAGCCTTATGTTGCTTTCATTATCTTGAAAAACACATTTAAAGTCCGTATGAGACCCTGTAGCATTGTGTGCTTGTTTAAAAGTTTGCCGGCACTTTCTAAAATGCCTTTCTGGCGTCATGACGTTTTGCACGTATTTCTGAAATGCCGTTAAGTCGTCGTGACGTTAACACATTAGACGTCTATGTGCTTAGGAAGAGAATCATGGAAGAAGAAGGACTCAATACCGTGCAGGGGCAGGTGTTATTTTTTATTAGGCGCTTATACATCTCGCGAAGTGTTTTGAAGCGCCAGGTATGTTTAGGTCGCGGTGGGTTTGTTTTTCCTATTTTTTTAATTTTCGTTGCAGCAACAGCGGACCTCTGTGTTCTTGGTTGGTAAATATTTTCCCCATCCCCCCTCCTCACCTAAACAGAAGTGATATTTATGGCCGGGCCGCCCACGCCGAGGGAATTTCAGAGTAGATGTTTTTTTCCAAAA
Organism: Ambystoma mexicanum; assembly: GCF_040938575.1. Taxonomy (NCBI): domain Eukaryota; kingdom Metazoa; phylum Chordata; class Amphibia; order Caudata; family Ambystomatidae; genus Ambystoma; species Ambystoma mexicanum. The sequence continues at coordinate 1,035,673,968 of NC_090921.1, forward strand.
TCGTTTTTTTCCTAATTTGGCTGCCATCAAGTCGGATTTATGTTTTCCACCTTCAAATGGCAGTGGCTGCTGCATTCACAAGCTTTCTACAAAACTGTATAGTGTGTACGCCATACCTGCCTACATTTGTAGGCAATAAACCCGGGGAATGACGTCACCGACGCCCCGCCTCCTTTTCCTTAAGACTCTGCCCAACCTCCCACCCGCACTTTTTTACAACAACAACAACAAAAAAAAACACTACGACCGTCGCACTCGTAACCTCTGCATGTGACCTGCTCCCAGAGGAAATTAGTTTAATGCTCCGCTGCACAGAGAACAGTATATATGGATCACGAGAAAAAAGGAAGGTACATGTGAATAGATCTGGTCCCAATGCTGTTATCCGCACCCAGGCAAGCTTGTTTCACCTCAATTTGAAAGATCAAGCCACATTGCGGGTTGCCTCTGCGAGTCCCCATCAGCCCAGCTGGCGCCATTATCTATTAGTGAAAAACGGCTATGAAAGCAAAGTGAAAACCTGCTGCTGGCTAGAAATGAATCCACTCGTGTAATAACGGATGACACGAACGTTTTGGTTCCGTTGTACTCTTGCTTTAATGTCCCTTGGTTGCTACCTCTCGGGGTTCACATTGAAGGCAAAGGACACGACGGAAACATGGAAGATAACACGACAAACGCTGGACCACACACCTACGCAGCCAGCTCCTTCAGTAACTGTCAAGAAACTGTCAACCGTCCATACTGGAATCCTAACCCGCACACATTCCACTTATTCTCCATATGCTCTGACATCACACAGCGGGCACGCCCTGACACCAAATCATAACACTTTGCCATTACCTTAAGTATCGTTCACATTCAATCTCTCGTTCGCTGCTTTATTTCCCACAACTTTTATTTCTGTTCGGTCAGATGGCTTGGGGTTGTTGCCATGACAAAGTAAAAGAATGCATACCCCAGTGGTAGCACTAGAATACGAATTCGCGCTACTCTCCCATCCACCCGAAGAAGGGTCTTTTGTAGCCAATCGGATGGAGGTACCGCAGCCTGCGCTGGAAAACCCGGAGACTCCACACTCTTTCCCAGAGACTAATAAAGAGAATAAAAACCCAGAATCTCCAGGGTAAACCCAGAGGATTGGCAGGTATGGTATACACTATCTTTCTTCACTCTTATCTGCGCAACACAGCTTTCCCCGGAACTCACCAAGTTGGAAATTAAGCCCCATCTGTGATCCAGGACAGTGAGCAAAGAGAAACGATACGTTTTTTTCCCCTGCTCAGTGTGATGGGCGCGTGGCCACGAAACAGGAAATAAATGCAGCTTGGATGTGTGCTTTCCTGCATTTGGATCGCGCGTCCAGGCTGCGCTGTGCTTCCTGCTGATGCCGCCTGCGTCTTCTTGCCAAGTAAGGGATGCCGCTTCTCGGCTCATCCCATCCCCCCACACCACGGTTGGGGGGGATGCACAGAAGCGAGCGCTGCCTGCTTCTGTGGACCATCTCCCCACAAGTGGGGCGAGGAGGCGAGCAAGGGGGTTGGTAGGGGGCTAGATCACTACAATGCTGGTCCCCCTGCACCTCTCTCTCTGCCCCCACCTCGGGGGACCATGGAGGCGAGTGGGGACAGAACCACGATTTGCCAGTGTTGTATGATATCCGGCTCCCCCGCGGTAGATTGCAGGGTTCCAGTAATCTGCCGTGTGGGAGCCGGATATCTTACAACAATGGTCTCCCCGCTTTGGCTGCCCCTTTGACTCATCACCTCTCTGGACAATGGGCCGGGCCTGGCCTGCCTCAGCCCATACCAGGCTTTACCAAGCCCCCCGCTTTGCTGGGGAACCTGGTGGAAGTTGCTGGCTCGGTGATCTTCGCTGTGCTCCTTTCTCCAGCCGTCACTTGCGCATTTCCTGGCTATTTGCTCGTTTGTTTTCTTCTGTCCTGAAAGGGACACAACAGGGAAAGGTGGGCCATGAACATCACTGGGGGTCGGAGGGGTGGGGCATCACTTGTGGAAGCAGGCATTCTACAGGTTGCACACATTATTGTTGAAATGTGCATTTTATACGTTCATAGGAAAAGTCATTTCCAAACTCAAACGCTGCTGAAACTTGTGTTCACTAGTTTTCTTTGAAATTTTTTTTATTTTTTATTTTCGCAGCACCACACCAAAACTCTGTAATTTGTGTGCCCCTTACTTTGTGTTTTATCACAGGTTATTTTTAAAAAGATGTAATGTTTGTCAAACTGGTTAATCACAAATGAAGGCTTCCGTTGTGCTGACAGCAGTTATTGGGAAATTAAACTGGGTTCATGGGTGCCAACTTTTGATTTTCACTACAGAGGCAGAAATACCCCAACCCATCCCCTGGCCAAACGCGTTTTATAGCACCTCCTTTTTATTAGTAATTGCAAAAAGTCATTCAGTTACAAGTTTTGCATATATAACATAAACCACAGTCTGTCAATTTGCTGAGCTACCCTGGTAGACGGTGGTCAGTCAAAATCTTGAAGAAAAAAAAAAAGTCGAATGACAATAATCTCGAAAAATAAATCTCGAAAAAAAAAAAGTCGAATTCCCTCTTTTTTAATTATTTATTTTGGGGTCCGGGAATAAAAAAATGGGTAAAACAAAAAAAAGGGGGAATGGGGGGAACCCCCCCATTTCGAATAAAAAACGTCATAAAAAAATGCGACTTTTTTTTCGAGATTATTTTTTTTTAAGATTTTGATATTCGACTTTTTTTCATTTGACCTTTTCACTATAAACCCTGGTAGCCATCTACTATAGAGCAAGTCTATGCATCCCTTGATGTACTTAAAATCACTGCATTACAAACAGTACTTAGGGTGCACCACTGCCATAGAAGTGATTTAAAAGTGGAATTAATCTATATCCGCCTGCTTTGGGTGCCAGGCCTTCGACTGCATGGGGCACCATATGTTGCAGAGAAGCCAGGGACCCTCGAGTCTGGCACGGCAGCTGCGGCAGAGTCTGCTGCTACTTCTGTGCTGTCACCGAACTGCAGTTAAAGCTAAATGCTATTACCCGATGTTTCCGAAAGTTAGCTCGGTGGGATAAGCACTACTGTGTTGGATTATATGTAAGATATGTAGATGAATTATTGGAATGCCAGCAGACTGGACTACTCAACTATTCTAGGCAGGGAATAGAAAGGGTAAAATATAACAAGCTGATGCTTTTTCTCTTGCTCTCTCTATCACTTTCAGTCTCTGTGACTGAGTACAAGGTCCCATTTTCAGGTATGTGGTCTGACTGCTCTCTGTTATCTCTGCCAGCTGGGGTGGACGGGCCTATAGGGAACTTTGGAGATTTCGCAGTAGGACTCTGCACCCTAGGTCCCTTTTGCGTGTGTGTGGGGGGGCTGGGAGGGGGGAATGTGCACTGACTGGCAGAGTGTAGTGTGCAAATGTTGTTAATGTCAATTTGGTACATGCAGGCTTGACCGGCGTAAGCTTAATGTACTAAACAAACCTTTGCAAAATCCTGGATTGCTTTTTCAAGTGGTCCATTATCCACATGCTTGCAGCGACCCTTGTGTACGGTGCATGTACAACTCGTACACATGACCGCACCTTCAGTGGGTACATCGTTCTAGTGGTTTACTGTGAAGGAAAGAGTCACAAGGCCCTTCGATACTCAAGATTTGACCGTCGTCTGCGAAGAACGTTGCAGTGTCACGTAGCCCCTGCGAGAAAGTGTCTATTGTATATAAAGGGCATGGTGGCGCTATGCTTGTAACTTTCATTAGGCTGCATGCAGGTGCACAGATGCCCGCTGGCAGAGAGTTCCATTGTGTGAGGATTGTTGTGTGACAGGTCAATGATGCTCAATTCTGAAGCATGGTGCCAAAGGGCACATTTGTTTGGCTGGCATGAAGGCTGGCTAAGTTTTGAAATCGCTGGCAGACTGTTTGAGCTGCTGTGTGGTACGGCGTGTGCTGCACACACCTCCCCGGTGTAGTCTCAGGCCGGGAGTGGTTGAAATGCCCTGATGAATGCACTCTTAGATTCCTGCCTTCCCACTTCTACTGGCACAGGCCGCTTTGGGCTTTACTTTACAAGAGCCCCAAATTAGATTTGCAGTTGTTTCTGCGCATAGTGAATAGTTGCAGATATTGGCCATCCAAGCTCTCACTATTCTCTAACCTACAGTGGACAGATGCCCCCTATCTTTTTATTTCTGTTAACATTGCTTGCGGCCTGATCATTGCTTTAACTTAAGTCATTGAACACCAGCCAACTAAAAAAGAAGAAAGTAAAAACACAGAACGCCACTCTCTAAGTGGCATCCATTAATTGTCCAGCAACAGAGAGGTTTGCATTAGAGGAGAGCCTTGCCCCACCCCCACTGCGTTAAAGCTGGCGGAAGATTGTTTACAGTATATGCATCAGTTTGAGATTTGTGAAAAGTGTACAGGACATGTTCTCTGTTTCAAGTTAAAGTTCAAGGTCAAAGCCCCCCTAAAGAGGCTCTGTAAAGCTACCCCCATAAAAAGTGAAATGTCTGGCATTCAAAGACTGTCATTTTGTATTTCAATGCTTTTGAATATTATTTTTTTCACTGCTGGAAGTTGCATATGCTATACCCTTGAGGCAGAGCTGTTGTATTGCACCATTTATCTTAAAGAACATATTGAGAGCTTGTTTGTGCCAGCCTATGGGCAGGGGGACAGTGTTCGAATTCCCTCCATGACACTTGTTTTCCTCTATCTACGTTTAGTTATATTCAACACTTTGGCGAAATTGCTACATGATTTAATAAATGTACGTTTCAAGGACTCTTGACAGATTACTGCATGTTTTAGTTATACTTATGTCCCATTCTCTATATAGGTTGACGAGGTTACCTGAGGGTTTTTATTGCTCCGTCAATGCAGTTTTTTTCCAACCATTGCACCTCCGCAGTTCGCCTGTAAACTGTATTGAATGCTTGCAATGGCTAGTTGTGATCACTGTCATTAATTTGAAAATATTTTTTTTTCTTTGTTTTTGATCTGGGGTGAATGATTTTTATGATGGGACCAGTTCACGCTCGTTCAATGATGTGGCGCTTGGAGATTTTTTTCTCGCTTTTCCAGATTATCAACAGCCTTGTGTAACAGAGGACTTGCGCGGTAGCAGGAGTTTTCTAACCTGGGCATGAAGGAGTGCTGATAATTGCTTTGCTATTTGAAAGTGGGAAGTCACTTTATTCCCATAAGGCTGTGGACTACAAACCTTTTTATGATGAGCCCCTCCCCACCCCCCCTTGAGTAAAAATATAGTTTCTGGGCCCCCCACAATCCACACATGCTTATTTTCTATTGAAAACAGTCACCATTATCCTGTTGAGGCACCCTTTGCCGCCCCACCCCCCTTAGCTGTTCAGCATACAGAGGCCCCATTTTAACGGGTGGGGCAATTCCTTTACCTTTTCTAGTTCCACACAATGACTGTTCTACTGATCAGTCGCATCCCTTTTAAACAGTCGCCAAGTAGGGGATAAATGCTCTTACTGGCTGCCCCTCTCTGGCTTTAGAGCTGTTGCTGCTCCAATGCCCCCACAATGTTCCACATGGATTGGTGCACCCAACCCTCTGTAATAAGATATCTATGTGTATAAGGACATGGTGCATGTGTGAGAAACCATGTCTCTGCACAATTTTCCCATGGCTTGGTTTACTGTTTTGCAGGCTTTTTCCACTGCTCATGAGCGCTGCACTAGTTCAGCTGTAGTACATACTTTATGGCACAGTAGTGATGCTTAAGGGCGGGAGGGCTTCTGACCCCTCTGGAGGATAGTGCCTGGCTCATATTGGCAAAGGCCTGCCCGCTGAGGTGTAATATTTACTTTTTGTCAACCCCCGCACCACCCAGTAAAGATCGCGTTGATCATGGGTTCTGTCTCTGCATGCCCTCCTATTTCCAGTCTCTATAATTTCCTGTACATGTTGCTGTCTGCAAGCTAGGACTCTCTATGGTTGATATTTACATTTAAGAAACTGAAACGGGCGCTTGTCCTTTAAAGAACACTTGTCAGCATTTTAGGTAAAAGAGCTCTGTAGTTAAGAACGTATTGCCTCTCCAGAACACCCACCTCTAATTTCATTAGCGAGCAAATGCAACTAGTTGAAGCTACAATCTTGGTGGAAGTTACCAAGAGGCTTCACTCACAAATAGGGACGCATCAGGCAGGACCATCAATAGCAAGCCCACAATAAATTAATGGTTTTGTGCACAGACAAGTTTCACATATACTTGTAGCACACTACATGTACTCCTTTTAAAAACAAGGTCTTCTGTCAAGAGAGATATCCGTAGAGAGAGGGGTCAAACAAGGCTGCCCGATGGCCCCTCAATTATTCATCACCTTCTTAGGAGACATGAAAGATACAGAAGCTGGCATTAAGATGGCACCACCGAAGCTGGGTACCGAGCATATATCACGTCTCATGTATGCCGACGATCTAATTTTATTAGATCAGACTCAGATCGGACTTCAACGCCAATTATCCAACCTGGCCCTGTACATGGGAAAGAACACCATGAAAATCAACAAAGAGAAATAAAAAATCGTGATAATCGGAAAATGTGGAAAAAAGATCAATCCACACTTCACATTGACCATGGACTCAATTCCTATTGAGGTGGTTACCAGCATTAAGTACCTAGGGGTACACATCGACCGTTCAGCCAGGGAGGCCACGATGCAACAAGCCTTATGGGACAAAGCGCGCAACCTCGCAGCCCAAATGAAAAAAGTTAACAAATTTGGTAAATTCTCACTTAAACCAGCGATTGAATTTTACAAAGGAAAAGTGGTGCCTACACTCACATACGGTATGGGAGCAACCTTGACCATACCAAATAGCATCTGGCGCAGATTAGAAAGTCTGATTTGGAAATCAGTTCTAGGACTACCAAATTCCACCTCGATGGATCTCATCAGACGAGATTTGGGCCTACAGTCGTTAGAAGCAACGGTGATGCTACACGCTCTCACTCTCTTCAGAAACACCCTAATACCAGACAGTCCATTAATGTATAAAATCGTAGCTGACGAAATTGTAAAGCAGCGAACAATGAACTTAAATGCATGGTCAGAAAACTTAAAAGGAAAGCTATCAGATATTGCATGCTCAGTTGAAGATCTTAAGCATAATCCGGAAAGAGTAAAAAGAAAGTTAAAGGAACTGGACTGGATCCTGACCCTATCGAAAGCTCAATCAAACAAACTGACCATGAACCTCCCACCTACCTTTAACAGTCTCAAGGTACCTATACCATACTGTTCTAAGTTTCCAAGCCAACAGCTAAGAAAATTCTTCATGAGACCTCGTTTCAACCTCCTGCCGACGAGAGGAATTTTAGCAATCAGATCCAGTTCAACTGACATTATCTGTCGCCTTTGCCATAATTCCACTACGACAGAATCAATCAAACATCTCTTACTCAGATGTCCTAATGTGAGAAAAATTCGAGCCACCTACCTGTTGACACTAATCTGCGAACTCATCTTTCGGAGAGGAAGAAGAATTTATTTGGTGGAACAGGTTAATGTCGGGAGAAAAAACCAGATGGACAATCGCGACTGTCAAAATCCTGGAATCTGCCTTTGAAATGATCAGTTCCAGTTCACAAACTACGAGCGAGAGTACAATTCCCGAAGACTCCACTCCCCCACAATAATGTTGATAAGGAAGATCAAGCTTGATCAAGCTTCCTTCGGTATCTATTCCCCGCTCGGACACCTATGTCCGTGTGAGCCCATACCTACATCTTTTATACACTATACTGAGCTGAAAGAGGTAATCCCGTTCTTACTGGAATCTGACACAACAACACGAAAGCTCGAGGCGCATCTCACTTGGGGCTGCTGCTGTCCTCAACCGTTTGTAAAAATTAATTTCTATGAATTATAAACAAACAAAAAAAAACAAAATTAAAATTCTTTTAGGCAATAATTCAAATCATGGCACCCTTTAATGTGCTTTTCTTTAATTCTGACAATTCTGTGTATTTGAAAGGAAGGTGACTTTGAGCCTTTGGCAATTCTTGGTGAAGTTAATTGTAAATGGCTGATCGAGGGTCTTGATGAAAGTAGAAGAGAAATAAGTGAAGAAAAGTATTTCAAAGCAGTAGTGCTTTTCCAGTCAGCAGGTAAGCAATGTGTGTTTTGTTCCCTTCTTCTTTTTTCCCTCTCTATTTGATGTTTGGGGGAGGAGGGTACACCTGATGTCCCTACATAGAGGCATTCCCTTTTTTTTTCCACACATACAGGTGAGTGCTGCACAATGACCACCACTCTTTTACAGCATCTCTTTCCTCTAGAGTAACTCTCTACAATAATGCTTTTGGGCATTTGTAGAGCACCTTTTACCATTGGTATGATCTCAAAGCACTATGGGTTGAACGCTCTCAGGGACCGTAGTCCAGGTCAGAGTATGTGTGCAGCTAGACTGAGTTGTGGGTAGCTGCATGGAGAAGGAGGGAAAGCACCAAGGAGCACAAGAATAAGCAAATATGAAACCAAGGCGACAGATGGGTAAATGACTCCCCTTAAGCGTAATCCTAAGTGTACAGCTCGAGCAAAAAGTCTGTTGTATTGATAGTCACACTTTGACGTTTTATTTATTTATTTATTTTTTTTTTTATTGTATGTTAACCTGTTTAAGGTTTTTTACAAATCTGTGCTGTAGTGAACTGTGTTTGTACTACTTCTAAGAAGTTGGACCAGGACTTAAGACACCACTCTCGAATTTCCTTGAAGATCATTTGCTGGTGTTGTTGGTGTTGCAGGCGATGAAGTACTGTCACTGGCTTTTGCCAGGGCTACTTCAAGGAATTTAGCTGCCGCTCTGGACCATCTGGTGGAATCGCCTGCAATTAACCGAAACCATATTGTCTCTTCGTCGAGTGTGAGCGGGCACGTGATGAGTGGTGTCAAGTAGGCCCTTCTTTCGTGTGCCAGTCCAGGACATGAGGTGAGTAGATGACGGACAGATTCTATTTGGTCAACCAGTCCACAGACCCGGCAGTGAGGAGAATTTGCCAGTGCCCTTTTAGCCAAAACTTCTCTCGTATGCAGAAGATTCAGACGGGCTCGTAAAAGAATTTTCCTCAGCCTTTTTTCAGGAAATTTTTCGCAATATTTCAGCGGAATCTTTGGGCGGTTGTAAGTAGGTGGCAGATCTTTTAGGGATGCATACGTTAAGATTGGATGTGTACCAACGAGAAAATCCTGTTCTAAAAGCTTTTGCTTCACACGCCCAGGATTTGAGATGAGGAGGTCGTCCGTGCAGTGGACTTCTTCTAATTTTTGTCCAATTTTCTTCGCCCAGTTGGTGAATGGTGTGCACTTCCCGTTTTCCAGTTCGTTTTCTAATATCCGAAAAATCGGCAGAGAGTCAGGAGTTCGTATTTTCCTGTAAAGTAGAATCGCGCTTTGCATGACGACTGAGGCTAGTGAAGGAAGGCCAAGGTCGCGCCGAATGGCTGGCATGGGGGCTGCGGTAGGAAGTCCCAAGACCGATTTCCATAGAAATCCTTCCAGTCTCAGCCAAAATTCAGCAGGTAGAGTTAAGTTGGCTGCCATTCCGTATGTTATGGCCGGTACTACTTTTGTTTTATAAAATTGCAGTACTGGGGTCCAAGAGAACTTGCCGAATTTACTGTCGACAGCTCGAGATTGGGCTGTCAGGTTCTTGATTTTTGCCCATAACGAGGCTTGAAGTGAAGAATCGTTTAAAGTGTTGTCAAGTTGAATGCCCAGGTACTTAAACTCATCTACTACTTCGATTTTTTTCTGCATCGAGAAACCATACCGGACACTTCTTTCTCTTTTTTTTTGCTTTTTGAAAAGGATAGGATTTTAGTTTTGCTTTTGTTTATTTGCAGGTTATTTTCTTCCATGTATTGGGCCAGATTTGTTAGCTGTCTCTGAAGGCCTATTGCCGTCTGGTCAATCAGAATTAAGTCGTCGGCGTACCACAGTCTTGGGACTTTAGAGGAGCCCACTCTCGGTGGGAAAGATCTTACTGATTTCATTGTGTCTTGGAAGTCTCCGATAAACGAGATGAACAGAGCTGGTGCTAACGGGCAGCCCTGTTTTACTCCCCGTTTTGTAAAGATTTGATCTGAGAGTGTGCCTTGTTAGTTTAGGCGGACTCTGAGTGAGGTGGTTTCGTGGAGTGCCATTGCTGGTGCGAGAATCGAGTCTGGACATTTCCAGTTGGCTAAGTTGGTCCACAGTCTTTCTCGATCTACCAGGTCAAAGGCCTGGGACAAGTCCACCATTGCCATATGGACCTTTCCCGTACCCCTCTTTGCATTTGCTTTCAGTATGTTGAGAAACAGTAGGTTGATTGACGTTCCTGCTCCCTTCTGGAATCCTGTTTGAAGCATGTCGGCTGCCGGGGAGGCACTGGCCCAGACTTTGAAGTGGCGGAGGAGTAGTGCTGCGAAAATCTTCCCTATAACATCCAGTAAGACAATAGGCCTGTAATTGGCGGGGATGTCTCTGTTTCCTTTCTTATAGATAGGTACCAATGCAGCCTCTGTCCAGGTTTTGGGAATTTCTTTTGTTTTCTGAATTTGAGTAAATATTTCGCCAATTGCTTGCGCCCATAGTAGTGGGTGACCCTTAAGGTCAATGTTAGTCAAGCCGTCTGGCCCAGGAGCCCTTGAAGATTTAAGATTGTTGATTGCTTCTGTGATGTCCTCGACCGATGAGAGGGTGATCCATGGGGAGTCTGAGAGGACGGGGAGGTGTAGTGACGTGGAGGTGGGGCAGCGATATAACTCCGTGAAGTGCTGAATCCACTTTGCCTCTGCGACACAGTTTGCCAGCGCGTTTGCCTTCTGCCCATTAGTTGATTTTAGTAGTGACCAAAAGTCTCGAGTGTTCCTTGTGGCACAAGTGTGGAGCATTTCTTCAGCGTCGTTTTGGTACATGAGCGACCGGTGCTGTTTTAGCCATGATTTGTAGGACTTTTGTTCTGCATGGTAATTCAGCCATGTTTCCAGCGAGTCAGCTCGTATGGCCGTTTTTTTTCAGTTTGTTAAGCTTTTTTCTTTTTATTGCCACTTCAGTATCGAAGGAATGCGTATGGGTCGGTTTCCCTGTTTTTGTTCCCGCAAATTTCGTTTTGTGTGCGGCCAACAGCGACACGTATTCTGGTCGTCTGTCGCTTTTGCTCTTTGTTATTTGGACTGTTTTCCTCGCAATATTAGAAAAGAAGTTTTTTACATTTTCGGCGGTTAAGCGAAGCCTGTTTTGTTGTACATTAGTTTCCACTGCTGCAGAATAGGAGGGTCTTGATGGGGCTGTTCCGTTCCATGACATTTTTAAAAGGTTGTGGTCGCTTTCCTGTGTTTTTACCACCGTGAAGTCGGTGAAATAAGCTATCAGCCCTTCCGTGGCGGAAGAGCTCAGTCTTTCCCACGTAGGGATTTGTGATTCTCGATCTTGGAGTGATGATACATTATGGAAGTTCCTTGATTTCATTAGGAGGGACCAGGCTCGACCTCTTTCGTCCATCGTTGAATTCGGGCTTTGTTTGTTTTCCGCTCTCCCCTCACATTTAGAGTTCAGATCGCCGCAAATGATGATGTTGGGTACTTTCCGCTCCACCGTTAGGTCGTCAATTTGGTTGGCGACCATGGTGCAAAATTCTGTAGTGCTGGTTTTCGCCGGGTTCCAGTAGAGGTTTATTATGCCTAAGTCCGAGTTTGTCCAAGCGTCTCTGGTTAAGTCTTGATGGCACCATGTGGCCAACGTCGTCAGCATTCCGTAACCCTCTGCTGTTTTCCCTTTTGAAGTAATCCCTGAGCCAATCCGGATAGCTGTTAGTATGCCTCCGGAGGGGCGTCCTAGGATGGATTTGCAGGCGGGTGAGACTTCTGTTACATATCCGTCCATGGCTGGTTTGTGAACCAACCATGTTTCTTGAAGGCAGATGAGTTCAAACATACCTAAATTTGTGTCACTAGGCGTTGTAAGATGTTGATGACCTCTCGTATTCCACGAGGCCATGTTTAGGGAGCATTTTTGTCGAGGGTTTGATGGACCGGTGTATTGTTTCTCCGTCGGATGTGGTCCTTGGTTTTGTTGCTATTTCTTGTGAGTTTGCGCAAAGGTTTCTGAAATCCATTTCCATGGGTTGCGTACTCGTGGTCTGCTCTCCTTTGTGAGTTCCGTTCTAGATTGTCTTGTTTCTCTTTTCTCGTGGTGACTTTGTGTTTTTGAAGCTTCGTAGTTGTTAGTTCGGGTAGCAGTTTGAAGGGTAGTTTGGTTTCTCCACCCCACCTTTCGTCGCCATATACCGCGTTTTGTTTTCTTGGAAGCCTCTGTGCGTAATTTTCTCTGTGTCGCTCCCTGTCTCGAGTGGATCTTCAAGTTTTTCTTTTGTCGCTTTGATGTTTTCCTTCGAATGTTTCTGAAGGCAGTAGATTTTTAGGCCCATTTTTTGGAGGCCCTTGTGCACGTCGGGAGTTAACTCCAATGCAGTTTTCCTTCTTAAATGGAGGTAGGCTTTTGCTTTGTTCCCGGTGGTAGGGTTCGACCAATGTGAAGTCTTCTGTTCTTAGGTGGCAGAGTGCTCCTATTTTCCCTAGTCTGTTTAAGACTGTTCTGCGGTTTAGGACCAGGTAAGAATCTTTAGATGATATTTGTTCTAGCTTGAAGATTTTTCCCCCTTCATTGATCTTATCTTTGTCTGAAGCTGTGTCCTTTTTTTTTCTCTTTGTTCCTTCGATGACTGAACTCTGGCAGGATAGTTCGGTTTGTAGTGTTTCTGATCTCGGTCTCTGTGAGGCTCGAGTCCAACGAGTTTGTGAGTCTCCTTTAAGTTTTCCAGGGCTTCTAAGGCAGTGGATGGAGAGTTTGAACAAGATCGTTTTCTGGGCGGCTCCCTTGATACCTTGGAGTGATTTTTTTTCTTTTGTTCTTGAATAGGTTCGTCATTAGATAAAGGATTTGTTTGCGTATGTTTTGGAGCGTCGTCGCAGTTTGACCGTAGTGGGGAATCTGTTTCCCGTTCGTCGGGGTACAATGATATGTTTGACAAGTCGGAGGATGAAGTTGAGTCTACGCTTATTCTGGTTTTATCTATTGCGGTCGACTGCTTCAAGTTTGTGAGTGTGGGGTTTGTACTCACTTCCCCTTGGATAGCTCCCGTCTCTGTTTCTCCAGTACAATTTCGATTTTGAAGGGTTTTTTGAGGGGATTCCGTTGGGCGCAGCCACACAAAGGGTTTGGTACCGTTCTTGATCCTTTCTTTGACTTTGCCCCTAGCTGTGGATTTTGAGGGGGACAGTGCTCGTGTAGTCTCATCAGTTTTATGTTTTGAAGGAATTTTTGTGAAGATTGGGGCAACTTCTTTGTTCTTCTCGGTCTGTGTGGACTGTGTGGTTTTGGTTGGTGGTTCCACATTTTCATACCTAGTGCCTTCTTTCTTTAGTAGTTCTGACATCACGATGTCTATTTTTTCCTCCCATTTTGAATGTGTGGAGTTTGACGTTCTTTCCATTGCTGTAAGGTAGCCTTCCACGTAGATTAGCTTATCCTTTAGTTCGCTGATCATTGCTGTATTGTCTTTCAAGGCCTCGTGTATTGATTCGTACAGCTTTGTGAAAGGGTTTAGCACTATTGAGAATGCAGACATCACTGACAGAAGATCTTTTTTCTTTGTCGCAGGAGAGTCGTTTTCTGAAATGTTTGATGTGTTTCCAGGGCGTCTGCTTTTCTGCGGGGTGCTTAAGTCTTTGGCGGCATGGAGTGGCGCTAATCTTTCTGAGGATCTTCTTTCTACCGTTGACACGTTCATTTGGGGAGGCTTGGGAGGGTTTGCCGATGATTGGGTCAGGTTCTCCAAAGTGTGCGACTTGTTCCACACATCATTTTCTCGTTGTTGGCTGGGGCAGGAGTTGTAGGTCTGCTTTGGTCCCTCTAAGATGGGCACGGGAGTTTGCAAGTTTGCGTGTGGCAGCTTTGGAAGACTGAGAGAGACTTCGGGGAGCTTGTTTATTTCGTCTGCCTTCTTTTTGTTCGAGTCTTTTCCTCTTTCTTCTTGCTGAGACAGTTCAGGCGGCGCTGGTCTCCTTTGATTCAGGTCTCCCGGTTGCATGGGCTCATGATCGATGGCGGCATGTGCCGTCTGAGTCCGTCCTTGAAGATTTGTGTCAGTTTTTCTGGCTCTGCTCAGTGGAGATTTATCTTGGATAGCCTCTAGAATTTCGGCGTCTGACAGCTCAGACTCTTGGCTAATCTTTCGTTTGTGTTGCTTTAGGAAGTAGTCCTTTAAGCTGCTTAGGTTTGTCAGGGTCGGGTTACCTTTGTACCCTCCTAATGGTTTAGAGGTGACTTTTTTTTTCAGGGTCTTTGATATCGTTTTTTTTTCCCTTATTACATTCAGATTAAAGTTTTCCTTTTTGCGTGGAGTCTGTCCTCTCTGGGGTGAGTTTGTTGAGACTGTGCCGTGTTGGTCGTTGTCGCTCAGCTGTGATTCAGCCAGCACCAAAGGCGTGCCTTCTGGTGATTTTGATGGTTGAGGACTCAGATGTCGGTCTGGGTCCTGGACTGGGGATTCGTTCCCTTCTGGGGACCCTATGGACCGAGTAACTACTGGTTGAATTTGGGCCTGCTCCGGGACCGTGGTGCTGGGTGTTTCTGATGGTGAGTACTCCTCCAGCCCTTTGTTCGTAAATACGTCGTCTTCAGATTCCGTGTCCCATGAGGAGGTAGGAGTGCCTCGTCTCGTGGTTAGCTGGGTCTTTCTGAAATGAAATCTCTTTTCAGAATTCATCTGATAGGCTCGGCTCTGATGGACCTGAGCCTGGACCTGTATGGCAGTATCGCATGAGTATTCTTGTGCCGCGGTCGCGTCAGCGCGCGCCGCGCTGCTGACCGGCATGGTAGCCCGATCTAAGTTTTGTCCAAGATTCTGGGGTGCTGATTGAGTGTGACTTGGCGAGGTATGCGAGGCCTCCAGGTCACTTTTTCCGTCAGTGGGATGAATAGGTTGCAGATGGGTCGTGTTTGGCCTGGCATGCTCTGCAGTACCCTGCCGAGCCCACCCTCCAGTGGTCACCGGGAGGGGGTCGCACGTCGAGGCGGTAGTCTGACTGGGCGGCTGGAGTCGCTCCGTTCTTGCTGTGTGGCTGGAGTGACTGTGCGAATTTCCAGTTGTAGTGGCGAGACTTTCCCGACCCCCTGCTAGTGTGGCGGGCTTCAAGTTTCCGTGATCCGAGTCAAAGTCACGTTTTTTTGGAGTAGTGGGTATTATTGATGGACAAGCCTCGCCCTTCCAGTGCCTGTCGGTTGTTTTAGTACGTGCTGGGCGATCATACAGGTTCTCTTGGTCTGTTTTGCTGCTGCTGCGCAGCCGGCGGCTAATGTCGCCCTCCGTGGGTGATAGAGGAGGCATGTGTGTGATGAGTGTGATAAGAGGGTGGCTGCGGGGTTTCTGTGATGGAATTGGGACGACACGTGCTCTTCGGCTATCTGGCGCTGCCACAGTGCGCCAAATGCCGCGAGGGTGAGTGTCTCCGTCTTTTGAGTCAGCTGGGGTCACGTGATGCCTCACGTGTGTGACTCAAGCCACGCCACCTCCAGGAAGCAGGCACAGAACAGAGGACCAGAAAGAGCCCCTTCACGGCTCTGGAGCGTTCGTTTCCACAAGAAAAAAATGCTGCTGAGGTAGATGCAACTTTGACGTTTTAACTTTCCTTTTCCATACCCGCAGCCGAGAAACAGCGTATTAAGACAGAAAACATTTGACAAAATGATTAAAACCTATTGTTATGCAGAGGCACTAATTCGGGCTTTAAAAGGAAAGGCAGAGGAGAAAAGCCAGCTACTGGTGGAATCTGGGAAGCGCTGAAAAACGAAGTGTTGCGTGAGGTACAAGAAGAAGATGCAGTGAAAAAACCCAAAAGAAAACGGACCACTATATTGTAAAAGTTGATGGGTGGAAACAGACTATTCCCAAACTGTTCAGTTATGGTCACAAAAGTTGGAAAACCAAAGTTTTTTTTGGCAAGGATGGCTAGTGTTCTTTATTCCTCCTACATTCCTGCCTCAGAACCCGCTTCTGTTACTTCACCTGGACACTTGAAAGACACAGCAGTAAATCGGCAGATGTTTCTGTGTAATGTTGCATTTCCCAAAGATGTAGCTGTGCAACAAATTAAATATTGGACTATCAAGTTAGTCAATTGTCTCCTACAAAAGGTTTGTCGGACAGATCTAATTTGACAAGCTCAACAGTTTGTCCTTGTTACAGTTTGACATTTGTGTCGGATTAGACAGTGAAGTGACACCTACACGTTCCCAAACACTGTTCAATCTTTCAGATTACACACAAGGGATACATCCTGGGGGTAATCTAAACCCTTTTCCTAAATCTTTTGGATGCCTCTTGAAATAATTCCTCCTGAAGTTGTCTGCAATAATTAATTCACAATTCCAAACCTATCCTAAAGGTGTCATGGGGTCCCCTGGAGTTAGCTTAACCCCTCCTCCAGCAATCCTGACGTCATGGGGGTCATCCTGGAGTAATCCCCACCCACCCTGAAGTTGTCGTGGGGGTCATCTTAGAGTGATACAAGATCATCACTGGAAGTAACCGGAAACTCATTCTGGAGTAGTTTCAGTCCTCATTTACATATTTCCGCCTATATGATCTCCCTGAACTAGCCATGGATCACTCTAGGATGGAGTCACTGGATGACTCCAGAATGTTTCCCGGAAGATTTTTGACTTGGGGTGGGTTAGCAACATCTACAAGGGAAGTATAGTTCAGGTCTTCGTGTAATGACACACACTCTTCCTTCTAGTAGGGACTTAAGCACCTTCCTAGAAATGGTTCTAGCCTGAAGTTGGCAAGTTTGGACCCCGGACATGCTGACCCTGCCCTTAACCCCTTCGATGTAGATAAACTGAGTACCTTTTTATTACACTACATTATTTTTTTTAATTAATTTATTTAATTTGAATTTTTAAAGCGCTCACACATCCCGGGGGCATTGAAATTAGAGATCATAGCGCAGGCTGTACATAGATTCCAATGTTTGCGTCACTAAAAAGGCAGATTTTCACATTGAAAGCTAGGGAATGAAATTTGCTCATTGACATGCACAGGGTGAGGGGCTAGTTTGGGAGGTGGGAGCTAAACCATATTAAAAATGGCAAAATGTTTATTAAAAAAACAAGATTCCTCCTAAATAAAGAGTATGTTGATGCATAACCTATAAACTAACAGTTCTCAAATGAAGTCAATAACTGGGGCGGACGCCCATGACAAATCGGGCAGTGCTATCGACTAAATTTGGTGACACATCAAATGGCTTCGTACGATATATCCAAATGACCAGAATTTTTTCAGACACTGTGACCCTCGGGCCGGCCTTCACTGGCTTCTCTCTTCACTGTGGTGGTGACCTGGGCTCCCCCATTAACAGGAGGGTTCGAAATTGCAAGGAACTGGGAGCTATTTAGCTCCTGGTTGTAGCCTTGGGGAGCCTGGTTAGCTTGACACCAGCATCTACTTCTGACTCCTGGGGAAAATGGTGCTATACAAACCTAGCTACTGTATGTTTGGGGATGTATATAAAGGACAATAACAAACACATTTAAGGGTCATTTAGAGCATAGAGGATAACATGAAATGGACAAAATTGCATCTTGCACAAAGTTAGATTTTCTGCAGAGTCTGTACTAGCTGCTGGTTCCCTAGAGGTAGCTCCTGTCTAACTGGTTATGCCGGAAACCTAGGTGTAGCTTTTTGCTCCTGGTCCACAAAACTCAATTTCTATCCCTTAAGAAGGGGTGTGGGAATACCTCTACTCAATCTCCCCGTCAACACAAGCTGGCCCACCCATCCTTCTGGCTAAACAACCACTGGTTGGCGTATCAGTCCACATGAAGTTCAGCCGGAAACGGATGTGTTTCACTTTGAATGTCATGGTGGGAACGTGTGACATAAGCATTTATTATAAGTAGGAGCTAAGCAGCTAATTTTGGTTCTCGGTTTCAGCTGTCTGGCACTGCTGGCTCCATTGGACAAGCGATATCTTCCCTATTGGTCCTTGTTGCTAGCCAACGATGGAAGAAACAGGAACGCAGACTGGGCGATACAATGGAATTAAAAAGACATGTCTCTAGTTCCATTTACAGTAATGGGCCTTTTGCACATGCACTTTGAGTTCCACAATAACTATCCAACAATGACTATTTCACGAGTGGGAACGCAGGAGAAACATGCGCCCTAAGGGGTGCGGGGGGGGGGGCATGTTGTTAGATGTGGGCTAATGGACTGGGCAATGCAGTGGGTACTGGAGGGTGGCTTTAGAGCAGTGGTCTTCAAACCTTTTTATACTGAGCACCCACTAGAGTAAAAGTATTGTTGCCAGGCCTCCCCAGCTGCCATATCTGCTTATTCTTTCTACTGAAAGCAGTCAATGTACTCCCTTTTTGAAGAGCCTCGTGCCCACCTGGCCATCCTTTGTGCCCCCACCCCCTCCAAGAGGACATGCCCCGGGCTTTAAGTGGGTCTGTGCTAGCCGGGGCCGAGCCCCTGGCGGGCTCGGAAATCTTGTTCTGAGGTGGTGCCCTGCCGGGGCTCACTAATCTCCCCTGGTAGCCCCAGCCGCTACAGGACAAGTAATTTTTTAATTTCTTTTTTCTTTTTTTTTTTTTCCTAAAGCCTGCAGCTCTTGCTCATGTGCAAGAGTTTCAGACTTGAGAATAAAATGCCTTTCATCCATAATGGTGGTGCCGCACCTGCTAGGCATCCCTTCAAGCAAGAGATGTCCATGGACCGGCGCCACCATTTACTATTCTGCATTCTCCAGGAGTATTATTTTCTGTGCTAAACCTACCTGCCTTGGCAACTCCTGTCTAGGCTGCATTCCCCCTGCTACACAGAACCTAGGGTACTGTCTATCTAACCCATCGTGACCAGCACATTGCCTAGCTTTACTCCCTGACATCATCTAGGGAACACAGCCCAGCAAGCCTCGCTAACCTCCGGTGGCAGGACATCAGTACAGGCTACCTCCTCTAACATTTCACTACCATCGTTCTACGCCCCCCCCCTGGTCGTCTAGCTGACTTCCACTCCACCAGCACACACCTCCTATCAGACAACCTCATCCAGGGTCATTCTAGCAGGCGATCTTAACATAGGACTACATGATCCTAGTGATGCCCTAGCTAAGGCGCTGTAAACACTAGGTTTCTCACACTCCATATCTAATCCAACCCATAGCAAACATTGCACCATCGACTGGATAGCACACCAAAACTGCCCACGGGTTGCCACAGCCAACTCTCCCCTCCCATGGATGGACCACCACCTCATCCTCTTCCCACCGAAGCTCCAAAAACCATTTGCCATGCCTCTTCCCCTCTTCCTCCACCAGAAGCACACACCTCCTCACTAAAAGGTTAGCCCCTTAACTCAGTGTCCCAGCCCTATCTGGCCCCTTTTTCCAAAGACCCAAATGCTCTCGCCCTAACATCATTCTCTCTGAGGTAAATGCCATTGCCCACCTAACTGTCCGCAGAGCCAAGCGCACCAAGAGCTGAGTGTTTTCTTGCATTCAATCGGGGACCGGCAGGCTTTAGCCAGCCCTCTCAGCAAAGGCCTACTTCTAAGGCCCCTCTCTGCTCCCTGTCCGCTGCCGGAATGCTAATTATCCGGACTACCTTCACTTTGCCTCCTCCAGAACTATGAGTTAGTTCCCTCCTTATGGACTCACTCCTACCACCTTTGACTATCACTGTTCTTTCTGCTTGTTACTCCCATGTTGTCATCCTGATGCGCAGTGCTTCCTAAAACCCTTTGCTAACATCTGAATCCAAGATTGAAAAGTCAAATCTTGCTGTGTTTGCTTTGTGCCAAAAAGTCAAATTGTGCTGCCATTGCAAAATCCTCTGTATTTTGCTTGTATACTGATGCTTCTCTGTAACTTGCCAGCCCAGTGACCTCACCACTCTTTTGTCCCACACCTACCTGCCTTATCCCTTCCAGTTTCTCCATCCTCTCCTCACTTCCACCCCCATGGCGCTTTCTGTTTCTCCTATCTTTTCCAAGTGCTTCTCCATTGACTTTCCTTCACTTCTCATGAAGTCTGGTAGGAAGTAGTTCAAAAATGATCTCTTGGCCTCTAACCCTGGTCTTCCTATCGCCGACACCTACTCCAATGCTTCCTCCAGACAGACCCTCACCGACATCCTCTTTGTCGTTCCTTCGCCAGATCTATGGACTCCTCGTATGATCTCTGTGCTCTGTCCTCCCTTTAATGGTGGCACTTGCTGGGAAGTTCTCATGATTTCCTTCGACTCCTCTAAATTCATCATTAATATCTACCTAAATGGCACTGTCATGGTCCAAGGCCCTCAGGCCAATCTCCTCCTCTTTGATAGGCGCTTCCCTCGCCTCATCAATATCTTCTCATCTCCTGCTGTCCCCTCCTCTCCCCCTTAGCTACCTTGCCCTCTCTCTCCCTTCCTCCTCCTCTGAACCTCCTAGGGCTCTTTCTCCTCCGCAGGGCGTACCTCTGATCTGTACCCCTCCCCAGAAGGTCTTTTAAGGCTAGCAACCTTCTTCATATTGCCACTCTCGATCTGCTGTCAAACACTCTTCTGACATCTGCCACCTCCTTGAAGAACTAGACCTTGATGGCCTTGGTTTTACTGAGACATGGTTCACGGCCAGCTCTGTCAAGAGCTTTGACACTCTCCTCCCTGATGGCTACAAGATCCTCTCCGCACCCAGATCCTCCCGGTCTGGCGGTCGGGGAGGTGGTTAGCCCTGATCTTTCCTGAGTGGATTCCTGCCTTTATCATTCCCACTCAGACCAATTTCTCTTTTGAATGCCTTGTCTGTAGGCTTTCTCGCGGCTACCATCTCTGAGGTTCATCCTCTGACAAACTGACCTGTTGCCTGCTACAAAGGCAATACCGACTCTGTCCTCACCAAGAAGAGAGTCCACATTCAAGCTCGTGTCTCTGCGGCATCTAACAACTCGGCCAAACTCTTTAAAATCTGCAAGGAGCTGGCCAACCCTGCTGCAGTCGACACCCCCCCCCCCCATGTTGCCTCCCAGGCTCTTTGCAATGCCCTTGCCTCCCACTTAATTTAAAAAACCCAGGGCATCCTGTCCACCCTCTCCACCCTGGCCCCCCCTCTCCATCTGCTTGCTGACCCTCCTTTAGCCACCATCCTTCTTGTCCTTTCCTCTTTTCTCCCCTGACGAGGTCACTAGACAAGTCCGATCTATGAAAGCCTCGTCAAAACAGGTTCATCCCTGTTCCTCTAAAACCATCAAGGACCACATTGACGCCCTTGCTGATTTTTGCAACCACTTCTTTGCCTCAGGATCCTTGCCCTCCGAAGCACTCCCTTGTGCATCCTCTTCTCAAGAAACCCACAGCTGATCCTTCTTGTCCAGCTGGCTATCGCCCAATTTCCATTACTCCGTTTCTGGGCAAACTCCTGGAAAAGTTGGCCATTTCTCAGCTTAACCTTCATTCCAATTCTGTTGGCTGTCTCCGTGACCACCAGTTTGGCTTCAGAGCTTCCAGAAGCACGGAAACTGCTCTCCTGAACATCCGTGAAGATCTGCTCTCCAACCTTGACTCTTAACATTCCCTCTGTCCTCATCCTCCCCAATCTCTCACTTCTGCCTTCAACACGGGCAACCATACCATCCTGCTCAACCGTCTCTGTGAAAACCTGGGTATCACTGATCAGGCTCTGGCCTGGCTGACCTCTTTCCTCTCTGATCGACCCTCCCAGGTCCAACTTGGGTCCTTCCTATTATCTATCTTCCTCTCTACCTGTGGTGTTCACCAGGGGTCTAACCTCTCGCCCTGGCTTTTCAACTAATACCTGGCAACTCTCACCCACTGCAGTGTCATTTTCTGCTCAAATTTCCAGTGCTATGCTGAAACACTAACTCATTTTCAGGCTGCTCGGCCACCTCCTCTCCCTCTCTCATCTCTGATTACCTAGCTGCCATTCAAGATTGGTGTGCCGCCAGTGGTCTTTGTCTGAATGCCAGCAAGACTGAGATCCTCCTCATCGGCACACCTTCACCATCCTTTCTCCTCACTCTCTGGCCGGCTTCCCATGGCCCTCCTACCCCCACCTACGAGGCTAAGAACCTCAGGGTCATCTTTGACTCCACCCTTTCCTTCTCCGCCCACATCTGATGTCTCTAAAAAGTCACACTTCCTACGGCACCTCCTCAGAGGTACTCTGCCTTTCCTCTCCTTCCTCCAGAAGCTCATGGTATCCCAAGCTCTGGTTCTCTCTAGGTTGGACTATTGTAACAGCCTCTTTCTAAATCTACCTGCCTCTACTCTCCGCCCTATGCAACTAATCCAGAACAGGACTGCAAGACTTGTCCTTGGCCTCAAGCCCTGGGATCGTATCTCTCCAGCTCTGAAATCTCTCCATTGGCTCCCAGTGTATGCAAGGATTAAATTCAAAACCCTCTGCATTGTCCACAAGGCTTTCTGGGGCCTGGGTCCAAAATACCTTCAGCTGTCCCTGCGCAAATACCTCCCCTCTCGAGCTCTTCGCTCCTCTACCTCCAACTGCCACAGGGTCAGTCGTTTTTCAAAGAAACGAGCTGGGGGTAGATCTGTTTTCGGCTGGGACCTCCCTCTGTGGAACAGCCTCCCAGCCACTCTAAAACTTGAGGAGAACCATCTCCGGTTCCGGAAGCACCTCAAGACCTTCCTCTTTTTCCTCTGCCTTCGCTCCCCCTGCCCCTGCTGATCTGTTCTCTCTTGGCACCGTTCACCAGGCCACCCTCTGTCCTCCGGGCCCAGGTACCTGCTCACCCTGACACCCTCCCGCACTGCCTCCAGGCCACCCCTTGCACTGATTTTATTATTATTTATCTGTTTCTCCTCTGCTTCGTACTTTCCACTTCTACCCCCTTCAATGCACTTTTCCCCTCTCCCATGCACTTACGCGTTCTTAATGTCACTGGGCCTAGTAAGATCGCTGTTTTGTTCTTCCCTTCTCCTCCCCTCCCTTGCCTTGTCGCGCTCTGAAACACTTGTGTACGAGCGCGATAGAAATAAAATATCATTATCAAAACACTCCACATGGTTCACTCCGAAACTCTCTGCCCTGCTCTCTAAAAAGGGTGCAGCACTATCGTGCTAAGTGGCAAACCAACCAACTTGCCTCAGACAAATTCGAATTCAACAAACTGTCCAATGAATACACAAAAACGATCATTCTCGCCAAGGTCAACTCATTCAATACAAGAATCGCCAATGCCAAACCCAACTGTAAGGAAATATTTGCCATCTTCAGGGAGCTAGAAACTCCTCCCTTAACAAGGAGTGTGCAGACCTGCTCATACCCTTCATCACGGCGTTCATCAACGCCTCCTTTGCATCAGGATCGATTCATCCCAAGCTAAAAGAAGCATGGGTTTTCCCTGTTCTAAAAAAAATAAAAATAAATAAATAAAGGCCTTCACTTGACGCATCCAATCCCAATAACTACAGGCCTATAACCGCCGTGCCCTTCCTACTTAAAATTCTGGACAAGGTAGCCTACCTGCAACTCCAGCAATTCCTAGAGTCGAACAATATCCTAGGCGCCCGACAATCCAGATTCCGTCCTGGTCACGAAGCGGAGACGGCCCTACTGGACCTTTAAAAACCAAATTGACTATATCAGAGACGCGTGCAATCTTGCCCTACTCCTCCTCCTAGACCTCTCGGTATTTGACCTGGTGGATCATAAACTACTATGTCAACACCTCTCTGCTTCAGCCTTCTTCTCACCTAATGCAATCACCTGGATCGCCTCCTTCCTTCAAGGAAGAGCTATGCCTGTCTTCTCAGACCAAGCAGCCGCAACCCCAGACACCATTCTGTTGCCTGTCCCCCACGCTATATAACATTTTCACCATTTCTCTTTTCAACATATTTGACTCGCTCAGCATCATGTACACCAACTTTGCCGATGATACTCAAGTGCCCATTCCTTTGTCCGGTAACTACGAGGCTGACTCCAAAACCCTTAACTACATCTACGCCACCATCCACACTTGGATGGCTGAAAACTGGCTTTGCCTGAATGGGGATGAGACGGAACTACTATTGTTAGCCCCCACTGACTCGTGCATCAAACTTGATGACCAGTACCTATCCTTCACCATCGACAACACTACCATCCCTGTCTCCCAGTCAAAACAATGGGAGTCTACTAAGATGCAAACCATGTCTAGACAAGTTAGCGCAATCGCTGTCTCTGCAGCCTACTACTCTAACCTCAACGCCAACAGACCGTTCCTCTCCACCACAAACTGCCTGACAATTGCTAGAGCCCTAATGGACTCAAGGCTGGACTATTCTAATGTCCTCTTCAAAGGAACCTCAGCTAAAAATTTGGACAACTCCAAACTATTCAAAATAACGCCTTTCACGCTGCTTTGGGCATCCCCGAAAGAGAACACATCTCAGCAGCCAGACAGCAAGCGCACTGGCTGCCTGTCCGCCAGCACATCCTTTTCAAAACGCTTGCCCTCACGCACAAATGCACCCATTACACAGCACCTCCCTACCTCTCCTTTCTTACCTCATGCCTCCAGACCCACAAGAACACCATACGCCAATCTACTGCCTGTTCCCAGAGTTAAACGTGCCAGAGGTGGGGTGTGAGCTTCCCCTTCATTGCCTCCAGGCATTGGAACTCCCTGCCACGTGCCTTGACTGTTTACTTAAAACATCACACACATCACCTCCAAGGCCCTTACCCAGCCACTGCTATATACAAATGTATTCGATTGACATTGAACTATGTGTGTTCTGAGTCGAACAACTGTATCCTGTTCACATTAAATCATGATGTACAGCTCAACGTGTAACCTTGTGCTTCACTATGACATTTGTAACCAATCCTGCATATCTAAACTCTGGTACGGGCTAATGTAACCTAGCCACCTAAGTAATGTAACTGAGCCATAACATAGCCGTCTATCTATGTATTAGCCATTCCAATGATGAGCCGCCTATCTATGTATTGTAACTAAGCCATTTTCTTGTAACAACGCCTCGATGCCCCTGGGCTGTGTGCGTGCTATATAAATGCAAATAAATAAAATGATTGGCGAAAAAGGTGAGGCTGCTGTAAGCAGATGCCCTTTTTTTTTCTCCAAATCTTGAAGCTCCCGCGAATGAGCGGCAGCTTCAGGATTCTGCTTCCAGGGGCCTCACCTTTTCAGCTTCAATGGTAGTGGTGCTGCCCCTGCATAGGCTAAAAAGGCGAGGCACTGTCCCATACCAGGCAAGCCTCTAGAAAATAAATACAGAGATCAGCACCCTCTACCCCCACGTGGGAGAGGATGCTGATCTCTACCAAAGGCTGGTTGTGGGGTGTGCCTGTAGCCATTGAGCTGGGTCTTGACAAGGGGGCATAGCCCAACAGGTGACCACGCCCCCTTGATGAGCTACGCCTCATTTTCAGTGCCACTTAAGGTACTGGTCCATCCCCACAGTTTGAAGAATACTGCTTTAGAGGGTGCGGTCCTGTAGAATTGCTCGGGAATGTTTGGTAGTGCTGGAGAGTGGATATGGATGGTGGGCAGGCACCTGGAGGGAGGACTGTAGGTTGGATGAAGGGTAGGGTTGCCACCTTTTGTTTGAAGCAAAAACCAGACGAAGCGCTCCTATATTGTGGAAGCCCCTCCCCATGACACACCCCCTGTAAATATTTGAAAGCTAGAACAAAAGCAAGAGAAGAGAAAAACTGTTTTATTGTACCTATATTTGTATTTATTAAAGGCAATCTACATTATTAAAATTATCTGAGACAAAAATGACATTTCACTAAATTATACACCATATGTAACCCTTAATTTAATACTCGGTTAAAATAGACTGTACAATGGTTTATGTAATATGAAGATGAGAAATTAATTTTGCTTTATTTCAAAAGGGGACTTATGCCTTTGTAATGTGTGGGGGGGTTGCCTCACACATTTGCCACAGGACTCCATTGATGTGTAAGTTTGTGTGTCTTGTTGAAGTTTCCATTGTGGATTAAATATTAGAATATCCACGTTTGTGTGGTATGTTAGTTCTATGTCCTTTGCGCGTGTTCTGAGGTATGTGGTGTCTTTCAATGGTGGGCGGGGTTTGTATTTTTTTCAAATAAACGCCAGTACCCCCATTTTGCTTCTCTTTGGACTTCTATAGCAGGGAGTCTATACAATGGGAGGTAATGGTGCCGAGTGGGGTTAGCTGCTGTGGAGATGTTGTTGTGTTTACGTTCGGGTTCCCCCTACCATTTGAGGAGGGGTGGTGTGCTGGTTAAGAGAAAAAGCAGTCAGCCCTGTTTGTGATTTTTCAGGTTGCCGCACTAATTCGTGAGGCAATTTGCCTCTGGTTAAGCGGCCGCAATAGTGGATGAAGAGGGAGCCTGCTGTCATACGGACCAGGCTGTGGACACGGTTGCAGCTAAGAGGCAGAAGGCCTTTAAGCAGGTTTCCAACCTGTGTTAGTGCGCCCGAGATGTAGGAGAGGGGCTACAGTTGGGGCAGAGGACCTGTTTAACCGAGGCATTGTATTTTCGACTCAACACTCGTCTGTTCCTTGGTCTGAAGGTGAATTTAGGGATTTCGAAATCCATAACGAAGAACACATTGGGAACCTTATTTTTCACATCAAAAGAAGCACAAAGCGGCGAGTGAGTTGTTAGCCTTTCAGCTGAGTAGGGTGGTGATACCTATTGGGAGTCACGTGGGGAACATCTGGGTTTTGAGGGGTTTGTATTTTGAAAGGAGGGTCCTTGGTTTCCATGGGGAAGAAATGAGAGAGTAATTCTAGTGTCTGTGCAGGCTTGCATTTCATTGCACAGGGTACACATCCCACTTGTATTGAACTATTGTATATCCTTGGTATTCATT
Source organism: Ambystoma mexicanum (assembly GCF_040938575.1). NCBI lineage: Eukaryota > Metazoa > Chordata > Amphibia > Caudata > Ambystomatidae > Ambystoma > Ambystoma mexicanum. The sequence continues at coordinate 1,035,700,915 of NC_090921.1, forward strand.
AGGACTTCATACGCGGTTTGGTTCCATTCGTTGCTACAATATTATGGCAGCAATACTCTTATCCTATACGCTAAAACCGAGGACTCTGACCGGATTGAAAGGACTATGACGGGTCAGCAATGCGAGACTCAAGACTTTGTTTAGTATTCTCAGGGTTCAACATTTTATTTTAAACGGAAATAGACAATAAACTCTAAACCTACTCTACCAGGGGATTCCCTACCTAGTCTAGTGTCTAAGGGCAAACCTCTAAGCATTCGCAATACTAACCCTCGCACCAGACAAAAACAATTAAATAAACAACATAAATGGAAAGTTACCAAACAACATGTCTTGTACGTGTTTTGGGCAGATCCTGTTCCCCCAGAAAGGATCCAAAGTCTTTTCCTCCAAGGAAAAGAAAAGTCTTGAAGTTCCAAAGAAACAAAAATTCACACAAATAAAAATCCACTGTTAGCAGTTAAGTCTTCGCTGGATGAAAATGTTGCCCTTTCCAAGTTCCAAAAAGAAAACGGTACCAATGGTTTTCCTAGATAGCTTCTGTACAGGAAAAGATGAACAAAGTTGAAGACAAAAGTACCACTTCTGCTTAACAACGCTTCTGTTCGCAACTTCTGCTGCGTCTGCTATATACAGTTTTGTCATGATGCTTCTGCTGGGAAATTGCTCTCTCCCCAGCCCTTCCCTTGATGCAACTGTGAGAGCAGGCTCCCTTACCCACAGTTGATTTGTGACTTCTGCTACATTGAACTACTAATGTACTGACAATTGTATTTGCAACCATAGTTCTGCTGCTCCCCCTCCCCCCACGACTTCTTCGACCACTACAGGTTGGCAAGGCACTCTTCTCTCGTGTCACAAGGAAGGACAGCCTCTTTGCCTTTCTGTCCGCCCTGTAGCTACCAACTTCAGTTATGTCGAACAAGTACCGAGCTTCAAGGACACTGTGACATCAGTGGCTATGGCAGGGCTATAGTGCCACTCTCTGCAGCCTTGGATAACCTTTGTCACGCCTAGTGTTGGAAGTTTCTGCAGTAATGCAGCTTCAACAACTCTTAAACAATATTGTTTGTCTCTTAGATGAGCTGTATATGCTGTAATGGGTTTTGGGCTATTGGCTTTGGCTTCATCTGCTTTATTGTTTGTGATGTTACAAGTTATCAGTTTTCCAACAAAAATGGAATTAGGCACATGTGATTCAGGTGATTTTGTTTTACCTTTGAACTGCCACTTCAAAGCTACACGTTCCCACCTTTCGCTTAGCCTCCCAGGTACTCTGGACACATTGTTTACCGTGCAACTTTAAGACTTGGGGGAGAGTCAAGAGTCTTTTTCTTTACAGGCAGCGTTCTCAGAATTTACAAGAGGCATGTGACCGCTCTGAATCGAGTTGTGCTTAACAATGGGAAAAGAGAAAGGCATTTACAACACGCAGGTTTTTCCGCTTTCATAGTTCATTGCGTGTTACATTTCCCATGTTAATAGGACTTCTACGAACAAGTTTATCTCGCTCCAATCTGCACGCAAGTGTTAAGAAAGCTGGCTACTATTAACGGCAAGGCATTTGAGTTGATTTGAATTACAGTGCTTCACTTTCTTCACTTTACATTAACTGGGTAAGCCAATTCCTCTAAGTTTGGGATAAATGAATTCCTCTCCCATGAAAAGTACTGTCTCATTGTGTGAAATCCGCCTCGACTCCACCCAAGTGATCCTCCCGCATTACACCACCCCCAGTATTGGGATCAGGAAGTGACTCTCCTCTCCTGGCCCCTCTGAGAGGAGACCTTAGGGTTTTAGTGGGACATCCACAGGACCTTGTATGTGCCATTAATTGTTTTTGTTTAGGTTGAGTCTCGTGTGTTAGTGGGTATTACGTATGTGCATGTCATTATTTAGTGTGGTAGACTGCAGCTACCTGTGGGGTTTCAAAGGCCTTATATGGGACGGTTCCAAGTAAATGTTTTACCATGTGGAAAAGAAAATTGGTCAGTGACCTGAAATGTTGGTGTATTTGTTGAAGAGAAAAAGGCTGGCTAAGCCACTGTAACCTGTAGTTCTGACACCTAGGTAATTGTATTGAACTAATAACAAAGTTGATCTTTGCTAATATATGGAAAGATTATTTATTCCCCAGTCATCTGTTACCAGTGCCATTTGCTAACACATGTAAAGTATCTACTGACATTCATTGCTTTTAATTAACGTTCATAATATTTTATATAACAGAACTACTCCGTCACAGGGTGCAAGCAAATTACTTTGCGTGTGATTGGATTTTATTTATTGTGTTACCTCTTTCACTGCAGAAGCTATAGTGTTTCCCTCTTTCTACTCTCGGGTTTGGTTTAATCTCCATGGACAGTCTTGCAACACGCATATGTGTGCGGTAAAGTGGGTGAAGAACACCTTCCACATAATTTTATTTTTTTTTAACCTATGAAAGGCTGAGCTTGTTCTGACAAAATTGGATCCAGCAACTGCCAAGCTGTTCAGATTTTAACAAGATGTGTATTAAGCAAAAAGACAAGTCCAGGTTCCTATACTTACTCCTCCTTGCGCTAAATCTTAGAATGGATCAGCCAAATGATCGGCTTCAACTTACTTTAATAAACGAAAGCTGCATATGGGCAGATTTAGTCTGGACAGACTGTTTTAGGAGCTGTGTCCGGTTTGCCGTCAATAAATCTGGATTGTATCACTCCTGTGGGTCAGCAGTCTGGAGTTTAAAGACTCAGCATCGCACACCATAATACCATGGGTGATTTTTGTTATTGTTTTATACAGATATTCAAGGAATTCGTTAGAGTAGGCACATGAATTCATGTGAAATAAAGCCTTGAAGAAGTTCACTATACTTCACTAGGAAAGGAACAGTGCAGGCAATAATTTATAAAAACTAGCTTTGCCAGTAGAGCAGTATGAAAAAATGGAACCCAATCACGTTTTGCTCAGAATGAAAATGTTAATTTGTGAAAATGTGTGCTATTAGTGAACATTTTCAAATAAATAGGCAGATCATCAGTGGTGAAATTATTGTTAAATTGGTGCATCTGGGTTGGGAAAATGTGTTTATAGGCTCGGGCTACGACACAGGTTAGGGCACTACTCTATTTTATTCTTTCCTATTGATCCTGTGTATTGCACGGCCCCTCCCCCTTCCTCCCCTCTGCACTTGCACAATCTCAATTTCACCTGGCCTAGTAAGATTGTTGTCTTTGTCTTCCCTCTGTTCCCCCTCCCTTGCCTGGTCGCGCCTTGAAACACTTGTGAATAGGAGCGTTATAAATGCCATATCATATCATCAAGACTGCGAAAAACAACCCTTGGGACCCTAGTACCTGCCAACCAAAAGCCAGAGTGAAAACGGTGCTGGGCACCTATTGGTTCCTAGGTGTAAGAACGTAACCTGTTTTCCCCTAATGTTCGATCCTGCCTGTCTCCATAGGGAGGATGCAAGTACGGAAGCACATGAACACACATGCCAACTGGATGTAGGTGTGGTGGTATATTACGAACCATTGTTAACAGGGTAGCATTGAGTGTTGCAAGATTGGGGGGGTCATGCCATGAAATGATTTGTGCTACATTTCCCAACTAATGCACCATGGACAATTAATAATCAATGTGCACACAATCGTACTTGGAGCTGTTTGCTCATTAACTGTATCTCTCTCTGCCCCTTAATGGGCATGCAGTGATGTTGATATTCCAAAGTGTGACACGAGTTGTGCTCCTGCTGTGTCCCATTGAGCATGTGGGGTGCAGAGCAGGAGCATACAGCCACACTGCTGCCCGTGTCTAGCTCCAGTCCGCCGTTGTACAGGCAGCCGGCCTGAGCAGTGAGATGTCGGTGTCCGGCATCTCTCCAGGATGCAGCTGCTGCAGTATCCCAGAGTGGGTTGGGACAGGGCGCCTTGAGACTATTGAAAAGAAAGCAGTGCGTGGTATAATTCACAATACCATAACATGGACACTTGTTTCTGGTGTGCTCCTGCTGAAACTCACATAAAACAGTGCATGTAAGTGTTGTTCTTCCTGTTGGACAATTTTAGAATTGGGTTGAAATAAGTTGGTCATTATTGACTGCACCAAAATAAAATTGATTTGGATGAAAAGGTATGTGTTTGCATTGAAAAAATAGCTGACCAGATGAACACTCCCTTGTCTGCATGTACTCTTGGATTTTAAAATTATTAAAATAATTTTAAAAGGTTACATTAAGAATGGGTATGGTTATACTAAAGAACAAAGTTAATATTTTCTTCTTTTGAAGATTTAACATATTGTCTTATTTTCACTGCACAGCTTGCAATTGAAACTGGAAGATATATTGTTCACTTTTTTGGTATTTGTTCCTGAAAGCGAAACCTTCTTTTGGCAAGGTGAACACACAATACAGGGTCTCTTTATTTGTCCTTGAACCCCTCATTAGCACTTTCAAGGACACAATGTGACACATAACCACATAGAAACTAGAATCACTATAATGAAACATAACATAAGAACGATTCTATTCATAAGAGCTGTCGATGCAGACGGTGTTTCAACTTTACATAGAGGGAATGGAAAATCAGCAAATAATGTAAGGAAACTTTTACATAATATTCATGCGACTGATGTTGGCATGTATGCTTGATGATTAACTATGTGCTGCATTGATGTTCATGTTGACACAAAGACTAGACATCATAAATGTACATTTAACAGAAAATTGTTCATTAACATTTCTATTTACTGTGTATATATTATTTTTGAAATTGCGTATTTAAACCTGTGCGTTCCCAAATTTACATAGCTACGTCATTGGGATGTGCATTTATCATGAATACAATCTTCCTGTGTATGGGTTTTATAATAAAAACTGGACAATAACCATCAATAATGGAATTGTTATATACATATTCTGGGACGATTGTAGGGCACCAGTTTGACTATTTCCACTGGCAGTGATATGGAGCAACATGCCATCCTTTATGGTATGAATACGTAGATATTGCAAAGTATTGGATTTCGATGTGAAAGGAGACCTTTGTTCTCACAAACGGAACGCCATGAGCGATGATCAAACATCCAAGATGGAGCAGAAGTCCATTAGATTTTACCACACAGAACTTTGACTTCACAATGCAAACACAGGGATTCATAGATTGAAGAAGGCAATCTTCAAGATTTGATGGAAATTGACATTTTAAGAAAAGATTGGAAGTATGCCGCATAGTAAACAACGTTTCCAGGCAATCCTGTTGTTCACAAAAGTTTTCAATGATTCCGTGGATGTAATCTTCTATTTTGATCTTCATGTAAAAAATATGACTTACTACATTTCTGACTATTAGTGGTTTCTTAAAAGTTATTTTCTTCTTTTTGTGAAAAGAAAGTAAACCTGTATGTTTTGTGTGGATGTGTGTGTGTTGATTTTCCTGGATTTGCGTTAGTTAACGTGATGACAGTGTACGTTTTAGATACATTATCCACGAATGTCACGAGAAGAGGTGGAGCACAGAATTTTGGCATGTCACTGTCAACTTGAGTGGCGGGAGCTCTGATTTACGGCCGCCAGGGCACTTGAACTTAGGGTGATGGATCAACTGATAATATTACAACAAGATGGTGGTTTCTGGCCCGTGTGTTTGGCCTATGTAAATGTGAGGTAAGATGCAGTGGAAAAACATTTCGGATTGATCAGTGTATGCTAAAAAAAATACATGCCCGAAACATTGGACCAATAACATTCCTAAGATAACTTCCCCTTTAAAGTGGCGTATGCAGATAAAGGGTGAACATCCCACACTGCTCAGGTGGTCCATTAGCCTGCAATGGTTAGACTTCACCATTTAAGCATAGGCCATGGAGGAGTCATGATAGATGTCCTTTCCAGAAGGTATATTGATTGTCTGGATGAGGGTGACAATCACGTGGGAGATTAGTCCACCCTAACTTCAGTCTGGGGGAGGGGGGGAGAGTTTGATGCTGGAAATGCTTTGGAGGGGCAGGGCCTTCTCATCCTTGTCCCACTACTCCCCTAGCCTTTGTTTTCTGTATGTTCTCTGCACAGGGGTCCAGTTTGGCAATGCAGATCTTCATTTAGATTAGTTAGTGAACAATGAACTGCTGACCTCTTCCCATAGTTATGAGGGGACATTGTGTAATTTCTGTTCTTCACCCAAAGTGTCCTGGAAGCCAGTCCTGAGTGTCTTCCCTCCTGCACAGGTATCTTTGTGGGTCCTGAAGAAGGGAGACCGGACATCTTGAGCCCAAGATGTCCACAGGTATTGTCCAGGGTTTTGAGGCTGCGTGTTACTGTTGGAAAGCCAGACTGCAGTGTATCGCCCAGAAAAGGGAGTTTCCTGGCATAGTGCTGCTCGACTGCCAGAGCTTGCAAAGTTCCAACCAACTGAATAAATCTTCAGTTGGCACTGTCGATCTGACATCTGTCCACTTTTCCATGGCTGAGGAAGTCCAGTATCACCACCTGCAGAGAAGTGGCTATGGTGGGTTTCCCACCACTCTGTACCAGGGAACAAGTCCAAACTTGGTGGAGGCTTGTAGGGAGTCCAGTGCCTGAGTCCAAGTCACCAGAAGCTATCCTGTCATCTGTGTTGCGGCTACAGCACTGAGGAATCCAACAGTGGCAAACCGTTAATCACCGTAACCAGACAGACTTCTAGCACTGCACCCGTCTATACCGAAGGTCATCGACTGAAACCAAAGGACTCATTTTCACCTTCCAAGCGATTTTGAGGTCCACAGTGAGTTTCATCTTTGTGGGACATCCACAGCTGGCATAATAACCGAACCAATGAGACCACTGCGACAGACCTTCACTGCTGCCTTTTTCGACACTGCTTGGTTTCCGTCTCCTTCTCGTCAGCAATGGCCGAGTGACTTCTTCTAAAGGGGGTGCCCATCCTCTAGGGGCATCAATGAGAAAAAGCTGAGAGACACCACCACATACCTTTCGAAGGCCCCCCAAGGTACTGTGTTGAGAAAGAGGGACTTCCACCCTCAGGGGCCATCAAAGGGTCTCAGATTCATCTAGAGTCGGCCTCCTCTGTTGCTTCCCAGGTACCTTGGGCTGGTCGAAACTGTAGAAATAAAAACAAACCATAAATGAACATTCAAAGACTGGGTATTGATATAAAAGCAAAGTATAACTTACCTTTTTCTTCCAGGTTGCACAGGTGAGGGGGATCTCCATACAGTATTGCATTTTGATGCTAACAAAAGCATTCTGACAGTGTTATAAAGTAATTGTCCGCCTTTCTACACGTATGCTTGTGGGGTTAAACAGTGTTTGATAATCTTAGTACATTTGTATGACCCTTACAGTTGGTGCATTACTGAAACTAAGTGTAATAATGGTAACTCTGAAGTCTTCTTTAGCTTCTTAACACATCCTTATTACAGGTCACAACAAGATGGCTAGAACAGAACCACTGGGTCCCATCACCCAGGCTTAACTGACATTAGATGGAACCTTCACACATCATTCATCACCAAACATTCCACATGACATCACCAGCTCTTACATACAGGGACACCACACATATAAAGCACACCACCTACAAGCACTTCACAACACATCTCCTTCCTTTCCAATACCACACAAACATTAGAAGTGCATCACAACACATCCCCCTCCTTTCCGAAGGCAACACTAATGCAAGAAACACAGACATGGAGAAACTCGCACGAAGAATCCATACCATGCATCTTTTTATTGAGAGATGCAACTCAAATATTCTGGGACGTTATCCCTACAATGGCTTCAGGCTTACCATTTCACTACTCTGGGACAGAATCCCTGTACAGACTTCAGACTTAATGCACTGGGAAGGCGCTACCTTCCTCTATTGGGACGGAATCCCTACACTGACTTCAGACTTAATACCTCTCTACTCTGGGACAGGAATCCCTACACACTAAATGGGACACTATCCCTATACTTTAAATGGGGCACTATCCCTAAACTTCACACTGAATGGGTCGCTAGCCCTATACTTCACTTCAAATGGGACGCTATCCCCACACTTCACTTAACTGGGACGCTTCCCTACACTTCTCATTAAATGGGACGCTATCCCTAAACTTCACTTTAATTAGGACGCTTTCCCTACACTTTAAATGGGACGCTATCCCTACACTTCGCTTAATTGGGACGCTATCCCTAAACTTCACTTATCTGGGATGCTATCCCTACACTTCACAATAAATGGGACGCTACCCTTACACTTCAACTTCATTTTATGTGGGACGCTATCCCTACACGTAACTCTGATGGGACGCTATCACACACTTCAACATTGGCGACTCACTTCAAGCATATAACGGTTTCCATTTAAATATCCATATTACTATAAATCTGCCAGTAAATGTAGCCCTAAAAGTCCATGCCGCCTTATTGCAGCCTACTTTTACTCTTTTTTCTTACCTTTAAAATTCTAAAAGTCCATGTTGCTCTAGGCAACGTAATCCTAGAATTCCTCAAGATGTTACTTCTATCTCACTCAGGACCTCTTTCTTACATCATGTACTTCCAACTCTCACACTTTAAAGCATAACAGTATTCTCTAAGAGTCCATAAAAGGCCATTAGAACCTAATAATCCTCAATTTAGGTTATACTTATATCGTCTTTTACTTATATCAGCGTTGACACACTCATTTATACTCAACATCACGCATATTCCATAGACATGCAAATCCTCATTTTCACTATATGCTTATTCAAAGTTATTTATTTTTACAAAATCACTTTGTTCTCATATACTTTACAAAAGGATACATGGCACCTTAATAGCCAAAGCCAACCCGTGCCACAGCTCTTCGCTACTTTCGTGGCACTTTCAATATCCTTTTGTGACGTGCCTTCTATGCCGACAACAAAGTTCACTTTTCGGTACCTTCGTGCCCCATCTCCATTAACTGTGAGTTTTCGGTACTTGCATGGCTTAATAGCCAACTCCAACCTTTGCCACAGCTCTCCGCTACTTTCACTTTCGTGGCACTTCCAATATCCTTTTGTGACGTGCCTTCTACGCCGACAACAAACTTCACTTTTTTTCAGTACCTGCGTGCCTCATCTCCATTAACTGTGTGAGTCTTCGGTACTTGCATGACTCATTTTCAATATCTGCGCTCTTCATTTTTATCGTTCCTAGGTGGAGCGGTCTCCAAATCTTTATGTCCACTTCTCACCTTCATGTTGGGTAAACTTCCGTGGCTCCACAATGCGCTGCCTCTTATCAGCACATATGTGACGGACAGCCCTTCTCGGGGTATGCTGCTCTTTCCTTCCTGGAAACATTGCATTACGTTGTAGGGTTCTTTACTCTTAACCCTACACGGCCTCACTTCATCTGTCACATGTACGCCAGAGATCAGGCCAGCGCAACAGCTGCAGGATGCAAACTCACTTGCCACTCTATTCAATCGGCAGTACCTCGCAGCTCCCAGTGACGTCACCATTCTCTGACTTGGGTCGGAACCGAGCACATCTCTCGCTCCCAACTGTCACCCAGCTGGGGTCAGCACTAAAATTACTTGAAACACCAACACTTGCTCGGAAACATCCACGAAGTAAAACTCTTAGCTCACGATTTAGCTACTTCTAACTTCTTCATGGGACACAATAAGCCGGGCGGCGCTGTGGCTCCTTCACAACATATCCCCCTAGTGTCTTTCCTCAGTTTCATGCTTCTCCCTTTGGGGCCTGCCCAGGTAAGATCCTGGCGCTTCCTTCACTGAACTGGAACGCCCTGTGGGCGCTTACGTCATCAGACTTCCCCCGCCTGCGCTTTCCCCCTTGTTTCTATAGTTTTCTTTCTTCTTCACTGCAGGGGCTTCAGGACTAGAGGTTCCTTCACTTTTGGAGCTTAACTTCACCTTCTTTAAGCCCCGGGTCACTCTTCTGGGTTGTGAAGCTACCCCTGTTATAGGCTCTTCTCCTTCTCTAATGCCCTGGGTTTGAAGCTACCCCTACTATGGGACTTACTTCTAGCCTTTGGGGGCAGTGGTTCTTTCTCTTCATCTGCTGCTCCCCCTCATCAGTCGTCTTTTTCAATATCTGCACGCGTGGGCTGAGTAGACCTTGTCGCCAGTGTAATAATGATAGCTCTGTAGTCTTCTTAAGCTTCTTAACACATCTTTATTACAGGTTACAACAAGACAGCTAGAACAGAACCACTGGATCCCATTACCCAGGCTTAACTGACATTAGATGGAACCTTCACACATCATTCATCACCTAACATTCCATATGACATCACCAGCTCTTACATACAGGGAAAAGCACTTCACAACACATCTCCTTCCTTTCCGATAACAACACACACATATAAAGCACACCACCTACAAGCACTTCACAACACTAAGTATAACTGGTGGTACATGTGAGGGGTCAAAAATGAGAGGCAGACGCAAAGTTGTAAAGTTTTCAACATCAGACATCTTTATTAAATTAAAGGGGTTGAATAAAGGCCTTCCTGTCCCTATCCTAAAGAGAGTTTCCCTGCCTAGGAAACTAAAGATCAGTCTGTCTCTTGTGGTCATTATTATGCAAAGTGTCCTTGTGCCCAAAATATATGTGACTCTCGCACTAGAAATGAATAATTTAAGGTCTACAGTAAGTGTCTCTGATTTTGATTTAGCAAAAAGGGCGTAAAAATCAAATATGGAAATTCAATAAACAATCCTTGAATGCAGGTGGTGCACTCTTCCCATACACTATTTCAGGTAGAATAGTGAAAGTGTCCTTTTCAAACAATGATTCCTTAATCATAGCAGAAATGTCCCTTTCACACAACACTTTCTTCAGGATGGTAAAAGTGTCTTTTCGAAGAATAACAGTGTCTCTTTTACACAACAACTTTCAAGGATGGCAAAAGTGTCTTTTCTACATAGCAACTTCAATACATTCTTTAGACCCCTGGTATACTCTCCTGCCAGGTATCCTTTCTCCCAATCTCTTTTTCTTATGTTTTATCTGGAATACATGGTATACTCCCCTGCCAGGAATCCCCTTCTGGGATTTGTAGATCCCATGGTATACTCTCCTGCCAGTTATCTTTCTACCAAATGTGCTTCTTTCACCAGGACTTCATTCAATGTTCTCTTTCACTATAACACAGTTGCATTCCTTCACTTTTTATACTTCATTTACTTAGGTACTAATTGTTCCAACTTCCCCCATAACGACATCACATATATCAAGACATGTTCAAGTTCTGTATGCCAACTTCTTTATTGACATCCATTTACTTGTGGCAATGCTTGTTCCTATTTTCCCCAAATAAACATTTCGTACATCAGGACTTTGCCTTTTAACTTTTTCATTAATGAGTATCTGTTGTTGATAATATTTAGTGCTGTTTTCCCGATATTGACTTCTCTTATATGAGGACTTTACTGGGTCGGTATTCAAAACCATTTTTTTTAATTGTCCAAATGCCTGTCAGCACGCCCCATGGTCCTTGTAGGAAGGCATGGTTTCAAACAGTGCAGACGGACACAAGTGATCACAGTTCAAGGGTGTTTATTGAACTTCAATGGGTTGGTAGAACGCCTATCTAAACCTAAATCTAAAGGTGGGAGCATACTATGATCATCAAATAAAAACGCAGTCATAGTGGAGTCTGTCAAAATAAAAGGACCTATAAACCTATTGCCAATCCTTCTAAATACAAAATGGTGTGGGATAACAATGTATGCAAAAGGGTGTTCAAGAAATGATATGTCAGGATAGCTGAGCAGTTGGCTCCCCTTCCCCATGCTTTCAGTATGGGGCAAGGTGGCACATGCGGGCCTCACACACACACTGGCGTATTGGCCACGAGTTAACAGTTCAACACATGGGCATCTTGGCCTTCCGCCAAAGTCTCTCTCGCAATAATGGTTTCTTATTGCAGATGGTCTGATGTAACAAACAAAACACAAAAGTTCCTTTCCTTTGTCAGGGTTTTCACTTTCACAAATTCAAGACTGGTCTCCCTCGTTTGGGCTCACACCTTGGATCCCCCTCGTCTGGGCTCAGATCCCATTTTGATACCAGAATCAAAGACTCAAATGTGCAATGGGTGTTGCTTAAACCGTTGCAGGACCACTTCGATTCACTTCACACAATTTACACTTCACATCAATCTTCTACTTTTGTTTCTCTTGTCAGGATATCGTACAGAGACCTTTGGCTGAGCACATTCACAGTGCCGGACCACTCTGTCAAAGGTATTGTATCTTTCCTTCAAATGTTCAAATATTGTCCAGCAATTTAGCTTCACTAGCGTCTTTCAACACATGCATTTAACAATGTTCGTTCCAGCGCTCATTTTACAATGTTGCTGCTTGCAACCTTTTTTTTTAACCAACTTTATTTAATAATTATACAGAAAATAATACAACTGAGTAACAACAAAATGGGAACAAGCAAAAGATTACTCCATATACATCAGAGCAACACAACGCAAATTACTACTAAATTAAATTAACAGCTATTCAAAACGAAATTTGAAAAAACATCCCCACCATCCTATCTCATTGCAAGACGTGACAACACAAAAACAAACAGGACAAAACATACACCCCTACCAACCCCCCAACCTCAATATCCACAAAATAAAACCAAAGCCTACACCTCATCCAAATAAAGCACTGAATGACCCCCATTTCTCCTCGTACTCAGTTTCCCGATGTTGTAGTCTTCTCATACCAAGAGAGCGTCCGCATATCCGACACCCCGTTCTCGCAATGTGGCTTCTTCCTGGATTTCCACACCTTCATTATTTGTTTTATGGCCATCAACAACGCTCTACAAATCCATTCTGAACAATCCCACATCTCCACACTTCGAATATCAGTTGAAAGGAAAATCACTAACAGAAAAGTACGAGGCAATATCATACTAGCTACCATATCAATGCAATCCAAAACCTCTCTCCAAAAGTCCAGCACTCTACTACACTCTCAGAGCATATGGAGATAGGTCCCTCTTGAGCCTCCACACCCCCAGCACAGATCTACATCAGCCAAGCCTCTCTTCTTCATTTTCACTGGTGTCCAATAAATACGGCCTAAAATACATTGGTCAATATACCTCAGATTTAAATCAACCTTGGCCCTCATCGAAGCCCTCCAGCTATTATCCCACAAGCCATCAGAAAGATCAGTTTCCAATTAAGACACCCATTTCATTCGCAACTGATCCCAGGAACTCCTCACACAGTCCTGCAAAAGGCATCAACCTAACATATGTAGAAACTGTCCTAGGAGACGTAGCAAAAATCTAACAAATCTGAGGACTACCACTCAAAGGACGGCTCAACATTTGCAATCTTTCCATCAGCAACCGCTCCAAAAGACCATATCTACCCGCCTCCCTATTATGCAGACTATAACGATTAGCTTATTCTTCAAACGGAACCATCCCCCCCTCCATACATCCCCTATTTTCAGAATGCCCTTGTTAGCCCAACCCCTCCAATTAAGCATTTTATTATTAATTTCTAAACCCGGGTTCAGCCAAATAGAGGCCGAATCCTACAAATACAAGGATTGCCCACACCCCAGATACCAAGTAACCCACACTGACTTAGAAATCACTAGAGTCTCCAATTTTGTACCAGAATTCACAACCTCCCATACGAATATAAACAGCGCAGGGAAAAGGGATGCAGCATTTCCTTTTCCATTAAAAGCCAATATGGGTCTGAACCCCGCCCTTCCTCAAAGTAATAAGAAGCCTTCTTCAATAAAAATCCCCTACAATAATTCTCCAAAACCGGATAACCAAAGCCCCCATCTTTAACTCTACGCACCAAAATAAAACGTGGAATTTTTGACCTATTACCTTTTCCCCATAGGAAGTCCATAAAAATCCTATCAATGCTCCAGAGCACTCTTTGAGTAAATTTAAGGGGAAGTGATTGAATAAAATACAGGACCTTTGGCAGCAACATCATCTTGATAGCTTGCAACCTTGACTTCATTCCAACTCACCGACTGTGTTGTTCTCTGTCGCTTCTTTGTTCTTGGAGCCAAGGACGATACCACAGCATCTGCTGCTCCTCCCGCTTCGGTCAGTTACGTGGAAGGACCCTCAGTATCTCTGACACACAATGCAGGATACTTGAGCTTAGTTTCCTGGTCTTACGTTTTCTGCCTTGAAGGTTTCTTGAAAGTAGCGGCTTCCTGCCAAAAAGGTCCAGGGTCTTGCCCTTCTCACGAACCTCTCGTGTCTGGCTGTCTTTCTCCCCTCGTTCAGCTGCTGACTCAAAACTGCTCTACCGTTGTGTGTTTTGCCTTGCTCAGAGTGTGCTCTCGTGCTCCACCTGTTATCCGTGTGGGGAAGTGCAATTGAAGTCAGATGTGAGTGATTGTCGGTAATTGCCTGACCATAGTATTGGGACATGTCAAGTCCACAGCTTGGGTGTGAGTCTATTTTCTCCAAGAGTGGGCTGTCCATGTAAAAGTGTTCATGCAGGAAAAAGGGGGTGGGGTTGAGTTTCTTAATATCCCATCGGGTAAGATGGGTGAAAGGTGTTACAGGAAAGAGAGAGATACTGTATCTCACCATCCGGTCTCCCACTCCCTGAGGACCCCTCACCCAGGTGATCCTCCCTCATTGGTCCACCTCCAGGAACTGGATCCAAAAGCAATGGCTGTATCCTGGCCACCTGAATGGCAAATCCCCGGGGACTAGTGGGTGAGACAGCTTCTGGTTTCTCACAGTCGCCAACAGCTATGGGCCTTCACCAGTGTTTTATAGCGTTTCTGATGTGTGGCACGCTGATGAAGTGAAGTTTTCTCTCCTGCAAGGCTTCCCCTGCTTTGAACCCTCATGCCGTTCCCTCACCTGCTCCACGTTCACATGCCGGCAGAACAGCTGCTGTTCCAAGAGACTGTGTGTCCAACAGCCTTGCTGCTGTTGCCGGTACTTCAGCAGTGCTCTCACAGCACCCGCTGTGGTTTTCCTGTTCTCCCGCCTCTCTGATAAGTCAGGCTCACAAGCAGTTGTTTGGAAGAGCCTGCCTCTCTCAGCATGGTCCTTTACTGGGCGTCTGCTTCTGCCTTTGGTTCTGCTTCGCGCTTCGTCTGCTCTGTATCTATCATCTCTACCCGTCAATGGAAGGAGTTGGCCATGTTTAAATGTCCCACGCAGATGATGTCCATTATGACAACTAGCCTGCATGTTTGGCTTGGGGGGGGGGTTCCTTCAATCCACATTAACTTCTTCCTCGTCTCAGTACCTGAGACTTTATGGGAGTTGTTGTCCATGTGAGTTTTATATCTTTTAAAGTTGCATTGTTTTGGATCTTTGTTTAAATCAAAATGATCAAAGACAGAAGATGTCAAGTGAGCATTGTGTGTACTGGTATTCTGCTCAAACTGACAGTATGCCATTAGCATTTAGATGTTAGTGTTTTCTTCAAAAGCGGGAGTATACCTGTGTCTCTCCTAATAGGGTCATCACCTCCTCATGATATTATTCCCCTCCCACATGATCCTCCCTCATAATGCCACCTCCAGGATCAGGTAGGGGTTGCCATTCCCTGGCCATGTGGGAGGAGACCACTACCGGGGAATCGGTGATGACTCCGGAGTGGTCATCACATACCACAGAGCGTTTTATACATTGAGTTGACTTAGAGTAGACCATTGTAAAGTACAAAGTGAGTCTTATTCATTTGTATACATCCACCTACATCTTATGTTGTATAATAAAAGAACTTGGGTAGTACATAAAATGGTGCGTAGACGTTCCTTTGTGGGGGCTTGGGTAGTCACTGTACCTAAGAACCGGAATGCCTCCCTGTGAGTCTCAGCCTTGTTTGTTCGCCCCACATTACCTTTTGTGAGCCTTGGCAAGGGTGGCTCTTTGCCTCTACCCCAGCCGTAGTGGGTAGTAAACTTCGTCCAGTCTTTACAATGCTGGATTCGGGACTGCGCACGTAGTCTGCGAGCATCGCAGTAAAAACATTCAAAAACACACTATTACACTTATCAAAAACATGAAGCAATCTCTGGGGAGGTGAGTGGTGATTGAGATGGGATATGTTCAGAAAAAGCCAAAAATCTTGTGTATTTTCCTCTCTGAAATCTGCAAACATCTAAGATGTTCAGGGACAGTGCTGTGATGTTTGTGAACTTGACAAATGTTTGAGGATATCCATGTACATGTATGCATTACAGGGTCGGAATAGCAGTTATTTAACTGCTCATAACATTTGCACCATTCATTGACACTGCAGGAGATTTTGTAATAAAAATATTGACCCAACTGTGAAAGTTGTAACAAAGTTTGACACAGCTTCATCAAGAGGAGGCAAAAGTATAGGGGGCTCCCAACATTTTTGGATGGCTTATACCTTTGGTGCCATTTGACGAATCTGCACAAAGGTTTGCAAAACGTCTGTAGACCCAACTTTGCATGTTTGTGCAAAGTATAAAGGGATTTTTATCGAGAGGGGGCAACATTGTAGAGGGGGTCCCAACATTTTCAAAATCAGGACAGACTTCAATCGGAAAAACATTCTGTTTGCGGCTACAGCCCGAAGTGCTGCATGGAGTTACAGCAAACGTGTATGAGGAGGATTAGAAAGGACCTGAAAACACGCTTTTGCAAGTCCTGTGTCAAAATGTAGGTACAAAAAATAGTGATCAAATTTTGGTGCCTGTGGCCCTGTCTGAGGCCACATTGTCTGGAGCATGGCCAAAAGCCATTCCCTGGACAATCTGGCCACTGCCCATGGCCACCTGAATGCAGTTATGGGGTTAAAGTGGGCATGGAAACTAGAGATCAACTATGTGTTGTAAGCAGGCAATGGGCAGGAGCCCCAGCAAGGACAGGTGCAAAGAATAGTGATATAACCTTGGTGCATTGCCACCGGGGACTGACTAGGTGGTAAAACTTTTGAAATGGGGAGAGGCTTTACTGGGAAAAATAATTCTGCTCGCGGCTACAGCCTGAAGTGCTAAACAGGTTTGCAGCAAACTTGCGTGAAGAGCATTAGCAAGGGCCCGAAAACATGCTTTTGCAAGTCCTGTGTCAAAATTTAGGTACATAATATAGTGATATATCTATGGTACCTGGGCAGTGGGCCTCACCCCCCGGCAAGGTCATGTGGCATGGCCGAAGCCCATGCCCCATGGATTGCAGACACTGGCCATGGCTGAAAGCCATGAACACTGGCCATTGGTCACATTCTGGGGGTATAGGGAACTCCGGACCAGGATGCAGGCTAGGTGCAGTGGATAACTAGGGTGGTTTGG
Organism: Ambystoma mexicanum; assembly: GCF_040938575.1. NCBI lineage: Eukaryota > Metazoa > Chordata > Amphibia > Caudata > Ambystomatidae > Ambystoma > Ambystoma mexicanum. The sequence goes on from NC_090921.1 coordinate 1,035,718,179, forward strand.
TGTGGCACAGTTTGTGGTCGAGCCACACACTCTAGGCAATTTAACCATGACTTGCATCCCCAGCAGGCGCTGCTGCTAATGACACACATCAGTATGTGCTGCAAAAAATGTTTGTTAAAGGAGGTTTAAAATACTTTCATATATGGTAAAAGGGGAATTATTAATAACTTTATATACAGTGCTGTAACATTTCCACTTATAAAAACCATTGAAATTCAGGCAAATAAACTTTGTTAAAGGGACGTTAGTTAACTTGCACTAAATAAAACTGAAATTCATTTAAAAACACTTTGTTAAAGGGATGGTAGGGTTGCAAGGTAAAATTGAAAAAAACCAAAGAAATTCGCCCGTTATGTTAAGCTATGCACAGTTTACCTCCACTGCTGGAGAAACATGTCTCCATGCCCACCTCTCAGTTTTGTTGCAATGTAATGCAGAGAAAGGTACACAATTACCGTTTACTGTATTATAAAGAATTGCAGAGCGATTATTATGATCCATTATTGTACATAATCCATTAACAGCCTCAAAATGAGTACATCCTTTTTTTATGTTTAAATAATACATGCAGACCACCAGAGGTATCTCTAGTAAATTTATATACACTATTGACATATAAGTGATTTTCTCTAATCGGGCAGAGCACCTCAGATTACCACATTTGGTAACAGTAATTCCAGCCAAAAGCAATAGGCTAAAATGTCTGCCAAAGTTGTGATGAGGCCAAAAGGAGGCAGTATTTTAGTTGTGCCTTTAAATAATGTATAGCAATGCATAATTGTGGCTTTAAGAGTCACCAAACATTATGCATATGTAGTGCAGGAATACTAAGGAAGGAAGTGTTTGTGAGAGGTGCTCGAAGACCAAACCCTAGGCCCTGTGCTTATTAGTTCGTGGGGACCCATCAGGGGAAATTCTGAAGTTGTATTTTGCCAACAGTTTGATGTAGTAGCTGAGCAAGGAGATTGTGGAGGAGTGTTGTTCATGTGGAAAAGAGAGAGAGGGAAGAGGTGCAAGAGAGAACAGCGGCCTGTCAGAATGGTGGGGATCTGGAGAAGATATAGTGTAGGAGCAGAAGGGAAGTGCAGGGAGAGAGTGGAGAAGAGGATAAGAGAGGAGGTGAAGAAGAAAAGGAGGGGAAGAGTTGAAGGACAGAAAGAGAGAGATCAGAAGAGAGCAGGAAACCGGAAGAGCAAAGGGAGGTGGGGAGCACGGGCAGAGAGGACATGGAAAGGAGGAACGGAGTAGAAGGAGCTTCCTTAAGAAAGTTCATGCAGTGGTGGATGGACCGAAGGTCAAAGTCTACAACTTTGGGAGTCAACAGGTGAGGTTTCATAAGCATAACTATGATGGGGAGACTATCAACCCCTGATAGTCATACTCTCTCTGCATTTCCCAGCCCTGCTGGAAGGCCTAGGGGTATCAGCTGGGGTACCTGGTGCCAGCATCTAGCAGTACACAGCCTGAACCTTACAACTTCAGTGACAGTTAATAAAGACACAACAAAAACTACGAAGGAAGTTTGGGGCATTTTAAATCACCAAGACAGTTATTGACTGTTTCTGCTGCCAAGATGGTGGAAATGAAGTGGTAGCTAGTGAAGGACTGTGGACCCCATTTTTAAAACCAGCACAGCAGACTTGTGGAACCCTAAACCTGTCGGGTGAGCCCAGTCCTAACCTGTTTTTGTTGATTTCATAAATAAAGCTTGAAAATATATACATGTTTTTGAGTCGTTCTGTTGATGGCTCGACTGTGACATATATGGAAATGAGAACCCGCTGGTTTCTGGAGCATGCATGATAGGTGAGGGTCAAAGATTCGTAAGGTTGCAAGATCAATAAATCCAAAATGGAGGTAATTCCTCTTTCTAATAACTGCTTCAGCCGTCCTCTGGAGGAGTTGACTAGAAGATGGGAACCGGGCAAATTCAAGTATCTAGGAATCATCTGTCCGCCCTTCTACGGGGCATAAAGGGACTGGTGAAAGCCAACATTGTTTTACTGATTGCAAGTATGAAGAGAATGGTGCAGAGATGTGGAGCTCTCTGGGCTGACTTTATGGGGCATGGTCAATGGAATCAAGGTGATGCTCTGACCAAGAATACTGCATCAGTTGAGGGCTTTCCCTGTCCTAATCCCCTGCTCAGACTGGCGAAAGTGATCGTCTTTTATAAGAAAGATCTTTGTCAGAGATGAGATGAGATGAGATGAGAAGAGATGTGAGATAAGTGTGTAAAAAATGTATCACCAATAAAAAATGCAGGCTTTAATTTACCAGATTTAAAACTCTGTACATGGAGGAAAGCGTTTAAAAACCTGGAGGCTAGAGCAAACCCAAAACGCTAGGAGTAGATGGATATCCATGGTGAAGGACTTCACAGAAAACCACTTCACGCATCCTGATGCATCGATTCTTGAAACCCGAGAAATAAAGCTAACTGAAGACGCCAGCCATCAAGTTGAGAAGGCGGAATGATTTGTTCAGCTGCGCTGGGGTGATGACATAATGTCTGGCATATTGCTCTTTTGTCTGGGTATTCCTTGGGAATGACCAGTACCAGGAAATTGAAGCATGGAGTTAAGGAAAAGAAAGTGAGTGATTGGCTGCTCAAAATTTTGGCTGTTCAAAATTCTGCAATTAATATAACATAATCAATGACCCCTGAAACGCAGAAGTTATCATGTATAAACAAATGGCCGTGCAAAGTGAGAAATCCCGCTTATCCCAAAAATCCAGCTAAGAAGTCAATCCTCTAAAGCTACTGTTCACCAATGTTTCAAACAGCGATTAAAGACCAGGATTGTTGCAGGTAATGTGGACTCAATGGTGAAAAATGAAAATATGCTGCATATGTATAGGTGGCAAGCTTTGGTAAAATGTAGATGAAGAACAGAACCGGTACTGCGAAGCTTGCTCTGCCTCGACCTCCACGAGTGTCATGCACACATAAACGATAGGATGAAGGAAACCTCTGGCGCCTAGCAGTGGTAACCTGTGCAAAGGATAACACTTAGACTACGGAAGTCATGTAAAAGGCTGGATGTAGAAGTATGTCTTGTGATAACCTTAGGTTGTCTGACCTGGAGAAGAAGTCTGCGATTCAAGCACAGACCCAGGAGGAAACAGGGTTGTATTGCAGCGAAATGTACAGACTTATTTTTATATTTGGACGGTTCTGTGTATTTGCCATAATGGTTTTGCAATGATGTGGAGGGCTGGCCCTTGGATTTGCAGGGCCCAGGATGTAAAAAAATATGTAGCCCTCCCACCCCCCCGTTTGTCTAAATAGTGACATCAGATATATTACAGAAAATGATGTTTGAGTCTTTAATACGCAAATTTATTATGGGAAGTTAAATTAAAAACACATTGCCATGAGTAAGGCAGGAGACAAATAAATTGTGACGCCCAGTATATGAATTGAACGTCATTTCACCATCATGTCAGGGGTAGCGAAAGTGACATTACATTCCCCATGACCTCTTATGACATAACAGGAAGTGATGTCATTTGACCCCACCCCGAAGTGACATCACGGGAAGTGATGGAACACGACCTTTCACCCCTTGACAAAACAAGAAGTGGCATCACATATCATTGATCCTAAGTAAACTACAAAAATAGGGTTACAATATCACTGTAATGTGATATACATTTCATACAAGAATGGATCACTATATATCAGTGTGTATAGGCCCATATTACTAAATTACTGTGAATGCAAGCAGACCTCCAATGCCAAATGATAATGGTGTGTTATTATTTAGCACATGAGCTTAAGTGCTTTATATAGAACAACTATACATACAATGTCACCCAACCTGTGCTGATACTCCTTTTTCAACTTCAATGTGATGAAAGGCTGAGTTGGACTCCCGGGGATTTGAACCTGCAAATCACACACATTGCAGAAGTGAGCGCTCAACCCACTGAACTATCTTACCAGCTATACTAAAGTTAGCAATTACGTGTCTGAATGTTCTCAAAGTCAGAAAGAAAATGACACTCTGTAGTGGATACCATTAAACTGGTAACTAAGATTTATCAGCAGGCCAGTTCATCTGCAGATCTGATGCAAAGTTGGCCACATGTCAAGCCTGTATGGATCTACTTTTCAGGCTTCAGAGGTTGGCAAAATACATGTCATTGGGAGGGCTCTGTGTATCATAGAATTTAGAGTAGCGCATGGGGAAGCAGCGCACTCACACGGCATCCCACACTCGTTACCTCATACATGCAAACAGACATCCTGATCAGCATGCCACGGAGCTAGGAAAGATAGACACATTACAACAAAGCATTAATTTCGGCACAATGAAATCAAGGGCCACTTTATGTGCTATGGTCAAACATGTCTACACTGTACACAAGCTTTTAGACACAAGGATTTTGTCCAAGTGACCGAGGACAGAGAGATGGAATGTCGTGTGATGATCGTAACAGAGACAACGGCAGAAACAAACATGCTATAACTGCAACTTGCGAAAAGCAAGATACATAGGGCCTCATTACGACCCTGGCGGAAAGTGACTGACCGGACCGCAACAGCGTAAATAGCGTTTCCGCCATTGCACGAAGGAGCAAAGTGCGGCTAATTACGACCCATCGGGCACGAGCATTACGCCATGGCGGAATCCGAAAGGCTGCGATGGCGGAAATGACCCCAAAACGGCCCTTACCGCCGCCGTACGCTGCACCAGGTGCAATACCGCCACCCATCTTAGCGGTCACCGTAATGAGCGGTCACCGTAACGAGCGGGCACCGCAAATTACGGGCACCGTAAATATACGGAAACGGAAGTAAAAGCATGTGGCCGGAACGGGAAACAGCACGCCGCACAACTATAAAATCCGAATCCCAACACAACCATTAAAAATCCGACCCTGACACACATCCCAACCCGTTAGCAACCCCAGTTAAAAAAATAAATATGGGAAAGGTAGCCAAGAAAGCGTGTGATCGCAAGCGGCAGGTACACTTCTCCCGAGAGGAACTGACCGTGCTCACCGAGACCCTCCAGGAAAATGCCGCCGTCGTCTTCTCCAGTCAAATGACCAGGACGGCCCTTGCCAACAAGAAGGCCATATGGGCCCTGGTGGCACAGCGCGTAAGTGCGGTGGGGACAACACCCCGCACGCCACAGCAATGTCGCAAGCGGTGGGACGACCTGCGGATCCGCGTACGCAGCATACTTTCTGCGAACAGGAACATCGCCACAGCTACCGGGGGGGGTTCAGAGTCGCCCATCAAGTTGACCCCCTGGGAGGATATCTGCGCCTCCACCATAGGAATGGAGAGCATAGAGGGAGTCGGAGGGATGGAGAAAGGAGTGCCGACATCCGGAGAATCAGGTAGGTTGGCCAAGAGAAACAATGCGAAATCCACAAAACACGAACATGTGCAGTACCATGTGACCCCATAGTGCAATACATACTTTGCCCTGACAGCGCCCTCTAAAAGTCAGAATGAATAAACAAATCAATCAAGATGCCATAAACAACCCCTACATGTGCAGCATGCACCCCCTAACTGCAGGCAGCCAAATGAATGCATCCTCAAGCCACACGAAAATGAGACCACCTCCAAGGCCCAGTCCCAAATCAGCCTCATGTACCACCCCAATGCATTTGATACGTTGCCATTCCAAATCCGACAGACCCATAACTAACGCTCGCCCCTCTTTACTCCACCACAGGGTCCGATACCAACGACGAGCTGCAGGACACCCCTACCAGCACGCCTGCAAAGAGGGCCAGGACCAACGTCCCAAGAGCCTCCACCTCAGGTGCAAGGATCAAGACACGGCAGCAGCAGGAATCAAGTGGCAGCACACTGGAGGGGACTGCAACAGGCACCCCAGCAGCCAGCAAGTCCACAACCCCAGCACCACAGGTCCCCCCAAAGAACGTATCTGATGGCACTGCCTCTGGTGGTAGCAGCACCATAGGTGACACAGCTGTCATGCCAGCATGCTCCGACACGGAAAACAGTGCTGGCGACGTAGGTACCATCCATGACCTTTCCCAATCCCCCTGCATGTTCCATCCCCTACACCATGACGAAACCACGCAGGGGCACCCTGAAGACGACGACTGGCCAACCCCCACAAGTCCTGTGCCAAGGCAACATGTGTTGAGCAGCCCCCCTGTCACACCACCGCAAATGTCCATGGCCCAGCAGAGGCAACAGTCCCTCGACCTGCTGATCGAGCAACAGCAGGAAGTGTCCACGCTACTCAAGGACCATGCAAATGAATGCGGGGGTTCCAGGGCAGCCATGGAAACATCCACCGAGACACTCAGGGCACAAATAGAGAAAAGTAGTGAGAGCCTCAGGGGAGAAATGGAGAGAAGCACCGAGAGCCTGAGAGCACAAATGGAGAAAAGCACCGAGAGCCTGAGAGCACAAATGGAGAAAAGCACCGAGAGCCTGAGGGGGGAACTGCATGCGACGTCCAAAGACGTTTGTGCTGAACTTGCTGCTGTGCGCCGTGTGCTCTCGGAGCTCTCACAAACCCTCAGAGACATGCATGGACGCGAGCAGGCAGAGACATCATCCGTGGCAAGTTCCGTCCAGGGCAGCCCCCAACGCAGATCTGGCAGGAACCTGCGCTCCACGGGCAGGGGTGCCCCTGATACCCGTAGAGGGGGCTTGCAATAGCGTCTACCCACGGACAGCATGCATATTTGGACACTGGTGTTGGGGGGGGAGGTAGTAGGGTGGAGGGGGTGTGTTGGGCTTCACTGGGTGGCGGGTCCATAGGGTGTATGAATCAAATCACATTAACAATACAGCACCTCATTATCATCCAATGACATGTGTGGACATTGATATTTGCGTACGAGGCCTTCATAGGCGTACAGTCCACAATGTGCCTGTACTACACACACACAGTGCCACAGGTCCCCTTTCCGTGTAATAGGCACCATGCGTGGTTGCTAGAAGCATGCATCTATGATGCTCTGTCGGATTGCACGTGCATCCTGTGCCTCATGGACTCCTTGAGGTGCCTCCACATCCCCACCCTCATCATCATCATCATCTTCAGGTGCATGCAGTACAGCGTCAGGGGGCATGGGCACATTCCTACGTATGCACATGTTGTGCAGCATGACACATGCCATGACCATCTTAGAAACCTTCTCATGGCTGTACATGAGTGCCCCGCCAGACCTGCTGAGGCTGCGGAAACGAGCCTTCAGTAGGCCGAATGCCTGTTCAATGACCACACGGGTACGTGAGTGGGCATGGTTGTAGTCCTCCTCATGCTCGTTCTGTGGGTTCCGGATTGGTGTAAGGAGCCATCTCTTCAGTGGATACCCGGCATCACCTGTATGAGACGAATAAAGGGTGTCAGTGGAATGATAGTGCTAAGTAGCCCCCCCCCCCCTCCTGCAAGGTCATTGACGCATCAAATGGGCCACGATGTCATGCATGGAATGAGACTCACCGAGTAGCCAGGATCTGTGCCCTGCGTGTCGCTCCATGTAGCGTGGTATTCTTGTGTTCCTCAGGACCATAGAATCATGGGTAGATCCTGGAAATCTGGCACAACAATGCGTAAAGATCTTGTTGGAGTCACACACCATTTGCACATTGATTGAATGAAATTGTTTCCGGTTGCGGTACTGGACCTCCATGGCATGTGGGACAACCAATTCAACATGGGTGCAGTCGATGGCACCAATGCAACCCGGGATGCCGCCAAGTGCATGGAATCCCACTTTTGCGTTGGTAATCTCCTGGTACGTGCGTGGTAGTGTGATGTGGTCGTCGGCGTGCTTCAGGAGGGCATCGTGCACTTGGAAGAGTGTCCGTGAGAACAGTGGCTGTGAAATGCCATGCAACTGTCCCACTGTGTGCTGGTAGGTGCCTGTGGCCAGGAAGTGGAGTACAGACACCACCTTCAGTAGGGGTGGGATGGCGGTTGGGCTATCTATCATGCTCACGAGGTCAGCATGTGTCATGTCCACAATGGCGATTATGGTGTCCCGGTCCAAACGGTAGAGGGTGTGGATCTGCTCAGCAGTGAGGTTGAACGGATCAGCTCGGAGGCGTGGGATTGCGGGCCGCCTGCGTGGTGGTAGTGGCAGTGCTTGTGGGCCTTGCTGACCCTGCCTTGCCCTCCTCCTCCTCCTTCTCCTCCGTCTCCCCTGTGCGCCCGGTTGTTGTACCTGTTGTTGTTCGTCGTCTTCTTGTAGTTGTAGCACTTGCAGTGCTATCTGGTCCCCCAGGCCCAACATCGCTAGTCCTGCCGGTAGCATTTTGGAGTGGGAGTGGTTGTGGGAGGGGTTTGGGTCTGCTATATATGTGCTGTCGGCCTGTATGGCCTCCACCTGTGCTGATTGAATGAATCTGTGGCAGATGCAATCCCTTCTGGCCGAGCACGTCCCGCACGTAAGGCTGCATTTGGCCGCATGGCATCTTGGGATTGGAATCATGTATCAAATCCCGATGGCAGTGTGATGTACTTTGACTGATTTTCATGCTATGCTCCCATTGTTACACATGCTATGATTGCAGCCGCTTACATACCTGTGAAGAGTCAGTGGTATGTAGGGCTCGATCGATGGCCGACCCTCATGCAGCACAGTAACGTACTTCACCGACGGCCGTGGCGTCCCATTTGTGATTGCAGCCAGTTAGCATTATGACACACAGCCGCACTACATTGATGTAATTGTGAATGCAAGCGTTCACAGAAGCCTTTTCGACGTAATGTTGCAAGTGAGGAATTCGAAGGCCAGCATTTTTGGTTTTGAAGTAGCGGCGAGGATACGCCCACAGGTCTGGCTGGAAATGTAACGTTCTATTGTAGAATGTCCTTGGGACATGGCCCATAACGAGCAAGCAATGAATGATATGAATTGAATGGGATGCGCAATAGCGTAGTGGACGATAAGGCAGGACGTTCCCAAATCCATCTTGCTTCACAACACTACAGATCCGGCCAGGAGCACAGTGGTTTTTGCAGACTGCATTACGCACAGACGCGATGGAAGTTTCACATATTATGTGAGTGAATATTCATGCGTTTTCATTGCGGGATGAGGGAATGATGAATGGATGCATGGACAGATGATTCCGTTTAGGGTCTGCCATGTACATGGGTTTTTTGAATCACTCCCCTTCCCCTGCGCTATGTGATGCAAGGCTGCCATAGTGGGACTTACGTCTATCTGCCCTTGTCGGATCCTCCCTGTCTCGACGCGCCTTCATACACTTGTGTCTAGGCACGTTACTAATCCCATGTCATGGGTTCTATCTTGACGGACGCATGCACAGTAACCGACGTTGCCAATGGTGTATTTACCTCGATTGATTTCGTTATGAATCGATACTGATTTAGGGGTGTGTATATTCCTTTGGAGTGGGCTAGCATGCATATGGGTGTGGATTTGGTGTGTTGAATGAAGATTGTAATGCATCATGAGTCCCGTAATGCAATCGGTTAATTTGTGTTTCATTTGGGTGACAGGTATCTCCTGCCCTATTGCAGATGCCATCTCTACGCCACTCCTCCAGATGGGTTTTACTCTCGACACCTGCAGCTTCGGGTGAATCAGTGGAGCACCATTTCGATCTTATGGGACGATCGCCAATGGGCCACATGCCCTTACGCTGTACTGGTGGCTAGGTGCAACATTTCGGCCTTTCAGCTCGACTAGTGCCTGCCTCATGGGACGGACCTGCGGTTCTTGCCGCTTCCATGTTGCCTTTTGGAACGTTGATGTAGGCCCTGTGTGCCATGATGGTACAGGGCGTCACACAAGTGGAAGCTGGTCAATTATTGCAGATGCAGCCCTCGGTGATGATGGATGTTTTGGTGTTATTTTGCAAATTGCTGTGGGGCCTTTGTCATTTGGATGTGCATTTAAATTGTATTCCGATATTTGTCGTGTTGCGTTATTCTTTGCAGGTGATGTGGCGATTTTCGATTTGTGGCGGTATGTATTGCGAGATGATCTGCATTGTGTTCCGCCTTCTGAGTTGAGTTGTGTGGTACAGTACTGGCCGCGTTTGCCTACGTAGCACAGTATGGTCACGGATAGGGGCTGCCATTGTGACTGTTTACATGATGTGCTGTTCAGGGGCGGGGGATTGGCTTTTGGCCGACTGGTGCCTGTCAGCCAGGTCGATTGGTGGAATGATGGGATGTTCAGAATGTGGCTGGTCACAGGTGCCTGTGTTTGCGTGCGTTTGTTGGAGGGGGACTGGGGTCATGTCCATTGGAATAGCTTCTGTATTCATGCCATCTGTGCCCTGCAGCTCCCATCGGCCCCTCTTGGGATGAGCCTGGCTGCTCAGTCACTCTGCCAACTTGTGTGGTACATGCTTCTGCTGATGGTTGGTTTGTTTACTGGCAAGAGTACAGGGCTGGTGCAATCCCCCTCAGGATGCTGTTTTGGATGTTGCCTTGCGCTGGTGGCAAGCGATGGGGGACTACTGTTGTTTTGTGTCATGTGTTCTTGATTTTCATTTTGATGTATTGTACCTTCACATGCCTGTGCTGCATCAGTACGGCTATGGTGACATGCCGTACATGGATGCCCACTCACGGGGCGCTTTGAGCCCCTGCATGCATTTCTACGTTGGCATGCATGGGTGAATTGTAGATTTCACTGGTTGCATAGTGTGAGTACATTGCGCCTGCCAGGAGTTGTGCAATGTGGCCAGGGAGTGGAGTACAGGCACTCAGTGGGCCATTTACGGTTGGTTCACGATGCCGTATTTCTCGCCATGGCGGTATGGTACTTTACGACGTGCTTGATGGCGTTCAGTACATGTCCGCTAGGGTCAGAATTCGCGTACCGTTGCGCCATGGCGGTGATTCCGGTTTTGCAAGGCGCGCGTGCGCGTACTTGGTGCAGTTAGCGTTGCCGTTCACTGCGGTGTCGCTAATGGCATCGTACTTTACGGTGACGGGTCATAATCGCAACGAGCGGTGTTCGATGGCGGTATTGCATTTCCGCCATCATTTTTCCATTTCCGCCAGGGTCGTAATGAGGCCCATAGTCTGAAATGGATTCTTATTCTACTCTAAATGCTGTTTGTCCGTTTTTGTTTACATTGTGAATTTGGGGTGTTTAAGAACAGACTAAATCAGTGACTCGCCCCCTGGAGTGTGCCTGAAGTAAATCTTTAATGAGTCTAGCAATTATTGTATAGAATTCCAGAAAGACACATTATTTGTTTTTCCTAGTCTTTCTTGTTTAGAGTCACTGCTCAAAGTGTTACACTTGTAGAAACCCCTTTTTTTTTAATAGGCCTGAACAAGAAAGCCAGCCACACCAGAAACAAAGAGTCACATGGTGCTGGCCACAGTCCAGGAGCATCAATTTAAAAGAAAAGAAAACACTTTTTTTAGTGGTAGCTAGGGAGACCCCTTGAGCTTTGATTGGAGGGGCTATCAGGCCAAAGCTGTTTGGGTGTGGGAATAGCAGCGGGAGGCAGGGGATCCTATAACACAATGTTTCAAATACAACTCAGTAAGTTAGATGACTGTTGCTGAGATGTTATTTGTTTATACCTCCCTATAAATCATATGGCTGTTTTCCTATCACTGCTGCAAGATGTGGTGTTTCGCTCTGGGTATGGATATGGCTCCCTCGCTTCACTCTGTGTGGGAACATCTGCTCCCATAGCGAAAATCAAAAACTGGCGCCCATGAATATGCGCACAACAAGTGAAAATAACTCAAAGTGAAAAATACAAATTTAGTTCAATTGACCTTTCCCATTAGAAGAAAGGGCACAAGAAAAAAGAGCATTTGACTTTCCAAAAAATGTGTCCACACCGGAAAAATAACCTGAAAGGGAATTTTCCAATAACTAAGCTGGCAAAGTATTAAATATGGCCACCTTTTAAACCCAACAATCTACAGTGCAATATTCCCTAGAAGATGAAATTCCAATATGAGACATGTGCTTTGATGAAACTTTTATGTGGTCTTGCTGGTAAGCGTCTGCACTGGGAGCATGACAAACGGGTTAAATCCTGGTAACTAAACACTTGAGGAAGCTTGTCGACCTCAATAATATCCAAGGTGGGGTTGCATCCACCCTCTGAAAAAGTTGGCGGTTGTGTCCACCTACATGTGTCCTCTACTTGTGGCCTGAAAACCAGCACTTGGCCACAACCAGAGAACATACCCTGTCTAGTTGCCATGATTGCCACCTTTCTTGCTGCATCCTGGGCATATATTCATGACTCACTTGCTATCTCATCATTTTCCCTCCTCACCACCATGTTTGGCTTCTAACAAAACTCTGTTTTATGAAGCTGAATTGAAAAGTACAGAAACCACTATCCGGTACTCGCACAAACATACAAATCCTTATAGAAAATATGTTAGGCAAAACGTGTACAATTGCGGCACTATTCCACCCCTCCTCAAAAATTGCCTTCTGGTCTTGAAAATGTGCTTTGAAGACTCCTAACAAAAAGTAATATGTGAAATGATTAGCTGTTTGTGTTTCAAAGTTTGGCAAATGCAGGCTTCATATATCATGTGATGGAAATATTACTATCTATAAAAAATAAACACTTTTTAGTGTGTTAAATATGCACATTTGGAAATAATGTAGTTAGTTTGAAACTGTTTTGTGTGATATATTTTAATTGACCTCGAGGAGGGTGTGGATTTAGGCAGCTAACTGGTGCTGTCTGTGTGCTTTCAGAATTAAAATGTTCCTTTACATGTCTTAATACAGGAAACGTAAAGACTGTCTTGTCCAAAACAAGGGCCTCTTAAATGAGCCATGACTTATAAATCACTCCCACTTTAAATGCTCTGCTAGAAGAAAGTGATGAGCAGTAGTTAAGGGGCATACAGCATCTGATGGGCCGCTCGGAGAGGGATATGTGTCTCTAGAGCGTCACATGGGGTTGGGCAGTGACTGGATGCGTGGCCTCACCAGGACAAACAGAAAAGCGATCCTCGTAAATGGAAGCAGCACCGACCCTCTTTAAAACAATATTAACTGTTGTAGTCGAGGCAGGTATTAGTGCCTGTAGGGCCCCAGGAGAGCGGGACCTTGGACAACTGCACAGACCGCCCATGCCTCGGTCCGGCCCTGATGATGTGCACGTACATCAATGCAATAGTATTGTTACATTTAAATCGTGTTTTAAACATTGTTTTTAGAAAACGGGACTAACCCCCAAATCATCAACTCCCTTTTTGTCTTTTTAAGTCTTCCCCCTCTATCCTTTTGTGTCTATTTGACCAACCCTAGTTATTATTTCATTCTTATAACACGCAAACCGCACTTAGGGGTCGATTCATGGAATTAATGTGCGCCGAAAATTCCCGCGCAGAGGTGCCAAAACGTGCGAATCGCAGGAAAAGTGCGAAAATCGCAGTGCAAGTGCGAAAATCGCAGGAAAACCAGCGCACAGCGATTCATGGAAGTCCGTGCGCGAGAAAAACATTGGATGTGCGCTAAAAATGTGCGCCGCGCACGGCGGCGCACAGGTCATCCAACGGCGTGCGCCACGGCCACTGCGAAATCACACATAGCGCGGCGCACATCACAAAAGTAGGCGTAACACGGGGCGTAACACTCGGAATGGGGAACAACGCGTGAAAATATGGGCGTCACGGGGGAAGTACAGGAGGCAAGTGCGCGGAACGCCCACACGCTCGCCTACAACCCGTATTCATGGAATCGAATAGGGCAAACCAGCGCACGGTCAAAGACGCGCACAGGGCCAAACAAGTACGCCACAAGAAAGCAGGCGGTAGGGCCCCTGCGACTGAAAAAAATGTGCGCCAAAATGTGCGCTAACAAAAAGCACCCATATACAGCCATGATGAATGGCCCATACAGTGGCCCTCTAGGACAAATGAGGTGCAAATGGGCACCGACAAACACGGACACCCGCTGTGTGAAAAATAGCATGTGCGCGTGTTCCTGGGTGCACGGGAAGTTCCACACGCGATTAGCCTGGGTACGTGTACTACGGGGTGCGCGGGAAGTTCCACACGCCATTGGCCTGGGTAGGTGGCGGTGCGTGGGAAGTTCCACACGCGATTGGCCTGGGTACGTGTACTACGGGGTGCGCGGGAAGTTCCACACGCGATTGGCCTGGGTACGTGTATTCCGAGGTGCGCGGAAGATTGACACGCGATTTCTGCAGGGTACGTGTATTTCGGTGGTGCCAGGGAATGCTACACGTGATTTGGCCATGTGGGTCCCCCCAGGTGTTCCCTCTACACCCTCCACGGCCCATGCAGGCAGCCCACACCACAGTGTACTACCCTGCACCCCTGCTCATGCCCCACAGGCAACCCATCCACCATGGCCATGCCCACCAGCCAACCCACATGTCACCTTGCACTACTGATCACCAACACATGTCTCCCACCACCCCCACCCCCCAGCAGTGCAGGGGCAGCCTCCACCATGCCCCCACTCATGTCCAACTCATGTCTCCCACCACCCCCAGCCACCAGGGGCAGCCTCCACCAGGCCCCCACTCATGTCTCCCACCACCCCCACCCCCCAGCAGTGCAGGGGCAGCCTCCACCAGGCCCCCACTCATGTCCAACTCATGTCTCCCACCACCCCCACCCCCCAGCCTCCAGCGGCAGCCTCCACCAGACCCCCACTCATGTCCCCATGCACCCCCACCCCACAGCCACCAGGGGCAGCCTCCAGCAGGCCCCCACTCATGTCTCCCACCACCCCCACCCCCCAGCAGTTCAGGGGCAGCCTCCATCAGGCCCCCACCCATGTCTACCACCACCCCCACCCCCCAGCAGTGCAGGGGCAGCCTCCACCAGGCCCCCACCCATATCTACCACCACCCCCACCCCTCCAGCAGTGCAGGGGCAGCCTCCACCAGGCTCACACTCATGCCTCCCACCACCCCCACCCCCCAGCAGTGCAGGGGCAGCCTGCACCAGGCCCCCACCCATGTCTACCACCACCCCCACCCCCCAGCAGTGCAGGGGCAGCCTCCACCAGGCCCACACTCATGTCTCCCACCACCCCACCCCCCAGCCACCAGGGGCAGCCTCCACCAGGCCCCCACCCATGTCTACCACCACCCCCACCCCCCAGCCACCAGGGGCAGCCTCCACCAGCCCCCCACTCATGTCCAACTCATGTCTCCCACCACCCCCACCCCCCAGCCACGAGGGGCAGCCTCCACCAGGCCCCCACCCATGTCTACCACTACCCCCACCCCCCAGCAGTGCAGGGGCAGCCTCCACCAGGCCCACACTCATGTCTCCCCCACCCCCCAGCCACCAGGGGCAGCCTCCACCAGGCCCCCACCCATGTCTACCACCACCCCCCCCAGCCACCAGGGGCAGCCTCCACCAGGCCCCCACTCATATCGACCACCACCCCCACCCCCCAGCCACCAGGGGCAGCCTCCACCAGGCCCCCACTCATGTCTCCCACCACCCCCACCCCCCAGTCACCAGGGGCAGCCTCCACCAGGCCCCCACTCATGTCTCCCACCACCCCCACCCCCCCAGCCACCAGGGGCAGCCTCCACTCATGTCCAACTCATGTCCCCCACCACCCCCACCCCCCAGCCACCAGGGGCAGCCTCCACCAGGCCCCCACTCATGTCTCCCACCACCCCCACCCCCCAGCAGTGCAGGGGCAGCCTTCACCAGGCCCCCACCCATGTCTACCACCACCCCACCCCCCAGCCACCAGGGGCAGCCTCCACCAGGCCCCCACTCATGTCCAACTCATGTCTCCCACCACCCCCACCCCCCCGCCACCAGGGGCAGCCTCCACCAGGCCCCCACACATGTCTCCCACCACCCCCACCCCCCAGCAGTGCAGGGGCAGCCTCCACCAGGCCCCCACCCATGTCTACCACCACCCCCACCCCACAGAAGTGCAGGGGCAGCCTCCACCAGACCCACACTCATGTCTCCCCCACCCCCCAGCCACCAGGGGCAGCCTCCACCAGGCCCCCACCCATGTCTACCACCACCCCCAGCCACCAGGGGCAGTCTCCACCAGGCCCCCACTCATGTCTCCCACCACCCCCACCCCCCAGCCACCAGGGGCAGCCTCCACCAGGCCCCCACTCATGTCTCCCACCACCCCCACCCCCCAGCAACCAGGGGCAGCCTCCACCAGGCCCCCACTCATGTCTCCCACCACCCCCACACCCCAGCCACCAGGGGCAGCCTCCACCAGGCCCCCACTCATGTCTCCCACCACCCCCAGCCCCCAGCAGTGCAGGGGCAGCCTCCACCAGGCCCCCACTCATGTCCAACTCATGTCTCCCACCACCCCCACCCTCCAGCCACCAGGGGCAGCCTCCACCAGGCCCCCACTCATGTCTACCACCCCCACCCCCCAGCCACCAGGGGCAGCCTCCACCAGGCCCCCACTCATGTCCAACTCATGTCTCCCACCACCCCCACCCCCCAGCCACCAGGGGCAGCCTCCACCAGGCCCCCACTCATGTCCCCATGCACCCCCACCCCACAGCCACCAGGGGCAGCCTCCACCAGGCCCCCACTCATGTCTCCCACCACCCCCACCCCCCAGCAGCGCAGGGGCAGCCTCCACCAGGCCCCCACTCATGTCTCCCACCACCCCCACCCCCCAGCAGTGCAGAGGCAGCCTCCACCAGGCCCCCACCCATGTCTACCACCACCCCCACCCCCCAGCAGTGCAGGGGCAGCCTCCACCAGGCCCACATTCATGTCTACCACCACCCCCACCCCCCAGCCACCAGGGGCAGCCTCCACCAGGCCCCCCTCATGTCTTCCACCACCCTCACCCCCCAGCCACCAGGGGCAGCCTCCACCAGGCCACCACTCATGTCCAACTCATGTCTCCCACCACCCCCACCCCCAGCCACCAGGGGCAGCCTCCACCAGGCCCCCACTCATGTCTCCCACCACCCCCAGCCCCCAGCAGTGCAGGGGCAGCCTCCACCAGGCCCCCACTCATGTCCAACTCATGTCTCCCACCACCCCCACCCTCCAGCCACCAGGGGCAGCCTCCACCAGGCCCCCACTCATGTCTACCACCCCCCCACCCCCCAGCCACCAGGGGCAGCCTCCACCAGGCCCCCACTCATGTCCAACTCATGTCTCCCACCACCCCCACCCCCCAGCCACCAGGGGCAGCCTCCACCAGGCCCCCACTCATGTCCCCATGCACCCCCACCCCACAGCCACCAGGGGCAGCCTCCACCAGGCCCCCACTCATGTCTCCCACCACCCCCACCCCCCAGCAGCGCAGGGGCAGCCTCCACCAGGCCCCCACTCATGTCTCCCACCACCCCCACCCCCCAGCAGTGCAGAGGCAGCCTCCACCAGGCCCCCACCCATGTCTACCACCACCCCCACCCCCCAGCAGTGCAGGGGCAGCCTCCACCAGGCCCACACTCATGTCTACCACCACCCCCAGCCACCAGGGGCAGCCTCCACCAGGCCCCCACTCATGTCTTCCACCAGCCTCACCCCCCAGCCACCCGGGGCAGCCTCCACCAGGCCACCACTCATGTCCAACTCATGTCTCCCACCACCCCCAGCCACCAGGGGCAGCCTCCGCCAGGCCCCCACTCATGTCTCCCACCACCCCCACCCCCCAGCAGTGCAGGGGCAGCCTCCACCAGGCCCCCACCCATATCTACCACCACCCCCACCCCTCCAGCAGTGCAGGGGCAGCCTCCACCAGGCCCACACTCATGTCTCCCACCACCCCCACCCCCCAGCAGTGCAGGGGCAGCCTCCACCAGGCCCCCACCCATGTCTACCACCACCCCCACCCCCCAGCAGTGCAGGGGCAGCCTCCACCAGGCCCACACTCATGTCCAACTCATGTCTCCCACCACCCCCACCCCCCAGCCACGAGGGGCAGCCTCCACCAGGCCCCCACTCATGTCTCCCACCACCCCCACCCCCCAGCAGTGCAGGGGCAGCCTCCACCAGGCCCCCACCCATGTCTACCACCACGCCCACCCCACAGCAGTGCAGGGGCAGCCTCCACCAGGCCCACACTCATGTCTCCCACCACCCCCCAGCCACCAGGGGCAGCCTCCACCAGGCCCCCACCCATGTCTACCACCACCCCCATCCCCAGCCACCAGGGGCAGCCTCCACCAGGCCCCCACCCATGTCTACCACCACCCCCACCCCCCAGCCACCAGGGGCAGCCTCCACCAGACCCCCACTCATGTCTCCCACCACCCCCACCCTCCCAGCCACCAGGGGCAGCCTCCACTCATGTCCAACTCATGTCTCCCACCACCCCCACCCCCCAGCCACCAGGGGCAGCCTCCACCAGGCCCCCACTCATGTTCCCACCACCCCACCCCCCAGCAGTGCAGGGGCAGCCTCCACCAGGTCCCCACCCATGTCTACCACCACCCCCACCCCTCAGCCACCAGGGGCAGCCTCCACCAGGCCCCCACTCATGTCCAACTCATGTCTCCCACCACCCCCACCCCCCAGCCACCAGAGGCAGCCTCCACCAGGCCCCCACACATGTCTCCCACCACC
Organism: Ambystoma mexicanum; assembly: GCF_040938575.1. Taxonomy (NCBI): domain Eukaryota; kingdom Metazoa; phylum Chordata; class Amphibia; order Caudata; family Ambystomatidae; genus Ambystoma; species Ambystoma mexicanum. The sequence goes on from NC_090921.1 coordinate 1,035,736,676, forward strand.
CCCACCCCCCAGCAGTGCAGGGGCAGCCTCCACCAGGCCCCCACCCATGTCTACCACCACCCCCACCCCACAGCAGTGCAGGGGCAGCCTCCACCAGACCCACACTCATGTCTCCCCCACCCCCCAGCCACGAGGGGCAGCCTCCACCAGGCCCCCACCCATGTCTACCACAACCCCCACCCCCCAGCCACCAGGGGCAGCCTCCACCAGGCCCCCACTCATGTCTCCCACCACCCCCACCCCCCAGCCACCAGGGGCAGCCTCCACCAGGCCCCCACTCATGTCTCCCACCACCCCACCCCCCAGCCACCAGGGGCAGCCTCCACCAGGCCCCCACTCATGTCTACCACCACCCCCACCCCCCAGGCACCAGGGGCAGCCTCCACCAGGCCCCCACTCATGTCTCCCACCACCCCCACTCCCCAGCCACCAGGGGCAGCCTCCACCAGGCCCCCACTCATGTCTCCCACCACCCCCAGCCCCCAGCAGTGCAGGGGCAGCCTCCACCAGGCCCCCACTCATGTCCAACTCATGTCTCCCACCACCCCCACCCTCCAGCCACCAGGGGCAGCCTCCACCAGGCCCCCACTCATGTCTCCCACCCCCCAGCCACCAGGGGCAGCCTCCACCAGGCCCCCACTCATGTCCAACTCATGTCTCCCACCACCCCCACCCCCCAGCCACCAGGGGCAGCCTCCACCAGGCCCCCACTCATGTCCAACTCATGTCTCCCACCACCCCCACCCCCCCAGCCACCAGGGGCACCCTCCACCAGGCCCCACTCATGTCCCCATGCACCCCCACCCCCCAGCCACCAGGGGCAGCCTCCACCAGGCCCCCACTCATGTCTCCCACCACCCCACCCCCCAGCAGTGCAGGGGCAGCCTCCACCAGGCCCCCACCCATGTCTACCACCACCCCCACCCCCCAGCAGTGCAGGGACAGCCTCCACCAGGCCCACACTCATGTCTCCCACCACCCCCACCCCCCAGCAGTGCAGGGGCAGCCTCCACCAGGCCCCCACCCATGTCTACCACCACCCGCACCCCCCAGCAGTGCAGGGGCAGCCTCCACCAGGCCCACACTCATGTCTCCCCCCACCCCCCAGCCACCAGGGGCAGCCTCCACCAGGCCCCCACCCATGTCTACCACCACCCCCACCCCCCAGCCACCAGGGGCAGCCTCCACCAGGCCCACACTCATGTCTCCCACCACCCCCACCCCCCAGCAGTGCAGGGGCAGCCTCCACCAGGCCCACACTCATGTCTACCACCACCCCCACGCCCCCAGCCACCAGGGGCAGCCTCCACCAGGCCCCCACTCATGTCTCCCACCACCCCCACCCCCCGCCACCAGGGGCAGCCTCCACCAGGCCCCCACTCATGTCCAACTCATGTCTCCCACGACCCCCACCCCCCAGCCACCAGGGGCAGCCTCCACCAGGCCCCCACTCATGTCCCCATGCACCCCCAGCCACCAGGGGCAGCCTCCACCAGGCCCCCACTCATGTCCAACTCATGTCTCCCACCCCCCCCCCAGCCACCAGGGGAAGCCTCCACCAGGCCCCCACTCATGTCCAACTCATGCCTCCCACCACCCCCACCCCCCAGCCACCAGGGGCAGCCTCCACCAGGCCCCCACTCATATCCCCATGCACCCCCACCCCCCAGCAACCAGGGGCAGCCTCCACCAGGCCCCCACTCATGTCTCTCACCACCCCCGCCCCCCAGCAGTGCAGGGGCAGCCTCCACCAGGCCCACACTCATGTCTCCCACCAACCCCAGCCACCAGGGGCAGCCTCCACCAGGCCCCCACTCATGTATCCCACCACCCCACCCCCCATCCACCAGGGGCAGCCTCCACCAGGCCCCCACCATGTCTCCCACCACCCCCACCCCCCAGCCACCAGGGGCAGCCTCCACCAGGCCCCCATTCATGTCTCCCACCACCCCCACCCCCCAGCAGTGCAGGGACAGCCTCCACCAGGCCCCCACTCATGTCCAACTCATGTCTTCCACCAACCTCACCCCCCCAGCCTCCAGGGGCAGCCTCCACCAGGCCCCCACTCGTGTCTCCCACCACCCCCACCCCAGCCACCAGGGGCAGCCTCCACCAGGCCCCCACTCATGTCTACCACCACCCCCACCCCCCAGCCACCAGGGGCAGCCTCCACCAGGCCCCCACTCATGTCTACCACCACCCCCACCCCCCAGCCACCAGGGGCAGCCTCCACCAGGCCCCCACTCATGTCCCCTATTACCCCCACCCCCCCCAGCAGTGCAGGGGCAGCCTCCACCAGGCCCCCACTCATGTCTACCACCACCCCCAGCCACCAGGGGCAGCCTCCACCAGGCCCCCACTCATGTCCCCTATTACCCCCACCCCCCAGCAGTCGGGGGCACCCTCCACCAGGCTTCACTCCTGTCTCCCAGCACCCCCAGCCCCCAGCCACCAGGGGCAGCCTCCACCAGGCCCCCACTCATGTCTACCACCACCCCCACCCCCCAGCCACCAGGGGCAGCCTCCACCAGGCCCCCACTCATGTCCCCTATTATCCCCACCCCCCAGCAGTGCAGGGGCAGCATCCACCAGGCCCCCACTCATGTCTCCCACCTCCCCCACCCCCCAGCCACGAGGGGCAGCCTCCACCAGGCCCCCACTCATGTCCCCTATTACCCCCACCTCCCAGCAGTGCAGGGGCAGCCTCCACCAGCCCCCCACTCATGTCCAACTCATGTTCCCCTGCACCCCCACCCCCCAGCACTTTGGGGCACCTGCCAGCAGGCCCCCACACATGTCCAACACATGTTCCCCTGCACCCCCAGCACTGTGGGGCACCTGCCAGCAGGCCCCCACTCATGTCCAACTCATGTTCCCCTGCACCCCCACCCCCCAGCACTGTGGGGCACCTGTCAGAAGGCCCCCACTTATGTCCAACTCATGTTCCCCTGCACCCCCACCCCCCAGCACTGTGAGGCACCTGCCAGCAGGCCCCCACTCATGTCCAACACATGTTCCCCTGCACCCCCACCCCCTAGCACTGTGGGGCACAAGGCAGCATGCCCCCACTCATGTCCAACTCATGTTCCCCTGCGCCCCCGCCCTCCAGCACTGTGGGGCACCTGGCAGCAGGCCCCCACTCATGTCCAACTCATGTTCCCCTGCACCCCCACCCCCCAGCACTGTGGGGCACCCGGCAGCAGGCCCCCACTCATGTCCAACTCATGTTCCCCTGCACCCCCACCCCCCAGCACTGTGGGGCACCTGCCAGCAGGCCCCCACTCATGTCCAACTCATGTTCCCCAGCCAACATGTCATCACAATCTAGATCCCTGGTCCCTATGGTCAGCCTCCAAATGCAAAACACCCACCCGAGTATTGCATCCACCCACTCAGAAATGGCAATAACATGATAGAACAGCAATTGCAAGTTTGGAAACGAACACATGTCCCTCACATACACCCAATGGGTGTCAGTGAATCTCAAAACCCATATCATGATATGCATGAAACCAATGAGATGATACTACACATTGAAGTTTGATCAAAAAATATGTATTAAAGGAAACATGAATTGAATCTAAAATAAACTAACAGAAAGGGGAATGTAAAAAAAGGAAAAAGAAGCGTGTCCGTGAAAAAATGCAAAACCAAAAAACAGAATCCAAAGGAATGGTGTCCAAAGTCACAGTCCATAAAAGAAAATCCAATGGGAAATTATAATTGAAAGCCATTGCTCCATGGGTAAATTGTAAAAAGAAAAGAAAATCCAACAGTGAACTATGTACAGGTGAACAAGCCAGGGTCCATGATCCCAACAAAATAAATGAAACCTATCTAACAACACTACCTAATAAAAAATAACTATATGCAAAAATGTGGCCCATTGTCCAAAAGGTCCAAAGAAAATGCAAAAACAAAGGAAACCTAACACTAACTACATAACTATTTACATGGGCAGCGGGCTAGTCCAACGGCTCACTGGATATTGTCATGGGCTAGGGCATCATCGAAATCCTGTTCAATGGCTTGGAGGCGGGCATGTTCCCTGGCCCCGAGGTCTCGCAGGGATAAAGCAGTGTCCAGCTCCAACTCCCTGCGAAGACCCTCGAGGCACTCAGCCCGCCTCAGCGCCCTCCGCATGGAGTTCTCTGCCCTGACCATTGTGAGCCGTTCCTCCTCTGCCCGCTGCCGCTCCGCACCTATCTGCTGGCCCAACCGCTCCCACACGGAAGCCACTCCCATTCCAGGGTTCTCCTGCCCTCCGGCCGATGCCTGCACCCCTGATGTTGATGGCCCCGAGCCATTATGCCTCCCACTTCGAGCATGCCGCTGCCTCCGACGCAACTGCCTGTGCCAGCACGACGGCATCCAGGCTGATGGAATCCACCGACGCCGTCGTGCACGTGCCCTGCCCGATGATGCCGTCACATCCTCCATCTGCTGGGGTCCAGTTGCTGGTGTGTCCACCCCTGCTGGACCTCCGACTCCCGACTGTGGCAGAGATGGGATCCCCACCGAGCCGGCTGCATTGGTCGGGGCAGGTCCACAGGGGGCCCTGGTGACATCTGGGCCGGAAGACGGCATGGAGAACGACTGGTGCATAGTCTCCACAGAGGAGGAGAGAGTCGCCAGATTGGCCGACACATGTAGGAAACCCCTGACCATGGCCGATCCCAACTGGGCCACGTCGGCACGGTGCTCTCCGTGATGACGTGCATGCTCCTCCCGGGAAGCACTCACCTCATCACGAATTGCAGCTGTGCGCAACGCGACACCAATCAGGACCTTCTCCATACGGCCAGGGGTCCCCTCGTCCGCAGGTGGAGGGGAATCAGATGACATGGACATCCCCCCCTACCTGCGGACGGGCCTGGGATGGGGCATCCCTGCTGGTGCATGGTGGTGCAGTCACAGTGTCAGGGACAGTGACATGCACAGGCCCCTCCACGGCGACCTGTGCTGCCTCCTGCCCCTGCCCCTGGACTGCAACACTTGCACCAGCAGGGATGCCCCCACCAGGCCCCATGTGCGCCTCAGTAGCGGCCTCCTCCTCCTCTGTGGAAACCACCAACCTGGATGGCTCCACTCCGTCTTCCGCCGTTGCAAGCCCCTGTGGGGGCTCACCCACCCCTTCCGCTGCAGCCGTGGGGGCATCCCCGCCGCTTTGCTCCACAGAGCCGTCTCCGCCCTCTTATTCACATGGCGTTGTGTAGAGGGAGACATAGAACACAAGCATCAGGGTACTGTACAATGGTCCCCTAGACAGGAAGCAATAGCAGATGAGTGGCACTGTCAAAGATCACTTCCATCATGTCCCTCCACAACACATGGCTCAGTGTAGGTAAAACACATGCGGTAACAGGCATGGCACATGCTATGGACATTAGCATACATGTCCAAGTGATTCTTGAAACATACACTGTTGTTTTGGAACTCACATGCATCATGGGCCATGCCTATCACATGCAGACACTTCACCCTAGTTTCATCCATCTGGCCTCGTACACCACAGACACAGTGGATACAAGGATGACTAGGCTGCATCAGTGAACCTGAACATTGCGACAGACATGTGTCATGCATCCCTGGCATTCACAAGTCACAGACACGCAGGTCAGACACACAGACATGGACAGCATACATGTACATGGCATCAGCACCCATCCCTCACCCATGTCCAGGAACAGAGACTGGCATGCTTTCATGTGGCCATTCCGCATAGGGCAACCCATGTTGCATTTGAACACATGCACCAACCGTGTGGTTCACACATTACTGGTCTCACATGCATGACGTCCCTGCACACACACATGCATACATGGCCTATGTCACACATACAGGCAAGTATCAGACAACCAGCACACTGCGACATGCCCTGTCTCACACAGCAATGCTTGGCCACTTACCGCTCAACTCCAGGGTCTGCCTCTCAAGGATCTGGGCGTGGAGCGCTGGGCCTACGCATTCTAGGACCCTCATCTGGATGGTACTCATGCGGCCCCGGCCCTGATCCACAAGGCGCCAGGCCTTCAAGAGGGTCCTGGACCTGCAGTCATCCCAGCGCTTCTTGACATGTTGGTAGTCGCGGACTGCCACACCCTCCACGTTGATGGCAGTCACGATGTCCGTCCAGATCCGAGTCCGTCCTTCCTTGTTGGCGCGCTTACTTCCGAAGAGGGCATCATACTGCCCCAGGACTTGCTCCACCAGGACACCAACTTCGGTGGCAGTGAAGCTGGTGCCCCTCTGCCTCTCTGGCCGGGGGTTGCCAGTGGTGCCAGACGTAGCAGTGCCCGACATGGCAACCCCAGAGGCAGGAGTGGGTGGGCAACTGGGTCCTGGGGCTCGGCTGTGGAGCGATGGTATCCCAGTCGGGAGTCTTCTGTTCCAGCAAGGGTGGACACAGCAAATGGACCCCTGCAGATGGCTGATGTGAAGGCACCAAATGGCAGGGCACGGTGGCAGCAGGCAAGCAGGCAGGCAGGCAGGCAGGCAGCAGCAGATGGCTCGTGGGAGGCTGCTCAGGGCTCTGGGGGGCAGTAATTCGGCCTTTTGGGCAGGAATGTGGTCTTCCGTGTGCTTACGCGTGGCCAGCTTTTTACGGAGTGATTTGGCACGTGAAAATCCTGCACGTCTGCGTGTAAATCGAGGAAAGGCCCTTAGCGCGTATGCACGTCAGCACGCATATGCGATTTCATTGGACCAAAGGCCCTTAGCGCGTGAGCGCGTCTGTGACGTGAGGCGCACGGGTGTTTCCCTCATTACACGTGATGACAGAGCACACGTGGATTTCCACCAATCACGTGTGGAACTTCCTGCGCACCCCAGAAATACACGTACCTAGGCCAATCGAGTGTACGCTCACTTCCCTCCGATTACACGCGATGACACTCGGATGTGCAGTTTTACCACGTGTGCTCGCATATGCGATTTCATTGGCCCAAAGGCCACCATGCGCAGCTGTGACGTCACGCGCATGGTCATAGAGAATGGCGCGTGTAAAAATGAAGAGATACACGTCTGAGTGTCAAAGCGCGTAATTGGTGGAAATGGCCTCATCCTGATGCGCGTCTGTGACGTGTGTATAAAAGGTACGTGTAGAACACCATTTCCTTGTACGTGCTTTTCGTGGAGAGCGAGTGGATGAAATCTGTACTTCTTGTCGGTTCACACGCGATTTACTTCACGGCGTTTCCAGTTCGTACTCCCTGTTACCTCTGACAGCTTTTTCTCTTTTCCTCTTTTTCCTGGGCCTGTTTCCTCAAACAGCGTTCCCTACTACTGTTGTCCTGTCTCCTCAGACAGCGTACAATTCTTCTTTTGGTGGGGGTGTTGCCAACACGCACACGCGCATATTTGTCACGCTTTTGTTCCTGACAGATGGTGAGTCGCGCACGTATTTAACATCTGTGCTTGCCCCGTGTGTCGCGTACCCCTTCAGAGGTCATTCTAGGCTGTGTGTGACACGCATACGTTCATTCTTGTGTTCCTGGGTGCCACAGCGTAGTGCAGGTTTATTTTTCCACGCACGTGGTCTAGGAGGGGTTGCGTGCACCTTACTTCGCTTTTTTGGGGTGCCTGTGCGTTGCGTGACCCGTCATCTTTCCCCAGGGGTGATATACAGCCTTGCTAGAGCACTAGGGTACGATTACCATCTGGTACCCAACCCCTTTGACCCCCAATTGCCCAGGACAATAGTTCACATATACTCCCATACGCACAATAACATCAGTGCCATGGCTGGGAGGCGACCAAGCCGTAAGGGTGGCAAAGGTGGCCGAGCCCCAAGTGGTGGCCGTGATGGATCCAGTAGGGGACGTGGCCGTGACTTGCAGGGTGCCCCAGCCCCCCATGTGTGGAGGAGCAGTCAGGGACACCCATGCCCCCCCCCCGGTTGTGGTTACCGTGGCTGACACCATTCATGCTCAGCCCTTGTTGGACCAGCCCACTGTGGAACCAGACCTGGCACAGGGTGACTCCATGGCTGACTTCCAGGTCAGCAGGTCTAGGCCACGTGCGCCGGTGAACGTTGGTGTCATCAGGCCACGTGGATCAGGGGCAGCTAGGTCATCTGCTGCCCCGCGTAGGCAGGCTGGGAAGGCTGCAGGGGCAGCTGCGGCTCCATCCACCCGACCTCTCACACACCCATCCAGGACAGTGTCGGACCAAGTCCATCATGCTGACATTCCCCCTGACACCATCACACTTGAGATAATGCCTGCACCAACTCCCATGCTGAGTGTGCAATCCCACGCTCCTGCCCCTAGTGCCCAGAGCGGCGTAGGACACTCAGGATCCCCACCACCTTCCAAGCGAAAGAGGAAGAGTGCTCGTCCAGTAGAGGCTGATGCCCCAGACACGGCTACACCGTCCGGCCCAACAAGGAAGCCCAGCTTCAATGAGGCCGAACTGAATGCACTTGTAGAGTATGTGTCCGCACATGACCGTGAAATGGTGATTCCTGCAGGATCCAAGACCACACCTGCACAACGTCAGGCACACTGGCAGACCATTGCGGACATCATAAGTGCCCTTGGAATCGTGAGGCGCACAGCTAATGAATGCTACAAGCGCTGGAATGACCTGAAGCGCAGGGCAAAGAATAAGCTGGCCTCAAGTCATGCCGCAACTCTAGTGACTGGAGTTGGGTCTCCAGCAGACGACATAGAACTCACTCCACATGAGCAGGTTGCTGGGACCTACGTCACGCAGGAACAGATCCAAGGCGTGGGAGAACTGGCAGATTACCAGGCATTGTCCGGTGAGTGCACATGCATGTGTGTGTCATCCATGTGCATGGTGTGTGTGTGTGGGAGGGCTTCTGTTTGGGTGCCAGGGGAGGGTGTGTGTGCCTGAGTGGTTCGGCTCACCCATGTGCCTCTTCCTATACATTCTTGGCAACAGCATTTGGGTATAGCAGCATCCCTTCGGCATCCCTTCGGCCAACATTAGACATCCAGCCCAACACCACGCAAGTTGCCCTTGGAGTGTCATCTTGCCACAACACTGTTGCTTATTTACCTCTTTTTATTCAGGCAGATTGTTTGCATACCACCACTTTTACTCAGGATTTCTCAGTCCTATTGTCACATGTCTGACATGGCTATGGTACAGTGGACTGGCTCAGTTTCGTGGACATGATTAGTTTGGACATGTCCCTGTGCAATAGGACCATTTTTGACTGGCAGCTGCAGGTTAAACATTTGAACCATTACAATGAAAATAATCAATTATATGAACAAACTGGACTGAATGAACAATTGGTGACCTCCTCTCCCTCTTCACTTCATGGCTAGGGTACATGCCATCTGTGTGATGGCATGTGTATTTGACCTGCCAATCACTGGCCAATGTGTGATGCCACTGCTAGGCAGCATGCAGCAAATGTGTTCATCTTCCATCTTGGTGTCATCAATGCGTGCCATCTTCCTCCCCATCACACGCAGTGACGGTGCATGCATGGGAGTGTTTTAGTCATGTGGGACATGTGTCAATCAAGTACTGTTTCTGTAGCCTCTCAGCCCTAATTGTGTGCCATAGTGCTAATGCCTGTTTCCATTTGTTTTCTTTTATGTCTTTGCAGGGGAAGAAGCACTTGATACTGCTGGGGTTGTGGAGATGGTGCAGACCCAGGAGGGGTCTGAGGGCCGACCGACCCTCAGTGAGGGACGTGGTGTGGTGGTGGGTGAGAACCCACAACTGCTGCAGGTCGTGCTCTCAAGGGGTGTCTCTGGCTGCACCTCCCCCGAGCTGTACTCAGGTGTCGATTCGGATGATGAGACCTACGTGCCGTCGCAGGTGGGTGTTCCTGGGAGGGATTCTGTTCTGTCCGACCCACCTGCCCCAGGGTTAGAACCCTCAATGGGGATGTCAGTGTTGGCAGGTACGCCTTTGGTGGTTACGGATGCAGGGTCACACTCCGCGACATCTGATCCTGTTCCTGGGCCAGCAGATCAGAGGGGGAATGCAGTCCTGCAGCCTCAGGCAGTGCCGGCACAGCAAGGTGCAGTTCGCCTTGCCCCAGACAGGTGTGGTGCCCGCCGACGTGGTGGCCGTACGCCACCTGGCAATACCGCATGGGAGCAATCCATTTACGGTATGACAACCCAACAGGCAGCATCATCAGAGATGATGGCTCAGGCCATGGATAGGGTGGCCACTTCCATTGTCCCCCCCGAAAGGCTGATGGAGCGACTACAGCAGGCAACCGACTCCATCTGCCAGTCACACAGGGAGGACATGTTGGCGTCCGACAGGAAGCCATCTCCATAGAGTCCCAGGGCCACAGGGAAGCCCTGAGGCTGGAACTCCTTCACCTCAGGACGACTCTTGTTGAGCTTGAGGCTTCAACAAACCGAAGGACAGAACAGCAGCTGGAGCGTCTCACCCGTACGCTCTCAGCTGAGATGCAGGCAACTAGGGCGGAGGTCCGGGCATCCCGTGAGTTGTTGCATGAGGACCTCCGCACACTTATCCTCCAGAACGAGACCTACCACACCCGCATGCTTGCAGCCATGGACGAACAGACTAGGGCTTTGCGTGGGCTGCCTCCCATAGTGCCACCACCTCCTGATGCAGCTGCAGAGGGTGAGGATAGCGACAGCAGTGACACTCCCACAATAGGGTAGCCCTGTAGGCCATGAGCCCATGGAGGTGTTTTTTTTTTGCAAGATCCACACAGGTGGCTTTTGGTGTGCACCCTGTCCTCGGACCTTTATTTTTTCTTTTTAATTTAAAAAAAAAAAATGTGGACAGTGTGTTGCCTTGTGTGGCTCCCGTGGGCATACGCTGCATTGTGGCTAGGCACATGCAGGCTTGTCATGGATTTGGTTCAAATGCTTGGGTTTTTGTCACACACACCCCTCCTGCTTCCCGTTTCCATGGGCTTGCAAAGGGTGTGCCCAAGTGACATTGACGTACATGGTGACATTGGACTCCCATGAGCTGTGTGGGCAGTCTGTAGTCAATACTGTGTATACATTCATAGTGCATATTGTTGTTGTATTGTACACTGCGTGGTGTATTGATATGTGCCTCTGCATCCATCTCATCCTCCATATTTGCAGGTCCATTCCTCATGTCTTCACATTGCGGTCCACCTTGGAACTGGAGTCCATGTTGTAAGCAGTGCACCTACACTCTTGCGTGGCGCTAACACTGTATACTTGGAAGTGTTCTGAGGGCTGTCATCATCAGGTGGTGAGGCTAGCTAATTTTTAAGTCTGTAATGTCATGTTTAAGGTAGGTTGGAGGTTGTGTAGGTGATTGGTATTCTTGGTAAGTATTTGGTGATGTGGGTTGTAGGTCCTGCATTACTGTGAGCATTTCATGTGTGGACATGTTTCCATTAGGGACACTGTAGCTGCTGACACTTGGGGCATGTTGTGGGGATTAATTTCTTTCCTCTCACATTGCATGACATGCCATGGTGTGTTGTGTGGCCGTGCCGGGGAGGGGGTGGGTGACATGGCACTGTTTTCATGTAGTATTTTGCAAGTGGGTATTCATTTCTGCAGCATGGAAGTGTCTTTTCATGACACTGCATTGGAGGTGTTTGTGTAGGTAGGAATGCACACATTGTGAAACTTCCACATGAACAATCTCAGGCTGCTATGGTTCTGACAGTTGACAGTCCCTTTGTTCGTCTTAATTGTCAGGTCGAGTCATCATTGCTTATCAGATGGTATGTGCCAGGCCTGTGTGCACTCCACTGGGGTGTGATTTCTATGTGAAGTAATTAGCCACCAGCTGCGTACGGGCTGCCTCACCCAGTGCCCTCTCCCCTCCCATGCGCAGCGGCCGTGCATGTGGTTGGGGATGTGGGGGCACCACCATGTCCACAGCCAGGCCCTGGCGTGTTGCAACATTGTGCAGGACACATGCTGCCACTATGATCCTGCACACTACTGGGGGCGCATATAACAGCTGCCCGCCAGAACGGTCAAGGGAGCGAAAGCGTGACTTGAGCACTCCGAATGTGCGCTCCACTATGCCCCGGGTTGCAATATGGGCTGTGTTGTATCTTACCTCTGGAGGCGTGATGGGGTTCCGAATTGGCGTCATCATGTGGGTGCTCAGAGGGTAGGCACTGTCCCCTGGTGAGGAGGTGATGAGTATCATTAGTGGGGTAGTGACATAACTCTGCATCTGACATGCATGCATGTGCAGTGGCATTCATACTCACCAAGCAGCCATGTATCGCCATGCCGCCCAGCTTCTAGGTCCCGGCTTAGGGTAGACATTTGGTAAATGAAGCTGTCGTGGGTGGACCCTGGATAGTTGGCCTATACTGAGGTGATGATTCCCTTAGCATTACATACTACCTGCACGTTGATGGAATGCCAGTGCTTGCGGTTCCTATAGATGTGCTCAGATGCCCTGGGGGGACGTAGTGCCACATGGGTGCAGTCAATGGCACCTAGCACTTTTGGGAATTGTGCCACACCGTAGAAATCGAGGGTGGCAGCCTGCCTTTCTGCAGGTGTCCTGGGCAGGTATATGTGCCTACGGACTGATGGGCGTGCAGTGATGATGTTCAAGACCTGGTGTAGGCAGCGTGACTGCGTGGCCTGTGACACCCCACCCACTATGGCACTTGTCCGCTGAAATAATCCTGTGGCCAAGAAGTGCAGTACATTGAGGACCTTCTCCAGGGGGCTGAGTGCTTGGGAGCACAGGGTGGGTGATGTGAGGTCATCCTCCCACTCACTGACCAGGTCCAGTATTATGTGTGGGGGAAACCTGTACCTCCCATACACCTCGTCATCAGGCATCCCAAAAAGGGCTGGTTCTGGGAGTGAAAATTCGGGCCCTCACTATCCTCCTCCTCCTCCTTTGGTAACCCACGGCCACTGCTGCTAGGAATGGTATATTCATCCTGGCGTATGAGCTTGTTTGTTGTTTGCGCACACTTTTATGCTGCGCGGGTCGACGTACGCCTGCATCATGCTGGCGTACGTGTCTCAGGATTGGACCATTTATTTTTTGGCACGTCGTAGGCGAACATGTGAATCCTCCCGCCCACCCCAGGAATACACGTAGCACGCTCTCACAGGCACAGTCGCGGGTAGATATTCCCGCCCACCCCTGTAATACATGTACCTCACTCTCACAGGCCCAATCACGTGTGGAAGTTCACGCGCACCCCGAAGTACACGTACCCAGGCCAATCGCGTGTGGGACTTCCCGTGCACCCCGAAGTACACGTACCCAGGCTAATCGCGTGTGGAACTTCCCGCGCACCCCGAAGTACAAGTACCCAGGCCAATCGCGTGTGGGACTTCCCGCGCACCCCGAAGTACACGTACCCAGGCTAATCGCGTGTGGAACTTCCCGCGCTCCCCGAGGTACACATACCCAGGCCAATCGCGTGTGGAACTTCCCGCGCACCCCGAAGTACACGTACCCAGGCAAATCGCACGGCTGGGGGGTGGGGGTGCAGGGGGACATGAGTGGGGGCTTGGTGGAGGCTGCCCCTGGTGGCTGGGGGGTGGGGGTGGTGGGAGACATGAGTGGGGGCCTGGTGGAGGCTGCCCCTGGTGGCTGGGGGGTGGGGGTGGTGGGAGACATGAGTGGGGGCGGTGGGAGACATGAGTGGGGGCCTGGTGGAGGCTGCCCCTGGTGGCTGGGGGGTGGGGGTGGTGGGAGACATGAGTGGGGGCCTGGTGGAGGCTGCCCCTGGTGGCTGGGAGGTGGGGGTGGTGGTAGACATGAGTGTGGGCCTGGTGGAAGCTGCCCCTGCACTGCTGGGGGGTGGGGGTGGTGGTAAACATGGGTGGGGGCCTGGTGGAGGCTGCCCGTGCACTGCTGGGGGGTGGGGTGGTGGGAGATATGAGTGTGGGCCTGGTGGAGGCTGCCCCTGCACTGCTGGGGGGTGGGGGTGGTGGTAGACATGGGTGTGGGCCTGGTGGAGGCTGCCCCTGCACTGCTGGGGGGTGGGGGTGGTGGGAGACATGAGTGTGGGCCTGGTGGAGGCTGCCCCTGCACTGCTGGGGGGTGGGGGTGGTGGTAGTGGTAGACATGGGTGGGGGCCTGGTGGAGGCTGCCCCTGCACTGCTGGGGGGTGGGGGTGGTGGGAGACATGAGTGGGGGCCTGGTGGAGGCTGCCCCTGGTGGCTGGGGGGTGGGGGTGCATGGGGACAGGAGTGGGGGCCTGGTGGAGGCTGCCCCTGGTGGCTGGGGGGTGGTGGGAGACATGAGTTGGACATGAGTGGGGGCCTGGTGGAGGCTGCCCCTGGTGGCTGGGGGTGGGGGTGGTGGGAGACATGAGTTGGACATGAGTGGGGGCCTGGTGGAGGCTGCCCCTGGTGGCTGGGGGCTGGGGGTGGTGGAAGACATCAGTGTGGGCCTCGTGGAGGCTGCCCCTGCACTGCGGGGGGTGGGGGTGGTGGTAGACATGGGTGGGGGCCTGGTGGAGGCTGCCCCTGCACTGCTGGGGGGTGGGGGTGGTGGGAGACATGAGTGGGGGCCTGGTGGAGGCTGCCCCTGGTGGCTGGGGGTGGGGGTGGTGGGAGACATGAGTTGGACATGAGTGGGGGCCTGGTGGAGGCTGCCCCTGCACTGCTGGGGGGTGGGGGTGGTGGGAGACATGAGTGGGGGCCTGGTGGAGTCTGCCACTGGTGGCTGGGGGTGGGGGTGGTGGGAGACATGAGTGGGGGCCTGGTGGAGGCTGCCCCTGGTGGCTGGGGGGTGGGGGTGGTGGTAGACATGGGTGGGGGCCTGGTGGAGGCTGCCCTGGTGGCTGGGGGGTGGGGGTGGTGGGAGACATGAGTGTGGGCCTGGTGGAGGCTGCCCCTGCACTGCTGGGGGGTGGGGGTGGTGGTAGACATGGGTGGGGGCCTGGTGGAGGCTGCCCCTGCACTGCTGGGGGGTGGGGGTGGTGGGAGACATGAGTGGGGGCCTGGTGGAGGCTGCCCCTGGTGGCTGGGGGGTGGGGTGGTGTATGACATGAGTTGGACATGAGTGGGGGCCTGGTGGAGGCTGCCCCTGTTGGCTGGGGGGTGGGTGTGGTGGGAGACATGAGTGGGGGCCTGGTGGAGGCTGCCCCTGGTGGCTGGGGGGTGGGGGTGGTGGTAGACATGAGTGGGGGCCTGGTGGAGGCTGCCCCTGGTGGCTGGGGGGTGGGGGTGCTGGGAGACAGGAGTGGGAGCCTGGTGGAGGGTGCCCCTGACTGTTGGGGGTAGGGGGTGCAGGGAGACATGAGTGGGGGCCTGGTGGAGGCTGCCCCTGGTGGCTGGGGGGTGGGGGTGGTGGGAGACATGGGTGGGGGCCTGGTGGAGGCTGCCCTGCACTGCTGGGGGGTGGGGGTGGTGGGAGACAGGAGTGGGAGCCTGGTGGAGGGTGCCCCTGACTGCTGGGGGGTAGGGGGTGCAGGGAGACATGAGTGGGGGCCTGGTGGAGGCTGCCCCACGTGGCTGGGGGGTTGTGGTGGTGGGAGACATGGGTGGGGGCCTGGTGGAGGCTGCCCGTGCACCGCTGGTTGTGGGGGTAATAGGGGACATGAGTGGGGGCCTGGTGGAGGCTGCCCCTGATGGCTGGGGGTGGGGGTGGTTGTAGACATGAGTGGGGGCCTTGTGGAGGCTGCCCCTGCACTGCTGGGGGGTGGGGGTAATAGGGGACATGAGTGGGGGCCTGGTGGAGGCTGCCCCTGGTGGCTGGGGGGTGGGGGTGGTGGTAGACATGAGTGGGGGTGGTGGAGGCTGCCCCTGGTGGCTGGGGGGTGGGGGTGCTGGGAGACAGGAGTGGGAGCCTGGTGGAGGGTGCCCCTGACTGCTGGGGGGTAGGGGGTGCAGGGAGACAGGAGTGGGGGCCTGGTGGAGGCTGCCCCTGGTGGCTGGGGGGTGGGGGTGGTGGGAGACATGGGTGGGGGCCTGGTGCAGGGTGCCCCTGCACTGCTGGGGGGTGGGGGTGGTGGGAGACATGGGTGGGGGCCTGGTGGAGTCTGCCCCTGGTGGCCGGGGGTGGGGGTGGTGGTAGACATGAGTGGGGGCCTGGTGGAGGCTGCCCCTGCACTGCTGGGGGGTGGGGGTAATAGGGGACATGAGTGGAGGCCTGGTGGAGGCTGCCCCTGGTGGCTGGGGGGTGGGGGTGGTGGTAGACATGAGTGGGGGTGGTGGAGGCTGCCCCTGGTGGCTGGGGGGTGGGGGTGCTGGGAGACAGGAGTGGGAGCCTGGTGGAGGGTGCCCCTGACTGCGGGGGGGTAGGGGGTGCAGGGAGACAGGAGTGGGGGCCTGGTGGAGGCTACCCCTGGTGGCTAGGGGATGGGGGTGGTGGGAGACATGGGTGGGGGCCTGGTGGAGGCTGCCCTGCACTGCTGGGGGGTGGGGGTGGTGGGAGACAGGAGTGGGAGCCTGGTGGAGGGTGCCCCTGACTGCTGGGGGGTAGGGAGTGCAGGGAGACATGAGTGGGGGCCTGGTGGAGGCTGCCCCACGTGGCTGGGGGGTTGTGGTGGTGGGAGACATGGGTGGGGGCCTGGTGGAGGCTGCCCGTGCACCGCTGGTTGTGGGGGTAATAGGGGACATGAGTGGGGGCCTGGTGGAGGCTGCCCCTGATGGCTGGGGGTGGGGGTGGTTGTAGACATGAGTGGGGGCCTTGTGGAGGCTGCCCCTGCACTGCTGGGGGGTGGGGGTAATAGGGGACTTGAGTGGGGGCCTGGTGGAGGCTGCCCCTGGTGGCTGGGGTGTGGGGGTGGTGGTAGACATGAGTGGGGGTGGTGGAGGCTGCCCCTGGTGGCTGGGGGGTGGGGGTGCTGGGAGACAGGAGTGGGAGCCTGGTGGAGGGTGCCCCTGACTGCTGGGGGGCAGGGGGTGCAGGGAGACAGGAGTGGGGGCCTGGTGGAGGCTGCCCCTGGTGGCTGGGGGGTGGGGGTGGTGGGAGACATGGGTGGGGGCCTGGTGCAGGGTGCCCCTGCACTGCTGGGGGGTGGGGGTGGTGGGAGACATGGGTGGGGGGCTGGTGGAGGCTGCCCCTGGTGGCTGGGGGTGGGGTGGTGGTAGACATGAGTGGGGGCCTGGTGGAGGCTGCCCCTGCACTGCTGGGGGGTGGGGGTAATAGGGGACATGAGTGGAGGCCTGGTGGAGGCTGCCCCTGGTGGCTGGGGGGTGGGGGTGGTGGTAGACATGAGTGGGGGTGGTGGAGGCTGCCCCTGGTGGCTGGGGGGTGGGGGTGCTGGGAGACAGGAGTGGGAGCCTGGTGGAGGGTGCCCCTGACTGCGGGGGGGTAGGGGGTGCAGGGAGACAGGAGTGGGGGCCTGGTGGAGGCTACCCCTGGTGGCTAGGGGATGGGGGTGGTGGGAGACATGGGTGGGGGCCTGGTGGAGGGTGCCCCTGCACTGCTGGGGGGTGGGGGTGCAGGTAGACAGGAGTGGGGGCCTGGTGGAGGGTGCCCCTGACTGCTGGGGGGTGGGGGTGCTGGGAGACATGCATTGTTGATCAGTAGTGCAAGGTGACATGTGGGTTGGCTGGGGGGGCATGCCCATGGTGGATGGGCTGCCTGCGGGACATGACCAGGGGTGCAGGGTAGTCCCCCGTGGTGTGGGCTGCCTGCAGGGGCCTGTGGAGGTTGTAGAGCGAACACCTGGGAGGAGCCACACGGCCAATTCACGTGTAGTACTCCCCAGAACCCCTGAAATACACGTACCCTGCTGGAATCGCGTGTGGAACTTCCCGCGCACCCCTGAAATACACGTACCCAGCTGAAATCGCATGTGGAACTTCCCACGCACCCCTGGAATACACGTACCTTGCTCACACGGGGCCAATCGCGTGTGAAACTTCCCGCGCACCCCTGAAATACACGTACCCTGCTGGAATCGCGCGTGATACTTCCCGCGCACCCCTGAAATACACATACCCTGCTGGAATCGCGTGTGATACTTCCCGCGCACCCCTGAAATACACGTACCCTGCAGATTTTGCGTGTGATACTTCCCGCGCACCCCTAATGCACACGTACACAGGACAATCGCGTGTGGAACGTCCCGCGAACCACTGAAATACACGTTCCCCACTTGGCGTTTGCTGTTTGCCAGCCCTGTGAACTGGTCCAGGGTTAGCGCAGCCCTTTACGATTATTTGGGGATTTTGAAGGCTTTTCCTTGCGTGAGGGCGTTCTTGGGGGCGTAACTGGCGCTGCTGCAAGGTCGCTGCGCCACGGCTGATTTTGGATGCGAAAATCCATGAATACCATGTGCGCGGAAATCGATTTTAGCGCACGCGGCTGGTGCAGACAATCGCACGGGCACGCTGTGCGCGTCGCGTGCGCCACTTTTGTGCGAATTTCTATGAATTACCCTGTTAGTCCTCAGGGCACACAGAAAACAAAACACACAGTTGCTGAAAAATTAGCAATTTTTCTGTCTAAAAATGAGGGTCCAGCCCGCATGCACCCTTCCCCCTTTTAAGACTCCACCTTCCCAGCCAAACCGATGCACATGCAACGATGCTAAAGTCTCAATGTAAATGCACATTTTTGCAATAGCATTGAAGCAAAGACATGTCACCTTGTGGGTTCCCTGTCACCAGGTGGACTAACCTTCTTACGCTATGTGCCGACTGAAATGTTGTATTTAGCACTGATGCTTCCCACAGCTGGCCCTCCACCCCAGTTCCTCCTCTCATCTTACATGCTTACCTCACCCTTGCTTTCTCACCCTGTTATATTTCGCTTTACCCCATTCACTTCACTAGTGAAGCACTTTGCACTCATGATATTAGCAGGTCCTCACTCTCCCAAGAACTGTTTAGTTGCCAGGATTAATTGTAATGCTGTGCGAGGTGCAGTGATGCTTCAAAATTAAAACAACACACAAATAAGGCTCCAAGGCAAACACGCAGGTGACTCTACAATATTTCAGAAATTATGCATTGGAAACATTGGGAATAATTGTCAGCAATTCTACAATAATAAGCATTGTCAAAACCAATGGCTTTGTTAGTGTAGAGGGTAACCTTTTTTTGTAGTTTGGGGACTTTTGGAAAATATATTACCCTCTACATTGGGGGTCTACAACCTGCAACTCTCCAGATGTTTAGGACTGCAACTCCTATGATCCCTCTCCACTGGCTATGCTTGCTAGGGGTCATGGGATTTGTAGTCCAAAGTATCTGGAGAGCCAAAGGTTGCAGACCCCTGTTCTACCTTTACAAAGTCAGAACTTGCTCAGTCCATGTCCTAAAGCGTCACGTTTTTCTTAACCAATGGCTTCTTTGTGCATGGGACTACATATAATTCCATGGGTACATTCGGCTCCCAAGGGATTGTGGCTTCAATCGGGGTATCCACATTCAGTGTTGATCCATATCAAAAGCACACTGATAAGTAGTACCTATCAATCTAGACATTAAATGTAATGTGAACAGACCTGCGAGGAATCAAATAGCTTTACATAGAAAATGAACTCGCCTGAATAAAACGGGAACAGATCCAGAAAGTTCAAATTCCACCAAATTTACCTTATCCATAGTACAAGCACAATTTAAGCAGTAGTGAATGTGTTCAGGTTTTTAATGTGTAATAAAACGGAGGTGTTCCTTAAGGTACCAAGAATATAGCCTTTATTTAAAGTAGAAAGGCAAGTGCTAAAAATGACATCTTGCCATTGCACCATTTAAAGAGGAATTTACTTGCAAGGCTCCCCGCCCTTGTATGTCAAAGTACTGAGACACCTTTAACTTCAATCACGTCGTCAGGCACAGAAGCAGAAGACAGACAGAAACTGATCAGATAGGCAAACGATAAAAAGGAATGGTGTTTGCACAGGCACCAATAACACAAGGTGCTGTTCATGCCTGTGCTGTCAGTTTGCGGAGTCGTAGAGGAGTGCCGCTGTCATATGTGCATAAGTATGGAAGTAGAGGGCGGGGGAAATGGTCAGCAGGGAAAGTATAGAACTGTGACTTATCCCCCACATTATAAAACAAGATCCGCCCGGCATCCAGGTCGAGGAATACTCCGAGAACATTTGGGGCAACAGTTGGCGACAGACGGGTTCCAGGAGACGTGAATGCCCAGTATTTTTGCTCGCTCCATAGACCCACAGCCCAGCATCCCCCCTGGGGTGATGGCGTACGCCTCCCCTTCCTGCTCACTGACTCATCACAAACCCCCACTTCCCAAAACACCTGACCAACCTCCACCTCCCAGTAATGCCTCCCTGAGGTGAGTCTCTCCCGCCCCAGAACACAGGGTGATCTGTTGAATCTTGCAGAAGTGTCGGGCAGATCCTGTTCTGATCCATCAAGCAATATCACACTTGTCCCCCCCTCGGACACGACGAGCCGTGGATTAGCGGTGTCAGGATCCATTGTAATGTGATCTAAAACCAAATAAAGTGTTAGTGATGGCACACCACATGACCAAGCGACTTCATCACAGAACTAAAGAACAGGCATATCACAAACTGGCAGCCAATCAAAGGAACCACCCAATAACTTTAAATCTGATATTTGTCACAGGTGAAACTATTAAATACCATGACCAACCATCATCAATCCCAGCCAGGATCCTGAAAGTGAAAATACATTTTACTCAAAATGGGATATCAACGATATTGTGTGCATATTAAGGATGTTCATAGGGTTTGTTTGAATATTCCTTCTGTACTAACCATGTAGTTTCCTCTTCCTCTTCTGTGATTTAATTCTTTCTCCCACCATTGCCCTCTAAATGATCAAGCACCCGACACCTCATCTTCTTCATTACAAGAATCAGGAATAAATTAACCAGTGTTCATCCGATCAGACTTGAGACTCAAGGGCCCCTCATCAAGGATTAGAAGTCTGCATTCTGGAGTCAGAGGTCTGCTAGTCAAAGATCATAAGTTGAAATTGGGTACTCCGTAATGTGGTATGAGTGTGCTGGAGCTTATTTTGGATAGACGGCGAACGATAGTCAGGAATCAGTTACACCTCTCCTGTTTCACTAATGCTGCTAACGGTGGCCAGAGGGCAGCTGGATTGAACACTCCAGCCACAAGTTCCTGGGCCGTCGCCACCATCCCCTGGCCAGTGTGTATCACTTTCTGTGGGGATACTGAGGCAAAGAAAATTGTCTTTGCACCTTGAGCATGTGGACGTCTGGGAATCATGTCAATAGGAATTGGTCGCCAATGACTACTGAATTGTTTCCTTGGCCTCTTGGACCAACATCAACATGGCAGATGCCCTGATCTGAGTTTCAGCCAAATGTGTAAATGTGTATAAGCTGCGCCCTCTCGCGGTGACTGCTAGTGGGGCTTCAAGAGCTGTCTGTGGTCTATTGATTGTGACAAGCTCCATCTGCATTGAGACACTTCTTGGGGGGTGGGGCAGTGGTTCAGCAGCAGCGCTGCCTGCAGTGGTGCTAGCTCTCTACATTCTGCCCTGCGACGGATTGGAAAGACATTAAAGTAGGTGTGGGTCTGAGTGGGGTCCCCAGCGGTGTCTGGCGAGTGTGGCAGCCTTGTAAGGATGAATGTACCCATGATCCCTCATTTCTGTGTTTTGAGGACATTGGTACACTGCTCGGAGCGAGTCCTGGGCAACGTTTCTGGCTTTATATGTTGGTGTTTGAAGTGGTTATAAACAGGGAGAGGACCTGTAGAGTGGGACACATACTCTTCCAATCAACTTGTCCTTGATGCCATTGGGTGCTTCCTCAGGACTCAACAATATTTTCTTTTCTGTTCAGTATCATGGTTGCGTCTCGGTTGCATCCATCTCGTCCAGAATAGTTATCGTCCAGTAATGGATCTTTGATAAGATCAGTGGGTGGCCTCCTATCTGGCTGATTGCTCCTTCTCCGTTTTCTGGCAGAATGAGCCTTCCTTAGACATCCCCATCCCTATGAAGTTGCGCTATGGTCTGCCTTTGGTCCCCTCCTCTTTATATTCCAAACCTTTTCCCTTGAAAAATCCATCTCTTTGGCTTCTCAGATCATCTAATCACCAATGCTTCTCACATCTACCTCTCCTTCGCCCCTGAGTTGTCCTCTTGCATTACTAACTGCCTTTCTGCTTTCCGTCCCTGGATGGCACTCCACTGCTTATTGCTCAGCTCCTCTAAAACTGGAGTGATCTTTCCCACAGCCTCTCATGCCACACTCCATATCTCTACTAATACATTCATTTCCCTTAACCTGCTTACTTCCCCCCTCCCCCAACACCATGGCCGTAAATCTCTTTTACATTGGCCTGAAACTTCTAAATTTCTGCACCTCCACTGATACTGCTGCCAAGCTTAACCTCCTGAACATCTGCAAAATCTGTCCATATGCCACCAGCTACTCTCCCAAACACTCATCGCCCTCTGGTCCTCTACAGGATGGAGTACTGCCCCAGCCTCTTCCGAGGGTGTCACCAGCCTCCTCCCAGGACTCCACCTGTACTCCTTTGCTCCTCTCAACAAAGTGTTCAAAGTTGCAACATGCACATTCTGCAGTCTCCCTCGGTCCTCGCCCACCTCTGCACACCCCCTTCAGGTGGGTTGTCTAGGCATGCAAAATAACCCACTATTCAAATTCCTTCTTAAGTTTAAATCCATCAGTTGGAGTAATCACCCGCCACCACCACCTGGCTGAATCAATCTTGCAATACTCGCCTCCTTGCATTCCAAGCTTCTAAGCTCTGCTCAATGTAACCGCCTTTGTCCACCCTGTGCTGCTTCTCACTTTCACTACTTCACCCTCCTGGTTCTGCATCATTGAAACACCCAACCTCCAGAAATGAAGGACATACTAATGGGTACTGGCTTCCGGATCTCACCTAAGAACCACTACTCTTTTTGTGAAAGTGACTGGCTTCCGGCTCTCCCTTGAGAACCACTTTCTCTGACAGGAGGGAGGCCCAGAGCCTTTTCGTACCCTCATCCCCCTTAATGACTTCTCCACTACTGTCACGATTGGATTGCTTATCTGCTTATATCTGTAAATACTGAGGATGTATTTAAAGTCGGTCTTGTCCTCTCCTCATTTTCTGATTCCAGCTTCTATATCAGGATTTCGTAAATCACCCATTAGCGGAACTGCTCAAACCATCAGTATGCCATTTCTGCAGAGCATCTTGGTGAAACACTTCATTTTCAATACACACTAAATAGACCATCAATCACTTGACAGATTCCATAAGCACTCCAGTGTGAAAAATCTGTTGACTCGCGTTTTCTTTGCATGTTCCATATGTACCTCACGACCATGAATGCAAATAATGCCTGCTTTCAATAAATGAATGCATTGCAGAATTTTGACTTTGGGCCAATAATTCCAAGAATGCACAGCTCTAACACTGAGATCAGGGAACTCCTTCAAAGCCACAGGCACACATTACTGGCTCTAAATTTTGCAACACTAATGTGCATTTCTAAAAAAGAATTTGCAATGAAAGCATTAATATAATAAAGTAAATTACACCCTACGCTGTACCACAGAAAATAAAACGATTTTGAGTGGCAAAGCCGCAGCATGTGAATCCCGGTTTATTCACATTTCGCTGGTGAAATATTTCTAATTTAGCGAATTTACAATAATTTCGGCTGCAAGTTTGCAAAATGGCAAATAATTTGCGAGGGGTGACATTTTGGGAAATAGGTGAATTCCCATGACATTTCAGCCGAGCTGATGCACAGGATTCCAACCAGTCCTACTAAAGAGTAACAAGTCATTGGTGCATCACATTTTTTGGCAATTAAGTGCACAGCCACAAAAATGGGAATCATTATGGTGTTTCTATACATATTACCCTGCTCACAGGTGACTAGTTGGCTTTTAGGTCATTCCATTGTTTTTCGCCAAATCTTATGGGAGCTACAACATCTGATGACCTTCTTTCCTGGCAGCCTGTAAGAAGTCAATTTGTGTGTCTCTTCATCCCTTGAACAACCTCATCTCTCTTTTTTCACTGCGATCCTCTTGGCGGCATTACTTTTGCTACCTTTGCTCAGTGCAGGCTGTCCACATCTTGTCTCAAAGCTTCTCCAAGATTGCCACCTCGTGGTCCCCCTGCTCTGTTCTTCTTCAACTGCGGCCCTCTCTACCTGTTCCTTCTGCCTACTCAAATAATCTGGCACTGAACTCAGCCCTGTAGACAAACAGAACCTGTCATCTGCTGACAGGTGGTCCCTAACGGCACTCCAACAGGGGAAAGCAAAACCCCTACAATATTAGATGTAAGTACATTCACTATTAAATAAATATAAATCACACCAAGCATTAGTTGTTCGTGTAAAGTAAATTAATTTATCAAGGTTAATAAACCTTGGACTTGAACTATATTGCAGACTGGATATGTAACACCAACATAATCTTAATTTCAGACAATTAAATTTAACACCAACACTCCTTCTTGCTAACTAGCAAGAATTCACATGAAATTGTAATACATTAAATCAACAACTCCACATTGATTAGGGTTGAATCAAGTCAAATGTTAGATCACACTGAGCACATATTTTTCATATGGAAATTTAAGGAGTTGTAACATTCATCATAGGCATATAGAATGTAAATATCACAATGATACTTCCGGAAATTCTTTGTTACAAACAATTAGATTCCCTATATTGATGTCCCCATGTGTTCCAATTCAGTGGGCAGTGTCCACTTTATTATAATGCCAACGCGTTTCGGAAAAAATCCTTCTTCAGGGCGGTTACTGCTGTACATACATTTTCATTCAAATTCAGTTTGAGTTACTGTGAATAAATACAAAAATGTGTAAGGGTGAGTCAAGCTGTACTCTTACTCCTCTCAACAGACAAGCATCTGATCATCCCACTATTCAAGAATAACACGGAACTGACCTTCTGTCAATCACCAAACGGGGGCCACAATGGTGTAGCCGAAGGCTGTACTGGAATATGATTGAATACGATAGAATGCACTCAAGGCTGAGGACAGGACCTCGCGCGGCCGCAACGGTCAAAAACCAGCTCAGAGTCAAATGGTAAACCACTAAAAAGGAAAAAATAGAAAAATCTAATTATCCAGTACATCCCGCGCCTGTACGAACTAAGCAAAATATCTAAATCCTACAGGGCACCATAATGTGAACAACATCACTTGTAAATATAAAGAATGTCCACAACAAACACTCCCCAATAACACAATCTACTACGCCTCACGTAAATAAGCCAAGATTCTTCAGCCATTAATACAGACAACAGAGGCATACGTGAAGGATACAATGCACTTTTTGAATATTATCAAAGATGTAGTCTTTGTGGAAAACAGAGATATCTTGTTTACGATGGATGTTACATCGTTATATACGAACATTGTACACGAGGCCGGCATTGAGGCCGTTGAATGGCTTCTTCTCCGGGCCCCGGACTGTCTTGGGGACAGATTATTTGTACTCACTCTCTTGAAACTGGTGCTAATGAATAACTTTTTCCAATTTGGCGATAAGTACTACCTACAGGTATCAGGAACCAGTATGGGGGCTGCAATGGCACCCGCATATGCCAACATCTATATGTTCTATCTGGAGCACGAGTTCATTCTGTCCTCGCCTAGATGGACACAACATCTACCGGTATTTGTGCGATACATTGACGATGTGTTTGGCATTTGGACAGGTCCGGAGGAAGATTTACAACATCTTTTTGAGACGATGAACAATATGCACCCTAGAATCAAGTTTACCAACAACACGAGTAGAACCAGAATCAACTATCTCGATGTCGATATCTATGTCAAAAACAATAAGTTGGCCACAAAGATTCACACCAAAACTACAGACCGCAACAGCCTTCTAATGGCAACCAGTTTCCATCCTAAGCGGACCATTGAGAGTGTACCGCTCAGTCAATTTTTACGTTATAGACGTAATATCTCTGAGCCCGAGGAGTATAGACTACAATCACAGACATTGAGCAAAAAGTTTCTAGAACGTGGGTATAGCCATACTTTGATTTCGGAAATTGCTGGAAAGGTTGAGGCGACAGACAGGGAAACGCTACTTATCCCTAAAGTTCGTCAAACTGGACAATCATTGGTCTATGTGACAACCCATTCACTTCAAAGTGGCAAGATCAAAGGTATAATTAAAAAGAACTGGCCCATGCTACAAATGGATCCGACCCTACAACACCTTTTCAGTGAACTTCCTATGTTTGCCTACCGCAATAGTAAACCATTACGGAAGAGTTTAATTAAAGCTGATTTCACGAAACAGGTCGCAATGAGTCCACAACATAAAGGGACTGTTCCATGTTACAACTGTCAACATTGTGGGAACATTATAAAAGGGAACATGATCACACATCCTTATACAGGCAAATCCATCACCTTAAAACATTCATGCACGTGTGACTCGAAAAATGTCGTATACGCTTTAAAATGCCCATGTGGACTTTTCTATGTAGGCATCACAACCAGAAAAGCGAAGTTCCGTTGGACAGAGCATAAGTCCAACATACGGACAGGCAATCTCAAATCCCCAGTTACATCACACTTTCTTGAAGCTAAGCACACCATAGCACAACTCAAATGTGTGATTTTAGAACAAGTCTCTATTGGCAATAGAGGGGGAGACATTACCAGGAAATTACAACAAAGAGAAGTGTGGTGGATTCATTATCTGGATTCCATGTATCCAAAGGGAATGAACTGCGAAACAGACTTTATGTGCTATGTCTAACATATTGCCACTATATGTTTGAATTGACTGTCCAAATGAATGGTCTATACATTGTTGTGTCTAGCCCAGCCTCCCCGGGCTCTTTGGGGTAGACGACCGTATCACTGTCCAAATGTTTTATTTTTAGTTTTATTTTTATTTTTGAATTTTGGTTTTTTGCTTGATGTATGCTCAACCATCTATTCGTATTTGTATACACTGTGAAGCTGTCATTGGTTGTTTTGCTATGTAAGTGGGTGGTATGGGTTTTACACTAGGAAGTTATCCCTTTACATTTTGTAAGGGATCATTTAAATTGTGTGAGCATATAAGGTTTAGGACAGGACTCGCTTAGTCGTTACCGTGGTATTCTAGTTTTCAACATCTAGTAGTAAGCCTGGCTGTACAGTTGTTCTTTTGTTACATACTGTCAGCCACAGCGTTAGGTACCTTTGAACGGTAAGGAGGGACACAGGCGTCTACTATGGTTGGCGCTTGGTCCCTCCTCCGTTCTACACTCACTTTGTTTAGCGACGCTCCACGAACACAGTACTGAATTTTAACGCGCTGACTTTTGCGTAACAGGCTTCAGGTACACGCAGAGTTATTTGCAACGGCCAGCTGCAGGGAGTGGTCCCAGCGTGTGTTGACGTTGCCGCCGTCGTGACAACACACATTGTTGCCCCTACCATCATGGCGTCAGGGTGACGTTGTGCGCATGTGCACCATTGGCGTTGACTCTTTTATAAACATTTGGCTCACAGCAGCGATACATCGCTTGCAGCCGGACGCCCAGCGCTGATACTATGCAATGTAAGTTGGGCTTTTAGGAACACAGTTACAATGACCAGCAGGTGATATTGTTTTGCTCGTGATGTGCACTCCGTGAAGTGTAGTCCATGTACGAGCATGAAGTCATGGCTTATTTACGTGAGGCGTAGTAGATTGTGTTATTGGGGAGTGTTTGTTGTGGACATTCTTTATATTTACAAGTGATGTTGTTCACATTATGGTGCCCTGTAGGATTTAGATATTTTGCTTAGTTCGTACAGGCGCGGGATGTACTGGATAATTAGATTTTTCTATTTTTTCCTTTTTAGTGGTTTACCATTTGACTCTGAGCTGGTTTTTGACCGTTGCGGCCGCGCGAGGTCCTGTCCTCAGCCTTGAGTGCATTCTATCGTATTCAATCATATTCCAGTACAGCCTTCGGCTACACCATTGTGGCCCCCGTTTGGTGATTGACAGAAGGTCAGTTCCGTGTTATTCTTGAATAGTGGGATGATCAGATGCTTGTCTGTTGAGAGGAGTAAGAGTACAGCTTGACTCACCCTTACACATTTTTGTATTTATTCACAGTAACTCAAACTGAATTTGAATGAAAATGTATGTACAGCAGTAACCGCCCTGAAGAAGGATTTTTTCCGAAACGCGTTGGCATTATAATAAAGTGGACACTGCCCACTGAATTGGAACACATGGGGACATCAATATAGGGAATCTAATTGTTTGTAACAAAGAATTTCCGGAAGTATCATTGTGATATTTACATTCTATATGCCTATGATGAATGTTACAACTCCTTAAATTTCCATATGAAAAATATGTGCTCAGTGTGATCTAACATTTGACTTGATTCAACCCTAATCAATGTGGAGTTGTTGATTTAATGTATTACAATTTCATGTGAATTCTTGCTAGTTAGCAAGAAGGAGTGTTGGTGTTAAATTTAATTGTCTGAAATTAAGATTATGTTGGTGTTACATATCCAGTCTGCAATATAGTTCAAGTCCAAGGTTTATTAACCTTGATAAATTAATTTACTTTACACGAACAACTAATGCTTGGTGTGATTTATATTTATTTAATAGTGAATGTACTTACATCTAATATTGTAGGGGTTTTGCTTTCCCCTGTTGGAGTGCCGTTAGGGACCACCTGTCAGCAGATGACAGGTTCTGTTTGTCTACATTACTGTACATGTCTCTGGTGGTCTTGAGACACTTTTCAGTCCCTGTGCACCTGAAATATATTTATCAGCTAAGAGTGTGATCACTTAATTCTCCCTCTATGCTTTTTGTAAACATAGTTTATTTACCAGATTTACCACTTTTCTGTACTTTGGAGTGCCCCTCCATCCTTCGTGATTTGTTATCTACTGAACTCAGCCCTCCCATTCCCTCTAGCTTCCTGCTATGCCAGGCTCATGCATCCGGTCTGACTAGTATGCTCATAATTGCAACCGTTAGCAAAGGAGTTAAATATAATAAGCCACTCTGCTTCCTTGTACTCCTCCAATCAATAAGGTCCGCGGGGCATCCGTCATTCAGGCCAGACTTTCTGGAGTGGGTGCAGGCTCATCAGATCCCCACTCTCTACATCTCCCGGCCACGGACCAGTGACAGGGGACTCCGGCCTCACCTAAAGACAGCCTATCAGAAGCCTTTGGAAACGGCCTTCAAAACAGCCAAATCCAGCACCCCGCCCTCTTTGACTGATGTGGGTTCCACATGGACTCCACCAACAGACACATGTGGCTATTCAGTTCCGCGACCAGAATTGCTTATTTTTCATTCAACGAGCATTAGGCAAAGTGCTTGGGTTGCTCTGGAGCAAGACTGATTTTGAGGCATAATGACCCCATGAAGATGTGTCACCACATTTTAGCCAATACTCTGACTTGAACGGATCCTTTCACAGCAGAATTGACAAACTTGTGTTCCTTATATCTTCACACTCCTGTTGGCACAGGATTTTTCAGGAGAGAGCAACTCCTAAGTGTTCACACAGAGCTGGAGATGACCCTGAGACTCGGAGGTTGACGTTCAGGTGAACATTCAATTACCCCTAATGGCCCAGCCCTCCAACACCACACAAAAGCAAATCCAGCCCTCTCTGCCATGTACCCTTTCCAGGAACTGTTTCGTTATTTTTGAGTTCTTGTCGAGGGTGTGTTTAAATTGGCAGTAGGTACACTGCCCTGTTCCTTTTCTGGAGCCACGCTTTTGTTCTGTCCCACAGGGTGCCTACGCACATCTTATACTGTGACTGGGGAGGAATTGCTCTCTGCTGCACAGGTAAATATCCTTTTTGATAGCTTCTACAAACATCAGGAACTAATTATTAAGCATATCACAGGAATAGGTAATCCACTAAGCTCCCCCACCCTTTTTGGCCTTTTCTATTCTGGTTAATTGCATTGCAATGCTGTTGCCTAGCGCTTCCTTCTCTCCCACTTCTCCCACCTACGGGCCCTCCCACTGCCCGTGATTGGCCCACTCGTGTTAGCAGATTTGCTTGCGGCGAGACTCCAGGCCCTCTGCAGCACATCCAAGCACTGTCTTTAGTTCCAGGTGCCCGGGGTAAGCAATCCACTGTCCACTGCGCTCCCCCACCCTTTTTGGGCTTTTAATATCTGGTTATTTGTATTTTGGCACTTTTCTACACCATGTTGCTGCCTCTGAGCCACTCTGCCCAGCTGCTTCCTGCTCTCCCACTCCTCACACCTACGAGCCCTTCCACCGCCCCGTGATTGGCCTGATCTTCGCTTCTAAGACACCCTCCCAGGGCAGCCTCTGCACAGGCAGCGTTCGGCTAAGGGCTACAAGGCAAATGGCTGCTCCCGAAGAAGCAGCTCCACTCTGTGTTTGCCCGTGTTCACCTGGGAAGCCTTACTCAGTCAACCAACAGCGACTGATAAGCTAAGTGTGTTGTCTGGGTGGGGGATAGAGCCCTTACTGTACTCCAGTAAAACCCCACCACTCTTATTACCTTATATCATATACCTACACATTTAGCCCAAACTGTATATCTTAGCCATATTTTGCATCTAACCTAAATTGTGTGCCATGTCCATATTTTGCACCCAGCCTAATCTGTATACGGTAGCCATATTTTGCTTTCAGCCAACTGCATAGGGTAGCTGTACTTTGCTTTTAGCCTGATTGTTTGAGTTAGCCATACCTTCCTTCTAGCCCAACTGCATTAGTCAGCCATATCTTGCATTCTGCCAAATTGTGTAGGGTGACCATGCTTTGGTAGCATTACCTTGCCTTAGTCATTTGTTTTAGTCGGCCATATCTTTCATTTAGCCCATTTGTGTTAATCCGCTATATCTCACATTTATCCCCTTTCTGTTAGACAGCTATATCTCACATTTAGCCTCCGTGTGCAAGGTAGCCTTACCTTGCTTTAGCGATATGTGTTAGTATGCCATATCTCACTTTTAGCCCATTTGTGTTGATAAATTATGTCTCACATTTAGCCTGTCTGTGTTAGTCAGCTATATCTTGCATTTAACATAAATTGTCCAAGGTAGCCTTACCCTACTATAGCCATTTGTGTTAGTCAGACATACCTCATACATAGCCCATTCTGTTAGTCAGCTATATATCACATTATAAATCAGGTGAGGATGCTGGCAAGGCCAGCTCATGCAAGTGACAACAATGAGCTGTTGCTTACAACTCAAACCGTACCCTACACCTGGAATACTCAACCTTCTGCTGCACATAAAAATATCAGATACGCACAGCACTAATAGCACAGCCTGGTTTTTGACGCTGGACCCTGTGGGTTCATAAAGTACCCAACCACATAGTTAGGAAGTACTCATAATTCCCAAAGAACTGGATGTAACTGCTTATCGTGAAGGTGTTAACCAACAAGCAACTGCCCGCTCAGTTAGACACAGGGATGGTGGACTGTACATCTGCAATTGCTTGTTGCGGTAATGCACCAGGGCTGTTACCACTAGAATTGACACTACTCTCTGCAGCCTCTGCCATGCCTAGACCTAAACACCCAACATTCCAAACCAATCATGCCTCATTTATGTCATTACTGGATGTATTTACCTCCACTGTCTGTATATTCTGTATATAACCATTTCCAAAGTATCACTGCTAATTACCATGTACTGTGCCTTGTAACTTGTACTAAGCGCCCTTTTACTCCCGGAGCGCTATATGAATAAAATAAACAAACAAACAAATAATGTGGGAAATGGCCAAACTCAACATTGATATATATATATATATATATATATATATATATATATATATATATATATATATATATATATATATATATATATTTTAAATTTAATATGATATGTTTGGTGAACCAAACTTTTCATTATGTAGGTCTTTAAACAATTTGTTAAAAAAATCGACGAAAACAGACATGCCAGCTATTTCTCCATGTCCTTTTCGATCTCTATCCAAAATTTGATGGCCGTTAAAATTACATGTTTGTCGTGG
This sequence comes from Ambystoma mexicanum, assembly GCF_040938575.1. Classification (NCBI taxonomy): domain Eukaryota; kingdom Metazoa; phylum Chordata; class Amphibia; order Caudata; family Ambystomatidae; genus Ambystoma; species Ambystoma mexicanum. Next base: position 1,035,768,530 of record NC_090921.1, read on the forward strand.
CCTTATAGTAATTGGTTCCACCGTTCTTGTGTAGTCATCTGCTTTTTTGATATTCTGAAAAAGTCCTTGAATAAATTTATTTTTTCCTGTAGTGCCGGTCAAATCATAATGATATGGAACAGTGTCTCTTTGATATTTTCAGTCTTGCAGAATCGACAGTCTGAGGATTTGGTATCTGCCTGTTTGATCTTACTCAAATAATCGCAGGTTGGTAAGATGTTTAGTCAGAACCTTAGGAAGAGATCTCGCATGTGTCGATCCGGAAAACATGTCAAGTATGGAGGGAGTTCATGTAGGGCTTGTGTGTCTATTACACATACTTGATGTCGTTTATATTTGGTCTGGTCGCTGAGGGTTTTTATCCAATCGTTCCTCTGTAATGCTCGCTTTGCATGTTGTGGTCTGTTTATTAGCGTTTCTTCAGTAATGCCTTCATCATCCATCTGACTCTTGATCCTGATGAACCATTGTTGAAGAACTGTTGCATTCAATGCATTCTTTTTGGTTTTTAATATTTCTACAGCTGGTATTTTCTCTTGACTGATTATTTTCCTGTAGAGGTCCATTTGTTTCCATAATATTATGGATTGTAGTGATTGTAAAGCCAGTTCAAAACGGATCCTTGACATTGAGGCATTTTTGGGTAGTGCTAGCGTTTTCCTCCAAAATATGGCTTTGTAGAGGTGCCATTTCAGTCCTTGTTTGTTGACCAGGGTTTTGCCAGCATAGGTCAAGATGGGAACGACCTTTTGTTTATAAAGTAATCTTAAAACCTTATCTCAAGTCCTCACCTTGGGGGACTTCAACCTAGGCTACAACGACCCAGCAGACCCTATATCTAATTCTATTGCCACCACCCTTGCTGAACTAGGCTTCGCGCAAAGAAGCATGGCCCCCACTCACTCGAAAGGTAGAATACTTGATTGGGTGGCCGATTACAACTGTGTAGCAAACATCACCAATATCTCACCGCTAATCTGGTCCGACCATCACCTAGTCTCGTTCTGGCTAACTACCGATAGACCGACACCCACGCCTATCACAACAGCCCCACCTATTCTCACCAGAAACAAGAAAAACATTACTGCAGAAAGACTCATCCCGAACCTTCTCCCAATACTTGATTCACTTCCGGACAACACAGACCCAGAGATCCTAGTTGAGGAATATAATAAAGCCATGGCCACAGCACTGGACCTCATCGCCCCTCTCAAACTCAGACCCAGCAAACAGAAATCACACCTCAACAAATGGTATACACCATTCCTCAAAAATTTGAGGCAACAAAAGAGAAATTGCGAGACTACATGGAAAAAATGTCCCTCAGCTGCTAACAAACTCAATCTATCTAAAATAACTGCACTCTACAAAACAGAAATATACATGGCCAAACGAACTTCCTTCGACTCTCGTATATCATCTGCCAAGTCCAATATGAAAGAACTCTTTTCCATTCTCAAAGAAGTTGAAACCCCCATACTACCCCTTGACACCTGCACCAAAGATAAAAACTGGTGCTCAGAAATTCAGAATGCCCTGGCCAATAAGATCAAGACCCTCCAAACTAAAATCTCTAGCAAAAAAACGACCTTAAAAGACTTGCCCCCCTCCAGAAGACCAGACAAGTGCGTAACCACAGACCCCACCCGTTTCAAATTTTCAAAAGTCAATACTCTCGACGTAGAAAAAATTATCTTGTCCTTGAAACCCTCTAACTGCCAGGGAGACCTTTGCCCAGCACAGCTTATCAAAGACGCTGCTCGCGATCTTTCACCCTTCATTACGAAACTGATCAACGCCTCTTTCACCACTGGCTCCATCCCCACGAATCTAAAACAATCTTGGGTACTTCCATTACTAAAAAAACCTACTCTCGACCCAGCCATACCTACCAATTACCGACCAATAACAACTGTTCCCTTTTTACTAAAAATCCTAGACAAGGTCGCCTACGTTCAAATACAGAGGCACCTGGAAGAACACCACCTCCTAGGATCCAGACAATCAGGATTCCGCCCTCAACATGGGACTGAGACTGCACTCATCGACCTGAAAGCTCAGATTGACACACTCAGGGACAAAGGACAAGTTGCCTTGCTCCTCCTCCTTGACCTTTCTGCTGCTTTCGATCTGGTCGACCACTCTGTCCTATGCTCACATCTCCACACAGCAGCACACTTCTCGCCTGAGGCCATCTCTTGGATCACCTCATTCCTTAACGGTAGAACTATGAGGGTCTTCTCGCCCACAGCTGCAGCAGATCCCATACCCATCACCTGTGGTGTACCACAGGGCTCCTGCGTCTCCCCTACACTGTACAACATATTTACCAAGCCCCTTTTCGATGATCTGGATCATCTTGGTATCACCTACACTAATTATGCAGATGATACTCAGATCCTCCTTCCGCTTTCTGGAGATTATGGAAAGGATTTGGCCTTGCTAAATAGGGTGTACATCATCATCCAGGCATGGATGGCCACTCACGGACTATGCCTGAATGATGAGAAAACAGAGCTTATAATCATGGGCACAACACACAGTCTAAGGAAATTTAGCCCGGCCTATAACTCTTTCAAGATAGAGGGAACAACATTAAAGTTGGACAGGAGGTTAAAACTTTGGGCTTCTACCTAGACTCTAACCTCTCCTTCAAAAGACAACTGAGTTCACTGGCATCCTCATCTGCATACACGTGCAAACTTATCCGCTCAGCTAAACCATTTCTGTCAGATACCAGCTGTCTTACAATCGCCAGAGCCCTTATACTATCCCGCCTTGACTACTGTAATGCCCTTTACCTAGGATCCTCCAAGGCTACCACTAGCAAGATACAAACTCTCCAGAATAACGCCCTGAGAGCAGCCCTAGGGATCCCCAGAAGCGAGCATATATCAGGACTCAGTCAACAGAACAATTGGCTCTCCACCAGAGATAAAATTCTCCTAAAAACGGCTTCACTCACCTACAAATCCCTTAACAATGCCGCCCCGATCTACCTGATTAACAGGTTCCATAGACAAGTTTCCGCGAGACCCCTCAGAACGGCTTACAAAGACTGCCTCTCTGTCCCAAATTACAAACTCGCCACCATAGGAGGTAACAGCTTCCCGGTAAAAGCAGCCAAACTCTGGAACTCTTTGCCCCCTAACCTTAGAGCAGACATGCCCTACCTGAATTTCCGCTCTAAGGTCATCTCTTGGCTGAAACTGAAGGACCTCCCAGACAATTAAATGCCAAGGTTATTCCTCATGTGATCTGTACTAGTATGCATGCCACCTCTATTGTGTATATATTGTATATATTGCTTGCTTTCTCTGCTGTTCTGTACATTCTCCCTACGCCAATTCGTATTTTTACACCTTGTAACCAAGTTTCGCATATTCTTGTACATGCTGCGCCCTGATACCCCTGGGTATAACTGCGCATTATAAATAATAAACTAAACTAAACTAAACTAAACTAAAGGGCGATGGTTGATTTGAATGAGTATGTCCCGAGTTTACAATGGTAAAACCGACCTAGTCGAGCTAAGGATCTTGCTTTCTCTTCGATATAAGTTTTCCATTCCTGCTCCATTGGTGATGCATTTATCATTACACCTAGGTATTCGATGGCATTTGTTGTTTCAATTTCCTTACCTTCAAGATAAAGTTTTGGGGTTTTCTGGTTCTTCTTTTTTTGAGTTGTTAATTTCATTACTTTGGTTTTTGTTTATGTTGATCTGGAGTTCGTTAGCTGTCATATAGTTTGCTACTTTATCAAGAGTTTTCTGTAATCCTGATGTTGTTTTGTCCATGACCGTAATATCGTCAGCATATATTAATGATCGTACTGGTTCATTGTTTAGTTTTGTCAGATCTGCAAGTGGATCTTCGATTGATTTAACAAAGCCGCTTGTATAAGCTGTAGAGACAGGCAGCTAAGGGACAGCCTTGCTTCAGACCATTGGAAGTGTTGATCGATTGAGTAACTTTGCCATTTTTTGTTAGCCTGACTCAAACTGAAGTGTTGGTATACAGTTGTTTGATGGGATTGAGAATTGATGATGGACATCCCCATGTTGTTAGTTTATTCCATAGTTTTATTCTATTTGCTGAGTCGAACGCCATTTTTAGGTCGATTTAGACGGCGTATACATGTTGGTTCTTTAATGCAGCCTTGTATTTAAGGAGGCTCAACATTATCAAATTCACGTTCGTTCCGATCTTGCTGACAAATCTAGTTTGCCTTTTTTCTAGTTTTCCATTGTTGGCTGCCCATATGGTAAGTTTTTTCAATAAAAAGTTCGCGAATAGTTTTCCTAACATGTCTAGTAAGGCTATGGGTCTGTAGTTGTGTGGATTCTTTCTATTGCTAGTTTTAAAAAATTGGAATCAAGATTGCTAAGGTCCAACTGCGCGGAATTTGTTGTGTTCTTTCGATGATAAGGAGCCAGTGAGAAAAAAACTTGCCCAGTTTTCGGGTGCAGCCTTTAAGTTTGCATTTGATAGTCCGTCTGGTCCCGGCACTCTTGATGAATTTAGAGTCGTGATAGTTTTAATCACGTCTTCAGTTTCCCACGTCAGATTCCATGGAGGACCAATGGGTTCTTCTTGAATTGCGGCTGTCGATGCTTTGGCTCCATAAAGGGTAGTGAAGTGTTTAGTCCACGGATTTGCTTCTACTTCTTGGACCATGCTCGTTGCTTTGTTGTTTTCATTTAGAAGCGACCATAATTGTCTCGTGTTTTTCCCTTTGATTGCTGCTAAGATTGCTTCAGCGTCTGCTTGATGTAGTATCGCTTTAGCTGATTTAATCAAATTCAAGTGCTTTTGTTTTTCTGTTTTTATGTCTACTTTTGCAGCTGATGTGTTCAGTTTTTTTCAGTAGACATAATTTATTTTATGCGGTTTTTTCCCTCTCTTTGATTTCAATATTAAATGCGTGTTTATGTGTAGCGATACGGTTGATATTGCTACTTGCCATGGTCTGGTAGTCTCGAAGTACCCATTCATAATTTAGTTTTGAATAATCAGGCAGCAATGATGTTTCAAATTTGGAGACTAAATCAATCATTTGATGCTGTTTTATTCTTAGTTTGTTCAAGCCTTTATTTATTTCAAGGTCTGGAAGAGTTAAATAAGATTCCTGGATTTGCTCTGTCTTCCATGTTATTGGAATTTGGCAATGATCGGTGTTAGATTGTAAGGAGTTATCAGTGGCAATTAGATTGTTCCTTATCACATCAGAGATATAAATGTAGTCAAAAATTGATTTAGATTTACCACTTGACCACGTTGGAGGCATTTGACCATGGACGTTTAAGGGTTGTTCTGTTAGAGTTAAATTTTGGATCTCGATCTCTTTGGTCCATTTCTTTGCTCTTGGGGATCGTTTTTGAAAGTCCAATCGAAAGCCTTCAGAGTTGTAAAGATGGATGTTTAGATCGCCAGCGATGACAAACTCGGTTTGCTCGAAGGAGTTTGCTATTTTGTCAAACTCGTCGCAGATTGGGTCTATGAACTTATTATCATTCATTGCTATTGCATTCCAATAGATATTGAAGATTGTTAAGTGTGTTTTGTCTGAATATTGATTTGACTCTGATGGTGTGGTCGAAATGCAGATGACAATGCATTGAGCCCAGGCATGGATGTTTTTCCTCTTTACAATTGACCAGTTGGGATCTAACTTGGTCATGATTATCATTCCGGATGATGGCATGCCTTGTCGGATAGTGATCGCCGGGTTCATGTAAGTAGAGAATCCATCACAAACGACTTCTGTTGATGACCAAGTCTCTTGGAGACATATTATGGACATTTCTTTTTGGTTGGTGGCTCCCTCCGAGAGGAGCTGCTTAAAACCTCTCGTATTCCATGAGGATCTTGATTTGTGTGTTTTGGTGTTTGCTTCCAGTTAGCAGATTTCTGTTGCTGTCTGTTTGGGAGTTTATCTCCCGTGGTAAGTCTATTATTCTGTTTTTCAAGTGTGAATTTGAGTGACTGATCAGATTTTCGCTTTCTCTTGATCATGATTTTCCAGTTAATCGTGGTCTACTAGAAGTTGTTGTAGTTCAAATTTGCGATATATAGGCCCCGCTTGAAGTTTGGTGTTGGTGTTAATTTTCTTTACTTTAAGCACCATGAATCTTGTTACTTGGATTTCTTCTATACTGAAGCCCCATTTGATAAGTTGTTTTTTTGCAGAGATAACTAGGTGCATCGTTTTATTGTTCTAGAAATCGATGTGAGAAATTTCAATAAGTATTTCTTATTCGGGAAATGTATTACGTCGATGTCTTGTGTAGAGATCTTCGGCAATGTTGGGATAGCATTGAATAGACAAAGGATATTTGCTGTGTTCAAAGTTATTGGCTCTCATCAGGAGGTTGGAGGTAACCATGCCGCTTTTAGCGGCATGGTTGCCTCCTTACCGCAATCCGGGCTCGGGTCCCTCGAATGAGGATTTACCGGGCCATCGCAACCTTGGCGGACCCGGTAATTCCCCGTCCGAGGAACCCGGACCCGGTCCAGTCCCATTCCCATTCGAGCCCCCATAGGGCTCAATGGGAATGGTGATGGAGCTAGGAACCGGTATGGACGCCTGGTTTTTCCAGGCGCCCATTGCGGGTCCCGCAAGGAGACCTCGTGGTAGGGCAGAATGGGTTTACCGGCACCGGCACCTTTACCGGTGCCGGTAAACCCATTCCGCCAACCTTATGATGAGGGCCAGTGTTTCATCCGGTTTTAGATTTAAAGCTGTTAGTGATAATCTAAATATTTTAGATTCCTTGTGTGGATCTATAAACGTGGGTCTAGTTGGAGATGTGTTCCCTTTAATCTCTTTACTTTCCATAGTTTCGGAAGAAACATCGGATTCCGGCGAGAACCAGGATTCCTCAGTTGATATTAATGAATAAACAAGCGACATATTTGCCGTTGAGTCATCAGTATTCGTGTAAATTGATTCAGAAGAAATCTCACAATATTCGTCTATTATAATCATTGACTCTTCTTGAGAGTCTAGTTCCCGATTGCTTGATTGGAGTGGGAGCGAACTGGACGTTATGTTGTGGGCACATTCTGCCATTGGTGATTTGAGCACTACGTCATGGCCTGTCGCATCTAGTAGTGCGTCTAGGGGTTCGTGTTCTTCAATCGAGATCAGTTCTCCTTGTGCTTGCGGTGGCTGTATTTTATTGTTCTTTAAATTTGTCTTTGTCGTTTCCTTGTTGGGTTGGTTACTCCTCGTTTCTTTTTTGTTAGTGGTGATTTTCTTTGTTATTATAGGGCAAAGTTGAGGATGCTGCTCTGGCTTGAGTTGCAGCTTTCTCAAAAAAGGTTGAGAGCCTGTTTGGCGTTTTTTGTGGTTATTTTCTTTGGTGTTGTTGATTTGCCCAGCTGACCATGTTTAGTTAAGTCAAAGATATCAAACGGGGTACATACTGGAGATTCTGCATCGGGGGTATTGAAGTGGATTGGCAGATTATGTGTTTGAAGTTCATATTGAGTTGTTTGATCTTTTGTAGGTACGCCTTTTATTGAAGAGTCCTCCGTCTGTTGGCGCATTGTGCTTTGGTCTAGTGGCGTGGTTGGATGTAAATGTCTTTTAGCTTTGTCGTCCATAATTTTGTTGGTGAATGTTTCCAATGTTTCTGTAAGAGTTTGTTTGTCAAGTCAGTCGGTTCTTGCAATTTCAGCTAACTCGTTCTGCCATATTCTTGTGGATTCTGCTTCATGATTCAGACGATCTTGGATTGAAGTTATGAAACAGTCTGTTTGTTTGTTTTGTCGAGATCATGGCTAGCAGGGTGGCTTGGTCTTTGGTGGCATCAACCATTGCTTCTTGGATCTTTAAGAAGGGCACCATTGCTAATGATAGAACAGCCACCAGCGTGTTTTGAAGATCCAGCATAGTAGTTGGAATTCGTTTGCAGGATTCTGGAGTGTTAGGTGTCGTCCCGACTTTTTGTGTTGGAGAGTCTAGCTCCTGTTGATTATGGGCAGTTGTTGTTACATTATTTTGTTGGTTCTCCTCCGGAAATGTTTTGGAAAGAACAGGTTTGCTTTTGTAGGAATTGGCGTTGATGTGTTAGTTATTGCATCAGTGTTCTTCTTGTGCTCATCTGTAGAGACATTTGATTTCTTCTGCTCTTGAAAGTCCATAATGGCGTCTATTTCTGTGGTATCGAGTGAAGGTCGAGGTACTCAATTTGAAGATTTTAGGGTGTTGCCTCGGGAAATGTCTGCAAGGTGATAGGTTGACTGCCATTGTTGTTTTGCTATAAGAGCTCTTTGTCGTAATGTTAAATTCAACGTTGAATCTTTTGTCACTTTGTTTTGAGGAGTATGGAACTGGAGATCAAGTTGAGGTGAAGAGAAAGAGTCTCTTATTTCCGAAACGGGTGAAGATAGTTTTGGAGACATTTCTGTTTTATGATTGAACGTTATTTTCTGGTTTCTCTCGTTCCTCGGCATTCTGGAGGCAGTTATAGATTTGGGGTGACTCAGCTCGATGTTCACGTGACTGGATACACATGGTGAGTTACTTGGTAGTGCAGTAGCAAGCTTGGCCAGTGGGTCTTGATGCATAGGAATGAAAGGTGGGGATTTTTCTTTGTTGGGGTTTTGTAGGCGACAATCAGGGTTTTGAGTAGGGTTGGGTAAGGAGGGGTGATTAGTAAGTTCAATCTGGATTGTTTCAGTTTCTTTTTTGGATTTCTCGTCTCCTTGTTGTGTTGCGGTAATAGATCTTATTTTACCAGTTGTGTTACTTGGTTCTTTTGGAACATTAGGTTGCAAATTCGCAATTAAGGTGTGTTTTAGAACATTTGCTACAGTTTCTTCTAACTTCTCTTGGAGTCGTGTTCTGGGTTTAGTACCCTCCATTTTATTGGGTGAATGTGTAAGCGAAAGAGAAAGAAGAGTATGTTGTTCGTTAGTTCACTTACAGCGTACTCAGCGTAAACAGCGGGAAACAGCAGACAACGGCGCCCTTGTCACCGCGGCAGGCTTAACGCCGCAAGGGCAGCTGAGGCAGAGTTTTGTGCCGGCTTCCTGGGGGTGGGGCTTCAGTCTGATCATGTGACTTTGATCGAAGAAGGGATACAGCGCTCGCTTCAAACTGCTGTGAATAGACACTTGCTTACGCGATTCAGAGCGGGATCTTTGCAGGTAGGAAAAATGTCAATTTCAATTTCCGTGCAGTTCAGGACCTGGAGACTCAGTGGGAAACAGCAGACAAAGGCGCCCTTGTCACCGCGGCGGGCTTAAGCTAGATTAGTTCACAATCACCAGTCCTGCACATGTGCTGTATCATGGGGCCTTCTTTTCCTGTTTCTGTTCCATTGATTATATTGTTAAGCCAGAGAGAGGTATGGCCACGTTTGGCGAAACAGAAGTGAGTCCACACTAGACCAAGCGGTTCCTGGAGAACTAAAGCACCAAACCTCTATAACAGGGAGCAAAGTTAATTCGGCAGGCACAGGAAGGTTATCGGGAACAGGGGACCGCTTTTAACTGCACACATACTCACCAATATGCTGACTCACCTCCGCACCATAAACCAATTATAAAGCACCTATCCCCCATGATTCAATCGGCCTAGCTGCACACATACTTGTACACCATGCACACCTCAGCGATCTTTAGAACGCAGCTATCCCCCATGAAAAAATGCCTCTAGCTGCACACATCTCATGAATGCAGCTAACCCCAAGACAATTCGGCCTAGCTGCACACATACTACTGGACATCACACACTTCCCACTACTCCTAGCAATAGAATGCAGCTACCCACCATGAAAATTCGGCCTAGCTGCATGCATACAGAGTGCACCCACGCACTACTTACTACCCTACTTGCTCCACTGACCTGGACTAGGGTCCCCAAGGGCACTTAAACCACAGCAGGTTGAGATCACACCAATGTTATGTTATTTTGAGGACACTTTCATATGAGGTGGGATTGAACCCATGACTTTTAGCTTTCTCTTGCATTACGCCGGCATTCACGAAAGTGAGAAAGGCCTGGATTTGAAAAAGGCAATGTAAACCTGCCGAAACACGTGTCATCCACTAAGGCTACAACTCTAATAACTTTCAATTAAAAGGAACTTAAAATACTACTTCAAGATTTTTTCATCTCTTTATTTGGCGGTGCACCGACAATTGTAAGCTCATCCAATCAATGGCATTTATATAGCACTACATATATCATTGGTATGGCCTCAAAGCGCTTGTGGGTTGAACAACCTCGGGGACCATAGTCCAGGTCAGTAGAGAGAGTAGGGTGCACTCATTATGTGCACAGCCGATGCGATTGCCTGATGGTAGCTGCATGTTAGCATTATGTGTGGTGGTATTGGGATTAGTTGAATGTGTGCAGTCAGGTTGGTCTCCGAGACTGGATTCTGGCTGTGTTAGGCCTGTGGTAGACGCTTATGTGTGCAGCTAGGCTGATTTCTCGTGGAGTATAGCTGCGTTCTAGCAGGATGTTGAGGTGTTCGTGGGGTGTTATTCGTATGTGAGCAGCTAGGCCGAAATTGATGGAGGTGTGTAGCTGCGCTCTATTGTGTGTTGGTGTAGAGTCAAGAGTGAGCATAGTGATAGGAGAGGTGAGTGTCTGTAGTGGATGTTTTATTCTAATGAGCCCACTGTTCTGGGTTTCATTGTGCGTTTTGTGATTGCTGCATTCAGAGTGGCTTTATTAGTGACTTAATAGTCGTATTCAGTGGCATCACTGCTCGATATTACATTAAAGATTTGTCTGCAGGTTTTAGGGTCTTTACGGCCTTCAAAGATCTTAATCGGCATTATGGAAAAAGCCATGTTTTTAGAGCTTTGCAAAAGGCCATGCACTCTTGGGTGTGTACAATGTGTGGAGGGAGTGAGTTCCACAGAGTTGGTGTGAAGGTTGAGAAGGCAGATCCTCCAATACTGGCAGAATTGGAGGATGGAACTACTTGTAAGAGGGCTGTGCTTGATCTTAGGGTGCGCAATGGGAGGTAGGGTTTTATCTTCCCTTGTGGGTATGTTGGGCCAGTCTTGTGCACTGCTCGGTGGGTAACGCATAGGGTTTGGAAGGTGGCCCTACGTCTGACAGGGAGCCAGTGGAGGGTGCGGAGAGCGGGGGAGATGTGGTCTCTGTGTCCCAGGGCGAGAAGGTGTTTGGCGGCAGCATTTTTGGGGTCTTTGTAGTTTATGTTGATAGGTCGGTGCTCCCAGGTATAAGGAGTTGACATAGTCCAGTCTCGAGATAACTATAGACATAACATCGGCGAGTCTGTTGGGATAAGTGAGGTAAGGGAAAATGCGTCTAAGGAGTTTGAGGTGGTAGTGACAGGATTTTGATACATTATTGATCTGACGGGAAAGGGTTAGGCCTGAGTCCATAGTGCAGCCAAGGTTTTTGACTATTTTGGAAGGAGTGGGCAGGGGGCCACGGGAGCGGTTGCAAGAGAAGGACAGTATTGCTATACACCATGATTTCAGTTTTATCAGGGTTCAAAAGGAGGGGGTTACTTGTCATCCATCGGTCAATATCACTGAGACAAGCTTCAAGCTTGTTTTGGGAATTCTTAGGATAATATGAGTATCATCAGCGTAGTTGTAGCAGGTGAGGTTGCACGTGCGGATGATTCCTGGTAGAGTGGTCAGATAGAGGTGTAAAAGGAGAGCAGAGAGGCAGGTGCCTTGGGGTACTCCAGTGTTTACAGCGCTAGCAGTTGAGACAAAAGGGAGGAGGAGGGTGATTTGTTTCCTGTTGCTGAGGAAGGAGGCAATCCATTTGAGTTCCGGGCCATGGATTCCTATGGAGTGGAGGCGGTCAAGGAGGAATGCATCGTTAACGGTGTCAAATGTTGCTGACAGATCAGGGAGAATCAGCGCTGTGCAACCCTCAGTCTGCCGCAGCCTTGGGATCATCCTAGATTGAGTTAAGAGTAGTTTCTGTTCCATGGCACAGTCTGAAGCCTGATTGTGCTGGGCCGAGGAGTTTGTTGGATTCTATGAAGCAGTTGAGCTTGGAGTATGCGGTCCGGTCAATGAGTTTAGTGAGAAAATCTGGTGGTGGAGATCGGCCTGTAATTCCTAGGGTCAAGGGGGTTGAGGGATGCCTTTTTTAGAAGTAATTTGGCATACGCTATTTAAAAGGCTTCAGAAAAGGTGCTATAGGTGAGGGAGTCGATTAGTGTGGATCTTGCATGTTCTCCTGCGCAAGTAGAGGAGAATATTTCTTTCAGAAGGGCGGCAGGGGTCGAGGGGCGATCCAGACGGTCTGCTGCCAGATAGTAGGTCTAGCAACTCGTCTCTTGAGATGGGTTGGAAAGAGTTCAAGGTTGGCATAGAGGGTGTCTGGGATTAGGAGGGGTATAAGTAGAGCAGGGGGAAAGGGTGGAGAATTTGGTGTTAAGGGTTGCCATCCTGTCAAGTGCAGTGTTTTAGAAATGTAGTGAGAGGGAGTCGCAGAGTGTTTGTGTGGGAATGGTTTAGGCAGAGGTGCAAGTAGGTTTCACAAATTCGGAGATGATTTTGTGGAATTCTTTGCTTCTGCTGCCACAGTTCAGAATTGATTTATTGTAGTAGGCCTTTCTGGCCTTTCCGATCTCGGATTTGTAATTATGGTGTTGGAGGGCGAGCATGGATCTGCTGAGGACGGTTTTAGATGCTCGCCATTTGCGTTCAAGACTGTTGTTTTGATTTTTGAGTGTTTTCAATTGGTGCGTGAACCATTTGGGGCACAGTCCTTTGCGTGAGGCTGCAGGGCGTGAGGGGGTAAGGGGAATTAGGTGAAATGCGCTATACAAATGTCGAATAACATCACATAACAATGCCATGGTCTAAAAAGCCAAACATGTAAAGAGGAATGATTAGGTGGAACAGAAAGGTTACACTTCATTAGTATGTATGCAAATGTGATTGATAAATAACGCATCGGAAAATCAGAACAAAAAACCCTTATAGTTTCTTGAAGCTATACAGTCATAACTTCAATTACCTGCAAAGCTGCGGGCCCATCTCCACTCTGGAAAGCAAAAAGAGCGAAACAGAATGCTTAAAACCTATGCACGGAAAATAGTTTATAACAGTTTCCAAACTCATGAGTAATACCATCATAGGACTATTGTGTACCTTTTCGACAAAAACAAGATGCAATACTCCCCGGCTTCCACTGGATGTCGGACTATATGCACAGCATGTGAATCTAAGCAGATACAAGCATCAGAAATATGATTATGGTAAGTAATGTGTGCCATATACAACTCTGGACCTCCGTGCACCTAAACCTCTACTTGATGTTGGGGTTGGATTCCTTCACATGTTTTCACTCCAGGTGCAGCACCTTAATGGAGTTAGGAAGAGGGAGATAATGTTTGTCACGGGTTAAGTATGTAAGTAACCAAGAACATGCGATTAGTGCAAGGTGAGTATAAAATTAGTTCTTTAAAACATTCTGAGGAGGTGAAGACATTACCCAAATGAGGAAAGGGTCCCTTCCAAGATGAAGAAACAGCAAAAAGGGCTTCACTGATTAATACAGAATGTGGGTGCAAACAGAGTAAAAGAATGTCAAAGAATCAACCACTGATTTCAGAAGAGTTATTGTGCGCAGAGTTCACAATCCTGTCATTCTGAAACCGTGCTGGCAAGGGTTGGGGAGAGAAGTAAGAATGATGCCAAATGCCATGCAGGGTTTTCTCATCAGCCTGCTAGGCTTCTGCGCTTGGAAGTGTGGGGACACTGGTCGGCAGACCTCTAGGGTGAATTACCTCTAGGGTGCAGGTGCCAAGGCATAATATGGCGAAGGGGCTGACCTCCCCCCCCTTCGCTCGCCCCCCCCCGCCTTCTGCCTTAGTGAGAAGGAGCAGGAAGGGGAAATGGGGCCATAAAACATGGCCCCTATATGTAGAACCTGTTTAGGGGAACTGTCTCTTCCCACACACACACACGCCCCCTGCAGCAGGAACATCTTTGTCAGTTGTCTGTTTTTTTCGGTCTGCAAAAGCGGAGAGAAGCAGAGGATTATGGAGATGAGGGGGAGCGAGCAACGGGGGAATAGGGCGGGCAGCGCGGATTGTACTGTTGGTTAAGCGGCTGCAGGGTTTCTGCTTGAGTGCCTCTCCAAGCAAGGCGCGCAGATTACAAACCTGCATGTTTGGGAATAATCCGATTCCCTGGCAAAAAATGCGCCTGATTTGCCCCCAAAAAAAGAGGAAAAAAAGTGGGCTTGTGTGAAACACATTTGTGCAACAGACGCGTGACCGCAGGAAACCAGCAGTAGGGTTAAGGCGCCTCAGAGTGAGGGTTTTAACAAGGCTATACGCCATGGTCACTGATAACTGTATCACCTAGAGGTTAACTCAGTGGGGCTCCCTGCATAGGGCATATCAATATGTAACGCTGTTCTGTCTCCTTTGACATCAATGCCAGTCCCAGCACTGGCATCGTCCTTTCTTTTTTATTTAATATACATATAGCCAACACTGGCTTTGTATATTTCACAACAATCCGTAATTAAAACATAAAATATAATTTCCATGTACAAAAATACTTTATCAATAATAGTATAATTTCCTTAGATGAAAGTAAATCATCAGCCAAGATCAAAAGATCCCTTCAGATATTTCTCTCAATATCTGCATAGATGTACCATAAAATGTCTTATGAAAGATAAGATTAACATAATTTCCTTCAAGCAACAGCATTCACAGGGAAGATACAACATCACAATGGCCATCATTAGGACCCTGGCGCTAAGTGTTTAACAGCGCCGTAAAAGGCTGTGGCGCCGTTAAACACTTAGCGCCTTACTACGAGGTCCCTTTGCGGGACCCGACCTGAACGGCTGGTATAGACCAGCCATTAAAGTAGGGACCCGCAAAGGGACTCTCGAGGTAAGTACCGTACCTCAATTTGCAGTACCGTACTTACCGCCTTCCCCAGTCCCATTGAGCCCTATGGGGCAAAAATGGGAATGGGGAAGGGCCAATGTTCATAGGGGAATTACCGCCCCGCCAACCTTGGAATGGGGTGGTAATTCCCCATTGAACATTGGCGGACTCGTTACGATACCGGCACCAACCATGGTGCTAATAGTGCCATGGTTTAGCGCCAGTATCGTAATGAGGGCCAATGTATCTTATTGCTATATCCTTTCAAGTACTTTGCTCTTAAAGCATTCAGGCTACTGCAGTAACACATAATATGTTAATCCGATTCAATAATCACCTCATCTCACAATCGACATAGCCGCTCAAGGTGGGGTATACCTGCTTTGGGACCCTATATTTCAAGAGCCTGAGTGCGATTAAATTTCAACAAGAGATAGCTTCGAATTGTAGCGCTATTAGGATAGACCTCAATGTATTTAGGGACTGCTTTACACCCCGTCCAGTATTGAATAAAAGGGCCACTGTTTACGTTAGATGTGACGCGTAGAAGGTCATTTTCTTTATTAAGATTATATATTTTTCCCTTAATCCCGCCTTTCAGTTTGGCCTGTGGCAGACCCATATTATCATGCATAAAAGCTTTCATCCAAGTATTATGTTTAGACCATAGCCCGCCAAGGGTGCCAAAGCTCTCATACTCATGCATAGCGCAATGGGCCTCCATTACATCAACCATGGTTGTTCCATTATCAAGGTGTCTCAATTTCTCATAGCCCATGATTTGTTTGCAATCAATTACTCCTGATATTTTCATAATGTCAAATTGCAACAAGATATATCCAATTGATAGTGATGTTGGCATTCTGAACAACAATCGCAAGATTTTCACTGCAAATGTAATCATCTCTAATCTAAGTTTAGTTCCCCACACTTTCACTCCATACAACATACAAGGCGCAATCTTGGCCGTGTATAACAGTATTGTTTTAATGGAACATCCACCCTGTTAGCTAATGAAGTGGCTCAGGAAATGAGCGATTCTCATGCAGTTATCCTTATTCGCTATCCATTGGAGTGACCAATTTAACCTATTGTTGATTAAGAAGCCCACTTCCTTGTAGCACCCCACGCATTCAACCACCTTATCATCTAGATTCCATTTTTGATTTTAGGATTTTCTTGCTCTTTGTTTTCCTCATGAATGCCGCAATCTTGTTTTTTTCTATATTGATACAGAGGCTGCTGTCTCTTGCATACTTTCCCAATGCATCAAAAGTAAGTTGAAGCCCCTTAGTGGTGTAATCTAAGAGCAAGAGTTCATCAGCATAGCTGAGCCAACCAATTTTTTAAACGCTCCAATTTAAACATAGCACGTTCCAACAACATTTAAAGCCTTTCTGAGATCTGCAAGATCGAGGTTAAACAGGGTAGCAGCCAGGATGCATCCCTCTTTAACTCTGTGAGGTCTGAAAGTGAGACACTCTTCCCTCACCGTCCAGCCTCCCTCTAACCCGAGTGCCAGTGTCTAGCAGGCCATGAGGAATGCTCCATGAAGCAAGTTTGTTCCATAGTCTATTCCTAATGACCGTGTCAAATGCTGCACTAACGGTGATAAACACTCCGTAGACTTGCAATTGACGTCTGTTCAAAAGCGTATTCAATAGTGGTTATCAGGGTGAGGAGGTTATGTTTGGTGCTGATTTGGTTTCGCCGGTATATCTAGCATGGCAAGCATGGATAGGTTTTTCCAACATCCTTTTTTTATGGATTGGAAGGATAGTACTCTCTTTCCAAGAAGACAGAACCTGTCCTTGGATCCCAATCGACACAAACGGGGTGGGCAAAGCTTTGGCCCATATTCCCAGCAATAGCTTCAAAAGACCATTGCACGTGCCTTCAGGACCGGCAGCACGTGACGTTGGTAGTCCAGCAATCATCTAGGTGATGTCAGTGATAGTGGACTTGCAAACCCAGCTCTGATCAATGTGGGAGAGTACCTCATCACTCGGTATCGTATTCCCCAATGTGTCCTTTATGTGGCTAGCCCCCTCTCTTCAGGGACACTACTGATGGGTAGCTTTTTCTTGGCAGCCCCACTCACAGTCGCCCAGATGGCTCATACTGGGCTAAACGCATCCACAGTTCGCACTTGGCCCTGGCATGATGTCTTCTCCGCCAACCATGGTACTTTAATTTAAGGGTTTTAATGTTATTGGGGATGTCGGCTGTACTCATCTCTATGCTTCCCCTTCTCAGTAGCTGGGCTATATCATGCCTCAGTTGCTTTTTCGTGGTCACACTGTCATCTGTGGCCAAGATCCCTATTCGAGCGCTCACTGGGGATCTTGTAGCTGCGTTTTGTTTGAGTGACCTCTTTAATACTTTAATAGATGCAATCACCTTTGAGAAATCCTCTAGCATGGGTAAGCCATTAGTTTCACCCCTGTTATGCCATCTTTCTACAAAAATCGGAAGAGCACTTTCAGAAACAACCCTATCCTTCTCAAGATTAACCGGATTCCAGCATATACGATTTGCGCCATTATTTATAGAAATGTCACCGTTTAGTTCAAAACGGCTACCACTCTCACATGCATTCGGCAGCACACATCTGGGAGGTGTGGGAGGTGGTTGCTTTCCTCTCGTGAGTGAGAAACCCAGGGATCTCTCTCTCTCTCAGGTGGCCAGGGCACGGGCATCGCCTTTGGATCCAGACCCTGGGGATGGACCAGTGTGAGAGGATCACCTGGGTGAGGGGCCTTCAGGGAGTGGGGGTGAAGCAAGAAAGAGATAAAGGAAAAGGAGGGTGCCAAGGAGAGGGACTAATACACAGAAAGGTGATGCCAATTGTCTGGGGTTTTTAAAACTATTAAATATATCAATGTGTGTTTGAAGTGATAATGTGAAATGTGTAAGAATAAAACTGCGGCCTTGTTGTGCCACAATAAGAAGAGCTGCTTTGGCTTCAATTAGTTAGCCAGGTTGGACTAGAGTGGGATGGTATATATCTTGCCGGGTGGGGGGTACCTGACTGCCTATGTTATTGATTCCATTCCAAAATCCAGTTGCAGATCATCTAGATGTACATTCTTGTGCTTGTAGTCGGTCCCTCTGATAACAGAGAACATCTGAGGCCAGGGTCAGATTGGCCCCTCGGCCTTTCGGCCCGTGGCCGGCCCGAAATCGTCCCTGGGGAGTGGGGGCCAGTTTCTGGCCATGCCTGGGCCGGATTGGAAGAAAAAAAAGTTATATATATTATTTCACTTTTTTTTTCTTTTTCAAAAAGCCTTTCACCCTTCTCAGGTCGTTAAATGAGAACCAACACAGCCTGGGTGATATTGTGTGCATATTTGTTCTATAAAACAGAGCTTAAGCGTAAGTGCTAAACAATAACATATTATCATTTGGCCTTGGACGTCTGCCTGGATTCACAGTAATTTAGTGTAATTAGGAACAATGCTATTTGATGCCGCTTCCTATTTTGTCAAGGGGTGAAAGGTCGTGTTTCATCGCTTTCCGGGATGTCACTTTAGCCTAAATGAGGCGAGGGGTGGGCCACTTTTTTTTTTGGGTGACCGTGCCTATTTCTTGTCCCAGTCCAACCCTGTCTGAGGCCTTTGCATAGTTCTGGATTCCACTGTTATAATCCTGTACATGGCTCCTGTTACGTGTCACGGTACTTTCTTGATAAATTACGGGACCAAACTCAGTTTTATTTGTTACATATATTCTTTCCTTCAAAACATGTAAAACGCACATTGAGAGCTGGTAGGATCCCAGAGTGCCTGCAACTGGCACAATAATGTACTGCTTTTACCTGTGGTCTCCTGCCTTTATAAGCCCCCTTATACAGACGCTTAGCGTTTTAGCAACTGCTCTTCCTCTGGGACCCTTGTTGCTTTGAACCAGACTTGTTTCCAATTCCTGACCTCTTAGACTGTTGACCTTTTTGTTCCAGTTACTTTATGGTGGGGAGGAAAGCTGATCTGTCCTCACTTCCAGCCTGACACATTGTTTTGCAGACTCTGTCTGCCCGTGCTGATGCTTGCTTCCAGGGCTTATGTTCTTTGATGCCATTTCCTGCCTGGCGCTTGATTGCAAGAGTTCTGCTGTGTTCTTGTATGTGTCTTTAGGCCGGTAAAACCATGCAGATGCTAAGCAACCTGGTTGCAGCAGCATTCCCATATACTCCCCAAGAAGGGGAGGGAGGTTAACAGTAATGGACGCAGAGCGTGGGGTAGATGAAAAAGGTTGGTACAAGAAGGCCCCTGCAAAAGAAGCCACAAAATATACCGGCACGCCACCATCATAGTAATTAACACAACATTACCTGGTAAACTCACATAGATCAGTGTCCCAGGCTGAAGCTTGCTTGCAGGATCTCTGCGCCTTGTTCCTTGACGTCTAATTTCTAGTTTGACACATCTGCTAGCAGATTCCTTGCACCCTGCTAATCCCCCACAGCCCCTGCAGCATTCCTTCCTTTTCACAGTGGTGGTTATGAAAATCCCTGCACCTGTGTCCAGGTGTTGTAATGGATCTCTCCTTTCTAAAGGCTGATCCATGGTTGGAATTCCGGTTCTACGGTAAAATACCGAATTCAAAACAACGAGGCAGAAAACACCAAATTTTGTTTTCGAATTTCCATTATGCCTTTTTTTTTTTACACTTTATTTTAAATTTGGAGGGAGAACCCCTGCAGACCCCTGCCCACACATTCCCCCTACGTTCATTTATTCGCTTACCCAACCCCCCCCCCAACTATTTTAGTGAAAAAAGTGCTAAAAAGTTGAAACATTCGATGGAGAAAAAAAATTGGCATTTTCTACCTCGTTTTTAGGATTTGGGATTTTGGGAGATTACCAAATTTTTACCCTGAGAGACAACTCTGCTGATTTAGTTGTTTCCGGTTTGTTCTATCCAATCCTTCCCATGTCCTTTGAGTTTGTTTGCCCAGTTTCTCCAGCTGCTGATTTGGTTCCCCATGTCCCATTAACTGACTCAAAGATCGGTTCCTTTGATCTATTTCATGGATTCCCTTTCAGCCCTCCCCACTCGTCATGGCAATTTTTCTCTTTCACGACTTGTACCTGCTAGTCTATTGCCTACCTTTTGCCAAGGATGCCAGCAGAGCCGGCCTTAGGGCAGGGCGGGCCGGGCGACCGCCCGGGGCGCCATAGTCCCCCAGGGCGCCATTAGCCCGCTAGGCTGCCAGCTCAGGGAAGCCTTGCAGGGACTACCCAGAGCTGGAGTGGTTGGAGAAGTGTCATTTTGAAATTAAATGTGCTTGCGGGAGCGGGCGCATTTAACAAAAATAGGGTGCTGGCACCCTATTGTGATAATAACCGCCCTGCTCCGGTGCAGGAGAGGGGCGATAATCGTCTTAATAGGGTGCCGCAGCACCCTATTCTTAAATGCGCCGGCTCCTGCAAGCGCATTTAATTTTAAATTGACACTTCTCCCCCCAATTGACCGGGGGAGCTGCGGGAGGGGTGGGGGGAATCGTTCTTTTTCTGCCCAGGGTGCTGCTGCCACTAAGGCCGGCACTGGATGCCAGCGAGTAGACTCTAGGTTGATGGCATTGTGAACTTTCCAGTGTTGTAAATATGCCTCTCTGTCGCCTCAGAGGGCTTCTCCAATCATGACGGGTTTTCACTTTTAGGTTTTAACAACTCTCGCCTCTTTTTGACCTCTTCCTTCAGTATTCTGGAGGCAGCAGGCATGTTGTGTTGTTCCAATTTGGCTTTCTTCTAGCATATAAATTCCCTTGCTATTATTCACCTATTGTGTTGGATGGTCAAATACTACATTCCTCCTGTGCCGATTTTCCCTCTTTTGTTGACCCTCAGGGGAGTACCTCTGGAAATGGAGCTTTGCTCCTCTTACGCTTAGTTTAGACACACGTCCCTGTACATTTCTTGTTCTTGGTTAGATTTTGATGAAATTCATCTGTTAAGAGGGCTTGTGTTTGTTTTCTCCATGTAGTTTATCGGGTTGCCTGTTCCGACAATAAGACCATTATTAAATTGGGACCATTCTGGATCTTAGTCGACCACTCTGTAAAACCGGGAAGTTAGGAGTGTGATATCTTGGAAGTAGACTAGGCTGTGCCTGTGTTGCGGTGCAGCATCAGATGCAATTTTGGAATTCACAACACCCCCATATTGACACCTGGGTTACAAGCCCCAACTGCTGCCCGCGTGTTGGGATCCTTGTTTGGTCCCCGGGCCACCAAAGATAAGTCCCATCATTATTCAGACTCTCTGTAACTCACCCCTGTGTGACGCGCCACCCAAGGCACCATTTCAGCCAGTTAAAAACCCCTGTACGGAGCAAGCACACTACAGACGTGCCACATCTGCTGCATGACACCAGAGAACTGGAAATGGTTAACTAGATATAGCCTCCGGACTGTTTTTAAGAAGATGGCGATGGCAGTCTTTTTGTGCAAAGAGAGGGAGGGACTAATGTAAAGCTAGAAGATCATTTTGTAAATTTGAGATAGATGTTGGCATTGCAGCCAACCGCACTCTATTTTGTACTTCACTTGTGCCAATGGAGCCCGACCCATAGAACCCTCTTACCCAAATTTCAGACAAAGAAAAAAACATGGGCTTTATATCAGAAAGGTGGCACCCTCCAAGTCTTACCAGACGATGTCTTCTCTATTGAACCCCTTTTAAGAATAAGGCTCTTAGAGGGATATAGTAAATGTCTTTTCCATTACCTGCCATCAGGCTCGGATTGGCCTATAGGTCAATAGGCCTATTGCCGAACCAAAAACGCAAAATGCTGGTGTGGTCCATATTTTGGGTCACAGTGGGCCACTTCTTTGGCCAATGTGGGCCAATTTGATGAGTTTCGTCACCATCCGCTAGTAGTTTGGAACAGTGTTGCTGAATATTCTTTAAAATGCAAAATTGGCATTACATTTGTTTTTAAAATCCCCCTTGGGTACTTTTCAAACAGTGTCACAAAAGGAATGAATAGCCATTTGCAACTGTGAGCCACCATTTCATTTGGGGCATGAGACAATTATATGGCCCAGTCCGAGCCTGCCTGTCATGCTGGTCTAGATGGACCCTGGTATTCTGCCACTGTGGGCGGGCTTTTGGAATATGGACTGTGAAACCTCCACTGATTGCCTCTCCCCCATGTACTTACACAAATGCACTACGATAGACTGCAGGGTCCCCTGTGTCGGAACTCCTTTCCAGGAGTCCAGTTCCCACTGCTTTCCATAGTACGGAGTAATGTGGACCGACCAATGTCATCAAGACGATGCTGGGCTATACTTATGCACCTGTTTGCTAAAGATGCAGGGCATGTTCTTCCGCGCCCTGCCCAATAGTCCCATAGCAGTGCTGTCTGGTCTATGGCTTCCCGTTGTGTGAGTTTGTGGAGTGCCGATCTGCACTAACAAAATCTGCAATAACGAATCATGAGCAAAGAAAAGGTCTCTTCCAAAGTTCCTGGGACTCATCTTAGCACCACTCTGTCTAGTGGAACACCCTGGGCTTTGCTGTGGGTTTGCAGGTTTTTGGGGTTCCAAACCCACTTTTAGGGAGTCCATGGTACGAGCCCTCTGAGGCCGACACAACACAGGATTGATAGATTCTTAAATCCTCTTTCAGACGTCTGAGACAGAGTGGGATCTTTCTTCACACCAGTCTGCTTTCCCAGGTTTGGGCCCCTGCCACCTGAACACCTCCCCAATCTAGGGTCCTGGTCGCCAGGGATACCCCTCTTTGCTACCCCTGTAATAGCCGCCCTGACCCTCAGCAAGACTACACTGTCCCATACCTCCTCGCCCCTTTCTGAAGTCTACTCTGGACAGACCTGATGTACCGGAGCCTCCCTGCTCTCCCTGGCCAGTAAAGGGAGGATGCGCCCCTACAGCCTGCTGCCCTCCAGACCACCACATGTCTTGCACCTCTATCTCCTCCATTTAGCTTTTCTCCGATGCCCTTTCTAGATGGTAATGGTTCTTTTTTTCTCCAACTTCCTGATGACTCCTTGCCAGATAATTCTCCTTTCAACCTCCTCCATTACTCTTTCCAGATGGTACCAACTCTCCATCCAACCTCCTTCTCCCGGCTCTCCTCTCAATAGAAAACTAGCTTGTCATTCAGCCCCCAAACACCTTAATGCAGATCCTGCTCATAATTAATTAAACACAAAATCAGGCAGATTTCAAAAGTTTCACATCTGAAACACAACATTTGGTGGATTGGTGAAACATGGAGTATTCTGTAATGTCGGATGTTTTATTACTACCGCCAAACATTTAATTGGGCCACCTCATTTCTTGAGATGCTTCACTACTTTTTCTTAAGTGTGTTTTTCAGAACTTGAGGATGGCATAATTTTTAATAGCAACATTTTGTTATTTTTGTTTCCTTCCTGATGCAAGTTTTTTTTTTTTCGTTTTTTGCTACATAGATGTGGCCAGGTGTAAAGCCTGATCAGGTCTCATGATCCGACTCACCCTCTCATGCTGTTGTTTTTTTAAGACAGGTGTCAAACCCTGCTTCCAAAAACATCAAGCGATGTGTGTGTGTGTGACCACAAGCAACAAGGAAACCACCAGGAAATGACCCGTATGAAGACATACTAGAAGTCTGGGCATGGGTTATGTGGTGGGTCAGAAGGAGGACAGAGGCAGGTTTCTTCTATTTCTGGACTTTTATTAAAAAATAAAGAGAACTCCTAACTATACCTAAGCTATGGGGATCTTTTCTACCTAACTCAAACTAACTAGGGTGCTTGTCAGTCGTCGGTGAGTCGAAAAGGAAGATCTGTCCTCTGCCCAAAGCTAAACTATTCTGTCCCTACCACTATCAAAACAATTTAAGCACAGGAGAATGACTCCCTTCTCCTGTGTCCGCTTTTCAGCACAGTCACTTAAGTAACTTAATCGTAGATTATTCTTGGCAACTATTTTGACCAGTTCATACAGTTCAGAAATAGGGCTCTTCAGTTTCTCTCTTGGGTCTTTGACACCTTGCTTTCACCTTCTGAGGTGGTTATTTGATTGCTCTTTATTTAGTACACTTGATGCTCCTTCTATAGACGATGTCCACTGTTCCTCCAGTCATAAAGATTCTTTAAAAATGTTTTATTTATTGTCCTACTATACAGTTAACACAAGTCCATTTTCAATACGTCACTATGCCAGTGATCAATAAAAGAAATCCTGTTAAGACATTGTAAAATGATGAAACCAGTAGCCACATACGGCTGTGAGTAATAAACAACAATATCATGCCAAGACGGCCAAAATTGACACCATCTTCCTCCAGAAGATGGTGAAATATATGATACACGCTTCATGACTTCCGTTCATGAACATAGTCCAAAGTTCTTCCCTCAAAGTGGTTTCATCGATTCTAGCTGACCTTGAAGCAATCCGCTTGTGATTCACAAGCGAAGGACATTCGGTCCCCAGATGTTTTACAGTTTCCATTAGGGCATCTCCACAAAGACGGCATTGTCTATTTTATCTGGATATGTTCGACCAAGCTCCAATTACCTCAAAGGATTTTACCACATTGAATTTTATTTTAATGTAGTCACAGACAAGAGATTTTTTATATGTGTTACGCTCATCTGGTATCCACGGGGACACCACCCAGCCCTGGTTGGATGATTTGCACTCTCGAACCCTCTCCCGGTCCCTTGGTAAGGCCTCTGGTTAAAGATGGGTCTGCAATATAGGAGAGCTGGATTCAATACCAGATTGTCTTTGTTTCCCCACCTCCCTTGGCCTCCTTCCTCCCCCTTGGGCCCTCTCTTCACCTTAATATTGTAAAAGGTGGATTCTCCATCCTGCTCCTTGTGGCAGGGGCGCGTAGATGTGGGGGGGCGAGCAGCGACCAAGTTACTTTACTGGTGCAAGCCCCCCTGTGGGAATCCAGGCCTGCTGCGACTCTGTAGGTTTGCTGTGTTACAGTCTTTATATGCAGCTCTTATGTTCTTATGTTCCTCTTAGTTCGGATAATAATGTCTTGCTTCTTTCCTTTTAGGTATGGAAAGGTATTTTGGTGTTGTCATGCAGTTTGAAGATGAGCATGGGCTGGTAGGGGAAAGCGCGGTGTGCGCGATGCTGCCTGGTGAGTAATGCGTGATGTGCGGCGCTGTTTCGCCTTTTATATTGCTAACCTGTGTCTTTTCTCTCCTTGCAGGTTGTGATGTTCCTCGCCGAGCGCCGTAATGTTCCAGCAATGATAATAACCAGGAGAAGACTAACCAGGTAAGAATTGTGTGGCTTTCTTCATTTGGGAGGAAATGTGAGTAAACACTTACTAATGCTGTCTTTCTTTCTCCTCTTTCCAGGTTATGGTATTCCAAGATGCATGCAGTGCCGGATGATAGAGTTCGCACCTTCAGGTGAGTGAAACTGAAGTCGGTGATGGATTGAAGACAGGATACTGTTCCAGGTAAGTTTCGTAGTGTTCTTTCTCTCTCTGCAGGTCCTTGGTTTCAGGTAAGCTGGCATCAAAGAACTGGACACAGTGAGCATTACGCTGCCCACAGCAGAATAACACAAAGCATGTTCTGCTGTTTGGGTGTGGTTTAAATAGTCTCAGGTAAAGTAGTCCAGGTAGAATAGTCCCAGGCTTGCCACACCCAAAGTAGTCCAGGTAAAGTAGTCCCAGGCCTGCCACACCCAAAAGACTAGACCGCATAGCTCAGTTCCTTGTAACTGAGCTATGTGTGTGCCTCCATGTTGTCTGAACCCCCCAAGTTAAATAATCCCAAGTAAATAGTCCCATTCTAATGTTGGTCTTCATGATGGTTATGAGCCTGGCTCATAGGAAGTGGTGATAGGAAGCCAGCTGCTCTTAACACGCTGGTAAGCAGACGCAGTACAGATGCGCGTCTTTCACCCTTTCGAACGAGCCGTAGATGACCAGAGCAGGCAGCTGGTCCCGTGGACTTCAGTTCCCGTTCCAGCAGCGGCTACGAACTTTGTGGGTTGCTATCCGCAGATTGGAGCCTAAAATTCAGCCATCTGCCATGCAGGACCGTTAACCAGAACACTGCCAATTCGCACGACAGTGTTATCTGTTCCATACAAAATTCATAGAACGGATTGACTCCTGTCACAGTTGCCAAGACAACTACCCTTAATCTCCTGATGAAGACGTAACAAATCACCATCGCTTACACGTCGAAACGGGTAGCGACAAACCCAGGATAAGGCCACTTGTGAAGTCTCTTTTTGGCTTATCTCGATTGCTGACCACCTCTTCTAAAATCTACCGTGGCCATGCATTGTGTGTTGTTGTTGCTGACCACTTAAAAAACCTTTTGTGGCCTTGCACTATGTGTTTTGCACAAAAACGTTTTGTATAATAATGAAATTGTGGATGAATTGTCATATTTGTTATATGTTTTTATCTTGTACTTATTGATGAGTTGTATGAGTAGTTTGATGGATGTTGTATGGATGCGGATAAATGTATGAATGATTTAATAGGATGATTTTTATCAAATTTTGATGTTTTTTAAAATATTCCTGCTATGTAAAATAAATAATTGCTTGAGTGCAGATTAATTTGTGATTAAATTCACAGAGTAAAATGTATTGGGTACAATAAAATCCTAAATACGCTTTTCTGTTAATTGTTTCCTCTGGATTTTCTTTCTGAGATGAATTATTACGCTAATACCCCAATCTAGAGAGTGGGGTTCCCTGTGCCTTTCAGAGACAGGTTATGAGCCTGGCGCCAAAGGCGCCAGGACTGATTCCAAGAGAGTCTTGGATGAGGTTTTAAGGCCTTTGACCTGGCCCTAACTGGAAGGCTGACACTTCTGCCTGATCGTGGTTTGGCTGGGTAATTCTGATGGAACTTTTTTAATTAAGCGAGGAGCATGGATGTATTCACTAGGTTCCCATGATCTGTCTTGAGGGCTGTATCCCTTCCAATCAACTAAGTAGTATAGTTTGGATCCGGTGTATTTTGAGTCTAGGATATCCTTTACTTCAAACTCTGGTTCTCCATCAACTAATACTGGTTTTGGTCGTGTTGTAACCCGAGTACCGGGTTATACCGGTTTCAGGAGTGATATGTGAAACACAGGATGAATCTGCATAGTGGGTGGTAGGGCTAATTTAACTGCCACTGGTTTTATTATGGATTCAATAGAATAAGGTCCCAGATATCGCGAACGAAAGGTCAGAGTCCCTTTTATGGTCACATATTTTGATGCTAACCAGACCTTGTCTCCAATTTAATAGTCGGGGGCTTTACCTCGATGTTGCTCAGCAAATTTCTTTGGTCTGTTCTTGACTTGGAGTAAATGTTCTGCTGCTTCTTTGAAGGCCTGCAAAATAGTCGTATGTAGGGTTTTAACCGCTGGCATTTCCAAAGGGGTTGGGAGATCCAATTCTGAAGTACGTGGATGTCTACCATATATACTATAGAAAGGGGTTTGTCCAGTGCTGGTGTGTAATGAATTATTATAGGCATATTCAGCTATCCATAACAATTCCTTCCAATTTCTTTCCACTTGATGTAACATGCAACGTAAGTATTGCTCGAGGGTTTGGTTTGTTCTTTCTGTTTGGCCATCTGTTTGAGGATGGTGACTTGTGGATAGTCGAATGTCAATTTGGGCCATTGAACAGCATATCCTCCAGAAGTTGGATACAAACTGACTATCTCGATCTGAGACCAAGACCGATGGAAAGCCATGTAGCCATACGATTTCCTCCAGGAATACTTTTACTAAATTGGATGCATTTGGAAGACCCTTTAAAGGAATAAAGTGTGCCATTTCAGAGAACAAGTCTACAACTACTAAGATGGTGTTGAATCCTTGACTGGGAGGTAGATCTGCAATGAAATGAAGGGACAGTGTGTGCCATGGTGCGGGAGGAATTTCCAATGGTTGGAGAATACCAGCTGGTTTCTGCTTTTGGGACTTGTTTTGTGCACACACACCGCAAGATTGGATACATTGTATGATGTCTTTACGCCATGGGGGCCACCAATAGTTTCGTTTTACTTTAGCTAGAGTTTTGGCAATTCCTGGATGACCTGCAATCAGGGAGTCATTATAACCCGAAATAACCTGCTCTTGTAATTCTTTACTTGGCAAGTATAGACGGTTCCTAAAATATGGTAACTGGTCTTTAATGGTGTAATGTTCTCCTTGAGTACACCACTCTTGTGAGAAAGTGGGATCCATTAAGAGTTGGATCTTGTTTTGGAGTTCACCCTGTGTCAATGTTGTCATAAGACCCAGGAGTTTGTCTTCTGGAATGATGGCTACTGGATCTGGAGTTATGTATAGCTTTTCATCAACACCCATGCAGGACAAGGCGTCAGCCTTTCCGTTTCGGACTCCTGGCCGGTAGGTGATTACATGGTCATATTCAGCGAAGAAAAGAGCCCACCGCAGTTGATGGGATGATTGAGCCTTTGCTGTTTTTAGGTATTGCAGGTTTCGATGATCAGTTATGACCGTGACAGTATGTCTAGCACTAAGGAGATAGTGCCGCCATGCCTTGAAAGCTGATTTTATAGCCAATAGTTCTTTGCCTGTGATAGCATAGTTGAGCTTGGGAGGTGAGCATTTTCATGACTAGAAGGCCACAGGGTGTAACTGGCCAGTTCCTGGTTCCCTTTGTGAGAGAACAGCTCCCATATCCATGCTAGAGGCATCTGTTTCAACTATATAAGGGAGGTCTGAGTGAGGATGGCGTAGAACTGGAGCAGAAGTGAATTTTTTCTTAAGTTCTTGAAAGGCCTTCTCTCCTTCTTCGGTCCAATGGAACTTTTTTATTGTTTTTTCTCAATAGTGATGTAATTGGATGCACTATTTGGGAAAAATCTGGGATGAAACAGCGGTAAAAGTTTGCAAAGTCCAACATACTCTCGATTCCTTTAAATGAAGTTGGTGACTGCCAGTTAAGAATGGCATCTACCTTGTGCCTATCCATTCTGATACCTTTTGGTGTGAGGATAAAACCGAGGAAGTCCACTTCGGTGACATGAAAAGAGCATTTTTCAAGTTTTGCATACAGTTTATGTTGGCAGAGTTTAGTAAGGACGGAGCGGACATGCCTGACATGGTCTTCTTTTGTAGCAGAATACACTAAGATGTCATCAATGTAAACCAGGGTGCAAACGTCGATTAACTCCCGCAAAACATCATTCATAAAGTACTGGAATGCAGCAGGAGCGTTGCAAAGTCCGAAAGGCATTACCTGGTATTCATACAAGCCGTATTTGGTACGAAAGGCGGTTTTCCATTCGTCTCCTTTCTTCACTCGAACAAGATGGTATGCCCCCCTAAGGTCCAGTTTGGTATAGATTTGGGCGTCTTTGACTTGATCCAATAATTCAGGAATAAGGGGCAGTGGATAAAGTTTTTTTTTACTGTGATCTGGTTTCATGCACGATAGTCAATGCAAGTCCTCAAATCTCCTTCCTTCTTTGGTACGAAGAATAAGGGACTGGCTGCCGGTGATTTAGATGGGCAGATAAATCCATTTGCCAGGTACTGATCAACATAAGATTTCAAATGGAGGTTTTCTGGTTCAGTAAGTACATAGATTTGACCACAAGGAATTTGCACACCAGGTACGCCAATCTGACAATCATAGGGCCTGTGCGGTGGTAGAGTACTAGCTTGTTCTTTCTTGAAAACGTCTTGAAAATCTTGGTATTCATTTGGTAGAGTACTAGTCACACGTAGTGCAATCGCTGTCGTACTGTGAGTAGCAGATGTACATAAGTCTGTTTTCCCCTTTTCTTGGTAATGACAGCTGCGAGCACAGTCATCGGAAAAGGCCAACTTCTTGGCATGCCAATCTATTAGAGGGTTGTGAGCTACCAACCATGGCATACCTAAGATTAGTCAAAACTGAGGAGCTTTGATGAGCTTGTATGTAATAGATTCTTGGTGTCCATCCTGGCACAGGAGGGTTAGTGCTGATGTGCATTGGGTTACTGGTCCGGAAGCTATTTCTGTCCCATCAACAGTAGTAACTTTTTCAGTAGTCGACTTAGAGCATAAGGGAAGCCCCATCTCTGCTGCCAGATCTTGGTCTACATAATTCCCAACTGCTCCGCTGTCCATGTATGCTTCGACAGCATGCATCCGAGACGGTTGTTGGTGATTGATCAAAATTACCGGTAATGCAAAGTGTGAGGTCTGTGGCTCATCCTTCTCGCTCGACAAGCGGACCTCTACGCTTGCCGGGCTTGGTAGTTTTCTGACTCCTTGTTATTATCTTCCTTCTCTGTGGCTCCAACAGTTCTCCTTGGTGGTTTCACTGGCCATTCTTTGAGGAAGTGGCCTGATTTTCCACAATATAAGCATAATTGCTGTTGCCTTCTCTTATCTCTTTCAGTTTTAGTTAAAGGGGGCTGTACACCTTCGATTTGCATGGGTTCTACCGTGTTTTCCAATGTACATGGAACATTATCCTTTGACTGGACATACACAGCTCGAGTGTCTAACCTTATCCGGTCCGCTTTTCTTTTCGGGCTTGTAATCTGTGATCTAATTGCACCACAAGGTTGATGAATTCTCCACAGTCTTTAGGTGGGTTAACCACTTGAGCAAGGACATCCTTTAGTTCCCCTCATAGATCCCGATGAAATAGTGTGGTCCTTTTTTCCTCAGGCCACCCAGCTTCAACGACTAGTCTGTTAAATGTTGCTATATATGTAAGCAAGTCTTGACTTCCTTGACGGAGTGACAAGAGTTCGTTGTCTAATGCTTGGCCTTGGGTATGACGAGCAAAGAGTTTTTCCATTTCCATCTGGAAACCCCCAAAGTCATGTAACAACGGGTTATCCTGACTTACCAATGGTACCGACCAATCCGCAGCACTGCCACTCAGATATGACAAGACAAAATCAACCCGTGCTTGGTTGTTAGGAAAAGCCCCAGGTCTGCAAAGGAAATGAAGACGACACTTGTTCCTGAACGTTGTGTACTTCATGGGGTCCCCTGTAAATCGTTCAGGTGGAGCTAAAGGAACTGCCCCAGGAAGGGTTATGTGTACTGGATAGGTGGAAGAAGTTGGTACTGGTGCTAGCGGAATATTACCAGGCAATGGGGTCTGTCCTGCCTGTGATTGGAGCAATTGTCTACTTAGTTCGTCGGTACGATCCTTAGTAACAATCAAATCCTTCCTAAGAGTGTTGGTTTCTTGCCTGGCTGAATGTACTTCAGCACGTAATTGTCCCAACAACTGAACTAACTGGTCAGTCTCTGAAGTCTCCATGACGCCCAGGTGGATAATATTATTGAGGCTTTGCGTTCTGTAACGCTCACCTGGTATCCACGGGGACGCCACCCAGCCCTGGTTGGATGATTTGCACTCTCGAACCCTCACCCAGTCCCTTGGTAAGGCCTCTGGTTAAAGATGGGTCTGCAATATAGGAGAGCTGGATTCAATACCAGATTGTCTTTATGTTTTCTCACCTCCCTTGGCCTCAACTCCTTTCTCCCCCTTGGTCCCTCTCCTCACCTTAATATTGTAAAAGGTGGCTTCTACGTCCTGCTCCTCGTGGCAGGGGTGCGTAGATGTGGGGGGTGAGCAGCGACCAAGTTACTTCACTGGTGCAAGCCCCCCTGTAGGAATCCAGGCCTGCTGCAACTCTGTAGGTTTGCTGCTTTACAGTCTTTATATGCAGTTCTTATGTTCCTCTTAGTTTGAATAATAATGTCTTGCTTCTTTTCTTTTAGGTATGGAAAGGTATTTTGGTGTTGTCATGCAGTTTGAAGATGAGCATGGGCCGGTAGGCGAAAGCTCGGTGTGCGCGATGCTGTCTGGTGAGTAATGCGCAATGCGCTGCGCTGTTTCGCCTTTTATATTGCTAACCTGTGTCCTTTCTCTCCATGCAGGTTGCGATGTTCCTCGCCGAGCACCGTCATGTTCCAGCAATGATACTGACCAGGAGATGACTAACCAGGTAAGAATTGTGTGGCTTTCTTCATTCGGGAGGAAACGTGAGTAAACGTTTTCCAGGTTATGGTATTCCAGGATGCATGCGGTGCCGGATGATGGAGTTCGTACCTTCAGGTGAGTGGAACTGAACTCGGCGATGGATTGAAGACAGGATACTGTTCCAGGTAAGTTTCGTAGTGTTCTTTCTCTCTCTGCAGGTCCTTGGTTTCAGGTAAACTGACTTCAAAGAACTGGACAAGAATAACGCAAAGCATGTTCTGCTGTTTGGGTGCGGTTTAAATAGTCTCAGGTAAAGTAGTCCAAGTAAAATAGTCCCAGGACTGCCACACCCAAAGTAGTCCAGGTAAAGTAGTCCCAGGCCTGCCACACCCAAAAGACTAGACCGCATAGCTCAGTTCCTTGTAACTGAGCTATGTGTGTGCCTCCATGTTGGCTGAACCCCCTCCCCCAAGTTAAATAATCCCAAGCAAATAGTCCCATTCTAATGTTGGTCTTCATGATGGTTATGAGCCTGGCGCCAAAGGCGGCAGGACTGACTCCAAGAGAGTCTTGGATGAGGTTCTAAGACCTTTGACCTGGCCCTAACTGGAAGGCTGACTTGCCAGTGAGGGCCAGAGGCAAGGGTCATGACAATATTGGGCTTCTCCATCAACAAGATGAAGTCAAGCCTAGTGTCAAGCACTTCAAAACAGTTCCTTGGTGCTATCTTAAACACACAAGAGGGGTTGGTCTTTCTGTCAGAGGAAAGAGTAAAAAATGTGTTACTGCAAATACTGCATTTTCTGGCCGGACACCAGATAAGGGTGCGCAAAACTATGCATTTAATAGGCATGATGGCATCTTGCATTTACCTGGTTCCTCACGCGTGCCTGCGCATGCGACCCATGCAGGAGTGGTTGGTGAAACAGTGGTCTCAGGCAAGTGGTCAGTGGGACGATCTAGTGGTCGTTTCGCCAACACTTGTACAGAATCTTCACTGGTGGACAAGGGAAAATCTAATGAAGGGGAAACCCTTCTACGATCGAGAGATACAGGTGATTGTCACAACGGACGCCTCTCTAGCGGGGTGGGAGGGCTCACTACCTTCCCACACAGCTCAGGGTCTGTGGTCTCGTACTGTAGCTCAGAACCACATCAATCTGCCAGAGCTTCTAGCAGTATTCAAAGCCCTTTGGTCATTCAAATCCAATTTGATGAACCAATCTGTGCAGATCCTGACAGACAGCCCTACTGCAATGTTTTATATCAGCAAACAGGGGGGCACACGTTCTCCAAATCTGTCCAGACTTGCACAGCAAATTTGGAAATGGGCACTTGAACAGAAGATGTTCCTGTCGCCGCAGCATGTTCCAGGGGAACTCAACTCTCTGGCAGACTCATTGAGCAAAGATCCCCTACCAGAGGAACATGAGTGGCGTCTATACAAAGTCGTAGAACACCTCTTCTCTCAGTGGGGGTTCCCCACAATAGACTTATTCGCCACAAGCGAAACCAGTCAATGCCCAGACTTCGCTTCCAGGTTCCCCCAGTTCGTGTCTCCCAACATTCGCCACCATCAAGACTCACGAGGCCTTCGTGTCCCTGCAGGCGAGCGGCGATGGTCTCCTGCCAAACAGAGGAGACCCGTACGTCACGGCCCGAGGGATCTTCGCCCTTTCCTTCACTGGCACCTCCCATGGAGGTTTTCGCACGACTGGCGCTGCCGATTGGGCACACACAGAACCGCACGTCACGTGACAAGGCATCCACAACGGCCTTCGTCATCACGGGTCACGTGACACAGACTTTGCACGTTCCCCTCCCGTGATGTGATCACGTGACCTTCCACACAAGTTAAAGGGAGCAGAGAAAAACGGAAGCACCGCTTCACAGCTGCTCCTTCACGGACTGCTTTGGCGTTTTTGGATTTTGCTACCACGATTACTTGATCACGGAACTGTACCCGGATTGCCTCATTCTTTATCCCGGATATCACGCTGTTTGTTTACTACTGGTTTCTTGACTCGGAATTGTTCACTGGACTGCCCACGGATATCCCATTGAACACTGAACTTTTGGTTATTGACCCCGGAACTGCCTTTTTGGACTGCTCACGGATTGTCCCACGTATTTGCCTCGGAGTTTTACGTCATAAGTCCTGTCAGAGACACAATCGACCAGTGCCTGCTGTACCCCCACTACTCCGCCAAACATCTCAGGCCACCCTCTCCTTCACTTTCGGGTAAGCCCATTTTCTGCTATCCTATCATAAAGGCTTTGTTGTCCATTCCCTGTGTTGATTAACCCTCCGTTGCCTTACAGTGGTCAGGGGGTCCTTGGCGTTTCTGGTTCCTGATAAGACGACGTTCTCCACCTGTGGCTTCAAGCGCTGCACGGGCCGTGTTATTATTTCCTGCCTGTGTGGTGCTTGGGGTCGGAGGTGGTAGGACTAATCTGCACGACTACCAAGGGCTAGACACCCAGCCAGGCTCCAAAGGGAGAGCCCTATGGATGAACTGGTCAGGGAAATGTGCTTATGCTTTTCCCCCCCAACACCTCTCATGAGGAAGGTGATCAACAAGATGCACAAGGAACCGATGACGCTTATCCTAGTTGCTCCTATGTGGGCAAGACAACCATGGTATCCACATCTGCGCAGACTAGCAATGTGCGATCCCATCAAATTCCCGTGCCAGCACAACCTACTCACTCAGAACGAGGGACTAACTGTGCAACCGCAGCCTCACTCAATGAACTTGGCAGCATGGCTCCGGAGGTCATAGAGTTCGGACATCTCAACCTGCCACAGAGATGCATGGATATCCTGAAAGAATCGAGAAAACCAAACACTAGGCACTGTTACTTTGACAAATGGAGGAGATTTGTAATTTGGTGTCAGTCTAAACAAATCAAACCCATAGAACATACTCCATCCCACATTCTAACTTATATGCACAATTTGCTAGGTACAGGGTTAATATTCAACTCCCTAAAGGTCCACCTGGCGGCTTTATCAGCCTACACGACTTTCCATAATAACCATAATAAAGTCTCATGGTGGAAAGTACCGGTACATCAAAGCATTCATGGAAGGAGTAAAGAGATTCCACCCTCCAATTTCTAAGCCGCCGCCAGGATGGGATCTCAATGTGGTACTTGCTAAGCTCATGGGACCCCCTTTCGAGCCTACGCACAAGTCTAGTCTCAAGTGCCTGACTTATAAAACTGCCTTCTTAGTGACTATCACTCCCATGAGAAGAGTTAGTGAAATTCAAGCATCATCAGTGCAGGATCCTTTCTTTGTTGTGCACAAGGACAAGCTGGTTTTACATTCTCACCCTAGGTTCTCCCCTAAATTCATCTGCACATTTTATGTAAACCAGTCAACTGAGATACCAGCTTTCTTCCAGGAACCCAACAGCTCAGCTGAGGTAAAACTCCACACACTAGATGTGAGGAGGGTGGTCCTCTACTATGTAGTCAAGACCAGACCGCTAACAAAAACAGATCAATTGTTTGTCTCCATAGCGCCAGGCAGAGAAGATGACCGCATTTCAAAGAATGCCATCTATAGGTGAATAGTCAGATGTATCCAACTGTGCTATTCCCTATCAGATAAAACACTGGCTTTTTACGATCAGGGCTCACTCCACAAGAGACACTGAAGCCACCCTGGCTTTCATTGCAAATGTCCCCTTAGACAGTATTTGCAAGGCAGCTACATGGAGTTCTGTACATACTTTCACTCGGCACTACTGCATTGACACTCATTCCAAGACAGATACACAAGTGGGACAAGCGGTTCAAAGACACTTATTTGCTCATGAACCTTCTCACATCCCACCTCCTTCTTCTAACACTGCTTGCTAATCTATGCATAGCATGTGATCTAAGCAGATCCCACAAGCCTCAGAAGGGATACATTACTCACCGTAATCGTATTTCTGATGCTTGTATCTGCTTAGATTCACATGCGACCCACCCTTCCTCCCCTCGGAGAGAAGGCGCATGGATGCTTATGAGCTTGTCTGATACCTATCTGCTTGGATATGTAATCGCGCTACACCTCATGCTACCTCATGTCAGAAAAATAATCTGAGGGATCTAGACGCGTGAGGGATCATGGGTACAGTGGACGTCACATTAGGGATAGTATTACTGGCACAACCTGTCGACATCCCTTTTCGAGTTTTGAAAACAACAACTGTAATACTCTGCAGCTTCCAATAGATGTCAGCCTATGCACAGCATGTGAATCTAAGCAGATACAAGCATCAGAAATATTATTACGGTGAGTAATGTATCTTATATATATATATATATATATATACACCCTTGCACCCCCTATATTTTTTATGAGTTTTTTGAAGAAAAAAAATAATTGGCCATAAACTCATAAAAAAATAATCAGCCGATGATTGAACATCGTACCCAGAAGCGCTACCTTAGACCTTGATAACAGCATGCTCGATGAATTTAATACATTTAAATTGGGTAATAGTGACAGCTACTATTACAGCACATTGAGGCAGAGGAATCTGACACAGGGAGCTACCTCAGCGCCTGTATTTGCATGCTCTTCTTTTGCCTCCCCCTCCTCCATTGCTGCACTCCCTGGGTGAGATGAACTAAATTCCGGTTGGAAAGAAAGTGAAAAGTACAGCTTCCTCCTGAAATGCTTACACTTGTGTACTCCTTACCTGAATCCTTGGGCTGAAAATCTGTAAAACAAAACAAAAGTGATCAGAAAACATAATGGTCAGAGCATAACCTCAGGCCCTCTGCGGTATTCCCGTGCTTTGGTATCTGTGATCTCTGGATGTGTTCACCCAGCATAACCCACGCTTCTCCTACCGCCCCACCCACTGCCACATTCACCACTGCACATATACCCAGAATTCCAGCCTTGGCCCCACATACTCACCGCTGTGTCACTGAGGATCTCGTGCAGCTCTGTACAATGCCGCATGGTGCTTCCTAGCACTCAAGTTTGTGTGATCAGTAATGTCAGATGACCCTCTGTGCCACAGCACTGCATTGAGTCTTAAGGGGCGACCCCATGGCACTGTACCCCTGGGTCTTTAAATATGAGGGAACGTCACCATGTCACAAGGCACGTGATTGCTTGAAGAGCAAGGCCCCTCCTAAACTGGTCTTGGCTCTCAGTGAAAATTATTGATTGTTTTTAAATTATTTCACAATGTGTCGCTCGCTTTAGTGAACGCATGTTAATGCTTCAATTGCTGTTTTTGATATTAGTTATTGTGTGTGCAGCATTAAATGACAAGAAAAGTCACGCTCACCAGTCTTTGCTAGTCCCTTGTACTGCGCAGAACACTGTCATTCAGGGTTCTGCAACCTGTGGCTTTCCACATGTTTTGGACTGCAACTCCCATGATCCCTCACCTTTCACCCTGCTGCCTAAGGCGTATGGGAGCTGTAGTCCAAAACATCTAGAAAGGCAAAGGTTGCAGAATGTAAAAAATAGTCCACCACGTCCTACCGTGCACGTGGGCCTCCCACATAGCCGGAATCCTTGTGAGGTCCCCAACGGCTACTACTCATCTCGTTCTTCCCAAAGATCCCATATGCTGACCTCAGTATTAGCCTCCAATGCAGCGGCACTGCTTTGCGCAGTCATTCTCGCCTGATGCAGATCACAAAACCCCATGTCTTGTGAAAAGTACCCAAACAATAACGCACTTACCTTTGAATCTCTGCAGATAATCTGAGAAAGACAAAACATGAGAAACGCTGAGTCCCCGTACGAATGTCCGTCTAGATATTAACACCCCCCAACTATCATACATACCTCGTTCTCTGATTAGAGCATCTGTTAAAACAAAACATAACAAAGAAAGCTTATAGTGGATCCTGTGCAAATGTACGACAAGCCCCCCCCCCCACACCCCCCAACCAGGATTTACCCTCACTCAAGCTACATAAACATCCATTTGAGGCAATCGCCTGGAAACTTTCCCCGAGACCACTACTTAAAGCCCCACACATTTTGAAAGACCATTTTTTTTTCACAAGAATGCCATCACTCCCAGAAAGTTTGGAATGTGATGGGCGCACTGAACTAGGCTTTGCAACCTGTAGTCCAGAGAACAGCAGCATGTTCTTCCGGGCATCATCTGGGCACAAAGCTTGCTGCAAGACCTTCTAGAAGAATCGACACTTCCTTTGGGTAAGCGTCGGATTGCCCTCGCAGGCTGCATCCTTCCCGGGGCTTGCAGACGGCTGATGTCTCCGTTGCAGCTCTTGCAGGTGAACACCGAGCCCACTATAGTGATAACTACCACCATGGGAGCTGGCAGGGCCAGTAACGGTCGACACCCTCAGCCTGGTAGGCCACTCGCTGCGAGGGTCTCGTGAGGCCTCAGGGACAGTATAGGCGTGGTATCAATAATAGCACCCTATTGCTCCTTTTAGGGTGCTAATAGTTTACATCTTTTTTCTCTCACGGGAAAGGGGCTCCACGTGAATGCTATTTGCCCAATCTCTTGTTAAAAAAACAAAGATGACCTGCACTATAGAATGAGTCCCTTTTATATTTCCATGGTGGGTGGTCGAGTTGCAGTGGACTGCACTATCTCATGACTGGTCTTCTAGGTGCTCAGGCATTCAAGGAGAGACGGAGGCTTGAGATGTGGTTCAACACGTCTTTATTTAACTGCGTACAACCTGGAACTGACGTTCCCGCCCGCCCCTCCCCTTACTGCGTGTCCATGTCCCTCTACAGATGACATGAGGCAAATGACGACACCCTCCCCGCCCCCCTACCCCCCTGGATACTAAACATAAAGTCCCACTTTAGCTCATTTCTTCAATGAGCCGGTGAGGTTTCTTACGTGTTCTTTCAGGTCGCTAGTCCGTCTGTTCTGTACCTTCCTGAGGCAGCCAGGGTGATGATTCGGCACTGGAATCCTCTTTCCCCTTCATAGGTTGCATCCCACTCTGTGAGGTGAGAGGGGTGAGGGGAGGTTGGTGATGGGCACGAGTCCGGGCATCCTCCGGAAGTGTGAGGAGTTCCTCGTGGTGGTTTTTCTGTCACCTTCAGCAGTAGTGAGGGATCCCTTTACTTGCACGACCGTGAGGGGTTCTTCGTCAAAAGCGGCCAGGCTCTTGCAACTTTGGTTTTGTCTTGCGATGACAACATCATAGTCATTTTCTTTAGACCTCCTTTTCCGGTCTGAGTCTCTCTTCGTTTCGGCTTTCTTTCGGGAATCTTACTCTCTCATTTCCTGATCGCCGCTGTATCTTTCTGTATTTCCCAAACATTACTTCCGAAGGTGTCTTCCCTGTGGTGCTGTGTGGGGTGTTTCTATAGTCTCTTATGAGTTGACACAGCATTTTCTCCAGCGGTTCACCTGTGAGTCGAGCAATTTGAGTCGTGCGCTTGATTTTGTTCATGAAGCGATCTACGGTGCCATTCGCTTGGGGCCACAAATGTGTTATTCTCCTCTGGTGGAAGCCCATGTATTCAGAGAATGTCCTGACGTCCTGCCCTGAGAATGAAGGTCTGTTGTCCATTTTCAAGACTTTGGGGATGCCATAGATGGTGAACATTCTGTCGAGGGCAGGAATGGCGTAATTGGCTGACGTGGACGGCACTATTTGGATGTTTGGGAATCGTGAGTATTCGTCGGCCACTACTTTGTGTTCGCCGCCTTCCAGTGGCCCGAAATAGTCCACAGTAATTTCTTCCCATGCTCCTTCTGGTAGTGTAGTCATGAATAGTGGTTCTGGTCTGGTGTGAGGATTTATCACTGCACATGTGGGGCAATTTTCGAGTAGCTCCTCCACCCGAGTGTCAAGATGAGGGAACCACAGTCTTTGCCTCAGCATCCTTTTTGTGGAAACTATGCCCCTGTGCCCTTCCTGGACCAGTTCCAAGACCTTTTGTCTTAAACTGCGAGGGATCACTAGTTTAGTACCTTTTTTTTAGTAGTAGACCTTCCTCAGACTTGGCGAGTTCATCTTTGACAGTCAGGAGACAGGCGATGTCTTGTTAGGTATCTTCCCCCGTGCTTTCCATCATTTACCGTGCTTGCTTCAAGTGACCGGTCTCCAGACACCTCAGAATGATCTGTATTCCTTGATGTGCAGTGGACTCCTGTGCTATCTGGTGCATATCAAGGCCTTTTGATATGTTTCCTTGTATCACTTATCTGATGTATTGATCCGCGATGGATGGGTTTGCCCTGCAATCCTTGTTTGGGTGGTCTTGAGAGGAAGTCCGCTGGGTTGTGCTCCTTCCCCGGTCGGTGGATTATGTTAAAGTGATAATCTTGTAGTTTCAAGGCCCACCTTGCTATTCTAGGTGGCATTTTCGCCTGCGGTTTGCCGTATATGAACAGTAAGGCCTGGTGATCTGTGATGATTGTGAATGGTTTCCCGTACAGGAATAAGTGGAAGTGTTCACACACCCAGACCACCGCTAGTCCTTCCTTCTCGGCCTGTGAGTATGCTTGGTCAGTCTTAGACAAACTCCTGCTAGCATAGGATACGATGTGCTTGGATTGGCTATCTCTCTCGTCTAGTTGGGTTAGAATGGCTCTGAGACCGACTGGGCTTGTGTCCACTATCAGTTCCATGGCTTTTCTCGGGTCGAAGTATGCCGTGTTCTTGGCACCCGAAATGCGATCCTTTATGATTTAGAACGCTTGCTGGCATTTCTCAGACCCCTTGAACTTCAAGTTGAGCTTTGTGAGTGCCCTGAAGGGTTCACTTACCGACGCAAAGTCTTTTATGTATTGCGTACAGTAGCTTGCCAAACCTAAGAAGGATCTGGGATCGGTCGTGGAGCATGGAGGTTCTGTGTCCGTGAGTGCACAGACCTTTTCTCGGTCGGGCGTCATTCCTTTAGCAGAGAAGATATGGCCAAAGAAATGAAGTGTCTGTTTCCTAAACTCACATTTGTCCTTGTTGAGAGAGAGTTGGGCCTCCTCGAGGGCCATGCACACTTGCATGAGTGTATTGTCGTGCTGTTCTTGGGTCTGACCAAACACTAAAATATCGTCACAGTAGTTTAGGCAGTTGGGTACATGCTTTATCACATTGTGGATCTCTGACTGAAAAACTTCTGCTGCAGACGAGACTCCAAAGCTGAGCCGCTTATATCTGTACAGACCTAAAAGTGTTGCGAATGTGGTGATATATCAGGATGCCTTGTGAAGTTCCAATTGATGGTATCCTTTGTTGAGGTCCAGTTTGGAGAATATGGTGGCTCCATTGAGCAGGTGCACCATGTCGGTGATGCGTGGCGCTTGGTGACGCTCTCTCATGATGGCTTCATTCGGCCATCACATGTCCACACATATGCGAATGTCTGACAAGTCTTTTTTGGGGTACCGGTACTATGGGGGAACCCAAGGAGTGGGTCCTTCCGCAGGCTCAATGAGGTCAGCCTCCAGTAATTTGTTCAGTTCATTTTTGATCTGTTTTTGTATGTTTATGGGGATACCCATGTAGTGCTGCGCCACAGGAATGATTCTGTTGTCGATGTGCAGTTCTATCTGGCGGCCTTTCAGTTTTCCTAGACCTTTGAAAAGTGCTGGAAATACTTGTTCGATGTTTGCGGTAGGGTCCAGGTATTTGTGCACCATGAGTCTTTACAGGATATGGATGAGGCCCATTTCAATCGCGGCCTTGTAGCTCAGAATGCATCCACTATCTGTGGCAGCTTCCAGGACATGCATGGGAATGTCTTTAGCTTGTCCTTTGTAGCTGCACGATGCTGTGAAGAAACACTTGCATGCTAGGGGTGTCTTTGAGCCATAGGGAAATATGAGCGCCATGGCTGGTTGTAGATGGGGAGCATGTGGTATGTTATTGTATACTTCTTTGCTTATGACGTTTATGGTGGTTCCGGTGTCCACCAGAAATTTTACTGCCGTCTTGTTGACTTGTATGATCAGAGTCGGGCTGTGTTCTTTTGCTGTTGGGTTGACTAGGGTATACAGGTATCCCTTTTTCCATGGCTCTTCCCTGGGTTTCTCGCTTCTGCTGGCGTTGTCATCCGACAATGCTCCTGAGGCACTCTCTGATTGAGATTGTTCCACTAGATATCTCACGTATCTTTTGGGTCGCCGCCTTGGTCTGGATGGTGTAGGTTTATTTTCTCTCCAGTCACTCGAGGTTTGTTCCCTCCTTTTGTCTGGTTGGTCGACCCGTATCTGCGGTGCGCATTGTCATGTTATGGACCTGTGGAGCGGAGTGGACTTTGTAGTCTTTGGTCTCTTTCCGGTGCTGGTCGTCCACTTCTTCCTACGCCTAGTATTTTGCTGCGGTGTATGAGACATACCGCCTTGTAGTGGTTTTGCCCCTGCAGGCGGAACATTGTTGACCCATGGCTGGGGATTGTCCTTCATGCGGGTATTCGTGACCGCATCTATAGCAGAAAGGGTCGCTGCTGCCTTTTGCTGCGCCTTCCAATTTGTTGACGCATTTCTGCTTTCCAAGCTTGATTTTGATGTTGTCCAGTCCTTCCACCTGTGCGGCCAATGCAGCATCAGCGCGAGCCATGCGTAAGATTTTTTTTAGATTCCGTGGCCTCTGCAGCAGTCGTTTCCTCAGGTCTGCGCTCTCGCATCCGACTATGATATGCGAGCGTAGCGCCTCTTCGTTGGAATAATTTTTAAAGTCACATTGCTTCATCTTGAGTCTCATCTTCAGTCTGAAACGCATCCGTGGTCTCACATTTTGTTTGTTTGGTGGTGTGAAAGATGTGTCTCTTGTAATCCACGTTTGTGTGTGGTGTGAAATAGTCTGTGATTGTTGTTTTCAGGCAATTGTAGCTGTCGGTGTCACTTTCAGGGAGTTCATCTAAAATGTCCGTTACATAAGCCTATGGCGAAAGTTAGTAGGCTGTGTTTTATTTCA
Source organism: Ambystoma mexicanum (assembly GCF_040938575.1). Lineage (NCBI taxonomy): Eukaryota > Metazoa > Chordata > Amphibia > Caudata > Ambystomatidae > Ambystoma > Ambystoma mexicanum. The sequence goes on from NC_090921.1 coordinate 1,035,811,207, forward strand.
TCATCAATCGGGCCCACTGCTTTTAGACATACCTCAAAGTCTCTCAGCCACCTCTTCCACCGTGGGCCCAGGGTGCTGGTGTCACTGAGGTCGAAGTTTGTGGGCAGTTGGGTTAATAGGCTGTCAGACATTCTAGGCGGGAGTTCCCGAGCCGGTGTTAGAGGTACCGTTAGTGAGTCATTTTTTGACATTGTGCTTCCACTCATTTGCATGCCTGGGGGGTCTTCTCACTTCCAATCTGCTTTGTGGTAAGCAGACTGGGCCGTTGCCGGGAGAATTCTTCTCCAACTGCCCTGATGTGTATCTCAGTGGGGAGCCTTGATACTCTTCCCCACGTTGCCGTTGGCGGGAGAAAACATTCTCTGCTCGGCCGGAAAACTACTTTTGCAGCGGGGAGCCTTTGCGTTCCTACCCGCTGGTGTTTATCGTTGCCATCGGCGGGAGACTTTACTCTTACCGCCCGGGTGATGTGCGAGGTGTCACCAGCTGGCGGGGAGTTTCTGATCTCCCACCCGCTTTTCCCCTTCCTCTGTTTGGGGGCCCCGACAGCCCGCGGCTCGAGAGGCGTCTTTTCTTCAGCCACGAGCGTGGATGCTCATGGAGGGGAAAATGCTGGTTCTGCGGGGAAAACAAATCCTGCCTCGTCGCCGGTGTCGAGTAGTCGTGGACTGCACTATCTCACGGCTGGCCTTCTACGCGCTCAGGTATTCAAGGAGAGGCGGAGGCTGGAGATGTGGTTCAACACGTCTTTATTTAACTGTACAACCTGGAACTGACTACCCTGCGTTCCCGCCTACCCCTCCCCTTCCCGTGTGTCTGTGTCCCTCTACACGTGACATGAGGCAAATGACGACACCACAGGTGGCAACCGAGGTGAAGCAAGAAAGGAGGCTGTGCAAGACATGAGGCGAGGAGCAGTGATCAGATAAATGTAGCGGGGCAGGAAGGGCAGGGGAGGAGGTTTGTGGGATAGTGAATGCCTGGGGGGGAGAAGGTGTGTGTGAAGGGAAACAAGGCCACACCTGGGGTACGCTATCATGTGGTTGGGAGAACGTGGGTGGTCACTGGCAGATTCTGCCCACGTTTCCAACCATTTTATTGGCTGAGGGCCCTTCCACGGACACTACCATCGTTTGGAGCCCTGTGTGTTTTTAGCCATACACATATACATATTGTGACTGTGAATATGTGCATGTATAAACTGTCATGTGTCATCATATTTTTACCCAGCAATCGTTAGAGGGCTATGAAGCACATCTTGACCATAAGTGCTGTAGTCTTCCCTGCCTGAGTATGCAGGCTCATGGCAACATGTAACTTTCGGGTGGTGACTGAATGAGTGCGCTCCATGGGAGCAGTTGAGAGACCTGACAAAGGAAAAGCTGGATGACCAGTGGCGAATGCTATATACCTGTTAAGATAATGACTGATGTTTGCTGCAATCAATAAACAGCCTTACATTGAAGATACGGTCTGAGCCATATCTCCATGCATCAATGAATACAACATTTATGGCGATGAGGTAAACTACAGCCACTGTGGGGGAGCAGCCCAGAAATACAACCATCGTCCCAGAATATCGTCCATGCACCCTGGAAGGGCAAAAAGACAGCTCTGCGAGGAGCCCACCAGCTGTCAGGGTGAGCAGGTTAGCCAGAAAGGTGAAGAAAACAAAGGAGCAAGTGAGGCCCAGAGAAGACCACTACATTTGCCAATTGTCATGTTCATGTTTGATACACATCGTTATATGGAAGGTGGGGTTAGGGTGGGCCACAGGAAATGCAGTGGAGACCGTAAGCGGGGAAGGGAAGTTTGGTTTGAATGAAGATGGAATTGAGACAGGTTGACACTGTATGGGCCTCCAGTCATTGCTGCGCACGCTGGCGAAGCACACAACCTCATAACGGCACCGCTATGGAGTGTACTCGCTCTCAGGCATCCAGCCTCTATCAGTGAGTAGGAAAAGTGTCAAAACGTATGGATACAGACGGTCAATGAGCAAGGAGTACCAGTGAGCACCAGTGTGCAGAAGAAGGCAATTAACCCGGAAACGCCACAGTGAACAAGAACGGTGCTAAGGAAGATGTACAGTGAACGAGGGAGCACATAACGCTCCCAGGCCTACTGCACCACGGGGCGTGGGCAGGAACGAGGATATTCATGCCAGTGAGCAGACTAACATCAAAGATGATGCGCTGTAAGTGCTGCAAAGGGACGGCATAGTAACCTTCAACAGTAACACTAATAAAGATAATTATTTATGCAGGAAGCAAGAAAGGTTAAGAGATGCTTAAGAAGAGCTTTATGGTGACTGTGCCCGAAAGCCACAATAACGACTGCCAGTTCAAGTGTTGTGGACTACCATTTGCCTTGGTGTGTTATGGGTGTGACCAGTTCAGGTATGTGGCAGCAGCACGTGCTGATACAGTGCTGCTTATTTTAAAAAAGAAAATGCGAGCACAGCAAGAACAGCAACACAACGCTTGTGTTCATTTGGGTATAGCCCATGCTTACAGTTAGGGTCTTCAGAGCAGCATGCAAGGGTGGAGAACACACAGGCGATGTTGTCCATCGCGACCGGTGCAGCCTGGGTTTCGCCGGCTTGCATAGTGGGTCCTCAGAGGACGTTGTGCGTCCTCAGAGGAAAGGAACTTCTAGCGTGAGGACGCAAATGCTACAATTCATTCTATTGCACGCTAGAGGAAGGGACCCTCAGATGCAATGACACTCTCCAGGCAACTGATGTTCAGCCTTCTACGGCGACTGCTAAATGTGTCGCATGTGGATGCATGAGGACAAAGGACACACGTACAGCTACAAAACATGAAGTGAGGGAACAGGATTGCCCAAGGACATACACAAACTTTTTTGTTTTGTTAATGTTTCGCGGCAATCGAGAGACATCGATGAGAATTAAATTAAATAAAGGCAAGACACGTATCTGGAAGTATATGCTCCAGGGAAGAACTCCAATTATGATGTGTGACATTATTGATACACGTGAACATTGATTATTTGAAAGCATTTTGAAGAATTTTGAAAAAGAAAGTATATTAGGTGATATGCAGTATGTTTAAGGGACTTGTTAAAATTAGGTTCGAGGTCAAATGAGGATTGATGTATGTATTGCAGCGACAATGAAAGTGTAATGTTGGACTTGGCTCAAGGTGTGGGGATTGTTACACTGACGTATACACAGATGTGTAAGGCATGTAAGGCAATGCCTGCCAGGGCGGAGGTTAGAAATCGCGCCAGGTGTTTTGGTTGTAGCCCCGGACAGAGGCTCAGGGGCAACAACCAAAAGGCCAGCAAGCCCCAAGTCCCGACAGTTCCGACATTAGCTTAGCCCCTGATCTTTTCCAGACCTAGCAACACCCCTGGCGCCTACATTGAATGGCATGAATGAATGCAAGGCTCCCTGGGTGGGTCTGCATATGATCACATAGGAGTGTACAATGCATGTAAGGTAGTGCCTGTACAAGTGTGCATCGAAATATGTATACGTATATGTAAGGCATGTCAAGTAGGGTCTACATCCAGAGAAATGTGAGGTAGTGTTTACATATGGTGAGATTTAAGGCACGCCGGGTACTGTCTAGATACAGTGAGGTGCACTGTGGTTGGGAGCACGACGATGCCATCCCAGGAGTATGTGCTATGAGCACAGCATGGAAGGGTGGCATACAATGTAGTCGGGGGGGGGATAATTTAAGTGAAAGATGTATACCTACGTATACTTATATTTTAGAGTGGACAATTGAAGGGAGTGGTAGGGTCCGATCAGGGAAGAGAGCCTTTGTGTGTGTGTATGTGTGTGTAACTGCAGAACTCGCATGAAGGCATCTCTCTGCTTGTCTAGTCTGTCCCCTGTCTACCCGTCCCCCCTTCGCTATCTTGGGCAGGCAGGGAGGGCTGGCGTCGCTACATCTAGGATTTCACTTCCACTGGGTCACATGAGTTCTAGTCAAGTCATGATGTTATAAGGGAAGTGTCGTATTGTTATGGTATTGTGTTATTATGTTTCCCTTACATGGTATAAAGGGGAAAGATGTGTTGTATCTTACACTTCCCTGTCTGAGCAAGCAAACTGATGACATCATGGAACTTTCAGGTGGTGACTGGAGGAGTGGTCCATGGGAGGAGCTGAGAGAGAGAGACCTGCCAAGGGAAGAGATGGATGACCAGAGGCTACTGCAGTACTTGTTTAGGTGTTTCCTGCGTGTAACCAATACACAGCCTTGCATTGAAGATGCAGCCCGAGAGTCATCAGTGCTTGCATCAATGAATACAGCAATAAGATTTTCGAAGGCTTGAATAGACCTGGTATTTGAACACCACGGGCAATTCTGATGTCCACGAAAGGATTCTGGTATTCGCCAGGGTTCATGTGCCCTTCTTAGAACAAATCCAGCAATTCTGGGGTGATGGCCACCTTGCTGGTAGGTGCATGGTGGAGATAATCATTGATGGCACTCATTGCTCTGATGACTTCAATGAATTGGGGCCGCTTTTTCCAGGAACAAGAAAAATGGACACAATCTGTTGCAAGTAAGACATTCCATGGCATACGTAATGGTGATCCCTGTTGGCATTCAGGGTTCATGCACAGGTCCAGGAATCTTAGCGTGGGTTCCTGCACATGGCTGGAACTCTGCAAAGGAATGGGCTGATGTGCAGGAAATTCAGCAACTAGGTTTTGTCGATTTCCTCTGCATTTCCCTCACTCAGAATGAGGGTGCTTCAATGTTTTGATTGTAACTCTTAAGTATATGGCATGGCATGGAGGCTTCCTATCATGCCACTCCATCCTCTCCTTTATTCAACAGCAGTAAGACTTACACCAGAGAATAACAAATCCATCCTTCTCACACTATAGATCCCATTAGTGTCTGGCGTATGCATGGACCTCCCCTCCCCTCTGCCTGTCCACCAACCCAGGTGCAAGCAGCGCACCTAAATTCCACGAGCTACAGCTTCAGCTCTTTTCTTGCTACAGTCGGAGGTGCAAAGCTCAGATGATTCCATCCCCGTTTGCTGTCTTGGTTCGCATTCCTGTTTACATTCATTTGTAGCATGTATAGTGTGTAGGCACTGTTTCTCTGGAGGTGGACGTGTTTGATTTGGGTTCAGGTTGGTGTTCTCTGGACTTACCAGCACCTCAGGGGAATATGTATGTTTTCTCTCTCCCCTTCATAGTTGCTCGCCGTCACCTCTGTATCAGAGCAAAGGATCCATGAGCGAGCTATGTTGGCCATGTGTGCATCAGTGCGCTGGAGCGCTGCAGCATTTCTGCTGGCTCTTGGAGATGGGATGCTCTTCTTAAAGGATGAATCCTGCAAACATGTTATTATGTAAAGGTGATCCGCTTGCTAAGAGGCCTTGTCCTTATCATGCATCATACTTTGGACATATTGATGGCTGTGTGCCCGTGGTGCTTTCGGAGTCTGAAAATCAGGGAGCCAAAAGGCCTACTTCCAGTACGGAAGCTATGAAAGCCAATGATTCTGCCCAAGATCCGACAGTTTGTCGAGATCATTTCATGGGATTTGTGCTGTAGCAGTAGATCACTGTTTGATTAAAATACAATAAAAATTAAAAACTGGAATCCCTACCTGTGACATTTGATGCCTCTATGTATAAAGCTGTGTTTCTCCTTAGGGAAGCCAGCCAGGAATTAGTGCCTGGGAGGTTGAGGAGGCTTGTCCAGCAACATGGGATTGACTCCCACCTTTTCTAAGGGCCCTACTTGGAAGCATCCTGGACATGACTTTCCTTTGCCCTTCAACCAATCCCAGGGCCCAGATGGCTTCGTAATCATCCCTAAAGAATGTATTGTTGGCCCCATCTAGAACAGAGGTTTTCAACCTTTTGCTCACTGGATGTTTTGGACTCCAACAACCCTTAGCCAGCATAGCCAATGATGTGGTATCCTGGGAGTCACAGTCCAAAACATCTGGAGTGCCACTGGTTAAAGACCCTTGATCTAGACCCACTGACCTTGATGAGAATTAAAATATGGCTAGGAAAACTGTCTACAACTCTGTCTGCCTGTGGTGATGGCCTAAGGGCGAATAACTTTTCTATTTATCTCCCTCTGGAAACACCAACCTAATTTCCCCAATGCAATCCAGTCTAAGGCTAGGTGCCTTCCAGACCCTAAGACCAGACGTGGTCCTTCCTTTTCATTCACTGTTACTCCTCTCCCTGATGTTTTATCCTTCCTCCTACTCTCCTGCCTTTCTTCTGCCCACTCTCCTTTGTCTCAACCTGTCAGTCTTCTTGTGTTTCCCTCCAATGTTTTCTCTCTACTCCTCGCCACTCTCCTCCACTACTGTTCTCCCCACTCCACACTACTACAACTTTGCCCTCTCCACACTACTACTACTCCCCTCTATACTATTACGCTTCCCTCTCCACACACCTACTGCTCTGCCCTTCTATTACTACTCTCCTGTCTCCTCATTACTACTACTCTCCACCCGCACCTTCTCCCACAGCCACCCTCCTTTCACTCCCCCAGTCACCTCATCATTCACTTCCTACTCTACTAGCCTCACATTCACTCCTGGCACTCACACTCAAGTACCACTTTCGCTCACCAACCAATACCTCACCTTGTACACTCTTTCTGCAATCTTTCTCCACGCACCTTTACACTGCTTTTTCTCTACCCAGTGTTTTGGTACTTGTTCTCCTCCCTTGACCTCACCCGAACAACCCACACCGTCTTGTTTCCTGTGCTCCTTTTTACCCCTCCCTCCCACCAGTGACACTCTCCCTCACCTGGTTGCCTGGGTCAGTCGCTACCTGTCTTCCCCAAAGGGGTGGGATTACAGGTAAGGAAAGGTATATAAAGGGCATTAAGCCCTGCCCCCTTTTTGTACTTCAGGAATGGAAGCTCAAGATAGGAAATGTCCTAGTTTGTAATATTCTGAGCGTTGAGATGCCTACTTTGCTGTGGAGACTGGTTACAGGTGAATTGAATGTGTAGTGCTGAGTCAACTGCCTCACGTCGCTGACTGTTCCATGGCCTTGTTGCAGGTAAGTGAAATGTCGGTAGCACATAGAACAGAGGGATGTGCTACTTTGCTGCAGGGAATTGCAGCGTCATAGAATGAGGAGGCTGACTAATCAGAGGCATAGTTTTGGCTAAAAACATTTATTAAAGAAAGAAAACCAAACCTATCTATCCCTACCTAAGGTAGTATCTCTACCTAAATAAACTAAAGTTGGGTCAGTCAGGATGTCAGTGATGTCCAAATCTAAAGTACCATCCTGGTCAAACTTCTCACCTATCCCTACCAATAAAACACAAAGGCTAAGGTAATAGTCTCTCCACGACCCAGGAGAATGGCTCCCTTCATCCCAAGTACAAGTCTCTCAAAGTAAAGGTTTCAAAAGTTCCAAAAACAAATGTCTCTTCCAATTCCAGAGCTGGGGAAGTATTTAGGGGAATGGGGGTTGCAGGAGTCCATCAGTGAAGGATGATTTGACCATGGGCGAGGATCCAAAAGTACTTTAGCAAAAGACTGTGACGATTGAAGAGGGCACAAGAGTCTGTTAAAGAAAGATTGTCTGATAATTGGAAAGGATATATGAGCCTACTAATATAGGATGATGTAATAATAGGAGGAGAGGATATATCAGCCTCTACAGATAAGGATCGGGAGACCGCTGCAGAGGATACTGAGTCTGTGATGGAGAAGAGATGGTGTCATTACTATGTGAAGAAGCAAAGACGGTCACTAAGCAACAGAGCAAGTCACTTGCCGACAATTGTGCAGCATTCATTTCTATCATCTCATTGACCAAATAAACCCCTACTGTGTCATATTTTAATCATTTTCAATTAAAGGCAATCATTATGGCCCATGCACTGTTCCATGATTCCAATAACCACACAGGTGATCTGTCAGGTGTCCCTTTTCAGTAACCAGTGATAATATAGCCAGAAAAAATAAAGATGTTTAAATCAGTGGCGAATATTCAAATAAATACTATGATATCTAAAAATAATTTAATTGACAATGTAATCATATATATGTATATGTGTACTGGTTATTATAAAAGTCCTATATTTTATAGTTCTTATCTTTATTTGATTATTGTAGTTCTGATTTTCAACCACTAGAGGCCATTGTGCAAGTTTAATTTAATGTAGTTCCTTTTTCATCCTCTGGAGGATTTTGCCTGTTTTCGTTTCCAGTTTCCTGTGCCCCATTTTCAATCATCAGTGTTTCCAGGGACTGTTCCCGATGAAGTTCCTGTTCATCAAGGCATTAGATTTTTTTAATACTTTTTCGGATGGCTTTTTTCCCAGGATTCTTGTGTTTTTAAGAACATTTTCTAAGGGACAATGTGTTTGGATCACTGGATTTTGTTTAGGATTACTTTTTGGAACTTGGAGTTTTTTCACATTTTTGGATGGCTTTTTTCTTGAACTCTTTGGATGTTGGAATGCTTTCTCTGTATGCTTTGTTTTGATCCCTGCATTACTTTTGGAAACTTGGATTATTTCACATTATCAGATGTTTTTTTCCTTGGAAACTGTATTTGGTTCATTGGATTACTTGCTGAAACTTGGATTTTATCACATTGTGGGATGTTTTTTATTGGATTCATTGGATTTTGGAATACTTTCACTGGATACTTTGCATCGATGGATTACTTATGGGAACTTGGATGCCAGTTTATTTAGGATTCTGGATCGATTTTACAGTATATGGTTCTTGGATTGGAGGATTTCTTCTTGGAAATTGGAAAAAAGTAACTTTTTAAAACGGTGCAACACATGGATGGATATTAACAACATGAGGTTTGGTGCGTTTAATATTTTATTATTTTATTCCTTAACAGTTGTTTGCTTAATTTTTATGACTATTAATGGGCAGGTTTTTATATTTTTTTTAATCAACTTTATTTAGGTAACAGGCAGTCAGGTTACATCGACGTTCTTCATTTTCAAAAGTTGTACAGTTATTGGTTGTCTTGCATACAGATCATAGTGTAAGAGTTACGTTAATTACATTACATTTCGGCATCGTTTACATCTGGGTTTCTCTTAAACATCCTCGGAATGGTCCCCAACTGTCCTTGGGTCTCTTCCTCACCGTTATTGTCCCAATATAATTCTCTTCTCTTTCCTGCACATAGGTCAATTGTTTTAGCCCTTTGCGCATTGTTGGGTCTGACCTAGATTTCCACTGCAGTAATATGTATTTTTCTGCAATGATACACCTCATGTTAAATAATATGCAGATTTTTGGGTTGGTCTTTCCAATATCCCCTAACAGGTATTTGCGGGCGAGTAGGGTCGGGGGAATTTCTGTGATTGTATGCAGTGCTTCTGCCACTTCTTCCCAGGATGATGCCACCCTGGGGCAGCTCCAGAGCATATGGATCGTGCCTGCTCTGTCTGCCCTGCATTGCATGCATTTTTCTTGTACTTCAACAGAAAATCGCACCACCCTTGATGGGGTCTAATGGAGTTTGTTTAACACTTTGAATTGTTTAAGTCATAGGTGGAAGTTGAGGGAGACTTCCTTGGTTAAGGAACAGAATCTCTGCCATTTAGTGTTATATATACTAGTTGCAATGTCCCTCTCCCATTTCCCTTCACATGGTTGTGGTTAGTATTAGCTTCCTGTATCGGCCCGTATAACCTGGAAATTAGCCCTTTCCATTCTCCCCCAGTACTATAGCTTAAATGCAGTCTGAAGTCTTAGGTTCTTTAGGGAACGATGGCCACTTCCTTTGTACCGCCACCGCATTCTGAAGTATTGTAGCATTTTGACTGGGTTATCTCTCAGTTTTGACTTGGTCTTCCCTGGTTACAAATTCGCCCTCTGGCAATAGATCCTGCAGCTTCATTTCCGTCCCTGGTCCCATGAGACCTGGAGGTCTGTGTCGAATGTTGGGGGACGGCCTTGGCAGCTCCACCACAAGGGCATACTGCCACTATATGGGGTGAGTATGTCTAAGTGCTTAAATATACGTTGCCATGTTTTTACTATTGTGCGCATTGGGTCGAATGTGCATGTGTCTATGTAGTGATCGTCTAATCTGACTGATTGACTGTCGGGGCTGCTCCAAAAAGTTCTAGGGTTTGGTGTCGTGGCCCGGGGCCCATCAGATACCAGTAACCTGCACAGTGTGCCTGCGCCACCAGGTAGTACAGTTCAAAATCCGGGGCGTCCAGTTCCCCGCGGCCTTATGGTTCAACCAGCATTTCCCAGCGTATGCAGGGTGTCCCTCCCTCCCATGCGAATTGTGTTGCGATTGTGCAGAAGTTTCGTGAAGACTTTCTGCCCCGGCCATACCGGGATAGTACTGAAAAAGTAAAGCAGCTTAGGTACCACTACCATCTCATCATGAGCAGTGAGAACCTGCCGTATAGGAACATTGGGAATTTAGTCCATATGTCTAGTTTCACAGGCAGTGTGTTGAGGTACTTTTCGTGTTTTTCTTTTTTTTTTTTCATACAATAGATTTGGTGTTCAAGCCATGTCCACCCAGATATGTCAGGCCGGTTCCAGCCCACTTGAACCCGCATAGCTCCTCCGGCTTTATGGTGCCTCAGGTTAATGGGAACAATTCAGACTTAGTTGTGTTGATTTTATATCCTGAATGACATGTGAATTTGGCTACTTCTTCTATAACTGGTTTAATGTTCATGCCTGGGTTTCGCAAGTATAATAAGGCATCGCAAGTAATAATAAGAGATTATTTATGGGGGGCCCGCTATATGCATCACTCTATTACTATGCTTGTCCCTCATTTGCTGAGCAAGCAGTTCAATTGTTAATGCGAAGAGAAGAAGTGAAAATGGGCCGCTGTGTCGGGTGTCCCTGGCCACTGGGATTGGTCCTGATGTGAACCCATTAGTGCAGACTTTCGCTGTTGGGTTCGTGTAGAGTAGTGCAAGATACCCTCTAAAGTGACTTCCCAGTTCAAATCACCCTAGTACGCCGAATAAGAAGTTCCAGGACACAGAGTCAAATGCTTTTTCAGCATCGAGCGAGGCTGCAACTGCGGATGCTTGGAGGTTTAGCTGTGAGATAATCCGGACCAGTTTTCTCAGGTTAAAGGCTGTGGACCTGCCAGGGATGAAGCCCAATTGGTTGGGGTGGACTAGTTGGGGCGGACTAGTTGGGGCATGTATGGACGAAGCCTATTGGCAAGAACTTTGGCCAGTGTCTTTGCATCTGAGATGATCAGTGATAGCGGGCGGTATGATGTTACTTCCCATGGTGGTTTGCCCGGCTTCGGAAGCACAGTAATGATCGCCTCCATCATTGACGGTGGGAGGGTGCCATTGGCATAAGATTCCCCTCACACCTTACGTAAGCGTGGGGCTAAGCTTCCCTTATATGTCTTATATAATTCCATCGTTGGCCTGTCCAGGCCCGGTGCTTTGCCTGAGGCCAGTGAAGAGATGGCCTCCTTTACTTCTTCTAATGTCACTGGCTCATCTAATACCTTGCGGACTCCTTCATCTATGTTAGTGAGAGCCGTCTCTTCTAGCTACTGGTCGACACTCTCCTGGGTACAAGTGTCAGCTTTGGCGTGTAATTTCTTATAGTACTTCTCAAATGATGCATGTATGTTTTCCGTTTTAGTTAGCAACTGTCTCTCCTCGTTCTCTATGCTAATGATGGTCTGTGAGCCGCGCTTGCCCCGGATCTCCCCGGCCAAGTAGCAGCCGTGCCGGTCTTCCTCCCTATATCTACAAATGTGTGCCAGAGACATCAGAAGTTGCACTTCTTGATCTGCTACTTTGCAGGATTTCAATAAGTTCCCCTTAATAATTCCCAGAAGGGCCCTAGTCCCTGTGTTGCCACATTCATTTTTGAGCCTGCGCAATTCCCACTATAATTCCCCCATTTGTCTCCTGGTATTCTTTAGGATCCTGGATGTGACCGAAATTGCCGTACCACATAACCACACTTTAAACATTTCCCATATTGTTGTATACTGTGGGACCGTGGCCTTGTTAATTTTAAAGAATGCCTCTATTTCATCGTTTAAGGCTGAGGCCAGATTGGCCTCTGATAGGGCCGATGGTGACATCCTCCACAGTAATTGAGGCTTAGCTGTCATGCTCAATGTGATGTGCATTGTGATTGGGGAGTGGTCTGATAGGGAACGTGGCAAGATCTTGTACATCAGTGTCGCCGACATCAACCAGTAGTCGATCTGGGACATAGCGTCACCGTCCGATGAATAATATGTGTATTGGTTTATTTCTGGGTGTTCCTCTCTCCAGAAGTCTACTAATTCATATGAGGACATTACTTGTTGAAGCGTGTGAGCATGTGAGCTGTTGCTGCGAGTCCTCGCAGTCTGGAGTTGGATCTATCTCTAGTTACGATTAGAATCATGTTGAAGACCTCCACATATTATAGGTACGTCCTGTGTTTATGCTAAGATCCTCGAGATCTAGGTATAGAAAGCAGGATCAATGTTTGGGCCATACAAAAAATATATCCACCAGAGGAGTTGCATGTGTCAGATGAACTAATAAATAAAATTCTAAACGAAAAGAGGAAAGAACGTCCTCAAAGTAATGTTGACACTATTGTAATGTTGACACTATTGCACCAATACACATTGCTCCACCTCAGTTGCCACCCGCGTTCCTGTTGTTCCAACTGCACCATCTCCCCCTGTGCACGTGACACCATTTCCCCCACCACCGACAGAGCATGAATTAGCAGCTGCCGCAGGAGGCAGTTCTACGGAGGCGGGGCCTGCACAAAGAGGGGGCACTAGAGTAACTAGTAGCACGGTTAGCAGGGAGAGAAGAGAAGAACTGAGAGAATGGGCATAAACTAACATTGAAGGCAATGATGAGGGATCCGTGCCGAGTGCAATGTATGACTATAAGAAGCTCGGTGAACAACAGGTATTGTTAGAATGCATGGGGGAGTATTTTATAGAGAGATGGAAAAAATGGACCAGTATGTTAGCACCGCAGAAGTTGCGGGATCTGAATGTTTTTTCGCATATGAGGGAAAGTGCGGCAGAGATAAAAGAGCACATAGAAAGGTTATTTGAGTTTAAAAGTGAGCTTGATCAATTGCATGGAGAGGTGAAAAGAGTGAAACAGGTGGTACCATATGTCAAGCTGAGATTTTTTCCGCCGCCGAAACCTGTTAGTGAAGAAGAAAAAATGTATACGCGAGAAGCGATTAGATGGATTACGGATGCTACCATTTCTCCAATGGAGGTGCATGATACGTTTGATCAGTATACGGTAGAGATGCAGAGGAAAGCATTGCAGGTGATGGTTCAGTGTTTGCAAGATGAATGTTTTGAAAATAATTTTTGTTGCCCCCCTGATTTAATGACAATACACAAAAGAGCGTTTTTACCTGAAACTGGAAAATCTGCCCTTTCCCTCGATCTAGCTATAGTGCTTAATAAGAAAACCAAACCAATGAGGAAACACTTAGTTTACAATTGCCCATGAGGGAAGTACCACCCACATTTGTACCAAAGGTAGAGATTGCCGCCACTGGTGGACAACCAGCGAGGGTGATAGAAGCCCAATATAAAGCACAGTCTGTGCATGTCCCTTTTTCCAGACAAGAGGTGAATAATATAAAACAAACAATCCCTGATTTGAGGAAGAATCCGGCAGGATTTTATAAAGAAATTGAGTCCTATTTGAAATCGTCTATTTTCACAATGAGTGATATTGACTTATTATTTCCTGTGATTCTCCCGATAGATATATGGAAACAAATTAGAAATGTAGATGATGCTGATACTTTGGGTGGGACATGGGAACATTTGATTAAAGAGGATACAGACAGAAAAGCTGGTGAGAAGCCATTGCCGGTTCTATTAGCCTTACCAGTGCGCATAGTACAGAAATTGAAAATACTAGTACCTGAGAGAAGAATTGTATGGGATAAATTAACGGCCTGTGTGCAAGGAAAAGATGAACTGCTACAGACTATTTCAATAGATTTGAAGAAGTATTTGCGGATTTTAGTGACCAAGATTTGAGCACTGAACCCGCGAAAAGATTATTTGTTGACAAATATGTGAGAGGGTTGCTACCGAAAATTCAAAATGTAATAATGACATCTGAAAGTGCGTGGAAAGCAAAATCACAGAGTGAAGTATTACACATGGCACAATACTATGAGAATAGAGTAAATACAGAGAAGGAGAAAGAAACGAGGGATAGAGTTAATCTAAAAATGAGAGTATCAATTCAGCAGGTACCGAATAATAACAGGGGCGGAGCACATGCGCAAACTAGAGGGAATTTTTCTAACATGCACGGAGGTCCAATTGGATTGAATCAATGTGCATATTGTAGAGAAGAAGGTCATTGGCGAGCACAGTGCCCACATTTGCAGAATAGAAATGGAAACGCCCCGAGAAGGCAGAATAGAGGTCGCCCGGGAACACAAGGACAGAATAGAAACTCAAGGATGCCGCAGAATCAAAATCAGAATAACCAGGGGAACAATAATTAGAATCAGAACCAAAACCAACATCAGCAGAATAGTGCAGGAGAAGGAAGCGTCTTTGATACTCAGTCCAATTCATACTATTCTGGTGACTTTACATCTGATGATGTATTGTTCAGCTAGGACAGCCCAAGACAGGGGTTGGAACCAGTGTCTATTCCATTAGACCAGAAAGGGCCCTACGTAGAAATGAAAGTTGGGAATAGAGAACACACTTTTCTAGTGGACACAGGTGTACAGAAGTGCTCGATAGATCATCACCTGGTTCCAGAGATACCACTGTCAGGGCAGAAGAATGTTTCAGTAGGGTTCGCAGGTACACCAGTAATTAGCCCTGTGTCATAGTCAGTACCGATAACATTAGGCCCATACACTGAGTCTTGCCCATTTCGTTTGACACAAAATTGTGGCAACAATCTATTGGGTTTAAATTTGTTGAAAAAATTGAGTGCGGTCATTCATTGTTCCCCTGATGGAGTATGTTTGACAATATCACCACAAAAGATGCCAGTGTCGCAATTTTTGTCTAAACCATTACCAATTGAATTAAGTAGTGTACCAATTTGTATATGGGCAATGAATGATAATGATGTTGGCTGTTTGAAAATAGAGCCGGTAAAAATTATCTTAAAGGAAGGAATTACATTGCCACGCATTCCACAGTATAAGATTTCGGTAGAAGGTGAAAAAGCATTAAAATGCATTGTTTTTGATTTGATTAAACGAAACGTAATTCAAGAAATTACTGGTAGCACTTGCAATAGTCCAATTCTTCCGGTTTACAAGAAAGGAGGGAATGAAATACCATACCATTTCATAATTGATTTGCGCGGATTGAATAAAGTAGTTGATCCCCCAATTCCCATTGGTTCCAGATGTCAGTACCATTTTAACTATGATTCCAGCATCTGCATCGTATTTTAGTTTTGTAGATCTGAAGAACGCATTTTTCAGTATTCCGGTACACCCAGATAGCAGATATTTGTTTGCTTTTACTCTAGGAGGGGGTTCATTCACATTCACACGAATTCCACAAGGTTACACTGAGAGCCCGAGTATTTATAGCAGAGCATTAAAAGAACAACTAGACATGCTAGAGTTACCAGCTGGTTGTGTATTGTTGCAATACATCGATGACTTATTGATTGCTGCTGACACAGATGACATTTACAAAGAGAGTACTGCTAAGTTGTTGACACATTTGGCAGCACATGGACACAAAGCTTCATTAAAAAAAAAGCAAGACTGACGAGATATGAAATTGTCATATTTGCACCGCATATTCAAATTTTGAGATGTTGCGCTTTGAATCCTACAGAGTTAATTCCCCCTCCCAATGAAAGAGTGGGTGAAAGGGAATCACCACCCCATGATTGTATAATGGTTACTGAACAAGAAACAAAAGGAAGAATTGATTTAATAGACACCCCACAGAAAGAGCCAGAAGAAGAACTGTTTTGTGACGGTTCCTGTTTCAAATTGCCCAAAGGTGCATCAACCACCGCATATGCCATCACGACACTAAAGAGTATTGTAGAGAGCAAAAGGATCCCATATAATTCAGCACAGGCTGCAGAGATAATAGCATTGACCAGAGCATGTGACATCTCTGAAAACTTGAATGTAAACATATATACTAACAGTCAATACGCATTTGGGGTGTTACACAATTTTGGTCGACTTTGGGCTGCGAGGGGTTTTCTAACATCACATGGAGCCAAGATTCAACATGGTCCTTTGATCGCAAGATTGTTGTCTGCACTTGCGCGTCCTAGCGATTAGCAATAATGAAATGCAAAGCGCATAAGAAAGTAACATGTAACGTAGGAGGAGGAAACGCATTTGCAGACAAAATTACAAAACAAACTGCCACTGATCTACACGCGAAGATGTTTATTGAGAGGTCAGAAGAAGCACCCTGTATGATAAAAAATGGGATTGCCACAGTTAAGGAGATGCAAGCAGAAGCAGCTTCAGATGAAATAAAAGCTTGGGCTAAGGGTTCAGCAGAGATAGACATAGAGGGTTGCTGGGTAGACAAAAAGAGTAAAAAATTGATGCTGCCCAACTCCTATGTAACAGCGATGGTCATTATGGCCCACAGTCCCACACACATATGTGCTAGGAAAATGATTCAGCATTTAAATACAGAATGGAAAAATCTGCACATTAGAAAAACAGCTGAAAGACTGGTTCAGAACTGTATGACATGTTTGCAACACAACATTGGAAAAGGAACAACTACCCCAGTAGGTAGTTTTGGCGCCCCTCTATGCCATTTGAGGTGGTACATTTTGATTTCATAGAAATGGAAAGATGTCAGAACCTGAAGTACATCCTAGTGGTAATCTGTGCATTCAGTAAATGGGTGGCAGCATACCAGTTTATGGACTGCACAGCGATGAGCACAGCAAAAGTGATGCTGAAGGAGTACTTTTCCAGATTTGGCCTGCCATGAGTCATATGGTCAGATAATGACCCGCATTTTGTTGCGGCCGTGATATTACAAATTTATGCAGGCCTCAAGATTGATAAGCGATTCCATTCGGCCAGGCATCCAATGAGTGCCGGTCTTGTTGAGCGCCAAACTGGCATTTTGAAGAATAAAATTAGTAAAATCTGTTCAGGGAGACAGTTGAAGTGGCCTGATGCGCTGCCTTTAGCTCTGCTGTGCATGCGCACATCTGTGCAGGCAAGGACTGGACTCTCCCCATACGAAATTCGTGATGGAGAGACCCGCGAATGTTTGGAGCGCCCCGCAGCCTAGACGCGTAAAAGAAATTGAATACCCTTTACTCAGCACTTATTGTAGCATGTTAACTCAAAAACTGTGTTTGATTCATAAGCAGGTGCAGGAGGCTCTTCCTGTCAGATACACTGGCCCAGGGCATTGTCTGCAGCCTGGAGAATGGATTCTGGTAAAGAACTCTGAAAGAAAATCATTGCTTGCACCGTGCTGGAAGGGCCCCTACCAGATCCTCGTGGCAACACAGACTGCAGTCCGAGTGGATGGTCGAAAGGCATGGATCCATGCCACTCACAGAAAGAGAATTCCATTTCCGTTGAAATAGCTGCCTGATCCAGACGTCAGAAAAAACAAAGCTGCTTTTGATCAAAAAGATACGATCGCCAGTTCTCTTCCGAAAGTGCTGCCCAAACACGAGAAAGGGTCTGGGGCAATTGCAACGAGGGAAAGAGGGCCAGAAGTGCCTCCTCAACTTATCCCAGCTGTGGCTGCATCATCACTCATTGCATCACAGGCTGACACGAAGGCTGCATCCGGAAGTGAAACCGCATTATTCATGGATCACACAGTACCTGGAGCGATAAGGTACAACCTACGTTCTCAAAATCGGAAGTGATCTGATTTACATCTTTTGTTTTGCCTCTTTTCCCGACACGGATGAATTGGGAATCAGAGGCCTAGGGAAGTGGAGTGTGGGAGCTGTATCAAACTGCATCGGCGTGAAAACTCTGGAACGCGGCTTCCTGGTGCTATCTTTGAAAAGTGAATGGCCTATGTTCATCCCCCCGTGCGAACAAGCAGGGCGCATATGGTACTGACATAACCGATGCTTGCTCTAACGCTTTGGAGCACTGTGCGGAGGCACGAGAAGCTTGCTGCTTCTTTATAAAGCAGGCTAACGAGGACTGGCCTAAACTCTTTGCTGCTTTCTTTGGGGATGCTTTGCTGTTTAAACGGGTGCTGCTGTGAAGAAATTAGTCGCAATGAACATTGCCGGGAGAAGAATTGCAGACAATGCCTATACTAACTTCTGTTCCCTCCTGCACCAACGCTGATGATTTTCTAGCTATAGAGACTATAATGATGTCGAGAATGATTTGCTGTAGGAAATTCATGCTGATGATTATAACCCTATTTTGCATTCTGAGTACACTGATCCCAGTATTATGGTATCTGGAGAGCGTGCATCCATTGAGTTCCATTTTGCCTGCTACCCATGTAGCTGCCACAGACAGTCCAGTCCATGTACTCTCTTATAATCTCCCTCCATTAGAAGACACAGAAGAGGGTATGACAATAACACGTTGCTTTTGATCATGAATATGACTCACTCTATCCTGATTAGAACAAATTGCTGGGTCTGCTCCCATTTACCCCAGCATGGCGGGAAAGGAATGGGTTGGTAAGTACAGCATTACGCCTTAATACAGCGTGTTATGCATCACTGAGTACACTATTTTATGGGAAATGGAATAAGAGTCATACGGGTCAATTAGACGGAACAAACATAGATGAATTCGAAAGGGTGGTAATGGAACCCGTGGGTTGTTCCATATTAAACAGAGCATGGGTAATAAAACCAGTGCTAAGACCAGTAGATAGACTTTATGTGCCATATAAATCATCTGTAATCACTTTTCCCATGAATCCAGTAGGGAACAAGGACGTTGTGCCCCCTCCTGTACTATTAATTACAGCCCGCGAGCTGTCCCTTTTTGCTTAAGAAAGAATGGGTCCTATTCAGTAGGGACGTTGACTAGATGCATGAATATTGCAGTACTTGAGAAAGAAGAAGAACCAATATATGTAAGTGGTCCCGTCTATTTTATATGTGGAGAAAAAGCTTATCCCTGGTTGCCTAGAAATTGGGGAGGGACCTGTTATTTTGGGATCCTTTTCCCAGGTGTATTCCTTTCCAAAACGTCAGATATATCCAAATTATCCAGATCTAGGCCCCGGCGGGATGACACAGGATTAATTGCGGAGGAAATAGCAAAATCATTTATCCCATTTTGGGGGCAAGCCATAAACTCCTGGAATATACGCAGACTGTCCAGGATATTAGAAAAAACGATAAATGGAACAACCGACATATATAATATGACACTAGAAGAAAAGGCAGTTAGATTAATGGCACTTCAAAATAGAATGGCTCTTGATATAATCTTGGCTGACCATGGAGGTGTGTGTAAAATCGTGGGGTCAGTGTGCTGTGCATTTGTAAGTGACTCCTCCCCTACAATTCCTGAGGCAATCAAGAGATTGCAAATTCTAAGTTCTGACATTCATACCCCTACAGGCGGGTGGGAGGTGAATATAAGTTAATGGTTTGGGAGTTACTGCGCTCATGGGGATGGAAACTAATTGCAATTCTAGTAACATAACTTGGAATCATCATGACATGCTGTTGTTGCATACATTGTTTGCCAATCCTTTGCTCTGAAATAACAAATGAATGTGTACACATGGTAACCGAAAAAAGAACTTCCACTTTGGACACAAATGCAAACAACGAAATAGAGACAATGAAAGAATTCATGTCTATTAATATTGATGATGACGATTACAGTAGCATGCATAGCTCAGAACTAGATACATGGTCAGATGAAGATGCGATGTATGGATGATGCCCTTTGCTTACGGCCAAAAGGAGAGTTTGTAAGTCTAGAAACTACCCTAACAAAGTATAGAAGGTATATTATGTTGGCTGAAAACCAATCACATCATATGCCCTACATTGCCAATTAGGGAATCGTCAGCATAACCAGAGGGCATCCATTTTGTGCTGTAACATCCGCCATTTGCGTTCTCTTCCTTTCTGTTGAACGCTTTGCAAAATGTACTTTATTTCGAAAGCTCATGCACAGAGCGAGGCCACAATCTACATGTTGAGAGACCGGCCCAGACAGAAATGCCAAACAGTACAGAACTTCATTGTTTTCCTCCCTCACAAGTCTTTGAAGGTGAGCAGAGAGGCATTTAATCAGCGGCCAAGGTGCCGGCCGGTCTCGCTGAAGCTGTGGAAACAGGCTATTAAACATGAATTATACTCTTCCTAGCGGCCCCCCTTCGGGGCTCTCCTTAGATCAGGCTGACCTCTAGTTCACAAATAGAAACCAGAAGATAACACGCTGTGGAATGTGCCTCTCCTACGAACACAGCATCCTTGCTGAACAAGTGCCTTATGTTCTTCATAACAAAGAACTATGTCTGCTTACCGCAAACTGCAACTGTTGCTAAAACGAGTAATATAAATTGGATAAGAAACGTATCATAATGTGTCACATTTGTCATAATGTCAATTACCGAACCCTAGCTCAAGAAGATACATTATGGGCGGTTTTGATGTGTCACAAAGAGATTGTATGATTGTCTTTTTATATGTATAATACTGTTGTAGAATGTTCGCTCTCTTGCGTCTCACGAGGTCTGGGTGACACATGTTGCGAGAAGTTAGACCCAGTCGGCCGACTGAGAATATATTTGCTTTGCAATAAACCCTAGTACTTGGAAATCGAACCTCGTGTCTGTTGTATCACTACTGTATGGTGATTATGCCTTGTTTCCATATGCGAAGGGTCTTCAGGGCCTAGCAGGTTGTAAGCCTGCCCCTGCCATATAATTTAGCGTTGTCATTTGGCATGATAAATAAGGGAACCTCACAACACACCACACACACTGATTCCTGACTTCATCTTGATTTTCTGTGTGGCGCCCTGTTCCTGAATTCTCCATCTTTGTTCCTGATTCCTGATTTTACTTACCAAGCTAAGGCCTCAGCATTGCTGAACTCCTTTTTCAGCTAGGCCCAAATTCTGAAGCAATCCCAAAAATCCAAGGGAAGCATTTTGTTTCAGTCTGGCTTGCTACTACTAAAGGCTTGCCTGCTATAAACTCGCCATCCCACTGATCTCCCGTAACCAGTGCAGTAACCCGAGGTGCCAGTCCGCTGACCAGAACCTTCCAGTTGACCCTATCCCGCCATAGGTGCCCCGCTGTCCTTGGTTAGACCGATCCGTGTGATAACTAGAACCCTTGACGGTCCAAAATCTTAAATTAAAGTGGACTGTAACTCTTATAGGAAGCATAGAAAATCATAGCATACCTTGTTTTGTTCCATCCAATCCGTACCTTAATAACTTGTCCAATTGTTGCAATCCTGTCTTTGATCTATCTTGCTAAGCGCCATTTCTTTAGTCATTTTATTTTGTGTAAACCATCCATCCTACTTCGAGTGATCCGACTGGTTCCGCCAGGAGAGGACACTGGGGATTTGGTGTTGGAGTCATGAATCAACACCAGAGCTTACTTTGTCCCTCCTTGGTATTCTAGCCGGAATGCTCTAGTCCTAGAGTAAACTATAGTAAATATGTTGTTGTCCAAACTGAATTCTCTTCTGTTTTCACTGCCTGATTTTTCTAAAAACGCCTCCCATTCAACCTGGCATATCTTCCTCAGTTTAATAGCTAGAGACTTCATTTCAACTCTGACTTATACGTAAGACCTGTAGCTACAGCCCAACACAAGAACCGCACGCCAAAACAGTGTATTTCACCCAGTATTCTTAAAAACCGATTTGTGAATTTTAGGCGGAAATTCGCATTTCTGCTAAATTTTACATGTGCGATTCTTCTTTTCTATTAGTTTCAAACTTCCATTAAGATTCAAAGTGTTTAATTTGGCTCAAACTAAAGCTTATGATTGTTAGCATCTTTTCAAGGTTGCTCCCATAGAAATTTGTATTGATTTAAGGATTTTTGCACACTTTTCATTGTTTTACACAGCCAATTTCGAATGTCATTTTTAAAAGTGTAAGATTTCAAATCCGTTTTTCTCTCTTGTTTGGGGAGGGAAGGTTGTATTCGAATCCTGTACACTGTTCTTTATTCCTGAATACCTGCTGCTTACTTACATCTGTTTAGAATTGCTTATTTGTGAGTTAATGATTTTTGCAGGAGGAAATATTAACCTAAGTGCTATCTTTTCAAACAAGCCAAAAGTGTTCTTTTCTCTGATGTTCTATACTTTGTGTTGCTGAAAGTGAATTTAACTGCCTAACATACCACCTTATCTGTTGTTGTCACCACATTGGTGTTTGCTGCTCCCTATTACAAAGCATATGTTTAATTTGAATTTTAAATAAATATTACCTTTACCAACCAGCCTGATTCCTGGTCCATTGTGACATACGGGTATTTTGAGAAGGGGTGTGATATGAGTGGTAGATCACTCAGAATATTGAACCTATAGACATAATAAAATAAGTATTTAATTTGTGCACTGCATACTAGGCTGAGATCAGGGTGTATTGCCTGATTGAAATCCTTAACAATACCCACCTCATTCCGACAGGGTGTATTGATCCACCAAGTCTTGGTTTCATTCGTCCCAGTGTCCTCAACTTTATGAACCCCCCCCGTCACCATCTACCCCAACTTGATGACGTTCCCAGAGTTTAGCCATGGAACTTCCCTGGGACACGTTGTTAGCAGTTACTGTTGCCTGGTCTGCAATTGAGTGCCTCTGCACAGGCTTAATTTAAACCATCTTTGCGTGCCTATACCTTAGAACTAAACATACATGATTACATTAAGGATAGAGTACATTTTCCCACTAAGTCTCCGGGTGGCCTCTGGTCTGTCATCTATTCTTAAACCATGGTTCTGGCCCCCTCCTTCAGCCGGCCGCGTAGGGTGGATGGTCGCCTCCACATAGTTTATGGCATTGGTAGGATTCTCAAAAAAGTGTACTCTCCCTCCGTGTTGAATTTGCAGTTTCACTGGGAACATCAATGCGTATGGGCCCCGTCTCGCTCTCAGAAATCTTTTCACTGGGTCCTATGTTCTCCTCTGAACTTGTATCCAGGCTGAAAAATCCGGGTAGATATGTATATTGTTTGTTTCATAGCAACGGGTCCTATGCTCTATTGATCATTTCAGGACATGGTCTCTGTCTCTATAATTGAACATTTTGGCAATAATTATTTGTGGTGGGGTGCCTGGCCTAGGAACGGGGGCATTAGTGCGGTGTGCACGCTCTATCAAGAAATGAGCTAAGAAAACGGATGATTCAAATACGGTTTTCAAAAGTATCTCAATTAATCGTTCCAGTGGGTCCTTGCATGCCGCCTCCGGCACACGGACTATGCGTAAATTGTTTCTCTGTGTGCGTGATTCTAGATCCTCACATTTGCCTCCTACCTTGTTGAGTTCTGTCTTTAAGCTGGGAATGTCTCAGTCATGTTTTCCCACCTTGTCCTCTACTTCGCCGATTCTGGTCTCAGCCTTGTTTATACGTCTGCTCTCCTTCTCTAGCTTGGATTTGAGGGACCCAGTTGTTGCAACCATGTCATCCAGTTTGACATTTACTGCAATAAATCTGCTTTGCATGACAGATAGTAAATGGTGCTCACAGGCATTGCTGGTTGTTGTTTCTGATCTGCTGGCCCGGGGCTGGTCTGACGCCCCTTGGGTGGGGGCCTGTGAGCTGGTGAAGGAGTCCATTGGGCCCTTTTTCTTCCTGGTGCCTTTTTGTCATTCTCTGTGGTTGCATTGAATAAGGGGAACATCTGCAGTTACCTGGGGTGTTGCTGGCCCCTATCCCGGCTATAGGCCAGCCACATATTCCCTTGTGCCGGGGTTCCTATGTTTCCTGGTCACTTCAGGGATTCCTGCTTGATGTTGCAGTTTCTTCAGTAAATGTTTGAGTTTGGATCGTGGTCCTCCTATGATGGTGTGAGCAACTGGGGGGGCCACCTCACTGGTTCAGATGCCTTTTTGTTTTGTGCGACTTGGCCTTAAATTAGGTGTCCGCGTCCTGGATATGTGCTTCTGTCATGATGATTAGCTTTCAGGTGCCACTTCACCCACATTGATATATTATAGAGCCTCAGAGGCACTCTTTAACGGATTTTGCTGCTGTCCTCTGTCGATACAGGGGCTTCACCTTGAATTACTGAAGTCATGCACGCATGGGGAAGGTAGGAGCAGCCTGCCTATCTAGGAGCTTTGTTTTATGGGCTATGTGCTGCTGCTGTGGGGGTGCCCATGGTTTTGTGTCTCCTGGAGCCTTTCCCTGCTATTACTCCTTTTAGGCTGCTCCCCCGATGCAATCAGTGTGTTGCTGCTGTCTTGCACAACGTTTTTGGGCCGGCGATCCTCCCTGTTTGTTTTGAAGAAGCTTTCTTGATACGTTACCGCCTTGCTGGCGGTGCGTAGTATGAAGAGGAGGGAAGCGCACCGGGACACCGTTATCTGTCCCCTGGGGTGCACGGTGATCAGTACCCAAGGCGGGGGGTTGGGGGAAGTCTAGGGGGGGTCGCATAGGCAATAGGTATTGCCATCAGCACCCCGCTTTTCTGGATTCCCCGGAGGCTGCTGCTGCCAAGTCCGGCATTGTGTGTGGGCTCGCCAGCCCGGGGCAATGGAGTTACCTTTTGCGCTGGTCCGGTGCAAATCTTCATTGCCTCCCCTGCTTGACACCCAGTTGAGGCATGTCTTTGCCCCTCCCCCTTATTGGCCCCTGCAGTGCCGGCCTCTAGCTGGGATGTCTCGTTCCGTTCTCGAGGTCTGGGTCGGCTTCTGGGCGTGTATCGCACTGCAGGATTTGTGGTTTGCCTTTTCACCGCCTTCGTTGCACAAGTCCAGTTTCGACTGCTGCCGTGGGCTGTTAGCTTCTTTCCGAAACTGAAATCAGGAAGATGTATAGCACTTCTGAGGATTTTCTATGTTCAGGATGTTGCCTAACGCGCAACTTCTCGTTTAAGCAGCCATTCCCTTTGCTGCCCAACAGCACCCCCCAGTTTTTCATATTTTAAGTTAAACGCCATACTCTGCAATGTGAAATGAATTTATTTTGCATAACTTTTAAATACAGTTTCATTTAAGGATTCCCCTTCTGACAGAGCTTTTAATTCCACTATTTTCTTTTGAATTTCTAATTTTGATGCCTTTTGCAAATTGATGTGTTATATCTCTTGAAGTACATTAGCATTGGTGAACATGATTCAGGTTCTTCTGTGCTGATGGCAGCGGTATTTATTTGTTCTGTGATTTAATTTCCTTCTCCATTGTACGCATAGGGATGCTGTGACAATTATTCCTGTTATTTCACCACTATTTTTGTTGTTGATATTTGTGGTACGATAAAATCACATATAACCACATTTTCTTCCCCTCATAAATACACATTTCATCTTTCAGTGGAACCTGAGCAATTACCATTTGTGTGCCACCATCTTGTTAACACCATGTATACTTTCTACACTTAATTAATATTGTCTCTACCCCTTAGTGACACTGACACAAGTACACTGTTTGTATGCACAACGAATCCTGTTACCCTCACCCACTCTCCCTGTCCGGACTGTCAATGAACCGGTCTGCACTATAGGAAATCATGAAATAAAATAGGTAAGATGGAGAAGGGACCTTAAGGTTCAGTAGAAAACTGGGCAGCTAGATGATAAGATCAAGGGCAATATAAAGAAGACCTGGAAGAAGCACATGAAATCTATCCCGGTGAGGGTGGAAACAATGAGCAGAGAGTCAACATATGCTTGCATTCTGAAAATAATAATATTAAACATAATATAACCCGACAGATCAGAATAAGCACCTTCTCACCTCCCTGGCTGACCAGTACTAAAAGAAGATCGTTCAAACTAAAAAAGACATCTTTAATGAAAGAATTAAAAAAGCCAGCTCAAGCATTGGTGAAATCTTCTCTATCCTAAGGGAATTGGAATCCCCGGTCACTTCCAAGGACCAGTGCATCAAAAACAAATCCTGGTGCACTGCCATCCAAGACAAGACACCCTCTGCAATAAAATAACCTTGCTCCAAGAAAGAATCAGTACTAAAAAAGCCATGCTACACAAGATCGCCTTAGAAATACAAGAAGCCATATTGCAAGAAACCTCCTTCAAACAAATCAAACCCAGTCACCAATTCAAATTCAACTCTATCTCAACCACTGAGGCTGAAAAGATCATCTCCTCCCTCAAACCCTATAAATGCTTAGGGGACACCTGTCCAGCACCTATCATTAAAGAAGCCGCAAAAAACCTTGCTCCTTTCATCGCCACATTTATCTTGCTCAGTACCTAGCAATCTCAAAGATGCCTGGGTACTACCCCTACTAAAAAAAACAAAAAAAACTAGACCCCAACATCCCCACCAATTACATGCCAATCACAACCGTACATTTCCTTCTCAAAATCCTTGATAAAGCTGCCTATCTCCAGATTCAAGCATATCTCAAGATCAACAACCTACTGGGCACCCGCCAATCATGCTTCAGACCAAGACATGGGACAGAGACAGCCCTCATCGACCTGAAAAATCAACTAGACGACTGAAAAGACAAAGGAGAAGTCTCCATTCTTCTCCTGTTAGACTTATCTGCCACGTTCGACCGAGTCGACCACAATGTCCTGTGCCATCAACTTAAAACAGCCACCCATTTCTCCAAGGAAGCAACCTTGTGGATAAGCTCTTTCTTGGACAACAGATCCATGAGAGTCTTCTCACCATCCTCTGCAGCAGTCCCAGTACCTATTACATGCGGAGTGCCGCAGGGCTCCTGTGTCTCCCTTATCCTATACAACATATTTACAAAGCCTCTTTTCGACATTCTTGATAATCTGGGTGTCTCATACACCAACTATGCTGACGACACGCAGATTCTCATCCCCATCCTAGGAGACTACAACAAAGATGTAACCATGATTAACAAAATATACTTAATCATACAAACATGGATGGCCACCCATGGCTTGTGCCTAAACGATGAAAAGACGGAGCTTCTAATGTCAGATCCCTGAATAGGCTGACCAAACTCTCTACCCAGTGCAACTCTGTCCTCATTGATGGGAATAAGATCAAAATCTCTAATGAAGTCAAGACTCTAGAGACTGGAGGCAGTGGTGGGCTTAGGTAGGGTGGGTGGGGGAGAGTGCAGGGGAAGCTCCCTCTTTAGCAAGTAAGTGAAGTTATGAAGGAGGTTATGAGGAATGGCTGAGCAAACTTTCCCAATCTGTCAGCTTATTTTCCCTATCTTGCTGAAGTCTTAGCTGATTCAAAGCAGAACATAATTACAAAGGTCCAGCTTAGGCAGTGCATAGTTTGTCCATTGACCTAAGAAACAAATCATTTCCCTGGAACCATGTATGTCTTTGTGGCACATCACGCCTAATTCAGGCCAGCTGTGTGCTATATGTTCAGTGATTGTTTCAGATATCTTGATTATCTTTTTATATCGCTCGCATTAGTAGTCCATATTACAAAATAGTGTCCACCTAAAATCCAAATGACTCCTGTTCCTTGGCAGCTTCTAATAATGCTAGTATGAGAGGTATTTTATGAGTGCATGGATTGTCTGTGGTGAAATGTGTCTGTTTACTTTTGCTTTGCAAAATAAATGGTTTAATCTGAAAAATATAAGCACATAATCATTTAGACATTCTCTCTCCAAAAAATAATTAAAGACATGCTTGGATCCTATTGCAAACTCAAGCATACTCTTTGTCACTGTCTCTTTATAGGTGTCCATCTTCCACATTGCAAGCACTTGATAGGAGGCTGTAACAACTCTGAACATTTACATATAATATTCATAGATCCCCCCCCCCTTATTGGTCTATACCAAGCCTTAGGAGTTTGGGGGGAAATCAGTAAGAGAATTGAAAAAGAACTGGGCTAGGCACAGAGTATTAAGCAGAATGGAACAAAGGCTGAGCTGAAGACTAAGTTGAGGTTACTGTGGCAAAGCAGTCCTTTTCTGTCCTCTGTATCTATGTACATACTATGATGAAATCCCCTGAATGGCTCTGTGGACTACCAAGGTGATGATTCAGGGGGCAGGGTGCCATCCCCAGCAAAAGGATGTTGGGGCTGGGAACAATATGAAGAGGATCCCCTGGTCACCCTCCATTGGTCCGCGGCGCATGGCAGCTGACTGTTTTAATACCTCACTAGAGACAATTTTTGGGAGGCTGGGCTCTGCTCACTCCACCATCCCATTAGGGCAGGCTATCCCTAAAGCCTTGACCACCTCCCAAAATGAGAGCGTTGAAGCTCTCTGAGCAGACCTAAAGTGCCAACATAGAAAAGGACACCTTTCTCTTTAAGGGAAATAGTGTCACCTGTTTGATGATGGTAGCATGTGTAAAAAGTTGCAGCTTTATATGATCTATGAGGGAAGATATTTCACAGAT
Organism: Ambystoma mexicanum; assembly: GCF_040938575.1. Classification (NCBI taxonomy): domain Eukaryota; kingdom Metazoa; phylum Chordata; class Amphibia; order Caudata; family Ambystomatidae; genus Ambystoma; species Ambystoma mexicanum. The sequence continues at coordinate 1,035,839,654 of NC_090921.1, forward strand.
TTTTCAGGACCCATGGTGAGCTCTGCAGCCCTCCAGATACAATGTTACCAATCCACGACTGCGAATTCATCATGGGACACAAAGTTATGGAAACATTGTTCCCAGGCAAAAGAGTGTCATGCCGGGATACAATGTTACAATTTCACCACAGTCACAGCAGGACAATGGAGGCAGAAGCCGGGTGTTTACAAAGATCACCCAGTGCAAAGAGCCACATGAGAAAAAGTAGCTTACACGGTGGTGAAGGGGTAGGTTCAACCCAGCAAATCCCCAGGCACACTCACCGACAACAATAATACCCAGCTCTCATTCAATTACAAGCCACAGGGGCACATCCTCACTGATAGTCCTACCAAGGGGGTGGCGAGAACACAGCATAGAAATATGCAGCCCCGGTTCTGTGTGGGTTACAGGAGCAGGAGCCTCAGGTTTGGAGAATGCTTGAGACTGGATTGTGGCGGTTCAAGCAGAGCATGGGGAGAAAGAAGTGAGTACAGACATGGCAGTAGGAAAGAGCAGAAAGAGCTAATGAAAGCAGTGGCGCACACAGACATTTTCCATAGGGGCGGCCTGATGAGGTCACTGGGGTGGTACACCAAAACAAACACGTAGAGGCAGGCGGGCCGTGGGGGGCAGCATTTTTACAAGGGTGTCTATGGCCCCACCCTTGGGAACCCCTTCCTTGGTGGCACCTCTGAATGAAAGCTAAGAGATTAAATTAGGAGGTGGTGACATTAGTGAGAGTAAAGGAGAAGTTGCTGAGAATGATGGGGGTAAGAGAAGAGGTGGTAACATGTGAAGGAGGGAATTTACAGGGGAAGATGATAACATCAGGAGAAGGGAGTAGAAGTCAGGAGGAGGAGGTAGGAATCGAGGTGCAGGAGGGCACAGTGAAACCCAATGAGAAGGAGGAGGAGTAACATCTGAGCCAGAATTGACACCGAGGAGATAACATCAGTAGGAGCAAGTGTTACAGGGAAGGTGGAGGAAGGAACACCACACGCTGGAGGCAGTAGTGAAAGTGTTACTCAGGAGGTTGGGAGTGTAACTTTAGGAGGTTGTGGGGATACCCCAGAGGAAGTAAAGCCTAGAGGAGGGCTAGAGGAAGTAACAGTGGGCAGAGAACAGGTGGTAACAACCTGAGAGGTGGAATCCGAGATAAACCATTAGAAGGTAAAGGAAAGATCAAGGTGCAGAGCATGAATCGCCTCTTCGATAGCCAGAACAAGAAGGTTCTAGGGATAAGGTCAGCCCTAGGATGGTACAGGCAGTGGCGGTGGGATGAGAAAGGGTCAGGAAGATGCCCTCAAGAGTAGAGAGGTGGCAGGGACAAGTTCTGATGGGTTACAAGGCTGCACAGACCTAAAATGCCCCCTTTCCTTCTCTACCAGCATCTTTCTCCAATGCCTGGACCAAACAACTGGTGGATCAGACTGCAGTACCGAGATGGCCTTTGCGGGTGTGGGACCCCAGAAGCCACAATAAGCCAACCAATGAAGGAAAGGTTTAGGAACCGTCAAAGCCCCAATGCGACTGCCTACTGAAAAAAAGGGTTCAGAACACTGAAGCCCGCAGTGCCGGGAGGGGGTCAGGCACTGCTGTATGATTTGAGAACATTCTCCAATGCCCGGGAAGACCTAAACACCTTCACGCAGCAGAAGATATATTGGATAAGGGGAGGGTCCCTGAGGGGAAAGGATCCCTAGCCCATAATGGAGAGAGCCATCGTGACTATGGCTTTGTTTGGGAAAATACCATTTTCATTTAAGTTGGCCCTTCTTGTGATAAATCCCATAATAATAATAGTGAACTGCAACATATAGGGCCTCATTACATGGATGGCGGTAAGGATTTACCGGTACCGGTAAAATACCGGTACCAGTAAATCCTTACCGCCTTACTACGAGGTCCCTTTGCGGGTTGGGGGATTTAACGCCTGCTTTTTGCAGACGTTAAAAACCAACCCGCAAAGGGACCCAGGGAGCTAATTACGGTACCGCAATTTGCGGTACCGTAATTAGCGCCTTCCCCATTCCCATTATGCCCTATGGGGCAAAAATGGGAATGGGGAAGGGCAATGGTGGAAGGGGGAATTACCGCCCCGCCAACCTTGGAATGGGGCGGTAATTCCCCTTTCCGCCAAGGCGGTGCCGGTATTTTACCGGCATGAACCATGGCGCTAACAGCGCCATGGTTCTCTGCCATCCGTGTAATGAGGCCCATAGTCTTGGTGTCTTTCTTGGTCCCAGGTGGAACACAGTGACAATACATGATAACAACTACATGATAACAACACACCCAACTCTGTTTCTGCCGGTCTCCTACACCATGGATCCTGCACGCAGTCACAATGACCTTTGTTGCCTAATCATATCTCTGTAGTTCTCAAAATATTTTGCTTACCTCTTTCCTTAATCAATTTGTCTGTAAAATAAATAAAAAATATGTTATTTTTGCTACTTCTCATTTCTGCCATAGCCTGCATACACAGCCCACTAAAGCAAGGAATGTGTCTCAAATAATTAATCTGTGACAGCTTTGAAAATCCTTCTCAGTTTATCTGTTCTTGACAACATTTGCTGTTCTTCTAGCTGGATGTTCGTGTTTTTCAAACCAGACACAAGTATGCCTCAATTAGAAAATACTGGGGCATGGGGTACAAATGCATGTTTTGTACACATGCAGCTGTCATGCAGTAACACACCAACGTTTCGACATTTACCCCTTTGTGACCAAAGAAAGATAATCAAAAAATCGTTTACATGGCCCAGTTAGTCAATGTATGCCCCATTTTTCTCATGACTTTTTTAAAATTTGTTTATATTCAGTTTGTAGTTTTTCTAGGTAGTCGTCTTTGAATTTTACTGACTACTTTTGAAGTTTGAAAACACTTTTGCAAGTTTGGGTTATGTTATTGAAAAAAAACGTGTCCAATTAAAACATTAAATAAACTTGTAACCCGTTACTTATGTGGTATAATATACTAATGTCTGTTCTCCTATCTATATGCCCTTTCGTTCATAATATGTGGAATTAATTGCACCATATTTTTATTTATTTATTTCATTTAAAAGTCTTATAAAAGCAATCGCATTGGTGCAGCATAAAAATCATATATATATATATAGAAAACAATATAAAAGCACAAAATGGTTAACTAAGAGTCAGGCAAGGGTCAACCATGCATGTAGCTAGTGGTACAGGGAGAGAAGGATTTGGTGATAGGCCATATGGAAAGCCACAGATGGGCTGGAAGAGGATTAGGACAGCTGTTCTGATGTCATCTGCTAGCATTCAAGCGTAATCTAAAATAGAAGGAATTGCAGATTCTGTGTTATGCAGTTGGCCTATGCCAGCCTGATGAACTGATGGATAGCACGAGGTTGTGCCCTTCCAGATAATATTGGAGCTGGTATGACACGATAAATTCTAGGATTGAGTAAACGGAAAGTAAGAGGTAGGTAATAGTTCTTGTGAAACGAGGAGTCCAAGGTGTTTTATTTGTGGAGAGGTGTGGTAATAGATTCCTTTTTAAAACAGGAGGGATAGTTGAAAGTGATAGAGGTATTCATATGACGGAGAAGGTGGTTAAAGAAAAGAGGGAAGAGTTCTTTGAAAAAAGCAGGGGGGGGGCAATGATCCAAGAGGGGGCCTGAGTTTCAATTATCCCCTGAGAATGGATCCCTCAGCACTTACCCAGTTTCCCGGCCAATTGGGGCACCTGGACCCCCCCTGGACTTGTCCTCCCCCCCTCCCCTCTCCTGTACCATCATGCATTTGAACGATCTGAACGTACATGCCTAAGATCACTTATCTTTTCCTCCCTGTCTCCCCTCCCGCATGGTGGCGCCTCTATGCTCTTGGAAAAACTACAGAATTGTCGTCAGACCTATTTGTTGTTATCTACACTGTTAACTCTATTACATGCACTTAGTCTGCCTGGGCAGACTGGTTATCGTTCAGAAACTCAAGGGCTCTGAATTACTTGTTTTTCTCCCCTGTTCCCTCCCTCCTTGAGCGCCTTGAAACACTTGCCTTGTGTATAGGTGCTTTCAAAATAAACATTACCATTACCATCCCGCTACCCCCTCACCCCCTTACTTACCTGTTGGCGGCACACCTCTGTCTCCTGCATCCCTCTGCAATGCTGGTTCCCTTCACTTATATGCATGGGAACCGGCACCGTAGGGTCCTCTTTTTTTTTTAAAAACATTATTTTATCGGGACACCCCCGCAACCCCTGTTGGCATTATAGTGAACATCGGTGAGGGGGACACCACCGCTCTTCTTGTTCACTTTAATGACACCGAATGAGGGACAAATCTCCCATTCTGTGTTTTTTCTCGAATTTTTATATGCATTCTCTGCTGTGGTCCTGTAATATGGTACGGTTTGTCGTGTTGGCTGTCTTCCAGGAACATACCAGGAAGCAACAACCAGAGCAGCATCAGGCTGCAAGGTGGGAGGAGGTGGCCATCAGGGAGAGGATACAGTGGACAAGGGGTAAGCGGCAAATGGGCAGCATTGAAGCAGATTTTGAAGAGGACCAGAGCCGAGCAGATGACCATGATGACCAGTGTGAGGAGATGTCCAGGATAATCAGCGTGGATAACCAAGCTTGTTGCAGGGGCAACCCTCAATGTTTTTCCTGTAACTTTTTTTCTCACCCTCTTTCTCTCTAACACTCACAATCTCACTCTAACACGCTCTCCCTTTCCACAAAGTCTTACCTGAGTGAGTGCTGACTGTGTGTTTTCTTCCCCTTGACAGAGTCAATTGGGAGTGAGAAGACCCAATGTTCATTGAGCTTGAAGTCAGCAGATCTGCACACTTGGAAAAGATCAGTGTACACCCTCTCTCACACTCTCCCCTGCTACCTCTCACTCTTACACTTTCTCAAACTCACTCTCAATCTTTCGGGCAACTATGAAACGGACCTGGCTTTGGTGAACAAGATATACATCCTCATTCAGGCATGGATGGCGACCCACGGCCTCTGCCTGAATGACGATAAAACTGAGATACTGCTCCTCGGATCTAACACTAACCTAAAAAAACTACCCCCAAACTACGCATCCTTCAATATTGACAACAATATCATCACAGTTATGCCTGTAGTAAAAACACTAAGTTTCTATCTAGACTCCTCCCTCACCCTCAAAAAACAAGTCAGCTCCCTTGCCTCCACAACAGCTTACACCTGCAAGCTAATACGCGCTGCCAGACCTTTCCTCTCCAGTGCCAGTGGTATCACTTTGGCTAACGCTCTAATCATGTCCAGACTAGATTATTGCAATGCCTTGTACTCTGGCGTTAACAAATATGTCACTGACAAACTACAACAACTGCAAAATAATGCCGTAAGAGCAGCACTGAACGTCCCAACTAGAGACCACATCACTAAATTCAGGAAAGAGACCCATTGGCTAAAAATAAAAGACAGAATCCTCCTAAAAACTATTTCCATCACATCTAAATGCCTAAACAATCTATCTCCCTCGTACCTACTGGAAGATATCTCCAGCAGAACCACGACCCGACCCACCGGATCCGCCAATTCATTCATGCTCGAAACCCCTCGATTTAAGTTGTCTACGGCTGGAGGAACCAGTTTCCCAGTCAAAACTGCGCAATCCTGGAATACACTTCCAATTGACCTTAGACGCCCTCTACTTTACGCCAAATGTAGACACAATGCTATCAACTGGCTCCGCACTAAAGACCTATAGCCTTCTCGGCCCTCTCTTGCGCCCCTCACCCTCATCTTAGACTATGCTTAGCCCTGGTCCTTGACCTGCACCTTGATCAGCTAGATCTTGTACTATACATTGCATTATATGGTGCATTCACATGTATATACGCACCCTAAATATAAGCAATGCCCATTCTGGTCCTGAGCTGTGTCTTGATTAGCCATATCTTGTATTATATACTGTATTATATCTCACTGTATTATATTGTATTGTACTCGCTTGTATGTATCTGCCTGAGAATGGCACTGTAACTAAGCCTCGAGAATTCTTGTACTGTTGCTCCCGTCTACCTAAGGGTTTGGTGCGCATTATTAAATCAATAAACAAACAAACAAACAAACAAACAATCTCTCACTCTCATACTCACACTGTATCACTGTCTCTGGATCTCCCTATCGCATCCCACCCCAAATCACCAACTTATTTCCTCCCCAGTAGCAGGCAGAAGACCCATTGTTGAGTGACCTTGAAGACGATGGACCTGCACACCCATAAAAGGCAAGTATTCACTTTCTCACACTCCCTCTCACACTCTGACTCTAATGCACATTCTCTCACATTCACACTCTCTGAATCTTATGCTCTCTCTCGCACTCACTTTCTCTCTACCGAATCCACCCCTCTCTCTCTCTCTCTCTCTCTCTCTCTCTCTCTCTGTCTCTCTCTCTCTCTCTCTCTCTCTCTCATACTCTCACAATCACTTTCTCACTCTGTCCCACTTTATCCCGAGTCCGGCCAACTGATTAACTGTTTTTAGCTTTCTTTTGGCAGTGTGGCCCAGCAGAATACCCTGTGGGGCGACCTTGAGGATGGAAGACCCAGGGAAGCTAGAGACACACTCTTTTTCCTTCAGCTTGTAATGCAGCGTCCATTGGACCACACATCCTTCTGCATTTTGTTAGTCATGTAGAACTACAGAGGGTTGCTCTTGCCTGTGCCAAGAAACGTCTACTACCATATGATACACAATTTAAAAATTGTTAATGACTGCATGCTGCTATGACTATATATAAATACACCCAGCATATGTTTGTTTTTTGTTTAAGCAGTTTATTTGAACTCAGACATGTTCAAAGCAATGCAGAAGACCATTAAGTTCGCAATATGAGAAATAATGTATTACCAATGCAATCCATTAACATCAACACTCCTGGTCCCTTGATCATGAAATGGTGTGAGTGCAAGCGAAATGTTTTTGTACAGGTAGCTCCTTATTAAGAAAGTGAGCCTCTGTAGACTTATGGTACTCAAACGTTTCCTCTTGCCTGTGACTATCCCTCCAGCAACACTGAAAACAAACTCTGATTGGAGACTTGCTGCATGTATGCTATGAAGATCAATTGCAGCAGGTGTAAGCTCAGGCTACACTGCTCTCTTCTCTTGCTATCACTGCAGGGGTCATCAAGCGCACCCATGGAGCATTTGTCCTGCATCTATGTCGCTAGGGTGTGTGAGGTACAAGTCCTTGCACATATCACACTTCAGAAAAGTGGGCCATGATTCACAAGACTTTGCTCTCTGTACTTACTACTAACACTAAATGTGCTATTGCTGGCAATTTCAACCTTGGATTCAATGACACTGAGTATAAGGCAGCTATTGATTGCACTCAAACCTTACAAGTTTTGGGGTTCACTAAATATGTCATCTTTGTGTACTTCCACGGGAGGTGTTGTTCCTGACACACTAAATATGTCATCTTTGTGTACTTCCACGGGAGGTGTTGTTCCTGACACACTAAATATGTCATCTTTGTGTACTTGCACAGGAGGTGTTGATCCTGACACCTGTGAGCTGTCACCCTTGTGTGCTCCCATGGAAGGTGTAGATGTTGATATTGATGTATTGCCTCTGTTCAATTGTAGAAAAATCAGCGAGCATGAGGTTATGGAAACTCTGAACACTTTAAAGCCCACGGTCTGCTCTGCTGACCTTTGCCCAGCTATTAAAATCAAGGAATGCTCTGCTCTTCTTATACCTGCACTCTGTGCTTTTGTGAATTCGTCTTTCAGGAATAATTCTGTTCCTACTTCACTTAAAGAAGCATGTGTTACCCCACTCTTCAAAAAACCTTCTCTTGATGCAACTGATCCAGTCGATTATAGGCTAATTACCAACACTCATTTTCTTCTCAAGCTTCTTGATTATCTTGCATATAGACAAATGCAAGGTCAACTTGATGGAAATAGCCTTCTTGGGTTGAATCAGTCTGGCTACCGGAGGTCACATGGAACTGAAATGGCTATGCTCTCTCTTCAGTCATCCTTATTCCAGCTTCTTCATCGGGGCATGGCAGGCCTTCTTATATTCCTTGACCTGCCGGACGCTTTTGATTTCGTGGACTTTTAGATCATGGGTGATAGACGGACTAAGATTGCAAGATTTAGTTCTGAGGCTCTAAGATGGACAATGTCCTTTCTGAAGGATCAAACCTTTAGGGTTGTGTTGGGGCAGTTTTCTTCCCCTGATTTACTACTCGATTGTGGGGTCCATTTGGGGCTCTACTATGAATCTTTTACTTTTTAATGTCTTTATGAAGCCTTTACACTACCTTCTTCTTGAACATGGCTTTGCCTTTGAGAATTATGCTTATGACGCACAGATTCTGATGAAGTTGTCTGACTGTCCTCAAAATGACTCTACATCTTTGAATCTGATTTTCTCAAAGGTTCAGGCGTGGATGTACATCAATGGCATGTGTCTTAACAGTGGAAAAACTGAACTACTCCTACTCTTTGCTGCTGCTAAGGCAACATTTTGTGATAAAACCTATGACTTTTTTATTTTTAGCAATTGCCCTATTACCCTTGATACTACTATGTCCATTGCTGAACATATTAATGCCACCATTACCTCTTGCAGTTATCTTTGGCTTTTGAGACAGTTAATTCCCTTGCTTTTTGTTCATCACAGGGCTGCCACTGCCAGGGTAATTTTCAATTAGAAAATGGATTATGGCAGAGCACAGCTTATTGGGGCCATCAAGTCTGACCTCAAATGCCTACAGGTGGTACAGCACACTGCTGCTCAGCTGGTGGCCATCATTCCTAGGCACAAGCATGTATCAGCCACTTTAAGAAAATTACACAGGCTTCCGGTAGCAGCTAGAATAAATCAAAAAGGGCCTCAGCACGCGTTGGGTGGTAATCCAGCACAATTTCTGCCCAGTGGAAACTGTGTTACCACCAGGTCATCTGGCGGTATTAGCGCTGTATCACAAAATGGCGTGAACGCGCCCGACTCCGACGGTAACGCTATTAGCGCCTAGTGGAAACTGCGCTGAAATAAGGGTTCCTGCCACGAAACCGGTGCTAATAGCGCTATCGGCACACCGGAAAAACCTGGCGCTAATAGTGCGAGTGAAATTTGCATCACTGCCGTAATGGGAAGAATTTCTGGTGGCCATTCCATTTTGAAAAACACAATCCATTAAATATCTCCACTTCCTGTTGCCCTCCTGACCTGGAAGCAAGACAGAATGCCCCAGGAGAAGGTCAGAGGCAAGGCCACCCAAGATTGCCTAAGAAAAACAAATTTCAGCGAGGGGGAGCTGGTGGTGCTTGCAGATGAGGTGGTTGCCAGGGTCATCATTTCAAAGAAATGCCAGAGGTAGCGGAAGTGACATCACACAGCTGGTGATATCACACGAGGAGGCATCACTTGACCTTTTGACCCCATTGACATTATAGGAAGTGACAACACTGATGTATATAAAATCTACAATATGTGTAAGATAGATACAATAATAAACGATTCCTTAAGCAAATACTCTTGCTGCGATGTGCCTGGGGGCAGCGATTATTAGGAAGAGGCACACACAACTGAGTCATCATAAGCCAGAGGCACTGTTTGTATATGCCATTTATTCGAGCCTCATGGAGCTACTTACTGCCAGTGCATTCCAGCTGTTTTGTTTCAGACCAGATAGCCACCATAGTCAAGGTGTTTGTTCATATGCTCAAGTACTGCTCAAGTACTGTTACCATATGTTAAGTGCAGCTTCAAATGCCATTGTACGCCAGCTAAAATCATTTTATTAAATGAACTGCCTCACTTGTCAAGGTATTGTGACCATATTCTAAGTGCAGCCCCTTTTGGCAACGTAGGGTTTACCCATTATAGCCTCACATGCCAGGTACAGCTTTATATGCCCAGGTGTCGCCACTATATGCAAAGTGCAGCCTCAATGGCCAGATAGTCAGTCAGTCTTTCTGTTTCTGAGCACTATTCTCCAACCTAATAAACCTCCACTTATCAACCTCCGACACACAGGTATGCCTGCATCTTGCTTGTTTTCCTGCAAGGCGTGGGCATGCCCCATGCTAGAGGAAAGTGCTTATCCCGATAGCTATGGCAGATGAATCCTCATAATCCAGAATCAGTCAGTATATGTAGGGTAAAGGTTGACATGACCAGGTGTTGCCATCATACAGCAAGTGCAGGTTCAAATCCCCAAGTAGTACCTTATATTGGCTAATGCATCGTAAGTTTGATATTATCATATGCATGGTATTTTTATATGCTCCGGTGCAGCCATCGTACACCATTTGCAGTCTCATGCCCATGTAGACCCCATTCCACCACAACAACCACATGCTTGGCCATGCTACCATGAAATGCACGGTCTTCCCACCACAGCTGTGGCCCCCTGTTTAAGTATTATGTAAATTGACCATCCAAGCGCAAATATATTCATACGTGCATGAAGAAACAAATAAACTGATTACCAACTAGGATACTTAACTGAACAGTAATGCTTGGTAAAATCTTGTATTTTAATTTGTCTTCCTGTCATTTAAATAAAACAGCACATATTCTAAGCTGTTTGTTGTTCATCACAACATATCTTTATATATTTGTCCAGATGGATAAAGAAGAGAACCTGACAAAGGCTATAATTAAGAACTTGTCGTTCACAAGTTGCTATAGGATGGCTTACATTCATCGGAACCCATTTCTAGGGATGTGCTTTCAGAAGACTGAAATGCTGGACACTCTTCTAAAAATACTTTGAAACTTAAGATTATGCATTTTATTTTGTGCTGGTATTCAGGGGGAAGAAATCATTCAAATAACCCAAGTAAGACTCTATCAGCCTCTCTCTTCTAATGAAGGGGTAGCTGGGTACCTGTTTGTTACGGATTTACATCACAAAGCCTTCCCCAGGGTTCCATGTAATAATGTCGCCACAAAAGGAAAGCATGGGCTAAGAGAGCTTGATTATTGTTACCAGAGCAACAAAATCCTGTGTAAAGAAAAAGGTGAATTACTATCCTTGTGCCCATGCAATATCTCCTCAATACAAACATTGTTTTATATTAATTAGTGCTTGCTTTTATCCCTATGATGTCATCATAATCATAACAATGAATGTACAACTCATTTTTGGATTTCACTATTTTGATTGGATGAACACATGTATGTGTTTGTTTTCAGATTGGATGAAATGTGTTTTTATGTTCGTTTTATGGATATATGATCCGAAATAAACTAATTTGACTCACTGATTATATTTTATTCTTGTGTGCATGTCCATATTTTGGAAATTGGCACATATAATGTGTGCAGATGGAAATACAGTAAATGAAACTATGAAAGTGCAAGGCTTCTGCATGTGATATGATATGATATTGTATTTATATCGCACTTGTACACCAGTGTTTCAGAGCGCTACCAGGCAAAGGGGGGGGGGGGCAGGGGAGAAATAAAGACAACGATGTGCTGTGCTTGCATCACTGAGCCCTACAGAAACACCCTGCTGAAGCTAATATTACACTGGCCTGATGTTGCCAGACAACCTCTATATCCAGGGGTAGCAGAGGCAGGGGTTGAAAGGGGAATGCCAGGGGTAGCAGGTGCTACCCCTGGCTACCCCCAAATGATGTCCATGGTGGTTGAACATCACGTTGAACTGTATGGGCCCAAGGAATGCAAAACATCAGCCCAGCGTTGGACAGCTATCTGGCATTCCATCAGCCAGAAGGTGACAGCAGTGGCCAGTGTACTCCATGACGGGGAGGACTGTCATAAGCGCTGGAACAACCTGAGGGTTGGGGTGCATGGACTGCTAGCCCATCACTGACAGGAGAGCATGGCAACCGCATGAGGAACTGTGGAGCCACTGGTCCTCACTGCATGGGATGAGAATTACAGCACAGTGCTGGGCATGGAGGGAGATGGAGGTGCAGAGGTGGGTGCCAGCAGCTTGGAGCTAGGAGGTGAGGCAAACTTCCCCCTCACCCCAAAGCACATGTGCATGCAACAATGACAGGCTAGCACAAGATGCCCCATGGACAGACCCAGGTGCCGGTCATGGCGGTGGTGTGCAGTTAGTGGGTGCCACATCAGTCACCTACTATAGCGGCCATGTGCCAGTGCACCAAGGCCACCCCTGTGAGTCACGGCAGTGGGGAAGTGGAACAACGAGACCCATCCAAGTGTCATGCACTAAACACCCATGCCAGCAGCACAGCAGTGCCACATAGGGACCTGCCAGTGCCAGGTAGCAAGCCCACCACCCAATGTGAGTGGCACCCATGGGTGCAACGTGGGTTTATGGGGACCAGAAGCATACATGCCAGAGAGCAGCTGCCCCAGCACGGACGTCTTTCCATCCCCACACACAGGCCAAAGACCAACTGGCCATGTGACACACACCCATATCCGCATCCGTGCCCATCATTGTGAACCCACATGCAAACACCCCTGACCAACCATGCCAATAAACCCAATTGTCTGGGGAGTCTACTTAGCACCATTTAATGAATGTCTTGCATGCCAAAACATATGGGGGAATGAAACCTGACATCTCCTATGTCCCCTACAGGGACTCAAGCTACTCTGAAGGCACCCGAGGATGAAAGGGTGGCAGGCCCGTCTGTGAATGGGATGTGCCAGCCCTCTGGACCCAGCAGTACCACCACCACCACCGCCACCCCCCTGCAAAGGGGCAGACATGCCATGGCAAGGCAGATGTCCCGCCATGACACACCACATCACAGCAGGACCAGGCCCACACCCCTCCTACAGCCCACCAGGAGCATGGTAATGCCAGCTTCATCCACACCTGCAGCTGTGGGCAGCGCCATGGAGGAAACGACACCTAGCGGACTGACCATGGAAATGTAGGGAGACAGAAGCCCAGTCATAACACATGTTATTTTATGTTATTTGGCATTTATATAGTGCCCTATATATCATTGGTATGATCTCAAAGTGCTTGTGGGTCAAACACCCTTGGGGACATAGTCCAGGTCAGTCGAGAGAGTAGAATAGAATACAGTGCTTGGGTGCACTCTATGTTTTCAGCCAGTGTGATTTGCATGATGGTGGCTGCATCCTAACACTAGGTGTGGTGGTAGTGAGAGATCAGTTGAAGGCGTGCAGTCAGGTGGTTGGTCTCCGAGACTGCATTCTGGCGGAATTAGGCCTTTGTAGGACGTTTATGTGTGCAGGTAGGCCAATTATTTCGTGGGGTATACCTGCGTTCTAACAGGTTATTGAGGTGTTCATTGAAAATTGTATGTGTGCAGCTAGGCCACAATTGATCGAAGGGTATAGCTGCGCTCTATTGTTTGTTGGTGTAAAGTGGAGAGTGAGCATAGTGGTAGGAGAGGTGAGCCTCTTGAGTGGATGATGTACTCTTTGCAGCCCACTGTTCCTAGTTACTTTCTGGGTCTGGATGAGCTGGCAGTGCCACCAACAATGCTGAAGTGCCACCATCCCCTAGTCGCAGTCTCTGCTGGCATCCCTCCACTACACCTGAAAGCCCAACCCACGGGCAACAGCGTGGACAGAGCCCTGAGAGCCCACCCTGCTGGCAACAGCATGGACAGAGCCCTGAGAGCCCACCCCGCCGCTGGCGTATGCATACACCTGACCCAGACACCAACAGAACTTCATATGGCTCCCCTGTCAACAGCTCACACCGACAGACCAGACCCTCTCCAACAAAGCCTTCACCCACACTCTGCATGCTGTTGCAGAAGCCTGGGGACATGGAGCAGGGACAGAGGGAGATGGAGACCATTGGTCACACCCACGCAGGACACATGCAGGCCATACGCGACAGTATACAAGGGGCCACACGCAGGATTGCGCGGGACAACGCAAGGACACAGAGATTGACAACTGCCAGTACGGCTGCACTGACGCCATTTGGCCAGAGGGTCAGGGAGATGACGGAAAGTGTCTCAGCACTTGCATAGGCCATCCAGCAAAAGCAATGAGTTGGTACGTCAACAGCTCCTGGGGCCCGGCTCCATTCCTTCAAGTTCCACCACACTAATAGGGGACTCCCAGCAGAGCATACCTAGACATCAGTACCTGCACCATCTGTGCTCCAGATCACTGGGTGCTGAGAGGGGGGCGAGGCCATGGACATAGGCAATGACATGACACCAATTGCCCTGAGTGGCCATGCCGTGGAGTTGGTGGAGGGACGGGGGATAGTGTGCTGGGGAGTTGGTGGTGGGACGGGGAGGAGGAAAGTGTGCTGGGGAGTTGGTGGGGAGAGGGGAATAGTGTGCTGGGGAGTTGGTGGTGGGAGGTGGTAGGGGGGATAGTGTGCTGGGGAGTTGGTGGTGGGAGGGAGGATTGTTGGGGCACTAAATTCCATAAAAACCGTAAAGATTCAACAATGCGAGGACATTCATGATTGTGTTTGGTCGTGTTTATTGATTGAGTGGTGTCACATAGTGGTTCATGGCTTGTGTCATGTGAAAGTGTCAGAGGAAATTGTCTATCAGTCCCTGGCATGCCATTCTCCCATCCCTCACATCATCTCTGACATTGCCTGGTCTGGCACCTGCCTCAGACCCTACGTCATCATCCTCTGGGGGTGGCATGTCCACGTTTGGGGGTAGGGATACATTATGCTTTATACAAATGTTGTCCAACATGTCACACACAAGCACTAACTTCCCTACTTTTTCAGGAGCGTAAATAAAGGCTCTGCCTTTGTGATCTAGGCAGCAAAACCGAGCCTTCAGGAGTCCAAAGGTCTACTCAATGTACACACGGGTCCTGCTTTGTGCTTGGTTGTATGCCATGTTGTTGGGTTTTCATGGATTACTCACAGAGGTCATTGGCTAGGCCAGCAGCGGGTATCCAGAGTCACCTGTCTAGGGAGAGGCACTCACATCAGTCACTGTGAAATGTGTGTTGGTGGACTGACATTTTGTATCAGGGCAATGTGTGTGCATATAGGGCTTCATCACATGGCATGTGCCTCTACAATTTCTGTGCATGCTGTGTCACTGGTATCATGCATTCTTTGACCTTCACATGCACCTTGTTACATTGCAGAAGATGTTTGGTGATGTGTCTGTTGGTGACATTTGTTCATGTAGGCGGCTTTGGGTCTGTGTATTGTTCTCTTGCTTGTGGCATGCAGGGTTCCCCATTGGCATTCCATACTCTTCTGGGGCAGTTGGGCAACATGTCAGGGTAGGTGTACAGGGATACATGGCTGTGGCACTGGCAGGCCTGCAGTTGTGCGATGCAATGTTGGAATTTCTTTGGTATTGCTTTGGATCATGCATGATGTGTTGTTTGTTTTTTTGTTTATTTATTTGTATGGCGCACTCGACCCGAAGGTAACCGGGCGCCTTTACATGGTAAGTTAGAGGGATACTTTCAACTTAGTTACAGCAATTGCAAAGGATGGAGTGACAGTAATAGTTTCAGAGAGTAGGTTAGAAAAACAATAAACACACATGCAAAAATAAGTATACATATATACAAAATGAGGTAGGTGCAAAATTAAGTATAACTATATACAAAATGAGATAGGTGACTTCATAATTGGCTTGTGGATCAAACATACAGAGGGGTAGTCTAGTATCTAGTATGTTCTAGTATATGCGGACTAGGGCTGGCCATGGGTATCATTAGTGATGAGCCAGTTTATGATATTGCGCCTAAATATATAGAAAGGTTGGTCTGCTCTCAGGGACGTGGGTAATGCGTTCCAGGCCTGGGCTGCCATGACTGGGAAACTGGTTCCTCCTGCTTTTTTTTAGCTTGAATCGGGGTACAACTAGGCATGCTGAGTTGATGGTCCTAGTAGGGCGGGTCGAGGAGTGTTTGTTAATTCTCTCAGAAAGGTATGTAGGGGCTGCATGGTTAAGACATTTGTGCGTTAGGGATAAGGTTTTGAGCATAATTTTATCTTTAGTATTGAGCCATTTGGTCTGTCTCCTTAGGTGTGAAATATGTTCTCTCTTAGGTATACCAAGAGCGGCTCTTAAGGCATTATTTTGCAAAGTTTGGATTTTGTTGATGAGGTATTTGTTGGCCCCTAGATAGAGAGCATTACAATAGTCCAGTTTGGATTAAATAAGTGCTCTCACTAGGGTGATGCAACTTGCATTTGACCAAAATGGTCAGCATGCTCTGATCAATTTACATGTGTAGGCTGTGGTGGAAGCCAGGGAGCTGACTTGTTTATTAAGTGTGAGGGCGGAGTCAAGGTAAAAACCTAGGCTTTTTACTACTTTTGCCACATTGATGGAGTTGCCATCAATGTTAAAGGTGGTGTAGTTCTGGCCTAGTTTGTTGAGGTTAGAAGTGGTGCCAAGTATTAGCAACTTGGTCTTGTCATCATTCAGGCATAGGCCATGTGTGGCCATCCATGGCCATCCATGCCTGAATGATGAGGTATATTTTATTCACCAAAGCCAGGCCCCTGTCATAATCCCCCGAAAGGGGTATGAGGACCTGGGTGTCATCTGCATAGTTAGTGTAGGTGATGCCCAGATGGTCTAGGTAATCGAACAGTGGCTTTGTGAATATATTATACAAAGTGGGGGAGTCACAGGAGCCTTGTGGAACCCCGCAGGTTATAAGGATAGGGTTGGCAGCTGCATGTGGCGAGAAGACTTGCATGGTCCTGTTATTAAGGAAGGATTTAATCCCAGTAATGGTGCAAAGTGAGGAATGCGTTGCTGAAGCCAGATGGTTGCAGAGAACTTGGTGGTCCACCAGGTCGAATGTGGCCGAGAGGGCAAGGAGTAGTAGCAGGGATGTTTTTCCCTTGTCCTTCAGCTCGTCGATCTATATTTTTAAGTCTATTAATGCTGTCTCTGTGCCGTGCTGGGGTCTGAAGCCCGATTGTCGGGTACTGATGAGGTGATTTGACTCCAAGTATTCCTAAATTTGAATATAGGCCATTTTATCAAGGATCTTAAGTAGAAAAGGTACCGTGGTGATAGGCCTGTAATTGGTTGGAATAGATTGATCTAAGGTCTGTTTTTTCAGGAGGGGTAAGACCCAGGATTCTTTTAAGATGCTGGGGACAGTGCCAGAACAAAATGAGGAATTTATCAGTTTAGTTATAAAGGTGAGAGGTCTCTAGCAGCGTCTTTGATGATCTGTGCCGGACAGCTGTCTCCTTGGCAATTAGACGGTTTGAGTGATAGAATTACTTTTTCAACCTCATAGATGGAGACTTGTGAAAATTTGAACTGGTTGGGTGGTTTATTGGAGGCTGATGTATTAGTGCTAGATTTGTCTAGGCTAGGTAGAGTGGCTTTTTTATCAGCAATTTTGGTTTGAAGTAAGGAGATTTTGTTCTGTAAGGCGTTCTGAATGCTTGTGCACCAGGGCTTCTCCTTAAGGCAGTCATCTACCTGTGGGATAGGAGCTTCCAGTTCCCTGAGAATGGTAAATAATTCCCTAGTACTTGAGCTGGCTTTATTAATTCTCTCATAAGTCTCTTGTTTGGCACATATGATTTAGTTTTTGTATAGGGATGCTAGGTTAATCAGGTTGGATTTGTTTCCATCTGTAGAGCTGACTTTCCAAAGGGCCTCAAGCTTCTGTTTTTCTTTTCCCAAAATGTTTAGATGGGGCGTAAACCATGAATTCAAGTGGCTTTAGGTTTGCTTTTTTGAATCTTAAGTGGAGCAATTGTATCAAGGGGTTTTGTCATGGCAACATTGTACGCATGTATTAGGTTGTCTGGGCTGGTTGAGCTAGGAAGTAGGTTGAAGGTTGGTAGGATAAGTGGAATGATCTTGTCTGCAGTGATGATCTTTTTATTCCTTGTGGGGAGGGAAGGTGCAATGGGAATGATCTTAGGTTTGGGAGTAGTGGGTGGCAAGGTGAATGATATTAGGTAATGATCTGTCCATGCTTGGGGTGTTATCGTGGTGATGGCGGTAATGCAGTTGTAGTCGGCAACCCAGTCGAGGGTTCTCCCTCTGTCGTGAGTAGCTTGGGTCACTCTTTGTGTAAGCCTCTGTTCTGTTACAACGTTGGCAATGGCTAAGGCTTGGTGATCATTGGGGTCATTAAATAAAAATCTCAGAGCAGAAGTATTTGGGAGGTCAGTTTGGTGTTCTCGGATAGTAAGGCAGAAAGGTCCTCTTCAAATGAGCCAATGGCTCCTGGCAGTCTATAGACAAGATAAATTGTAAGGGTATAGTTGTCAGAAATCAGAGTTTAGCCATAAGTAATTCACGTGAGCTAGTGGTGGGGGAGGGTATAATTCTCATGGCCAGGTCGGATTTGGCGATGAGAGCAATGCCCCCACCTCTTGAGTCGGTTCTGTCTGGTCTAATGATTTCGTAGTTGTCAGGTATAGCTAGGAGGAGGGCAGGGCCAGTGGCAGCATGCAGCAAGGATTCCGTTATAACAAGGAAGTCATAGTCATCCCCATTGAGCAGGTCTGCTATTTCTGTAGGGTGTACTACTAGGGATCTGGCATTGATTAAGGCGCCTTTAATGTCGGGGCGCTTGGGAGCTATCTGTGGTTTCTTTAAAGCTGTTTTAAAGTGAGTAGTGGCAATAGGGGTGGTAGTTGAAGTAGTGTGGCGTGTTTTGGGTGAGGGGATAGGAGTGGCGATGGGTAGGATATTTTGTTGTAGATGGGGTTTTCATTGTGACATTACTTTTGGTGCGAGTATGGTTGGTTTGGGTGGACTTGATAGGTAGTTTGTGGAGCTTGGATAATCTAGCTCAGAGTCTCAAGTTTCTGACTGGGGGTGCGCACGGGAGATTAGTTGGTGAGGTATGACGCTGGGTCAAGATGATAGGAAGAGAGCTAGGAGTAGAGATCATATTGGTGGAGTTATCTGACTGTATGATGTTAAACATCAAGGATAAGGTGTACAAGTATTGGGAGGTCAGGGGAGGGCAGCCAACTATAAACTGTGGGTGCAGCTTATTTGGCATCGTTATAGAGGGGGTGTGGCTATCTAAACTAGTTCTAGTTACTTTAGGGTATTCACTGTTATTTGGGGTGGATGTATATGCAGCAGAACTTAATGTTAGTAGAGCATATAATAGTTTGAGCAGTGTGGCTCTAAAGCAGTGGTCTTCAAACTTTTTTGGCCAGGGCCCCCCTGAGCAAAATTTTGGCAGGTCGGGACCCCCCAGAAATGCCAAATGGACAGTATATATTGCGCGCCGTCACCTGCTCCCATCAAAGTCGCTGGGCTCCCTCATCCCACTCCTACCCAGTCGCTGGTCTCTCCCCACCCCATCACACACCCAGGGCTCTCCCCACTCTGCTCCCATCACTATCCCATGGTTCCCGCCCATTGTGCTCCCACCATAGTCCCTCGGTTCCCCCATCCCGTTCCCAACACAGTCTGAGGGCCAGTGGCGGCTGGTGAATCTTTTTTAAGTGGAGGGGCATTAAGGGGAGGTTCGGGGGGGTTTCCCCCTGTGAATTTTTTTTTAAATAATAGGTTAAAATGTTGCATTGTAGAGCATACTTTTAACAAAAAATGGGTAAATAGCCAAACAGTTTGCAATTGTTGCTGGGAGTCCAGGGGGCAGGCATTGATATTTTATTTCTATCACGCTCGTACACAAGTGTTTCAGAGCGTGACAAGGCAAGGGAGGGGAACAGAGGAGAATAAAACAGCGATCTTACTAGGCCCAGTGACATTGAGAACGCGCAAGTGTGAGGGGAAAAGTGCATGGAAGGGGGGAGAAGTGGAAAGTGCGAAGCAGAGGAGAAACAGATAAATAACAATAAATAAATAATAAAGGCAACAAACAGTGGTAGTGCAGCCAGCAATTTGCAAGTGCTACGTTTAAGGCAGCAGACAGGGTAGGTCTGATAAGTGCAGGAAGAAAGATGGTTCTCCTCAAGTTTTAGAGTGGCAGGGCGCTGTTCCAGAGGGAGGCCCCAGCCGAAGACGGAGATCTACCCCCAGCTCGTTTCTTTGATAAACGACTGACCCTGAGGGAGTTGGAGGTAGAGGGGTGAAGAGCTCGAGAGGGGAGGTATTTGCGGAGGAATAGCTGAAGGTATTTTGGACCGAGGCCCCAGAAAGCCTTGTGGACAAGGCAGAGGGTTTTGAATGATAGATGTCCGGTAAAAAGATACCATCCCTGTCCCCTGGGCCCCACTGGTCCTAACACAATGAACATGATTATGTGTATATGCAAGGCGCTGCACATTCATACAGCAATCACTCTATCATTCACATGAGCATCCATCACCATACACTCACTCATAACGCATCCATACACATGTTTAAATAAAAACAATGAACATAAACGTACCTTCTGCATTGGCCTGTGTGTGGGTGCTGCTCCAGCTGCTCTGTCCGTATGTGCGAGGAGGCGCAGGAGCTCCCCCTCGGACATACAGACATGCAGTGCCCCAGCCAGCATTTCCAATGAGCTATGCAATGCTGGCGAAGCAAAACGCCCCAGCACTTGCATGGCTCAGTGAGCATGTGCGGCTGGGGAACTAAACTGAACTGTCAAAGGGAAACAGTGTTTCCCTTTGACAGTTCAGCCAGCCCAGGAGCACTCCATTAGCTGGATAAAGCAGCTGAGGGAGTGCTCACTGTTTCACTGGGCTGGCTCCTTAGCTCCTCCATAATGGGTGAGGGGCCACTATGCAGTTAGTAATGTTGACCATTGTTGCTGAATATATCACAATTTACTTACATTTTAACACAAAGCACCCCTTTGGGTACTATTGAAACAGTGGGCTTCATAACTACTCTGGCGGTAGCTGTGCCGGTAAAACCGGCACGGCTGCCACTGGAGTTGCATCCGGGTGTGGCACCCGCGAATGGGCAATTACTAGGTCATGCCGAGTTAGGCGGACATGATAATTGCCCTTTCGAAGGTGCCGGTAGATCCCCATTCCCATTTGAGCCCCATATGGCTCAAATGGGAAGGGGGAGCTCGGATGCACCGGCACCGTTAATAACGGTGCTGGTGCATCCGACGAGCTGAGGTCAGACCTGGCGGGGGCTGTCAAGCACCCACGAGCACAACTCTTACTATGGCGGAACGGTAGCAACGGTGCCGGTAGCTTACCAGCACCGTTGTTACTGGTCCGCCATAGTAGTAATGAGGCCCAGTCTGTGACTAAAGGAATGAATATTCATTTACAACTGTGGGCCACTTTTTCATTGTTGCCTGAGACAGTTTCATGCTTCAGCCCGCCCATGTGGGCCACCCCTGCCCATTTCTTCCAATCTAAAAAAAAAAAAAAATCTTTTTTCATGCTGAGCTCTCAGGGCCCCCCTGGGATGCACCCGCGGACCCCTAGGGGGTCGCGACCCACAGTTTGAATACCACTGCTCTAAAGGTATACATAGTACTAGCAGTGTGCTGTAGGGTTGTGATCAGTACATTTAGGAACACGGTAGCTAAGGAGGAACTGTGTGCATTATTTGTCACAAGGTACAGTATATGCCACAGGGTACAGGTAGTATAATAGGTACAATGGTATAGCTAGGTGTATAGGGTTAGTCTGTGTAGTCATATTCTAAATATAGTATTACATAAAACATTTGGTGCGGCGTAGGCCTTACTAACAATGACAGGGCATACGCATTACTTGGGTATTTCCTAGACCCGCTGCTATATTGGGCAGTTAATCAAAGCACAACAGTGTTTGCATTGGTGGCCGCTGTGGCTGGTTGGGTTGTACATAGGTCAAACTATAGCAGTAAGTTCACGGTATTGCAGTAATCATATGTGACAAAGGCCTTTGTCATGCTGATGCACGCGCTATCAGGATGGTGGAACCACAACAGAAGTGAAGTAGCAGCGAGGCAGGTTTCAACACAGGTGGATACGCGTAGGGGCAATACATATGCTGATTGCGTATGCAGGTACACCTGGGGCAGGATGTCTAGTGCTAGGTCCCAACAATTATAAAGAGATTGCACGTAGAGCACTAAATAACCCTTCCTTAACAGTTGTGGTACCTGTAGTCATGTGTGTGAGTGCATTGATGCTGTATGTGTTCGTCAGCATGTCCGTCCAGGTGTGTCCAACATGTGCATGCACCTTGGGCTGTACTCTGAAGCTGGTGCAGGGGCTGCACAGGTATTACATTTGCACGTTCTTGTCAGGACATGCTTTGCGTCATTCGTTGCATTCCGCCCCACCCCCAATCTGGTCAGGTGCTTCACAGTACATGCGTGCAGGCAGATTTACTCGCCCACTATACACGTCCACTGGCCACTGTGCCTCTCCATGTATCCTGGCAGTTATTTTTCCGTCGGTCCGTGGAGTCATGGGTGAAACCTGGGTAGCTGGCACAGCAGTGCGTGTTGATGAGGTTGGGTTTGCAGGTCACTTGCACATTGAGGGAGTGGAATTTCTTCCGATTTCTGTGGACTGCTTCGTGGGCCTGGGGGCCACCAACGCAACATGGGTGCAGTCCAGGGCTGCAATTACATTTGGCAGTTGGGCTATACCATAGACCTTTGCCTTCGTGTCATTTACCTGGGCTGGGGTGGTGGGCAGTGGCATGTGCTGATGCACATGCTGCAGGAGGGCATCCAGCACCTGGGCAAACACTGCAGAGAATGTGGGCTGTGCCATGCCATGCATCATGACCACAGTGTGCTGGAAGGTGCCAGTACCTAAGAATTGTAGTATGGACACTAGCTTCAGCAATGGGAGCACAGCTGTCCGGATGGTTATCCTGCTCCCTAGGTAGTCCTCAATTGTACTGAGCAGCTCAGTTATGGTCTGCCTGTTGAGATGGTACAGAGTCACCAACTGGGTGTCAGTGAGGGCCCAGCGTTAGGGCCTTGCTTGGGCTCTCCTCGCCTTCCTCCTCCTCACCACCTGTAATCCCTGTGCTCTGGCCTGATTGTCCTGCATCTCTGCTTCCAGGCGCAGCATCAGCAGCTGACTGTCCCAGCTCGCAGGAAATAATGGCAGCATAGTCTTGGGAACAGTGTTGGGGGTATGGGTGTGCCTAATGTCGCCCTCTGTAGTGCATTGGGTGCACCTGTGGCTTTATTTCTGGCACCTGTGGTCATTTACCTCCAGCTGAAGACTTGAGGTAAATCTCGGCAGTATTAGCACCACTTTTCAGTGCTAACACTGCCGTACACAGACCTGTGATATGGCTGTAATTGCGTTTTCTGTTAACAGCGCTATTAACGCCGGCTGTAATAGCGCCAGCTCATTTTGTGGTTGGCGGTATTTGCGCTGACTCGTGATCCGGCAGAGCTATATTGGTGCCACAAATTCCATTAACGTCACATTTAAGGGCTACCGTCCAACTCATGATGAGGCCCAATTGTCTATATGGCAGTGCCCCTGAGTATCTTAAGAATCATATCACTGCCTACAAACCCAGTAGGCAATTGCAGTGTTCGGCTAAAGTACTGCTATGGACCCTGCGCTTTAAGCTGGTGCACTGTCGAGGCCGCTCTTTTGATGTTACTGTTAAATATCTGGAATCAACTTCTTGAAATCAGGCTCATTTCAGAGTTACCAACTTTCAAGAACCGACTTCAGATGCTGCTCTTCAGTGGGTAGGTTTCTAAGTTTTGTCCTCTCCGGCTTTCTCTGCGCTTTGGTGCTTTTTTTAAAAATTTTTTTTAGCGTATTACAAATGTTGTATCACCGTCCTGCTTAAGCCTGGTAAGCCTACTGATGACTGTGGATCATACCGGCCCCTTTCACTCATGAACTTGGATACAAAAATCTTTGCCAAGGTGATTGCTAACCTGTTATACCATACATGGTGCACGACGACCAGTCAGGGTTCGTGCCCGGGAGATCCACGTCACACAATATCAGGAGGCTTCTCAACGTTATGGCACGAATCAATCAAGATGTGAGTGCAGTCGCGGTCACCCTCGATGCCCAGAAGGCCTTTGATATGGTGTCCTGGAAATATATGTGGCTGGTCCTGGAGACCATGGGTATTGGGCCTAGGATGATTGCATACATCAAACTGTTGTACTCTTCCCGGTCGCCAGGGTCCAAGTCAACTCTCAAATGTCCGCCTTGTTCCCTCTGTTCAGAGGCACCCGCCAGGGATGCCCGTTCTCCTCGATCTTATTCGCACTGGCCATTGAGCCTATGGCAGACTTTGTCAGGGAACGCCACTTACGCAAGGGGATACAGCTACAGGGTACCCCTGAAATTATCTCGCTCTACGCAGACGACGTGCTGCTGTTTGTTAGAGACCCGGACCTCCACCTTGACCCCATTCTGCGTGATATTACCCGTATTGGCACATACTTTGGCTTCACCATCAATTACACCAAATGTTTGCAACTACCTGCACAAGACCTGCCGCTTGCCCCGCCCTTCTCCGCTGCACTGTATTTGAATAAGGTGGTAGCAGGTTCTCTTTCCGTCTTATTTAATGCATCCTGCAGTTTGATCACCAAAATATTTTTTACAGCTCTCAGCAATGGAGGTGGACTGTTGAGCTGGCGAAATGATTGCCAATGGTCTAACAAACATGGTTCAAGGACAGTGTTCAAAAAGGAAATGTCATCTTGATTGCACAGATGTGTGGTTCAGCCCACAAGCAAATGAGCATTTTCCCACGTCGGGTTCCTAGTTTCGGATCCTTTGCTGAATCATCCTGAGCCCGTCTCGGGAGAATAGCTCAGGGGCAACGTGCTCGCCTTGGAAGCAAGACGACACGGAACACCACAGTTTCGATCCCCGGGTCCGCGCTTAGAAACCTCTGGGTATTAAGTGCGTTAGCCTATCTTATCATATCATAGACCACACGCATATTGTCCGTACACTTCCCCAGAAGGCAAATGAGTGGCAGGATTTCACTGCTTCCTGCTTCCTTGTGAATCACCCTTCCAATGCATCCCAAATGGCTGTAACACTTTGCACAGAAGAACTGGCCCACTGGCAGAGCAGTTCTGCCTAATGCCTCAGCTTGCTGGGGTAACAGAGTGTAGTAAAAGAAGGCAAAGCATTATAAAAGAAGACGGTCAATCATATAGTGTGTGGGGTTCTAGCGAGTTATGGCAGGTGGTGTTTGTCCTGGAAGTGGGCCTATGAGATGTGGACGGGTTTGGAGCTGCGGAAGTGTGCACACAGCACCATGTGACAACTAGGTTGATCACATGAGCGAAACATGGTGCTGGGTTATGTCAGCCTGGTTCAGGGCTGCCACAACATTGCTGCCATTGTCAGCTGTGACAGAGTCAACTTTAAGGGAGCATGTACCAAGCTCTACTCAGTGATCACCACTTCCCGTATGGAGCGAATATATGATGCCTTGCGTGACATCTGTTCCAATCTCTGCAAGGAGAGGATTCCATGTTGCTGTTGTGTTGGGCAATGTGGCTTGGCATGGTAGGCTAGTAGACACGCTAGCTCAACTTGACTTGGGAGTGTGCGGTTTGGTGAAGGACACCGGGTGCACAGTTCTAATCATGTACGTAGTTGGTGCTCTGAGCACTTACCCACATGTCCATGGTGAGGTGTACATTTTATGCTTTTGACCCTTGGAATGCCTTCTGTTGCTCTCCAATAATCCTTCGATACAGCTTTGGAACTGCAGTCCTTGAGAAATAGTGGCGGCTTGGAACCTTACATCTCGGTGCCATGTAAACCATCAGTTCTCAAAAGACAACGTTTCAACAAAGGAGAATGGCAGCAGATCCAGAGCAAGCAGCTTTGCTGTCAGAGCCATACGTTGGCAGACGAGGGGGAGTTCATGATTGTAGGTGCTTTGCCTTTCCAGTACCTCAGTTAGTGTTGGGTGGAACATGTTCCCTACCTTCCCATGCATTACATGTGTTGTTGAAGCCTGCATTGTCTGCAGCACACCAGAGCTCTTAATCCTCTAGCCTGCTTGGCTCCATACTGACTTCTGGTGGTTTTTCGTGTGGTTTATATGGCGCAATATACTTCGATGGGAACCAAACGTGACCCTGCTCACCTTCCTCTTACATAAGACACAAACCACAGTGCTGCTTCATGCTTTGCCACACTGTTGACTGTGTGTGGGATGGGCTGATTTCTCTGTTACATTCAGTTTGGGGGCATGGGGTTGATGCCGGCGGGGTACACATTGGCGGTTCTGGTTGGGGAATGTTTCTGGCGAAGATGCCATACATCCCAGTGCTATTAGGGTTGTTTGTTGCCTGTCAGCCACTGGCAGTGTGCTGCAAAGGATGTTACTGTAGACGAGCAGCTGAATGCCTCTACAGGAAGTCCCGCTCCATCCTACCTATATGCTGGAAGCCAGAGATCGCGACATGCACAACACCAGTGATGGTGCCTCTTCCACGGAGAGTCTTCGAGAAAAGGTATCCATTCAGAAAACTATATCATGTATCCCCATAGAGATGACAATCTTTTGGAGGAGATCCCCGAAGGAATATGAAGATAAGAGAAAGAGAAGTTGGTGACATCACATGAAGCAGGCATGATGCACAGAGAAGAGTGGTTGAAGAAGAGAATGTATGGACTGTATAGAATCTGATGACGAATGGAAGAATCAAGTAAACTTTCCTATGCGAAATGAAGATTGCACGTGTGAAGAGCACTGCAGAAAATACAAAGCTGTTTTATAACTGTACAGATGCAGCAACGCAAGTAGTCTAAGTGATCTTAAAGGCTAGCTATACGTAGTAAATAGACTGCAGGCAGTGCCGCCATCATATAGAAGCTGGACATCGGTGTCACATATTTAGTAAGGTCAAACCCACAGAGAAAGAAGGATAGGAAAGATGTGTTGCAGCAAACATAAAGCCAAGAGCATGGAAAGGCCTAGAAGAGCTGTCTGGCCTTTTGTCAAAGGATGGAGTGGCCAAGAACAGTTTATCTATACTTGAAGAACAGTGAACGTGGGACGCTGAATCAGCCCTTGTTAAGGTGCAAAGAAAAAACACCACAAGTGCCAAGTGTATTAATTCAAGACAATAAAATGCTGCAAACCAGGCCATAATACGGTCTCCTGTCACATGAGCCAAGGATGGAAATAGGAGCTGGGCATGCAGACCAGAAATGTGATAAGAGTGTGCCTATACTCCCTTATATTCCCAGGAGCAAGGATACTTTGCAAGGCCAAGTTCAAAGACAATCTGAATGGCAGAAGACATGAGCGATGAGAGATATTGGGTGTCGAGACATGGTCAAGTCCACCCACTGATACCTGGGGTACCAGCTTGCATGCTGCTAGTGAGCCAAATGTTCCAGAAGGGTACAAGCATGCCAACCATTTGTAGAGGGCCATATAACAGAGGGCCTTATAGTTTGAGAGCCAATGATATACTATGTACTTAATAACTGTTGAAGATGACTTGCACTAGGGGTGGACATAAGTTGTCAACCTGACAGTAGAGACCCAATCACAACCCGTCCCTATATAGAAAGTATACTTGGATGTTCCCTTTAAGCGTATCACAACCCCGTAGGTTATTCTTGTTTGCCACATAGTATGACATCATGTATGACACATTTTTAGTATATAAAAGTGTTTTTTATGCAAAATGATTGAGAGCTCAAGCGAACGTCCGTTGATGTCTGTTGTAACGCCCTGTTTTAGATAATTGATAATAAAACAGTTGGGAGAGACTTTTTGCCAACTACCTGAGTCTGTCTTATTATTTGGTGTAAGAGTTATCCTTCATCCCATCCATGCATGAGGTGTTACTGATTTAAGGACCCCCAGACCTCTGGGTTCAGTACTCTTATTGTCAGACTCTGATTCAAGGTCTTCCTTGAGTTCTTCAATCCCAGTTCGGAGTCGACCCGAATCGGACCCAGTACTGTTTCTGTTTTTTCGGTAGGCTACTTTAGGTGATATCTCTTTGCTGTGGGTATTCCTTTCATTTGCCACGGCTATCTGCACTTGCCAACACCACCGGTGCGGCCTGTGATGGCCCATGAGAGTCAGCAGAAGCACCACCTCAGTTAATGTCAGCTAAAGCAAGGGCGGGAGACGCAGTAGTGACCATCCTATTTGCTCATGCTCTGTGAGAAGCAACATATGGAGAATATTATTATTAGAAGAACCAAGCAAAACAGCCAACAACTGTGTGCGAGAACTGAGGGGTGCACAAGAGAACATCACAGGGGGACCAGAGGGGATGGGGATGGCCTGTGGGGGCAGAGGGAGTAAACACATGTTGGTGCATGCTTACCGGTTGTTTGAGCAGGGGGTCGGACCCTGGGTCCTCCTGGTCCGGACAGGTCCAAACAGGAATTGCCCTTTTCTTCATCAGCCCTTCGCTTCAGACACCTGGGCGAGAGACGCCCTTGATCTAAGAGTTAAGAGCAGGAAGGAAGAGGCAGGGCTAAGAAGATGTGTTGTGCTTAGGCCAGGTGACCTAGATCCACTTGCACCTGCTCCCCATCTGCAAAGGAAAAGAGGCTGGAGGGCTCCTTAAGTAGGGAAAAAGAGCGGCAGCCAGAAAGGCACCAGGTGGGCGGGGCTTGCTAAGGGGCGAAAAAGAGCAGCAACCTGGAAGGTGCCAGGTGGTCGGGCCTTAGGCCAGTTGACTTAGATCCACTTGCACCTGTTCCCCATCTACTTGTGTCTGTGGCCCCCTCTGTGCCCCTCCTAAATTTGATTCCTAGCAACACCACTGGGCAAAAGCTAAATCAGAAGCGAATTTCGCCTATTTCACTTTACTGGTGGGCACTTTTCCCACGCCTAGTGAACACTGGAAGGGGGAAACCTTTGAACTATCGTTCTCCCTGATTGCATTTAACGAAAAGGGCGTGTTGGTCGAAATAGGAGCTCCAGCCTTCTGACACAAAATCTGTAAAAGTTTAGTCAGCAACAAGAAAAAATGCTCACTGAGCTAAACATTTGGAAAATCAACGCAGGTAAAAAAAATCATTCTGGCACCCATGCACCACTACCCACCTGAAGAAGATTAATCTTCCAAACTGCAAACCTAACCAAGCTGAATTCTTAGGGGGGTCAGAGTCACAAAAGTGTTACTGTGTTTACGGGCTTTGCAGTTTCCAACAGTCAATGTTAGTGGCCTGCACTACTCTGTGCGACAAATGCACGTTAAATCTGGCGAAATACGTTTAGTCACATGTTTGCACTTTATAACGTGAGGAAGTGTAACTGCCTCCCGCCGAGTGTGCATGGCGGGAGGCGTGTAACATGGATTCCCATAGACCGGCCCTTTTAGCAGGTGAATCCAATGGTTTTCTATCACCATGAAAATCTCATGCTAGTGGTAAACCGGTGAGTTTTTGCAAATCCAGGCCCTCGCTTCACCTGCCAAAATGATGAGGACCCCCCAGAGAGCCAAAGCAAATGGTAAACCAGGCGTAACACATTCATGAACCACGCCCTCGCCCCCCCCCCCTCCAGACCCCCTCCCGACCCTCCGGGTACTCAATATAGAAATGCATCTTTTAAGATTCCCATTTCTAGGAAATGTACAGGTCACCTTCTTCACAGAGGTGACATGCACAGGTGCTGGCCAGCACAAATTATGCCCAGCCCCGCCCCCTGAAAAGAGTTGCCACCTGCCCGGATTTAGTCCGCACTGACTGTTTTTCTCTGGGTTAGAAACAATGAATCTGCTTTTCATCGCTCCCATGCAGTGCCGCCCCCAGAAATTTTTCATAGGGGTGGCCTGATGAGGCCACAGGAAATCTTGGGGTGGCACACAGGGTGCCACACAGGGGCAGATCCAGCCTCAACATTTTGGCGGGACTGGATGTCAGTGAGACGGGACATTAAACCTATTGGGCTACTGAACCCCCCTCGTCCTAACATCCCCTTTGCAAGCCCAGTAGGCTGAGTAGATATCACGCCTTCCTTTGGCCTATTAGATCCATCATTCACCCCAACTCAACAGAGGCGTAGCCGTTATTCTGTAACAAGTGGGGCCTGGAGCTAATGCAGTAGGGCCCACATTAAGAAGAGCCTGCGGAAGGAAGGGCACTTGTTCTGCCCCCAGCCAAATACATAGGAGTGACAGAGTATTGAGGGAGGGCAAACCAATCAAAGGGGGTTTGTCCCCTTAAGAAAAGGTTTTAAATAATGCGTTAAAATATAGTGCATTTTACAGTACACTTTGTGATAAATTAGGTAAAAACCACCCAGTTTACAATCGATTTTGTAGGGGAAGACATAAAAAGTATGTTAGATTCCAAGCCACCAACAATGCACCGGAGCCTTTTCAAACACATTTTCATACTGCCTTTGTCTGCTATATGCCAGTACTCTGCAAGTGTAAAAAAGCATTTTCGTATTGATTGTGCTCACACATGTCCATTCTGGTGCACCTATATATGCCAATATTTCCATATATGACAATAATCATGTTTCCTTTGTCCATAATGCCAGTAAAGATACTATAACAAAGCATGTTTATGCTAGCTCTCCCAATACGTGCCAGTATCCCCATGTAAGAACACTGTTGGCTTTGCCTTAATGCCAGTGAAAAAAGCCATGCCACAACAAGAAAATATATCCTTGCTGGCTACAAAAATCCCCCACTCCACATATAATAACACTCATCATGTTGTATTTGCTCCCTAATGGCAATAAAAAATGTCATGCCACAGTAAAAAAACATATAGCCTTGCAGGCACCACGAATGCCCCCACCCCAATGTTAGAACACGTATGTTGCCTTTGACCTTAACACCAGTAATAAATTGCAATGCCACAGAAAGAAAACAAACATGCTTTTGCTGGCAAGCCGGTAAAATAGCTCACCGGGCTGAGCGCATGCTATTGTAATACGAGTGTGATTTTGCAGGTTCAAATCTTGGTAAGGCCAACTCTGTCTTTCATACTTCAATGTGACCTCTGTGATCTCTACCCTCCTCTATGGACCTCACACTATTATGTTTCTTTTTGCAATTTGTTACCTCTCTTACTCTGTACTGTACTGTTTTCCCTGCTCACCAAGTTGTACCACCGCCGTGATACGTATGGGTTTGGGTGAGGCCAATAAATGCAGTATAAATAAAGCTCATTAAATGAGTGCAAACTTCGGCTGGGTGATACATTTGATGTAAATATGTTCTCTGAACATCGCTTTGGCGAAAGCGCTATATAAATAGCATATCATCACACAAATCTCCCCATATAAGAACATTTATGTTGCACGCATCATGTTATATTCCCCCATGTAAGAATATGTATGTTGCCTTTGACCTTAAACACCAGTAAAATAATAAAGACCCAAGTCAAAATAAGGAAACATGCGCTCCCAATGTAAGAACACTCATGTTGCCTTTGACCTTAATGCGAGTACAACATTCCATGCCACAGTAAGACCCTGCCAGGCCAGCCCCACTGTAGTATTCTCCACCACCCATCCCCACTCCAACCCCACCATCACATACAAACACTCAAGTAGGCTTTCCATTGCCCAAAAATGGCAGTAAAACATGCCATGCACTTAGAGTGTGAGTCTCCCGACTAGACCCTTCTGCAAAAGGTGCACCTGCAGCTTTTGTCATTTATGGCACTATTTATTTAGTGGCTATTACTTCAACTCACTGCTTAGGGAAATTGGGGGGCACTTCTTTCCTCTGAGCCTCATCTGAAATGACTTCTACCCTGGGTTTGTTCGTAAGGAAATACCGCCCTTTCATATATCACTGAAGCGTATTCTCCCTACTTTCAGTCTGCCCTGATGGGTTGCCTCATATGTTGTACCTAGGGAGGGCCATCTATTTACACAGGGTTGCTCCTTTCCGCTCTGTTGGCACACTGTTAGTAGCTTTTGTTACAGGGAAATGGAGCTGGAAACATGCAACTACTATTAAAATCAGATGGGCAAAGCAAATGATTGCGTTAGACTAAGGACACCAGAAAGTTCTACTACCTGATTTGATGCAATTTCATTACTCGGGTGTCATTTCAGCTTTATGGGCAGAAAGGAGGTGTGTATCAGTGCCCAAAATCTGCAGGGCCACAATGTAAGCATGTGTCCCTTAACATTCATTAAGCATTACACATTTCATGTTGTAGACTTTGTTGGACTTCATTTTAGCTCAGAAAGCATTGCTCATTAAGGATCTGGTCTTCAGCAAATGTGTTGCAGCATTTCCAGTGTGAGTGTTTAATGGTGCTTGCTATAGCCTCATATATCTACAACTGGGCCGAGGAAGGTGCTATAGTGTCCACAGGGGAGTCACGTTACTCCAAATCCTACTCTTTCTTGTCACTCTCCTCTTCCTGCTACCCTGCCAAGTAATGCTGCCAGCCTGTGCACATGCTTAGGAGCTTTCTAGCCATACAGAGCATTCTGGGAGTGGGAGGAGTGCTATTTGGAGTCCGCATTTGAATTAAACTAAAGTATTATTTGAAAGTTATTTGCTTACATGAGGTGACTCGAGAGGTGAAAGTGCCACAAGTTGTAAGGACTATGTCAAGGAAGGGAAGGACTTGGTCTATTGAAGCATATTGGCAAGTAATATGGACACTGTCATCCTCTGAAGCATTAGAGAGGGGTGCTCGTTCCTATTTTAATGCAGCATTCTGAAGTGCACACAAGTATGAGGGCAGTCACATCTGTTAGTGGGAAAGTTGATAGTTATTTAATTTAAATGTTTCTAGAAGTCCTATATAGAGGGACCAAATCTAGCTGTGCACAACAGGCCTAGGAGCTCATTTGTTCTGGGTGGTGACAGAACGGTCTGGATTGCATAAGGAGGTGTAAGTATAAAGAAATTGCGTCTGTGAGGAGAGCAAAATTGTGTAGGGAGATCAGGGCAGTGCAGTGCTGGCCTCGGTCAAGGGTGGGGTGAAGGTTGGGCAGCAATCCTGTGTCTTGTGTGGAGAGTAGAAAGTAAAGGTCACCGAACATGGGCCTCTAGTCCAGGGAATGGCTGTGACAGGAGGGGCCCTGTTTTTGGATAGGCAGCAATGATGGCAGCACTGCTCTTTGCTTATTGGCAAATTACAATGTGGCAGGGTTCGCAGACGACATGGTCTGGCCATGTAGGCCAGATGCAATCAAAGAGCTGCTCTTTCAACTGGCAGGCACCGCAGAAACACGTTTTTGACACAGGGTGTACTCTTCACGACGGGTACAAGGAGAATGGCCTCACTGAAAGAGACACAGATTATCCTGCTAAGGTGGCCAGCATGCATCTCGCAGCCAGCAGGTACTCTCTTCTTCCAGGGGCGTCTGACCTCCACAATTGTTCTATTTAATAATAATGGGCTGGTTACATTTTAGCACCTCCACCCTCCCCCACAATCAGTTTTGTGAGGAGAAAATAAAGCGGTGTGGAGAGCGCCGGCCTGAGGTCAAGCAAGCAGGCCTGTGCATGGCGAACAGGCAGCTGTGGAAGGGGGGGGCTTTAGCCCTCCCATGCCCATGCCTGGCGCCACCCCTGGTGCCACATACCTCAACTCTGAAGTGCTTGCCTGGGAAAACCACTCAATCCCTCAGCGCCGCAGCCCAGGTCTCCTTTTCAGTGCCTGGAAGTGAAAAAAGCCTGCAAGCGCAAGCCAAAACAGAAATGCACGCACTCAAGCAGTGTTTATTGTGCGATCAATGGGGGTTAGGGCCACCATCATACGTGGCTCGCTCCAGTCCATCGCGGGTGGTGAGCTGCGGCAACAAAAAAAACATTTCTTTCACACTGAACTGCACATGTGATTATTGTCCATGCACAGTTCAGAGGGGAAGAAAAAAAAGTGTATTTTTTTGCTTTTTCATGGGGTGGCCGATGGGGGGGGGCAGCATTTTTATAAAGGTGGCCATGGCCCCCCCTGGCCACCCCTTGCAAGCGCCCCTGCTCCCATGTGATGGCACTCTGAGTGTCAATACTCAGAAGCCAGGGACACAACAGGAGCGCATCTGGGCTTTTAAAGTGTGTGCAGTGGTCGAAATGCTCGGCAGTGGTTGGGAGTGGTGCTCCTAAAATTATTTAAAAAAAATGTTTTACTGTTCATATACTTTTATTTTAAAAAGTTACCGTTCCAGAATGGTCTATTTTTAAAATAAAAGTGTAAGAAGAAGATGAAACTTGCACTCAGTGCACTGCACGGAACGTTCCCTTAAACAGCAGGTGCATGTGTTTTGGGGTTTGTATTAATAATAATAATAATTTTGCATTTATATAGCGCTACGAACCCTTAGGTATCTGAGCGCTGCTTATTATTACCCACGGTGTCTGGTGCTCATTTATCCGAGTTTGGCCCTGCCGGGATTCGGACCTGCGTCAGCAGGCTCTGCACAGATGTCAAAGTGAACGCTACACCGCTGTGCTATCGGACTGGTATTGTGCGGGGTAGGGGGCATGGTGATGGGGTTTGTGCGGAGCATGGCAGGCCAGTAGGGAACATAGGTCCCAGGGCTCAAGTCCTAAAAAAAGAAGTGGTGTGACTCATTAGCATAGCCAACGGGGAGTGACGTCACCGGAAGTGACATCACCAGAAGTGCCATAACAGGAAGTACCATCCGTTGCGCTGTGTCCTTCTTACAGGCTACTACACACATCTGGCCCCAGTAGACTGCATTTCCTCTGGTGCATCCAAGCCAGAGAAAACATGAGTCGACACCGTTTTGTTTCACCCAAACCAAAAAAAGGCTTTATGCAGGAATTGGGACTATGGCATTTATTACAGTAAGCAGACAAAAACACTCACCCAAGAGAAAAAATACCTATCGCATTATTTATTTTTTGTGTTTCTTTTGTATAGATCCAGGTTCTCCAGGGTGGTTCCTTAAGTAAAGGCGCTTTACTAATGAATCAATTAAACTCAAATCACTACGACGGGGTTTTCTGTCATGTACCCCGCTCCCCTGGTGAAATATCTTCTCCTTCACTGCCCTGCAGTGGTCCTTCCCATGCCACCCTCTCTCCTTCAATGCTATCACCCCTCTCTTGAGCTGGCATGTCCCATGCTATCATTTTCCCCTCTCTGGCAGTGATGTCTCCAATCCTCCTCTAGCCATCACTCATAGCTGGAGGCCCTTTGGAATCCCTGCCCCTCAATGTACCTTCTTTTTTTGCCAGCCAAGGACTCAATATGGACATAGCGGTGATGTATTCAACAGGGCAGTTTATGAGGGGACTTCTGCCATTTTGGCAACCTTTTAGCGGTTGGTTCTGAAAGGAACAGTGGTGGTGAGTTAAGAGGGAGCGTGAAGTTGTGAAACCGGAGGTGCTGCTTTGGGTTTGGGCACGCGGGGTTTGCGTTGCTTAGGAGAGGCTGGTGCTGCTGCTCTGATGCTTTGCTGTTTACTAATATATGACACCCGGCAAGCAGAGGTGTTTGATAAGAAATATATTTTCAAAAGCTCCTGTTTTTAAAATGCCCCCTTATTATGAGTTGGGATGTGCCATTTTATTGTGAATTGGGGTAACGTGGGATATTTACTACACGTGGTACATAGATTGCACTGCATGAAGTACATAATCCATGCTTCTCCATGCAACACTTTTCAACCACTGTGTCATAAATATCCCATGCAATTCAAAATCACAATTCAGTGTTTTTTTAAAAAAAAAACAGTGCTATTTAAAATACCAGGTTTGTACAGTTAGCATCATATTCACAATGAGACCATGCACACCGTTCCCCTTGTGCAATGTATTTAATGCAAAGTTGAACAGGCATTTCAACATCAGGCAACCCCCAACAAATCCGTGATGGAATGAGAGCTGTACTTCATTCTTTTAGTGACATGTCATCATGTCTCGTGTGTACCATTCTCCCTGCCCTCCGCCCCTCCACCCCCCGGTCATCTTTTGTGCAGCCCCCTTGCCTGCAATGGCACAGCTCATTCTCATTACTTTCCTGTGCTGGTATCCCCCATACACCACATTCTTTTGCAGTTGCATGCTCAGTGCTCCCCTCTCACATGCAGTGGTTTATTCTAGGCAACCCTTTCCCTGCAAGGGTACAGGTCTGCACTGCTCTCATCATGTCACACCTCTTTCTTTCCTCGGATAAATGCGGCTGGCCAGGTAACCCCAGGAGAGACTTTCCATAGAAAAAAGGATTGTTCCACTGCGGGTGATAAATATCTTCTGAAAAAGGCATTACCAGGGCCAGAAAATCCCATTGCACAGACGTGCAGCACTATTAATTATAGGAAGTCAGTCAGTGGTCAAAGGGCACGAAAATAAATAGTGTCACTGTGTTCCCTACTGGCCTGCACCGCTCCTCACACACCCCATTGCCACTCCCCCTCACACGCACAATACAAACCCCAAAACTCATGTTCCTGCAGTTTAGGGGAACGCTCAGTGCAGTGCACTGGAAGTGAAAGTTTCAACTTCTTCCTACACTTTTATTTTAAAATGAAACCATTTGGAACGGTTTCTTTTTAAAATAACAGTATAGGAACAGTAAAACAGAATTGAATGAAGTATAGGAGCACTAGCTCTGCTAACAATTTTGTAAAGTGGGGCTGAACACTCCCTGCTCCCCCTCCCATTGCACACCTCTCCTGACCCCCCTCTCCACATCCTTCTCTACCTCCTCCTCATGTTCCACCCACCTCTGTCCAATTGGTCCCTAGTCGCTCTGTCTCCTCACGCTATGTTCAGTGCAGCTCTTGCACCCAGGGAGAGGCCGATGTGCTTAGTTGCTTCGAGTTCACCTTAAAAGCTTTAGGCTACGGTCGTCAGTGCAGGCTCGATTGTTTTATTATTATAATATAATTGAACGCGCACTGGCGACCGTAGCCTGAAGCTTTTAAGGTGAACTCGAAGGTATTAGGCCCCGGCCTCTCCCTGGGAGACTGTGGCCTAGTAGCCCACCTGACTTTCGGTCCCCTCGATGCAGGGGGTGGCAAAGTGAAGTAAGAATGAAACTGAGGAAAGGGATGTTTGCTTACCAGTCATCATGCAAGGAAGGCCACATGCACAGGTCCACTTTTCTCCTTTCTGGCTCTCGTGAGCCACTGCTCCCACTCACACTCAGTGATTGACAAATTTCATTGGCTGGTAAGCAGCCAATGAAATTAAAGTATTTCTGTTACACAGATCCAGGCCAGTCTGGTTTTAACACCGTGTTTGCCTGCCTATTTTGTTAACACTGCATATCTGGTGAAGTGATGAAGAACCCTCTGTATCTGGTGAAGTGGTGAAGACCCCAGCCTGCTAAACTGGCGACCACGGTTTGAGTCCCGGGGATGGCAGTATATTTCATTTAAAAAATGAAATGTTCTAAGTATATTTTCGTGCACATGGCCAGGCCTCTAAAATACCAAGGGGGGACGGTGTCCACCCTCTGAAAATAGTGGGTGGATGCCGTCCACCCACGTGTGCCCTCCACTTGAGCCCTGATAGTTCCACTACTTCTGTTTGTACACTTCGACCACTGGGTGTGTGCCAACCAGAGCTGAATGGGCTTCCTGCAGTGTTCCTTGGAGCTGTGATTTACAACTCCTTTATCAGTTAAGGGATAATTAATAGAAAACAGGTCATGGGGGAAAGTTCCCCTTCAGGGACAGTTTCATGTGCAAAATCCCAACTCTTCATGCCAAGTGCTAATGTTAGGGTCTTAATTTTGACGGCCCAGATTCATCTTAAAGCAAAGTGCAGCCAACAGACCGCACCCGCTATTTGGTTTATTGTGAAAAGAAAGATCAGATGTATATTTATGGAAATCTGGAAAGCTGCCTGCTTGTTTGAAAGGGAAAAAATGTACTTTTGTGCAAAAAGTGCATACTTTATTTAAACCTATGTAAACAATAAGCTGACAGCCTGTTTTTAATAACGAAACAAGTAAGCAACGTTACTTATCCATAAAAGCAACCCAGAGCAGACTTCCCAAACCCCTTAAGTTGTCCCATTGCAACATGTGAGTAGAATCTCAGAATCTAGGCCTGCTTCGGCTTTTGCATTGCATTCGGTGCCTCACATCGGCAATGATAATTAACGAGCATGAATGCCAGAATGCAGAGCAACACTCGGCGCAGCATGCACCACTCACACTTGACCGACACGGCGCGAGGGAACATGCATCTCTGCTTCACAACCACCATGCGTAGTGTGGAGGCAGCGGTAGGTAAGGAGCTTTACTGGTGGCCAGTGTTTGTTTTGCCAGTCTGCATTTGATTTGCGGCACACACATTTGTGAAAAGCTAACCTACAAGTCCCAGGTTTGAAACCGCTGATGAATGAACAGCCAGGGTGGATGAGCGGTGTCAGACATGTTGTGGGACCACTTCTCAATGTTGAAAGCTTTGATGGAATGCAGCCCACAGCTTGGATCTATGTAGCTGACATTTCAAGTGAGAGTTACATCATTCATGGCCTCCAGGCCCACCTCAACCTTCATGCCTGCTATTTGTAGATCAACATTTCCAAAGGGAAAGTCAAACTTCATTCAGAGCCCTCCTATATATTGCGGCATTGAACTGAACATTTTACAACATAAACAAGCTAAACTGACCTCACACAATTGTATTTATTGCAGCATTTTAGCAGCAGATGTTTTGTTGACTGAATGGTGCTAGACAGCCATGTTGTGCAAGAGCCAGGCTGCTAGAAAGAGGCAGGTTGTCGTTATTTGCACCCTTTGTATGTGGGTTCTGCTATCAATGTTATAGAGTCCCAGATATCCACAGCTTAATAGAACAGTGTTGATTTTGTTCTACTTTTTTGGTTTAATGCACATGCCCATTTTATATTAACTTTATTGGCCGTTATCAGTTGTAATGGTGCACATACTCCCCTTATATGTTCTTCAATCCCCCAAGCACCGACACACCCCCACATTCACCAACACCCCTCACACTCACTAATTCACCATCATAACTTACACTGCCAAATCTCTCTCTCTCTGCCAGTCCTGCAAATACTTACTTGCTTTGTCGCTCTGCCGAATCACAACGCTCCCTCCCCAGTCCTTGTTACACGTCCAACCATGCTCTCCACTCACACCTTATGCTCGCCAGTTCCTTCGACAGTCTACAGTCCTTCCTTCGTACTCACTCCTTCGTCATCGCGCAACTTTTCTTCCAGTCCATCGCACAAATCCCCCATCTATTCTCCCAATGTGCCCCTCGCCCCCTTTTTTGCGGTCCACCACTCCCGCTTTTTTCGTGGGCCACTGCTTCCCCTCTGCCCCAGCACTCCCCCGCCAGTTTTTTGCACATACCTCCCCATCTGAACCATTGCTCCCGCTCCCTCTTATTTCCCCCCTCATATGATGACTATACTTACATGTTATCCTTACATTTTAAAAAGAAATCACATTTTGAGTATTTTTTTAAGAAATGGCCGTTTGTGCAAAAACAACCGATTTCGCAGGTGTTTGTGCAAAAACAGCCAATTTCACAGGGGTTGCAGATTTTGCTTTGTTTTTAGCAATCATAGAATCTCTATATGTTGGGGTCTGATTATTGTGTAATGGAGCAAGATATCGATATTATTGTTGCATAATATTCTTATCAAGTGCAACAAGGATAGGTAAGGCTAGGAGAAACTGGGAAAAGTTCATTGTAAATCAGTGCACCTGGCTCAGCCTCTTCTCAGCTCACAAAATGAACCATTCTGGCAGAAAATATGATCTTGCTGGATTTCATAACTAGCCTGTGCCTCTAAAAGGTTGGTAGGGATGGGAAGAGCCAGCATAATGCTAGATGCTCCTAAACCAGCTTTTAAACCTCCTTGCTCCTATAACATTTATTTCCTTGGGCAATAATTATAATGCTTCATAAAAATGTCAACTGACCATTCTGTTATTAATGTGCACTTTATAAAATGGTTCAAGAATCACTCACCTTTTCTCCAGTGAGATTATTTTAGAATGTTGGCTTGGTCGGTTAATGTGCCAGCTGTGGTAGTTTATGTGAAACCTGCAGCTAGACCTTTGCTCCAGGTTTTCAACCCACTGAGCTCTTCCGATGATTTAATGGATTTCAAAGCTTAAAAGAAAACCTATAGGAATCTTTTTACAGATGTTAACATTTTCAGAAATTATCTATTCATCTGGGAAGTGGGTTAACGCACATCTTGTTCAAATCTGAACATTTTGTTAGCAACTGGATCCAATTTGGTCAAAACCAGCCCAGCCTTGATCATAAAGGTAGATACAAATCACGGCAAGGAGGATTTATGATTTCTCCCCTTGTTATCGCATTACAGTTTTCAAACCTATAGAAGGGGGTGTGCCAAAGGGAAGGGGCTTCTAACAATGTGGGCGGGGTTTCAATTACGTTTTTTGCTTCAAACAAAGGAGGCAACCCTACCCGTGAAATACTTTCTTGTCAGAAGCTCACCCTACAATAACACAATATCTGAAAGAAACGTGGGAACATTTTTTAAAGGGTAACAGTGTTAATTTATTATTTCCTATGATGTTATTTTATACGGTGTGCTTGAACATTCTTAAAAATGTATCTGATGGGATCTTATTCTGATTACTCTATTTTAGAAATGTGCTGTACAAAGTCAGTTTTAATTGATTTTTAGCTGAAACTTACCAGTACTGATTAAGTTGTTTGTATTTTTAACTTGGAAATGGTTATGTTGTTTTTATATGTAAAGTCTTTGTTGACTGTATACAGATTAATAAATAAATAACGCATTATAGTATACGGGCACAAATATGAAGGTTAGAATCACATTTCAGCAAGCCAGGCTTCAAAGAGCTTTTTGCGTTTCTTATTCTTTGACAGTGGTGTGAGTCCGCTTTCTATTTAGCTGTACACTAAAAAAATAAAAAGAAGTTTTCTATGTTGTTTGATGTGTAAAAAGTCAACATTTTTTGGCTAATCCACAATAAATAATAAAAAAAAAAGAAAAGGAAGAAATGCAAAAAGGTTTACCTAGTTCTGTTCCCAGGCTGCAGGCCGTCCTTCCTGAGGAGACAAAATAAGGATCAGTTCAGAAGTGCTTGGCTGGGGATGAATCGCAGAGAAGCAGCGACTCGAGCATGCAAATAACACTACAGGTTGCGAGTCGCTCACGTGGAGGCTGTGAGTCGCCCTCCACGTATGTGTCACGAGTTCTCTCCCCCTTTCAAAAGCAGCACAATGCCCACACGCCCTCCCTCAACAGTCTCAGCATATTTGCTAATAAAAGACATGCCAAACCAATGTTGCAGTCATGTGCGATTCTCTTTTAGGCTAACAGTGGGCCTCATTAGGAGTTTGGAGGTAGCCATGCCGTTCTTACCTCGCAGGTAAGCGGTATGCATTTTCTCGCGGGTGGCGGTATGCACGTCTGGTCTGGACCGGCACTGTTCATTCCGCGGCCGCCAGCCTCCTAATGAGGCCCAGTATCTCTACTGAGTTATGCTGCAGGGAGTTTCGCTGACCAGTTCTTGGTAACATAACCCCCATGTTCCCTCTTTTTCGTCCCAGTCACAACTAAATTAAGGCCGTCTGCCTTCCCCAGACCCTTTCACGATAACTCCATAAAAAGTAAGGTTGTCAACCCTCCTATCCCCCTAATGGGGTGTTAGACAGCCACCGCTGTTCCCCAAGCCCTATTTTGTTTGCTGCTCCTCCAGCGGCTGCTCCTCAGATTCCCAGAATTCTGAAATGGATCAAGTTCTCCCAGGCCAAAGTGCTTCTGGTAGATCCTTACTGGATCCGGAGGTTATGGTTCCCCCTTCCCCTGCTCCTGGAAGAATCTCATTCCCTTCTCCTGGCCAACTCTCTTCCATTGGTCCTGGCAGAAGACTGAAGGCCACACAGCAACTGGAGATCGAGGGGTTGGGGGGGGGTCTGGTTCCTGAAAGTGAGGTGCTAAGGCAGCAGGGCCTGTCTCTCTTCTCTCATTGGCAGTTCAGGCATATAAACAACCCTGCCTACTCTCTGTATCTCTGATAGGAACTAGCATTCCTTTGCTGACTGCTGTCTCAGGAACAACCTTCTCCCTCTGGACTGTATTTCTTCAGAGATTCTAAGATTTCTGCAAGACGGTTTCCTCTGGGTATCTCTGTGTACTCCTTTACGCAGTGCAGTCAGGGCTCCGAGGGTGGATGTCAAGGAGTCTGACACTATCACCCCCAGAATGTAGCACAATCTCTCTACATCGCACCCAAGGATGGAGAACCCCTACATCACCCCGGGACCTCCCTCTCATTCTCCGGGCTCTCCAGGGTGTCCCCTTTGTTTAATCCCTTTGCTCCATTGATCGTAAGCGCCTGACTTGAAGACTGTATTTTTAGTCACCTTAGCCTGGAAGATCCGTGTACTGGGGTCTTTCCTGAGATCTCCTCCTTACCACTCCATCTCTCCATCACTTTGTGATCCAGAGGTGGTTTCCACTTTCCACTTCTCACAGGAGATCGTGACTTCGGACCTATTGCCGGATTTGACTCAGGAGACCAGGGTGCAGTTGCCTTTCTTGGATGTGAGGCAAGTGACCCTTCCTACCTGGACAGAAAAACCTCTTTCTAGACATCAAACAGTCTTCCTGAAACTTTTGGGGGCCCAAAGAAGGGTTGTAGCGCCCTGTTGCTTTCTATTACACTGTGGATTAAGGACATTATATTCTTGGCATACACGATTTCGGGCTCCCCTCTGTTTGACTAAGGGGTAGGGTGTTAAACCAGAGCAATGGCCATGTCTTGGGCAGAAGCAAAGGGGGCATCTCTTCTCAAAATGTGTAGAGCTGCCACCTGGCCTTCGCCTAACCCGTCTGCACATCATTGTTGACTTTCCATCCTTCTGCGGGCTGATCTTTGGTTTGCCTCAGCGGTTCTTCAA
The DNA here is from genome assembly GCF_040938575.1 of Ambystoma mexicanum. Lineage (NCBI taxonomy): Eukaryota > Metazoa > Chordata > Amphibia > Caudata > Ambystomatidae > Ambystoma > Ambystoma mexicanum. The sequence continues at coordinate 1,035,882,242 of NC_090921.1, forward strand.
TCATGCTGCATTTGATGGGCATTAAAGGTACACCAGGTTTGCAGTATCTAGGCTATATCCTTTTTTGCTTTTATTTGGCATATGCTGGGTCAACCTCTCTGTTCTTTGGGAATCTTAATTTAGTTAGGACTTGGCTGAGAAAGAGGAAACACGAGGGCCATGCTCGGATTACCTATCAGTAATCTTCAGGACATCGAGTCCGAATCTTCCTCGTCACAGACCCAATACCCCTCCTCTCCCTGTGGGGAAGACATGACTCAAGATGTGGGGAGCGGCGGTGGCCATTTTATACCCCCGTAGAGGGCGGGAGGACGAACAGGCTTATTTTTTTTTAAGAGTTTATTGTGAAAGAGTATGGGCAAGGCAGGCGTCCTTCTTTGATTTAGGACTGTGACGTGGAACAGGAGGACTAGTTGCTATGAAGATTACCGGTAAATAATCCGAGCATTCTGTATGGAAAGAGACAGCAAGTATCCTGGGCAGTCTTTCCACAGCCTACCCCTGCAGTCCCTTCTACTCCTCCTTGCCCGCTGCTTGAGTGCTGGCTGCCCTATGGGGAGACCCTTGGGACCCTCACTCCCCCTTTTTTTAAATGGCCTCGAAAAGAAGGCTGCAGTAGCTATCTAGCAGCATGAGAAACAAGACAAAGATGACAACAGCAGAATTTATTTTAATCCAATTTAATACATGACTGACCAGGCAAGTACATTATGGGCAATGTCAGGGAGAATGGGACAGCGGGTCATTTCCCCAAGCGATGGACATATCTTGCCGGATCACAAGAGAATTGAGGTCTGGCATCTTTCCCAGAGGTATTTCTCCACCTTTCCCAGAGGTATTTCTCCACCTTTCCCAGAGGTATTTCTCCGCCTTTCCCAGAGGTATTTCTCCGGAAGGATTTTCATATTTTTCCCTTAGATGTAGAGGGCTATGCAGCTTGCAGCTCCGGGGCAAGGAGGTTCCACATTTTGGGGGCACATCCCTATTCTTTTGAATCTTGTATTTTTTGAAGATCGGGATTTCTATTTAGAGTTGTTCTTTGCTTTGAAGATCCCTAGGGCATCCGCAAGTAGTCCTTTGTCTGACAGGTATTTGGGGGAATGCGGGTTTAAAGCTGTTCATGTCAGGCGAGCCGACAGTTGTGGCATGAGACCGAAGGAAGTTGCACTCCCTCCATCAAAACTACTGCGCTCCTACTGTACACAACGCAATCCTGGCATCCTCCCGTTATAAATAGCTCTGCGCCTAGTGTTGCGCTTTAAGCAATACATATTTTTTTCAAAGCTAGTTTTTTAAAATTTATTTTCTATTGTAAAATTCTTAGTTTATTTCAAACTTCAATTTACATGTACCATGATTTTGTCTTTTATGCTTCCTTACCAGACATGACTGTTAGGTCAAAGTTAGCCGAGTTACTTCACTTTAGCACAGATGAACATAGCGTTTCCCCCAGACAGAATTGCTAACCACCACGTTTCCAGGTCATCATTTTGTGAAGCAAATGTCTTCAAAAACACAATACGCGGACTTCTCAGCAAATGTTTGACTGATTCAACCGCATTTTACACAGAATCGACATTGGTTGTCTTGAATCTCACGGGTAATGTCTCCTGTGTAGCGTCTCCTTCGTTGGATAAAGATTTAGGCGTAGGCGGAGAAACTGATCGCGGTGATGCCTGCTAGTTGGTGAAGAAAAAACGCCGGGCATTGGATGTTTGTACAGCCCAATAAGCAGAGGCTGAGGAAAGTTATTTTTTGCTGGGACACAAAAGCTCTACAAGTCCTTATTTGGTTACGTAACAAGGAGCTTTATTGTTCAAATAAACCGTGTTAAAAAACCCTGTTTGCTTTTTAAAAAAAAGCATAAAATAATACTTACATCAATATCCCTCTGGGCATTATTCTAATAAAACGTTTGTGGCATCACTGTTATCCTCGAACACAATCCATTCAATAACATGGACTGTGAAACACTTGTGTATAGGCGTGTTACAAATGCCATATCATATCACAGCCCCAAAGCTTGAACTGCACTGGTTATACAGCTGTGCAGAGAGTTAGTTGGGTGTGATCAGCAAGTGTCTGCCCACCAGCTCTGAATTGTACAGACACTATACATGATTTCAGGCAGACTTACACTGGTATTATGGAGTGGGAGGCACAATGTAGCTCTCTTTGCCATGCTCTGTGTACGCCTAATAACTGGTCTACTAGTATGGAGCGACTGCTGCAGCCTTTCCCCAGTTTACAAAGGTTTCTCATGGAAACTAAAGAGTGGCACGATAGTCTGTGGGCCAGAGTCCACTAATTGCATCATAATTCAACACAGAGGATACGTTTCACAGGGGATAGAAGACAGAGGAAGTCATTGGGCGATTCGCTATTTGCCATGAATTAGGGCATGGTACTGATTTAGTTTAGTTGAATTCCATATGCAGAGCGCAGCTGCCCACAGGTGGCTTTCTGGCGCTAGTATAGGAGAAGCACAGACAACAATTACAGAGTAAAAGCTACAATCGAAAACTAAGCGGAGGTTTGCAGCAGAAAGTTCCAGTGGCTGGGTATAGCCTTAGGTAGAGAGGGAGGGCGTGCCATATGGAGGGAGCAAGCACGGAAAAGGACCCTCCTTCCAATGATTGGCCTGATATTTGTGCGCTGTGCGGAGCGATCTATTTGCTGATTGCAGGGGGTGACCCGGAGAATACTTCTTTAAGCTCGCTGATGAATTGGCTAAACAACTGAAAACAGTGCACAAAGATTTGACAACGATACGCTGCTTCACCTGATGCCAAAGCAGCGTGGCCAGGATGGGAGGTATATGAGGGGATTGGCGAAGGTCAACAGTAAGCTGGGCAGCTGCATTCTGCAGAATTTGCAGACATCTCAGCGTGCACTCAGGCAGCCTCAAAAACAGGGAGTAGACATCGTCCAAAGCCACTGATAAGGAAAGATTTGTCATGACAGACGAAACTTAACAAAATGGAAGTAGCCACATAATTTACCTGCAGCATGAGGTTTAAAAAATTATCACATTTTAACACCATGTTTTTAACAAAAGAAAACGGGGTAGAACAGGCCAATAACGGAAATCCCAAAGAGATTTTGTTCTGCCAAAAATCATCCGTTTGGTTTTCTGGAACTTGAGATGGAGAGTATAAACATTCACCCAAGCTGCTATTTCTTCTAGACAAGTTTGGCAGCAAAGAGCCATATCCCCCAAGCCACATGAGGAGCTGGGTGTCATTGGCATAAGTGTACAAAAGAAAACCCATAGGACAACACCAAAACAGCAAAGGGGTCGATTTATGAATTAAACAGATTAGGGAACAGAAAGCATCCCTGAAGGACACCACGTTTCACGAAATGAGGTTCAGTGGAAAAGGTGGAAACAAAAGCAGCCTCAATGTGAACCGCCAAAAATGAGGAAAACCAAGACAGGAAAATGCTGGTAATGAAAATCGTGACCAGCCTTCTAAGAAGGATCTCATGTTTAACAGTGTCAAAGGATTTCGGGATATAACATGATCAGGGCCCCACAAAGTCCCCATCCAGAATCATATGGCGATCGCCCAGGGCCGCCAGCCATTTCATATATGGTGTCAGAGGTGGGATTGGATTAATTTGACACAAACTGGGGATCCCATATGAGTATAATAGATACTACCCCAAATCTGGTGAAGAGTGTAGAGTGTAATAGCAAAACTCCTCCTATGAATCGGTCCTATCCCCAAGAACTTGAAACAGATTCAATCTCTTTAACATCTATCGCTGAAGAGAAATCTAAACAGGTTTTCTCCTCTACCAGTATCGGGATCTTTAAGAAAAGACCATGAGGCCATTTTCCCTTTACATTCTAATGTAGGTGTGGTTATCAATTGCTATCCAGTCAATCCATTTGACCCATTAGGAACACTGTGGAGGGCAATATTTACCATCTTTTCTGCCCTTAAGACTCTGTAATACCTGCAAAGGATAAAATGATAGTTTCTTTGCAACTGAGGGTAGATTGCCCTACCAGTGTGCCACTCTATGTTATCCCTTGTAAAGAGGGAAGGCTAAAAATGCTGCCTGTTCTTCCTTGTGGAAAATAATTAAAGTCCATATTTTTAAATTGTTCACTAGTTCATATTAGAGTTAATAGAGGGCAAATAGTGGGAAACCTGGTATATGAGATTTCTTGGGAACCATCAATCACAGACCCACCTAGCAATTATTCGAAAAGCAACACTCCAGAAAATACATTGTTTTTCCTATCCTCTGATAAAAGAAACCAACTGCGAGTTGATTACAGGAGAGACTTTGTGGAGAGAAGCCAAACCTCTAAATATACCAACACATTTGAAAGGGGCTCCTCAAAGAACCATAACACCTAAAAATAAAGACGCTGATATCTCATAGTCTGAAGAATCAGATCCTTCTTGGGAAAATCCAGAGTCTTTTTGAAATTACTATTCTTTAGCTATGGGATGTTGTATCTGAGGGTGTTTGAAACATCTTACACAGCACTGTCCATCTCATTACCCCAAACATGTTAATTCATCAGAAGAACAAAGAAAAGTAGATGTTGATATCCCCCATGAAAACACTATATGTTTTCATTCTAAAGAAGTAGCATTTCTAGAAAAATATTATGCTCTGTACACATCTTTACAGAATCCTAGTTGTAGTAAAAGGAAAAAACATTTGGGCCCAATGAGACACGGGAAGCAAGGGTTGTGCCATAAAAGCCGATTTACTTCCCCATCGATGGAAACCTACAGGATAAAAGACCATAGGGTGTATTCAGGGCCATACAAATAGGACACCCACAAACCCAAATCTCTGTTACAGTCTTGGGAAAAGAAGCACATTTATTAGTGACTGTAATACCTAACCTACCAAACAAACTGGTCTTGGGAAGTGAAGTTCCACAGTTTGACCAGGTGGCACAAATAGGGCTTAAAGCACCCAAAGGCCCGGTACTTACAGGCATACCAAATAGGAGCCAAGCTGATTATCAGAGAAATGCTAGCAAAACATACCTTCCATATTCTCCAATTCATTCATGGGAAAAGGAAGGATTCTCATCAGGGTGTTCCAATGAGAAATATTGATATGTTATTATATGATGTGGCATTTATAGCACATCTGTACACAAGTGTTTCTAGGCACGACAAGGAGGGAGAAACAGAGGCAGGACAAAACAACGATCTTACTAGGCCTTGTGTCATTCAGATCACACAAGTGCAGGGAAGGGGAAGGGAAAGAAGTGCAAAATGGGGTGGGGGTGGAGAAGTGCAGGTAATCGGAAGTGCAGCCAAGGTGTGGCACATAAGTGCCGAGGGAGGGGACTGTAGGTTTACAGATACAGACCACAAGTGCTGGGAGAGCCAAGAGGCAGTGCAAGGTGCAACTGGGCAGGCAATGAGCTGGGCCCAAGTTCAGAGGGTGGCCAGGTGACCAGTGCTGGGAACAGATGGATCATCAGCAGGGTAGAGGAAGAGAGAAAGCGGAAGCAAAGAAGAAGGTCTTGAGTTGCTTCTGGAACCAAAGATGGTTCTGATCAAGTTTGAGAGAGACAGGGAGGCTGTTCCAGAGGGAGGCCTCAGCCGAGGAAAGTGATCTGCCCCCAACTCTCTGCTTGGAAAAGCGGCTGACCCTCAGTAAGTTGGAGTTGGATGAGCGGAGAGCTTGAGATGGGAGATACTTAGGAAGAGGGAGTTGGAGCTAGTGCGTTCCCAGGCCCCAGAAAGCCTTGTGGATAATGCAGATGGTCTTGAACTTGATTCTTGATGCCACAGGGAGCCAATGAAGAGATTTCAGAGCTGGAGAGATACGATCCCTGGGCTTGAGGCCAAGGACAAGTCTTGCAGTCCTGTTCTGGACAAGTTGTACAGGTCGGAGAGTAGAGGCAGGAAGATTTAGAAAGAGGCTGTTGCAGTAGTCCAGCCTTGAGAGGACGGGAGCTCTGGAGACAGTGAGCTTCTGGGGGAAAGTGAGGAAAGGCAGAATACCTCTGAGGAGGTGCAGCTGATATTTTGCCTTCTTATAAGATGTCGGAAATGTGAGGTGAGAAGAAGAGGGTGGAGTCAAAGATGACCCCAAGGTTCTTAGCCTCACACATAGGAGCAGGAAGAGGACCCATAGTGGGCAGCCATAGAGGGAGAGGAAAAGAGAGAGCTGGTGTTATGATGAGGAGGATCTCCATTTTACTGGCATTAAGGCAGAGATCATTGGCGGCACACCACTCCTGAATTACAGAAAGGTGGTCAGGAATGCGAGAAGGAGTAGAATGGCGGATGAGGGGAGCCTGAAAGAGAGCTGGGTGTCATCCGCATAACACTGGAAGTTGGAGCAGAGAGCAGCGATGCGGTGGTTGAGAGTTGCCAGGTATTGGTTGAACAGCCAGGGAGAGAGAGGTTAGACCCCTGGGGAACACCACAGGTAGAGAGAGAGATGAAAGAGGGAAAGGACCTCAGCTGGACCTGAGAGCGGCAGTCAGTAAGAAAGGAGGTCAGCCAGGCCAGGGTCTGATCAGTGATACCCAGGTTATCACGGAGGTGCTTGAGCAGGGTGGCATGGTTGACCATGTCGAAAGAAAGCAGAAGAAAGATCGAGAAGAATGTGGACAGAAGGAAGGTTAGAGACAAGGTTGGAGAGCAGGTCACGGATGTTCCGGAAAGCAGTTTCTGTGCTTCTGGCCGCTCCGAAGCCAGACTGATGGTAATGGAGATAACCAACAGATTCAGTGTGAAGGTTAAGCTGGGAGATAGCCAGCTTTTCCATGAGTTTTCTCAGAAAAGAAGTGATAGAGATTGCCTGATAGTTAGCTGGAGAGGAAGGGTTGTCAGATGGCTTCTTAAGGAGGGGGTGCACAAGGGAGTCCTACAGGGGGTAGGGGAACATTCCAGTGGCAAAAGAGTGATTGCAGACATCGGCCAGGGCTGGAGCAAGGGTGTCGATGTGGTCCTTGATTGTTCGCGAAGAACAGGGAATAACTTGTATTGATGAGTGTTTCACAGATCAGACTTGTCTAGGAACATCGTCTGGGGTGAACAGGGGAAAGGAAGAGAAGGGAGGTGGAGAGGAGGAAAGGAGGCCGCAGTCAGGCCAGGAGTGGAGGAGGAGGAAGAAGAGGACTAAGAGAGAGTGGACAGGCTGTCCTGAGTTTTAGTGATGAAATGAGAAGCCAAGGCCATGCAGAGGGTCTTGGAGGGAAGAGGAGAGGTAGAGACTGCAGCAGGGTGTGCCATCTCCTTGCAGATTTTGAAGAGTTTGGCCGAGTTGTTAGGTGCCATGGAAACGCGGGCTTTAATGTGTGCTCTCTTTTTGGTGAGCGCAGAGAGTCTGTACTGCCTTTTTCGAGTAGGCAGCAGGCCAGTTTGTCAGAGGGTGCACCTGTAGCCCTCCACTTCCTCTCAGCCACTCTGCACTTGTGTTTGAGGGTGACGAGGTCAGAGTCTTACCAAGAGTTGCACTTAGATTTGGGCTTCAAGCAGATACTCATGTCAGGGGCAAGTACATCAAGAGTGTCAGAGATAGAAAGATGTAGGTTGGAACGGACTGCGTCAGGATTTGAGTCAGCCAAAGGTGCAGAATGAGGAGAGAAAGTAGAGAGAGAGATGGGAGGAAAGGAGAAAGTGGTCACTCAGAGAGGAAGGAGCCTACCTGGCTGGGCGGCCGGTAGATTGTGGCCACAGTTAGAGAAAGGTCAGGAGAGAGAGAGAGCGAGAGATCCTGCAGACCAGGCATTCAGAGGAGGAATAGTCCTGCATAGGAATAATAGAAGCAGGGATCCACTCCAGGAAGATCAAGGCTACACCCCCACCAGGATGGTTGGTTCTGGGCATGGAGAGGATCTTGTAGCCATCAGGAAGGAGCGTGTCAAACCTTACGACAGAGCTTGCCGTGAACCACGTCTCGATCAGACCAAGGACATCTAGATCGAGTTCTTCCACAAGACTGGAGATGTAAGAGGAGTGTTTGACAGCTGAGCGAGAGTTGAGAGTGGCAATGTGGAGCAGGTTGCCCCCTTTGAAAGACTTCCTTGGAGGGGTATAGGTCAGAGGTATGCCCAGAGGAAAGAATTGAAGGCACCCGAGGATGGGCAGAGGTGGAAGGATTAGAGGGCAAGGTAGCCAAGGAAGAGGGGATGGGTGCCAGAGAGGTGACAGAGGAAAGAGGCAACAAGGTGGCCGGAGAAGAAGCAGAGGCAACCATAGAGTTGGCAGAGGATGAAGGTGGCAGAGGAGCTAAAGAGCGGAAAGTAGAGACAGAAGGAGAAAGAAGGAAGTTGATAAGGCGCGGGAATCATCTATCAAAAAGGAGGAGGTTGGCCTGAGGGCCTTGGACCAAGATGGTGCAGTTTAGGTAAACATTAATGATGGTCTAGGAGGAGTGGAAGTAGGCCAGGAGGGCCTCCCAATGGGTTCCACCATTAATGGGTGAAGAGGAAATTGGAGAAAGAACAGTGACCATATGGAGGGTCCAAAGGCATGGAGAGGGAACGACAAAGAGGATGTCGGTAAGGGTCTGTCTGGAGGAAGCACTGGTATAGGTATCAGCGATAGGGAGGCCTGGGTTGGAGACCAGGATATCCCTCTAATATTTCTTCCTACCAGACTTAGTGAGAAGGATAGGATAGTCTATAGAATAACATTTAGAGAAGATAGGAGAGACAGAGAGCACCATAGAGGGTGTGGAGGGCAGCATGTGGGTGGGGGGAAAGGATAGCAGAGAGTGGAGGGGGGCAGGCTAGTGGGCAGACAGGAGGGGGAGAAACATTAGGATGGGGGGAGACAAAGAAAGAGGAGTGGCACACAGCGGATAGAACAATGTCCAAAGCTCAGAAGCAAAAAATAGACAAGTCAATTGCAAACGGAACTTAGAAGTACAGAATGGATACAGCAGGGATGCCAGCAAAAACAATGTAAGCAACCAAACGGGAGAAGCAAACACGCAGATAGAAAACAAAACACTGAGATCCTTCTCATTGGGACCCAAGCTACCTCCTTCCCTCCTACACTCTGGCTGTGCTCCATGGGCCCCCTCCCCTCACCCTCCTGTGAGGCAAAAAACCTTGGTGTCATCATCAACTCCTCTCTCTCTTTCTTGCCTCACATCACGGACCTTGCCAAGAAGGCCCACTTTCAGCTGCACCTCCTCAGAGACATTCTTCCTTTCCTCACCTTCCCCCAGAAACTCAATGTCTCCAGAGCTCAGGTCCCCTCCAGGCTGGAATACTGCAGCAGCCTCTTCCTCAATCTTCCTAATTTCCCCCTTTGTCCCCTTCAACTAATCCAGAATAGGACTGCAAGACTTATCCTTAGCTTCAAGCCCAGGGACCGCACCTCTTCAGCATTAACATCTCTCCACAGGCTGCTGGTTGCTGCGTGGATCAAGTTCAAGACCCTATGCATCATCCACAAGGCTTTCTGAGGCCTGGGACCCCACTACATACAACTCTCTCTCCCTAAATCCCTCCATGCTAGAGCCCTTTGGTCTTCTAGCTCAAACTCTCTGCAGATCAGACACTTTTTCAAACACAGAGTGGGGTTAGATCCCTCTCACACACTTGAGCCGGATCCCCTTAAATTTTGTAAGCTCCTCAAGACACTCCTTCTCACTACCCCTCCGCTGATAATGTGCCTCTCTGCCTATTGACTGGCAGCCTGGTCCCTTCAGAGTTTTATAGTGCACCAGGCCCTCCTCGATCAGTCTGTGGGTGGTATTATGAGGAGGATCACTTGGGCGGAGATGGCTATCAGTGAGATGTGCTGATCCCATCAGGAGAGACGTGGTATGGGATGAGAAGGGCTCCAGAGAAACAGGAGGACTTCATGGAATGAGATCCAGCACTTGTCTACCTCCAGGAAGGGCATATCATTATTGCCAGTACATGTACTGGCATGTTGTCAAAGAGATTGGATACACCCTAAAGTTAATTATAACAATGTGAGTGAAGACTCTTATAACCAGTCATGTATTAAAAGTGAGAAAAGCTCTTACAGAAAGCATAACACTCCCAGAAAAAGGAAATCCTATGAGTCTCGGGAAAAGCTTGCATAGAGGTCTTTAAAAACTACCAATTTGAAACTGAGAAACCTTCAATCCTTTGTAAAAACCAAATATATATTTTTATCCTAGAGATATTCCTTTAAGGAATATGCTTCAGGAGAAAAAGGAACTTGGTGGGGAAAATATTATGGATAAAACTGACTTTTTGTTTTAGGGACTTCAAATCCCAGAATTCCCAGAGTACTGGGTTGAAAAAGAGCGCTGCAGAGGCACAAGGCTGCAGAATGCAGCCCATTACTATTTATGACCCACACCTGAGGATGGCTGAGAGGCATAAAAGGCCCCCTCACGCACAGGCCAGAAAACCAAGCAGGAGGGAAGGTGAGGTAGCAGAAACAGCAGCAGCAGGAGGGCAGTAGTAGTAGTGTTTGGAGGAGTTTTGAAGCCTCCAAGAAGCAGCAGAGCCTGGACGACAGGCCCAGAGTGGTAAGAGAAGATGATGCCGGTCCTGAGAGGGTTGTATGAGCTAAAGATTTCAGCTGCGGGGTTCACACAGTGGAAAGCATGCCTTGGTGTAATGTTCCCCATTGTAAAATGCTCAGCGGTGGCAGGCGAGCACTGGAGTGATTGGTAAGCCTTGAGGGCTGCTGCGGAGGCCGCGCAGCAGAAAGTGCACCTTATAGTGACTCTCCCCACTGTGATGTGGTCAGCGATGGCAGGCGAGCACTGGATCGCTGGGGGAGCAATGAGGGCTCTGAAAGCAGCCAGCCCAGGACACAGAAAGCCATGCAGAAGAGGTAGCCAGACTGTGTAGGAGATCTGAAGCAGACAAGCTGGAAACTGCAAAGGCAAATGTATGTGCACGCTAAAGCTGGTGAGTTCACTAATCTACTGTGACCCCAGAGTTTTCTGTGACTGCCCATTGCTTGAATCCAGTCTTTCTTTAGAATACTGAACTGATATACAACAAGCTGATGATTGTGATGCATACCAAGCTGATAGAAACCAAAGTAGCTGGCATAAAGGGACTGCCAAGCTTCCATCTGAAGGAGCCAACTGTTGCAGAGGGGATTATCCTTAAAGCCAACCAAACAGAGGAGGAATATCTCCAGAGGTGAACTTGAACCATCATTGCCAAAGCAAAAAAGGGCACAAAGGTAGACAATGGATAAACAATCAGGATGGCCTATCCCGGAAGGAAATACTTGAGCCTTATAGTTTGTGTTAAGAATATTGCCCAGGTGTAGAGATTTTTTTAAATACACATTGCCAAAATCAAAGAAGTATTAAGAGTTATTATCAGCATTTGGTTAATAATACAAAGGTGGAACAAGATTGGCAGGAGGGCTGATCTTCTGATACAAGAGATTCAGGAGGAAGGAAGCATTGCCTGTCTTGAGGGTGGCTAAAACTCAGGTGTATCAAATAGCACCAGTGTGATTCTAGTTCTCCTTGAAGACATTGTTAAATCTAATTGTGTGAAGCAAAAGCCATTGTTAAAATCTTTGAAGTTGACCATTACCACAGAAATACTTCGAACTGGTAGTTTGGCCTGGCTAGGGAGTACACCAGGTCATAGAATTGTGTTCCCAATGGTTCTGTTTGGGCAGGAGAGTATACCCAAACAGAGAGCTGCAGTAGTTTGTCTTGGCTGGCAGGAGAGTATATCAGGCCAAGAGCTATGTGACCATAGGTTCGATTCTGGAAAGAGTGCACTAGATCAGAAAGTTGTAGTAGCAGAAAGACTGGCATGAGAGTAAACCAGGAAGAAGTTCATGAAGTACTGTGGTGGGGTAAAACATACAAAGAAGTAGTTGAATCACTGAAGTGTTTTGGTGAAGTAATACTGAAACTAAAGTGGTACCAAAAATATGCTGACAAAGACATTCGTTTTGAAGCTAATGAAGTTTTGAAACATTCTCAGTTAATGGGTCTCATTACGAGAATGGCTTCCTCCATTCTGGGCTCCATTACCGGGTTCCTGCAATGGGGACTTACCGGGTTACTCCGAGATAGGAGGACCCGGTAAGTCCTCCATGCAGGAACCCATTCCCATTCCCGTATGAGACCCCATAGGGCTCAATGGGAATGGGGAGGGAGGTAATAACGGGCAGATTACTTCTGGCCCGTTATTGCCCCCCCCCTTCCCCTCGCGGGACCTGGAAAGCACACTTGGTTTTACCAGGCGTGCGATCCGGGTCCCGCGATGGGAAGCTTGTAATCAGCGCTCCGTACCAACCCCCTTCATTCCGGGAGCGCCAGGATTATAATGAGGCCCAATGTCTGTTTTGATGAAATATTACTGAAGCTGAAGTGGTGCCAAAATATCCTGACAAAAACATTTGCTTTGAAGTTCTGAAATATTCTTTGTTAATGACAAGAAACGATTTTAAGATCTTTATTGAACTAGACATTGCCAATGACAAAAATCTGTCTCAATATCTTGGCTACAAGTGGAAAGAGAAGCACTTTGTTGAACATTTGTGAATCATTCTTTGGAATCCAAGTTGGAACTTTGGGTTGTGAAGTTGGATTAAAAGAGAACTAAAAGAAACCTTTTCAGGGCAAAGGATATCCTTATCTTTTTTGAACATTTAAAGCCTGCTTGAATCTGGGCAAGGGAAGAACTCCCAGGTTATCAAAAGAAGCAGCTATTGCAGTATGGATTATAACGTTGATTGTGTTGTTGCTAAACTGCCATATATTTCCTTGTTGATTTGTTGTATAAGTGTGAGGGACAAAAAGTTATTGTTGGAGTGTTTTCTTTTGTTTATTCTCGGCAGCGAAATCCTCGTCAGAGCAGGGATAGTGAGGCGTTTATCCAACATTTTGAGTTAATAAAATGGCATCAGTTGAAAACCTTTCACAAAGTTGACCGCCTCACATTTGTGACCCCTCACAGGGCGAAGCAGAAAGCAACACCCGAGAGCAGACTGGTGCTGAAGGAGGCAGGCGCTTCTAACCGTAAAGGTGAGAGACCGGGAGAAGCACAGCGAGCACCGCAGGAGGACTGCTTGGGAGCTGGCAACAGTGGAGAGGCTGTCGGGACGTGGTTGCAGTAAAGACCATAAGTCCAACCACCGGGTGAAGGAGAAGCTGACGGGAGAACCACAAGGGTGCCTGCAGAGCGGGAAATGCTTTCCTGAAGCAAGGAATTTGCTACAGCCATACACCACGGGTCGGACACGCCAGCAAACATTGGTGAGTCTGCCTAGAAGCATTGGGAGCCCCGGGGCATACCGGTAGGCATACAAAGAATTGAATACTTGTTTTGAATATCAACCAATATAGAAGTTGAAAGACTGAACTTAACCAAATCTCCATATATGAGATGTCGATATGAGGAAAACTGGAATAAAAGTTGTGATAAGCAATTGAACACTTATGAAGAAATTCAAAGGCAAGAACTGTAGAAATATTTCATACATAAAATGTCAATATGGGGAAGACTGGAGCAAGTATTGCCACAAGCCAATGAATAATAGAAATTAAGTTAACAAACAAAGCTTGAACAAGTCTCCATATATGAAATATCAATATGGGGGAAGTTGAAACAAGTAATACCTCTAGTCAATAAAATATGAACAGTGAAGGAGTACAACTGTGTTGTACTTGAAGAGAAAGAGAACTAAAAGATAAAGAGAACGCTATAAAAAGACCTGGTGAAAGTAGTGAATCAGGCAGTGAGCCTTTGGGGGAACAACCCAACACAGGAGTACACTAGGGATACAACAACCCAGATTGGGATTCCTGGCAGGGGAGTCCACCAGGTAATTAATCTAGAGTATGTACAAGGAAAATATATTGTTAAAGGTTTCCTGGCAGGAGGGTATACCAGCCTGTGGAAGTTGCAGTATAGATAAGACACTTTTGCCATCCTTTAAAAAACCATTGCTTGGAAAAGACACTTTTCATCATTATTGGGAGAGTGTTTTGTAAAAGAGACATGTTCTACTAATTCTAAAAGAACATTGTTTGAACAGAACACTTACAATATTCTACATGATACAGTTCAGGGGAAGGGAGTCATCCCCTGGAGACAAGGATTGTTTTGTTGAATTTACATATTTGGTTTTTGCACACTTTTTGCTAAATCTAAAGTATAGACATTAAACTTGCACTCTTTGTGGTTCATTTGTAGCATATGGGCCAGATACGCTGACTGTCAATTTGGTGTAATGTGTGGGGTTGTTCAACAATAACAAACCCTCAGCTTCATACAGCTGATGGTCCCACAACACAACCCCTCTCCTTTGTCAGCTGTCTTGACAACTACATTGTCATCATTCTGGAGGGACTTCAATGCTGCTCTAGCACAGGTTAAGGCTTTTCCTTCCCCTATGATGTTTTTGAGAATCCTGTTCTCGAAAGTCAAGATTTCTGGGGAGATCGCCGCCTGAGGTGGTTGAAATGAGGAAGGGAGCTTGAGCCCTGTCACATTCTATCTAGTTTCAAAAGCTTTTTCTCACTTGAGCTAAGAGACGTTTTGGAAAAAGTCACAAAAACTTTCTTCCTAAAATTACTCACATTGGGTGTGCCTCCACTTCTCCTCCACTGTTTGTTCATGTTCTCATAATAATAGTCTGATTGTAAGTAGGGGCACGTTCTTTCCTCCCTGTAGTTAGCCACAACTTCCAAACCTTTTTCTCAAGGTTGAACTGCTTAAATTTTCTGATTTCTTCTCCAATTTCTCTTATGCATCTTGAATCAATGTATTCATGAATGCCACATTCACAAATGCTGCTATCTCATCACTTCGTTTTTTTCATCTTCTCTTCAGCTGTATGTATTATGAGGATCACCCAATCTCTGCTGCACTTATTACCAACCCCACTCCAGTTCCCTTTAAATGTAGGGCTGTCGATGAAGACATGGGCCATATTCTTCACCTGTAGACCTACGGGAATTATACCTGCTTTCAGATACTCTAACATAGTTTTTCCATGCAATTCAGTCCTCACGAATTGCTTCTTTTTTTCCATCACTTCCAGCTGATTGCCTGCGTTACCCGCATTTGGCCCCTCTCCTTGCATATTTAAATCAGAAGCACGGCTAAGAAGCCTTTGAAAATGCTCCTCTGAGAATGCGGCTATATTTACATTCTCTATTTTCTTAACTACTCTCAATTTGGTAGGTGAAATCTCCCTCTTTTGCACACAAATAAATGTGTTTATTTTAAATCTTTACTGGCCATACCAGCCACAGAGCTGTTCACAACTCACAATATAAATAGGGCTCAGTTATGTACTCCCAAAACCTCTGGGAAACCTAACAGTGTAAACAATATACACCTACCAGGGAGTACTGATAAAAACGCTGAAGTACACTCCTACCTGGTAAATACACCCTTTCTTCTCTTTCACAGGTCTATTATGATCAGGTATACATTCGAGTTTTTTATTTGCACCTTATTCTACAAAAATACATTTTCTGATCTGTAAGACTACAAAACAACAAATTATACAAGTACATGCGTAAAACAAACATCAAAACATTCGGTGGGGGTCAGTAGGTGAGTAGAAAACAAAAGTCCTTGTCCCCAAAGGGGCATTCTCTCCTGGTGAGGTCTCACTTCCCTCTATCCCTACGGAGGGTATTGTGGAGTGGGCTCCCCTCCCTAGCCTCATAGGGATGGGCTCTGCCAGGGGGGAGAAGTGACGAGTTCCCTCGTTTCGTCACAACACAATGCCACAGAAACAACAGTTGGCAGCAAACGCACATACATGCCCACATGAGCAACAATGGATGGCAGCACATACAACCCCCCCCCCAACAACACACACACACACACACACTACATCAGCAATAGATGGAAGCACACACACTAAGAAACACATGCTTCTAATGCCAGAGGATGGAAACAACGCACACATATGTACACACACAATAGATGTTGCCCTCGCCAGTCCCCCACACAGACACACACTGAGATCAACAACAGATGGCAGCACACACATAAATATCAATGGATAGCAGCATATAAACACAGAAAACAACTGAGGTCAACACACACACATAGCTACACACATCAATAACAGAATATGCAGAATATGGCAGCACACACAGTTAACCCCCACCCACACACACATCCCCGCACACACACGTATACCTGTCACAGCATCATCACCTATGGCAGACCACCAAAATAACTGCACGATTGCTGCCGACCAATGGTCAGATAGAATGACTTAACAATGTCACATCCTACAGTAGGTTACATCCAGTTAGCTCAGCCTATGGTTAGCCACATGCAGCTATTTAATAAATGTTTTACCCTCAATGTTCCCTCTTTATTGCTTTAGAATTATCATCATTCTTAATAAGGTTTTTTGTATATTCAAAAATAAATAAATATGGTTAATGATGGCATTGCTGAGATAGCACATCGCATATATATGTTCTTTTTTTCTTTTTTTAAACCTTTAAAATCCATGAAGTATTAAACAAAAGTACAGTAGTGAGCTGTGGTGAGTTTTCCTGACATGCTATTCTGGTGGGATGCCACGTATACCCATATAACACTAACATGTTTGGTTTGAATAAATTGAAAGCTCCATTAAAGCCTATGCTAAAAAAGAAATGCCTTAACATAAAAAATACATTTTAAGTTATAGCGAGCAGGTATTTGTCCCGGTGACCCCTGAAGAGAGAGAGAGAGAGAGAGAGAGAGAGAGAGAGAGAGAGACAGAGAGAGAGAGAGAGTGTGTGTGTGTGTGTGTGTGTGTGTGTAAAAAAAAAGGACCACTGACCTTCAACTGTCACCTCCAAATGACTGGAGGTGTTCAAAGGACCATGGCTGGAAGTGAAGGAGCAGAAGTACCGTCCAGCATCGGAGAGAGTCAGATTGTGTATGGTGACAGCCATCACCCCATTGGCCAGGCCATTCCTGTTCATCTTGGTCCTTCCTCTGTACCTCACATCCTGCTTCTCCTGATGCTCCATGCCATGGAGATAGAAATGCACAATGGACTCCTCCTCTACTCCTTTGGTCCACGCCACTTGCATGCCTTCAGCATTCATTGGGGGGAAGAGGTGACAAGATAGCGTGGCGTCTCCCCCCGCCGTGCCACATATCTTGTCGTTGTGCACAAGGGCTTCCGAAGTACCTGTTCGGTGGCCATCATACAGAGTTCCAATGTTACCAAACAAAGCATGCTACACATAGGCAGAACACATCACAGTCATAGTAACTCAAAGGGCCCATACAGGGAGCAGCTGTGCTCATCTGATGGGTGTACTTGATTATGGCAACGCTAGAAAGCCGGGGGAAAATAAATGCTAGCAGCAGTATTTCTATTTCCTTTTTATTTCTAAGGTGTACCTGACCCCTTCCACTCTTATCACTCCCTCTCCGCACCATTTAACCCCTTACCCTGAGTCACCAGGAGGTAAGTGGTAATGCAGCCCTGGTGTTATTAGAGCAAGCATTCTAATGCCACCTGGGGCGAATTCTCATAGACAAAAAGATGTAATCCCGCTAGAAATCATGCGCAGGGGGTGTCTCCATGACTGGACACATAGCCAGTGGTTCCCCTGGAAATCTGGTGTAAAAGCAGCGCCAGAGGGCGGCACTTCGAGACCCCTGAGGTACAGGAAAAAAGCATACTTCTTCCCTGGGGCAGCTCGTCCTTTATGGGAGAAGCGGCGCTGACCCGCCACTCATTATGGATGAGCCAAGGCAGTGCAGTGGAAACATGAAGTTCTTCCCCAGCTGCTGCAAGCCACTGAAGGAGCACTCCTGGGCGGGCTTTCACTGTCAAAGGGTAGCATGGTTTCCCTTTGACAGTTTCCAGGACCCCAGCGCGCATGGCCAACGGGCCATGCAAGGCTGTGGGGTGCGCGGAGGGGGGTTTGCTTCTCCAGCCTTGCATGGTCCAATGGGGATGCAGAATGTATTTATTTATTTGTTGCTTATATAGCGCTTTTATCCAAAGTGTTTTGCATGCATAGTAATTACGGTACAAGAAAAGAACAACTGATTAAAAAAACAAAGGTAGGGAAAATTACACAACAGAGTCTGGAAAGCAGAATGAAGGAGAACAGATTTTAAGAGATTCTTAAATTGAGAGAAAGGAGAACAAGAGAGGATGTTAAGTGGGAGAGCATGCCAGAGTTTAGCCCCTAGAAGTTGAAATTATCTAAATTGATAGGAGAAGCCTGAGGAAAAGTGTTATGAGAAGGGTGATATCAAGATAGCAGGGAACAAAGACAAGAAAGAGAAACTGATATTCAAAACGGTGCTGTATTGGTAACCAACATAAACGAGCCATTTTTAAAGAAGCATTTTTAAAGAAGCAGGAAAGAAAAGGATTTTTGTTTTATTGGGATTTAGACAAAGGAAACGATTTTATGGCAGTTAAACAAGCAGACATACGCTGATGGATCGAGTCGGTAAATGATGGAAATGATGCAAAGATCTGAAGGTCGTCTGCATAGATGTGGACTTGGAAACGCTAGCCAGAGATTAAGGAAGATAAAGGAGAAGTATAGGGAGTGTACAGAAGGGGCCCAAGAACAGAACCATGGGGAACACCATGAGGGGAAGGGGAACTGCAGGAAGAAATACCTTTCCAAGAGACAGTGAAGGAACAATTAGAAAGATAGGAGTTAAACCAACAGAGAACCGACCCTGAAAAGCCCAAAGAAGAGAGCGTGGTTATTAAAGTAGGACGATCAACTGTGTCGAAAGCAGCACTCAGGAGAATCAGAAGAGAGGACAGCTTAAGATGACGAGCACAAAGAATAGTATTCAAATTAAAGAAAGCCACTTCAAACCTGGCTACATTCATAGTGCAGAAAAAAAGAGTTTTTCCTGTTCATCAGTGCATTTGATACATTTAGAGATAACTGTGTCAATTGCACGCAGACCAGCTCAACAAGGCCCAACAGTAGCCACTGCCTCAACAGGACAGCCACCCATCACCACAGACCAGGACCCCACAGGGGGCTACAGACTGTACACAATAGCCTTGATAAAGACCCATGGGTCGAAACACGTGTCGGCTGACAAACCAGGGACACAGTTATCCCTAAATGTATCAAATGCATAACCAACTGAATGATAAAACAACTGAGCACCAGTACAAATAAAAGCGAAAACTGTATCGCAATTACCACTGTGTTAGAACTATTCCTTGAACTACCTAAGCAAGATAACCAGGAAAAACTCTTTTTTTCTACTCAAACAAATGGGGTACTGGCTGAACCCCTACAGTTCCTGTGATCATGCAACAACTGAACCCTATTAGTAAGCTTGAAAACAACAGAGCTCAGCAAAGGTTATTTCCACACCTAGAGCCAACCACTATTCTACATTCATAGTGCAATGTGCCCTGGGTATTGGTGTTGAGTTTCTAACTCACAAGGGGACATTTGGAAACGTGTTGGATTTTAACCTGTAACATACACTGTGAATTCTTAAATATCTATCTTGACATGCTTGTGAAGTCACATTTGCCCATGTTTGTATTGTGCAAATAATTAACGGACAGAATGTTTGTTGTTGAGCAGCCAGGTGGCAGATGCTGCATACCGTGCAGCATTTGCCGTGTTGTTGCTAAACATCATGGTATGCCAGTCTCCCTAGTGAACATAGATGAATTCAGTGAGTGAGTCAGTCATACAAATATTTCTTACATAAATCCAAACTTGAATAGTTTAATATTTGTAATGCATGCTCTATCTGTGTTTTCATGTAAAGGGATCGTGATAAAGCACACCCAGGTATGCTGATGACTGGATAAGGAAATGCTGTCTACCCAAGTGGGCAACACATCACCTGCAGGCGAAAAATCCACTACGAGAGGAAGACAACATTTTCCTGTTCTTACCTGAAACAGCGCTTAGAAGGCTGAAGAGTAGAATAAAAAGCACTGGCATATGCTGGGATGGCGCGGACTCCATTCTGTGAAAACACAAAGAAACCCATTCGCTCAACAGTCATGGAACTGGTCACACAAGAAGGTTTGTAACATTGGCTTCTAGGAAGCAGAAGAAGGTGTCAGATAATCCGGGTGCTGGGCCAACAGGGTTCCCTGATTTTTACGCACAGGTATTCATGGGAAGAGGGTGTTTCTATACCACAAGCAAGGTGGCTGTGGTGCTGATTTCGATCCTGTGATATTGATTTTGAAGATCTTCAAGTGTTTATCAAAAACTTCCATACAATGGCTTGCCTTTCAGGTTTACTCTGACGCCATGCATTCCTAACATTTTTGAGCTTGGCCCAGCACTATGTGGCCAAATGGGTAATTCACCCCTGGATTTGGGTGAGTTCTGCAAGCTTCCCTTCGCTTTGTCGCAGAGTCCAGAAGTGCTGGGGCAGAAGTGCTTTTCTGCTGCAAGTATTAGAACAATCAACATCTACAAACTTGATAGATAGGTACATTCTGAGCTAATAAAAGCTATGGAATTACGTTAAAGTACGGATATCACAATGTGTGTTACCTTGTGGAGACGTCCATCAGACCGACATTTAGACCCGAGATGGAGCATCCCCTCCTATCCCCCAGTGCCCCGATGGTTGTTAGCTTGCAATGTTTTGGTGTCGACAGATGGAACCTTCACAACAATAGAAGCTCTCTATACACATTATGCTTATATATTATGTTCGGGAAATCAGTGTCATAGTCAATGGAAGGCAGCCAGGTATTACATGGCCTGTGGTAGGGGCCGTGTAGTTATTGTTAAGTTGCTAAAACCAGAGTAAGAGCTCTTTTTGGGCGGCTTATTACTTCACTTCCCCTGGAAGAATCCTAACCAAACTTTGCAAAAATAGTATGTGGCCCACTCTGATTTTTTTGCAACGTGTGGTGCGGTTTGATCAAGGGGGGGCAAAGTTATAGGGGGTCCCAATTTTTTTTTTCCGTAGACCGTATGGAGAAAAACTTTGCTCACGTCTACAGCCCAAAGCGCTGGATGGATTTTCATCAAATTTGCGGCAGGAGCGGCGGCTTGGTCCTGAAAGTGTGCTTTTGTAAATTTGGTGGAAATCTGTCCAGTATTTATTTTTTAAAAACGACCAAAAAGTAGGTCCAAAAGAATTAGTGATATCTGGGTTTGTTCCGCAGACCCATTTTCTAGATTAGTCTGTGGACAGGGCTCCGATTGGCTTAGAAGACAACGTGGTGTCTGCGGACATCGGACGTGCCCACTGATTGGATGGCGAAAAGCTTGAAATGCATCAGATTTTTGGAAATGCCCGCCATCTTGGATTTACGCACAGCGGACCGTGTTCGTGGACATCGCAGTAAAAACATATAAAAAAATATTGCACTTGTCAAACTTATTAAATAATCTCTGGGGAGTTGAGAGGCGATTAGGATGGGATGGGGTATGGCTGCAAGAAGCAAAAAAAAAATGGTGTTTTTCGCCATATAAGTCTGCAAACGGACATCTCTGCATTACAGGGTTGGTGAAAAGCAGTTCCTGGATGGCTTATAACTTTGGCGCCACTTAATGAAACTGCATGAACTTTTGCAATTATATTCTTGGCCTGATTTCCGAATGAGTTTGCAAAGTTTGGTGGGATTCTGTCAAGAGGCGGCAAAATTAGAGGGGGGGCTCAAAATAATGTAAAGGCTTATAAATGAGGTGCCATTTGACGAATATACCCTTAAATCGGCAAACTGATAATAGATCTAGATATAAATGTTCTTGTGAAGTCTGGTGGGATTTTGCCAAGAGGGGACAAAATTAGAGATGGGGATCTGAAAATATTGTAAAGGCTTATAAATGTGGTGCAATTTGATGAATCTACACAAGTATGCAAAAAAGATTTTAGTTTAGATATAAATGTTTTTGTAAAGTCTGAATGGATTTTGTCAAGTGTGGGCTAAGTTATGTGACTATTGTATGTGCATACATTTGACACTTTTGAAAAAATAAAACATGGGTGGATTTCGAGGAAACTTGTGTAAGGAGCGTGGGTAAGGACCTTGAAGCATGGTTTTGCAAATGTGCCTGTGTTTTATTTTTTGACAAGTGTCATAATGTAGGTACAAAAAATAGTAACATACCTTTGGTGATTGAGGTGTAGCCTGTGGCCATGGGCAGTGGCCGCATCGTCTGGGTCATGGACTAAGGTCATGATCCGGACAATCTGGCTACTGGCCATGACCATGAGGGACAATACATGGGGTTAAAGTGGCCATGTCCACCTGGGACCGGCTTTGTGGTAAAATTATTCGAAGGTCGGATAACTTTGAAAGGGCAGAAAAATGTGCTTGTGGTAATATGGTGATAGGGTGTCATGATGCCTACCCCCGGAGCACCAGGCCAGGCCCAGCACCCCCGGAAGCAGGCATCATGCCCTCGGGTAAAAGCCCAGCGGCCCCTTATAGGGGCTCTTTGGACTGAGTCCTGGCGCCTTTGGCGCCAGGCTCATGTTGGACATCAGTCCTGGCGCCATAGGCGCCAGGCTCATAAAGGGAGGTGTTTTGTGCACTTACCTGATGCAGACCATGCTGCACGCTTCAGGCCTCCCTGAGACCTGAAAGGGACTATTTTTTCATAGGGACTATTTTTTCACTCGGGCGTGGCCAGGGAAGGATACATACCTAGTTGGGGAAGGATACATACCTGGGACTTCTTTGGAGGCTATTTAAGCCACGGCCAGACAGCAGCTCATGCTTCGCGTTGTTCTGCTTCCTGCAGCTTAACGCTCACCGTGTCTGCTCCTGCTCCTGGACTCCAGCCACGCCCGCCTCGAACCTGGAAGACCTGCAAGGAAGGAAGAGAAGAGAAAGGTGAAAACCAAGGACTATTTCAAACTTCTTACCTGCATCCGGAATCTTCTCGCCAGCATCCCTGAAGAAAGACTTCCATTTAAAAGCATCGCGTTGCTCGCTGCAGCGCCACGCTTCACTCACCTGTCCTCGAGACATCTCCCAGCTCCATCGTGGCTGTCAGCATCGGACGCCACATCTCTGTACCTAGGGGAGAGAGGAAGAAACAAAAGGTGAGCAGAAGGAACACATAAGGAAAGCCTGATTAACAGCCATAATACTTACCGGCTTTTCTTCCACATTTCGGGCCGGCGCCGCCCCGTTGGCAGGTACCGTACCTCGGCCCCTATGGGGAAAGGACAAGAGACATTTCTGGGGAATGATAAGGACATTTAGAGGGATCGCCCTCATCACTACTCACCTCGGCAGTTTAACCCCTCGACGCATCGCCTTCATTCTGCACCTGAAATAAAGGACAGATCACAGGTTAGAAAGACAACATAAAGGGGGCCTCACTTGAACTTTGAACTTTCATACTTACGGCGCATCGCTCAGGAAAGTCAAGTGTATTTTGCCAGCGCCATTCTGAAAACCAGTGAAGTAACTGGACGAACATGCGCCCCTGCACCAGAAGCAGGATGGAGAGTTTATCCTTCCAAACCATAAGGTGAGCTTAAACCGGGGTTTGGAGGAAGTTAGAGAGGAATGAAGGGGGAAAGGGGGGAGCTAGCACACTATTCTGCAGACTGTTAATCCCCTTTCTCATCTGCAGAAGGATATTCCTACGGGCCAGGCAAGCACGATTTGAAGGTCCTGTCCAATCGGTGTTCCGGGTCCTGCGCATCACGCTAGAAGAGGCCACAGCAATCCAGACTAGACCAGCGCCCCCGTGGGAACCAGGTGAGCGTTATAGAACGCGAAGCCTTCCTACAAATTCCCACCCAGGCGCTATGGAAACTTCCGAAACTGACCAGTTGGCCCATTTACTGGGGGAATTACGGGCCGAAGTACACGACGCTCGTCAAGAGACTAGCGCCCTCAGGAGGGAAGTGATTGTAATAAAGGATAGAGGTGATGACTTGGCTAGACAGCTTTTGCAAGGTCAATCTGGACAAACTCCTTTACCCGGTTCCGGGGGGAACCCTGCTCCTGTGGTTTCCAGTAACCCGGTGCAGATTAATCTACCTGGAAACATGCCGCTGGCCCCACCTGAACGCTTTGCTGGGGACCCCAAACGATTCGCCGTATTCATGAATCAGTGTCGTTTGCACTTCCTATGCAGACCTGGGGCCTTCCTTAATGATCAGACCAAGGTAGCCTTTGTGTTGTCATATCTCAGTGGCTGTGCTGCCGATTGGTCAGTCCCACTGGTAACTCAAGATGGCCCGATTCTTCATGATTTTCAAGGATTTCAAACAAGCATGGAAAGGTTATTTGCTCGACACTCCCAGGGACAGGCTCTGGATGACGAACTTCTATCTCTGCGACAGGGCAATCAAGACCTTCTATCCTACATTGCAACCTTCAATAGACTAATTGTGGAAACTGGTTGGCCAGAGGATAAAAGAATCACGTTATTCTATCGAGGTCTACGTGGAGAACTTAAAGATGTCCTGGCACAAGTTGTAAATCCGCCCCAAGAATGCACTGAATATATAGACTTAGTGGTCCAATTGGATCACAGGCTGCAAAACAGAAAAGCAGATCGGTCCAAGTTTGAAACCCGGGTGTTGGCCAAGACCCACGCTAACCCAAAGGGGGCTGATGGCTCGGAGCCTATGCAAATCGGAGGGTTTAAAGGACCCCTAACTCAAAAAGAACGGGAAAGAAGACGACAGATGCAATTATGCCTTTATTGTGGGTCCTCTGGACACTTTCTACGAGATTGCCCGGTTAAGCCGCCCAAGAAGGTGGTAGGAGCCGCTGATAAAATCCATGGAAACTCTGTATCGGGAAACGACCACGCCCGGCAAGCGTAGGGGTCCGCTTGCCGAGCTTGAAAACTAACTCTCAGACCTCGCATTTCATTGTGCCAATGGTCCTCGTAGATCCGGAACTGCCTAAACGGTTGCATGCTATAAAGGCATACATCGATAGCGGGGCTATAGGAAACTTTGTGGATCGAGAATTGGTCTCTAGGATAAACCTCCCTCTGCATCCTAAAACCAACAAAGATGTCATCACCACAGTAGATGGAACCGAAATTGCCTCTGGACCGGTAACACATTCCACAGCTGAGGTGACACTTGTAGGTCCGGATGGCCATCGGGAGGCAGTTGTGTTTGATGTAATCAAGGCTCCAGAGTTTCAGCTTATTCTCGGAATCCCTTGGTTAGAGACACATAATCCTCGAATAGATTGGCGAGCGAAGAGAATAACCTTCCCGGATTGTGCACAAACCTGCTACCCAGAAAATCCAAAGATTAATCTAGCATCAGTAACCTCTGTCCCCGTGCAACTACCTCCAGAGTACCAAGACTTTCAGGACGTCTTCCAAAAGGAACAGGCCAACACGTTACCTCCCCACAGATTGTATGATTGCCAAATCGATCTGGTGCCCGGTGTACAACCCCCTTGTAGCAGGATTTACGCCCTTATTGAACCAGAGAATCTGCATTTGAGACAATATTTAGATCAATACCTCGCCAATGGTTTCATTCGCCCGTCAAAGTCTCCGGCATCCTCAGCTTTGTTCTTTGTGCCTAAAAAAGAAGGCGACCTTAGAACTTGTATCGATTACCGCGCATTGAACCAGATAACTGTTAAAAATCGTTACCCTCTGCCTCTGATCCCTGAACTCCTTGACCAGGTGAAGGACCCTTGCGTATACACCAAGTTAGATCTCCGGGGGGCTTATCATCTGGTACGAGTAAAAGAAGGCGACGAATGGAAAATGGCCTTCCGTACAAAATATGGACTATTCGAATACCAGGTGATGCCTTTCGGGTTGTGCAACGCGCCTGCAGCCTTCCAATTCTTCATGAACGATGTCCTTCGGGAACTCATCGATGTCTGTGTTGTCGTGTATATCAATGACATTCTTGTGTACTCCTCTTCGGAATCTGATCACAGAAAGCATGTCAGGGCCGTCCTAGAGAAACTGTGCCAGCACAAACTGTTTGCCAAGCTGGAAAAATGTGTTTTCCATACCACCGAGGTTGAGTTTCTCGGATTCATCCTGCCACCTAAAGGGGTCCGAATGGATTCACGGAAAGTGGATGCCATCCTCAAATGGCCATCACCTAGTTCGGTGAAAGGTGTCCAAAGCATGCTTGGTTTTGCCAACTTTTATCGCAGGTTTATCCTGGAGTTTTCACGGGTGGTGCAACCCATCACTGCACTCTTGCAAAAAAATAAACGTTTTGAATGGACCGAGGAAGCCGAACAGGCCTTTCGGGAGTTGAAAGCTAAGTTCACGTCCGCACCTATTTTGAAGCACCCGCGTCCCTATCTCCCATATATAGTCGAAACTGACGCGTCCAGCTTAGCCATGGGAGCTGTCCTGTCTCAGAGAGACCCTGAAACCAACCAACTGCACCCCGTAGCATTTTGGTCCAGAAAGTTCTCGCCGCCGGAGATAAATTATGCGATCACCGATAAGGAACTATTAGTCATTAAGTCCGCCTTTAAGGCTTGGCGGCATTATCTCCTCGGCGCCCGGCATACCATCACTGTGATCACTGATCACCGAAATTTACAATATTTAAAAACTACCAAGGCTCAATCGTCTCGACAGCTCCGATTTGTTCTTTGCTGAGTTCGATTTTGTAATCACCTATCGCCCCGGCTAAAAGAATGGTAAGGCGGACGCTCTATCCCGAATTGGAATGGAAGAAATAGACACAAACTCAGAACCTGTGCCGATAATTGCCGAACAAAGAATTTTGGGGATAACCACTTTACAAACCCTTGAAGACATTCAAGCACGAGTGAAACAATTCCTGGGCTCTTCAGCCTTGCAGGATTGGATCAAAAGGGGGGTCTAACTTTTCAGTCAAGGATGGCTTACCTTACTTCCAAGGATGGTTATTTTTGCCAGAAAAGGAATTGCAAGAACTGGTTATTTCCCGTCATCATGATACCCTGATGGAAGGACATCCGGGCATTGCCAAAACAGAGGAAAAGGTTAAACGACAATTCTGGTGGCCTTCCTGGCGAAAGGATATTAAATCTTTCGTGATGTCCTGTGGAGTTTGTGCCCAAAACAAAGGTCAAAAGACAAGACCCGCCGGTCTTCTTCAGCCCTTAGACATTCCACCAGCACCTTGGCACACCCTGTCACTAGATTTTATCACGGACCTGCCCTCTTGTAATGGTTACAATACTATTCTGGTCGTGGTGGATTTATTTTCCAAAATGGCCCACTTTATTCCGTTGAAAGGATTACCTTCAGCCTTTGTTCTTGCCAAGGAAGTCCTCGAAAATATCATCCGTTTGCATGGATTCCCGTCCATACTAGTCTCCGATCGGGGAAGCCAGTTTATTTCTCATTTTTGTAAAAAGTGTTGTCAACTGGCACAAATCGACGTAAGACTCTCGACCAGCCACCACCCACAGACCGATGGTCAGATGGAGAGAACGAACCAGACCCTTGAACAATATCTACGATGTATGTTGCACCAATCGGAGGGTAATTGGAAGGACATTTTATGGGTGGCTGAATATGCATACAATAACTCGATACATTCTGGAACTGGTCAGAGCCCCTTTTATACCCTATATGGACATCACCCTTGTACTTCAGACTTGGACTCACCTCTGAGTCTTGAAATGCCCGCAATGGACCATTTGCATTCTACGATTACTCAAGCCTTCAAGGATGCAACTGCACATTTGCAACATGCGAAAGGGAAATACAAAAAGAATGCAGATCTGCATCGAAGAGAGGTGCCTCCATACCAAATAGGGGATCAAGTATGGTTGGCTACCAAACACCTATCACTCAAGGGGCTTTGAACTTTTAATCCAAGGTATTTAGGCCCTTACTCGATCAAAGCTATAATCAACCCAGTGGCAGTCAAGCTCGATCTACCAGCTAACATGCGGATTCACCCCGTTTTTCATGTGTCACTTTTGAAACCAGTGCACCCAGGAACCAGATTAACAAAGCCACCAGAACCGATTCAGATAGATGGGGAGCCTGAATTCGAGGTGAAGAACATTTTGGATTCTAAGATCTCAAAATCAAAACTTTTCTATCTAATTGATTGGAAAGGGTACGGGCCTCAGGAAAGGTCTTGGGAACCCAGTGATCACGTACATGCACCTCGGCTGGTAAAAAGTTTCCATCGGAATTTCCCAAACAAACCAAAACCTCGAGAAGGAACGACCTTGGGAGGGGCCTTTGGGGGGAGTGCTGTCATGATGCCTACCCCCGGAGCACCAGGCCAGGCCCAGCACCCCCGGAAGCAGGCATCATGCCCTCTGGTAAAAGCCCAGCGGCCCCTTAGAGGGGCTCTTTGGACTCAGTCCTGGCGCCTTTGGCGCCAGGCTCATGTTGGACATCAGTCCTGGCGCCATAGGCGCCAGGCTCATAAAGGGAGGTGTTTTGGGCACTTACCTGATGCAGACCATGCTGCACGCTTCAGGCCTCCCTGAGACCTGAAAGGGACTATTTTTTCATAGGGACTATTTTTTCACTCGGGCGTGGCCAGGGAAGGATACATACCTAGTTGGGGAAGGATACATACCTGGGACTTCTTTGGAGGCTATTTAAGCCACGCCCAGACAGCAGCTCATGCTTCGCGTTGTTCTGCAGCTTAACGCTCACCGTGTCTGCTCCTGCTCCTGGACTGCAGCCACGCCCGCCTCGAACCTGGAAGACCTGCAAGGAAGGAAGAGAAGAGAAAGGTGAAAACCGAGGACTATTTCAAACTTCTTACCTGTATCCGGAATCTTCTCGCCAGCATCCATGAAGAAAGACTTCCATTTAAAAGCATCGCGTTGCTCGCTGCAGCGCCACGCTTCACTCACCTGTACTCGAGACATCTCCCGGCTCCATCGCGGCTGTCAGCATCGGACGCCACATCTCTGCACGTAGGGGAGAGAGAAAGAAACAAAAGGTGAGCAGAAGGAACACAGAAGGAAAGCCTGATTAACAGCCATAATACTTACAGGCTTTTCTTCCACATTTCGGGTCGGCGCCGCCCCGTTGGCAGGTACCGTACCTCGGCCCCTACGGGGAAAGGACAAGAGACATTTCTGGGGAATGATAAGGACATTTAGAGGGATCGCCCTCATCACTACTCACCTCGGCAGTTTAACCCCTCGACGCATCGCCTTCATTCTGCACCTGAAATAAAGGACAGATCACAGGTTAGAAAGACAACATCAAGGGGGCCTCACTTGAACTTTGAACTTTCATACTTACGGCGCATCGCTCAGGAAAGTCAAGTGTATTTTGCCAGCGCCATTCTGAAAACCAGCGAAGTAACTGGACGAATGTGCGCCCTGCACCAGAAGCAGGATGGA
Organism: Ambystoma mexicanum; assembly: GCF_040938575.1. Taxonomy (NCBI): domain Eukaryota; kingdom Metazoa; phylum Chordata; class Amphibia; order Caudata; family Ambystomatidae; genus Ambystoma; species Ambystoma mexicanum. The sequence goes on from NC_090921.1 coordinate 1,035,911,434, forward strand.
GAGTTCATCCTTCCAAACCATAAGGTGAGCTTAAACCGGGGTTTGGAGGAAGTTAGAGAGGAACGAAGTGGGAAGGGGGAAGCTAGCACACTATTCTGCAGACCGTTAATCCCCTTTCTCATCTGCAGAAGGATATTCCTAAGGGCCAGGAAAGCACGATTTGGAGGTCCTGTCCAATCGGTGTTCCTGCGCATCACGCTAGAAGAGGCCACAGCAATCCAGACTAGACCAGCGCCCCCGTGGGAACCAGGTGAGCGTTACATAGGGTTCTCACTTCGCCTTCTGCAGGCTGCCATGGAAAGCGATTAAGGGCCCTGTATGGAACCCCACGTTCCCTTTCCATGGTGGCCATCTTGGAAAAGGATTTGGTGTAGGAAGAATTTTTTTTTTTTTAGCACCACAGGTTCCCGCTTTGGGAACCTGCAGTGCTAATGGCCTTCATCCCCCATTGCAGGGGCAGGAATTGGGGGGAATAACGGTCCAGAGACCTCGTTATCCACCCTCGTTTTGCTTGGGTTAATAGCTTGGGCTGCCGGGCTGGTATCCACTGTTCCAGTCCCTGGAACGGGGGATGAACGCCACAATATTACCATTAGCATAACACGACATGCTAATGGAAATGTTGGAAAATCTTATTGAGTCTATGTAATTTACTGAGAAACGTAAAGCAGATGGAGTCTAGGTTTTATTTTTGGTTCTATCTTTTAACTGTGAAAGGTGCTTCTTAAAGGAACATTTCTTTTGTTGTTTTTTAATGTATTTCTTTTTTTGGCAGGAGAGCTTAGAAGGAACGGTGGGGAGGGAAAAGAGGGAAGCGGCACCAAGCACTAATATGGAGGGGCAGTTGGACAGGGGAAGATGTTGCACATGTCTAACTTCTAAGGTAGGGGGCAGTGTTTCTCATGCTCCTTGATTACCGCTTCAAAAGCACTTTGAAATTGTTTCTCTTTGCAGAATGATGTGTTGTAGTAAATACAGAGGACTGTTGTCTTAAAAACATATGGATCAACAGCATCTTTTATTGCTTGCAAGGTAGCCGGTAGGATTTTTGTGTCCCACAGAAGTAGGTTGTGTGATTACAGTATTGGTTGGGGAAGATGAGGTGGAGGAAGATAGCCTCTATTTGCTAAGAAAGGAACAACCTTTCTGAGAGCATTGCGGTCATTGGATTTGGCGTGGCAGCACATGGAGGTGGTCCCGTAGGAGTACTGTCCAGGGAGTCTGCATTTCACTTTGCCAGCTTTAGGCTTTGGTACATTTCCAATAATGGTAAAGAACTGCCACACCCATGATTCACTCTGGGTGCTAGAGGTAGGCACATCCTCTACCTCATCTTCTTGGTCCTCTTCATTGTCTTTGGAAGTATTGTGCTTTTCTTGTTGTGAAGGTCCTCGAGCTGGTGGTGGTGGTGGCTCTTGGGGAGGAGGGATGGCAATATGCGATGCCATTTTTAAGATAAATAGCAGTTTTGTTAAAATTCTTCCAAGTATGTACTGTGTACTAGACTAGATTGTTAATGGATAATGAGTAAGAATAGGTTTAGGAGCTGTGCAAGGGACATTGTGAAGTTGAGAGTTCCTAGATCAGTAGAAAATGCAGTTCCGAACTGTCTGCGAAGTACAGACCTGATCGCGTAGTGCAGACGCGTTCTCGGACACTGCATCATGTCACGCGCTAGCGTATGGTCATGTGGCACTGTCCGGAATGTCCACAATGAAGTCAGATGTTCGTGGACGTCTACGGATGCAAAAATCAGTTGAAAAAGTTGCAAAAAGTGTATAGAAGTGTTAAAAATGATAATAGAAGGTGGGAAATGGCAGAGTTTTAAGGTGAAACATGGTAAATTGCACATAAAGGGTGCTATATTTGGGTAAGTATGATATTTGTAAGTTGTAGGAAAACTTACTGGTAAAAACCCATGAAATTCACTGAAAAAACATTGTTAAAGGGATGTTATGGTTAAGTTGCACTAATAAAAACCTTGGAGTGTTGTTGTTAATACAGGAACCTAATCATATATAAACATAGGCAATGGCTGCAGCATTCACCATAGAAGTACAATATTTATAATCTTGTAATTTTGAAAAGTACAATAATGAATGCTACCTTTATGCAAGTTTTGAGTAATGTTAAACATGTAATAACTAGCTAACAATGCAAGACTTTCTACATGTGTGCTAGTACATAAGAAGAACCACAATGCATACAAATCAGAGACATACACAGGGAAACTAAAGTAAGGAAGAAAGAAACAGCATCATCAGAAAATGTTAATAAAATTAAAGGTTATCTTCATGTATACAAATGAATTGTGTGTTTGAGGCCTGCTTATTTCCCCATGCATGTGCACCATTAGCTGAGGCTAAACCCTAAGGAATGTACTTTAAGAATATACGATAAGGTTAACGTCTAGATATATAGCACCTTTTCAATTTTAATATTCTGACTGTCAGTGAACAAAACCACCTGGCCTATATGTGGCAGTGAACAAAAACAAGTGGCCCAAATATGTGATGTCATCAATGACATTTATATGTCATCTTTGATGTCCTGGGTGTTAGTCTTAGCAGTGCACGCCGGTGGCGCGAGTTATGGTTGCGTAGCTTACCTTAACTGGCGAATTTCTGAGGTTTTTTGGTTTTACTTGTAACCATAGCGTCCCTTTAACAACGTTTTTTCAATTAATTTCATAGGTTTTAACTAGTGCAACTTAGCCATAACGTTGCTTTAACAAAGATTTTCCATTGAATATACATATGTGTAATATTGCTCCAACATTAGTGCAGTGATTTACTTGGAGGCCAGTATTTACCCCAACACAATGGGACCTTCTGGGGTTTTCCAGTTGTTTGCTATGACAATCTTGCTGGCAAGTAATATGTTTGTTAAAAATGTAGCTGGGTAGCTGTGTAGTGGATAGAACCCTTTGTCTGTGCCACCCAAAATTACTATTCTTGGCTCTAGGGGGATTGCTATTGTGGTTATTGATTTAATATATGAGAGTATTTCCTTCCAGTAAATCTGTGCTTTGGGACAGGACCACCACATGTGCATTAATCTCCTGTCCCGCCACACCTCCGCAGGTTGAGAGATACGCTGGTAAAATCGTATCTAGTCTAGAGGGGGGTAGATGCCATCTATACCATATAATATACAGGCATTCCTTATTAGTTATACATCTGGAGGCCATCAGCATCCTTGACCATATCCTCCACTGGGTGCCTTCCCCTATTTCTGTCCCATAGCTTTCTCCCATTGTATCATATACAGGAATTTTTTGGAGGAGAGTCCTCGGCATAGTAGGTTATATCATTTGGTGATTCTCAATTCTCGATTCGTTCTACCCTGCTCGGAAAGTCAATTCCAGTGCATGCCAGTGCATTCAGCCCTATGGTACTGGTACCTTGTATCCAGTGCTGAATCTGGGTATACTTATACCTCTCGACCTCCTAGTTCCCAAATTTCGTCCAGAAGTCAGTCGGTAAAGGCCACAGGTGATATTGTTACAAGGGTCTCCTGTTGATCAGCTTGTTTGTAAATCCGGTTCACCTATTCAGTACAATAGGGCACGCATGGTGAGCATTTTTGCCCTCCTAATATTGTTTTGAGACTGGAACCCAACGGCTGTCTTCCCCTTACAGCACTACTGGCCTCTGGCTGTCTAATTTGTTTTCAGTCTCTCCCGCTGTTTTGCTCACCAGTCCTTTCCGATTCTAGTGATCTATTGGTGTCTGAGACCAGGAATCTTCCCGTCTGCGCTCAGATTCTGCGCTCAGAATGTATTGCTTTTGAATGAGGTAGGACATCCTCTGCCATTCATGTTTGTGTCCATTTTTTGTTTTATTCGATCCGTTCACTCTGGGCCCGCTGACTAATGTGTATTCGATGTCGGTGTCATTTAGTTATTTTCGAGTTAATTTTTGGTGATGTTTTTTTTTTAGTTGAATTCACTGCATGGGATGTTAGGGAAGTTTATGGTTAAATTGTGCATGTGATGTCACAATCCTGCAGTCAGTTTGTGGGGACGGCCTTTTAGTTAAATCAACTGCATGGGCATGTTGAGTTTCACCTGTAGTTTTATTTTGTCTCATGACAGGTGGGGTGAAGGGTGCTATGCCCACAGTATGCACCCAGTTATTGACCTCTATTAATATAATTGTTGTTACAGGCTTCTATAATTTGTGTTTGTCACCTGCTACACTGTGAAGGCCCCGTAATTAAGTTTGACCTATCTTTTGTGCAAGTGTTAAGTATGTTGCTTTAGTACCACCCCAGCGCCATCGTTGGCCATACATGGGTTTTTATATTTTATATAAATATATATTTGTTATACATGTGTTTTTAGGTTCTGTAAATTCTTCTTCCCCTGATGAAGACGTTCAAATTCATCTGTTAACGTTGAAACCGGTTGGTATATGTAGAAATAGCCGGAAGACAAATATACCACACTGATTCATTTTTGTCCCCAATTAGCTACAAATTGGATTAAAACATTTTTTTAAATGTGGGAGTTTTGTGTTTATGCAAGCTTGTCCTTTGCTTGGGTCATTGATGTACTAAACCCACTGGTTTAGCCTTCAATCTGTATGCTGTGGAAGCAATAGGTAGATAGCTCTACTATGTTAGACTTGTTATTAGCTTTTTAAGTGCTGTCTTGTGTGTTTTGCTTTTCTTGTATGTATTGATGCTGTAATGCTGATGGTTATGAATTGAAACACATTATTTTGTATTTTTCTGTAGTTGTATCATTTGATGTATTGATTTATTGTTCTAGATTTGCTTCTTTGATTTGTATACCTCTATTCCCATAATCTAGAAGACAGGGACCCCTCTTCTTTCTGTTTATCTGATATTGTTAGTGTACAGCTGATGTAGCCCCACTTGTCTCCACTGCATATATGTCCCCACTCCCATCTCTTGAGGGAATTCAGGGTTCCCCAGATCAGTGACTATGGGACTAGTGTCCTCTGTCCATTCGCAAGAAAGCTTATCTACCTGTATGAAGGGTAAGTCAGCTAACGGGAAAGAAGACATTGCTTGATCAATCTGCCCATCTTATGTTACTGATATCCCCCGTTTGAATGTCTGTACCAGTGTCGCTGCCAAATCGTATCCAAGAATGTCTTACCTTTCAAAATATAGTCTATCATTTCCACTATAATGGCAATAGTGCCTAATCAGGGTTTTTGATTCGGAATGCCTGAAAAGCATATAGGAATCTAAGTACTACATTCATTTGTACTGTCATGATGCGTCCCATCTAAGAGATTTCTAGGGAACCCCATATAGCTAATTTGGCCTCTTATTCCTTAAGCGATGCTGGAAAGTTGGCGTTGCCATCTACGGATATTTATCCTGAGGTATTTGATAGCTTCTGTAATCCATTGTATGGGACATATCATTTTAAGACTATCAATTATTCCCAGGGGGATAGAGACATCAATGCTCTTAGATTTATGGTAATTGATACTTCATCCGAACTGGTTGCAGAAGTCCTGAAAATCCTTCATTAAAGCGGCAGTGGATGCCAGTATGTGTTACGCTCACCCGGTCTCTGCAGAGGTGTTGGGGCACGATTGCAGCCCTCCCGGGGGTCAGGTTGCTCGGGTCCGACTTCCCCCTCTGTGCTTATGTGGTGACTGGTGATAATATGTGCTTCTGCTCAGAACTGCTCCTGTGTGGAGAACAAGGGGCGTGAGTATGCCAGCTTGTGCCTGATCCCCCTTCCTGACCCCTTCTCCCAAACCGTGGTACTCGTGGGATGCGATGTCCCTGGAAAGCTCACCTGTTGATTAGTTTTGTCGAGTACTCCGTCCTGCTTCTTCTGGCAGGGGCGCTTGTATAATCTGGACCGAGTTCCTTCACTGGTCCCTTGCACGTGGTAGTCCAGTCCTGCTGCGACTAAGCCACTATACTTCAGGTAAGTGTTCCTGTTTGCCTTTGTCATTCCTCGTCTGTTTTTGTTGTATTGTAAAGTTTGTTGTGTTATATTGCTGTCCGTTCCACTTTTGATGTTTGCTCTTTTGCTTGCTTCCCTTGCAGATGATGTTGCCGGCCCGGCAGAAGCTGCGGAGCTCGAGGCGGCAGCAGGAGGGAACGAGGAACGAAGGTGCAGTGGTACAGTAGCTGGTAAATTGTTAACTAGGGGGCGTGCAGGGTTCAAATGCAGCGCAGCCCTAGGTCGGATGTTCTAACCTTGTCTTCTTCTTCACAGGGTCCGAGTTCGTGGATGCGGAGCGGGGTGCTGCGCCATCGAGATCAAGATCACTGGATGTCAGGAGATGAGTCTGCAGATGAAGCGATGAAGCACCGGTTTCCTGGAGGTTAGTATGCAGGAGAACATCTGGTAAAGGTAAGTAAACTGGTCCAAGCGGCGGTGAGCGCCATGTTGCACGCAAGTGCACAGTAATGCGAAGCACCAGCCTTAAGAATGGAGCAGCTTACATAGCTGAGCTTCTGAAACCACCCCCACCAGGTTCAGCCTGCCTGCCACACCTGATGAGTCAGCACATGAAGACCAGGCCTAGGGATCCACACCCGATGTGTCAGCACATGAGGATATATCAGCTCCTGGAAAGTTCTTGTAAAATAAAATCACTCCTGCACTGAAATAAAGTAAAAGCGAGTTTTGCTGCTCACATCATCAGGGCCCCTGTGTTTATGGGTCCCAAAGGGACATACGTAAATTAAGTGACCCATTGCCCCATCACTAGATGGTGTGGTTTTTGTGTTCTGGGGCCTGTGGCCATGACAGTATGTCAGTATTACCATTACATCATCAGAATACAAAGAGATTTTATATTCTGCTGACCCAACCACTTATTCCTTAATCAGGCCATTAACTCTTATTATTCTCGTCAGTGGCTAATAATGCAAACAATAGTGGGGATAGTGGGCATCCCTGTCATGTCCCTCTCAAGATTTGAATTTCTTTTGCAGAGTTTCCGTTAATCCTAAGTCTTATGTAAGGATTTTGAAAGTTGGCTAGCATTAGTCTGGAGAATCCTGGTCCTATGTTAATCACTTGAAGGGTTTCTCTGACATAGTCCCAATCAACCATGTCAAATTCCTTATGGGTGTTAAGGGATATTATGCCCCTTTATGCTATTTCTCTTGTTCCACAGTCTGAGGTCCAGGATCCTTCTTATGTTGTCGTGGGTGTTCCTATCTTCTATTGCATCCATTTGATTGGGGGGGAGGATTGAGGGAAGAACTCCATGAGCCTAGTTGACAATATTTTGGCAAAAATATTAGCGTTGTTTAATGGGCCTATAAGAGTCACATTCTTTGGGGGTATTGTGTGGTTTCACTATAAGTATTGTGGAGGTTCCATCCATGGTCGTTGTACTGTCCCTGAGACGAGAAAAGAGTTAGAGTTTGATCAATGGAGCTATCAGTTATATTTTAAACATCCTATAAAATACAGTGGTGAATCCGTCTGGTCCTGGGGATTTATTTTTATGATTGGCTATGGCCCTTTCCACCTCTTCTACTCGTATTGGTGATTCAAAGTCGTCCCTGAGTTTGTCGCTTATCTTGGGCATTTCCCCATAAGTGACATATGCCTTTTATGTATTGGCTCGGGTGCCCTCTCTGCCCATGAGTGATTCGAAATACATTTGTTTACTTTCCGTCTTGTTCGCTTCATCATAGTGTGTTGTCCCCTTCTCGTCCCGTATAGCCAAGATATTGTTACGTATCTGTTGTTTCTTCAATTTATGTGCCAATATCTTATTGGCCATATTCACATTATTGTAATAATATTGTTTGGTTTTAAGGATGACCAGAGAAGTATTTTCCACAATGTGAGCATTCAGTTTCGATCTCGCTAGTCTAAGCTCTCTTATCCTGTTAACTCCTCAGATAGTTGGGTATATATCAGTGATCTTGTTTTGGAGTATCTGGCCATATGTTTAATTATTTCACCACAAACTACTGCTTTTATAGCATCCCAGATGGTAGTGATGGGAACCTTCATTGCAACGTTGTCAGCAAAATAGTCAGTGATTGCCTCAGCAATCTCTGTTAGAAAAATTGGATCTATCATGATAGGATCATATAATCGCCATTGGGGTCTCGCTCCTGCCAGATATATGCCTCTCTGAGAGAGATATATCAACAGTGGAGTGATCTGAGAGAGATGTTATTCTTATTTGGGTGTCTGATATGTAGGGGACTAATGTCGAGTCCAATAGCATTAAGTCTATCCTTGAGTAACCTCCACGTATGTGTGAAAAGTGGGAGTAGTTTCCATTGTCCTTGTTAAGTAATCTCCAGACATCTATCAGCCCTAGTTCTATTATGGAGTTTGCGAATGCCGTTGTATTCTTGAAGTCTGTTTTAGAGGGAGGTTGAGTTTTAACAATCATATGGTCCGGGGTTATGTTGATGTCTCCTCCTATTATCAGTTTCCCTGTGACTTCTTCAGCAATGACTGGAAGCGTTGATGTCATGAAGGGGTCTTGCTTGTCATTTGGGACATATAGGGAGCCCAAGGATAGTTAGTGGTCGAATAGTTGACAAGATACAAAGATGTATCATCCCAGTGGATCAGGGTTAATCGCCCCTAAAATGAACGCCATAACTTTTCCAATTAATAACCCTATCCCTCTTTTCTATTCCCCCCTGTAGCAAAGAAACAAGGTGAAAAATAGTTAAAATGTAGCCTATGTTTGTCTTGCTTCAGCATGTGGGTCTCCTGTAAGAATTTTATATCATCTTTCATACATATAAATTCCAATAAGACAGATTCCCTTTTCATGGGAGGGTTCAGACCTTGTTCATTCCACGTAAGGCAACGGATGTCCTCCGATTACATCATGTTCTCTGAGTTTGCAGGGTCCGCAGTGGCGTGCTACCTTAGATGTTGCTTCATTGGTATGGCTAATGCCCAGGGCGAAAATGCCAGTGTGAGAATTCAGTACTCGAATGCAGTTTTGATATGTAATGTTAAACCCCAAACCCACCGACCCACTGCTGTCCCCCCTCAGTTCTAATATACAGTGTCAAACGATTCTAGACATCGTTCCAGTGGGGAATATGGTTCTCTGGGGGAAAATAAACATCTTTGGAAAATATAATAGGCAACCTTGGGTCACGATCAGTGGGTTAGTTTGAAATCTCTGTTAAGAAGTATAATGGGATGTTATTTTCCGTATTTCCCTTCTTTGATAGTCCCCTGGGATTTCTTGCTTTGTTCACTCTGGACCGGCTAGAGGTGTGGGATGCATCATTTAGAGAGTAGATTCCTCACCCCGTTGTGGGGCTGTCCTTGGGCGGGTCAGGAGAAATGAGAGACTCAGTGGGCCTCAATACACGGTAGGCGGTGGACCAAGGTGCCGGTAAAATACCGGCACCGCTTTGGAGGAAAGGGGAATTACCGCCCTATTCCAAGGTTGGCGGGCGGTAATTCCCCCTTCCGCCATTGCCATTCCCCATTCCCATTTTTGCCCCATAGGGCATAATGGGAATGGGGAAGGTGCTAATTATGGTACCGCGAATTGCGGTACCGTAATTAGCACCCTGGCCCCTTTGCGGGTTGGTTTTTAACGCCTGCTAAGAAGCAGGCGTTAAAGTACCAACCCGCAAAGGGACCTCGTAATAAGGCGGTAAGGGTTAATGGTCACCGGTACAATTACCGGTGACCGTTAACCCTTACCGCCTTCCGTGTAATAAGGCCCAGTGTCTTTCAAACAATTGATTGACCATTTTCTTCCCTCATATGTAAATTGTAATGAGGTTGCAAAGCCCCATCTGTAGATCACTTTGTGTTCCTGAAGTCATTCTGTCACGGGATGAATGCTCTCCTTTGGATAGGATTGTCACTGCCAGGTGCTGGAAGAGGCAGATCCTACAATCCCTGAATAGAATCTCCTGAGATCATCTAGCCGCTTGCAATATTTCTTGCATCACCGCTCAGAAGTGTACTCTCTTGATGACATCCGGGATGGTATCTTCACAGGGAATGGGCTTCATTACGACCCTGGCGCTCCCGTAATGAAGGGTGCCGGTACTGGTCCGGCACCCTTCATTATGGGAGCGCCTATTACGAGGTTCCCTTTGCGGGACCCGGAACAGACGACTGAAAACCAGACGTCCTTTCCGGGTCCCGCGAGGGGAAGAGGGAGCTAATAATAGGACATTTGTAATGTGCCCGTATTACCTCCCTTCATCCCCATTCCCACTGAGCCCTATTGGCGCTCAATGGGAATGGGGAATGGTTCCTTCAAGGAGGAATTACCAGGACCTCCAATGTTGGAATGACCTGGTAATTCCCCATTGAAGGAACCCGGTATGGAGGCAGCCATGGCGCTAATAGCACCCTGGCTACCTCCATACTCGTACTGAGGCCCAATGACTCTTAAGCAAATTCTGTGTGTTCAGTCCAATTCCATAACTGCGTCGTCTGTAAGTTCCAGGATAGCTCGGAACAGGTCTTGTACAAATTCCTAGAGATCGATGTCAGCCACTTGAGATGGGAATCCTTTCAATCTTATGTTGTTGCGCCACTTTCTATTTTCAGCATCTTCTTGTTTCATTTCCAATCCCTCGCATCGGGCTTCCAGCACTTCAGTAAGGTTGGTGTAATCTGCCGTTTCATAGGCATGTTCACATAGATCAGTTTCTATTTCCTCGATGCATGTCTCGGATGCTACAATGCACTTATCCAGAGCCATACTTTCTGGGGAAAGCTCTGCAGTGCTTTTGTGGATTTCGTTTTTTATTTCAGGTAAGGTACCTGCTTGTGAAGCACTGCATTCATTATGTATCTGTGCAGTCACCGAGTCAGGTTTTTACAGTGGAGTAACTTTGCTGAAAAAGTTGGGGGGGGGGCATTACATCTGAAGAGAAGGTGCCCCAGCCAAATGAATGGGGACAAAATGGTGTGCCATGAAAGTTGGGGGGGGACAAACACCCCTGCCCCCACCTAAAATTACGCCCATGGCTATGTCCGCTGTTTTGGTTGTTTCACCGCACTTAGACATGGCACAAGGTGCGTGAGTCTCCAGGATCTAGCTTGCACGTTGTATTTCTAAATATGAGTACATTCTCCGCTTGATATCTGTGTTGGGCATGTGTTTCTCCTTCACTGCCGTTACTGATCAGCATGGAGAGCCCTTCCCGCCGCTCCTCCAGCGTCCTCTGAATGGGGCAGCGTTCACAGGCTCTGTAGACTGCTACACGGAAGAGCAGTGTATTGTAACCTCTCTGCCTGGTCCATATGTGGGGCCTATCGTCACCTTTCTACCAGGATCCACCGATTACTGGGTGAGTGTTCAGAGAAGTGGGTGCCTCACAGAGAACGTCGGCCCTGTTCCAACATGGCCACTGAATCCTCGCCATGGGCTGTTTCCTCCCTTCTCTTCTATTGTGGTGGTTGTACCTCAGCAAGTTATAGGATGTCAGAGCCCCAGGATCCACAGCCCATCATGAGTCTGTCTCGCAACAGATAGAGTTAATATCTTTTTTGAGGTCACATAATCCATTTGTTATCCCCCGTTGGAGTGGTTGGCATTCAGCAAGCCATCCCATGCTGAGGCTTGTGAGGCCATGCCCCCCAGAAGTGCTCGCATTGTACACTTTCTAAAGCCTGTCACGGTTGGGGCAGAGACACCTGCAAGATCGTGATCATTGGCATATATGTATATCAATCAGACTTCTGGATTTTATAGGGTACCAGACTGAGCTATGCGTCCTCACTGTTACAGAGGACTGTTGCTGCCTTGAATAACAGGCCCAGGATTGTGATAGTGTCAGTTGGACTCACTTCTTGCCAATGACCTCTTGCTAGCAGGTGGTACATTTACACACCCGATTTTATTCAGTGTTTTTTAATAATATTTCTAATTTAGTTTAAAGCATGTTCAAGCAAACAGATACAGAACCTAAATAGGAGGTTTGGAAACAAACAAGCAGAAAATATTATCCAATTGGCAGGCCTTCATGGAGAGCCCAAACTCACTAGCTCGTATTTGCCAAGCAATAGCGCATATTCATTCACACACAACCATTTGACCATGTGGACTCTCTTGGCCAATGAACAGAGGATCTATAAGGACCAGCATTACCTACACACAGGATAAACACAGAAAGAACTTGTTACATGTTGGACAGAGCACACTGCTGCTGCTCATACTTCAAGGACCATACACATAAAGAACCAGGAAGGGCTAATCTCTCCACTGACATACATCCCTACGCAATGCAAACATCCCACTGCTGGAGTATGGGCCTGTAAAAACCCAGTGCTACAGTTATCCTGTAGCTACACAATGTCACTGTAGGCGGTTTGGAAAAGTGTTACAAGAATCCACTGCCAGTGGTCTCTATATAGAGCCTGCAATCCCCATTGAAACCACACAAAATGAGCAGTGAACCTATCTATCCACAGAGCGCTGTCTGTACACTTTGCCGTCACAACAACAAAGAAAACTGAAAAGTGCTAGGACTACGTGCCTTCTACCTCAATCGTGTGTAGCTACTGTCATGGCCTTGGGATCAATAGGCAACTTAAAGCCAAAGGGTAAGGCCAACATCTTTTAGTAGCAACAACAGAATATAAAGGGTTACCTTTCACTGAAGCTACAGCGTGGGATTCATAAAGCAAAACAGCTTTTTTAGACTTCGCCAGGTCCATAGTTCTCAGTCTTTTCCTCTCTCCAATGAACACCATCTCAGTGGGAAAACAGTCACTTTCAGTCTTTGAGGTGGGACCGTATCTCTCCAGGACTGAAATCACTACACTGGCTCACAGTGACTGCGAGGATCAAGTTCAAAACCCTTTGCATTGTCCACAAGGCCTTCTGGGGCCTTGGGCCAAAATACCTACAACTCTCTCTTTCTAAATATCTCCCTTCTCGAGCTCTTCGCTCATCCGCCTCCAACTAACTCAGGGTCAGCCGCTTCTCCAAACAACGAGTTGGGGGCAGATCTCTCTCAGCTGCAGGGGCCTCCCTCTGGAACAGCCTTCCTGCCTCCCTGAAACTTGAGGAGAACCATCTCCGGTTCCGGAAGCACCTCAAAACCTTCCTCTTCGCCTCCGCTTTCTCTCCCCCACTCCCCTGCTAAAGTTACTGAAACTGCACTGAATCTGCAACTGGGCCACTCACCGTTCTCGGTCCTTGGCCCAGCCACTCTCCCCTGCACTGCCTCCCTGGCACCCTCCTGCACTGCGGGGCTGTGTCTGTATCCCTACAGCCCCCCTTCCCAGCACTTGTCTGCACTTACCTTGCACTTGCCACTAGCAAGCCCTTGTTATTTATCCTGTATGCTATTAACCCTATACTGCACTTCCCCCTCTCCCTTTCCCCCCTGAGCTTTTCCCTTCACTTCTACGCTTGCACTTGCGCGATCTGAATGACACCTGGCCTAGTAGGATCATTGTCTGTCTCCCCGTGTTCCCCCCCCGCCTCGTCGCGCCTCGAAACACTTGTGTATAGGCGCGTTACAAATGCCATATCATATCATATACTGTCTTTCTTGTTTTTCGCTGCATGTGTCAATATGTCATGATGGTTCTCCTAGACTTCTAGTATTCCTGACTCCACCACCATTTGTTCCCTGGATCTTTGTTAATCTTTAGCAAATGTTGGACCCCAGTGTTTTCTGGTGTATAACCCCCTTGTTTGGGTTGGCTGTTTTGGCCTTTTCTGAATGTATTCATCCACTGACTTATGAGTTTCTCTAGGACCTTGATACTTGGTCTGGTCTATCTCTTGTTGCCTTTTTTCACGGGTCCTTCACCTCCATCCAGCTATTTCTCCATCCCCCCTTTCTGAGCTTTCCTTTCTTCTTCTTTTCATGTCTTCCCTTCTCCTTCACTCTCCTCATTCTTTCCTTGATATTACTTTATGCTAATCTCCTCCTCCTGTATTGCACTGTCTCTCTCCTTCACTCTTTATTGTCCCTCCTTTGCCGCCACTCCCTTTTCTCTCCTTGCCTCTTTTTCATGGATTCGATATTCATGTTAAGATTTAGCTTTCTCATATGTCTAGGGCCACACAGATGAGCGCACATCAAGCCAGTGGACCAAAGCACTGGCAGTGCATACAGACTGTTTGGTAGGCAGATGCTTTATCATGTTGGCTAAGCAGACCACCAACCAATTACTGACACCTGCCAAATCTGTAATCCAGAAGAGTATCACCACTCCCAAGCACATTCATATGTCCTCACATGTGAGCACCATTGAACATTTAACCACCCTGGGTAATCTCAAGAAGAGGGATCAAAGGGAAGCGGGGCTGACTGTCAGTGTGGATGCCAGGAATACAGACAGTGAGGTGGAGATGCGTGTGTGGTGGTTTGTGGTGAGAAGGAAAAGAGGAAAGACATTGTAGTGGATGAGCGAGATGAAGGAGAAAGATGACAGGAGGTGAAGGATGAAGAGTCAAGAACAGAGAAAAGAGAATCGGGAGCAAAGGAAAAAGGAGGGAAAATCAAGCGTACAGGAGAGTGAACGAAGAGCTGAGGTAAAGAGGGAGAGTGAGGACTGGAGGTGGGAGACAGAGAAAAAAGCAAGCAGAGGTGAAGGAAGGAGAAGAAAGAGCGGTGTGGAGAGAGGGAGAGAGAGAGAGAAGTGCAGATGAGCAGGCTAGAGCATATTGTAACATTGAGGTGGAAACAAAGATAGTGAAGGCGAAGGGAACTACGAACAAATGGAGAGACTAGAAAGGAGGAATAGAGAAATAACAGGAAGGAGAAGAATGATTGTCAGCAGAAAAGGTGGAGCATGAGAGAGACGAGGCCAAGACTCAAGGCCCTTCAGGAACTCCTAAGCTGGTGGAGGAATAAATACAGAACAGCGCAAGACAGTGAGTCAAGTATTCATCCAGAAAACTACAGGGTCCAGCATTTGCTAAATGGTCTGATGCCTGACCCACATACAGATGACCCGGGGCACATGGCGTGGTGGTGCTTGGTATACCAAATGTCCAGAAGAACCATTATAATATTTGTATGCTTTAATTGAAAGACAAGAAAGAAGTGCAGAGCACTATAAATGACAGTGACTGTTTTTCCACTGATAACTCCGTTATTCATGGAAGAGAGGAATGCCCTGTGGACCACGGTCTGCAAGCAGTCTACTTCTTCTTTGTTGGACCTCAAACAATACAAAAATCTGAAACCTGACTCATTTTTGTCCAACAAAAGTACTCATTTACACAAAAGAGAAGTCATAGGACCCACAACTGTACTCTTAAGGTTTAACATTTGTCCTTTATTAAGTCTGAGACTCCTTATCCCGCTCTATCGTGACCATGATAGGGATTCCATTAAAATTAATGAAGTCTATAGCACCATCCAAAACTGGATGGCCACTCACAACCTATGTCTGAACGATGAGAAACAGAGTTCCTCATCATTGGCTCTCCCCACAAACTCAGAAATGTGGACCATGCCTTCTCATCCTTCCGCATTGATGGCACACCCATCCCAGTCTTTAAGCAAATAAAAACCCCTGGGGTCTACCTCGAGGCCGACCCAACTATGAACAGACAGGTTACTGCAGTTGCCTCATCCACTGCCTACACAGCTGGACTCATAGCATTGTGCAGACAGTACCTCTCGGCGAGCAACTTTATCACTATAGCACAAGCTTTAATCCTCTACAAACTCGATTATTGCAATGTCTTGCCCATGAACACTTCTTAAACTAACGTTCTAAAACTACAACTACTCCAGAACAAAGCCCCGGGGGCTGCCCTTGGCTTCGAACGATCTGACCACATCTCCGCAGCTATATGTGAAGCCCACTGGTTGCCCATCAAAGCCCGCGTAGAATTCAAAACTCTCTCCATCACACATCATTGTGTGCACAAAGATGTTCCCCAGTACCTCACCAATTGCATCACAGTAAAGACTCCCATACACTCCCTTGGATCAAACTCATGTATCTCTATGTTTACTCTGTGCTTCAACAAAATAAAAGCTGGAGTAGTCAGCTTCAGTGTTGCCGCTCCCATCCTATGGAACACACTCCCTGCCCATATCCGGAACGAGCGATCCCTCATTACCTTAAGGAAACTAACTAAAACATGTATGAATAGTATGATATCTGTACATACTTCTTATTGTACCTGCCTTCCAACTTTTATGCTGTGCTAACGCTGTGATAGCCCCGGGTTTGGGTGTTGTAAAAAATGTTAAAAATTAAAATAAATAATTACAATATTCTTCCTTTAATCCATAATTTCTCTACTTTCATGTGCTCGGTCATTTTTTATTGTTCTACCCAATCTCTTCAACAATATATGGAACGTACCTACCCCCTAAATGACAACCGTCAGGATTCAGATCCAGTAGGTGTACAGAGCCTGCCTTGGCAGACATCAGAGAAGATTTTTTCACTAAATTTGACCAGCACCATCAAGCAGCCATTGTTCTGCTGGACCTGTCAGCCACTTAAAATGCCACTGACCTGAGGATATTCTTTAAAACACCAAAGAATTGATGGGTGTAATAGGAATATGCCTTAGACTGGACACAGTCCTACCCTGACAATCAAAGTCAGTAGGTCAGTGTGGGCCAAGCAGTGTTAACTTCTTGCAAGATTTAATGCACTGTCCCTCAGGGATCCTGGCTGTACCCCTACTAATCAAAATGCACATGCGCATGCTGGCATAGATAGTTGAAAAGCATCAGATCCTTATGCAAATGTATGCAGACGATACACAAATAATCTTTCGTTTCAATAATAACCAGGGGTTGAAAAATCCCATGCCAGACTGTCGGGAGCTGATTGATCAATAGATGAAAAAGAGCTGCCTGTGTGTTAACAGAAACAAAATTGAAATCCTAATTTTAGGAAAGACTCCAGCATACCCACCATCATTTGAATGGCCTACTATTCTTGGAACGGCACATGGTGCAGCTCAACAAATCAATAACCTGAGGGTCCTATTTGACGCAGATCTTTCTTTTACACCCCAGATCAATGAGTGAGTTGAGAGAACACATTTCGAGCTGTGCATTCTTAGAAAAATCCTCCACCTACTGCAAAGTGAACACAGAGTTGAGTTGACAAGGACCCTGGTGCTGGCTCACCTGGACTATTGTAACACAATCTAAACCATCCTCCCAAAGAAATTCCTAGACAGATTACAGAGAATCTAGAATCAGGTTGCTAGACTTCATAAATCTGCGGAAACAGGACCACATTCATCACACCGGCCTCAATGTTTTCTCAAATTCAAAAGTTGAACTGGACCGCTTAGGTCACCCTGTCCCAACCAGCGTTGTCAGTAGTCCTTTGAATGCCTTAAACACAGAGGCAGATCTCTAGGAGTGCTGGGCCCAGGATTCTGGAACAATCTCATTCCCAACTTCAGAGAAAAATCTAAATAGCTGCAATTCAGAAAACTGCTGAAGGCCAAACACTTCAAGCAAGCACTTGATTCAGCTGGGATAATATGGACAACCTAATGAAGAAATCCAGTTAGGGGATACTCCCTATATCAAACTAGACTCTAGGCTTCTATCGCCAAGATATTCTAATGCATACTGCTCTTGTTTTGTTTTCCTTCCTCTGGCCTTTTGTGACATAAAGAGTGGTGTTAAACTTTGTAAATAAATAAATCACTGTCTTTTGAAGCAAATCATGCTCGTTTTTTTGCAAAAAGTGACCTTCTTTAAGACAGAGGACTCAGAGACCCCAGTCCCCCTCATCATCTTTCCCAAGACATCTAAAGCGAGACAGCGAGCGCTTTTTGCAATTCCTCCTCAGAGAGCGGGAACAGCTCTCTTCCACCTGCTTCTCCCCTTTATTCACCATGACTGGATTACTACACCCTCCTGAGCAGGCTACATTCTTATTTCCAGGACTGGAGCCACCCCCCTTCCTTCCTGTCACAGAGGGAAATTTATTTCGTCTTTTGAGTACCAACAAAACTCTGTCTATGAGTATCCCTTCTGATGATCCTGTTCAACAGTAGCCTGTCCCCCAGTCCTGAGATTGTCTTACTTCTTAGATGAAGACATAACCAAGCTGGGCCACTGCACCTCAAATGGACTGGGGTACGGGTCTGCAAACTGCGGCTCTCCAGATCTTTAGGGCGACAACTCCCATGGTCCCTCACCACTGACTATGCTGGCCAGGTGTGTTGGGAGTTGTAGCCCAACACATCTGGAGACCCAAATGTTGCAGACTCCTGGCTCGGGGAACTTCTTTTTTTCTGTTGTCCAAACTTACAGTACAATGGTACAAAACTATCAATATGTTTTTGTTATAAACATAAAATCCTGCCTGAGCAGTGATGTCAGTTCACCTCAATGCCAAGGGTAATGGCAGTAACATCATATACCAGATAACATCAGCGGAAGTTACATTACATTGCCTTTGACCCTGATGATATGACAGGAAATATAGTATAGTACTAACATAGAAAAAAGACTAGTTTAGTTTTTGAATCATACATGAACTATGATGCTGCCTTGATATGCACAGGGGCACCCCCAGTGGAACCAACATGGCTCGGGAGCTCTACTTTCTTATACCAGTGCAGCCTCATATGGCCAGTTAGGGCCACCGTTTATCTGTTAAAGCCCCACATGCCAAGTACAGCCATAATATGATAAATGGCGCCTCACACGCCATACACTGTCTTAATATGCCAAGTTCAAACTGATAGACCCAAGTAGTGGCATCTTGTGCCAGGTTCAGCTTTATATTCCATGTATAGTCATCATGTGGAAGTGCAAGTGCTCTGATCATATTTACTTGCAGTGAATTGGTGGCGGAGGTGGTGAGGAGGCAGGGGCGCTCTATGGTTCCCTGCTCAATTCACCAATCAGCCACTGGTCTTCTCCGGTAAAAAGGTTCTCTTGACTTTTACAATCATCAGGGGGCAGTTGGGTCCGAAGCAGTGCAGGCATCTGTGGTTCATACCACTGATTGCATAATAGACTGGTTGGAGATGTGTAGCATTTTCTGGTAGCATTTCTCCATTGCTATTATTAACCAAGGAACCTGCACTGCCTTTGAGCCGAGACTGGCACCTTGATGTTCAGAAGAGGCAAGAAAACATTTGGAGGAGAAGACCAGTGGCTGCCTGGTAAATTGAGGAGGGAACCAAATTGCTCCTCTAAATGCACCTCACTGCTTTGATAATTTGCCAAGTGCAGCCACAATCACCCAAGTACTGTCATTCTCTGTTTCCATACTTATAGTGTTGTAATTGTAACATTGTGACAAAGAGTAACATAGTCTACCATCCCAGAACGTGGAGCAGTCTTAGGATCATCTGCATGGCACCAACTAGGATTTAATTGGTAGCAAGGCCCTCTTATGTTCCTGGAAGTCTAGGGGCTTCAGTAGCTTTCTTAATTATCCGATATTCCCGAACGAGTATGATATCATACTACTTCAGGAAACACAGCTAAATGAGGCCCCATGTGTCGATGGCCACAAAGTAGAAGCCCATAATGCTAAGAAAAGTTGGAGGGGGGCACCCCTATGGAGGGCTCTTGATAGCCATTAAGAATATACCAGACAGGGAAGTCAAGCGAATTGGTTCCTCCGATGCCTTTCTCACGTTAAGCTTGAGTATGGGATTGGGAAGTACGATAATTAACATCCTGATTTTGAATATATAACTGAATCCAACGTTGGACGATATTACTGACATCGTGAGCTCCCTTGAAGAGATAGTGCATAAATGGTCGCGATTGCAGCCTTCCTCAATGAACATTTTTGCAGGGGATTTCAGTTGTGTGTGTCTTGGAGTGGGTGGGGGGGGGGCAGGTGTCCACACTATATCAAAGGGAAAGAAGGGAAAGACGGAGTCGGAAGGTAGAGTCTGCTTTAGCTTCATGGAAAGATGGAACATGACAGTGGCTAATGAAATGTCTAGTGTGGAGGGGGCTTTCGAGCCGACTTGATTCGGCCCGACTTCATCAAAAACGTTGGACTACATCTTCTATAATTCTATAGAAAACAGAGTAATTGATTTTTCAGTGAGGAGAACGTTGGTCAGCGACCATGCCCCACTGGTTACAAGTTGGTGTTTCCCGGGGGTGGAAAATAACACCAATACTTCTGAATGTAAGAACTAATGTGTGAGTAGTCCCGTTTTTCGTGTCAGTCAGTTCAGCTCTACCCAAAGTAGGCTAAATGCATGTATTAGGAATGCATGATCAAATTGGAATGGGGGGCTTAACAATGTTTAATTGCCCCCCCCCCTTCGTTTATCTGATACTGCACTTAACTGGAAAGTTAAGACCCAATTTCTGTGTCAATGGAAAATATTAGCAATTAGCCCCAAAATCTATGAGGTGTTTGACAATGTTGCAAACATTAAAAAAAGAATCATGAGAGTGGAGATATGGAACTTAACGAAATTAGCTTTGCTTCACCCAGATCAGAGTAGAAATGTGAAAAGACTGACTCAGGTCTGTAAGAACTGGCGTAAATCCTACAAAGTAAACGGATACATAAAAGCTAATCAAATAATAATGCAGTCTATTGCAAAAGATGTGAAGGGAGCTTGGTGCGGGCTGAACCACTCAGACAGATCCCAGCCAAATAGGCAGGGAAATAGTGTCATGGAATCTGACTGGATGGCGCACTACACTCAAATATTCATGAGTGATGTAAACAATACATTAATATATGCTTGTAGTAATGACGAACAGTGGCTCTGCTCCTTTGACAGGGATGATATTGAGGTAGCGATCTGTCGACTTAACAGCTCAAGGGCATCAGGCCCAGACACCATCTCAAACGCCCTCCTATGGGAAGATCCTGGTCTTTGGGCAGAGGTTTTGAGTAATCTCTTCTCGCAGGTTGTGAAACTGTCAATTATACCTCACTCATAGAGTGAGGGAATTATTGTTCCCATTTTTAAGCATGGAGATCGGGGTACGCCCCTCGGCTACCGCCCTATTAACCTCATAGACACTTCATCAAAAATTCTTGCGGGCCTGATCCTGAAAGATCTTACAAAATGGGCAGATGAAACTAATAGATGGAGTGTCTTTCAGGTGGGTTTTCAGAAAGAAATAGGGACAGTGGCGAGCGGGTTCCTTTTGAGTTTGTGTTTGTCCTTCATTCAAGATGGGAAGGCTGGCTTTTCGTATATAGCCAGTTTGGACCTCTATGCCGTATTTGACAGGGTGGTGAGGTCCAAACTATGAGGGAGCATTGCTTCTTGTAAGGTGGATCCATGTCTTCTAAAAATACTGATCTTGCTCCATAGGGAGACAAATGTAAGGGTTAGCTTGAATGCAGAAGAAGATCTCTCAGGTAGTATTAGGCAGGGCGTTGGCCTGAGACAGTGGTGCGTTCTTGCCCCTACCCTTTTTAATTTTAAAATTTCTGACCTCTGGAGCAAAGATCAACAATATCCTAGACTCCCCCTACAATAGGTAATCTGAGGGTTGACTGTATGGCCTACGTGGAAGATATAATCATTTAGGATGATACGTTCCACTGGCTGCAGTGTGGGCTATACAGAGTCTAAAACTATATGGACCAGAATGGTTTGCTGATCAACCCTGACAAGTCCAGAATATTAATAGCAAGTAGGAAGAAAAAGGTGAACGAACAGGGTGTGCTACTTAAGGGGAGGAAAATAGAGGTAGTAACAAACTTTACCTACCTATGTTGTGTAATATCGTTCCTGAATATGGAGAAATGGAGTGTGGTACATATGGAGATCAAGTTAGCCTCTATGAAGTCCTTAATGGAGATAATCAAGAGGAACACGTGTGGATACTCTCTTTTGCCATTCATATATTTCTAAAGGGCAAAGGTCACCACAGCTGTGCTATATGGTATAGATCTTCTTGCTTTCAAGAATAGGAAATGGTTAGATCATCAGGAGGGGACTACCTGGCGGGAAGTCCTGGGACTGCCAGGCTCAATCTCTTTCAGCATTTTATGCCTGGAATTAGGTTTACAGTCTTGGTGATCCATTTACCAATTTAGACGCCTAGCGTTATACAATAAAATAAGTGAAGACAGTGTCAATTCCTTGTACAGTGATCTAAAAATACTTTTGGATCAGGGTAACGTGCCTACCTTATTGGAGTTGAAACCGGAATGTGAACAATACTTGGCAGAGGTTAAAATCCAGGGTGACATACCGTGGTTCAAGGATAAAATAAAGAGGCGACAATTGGACAAAATATGTGATGAGATGGACATACAAAGGCTATCGCTGTACAGAGGAAATGCCACTCAGTGCACAAATATGATTCATCCATGAGTCTATGTAACTCAAACATAATCTGAAAAAAGTACGGGCGAGTAAATGAGGTTTCAGTTTAATTACCTACGAGGTAATAGGGCCTTGGCTGGGGATCAAGGAAAATTAGAGAACTTGTAGGCTCTGTAACATGTCAGATCTTGAGACACTGTAACACCTAATTATGAAATAAGGATTTGCCACTTTGAACAGTTCGTACATTCAACATGAATTTCCACAAGGAACAGATAGATTTTTTGGATTTAACCATTTTCTCTGATCTGTCTACTAAAGTTTTGGGTCTAAAACCATTCCATAAACCCACAGATAGGAATTCGCTCCTTCGATATGACAGTTTCCATCCAAAGTCCTTGCGAGATAATTTACCGTTTGGGCAATTCCTACGACTTAAACGTAACAGTAGTACGAGGGATACTTATGAATCCGAATCTAGGACTTTGAGCCAGAATCTTATCCAACGAGGTTATCCCGATAAGATTATCAGAAGATCATTCAAGAGAGCATCTAACAATCACCGTGATGCCCTACTCGAATATAGATCCAAGAATTGTCCTTCTGGTGATGCCCCCCTGGTCTTTGTTAGCACTTTTAACCATCTGTCTAACCATGTGGTTAAGATTATTAAAAAACATTGGCACCTTTTAGCACAAGCTAAAATACCAGTGGCCAGTCCACGTTGCGCTTTCAAAAGGGGACGCAATATCAAAGAGTTGGTGAGTAAGAATGACATAAGTATTAAAGTGGATAAACAAACCACTATCACCCAACAGTGGGGGCTACCCAAGTTGCGAGGACATGCCCCCTGCGGCACATGTGTGTGCTGCCCTTTAACGAAACGCACTACTCAGGTTGACATTGGTCTGGCTAGACCTTGGGTTCAAATGGACTTTTCCAATTGTAACTCATGCTATGTAATTTATGCTATTTGGTGTCCTTGTGACAAAATTTATATTGGCAAAACGGAGAGAAAGATTAAAGTCCGTATAAATGAACATAGGAGCTGTATCAGATTAAGGAATTTGACAGCTCCCTTAGTAGGACATTTTTTAATGCGGAACCATGGGTGTGATGAATTAAGATGGACAGTATTGAAGAAAATAGTGGTAACTAATAATACCACAGTGGACAAACAGACCTTATCAAGGGAGGAAACCAAACTCATCTTTTTGAGTAAGAGCCATTGTGTTGGTCTAAATGAAGCAATAGACTGGAAATTTTAGTCTTGAGTGTCTGCTGAGTTAGATGAGTTTCTACTATATAGTTATTTGATGACTTTACAGTTTGGGACATATTTAGATCTTCAAATGTGGACGATATCCATCTAGACATGTCATGGAGTGAAAGTTTAGGATACACGAGTTCGTGTTTTCTCTTTATTTTTACACATGAAGTTCCACATTTGTTTTCGAGTCCTTGGTACCCATACTCATCACGTTACGCGTATTGCGATTAAAAGTGATATGGAGTTGCTTTGATTTCTGCACGGTGGCGAAGTGCATTGTGCTTACTTGCACATTGATTTATCTGGGTTAACGGGCCCTTCGGATCCCAGTCTGGTGGGCGTGATGACGCGGTTATGATACCGCGTTGTTGCGACGAGCCGTTCCATTAGATGTACGACTGATGGGCGTGTGTCTATGGACGCACGTGACGTCCGTGTCACATGATTTCCACGTGACCGGACGAATAGGCGTATATATTTTGGATATGCTTCGCCCATACGCTGGACGCGAGGGCTCATAGGAAGACTCCAGCTCTCTTCTTACTACACTTGGGACTGATTCAGGTAAGCAGTGCTGTTTCGAATGTGTCTGTTGACATAGCCGTTGTCAGGAAACCTTGCGAGGGTGATTTATTTTTCCAACACTTGTTTGATTCAAGTGTTTGGCTGTCTTGCTAGAAATACATCATTGAAGAAGTTAGCACAACCCATGATGATGATTGGTTTTACTGATGAGTGCCTATGGCTTGTTTCTTTCCTCTCATTTTGTGACGCTTGATAGATACATACAAGAGTCGCGGGTCTCGATTTATACTGACCAGACTTCGGCCATTGACTGTCGGGGTGATCATTACTGGAATGAATGTATTGGATACATACAACAGAGAGCTTCATACCCTTTGAATTGAGGTAAGCCGCCTTTAGTGGGCACGATTTAAGGGTGCACAGTTTTTGTGTAGGTGCAGTTGTATTCCGCACAGACATTGATTGCCTAGGTGGTAATATAATATACGTAGGTGTTGGTGTTACATTCTTTATTCTAATAGTGTGTGACACATTAGAAGTTATCAAGCCCCATGTTTTGTTTATCCCGTGTTGTTTATAGGTGGCGCTTGACTAAAGTGAAATGGGGGTCTATTTGTCCAGAGACTTGGTTCTACATCTCTCCTCTCTGGATGTGAAGTTTTGATCCTAACAGCGACCTTGGCACTCTAGTACTGTGCCTGCTTTTCTTTCTTCGGCGGCATGGTTAGAGACAACTATACAAAACTTGCTGTAAGTTGTTGGCCTTTAGATAACGACATTGTTGCACGGGTTTTTGTTTAGCGAAAGATCTTGGACGTCATCACTTAAGAGGTGTGATTTAAGCGGTGTTGGTTATCCAAACTTGCCACGTGGTGCTGGTGGTGGTGGTGTCATCTAGGACACACCAACTAACATGGTGTCTCCTTTATAGTGGTTTAGGCACATTCGGGGTATTTACTACCCCTTTTCTACATCCCGTTAACTATGTGTTACGGAGATGATGATGATCAATTTGATAACTTGAGCAATTACGCCAGATTGATGTTGTTTATTCTGTGTTTGTATTTAGGTGAGTAGTTCCGGTGCAGTCTATCCGTTCCATTGTTCTCCATCTATCATCCACCTGACCATACGGGACCATAATACCCCTGAAGAATTTCTGTTGACCTAGACCTATACAGAAAGAAACATGTCGGGTTGGGGATATACTGTTAATTATAAACAGTGCTATATAACTAGTTAGAGTCGTACCTGATTGCAGTATTTAAATCTGACTCACTAGTGAATGTGTTTGATTCTTATTCAATATTGGTCTTACATCACTATACTTGTTTTTTAGTATAATCATTTTTATAATGAAAATTATTTGTAAAATGTATATGAATTTATGAATGGTTTGAGAGTGAATGCGGGATGGTTGATGTGTGTTGTCTTGTGGTTTTAAGATGGGAATGTTATATTGTACCAGCCCTTGGATGAATTGAAGGGACTGGTTTACATTTTTGAATAATATCAACACCCTTGGCAATGTGTGTGTTTTTTATGATAATAATTCTTATCAAAAAATGTTAATAAATTATATTTAATAATATTGGTGTGTCGACTGGATTGAATTTAATTTGTTTCTATCCAACATGATGTATGTAATGAGACACGTTGCTGGAGACTATATCTTTTTGTTATGATTTAATGGCTGCTTAGAGACGGTTGGATTGCATCGATGCTCACCATATAAACACGGAAAGTACTCTGACCTTCTTTGTTAAATATTTTCTTGTTCTATCCAGGTCAGGTCACAGTATTGAGATATCCCTGGTATCCCCTGTTACTCCAGTTGTTTGACGTACATTCAACATCAACAGTGATTAATTGTAATGTCTGGTCTAGACATACTGAGGCAGAATGAGTGTCGATTAAAAATGAGAATAAAAAAATGGAAATTTTCATTGGCAAGGCATTTTCCTAATCAGCGACATCAAAAACCCCTAATGCGTTTTGAGATTCTGGAAGTAAAATATACAACAATAAGACATCGCAATGCACAATGTGTACTTGATCAATAAGAGACTTTTTGGATTGATAAACTGGACTGTGCCATCCCTATGGGGGATGAATGAAGAACGCAATTTATCTTGTTTTCTGTGAAGTACCTTATTCACTTTGTTTTCTGGGAAGCATACATTATGAAATGTATTATTAGAACCGTGGCACATTTATTTGTAAACTATAACCACGTTCTTGAAGTCTCCAGTTTTCAAGTCGATTGTAAATTGATAATGGGAAACCAGCAGTATATACATTATTTCAGTAGAATTATATCACAGTTGAACTCAAGTGTAATAGTCTACACTGTTTTTGTTTTTTCTTGTTTTCCTTTCCCCCCTTTTTTTGCCCTTACAAAGTTCATAATTTGCTTACAGTACAAAATAAAACTGGAACGTAATGTAACTGTGAAATTTTATTTATCATCACATCCCTTTTTGTATTTTGTTTAACCTTTATTATGGTCACAACCAGTGCTGAAATCAAAATGGTACTGTGTGCAGTGAATTTCCCAACGCTGTGTGATGATGTCACTGCATTTGGCATGCATGTAGTTCACAAAAACCTTTTTGTAAAGACCATGTTTCTTTAAATCAAATGACTACATCTCACTTACTAAGAGGTTAGCTTTTAGGATATAGCTTGAGGCTACTTTGGTAGGATGTTTGATGGCTATTTTCTTATATGTATTTCTTTTTTTTTTCAGAAGCACTGCTGTTGTGGGGTTGTTTGTTGTGGTTCCCTCTCTGTGAGTCAGGTTATTTTTATTTGATGTATGTTTTTTTATTTTAACTGTTGGACAATGGCAGGATATATCATATTGTTTGAAGTACAGAATATTAGGGTTTCATGATCATTTGTTTAGCTTTTGTATTGGTATATTGTAGACAGCTGCCTTGTATGTAGGAACATCCTGTTGCTAGGTACTGTGGTGATAGGTCTGGTCTACATTGATGTTGAAAAGTTTTTAAACCTTACAATTACGTACTTTCTGTTCCTTTAAATACTTTTGCAGACCGTTCCCTGGTGTAGGATCCATATATGCATTGGACATGACATCACTGTCTGTCTCCTATTTTCTTTTAATGGATGTTTTTATATTAAAATTGTAAATGAACTAAAAGGAATGCTTGTATCGTGGTGCTGTATTTGGCCAATTTTAGTTGTAGGGTTGGAAACTAATGGAGTGCACCCAGTACTAAGAACCTGGTCAACTCTGCAATTTTGAACATTACACATAGTGGAAAAGTGGGTACGAATGTGCTCCAATTATTCTTCAAAACGATTAAAAACTATTGATATTGTGAGTTTACCAAGGTGGTGCACACTACACTGCATTTAATGTGTTAAAGTGTTTCTGTGGGCAAAGTAGATGTATCACGCGGTCCCAGAAAATGATAATGCCAAATCCAATGCCAAGCCTCTAGCTAAGAACACTGTCAAGGTGGCATCTCCATTTACCCCAGATCTGCACCATTGCCCCAGGCATCTGTCATTTTCACCCCATTTTGCCCCATCAACAGGAGAGGATTGGCGTGGGGCAAGTGCAATTTTCTGACCCATGGTGCTGTGGCCCATGTCCGCAATGCAGCAGTGAAACTCAATACCAACCTCCCCCTCACACACATTGTAAAATATATTAAGAGATATCTTTCCTTTAATGCAACATATCTTTCAGTTATCCTTCTGGTTTCTTACAGACCTGGGCGCCAGGAAACTCCCCCGCATACCAAATGCAACCGTACAAAAACGATTTCACCAGGATTATATAATTTGGTGGAATGGGAAAGCTTGCACTCGAGTCTAGGTTTCATTGTGAGTTTTCAAATTGACAGCAGGACATATCTCCTCCCAGTCGCATCCCATCTTTTGTTTTACACCAATGAAAAGAGGTGGCGAAGCTAGAGACTTCATTGGTAGATCTGAGTGAGGGGGTCTGACTTAGCTCTAAGAGTCAAATGGGGCAGGCAAAGCAAAATACCCTTACATTGCCCCATGCTTCCCCACCTTCAACACAAGACCTATACCTGGGACCCTGTCTACCACCTATCCACAATGTAAGAACCTCACGTGACATCCTGTGTACCCACCAGTACACATGTATTTATTGTGCTCTGGTAAGAAGCTTATATATCAAGTAACTTGTGTTTCAAAGCACCCACAGGGCAACAGGAAGGGAACATGGAATTGAAAGGCAAATAAAACAATGCAAGAGAGAGGCGGTCCTAATAGGCCTTGTGAGCATCCATATTATGCAAGGGCAGAGAGATAGCGGGAATGAGGGGAGGGGGAGGGTAAGTGCTAGGAGTACCAAGGGGGGAAGTGCTAGGGAGTACGTTGAAGAACTGTTAAGTGACTTACAGAGATCACCTGTGAGAGTGGTAAACTGCCAATAAAAAGTGCAGGCCTGTGATAGCGCAGGCCAGCGGGCGCCTAAGACAAGTGCTGGGAGTGGGCAAAGGCTGATGGTGATTGGGCGTGGCAGGCCAGGAACCAAGGTGCAGCACGCCCGCCCAGAGTTTGAGCAGGAGAACGCCAAACAGACTGTTCAGCTATGAACAGAGTAAACTGGATCGGATTATTAACAACACGCATGACTGTGAGGAGCGATTTATTACAACGAAGAATCCTTTTGGATCGAACCCACTCCCCTACTGGGAGGCCCAACTTGAACATGGACAAGAGGATGAGTACAATGTGTATTGTTGCGTGACGAGTCGGACTGACATCATGACTTGGTGTGATGAGAGAGTAATTTACCCGTGTGACGATAAAAGAGGAACAACTCCTTATTAGGCGACTCCACTCTCATGAAAAGCTCCTTGAATCCAGGTGTTAGGAGCAGGAATCATTAGATCCACATTTGACGCTACCCCCATAAAGTGGTGTTGGAGATTTGTACTGGGAGACATCGTTCACCTGATGTTAGTGGGTTAGGCCACACTGTAGGTCTACCCAGATCCTGAAGAAGGGCGAAGAAAATTACGCTATTTGAAAATAAGCCGCATGATTACGACCGAAACATATGTAGATCTTGTTAATAAGCAGAAGTGCTATTATTCAAAATTACACCCTAAACATTGTTATAGGTGTAATGAAACTGTGCATTGATGTGTTCTTCATGATCGGGTACAATCACCTGTGTTTTTGTATAAATTGGTCATTTAGTGTTTTGAATGGGAATGTGTAGGAATGGTAAAATGAATGTAAATATGTCTAATGTATATGGATTTATGTGCTCCGTGAGCAAACAGTACTAAATATTCTATTTTGAAATAAAAAATATTTTTGAGATTAAAAATCTAGCAAATGCATATAATATCTCTCCAGCCTCAATTACCAAGGCCCATTTCTGTATAGTCATGTATCACTTACCTGGAGGTCCTGTGGTATTACAGGTACCCTTATAATTTCACCAGGACCCAAGGTGGACACATAAGCGCCCCGGTCACCAATTTTAGCGACTGTGGGGTTTAGCAAAAGAGGGAGGGGAAGGAGGCGGTGTAAAGGAAAGTCTCAGGAAGCTTCTGGAATTTGAGGAGATCCAGCTAAAGACTAAGAGGAAGGGGGAGGCTGTTCCATAGGAGGGAGCCGGCTGAGGAAAGAGATTGTCCACCAACTTTCTGTTTAGTGAATCGCTTGACACGCAGAGAGTTAATTTAATTTATTTAATTGTTTTTTTATAACGCACCTAATACCAGCCCCTGTGCTATCAGTGCCAGAGGGACGTAAAGATCTAGATGAAGTGTATTTAGTGAGAGCCAGTTGTAGATAGCTTAGTGTTTAGGCCTGCAGAGATGTGGTCCCTGGGCTTGAGGCCATGGATAAGTCTTGCTGGATTAGCTGGAGGGGACATAGAGCGGAAGAGGGTAGATGAAGGAAGAGGACATTGCAATAGTCAAGCCTTGAGAGTACCAGATCTCTAGAGACATTGAGCTTCTGGGGAAAAGTGAGGAAAGGAAGGATTCCTTTGAGGAGGTAGAGTTGAAAGTGGGCCTTATTGGCAAAGTCCTGGATGTGAGGGAGGACTGAAAGAGAGGAGTCATAGATAAACTCAAATGTTTTTGGCTTCAGATGAAGGAAAAGGGGGAGATCCCATAGAGGGTGGCCAGAGTGAGGGGAAGAAAGAGGGAGCAGGAGTCCCAATGGGAAAGATCTCAGTCTTGCTGGCATTGAGGCAGAGGTCAATGGAGGCACACCAGGACTGGATGGGAGATAGGCAGTCAGGAATGATGGAGGAGGTAAGGAGAGGATCGGAGGGTAGTATGAACAAGAGTTGTGTGTCGTCTGCATAACACTGGAAGTAAGGGGAGTAGGTGGAAATAAGGTGTGCAAGCGGGGCAAGATAGAGGTTAAAGAGCCAGGGAGAGATATTGGAGCCGTGGGGGATGCCACAGGTGGAGATAGACGTGGGAGAGGAGAAAGAACCCAGGATAACCTGGGAGGGACGTTTACTGAGGAAAGAGGTCAGCCAGTCCAGTGCTCGCTCCAAGATACCTAGGGTCTTATCAAGGCATTTTATGAAGATGTAGTGGTTGACCGCGTCAAATGCAGAGGGGAGATCAAGTAGAATGAGAATGGCAGGGGGGTTAGAATCAAGAGATGCAAGCAGTTCTTCATGTGTGTTCAGAAGAGCAGTTTCCATGCCTCTGGATGCTCAGAATCCAGATTGATGGTTGTGTAGGCAACCAACGAGCTCAGTATGCTGGGTCAGTTGGGGAAGACCACCTTCTCCAAGAGTGGGGGTGATCGAGATGGGGCGGTAGTTAGCCAGACAGGACAGGTCTCCAGAAGGTTTTTTTCAGGAGGGGACGCACAAGAGAGTGCTTGAGGGAAGAGGGGAAAGACCGAGTAGCAAAAGAGTGATTGTAGAAATCAGCAAGTGCAGGGCCAAGAGTGCCAATATTGTCCTTAATAGTTCTGGAAGAACAGGGGAGACCTGTTTGGAGGAGACCTTCATAGAGCGATCGTCTCTAGTGACCTCGCCAGATGTGATAGGTGAGAAGGAGGAGAGAAAGGCAGAGGGTGGGGCAAGGGGAGGGGGGAAGAGAAGCGAGGGTGCTCAGGATGTCCTGAGTTTTTGCAGTGAAGTGTGTGGCCAGTGCTTTGCAGAGGGCCTGGGTGGGAAGAGGTGAGGTGGAAACTGCAGAAGGGTTGGCTAGTTACTTGCAGATTTTAAAGAGTTCAGTCATGTTGTTGGATGCTCCAGAGGCAAGCCTGGATGTGGGCCCTTTTCTTGGAGTGAATGGAGAGTCTGTATTGCCTTTGGAGCAGGTGACAGGCCAGTTTGTCAGAGCGTGAGCCTAAGGTCTGCCACTCCCATTCTGCAGCTCTGCACTTGTGTTTCAGGGCTGCAAGTTCAGAGTCGTACCAGGTGTTATGCTTGGAGGCATGTTTCAGGTGCATGCTCATGACTGGGGCAACGATGTTAAGAGTGTTAGTGATGGCAAGATGGAAGTTGCTGAGAGCAGAGTCAGAGGTAGAGTCTGCAGTGAGGGGACAAAGAGCGATGAGGGTAGATGCGAAGGAAGCCGCTTTCACTCGTTTCATCGGACGGATGTTCGTGAACAAAGTTGGCAGCCCTGGGGGAGGTACAGTCAGATGGCTGAGAGGGCCCAGGTGAGAGGAGACAATGGTCTGACCAGAAGAGTGGGGTTGTGAGTGGGGAGGAGAGCAAGAGATCAGTGTGGATTATGGCATTGAGAGTGTGTCCAGCCGAGTGGGTAGGACTAGAGCGGAGAATGGAGAGGGAGAGTGGGGTGAAGAGGTCACGGAATAGAGTGGATGCCATGATTGAGGAGTCAAGATGGACATTGAAATCAACCAGGAAAAGGAGTTTAGAAGTGGATGAGAGGAGAGATTAGGAGAAATCAGCCCATTCAGAGAGGAACAGGCTGGTAGAGCCAGGTGGCCCGTAGATAGTGGCGATGGTCAGGGAGGAAGTGGGAGAGATGACCAGTTTGCAAACAAGGCTGTTGAAGGAAGAGTAAGGCTGGGTGGGTATGAGGGAAGAAGGGACTCACTCATGGAAGATCAGGGTAACCCCACCACCAGCGCGGTTAGGGTGCAGCATGGAGATGATCTTAAAGCAAGCGAGTCAAAGGCAGTGACTGAACTGGCATTGAACCAGGTCTCAGTAAAAGCAAGGCTATTGAGGTCAAGGTCTTCAAGGAGGAGGCCGATGTTGGCAGAGTGTTTGATAGCAGAGCGAGGAATAAGCATGGCTAAATGCAGGAGGCCACTGCCTTTGAAGGTTTTCCAGGGAGGGGTACAGGGGCGTTGTATAGTTGGAGTAGGGGGGCAGAGAGAGTGGAAAAAGGAGTAGCAGGTGTGGGAAGGAAGTTGACAAGGGATGCAAGCACCAGTCAAAGAGGAGGAGGTTGGGTTGAGGACCCTGAGCCAAGATAGTGCCATTGTGATAGACATTAATGATACACCTGGATGATGATAAGTCCGCCAAGAGTACTTCCCAGCAAGTGTGGCCATTAATGGGTGTAGATGTGAGAGGAGAGAGAGTACAGATAAGATGAGGAGTCCATAGATCTGGAGAGGGGATAGAAAAGAGGTTAGCAGTGAAAATCTGTCTGGAGGTTGCGCTGACATTGGTGTCTGCGATAGGTAGGGCAGGGTTCATGGTCAGGATGTCTTTTTCAAACATTTGTCTTCCAGACTTCATGAGCGAAGGAGGATAGGTGATAGTATAGCAGTTAGAAAAGATAGAGGAGATGGTGAGTGCCATGGGGTGGAGGAGAGGCAGAAGATAGAGGAGGGGCTGCACAGCACAGTACGAGCACAAACTCACCAGGCGGCCTAGTAGCCAAGGGAAGCTAGAAAACAGATGCAATGGGAACCGTTTGTACCAAAAATGGGGTGCAGAGATGTTACAAAAACACACCAGGATTCAAATTTGCACAAGAGTCACAGAATTCAATGCAAAATGGGATGCAGCAATGTTCAAAAACAGACCAGGGTACAATTTACACTAGAAGCACATAATGCAATGCCAAATGGGGTGTAGAAATGTTATAAAACACACCAGGATTTGAATTTGCACAAGAGGCACAGAAATGCATTGAAAAGAAGGATTAAGGAAGGCAGAATGGCATAGGCACACCTTGGTTCAACAGCCATTTAGGTTAGTGGAAAAAGCGATAACAATGTCCAGCCATGCCACACAGGTATTCCTAAGGGGTGCAGTAAGTTCCAGAGGCCCAGGTTTGTGGGGTAACAGGCTTCATGCCTGGTGGCTGGTCCATGAGGTGCTGCAGGGGTGCAAGGAGGAGGGGGGCCCGCCGAGCCCTCCAAGGCCCGGACAGGCACAGAAAGGAGCCTTTGCCATGGGCCTTTGTTCAGGGGGCCAGCTAATGCCTACCGGCACCTGATTCGCCCTAATGAGGACTGGGGAACCAATCAGATGGCGAGCAGGGCAGACATTGGAGCACTCAGGTGCTTGGAGAAAAAGAAGGGCATGTTAGAAGGTGCAAAAAGCTGAAGCACCTCGTGGCCAGGTAGTAAAGACAGAATACAATGTGCCTTCAAGTCAGGTGGAGGGAGGAGAGGAGCGCTTCTGTGGTAAAGTGAGCCCAGTCAAGGCAAGTGGAACAAAAGGCAGCACTCATTGCCGCGCTCGCTGAAAAAAATTTAAATATTGCACCACAGCACAATGGGGCTTACTTTGTGTCTGCCGTGTCTGCAGGGTTGTAATTCAGCCTCCTGCTGCCCTGTGCAGGCAGCTAAAATGGTTCCACTTAGACATATATACATTGTTAATATTTATGTATGTAGTAACACTATAGATTGTAAACCTATATGAGTGAGATTTTCCATAGAGACAGTTAGGAAAAATAAGACACATTGATGAACAAATTATTTGCTCAGGATCAATTCATGTGTCAATCGTGTAAGGTGGGGATTTGAGCTCTAGCTTCCTGGTTCCACAGTTTTAGAGAGCAGAGGAGACTTCATCTTCTCCTATTTCATCTTCAATATTAGAACCAACAAAACGTTTTCTGGACATTGTTATTCAAGGTTTAAAATAGTACACTGTTCAATGAATCTAACTTTTAAAGTATGATGTCAAATGATAGCAGGGCCGTCACGAGGGGGGTCCAGGGGGGGCAAACTGCCCCGGGCCTCGCGCTTGCTGGGGGCCTCGCGGCCCCCTCTCCTAAGTGGAAGGCAGCACAGTCTCCCGTGTCCTTTATTCACACGGGGGACTGTGCTGCCCCTGCAATGATTTTGCTGTTTCTTGTGAAGCCGTTTGGCTCCGCAACAAACAGCAAAATAATGGGAGACAGCAGGGCTCAGAAGTGAGCTCTGCTGCCTCCCGTCATTCAGCTGAAAACGTGGACACGCTGACTGACAAGAGAGGACTCCTCTCCTGTCAGTCAGTGTGTTCACGTTGCTCAGCGTGACCACACTGACTGACAGGAGAGGAGTTCTCTCTTGTCAGTCAGTGTGTTCATGTTGTCAGTGTGACCACGCTGACTGATGGGAGAGGAGTTCTCTCTCGTCAGTCAGTGTGTTCAGGTTGCTCAGCGTGACCACACTGACTGACAGGAGAGGAATTCTCTCTGGTCAGTCAGTGTGTTCATGTTGTCAGTGTGACCACGCTGACTGATGGGAGAGGAGTTCTCTCTTGTCAGTCAGTGTGTTCATGTTGTCAGTGTGACCACACTGACTGATGGGAGAGGACTCCTCTCCTGTCAGTCAGTATGTTCATGTCAGCGTGATCATGCTGACTGACAGGAGAGGAGTTCTCTCTTGTCAGTCAGTATGTTCATGTTGTCAGTGTGACCACGCTGACTGATGGGAGAGGAGTTCTCTCTTGTCAGTCAGTGTGTTCATGTTGTCCGTGTGACCACACTGACTGATGGGAGAGGACTCCTCTCCTGTCAGTCAGTATGTTCATGTCAGCGTGATCATGCTGACTGACAGGAGAGGAGTTCTCTCTTGTCAGTCAGTGTGTTCAAGTTGCTCAGCATGACCACGCTGACTGATAGGAGAGGAGTTTTCTCTTGTCAGTCAGTGTGTTCATGTTGTCAGTGTGACCACGCTGACTGATGGGAGAGGAGTTCTCTCTCGTCAGTCAGTGTTCACGTTGCTCAGCATGACCATGCTGACTGACAGGAGAGGAGTTCTCTCTTGTCAGTCAGTGTGTTATGTTGTCAGTGTGACCACACTGACTGATGGGAGAGGAGTTCTCTCTTGTCAGTCAGTGTGTTCACGTTGCTCAGCATGACCACGCTGACTGACAGGAGAGTTCTCCTGTCAGTCAGTGTGTTCATCTTGATTAGAGAGGACTCCTCGCTTGTCAATCAGTGTGTTCACGTTGCTCAGCATGACCATGCTGACTGACAGGAGAGGAGTTCTCTCTTGTCAGTCAGTGTGTTATGTTGTCAGTGTGACCACACTGACTGATGGGAGAGGAGTTCTCTCTTGTCAGTCAGTGTGTTCACGTTGCTCAGCATGACCACGCTGACTGACAGGAGAGTTCTCCTGTCAGTCAGTGTGTTCATCTTGATTAGAGAGGACTCCTCGCTTGTCAATCAGTGTGTTCACGTTGCTCAGCGTGACCACGCTGACTGATGGGAGAGGAGTTCTCTCTTGTCAGTCAGTGTGTCCACGTTGCTCAGCGTGACCACGCTGCCTGATGGGAGAGGAGTTCTCTATTGTCAGTCAGTGTGTTCACATTGCTCAGCGTGACCCCGCTGACTGATGGGAGAGGAGTTCTCTCTTGTCAGGCAGCATGTCTACGTGTCGGCTGCGTGGATGCTTTTTAAGGGTGCATGGAGGTAAGGTAAGTGTTTTTTTATTTTAAATTAAGTGTGTATGTGTATTTAAATTAAATTAGTATGTATATGTGTATGTATGTATGAATGCATGCGTGCATGTTGATGTTTGTGTCAATGCTGTGTTTGGTTTTATGTATACATGCATGTATGGAGTTGTGTAACTGGTGGTTGAATGCATGGGTGAAAGTGTTTTTTGTGAGTGTGTGTTCAGCACCACCCCTAAATGTAGCCACCCTGGGGGCCACTTCATTAAGGGGTGGGCTCATGGCATCAGAGGTGCACCTAGGCTAAAATGTCAGGGGGGAAAGGGGACTAATACTTCAAATGTTGGGAGAGGTGCTAACGTCAGTAGCTGTGAGGAAGGGGCAAACTTCCTTGTGTGGGGGCACCTAAAATCTTTCCACTTTTCGAATGAGACTATTCTGGTGAAGCTTCAATGTTACAAGCAGCTACCTCTTGCCTTCATTTCTGAAACATCACCCTTAAGGACTGCTGTGAGAATGAGATGTCTCATGTCACCACTTCCCTTCTAATCACTCCCCTAGCATGCAAGTGCTAACCCCACATCACGATTTCAATTACCTAAAAGTGTATGGATATGAATGCAGGTGCTAACAGTGAAATGACTTCTCATGGCCATGCTTATCCCTATGGCATTCTCACCCAGTCCCTGTCCTCCCCACCCAAAACAACTCCTCACTGGAACTCTTTGGGCTAGCTTTAAACATGGCTAGCCATCAAACTTTGCCCTCAATGTGCCTGCAAGTGTTTCCTCAAAGGAGTCTTCTAAGAGTTCATGACTTCATTGGAGTTGTAAACACGTAACTGGTGTAATAAAAATGTCTTAATCAGGTCTGCCTTTGGCCACTCAATTTAAAAACACCCTGCATGTCTTTCGCTGAAATTCTTTTAAAAATAAGCATTGGCAAAGCCAACAGTTTTGGCTTATGTATAAGTATTAGGCATTTACGAGGCACTGCTATTAGCTGCTCAGGTACTCAAACCATTTTGCACTGGCACTATCAATGGCCAGCTAATACCAATACAGAAGTGCCTTTGCCATGCCTACACAAATGCCCAAACTGTTAGCATTGCCAGTGCTCTTTTTGCTTTACCCTTGATGCACAGGACTATGCATCAAGGTTAAAGCAAACATACTACTTGGCTAAATTGGCCCACTTTGAATGTAGGCCAATCTAGCCAGTAATAACACTTATGGTACACAGTCAGCCTGGATATACTTTCTGTGGCATGGCATTTTTACTGGTTGGGAATCCGTACATGGTAATAATGGCAAATATTGATGCAGCCTGCTTCAACATAATTAGAACAACCAGCATGAATATATGTTTATACTAGCATATCCCGTGTGGAAAGGCGGCATGAAATGTATTGGAAAATGTTCCTATGCACAATTTGTGATTTGCAACTATTGGGAATTTCCATGTGCTTCCATACAAAACCAATTGCAAACTGTGTGGATTTCTACCCAATTTTGCAAAGAAAGTGCTATAAAATGCATACTTTTAACCCAATGTTTCAAACATTTTCTTGGGAGTGAGAACCCCCCCCCAAGCCACCCTTTGGTTTGGGCTCCCTCACTGTGCTCTGTTGATCCTGACTAAT
This sequence comes from Ambystoma mexicanum, assembly GCF_040938575.1. Taxonomy (NCBI): domain Eukaryota; kingdom Metazoa; phylum Chordata; class Amphibia; order Caudata; family Ambystomatidae; genus Ambystoma; species Ambystoma mexicanum. The sequence continues at coordinate 1,035,948,849 of NC_090921.1, forward strand.
TGGAACAAACATTTAAGCCTCTTAAGTTCAGAAATGTACCAGCCTCCACTGTACATCATTTGTCACTGTGTATGATGTGTGTTTTAATGCGCAAACAGGGGCAGGGTGCTCCTTAATTATATGATCTGGCATTTATAACGTGCCTGTACGCAAGTGTTTCTAGGCGCGACAAGGCAAGGAGGGAGAAACAAAAGAGTAGGACAAAACACAGATCTTACTAGGCCTTGTGTCATTCAGATCGTACAAGAGCAGGGAATGGGGAGGGGAGAAGTGCCGAGGGTGGGGTAGGATGCAGAAGTGCAGGAACAAAGTAGAAACAAGAGTGCAGCCAACTGGTGGCAAGTGTGAGTACTCATAAGTGTAGCCAACGGGTGGACAATACGAGCAAGAGCGGGGACTGTAGGGTTACAGATACAGACCACAAGTGCAGGGGAGCCAAGAGGCAGTGCGGGATTGCAATAGGACGTACAGGCAGGGACCTGGGCCCGAATTCAGAGCTTGACCAGGTGACCAGTGCATGGATCAGGCAGGTGATCAGCAAGGGAGAGGAAGAAAGAAGGCAGAAGCAAATAAACAGGTCTTGAGGTGCTTCCGGAACCAGAGATGGTGCTCCTCGTTTTTAGCGAGGCAGGGAGGCTGTTTCCAGAGGGAGGCCCCAGCCGAAGAAAGAGATCTGCCCTCAACTCTTTGCTTGGAAAAGTGATTGACCCTCAGAGAATTGGAGGTGGCGCAGTAGAGAGCTCATGCCATCTTATATATATTTATTCATATGATAAAAAAGTTAGTCTGGCATGAACCTTTCTTCAGTAGAGAAAGTAGTAATAAACCATATTTGGGATCCTGCACACAAACTGAAGGGTAGATTTCTCAAGTCTCCTGTGTGCGGATATGCCGCCGCTGGCCGAGTGCAAAAAACTGTAAGGGGGCCTCACCAAATGTTTTGCCCCGGGCCTCACCACATCTTCTGACAGCCCTGAATGATAGAACAACCTGACACAATATGAGAGAATTCTTAAATGCAACATTTGTTCATATAGCTGGAATGCATTACTTCATCAGAAAAAAGAAACAGGTTGAGCCAATCCCACAATCGAGTGCTGTGGCATGGAGGTGAGGCACACATCTCAGTAGCGTCATGCAATCTGCTGACATACCTTTCTAGAATTTTAGCACTGTCGGACCCTATTTTTCTTATTCATCACTCTCTGGTGCCCTTCCTTTGCACCACATCCTGAATGGTGACCCACCCCTCTTCCTCATAGTTAACTTTCAGACTTCGTTCCTCTTTTGCTCATCCCTTAATTCAATCGCCTTTCCTGGCATGCACCCCCTTCTTTTGACCACATTACTGGGTCATACATTTCTTGTACTCACCCCCTTCCATTGTCCTGGATCACATGTAGACAGTAGACCACCATGATTTCCTACTTCCTCTGCCAGACATAGCAAGAAGCTGGGGTCTGGGTCTTTCCGGTAATTGTGGGTGTGGGGTCTGCCCTTGGACAATGCAGAGCAAATGTGACAGAGGGGACTAGGCTTTTATTCAGCTCCCAAGATACACTTTCTTGGAGTACCAGCGGCATATTTCAGTTCATGGAAGCAGAGGCAACTGTGAGGGGAGTCCGCCTGGGATCTGGTGATAGAGAGGGAGCCGCCTATTATTATTATTATTATTATTATTATTATTATTATTTGTGTTTTCAAGGATGGTGGAGCGTGTATGTGTGGGGGCTGTGTGTGTGTTTATGCTCGGTTTGGGTGACTGTTGTTATGTGTTTTAGTATATCGGTGACTGGGCAAAATATAAGTGGAGCACTGTATCTGTGGTCATGTGGCTATGCATCCATAGGACAAAAAAATGATAAACGTAGGCGCTCCTTCTGAGTTTGGTGGTAACAATAATACTGGCGGTATTTGGCAACTACAGGTGAATTTACTGTCTGCCCAATTCAGGGTTTAATCAGATACTACTGGCAGTGTTCCCTGGGAATACCGGCGGCATTATCTTAGGCAGACTTCCACATTCCACTGCTACTTCATTGGCTCTATGCCATTCTCATTTCTCCAGAACTGCCACACCCTGGTGCCCCCAACTTGCCTCATGTAATCAAAATTGGCCCGAGAAGTTCTCTAGGTCTCCTTTCACTGTCACTGCTCCTGGTCATTCACTGCCTCTAGAACGGCCCCATGTCACATCCCACTGCTCCCTCATTTGCCCCATGTCATTCTCATTGACCACAGAACTGCCTCCATGTCATAATCCACTCACCCCTGGATTGCCCAATGCCACTCTTATTGCCCCCAGAATGGAGCCTTCCCCCCCGAACTGCCGATGAAACATCCAGCTTGCCCTAATTTCCCCATATCTCTCAATATGCTTCTAGACTTGCCCTATGCCACATCACACTATCCACAGCTTACCCTTTGTCACTCTTATTGCCCCTAGAACTATCATATGGCCCCCTGATTTGTCCCATGTCGCTACTATTGAAATTTGAACTGCCCAGAGCCTCAACAGTTTGCTGTTTCCCCCTTCTAATGTTCCTCTTGGCATGGCTCACATACACACAAAAACACATAAACAAATAACATTTAAAAACCATAAATTCCTCCTGAGCAGTCCATTTCCGGCTCTCGGCTCCCGTGGCATGTGTAAACAGAAAGAAGGGAGAGCGATGTCAGTAAAATCTTCCTCTCAGTCCTTCTGTCACTGTGAGACTCAGAAGAGAAATCTTAGGAGTCAGGCTCACATCCCTAAGCATGCACTGCTCCTCAGATGTTTGTGGCTCTGAAAGATTTGTGACCTGTGTGGGTGGCTGACCTTTGCACCAGTGATTTGGTCAGCCAGTCCCGGCGGCGTTTCAATTCAGAAGCGGTTACTGCGAGGGAAGAGTTCTGCCTTTGCATCCTGCCCGCTCCACCGTGGGTGTTGGTGTTCCACCTGTTATTGTTTGATTGGCTGCTACTAAAAGCGATCCCTGCGCATGCGCTGCTAAATCTGTGCTTATGGGATAGTTCTGGGAAATCATGTAAGACTGAATTGAGCCCTATGAGGCATTCCTTTTGGCTTGGCAGCTGGCTCTGGGCACACCAGGCAGACCCTGGTCAACATAAGGCTGAAATGGGCATGGAGCAGGTTTCTGAGCAAAATGGGTCTGGGTATTGTTGTAACGTAAGGCCCACCTGGGCTCGTGCTGTGTCATGCGTGGCACAGACCATGTGATGAAGGCAAAATAAGGGCCAAGCGGCTTCCCGCTCTGCAGTCACAGAGAACTGGACATCGAGATGTTGGACGAACATCTAGCGAAGCTGAGTAAGAACTTCTGCCAAGGACTGGAGAACCCGAACCCTCTGATCAGAAGACTCACTGCCACCACTGCAAACCCTTTCCACTGCTAACCGCGGTCCATCGCGCCGGAGACCCTGTGAAACCAGCCCTACTGTGACAAGAGCACACAGACCAAGAAGAATCCTAACCCATGACTATACGCTCAACCTGAGAAGATGGAGTAATGAGGCTCAAGCCTCAGTATCCCATACTCACTGCTGATGGATAAAATCTATCAGCAAGAAGAAGACAGACAACCGCTCGGCAGTCAATGCCATTTAGCGCAGCGAGGCCCGGCACCCCCGAGCCTCTTACCAGGTATCAGAAGCTGCAACCTGGGCATAGTAGCCTGAACATGGGCAATATAAGATGTACTAGTGGATTACTAGATTGGCAGATGCATCAGGTACTGTTTCGATCATATGACAGGGCTATAGGGGAATATGACACTGCTCAAGGAAACACAGGCAGTCTCCGCGCTTGATCGGCACTAGCAAAAACCACCTACAATAACCTCGACAGACCGTGTGACGCCCCCAATTACAGTGCCTGCTGCAAGGCCAAGGCCCTCCATGTCCTAAACAATTGATAGGGCTTGTGAGGACCTGGATGGCCACCGTCTTGGCCTGGCAAGCTGATCGTTTGGTACAGAATTAGTGTGTATTTCAGAACCCGAAAAGCTGAGTTTTAGGGAGTACATTTGTTTCTTTACAAAAAAAAAGAAAATGCCAGTGTTTGTGGGCAAAATGAGTGAACTTTTAAAGAGGATTGCCAGCTGCTGTTTACGACCAAATGAATGAATTTACAAAATGTGAATGCTATTTTTGGAACAAAAGAAGTGTATTATAGTACATTTCTAACATGTTCCAAGCTGGCATTTGAATGGTAATTCATGCTAATTTAGGGGACTGCTTTTCGTGGTGCTACCCCACAGTGTTTGGTGCTAGAGTGCACTTTGTTATAATAATGTTGGTTATTTCTTGACTCACGTGGAGGCGTTTCATGATCTCTGGTACTACATTTGAAGAGTTTATTTCTACTATGCTAAGCACTGTTGCCCGACGCCTGGGCATATACATGTGTACCAGAAGGCGCGTCTGGTGTGTCCAGTGTCCTTGAGATCATGTTACCTGAGAGATAGCCCTCCTGTGTAAGGCCCAACAGGTTTGTGAACCTTCCTTTTGCCATCTCGGCTTATCCATGTACAGTCTCAATCATGTGATGTCGCTATGCACGTACAATATGATTGGCAGTTGGAGCTAGAAGTGAACTGAGAACCCGTATGCATTATGAAGGAATAGCAGCCCCGGCCGAATTGCATTTGCAGGTATGTGAAGTACCTCCGCTTAGTCATTTTCATTGGGATGGCGAGAATCACCCTATCTCCCAAGCACCATGAGAAAGACCAGACTCCCCAAACAAACCTTACTGTATATTGGGATATGGTATAAGTAGACCTTCAGAATTGCCTGCAGAAACCTATGGCCTTTTAGACAATTTCCTTGGAAAGGTGTGCTGTCAAAAGCCCCATTCGGCACAATTCGTTTTAAAATTAAAACATATTTGTGTGGCGATCCCACTGAACCCAAGAGGGAGGGGTGGGGAATGGATGGGGTTCAAGTTAGGTATTTTGCTTGATTTGCTCACTTTAAGCAATTCAGGGCAGTCAACTATGGCTCACTGCTTTGAGGGTTCATAAGCAGCGACAGAGTGAAAGATACGCCTACAACAGCGCAAGAGCGAGAGAAAGAGGCTCGGTGCGCTATACGTTTAGAAAAATTATTCCCTATACAACGGGCCTATGTTGAAGAAACCCTCCACTGATTCTGTGAAATTGTCTAACTTTTTAGGCATTTGCAATCTGTATATATTGTAACTGCCTGAACGTAGTGTAATAACCACCTGCGGACTCTTGTGAAGTCCCACAATCTGTTGAACCACGCACACAGTGAGGTCCTCCTCAGACAGAGCGAGACAGGGCCTGGGAGACCTCTTCTTTAGTTGACCTCAGTTTGAGCACTAACAGGAACAGTATCCAGTATCCTGGTGATGCTGGACCAGTCAGCTGCCTTCGATACAGTGGACCATGCAACCTTCCTCACTCGGCTAGCTGACGCTCTGTGGGGAGGGAGACAACTCACAACTGAATTGAGCCCTTTTTTAGCAGCAGCCAGCCAAGAATCATGCCACAGGGATTCACACTCCCTGGCACGCTTCCTCATATTTACCACTTGCCCCTAGGGCAACCAGATCAAACAAATGGGTGTATAGGCCTTGGTAGTGGGCGGCCCAGTCACTAGCTAGCAATGCAATATCTGGCCCCTACTGATAGGCTAACGCTCCAAACTGGTAACGGTTCAAACAAAAATGGTGTCCTTTTAGATTTAGCACTAAGCTTAATGTCTCAAGTTTCAGCCACCTTAAAAAAATGGCGTCTACTATGTTGGATATTGGGGAAAACGTGTCTGTTTCTTTCCATCATGCACAGTCCAGGCCATGATGTCACTGATAGTATCACATGTGTACTTAGAGAACCCAACTATTGATGATTGCCTCAGTTTTTTCTGCACTGTTTATAACTAGTTCAAAATTCTTCTGCCGCCGTATACTGCTTTGATTGGCTCGTCATGACCATATAGCTACTCCTCTGGCCTAGCTGGTCTTACAACCAGTGGAGCAAATGGTGAAATGTGCAACGTTTTGCATGGTGCAGAATGCGAAGGAAATTGCGCTATACAAAAACACAGTAACATAATATAATTTAACATATACATTCCTGATTTTCTAGTTGGACACTAATCCTCAGTGCCGGATTAGCAAATAGGCACACTAAGTGCCCCCCTCAGACCCGCACCCCAAAAGCTATGGCAATAACCGGGCTGACATGCTCTTAAATTTATTTCACATTTGGTAATTGTTACTGCCCGTCATCAAATCATCACAACTTTGGAATAATTATCAACCGCAGCACCTTTACCCATTACTGGCTTTTTAATTGCGTGCCTGAACCTATGCCCATAAATATAATTGAAAAAACATGACTAGAGTTTCCAGCATGTAAAGTGTGTTTGTTACAGTAACATGTCTGGATAAATGTTCTGCTAACAATGCAGAATTGGCCTCCAATTCTTATTAAGGAAATCAGAGGCCTTACAGTGAGGAATCCTCCGCGGTTCCTCAATGGAATTGAGCTGAAACTGTGATATTTAGAGCATTTGAACACTGGACAACTGTGTGGGAGCGAGGGGTCATTTGGGCCCCCCTCGCACATTCTGCACGTTATGGACCATTTGTTCGTGCAATAGTGGGGGACGCCTCCATTGCCCTTATGCTAACAGTAGCATAGGTGGGGCTATTGTGGGGCACACTTTGCGTGCATTTTGTGTGCCCTCGACTCCATCTTTGGACTAGGCCTCGCTTCAATAGTACGAAAAGGCTTCTCTCCCCTCTGCAGCGCCGCGCACAGCATGCTCATTGCCCCCACCTTTTCTTCCCTGTATGAAAGCTTCACAACTCCCGTTCTCACAGATGTGCCAGGGATAATTGAAACAAACACCACAATGTATCATCTCACTCTTCCGCTGTGATCACTGCCCTGTGTGTGAACCAGTTTCGAACCATGCCGTGTAGCTCATCCATCTCCACAAACCTGCCCCTGCTCCCATGGCCAAGCTGATGGAAAATGACTGCCAATGTAACCCTGTGCCCTCCTAAGGTATTCTCTTGATGTACCAGAAGTGTGACCCTGCTGTGCAGCCCACCCCACTGTGCCCCCAATTAACCCAGACCTCTGTCTCAGTATATTGTGTCCTAAAACCAACATGTGTCACTATAACTCCCCACTTGCCTTGATATGCTAAGACCCACCCAGTCACCCAGGTTATCACAGAGAACAAGCCCACTACCCTTGTACCCCGTAAATGTCCCAATGAAAGATGATATAATCACTCGCATGCAATTTATAGGTTTTCTAGAGTTATGCAAAGGTATACTAATGATTGTTGTTTATTATATATTGAATGGTAGTTTCTCATGCCAGCTTAGTTAGTGTCAACTCTATCTCAGCATGACCCAACCCTCACCCCTCCAGGACACATGCAGCTGGACTCCGTGACGCTCACCCTCCCGCCATCTGAGGAACCAATCCAGAAGAAGCAGTGCTTACAATTACATATGTATCTGTACTGTCTAGCCAATCCCACGTTATTGTAGTACCCTATGTTAGTTGTGTCATCTATGACAATGTTTTCCTTTATAACTGCCTGCAAGTGTAATGTTTGCCAGAGCACTCTCGAGGCAGCAGAGCTCTCTGGAAGCCAATTTTACATAACATTACTCAATCTTGCAACCTGTCTTCCTTGTCTCATTCCCCACTGGGGTGTATTATATTTTAACAATATGCATGTGTAAATCGGGGAGTGAGCCTTTACACAACCTACAGCCACATTTAATTGGGGACGTAAAGCTGAATGGCCACACACAACCATGCCTCTACTTCAACTGGCCTGACTGCCTCAAATGGGAGGATGTGGAAAGCAGAGTGCGCCATGTGCAGGAGCAGAGCTGCTTCATCCAGTCCTCTTTTACTCTTTGTTTTCTGGTTGTTGTGCTTCAAGCACGGGACCAATGCTGTGAATTACTTGCCCGACACAGCATTAAATGCGCGTTTAATATCTCTTGCACAACTTTTAGAGCTGGTGCCATTTTACTGGCACATGTTTGTCATTTTCTGAGTCTGTCAGTGGCACGCCTTAAGAGGCACTGCATCAGTGAAGTGGAAATATGCGTGCGTCTACTGGGCATCCAGTGTGCCTACTGGCGGCAACATTTTCGCGGGCCACCTAAAAGCTGTACTGCTTTGAAATGACCCTGCGTACTGGGGCAGAAATGGCATCTGACGTATTGCAATATGTCGTTTGTTCCGTCACTGTGAATGATATGGCCTTTTCCAAAGTTCCTCTGAAAGTTGAGCCACTTGCAACCATTATTTAAGCATATTTTGCACCCCCACAAGCCCTCTTTGGTGCTGCTAGCCTCCGAGGGTGTGTCCGCAGCACCAATAGGAAAGTTAACATACCACCACAAATGAGAGCTTTAAAAAAAAAAAATACACACTTTCTGAGAGGGGCCCAGCAGTCTTAGTGCATAGACGCCCCTGAGGGCTTCCACCTGGCCTTGTGAATATCTATGTCCGCGAGACATGGATATTGTTGCGCTATCGACCTCAGTTCTTTGGGGTTTTAGGATAGTCACCCTTTTTTTTCTTTTTTGGTGCGTCAGATGTCACACTGTTAACACAGCAGAGGTGACGCAGGAAGGAAAGTCCACTGGTGAAAGTGATGTAATGTCAAAGGTTTTTGAAGTGAGGGTTCGTGACAAAGCAATTGGTTGTATACATGTTTTTCCCCTCTGTGTCCTGTCTGTAGGTCAGAAGGTGATAGCGCCACGATGGCCCTTGTTTGGCTTGTTGGTGCTCTACTATTTTCCCCAAACGAATCACCCAATCAGTCCCTTACCTGCCTGGTCAGCGAGTCAGGCTCAGTGACTGCCTTATCTGCCTGGGCTTGTCCCAATGTGTGTTTGCCTGTGGGACGATCTGGGATTTTAAAAGGGTTTTGATTGATGGCACAAGGGCAGCGGCAGGGGGTGCAAAGTCCAGCAGTGTGGCGAAAGTATTTTTGTGTCCAACTCAAACAAAACAGAGCCAGCACAGCTCATGATCAGAACAGCAAACAATCCCGCCTGCAGGCAGAAAATGTCCTCCAAAATCATGGCCATTTTTCAAAACCAGAAGTGTAAATGGAACATGCTCGCTCATACATGCCAACAAGCCCCATGTCATTTGGGAGATCCTGACCCAGTTGTTTTTTTCTTTGCATTCTAGGGCTTGTAGTTGTGCATTTTCCGCTATGAATCCACTACTGTATGTCAGAGAAGGCAAAGGCCAGGATGAGCACCTCCTGGATGGCTTTGGGCTGGAAGGCTTGCTTGTCTGACGAACATCGTACCTACCATCAGGCCATATTTTGATCCAAGAAGATGGATTTGCCATATGGAAAAATGGAAGAAATCAACACTCTGGTGACATAGAAAGTGAGGTGGGCCTCAGAAACAGAACTCTGCTTCTAGATTGTTCTTTGCTTCCATTCCATCGGTTAGGGTGGCTGATCCCCATTGAGAGGAATAATCCAGTTCCCCAAAGTCTTTGTACTCGCCAGTGGTCACCTGTAGCAACAAGTCTTTTGATTAGATTTCCCGGGTGCTTCAACTCGTGATCTGGCGGCCATGTCTCCTTCGATGTAGGGTCCGCCTTCTAGCCCAGATGTTGAGAAGTGGCTGCAGCTCTTCCCCTGTTAAAAGGTTTCTCCAATGCTACAATTCAACACGTGGGACCCTTCAGGTCAAGTGTTACAATGAAACCTGAAATAATAAGTGGGGGGGCCTAATTTACAAACGGAATGCGCAACATCACAGGAAGTGAAATCAGCGGACATGAAGTCGCAGCAAGATGACGACAGCCCCTGTTAGTTGATGGGCTAGGCATTGAGTCTGTATTGTAAGTATGGTCAAAATACACATAAGACATAGTACCGCTTGCAGCTATATAAATGTGCTAGTGCTAGAAATCGCATACGTTGTTGTGACCGCATGATTTGTAGAGTTTGAACTGCTAACCATAAAGTAAACAGACGATTCTCAACTGAGTAACTTTGAAAAATCTCCAGTGTGTGAAATGTATTGATTAATGTGTCAGCCCAATGAAATTGAATGTTTATATTAAAACAACAAATAAAATAAAAAAACAAATCGAGCAGCCACTAGAGTGCTGAGGAATCACACAAGAAAAGCTCCACACAGAGCAAAACAACAAATAGTCCATTCGAAGCACATCCACAGACTACACCTCTGTTTTAAAGGGTAGTCCTATGTGGTGTCGTGAGGGGCATAATTTGAAAATCTGAATGTATTTGTTAACACTAACTAGTTTAGACGATCACAGGCCATTCACACGCATAGTACCCCAACTAAGCATCCCGCTCTCATGCAAGTTCCCGACCACTTACCACCAGTGAGAGAAGATGCACTAATGGTGAATAACAAACACAGCAGTGATAGAAGATAACCATTTGGACCAAATAATTGGGAGATAAAGGAAGTACTATTAAGTAATAAACATAAGAGAATGTATGAAGATATACATAAATCCATTTATGTTTTGTCATAATTAAAAACGACATGTTCTGTTTTTTCTCCTTTCTTACCTCTTTAATCATTATTATATACCCTTGTCACTGGTGTTTATAATTTTTCTTTGTGTTTTTTTTAACGTTTATTTATATTTATCTAATATTTATATGATATTCACTGTGTGGAATTCGGTCATGTAACACCAAGATTTCATTTTGCTAGTCCAGTCCTGATAAAGAGCAAGAGGAAGGTCGAAACACGTGTTGGCATATGGGTACCAAAGAATGGAATAAGATTTCGATTGAGAACTTGAGAAATTTGTTGAATTCATTATTCCTGGGAGGAATGAACGAAGAACAAGATTTTACATGTTTTTAGTAATATATAAATGTCATGAAATTTAGAATCCTATTACAAATGAACTACATGTAATACATCTTGAGATGTGACAGTTGTTTAAATATACTGGATCTGCTAATTGGATATACAGATGTTGGGTTCATTTTAAAGAACAATATAAGGAGATTAGTTAGGTTCAATGAATTGTCAAACTCTATTATGATATGATATGATAGTTTATTTATATAGCGCCTATACACAATGTGTTTCAAAACGCTTCTCGACAAGGGAGCGAACAAGGCAAAATACAATGACATTCTGACATGCCATGAACAGTAAAGATGTGAAATTAATTATCATACTCGGCCTGATGACATTTCAGATAGTGCAAGAGCTAAGACATAGATAAGGAAGGGAGGGGCAGAGTGGGAAGGAAATGGAAACAGACAGGCGAATACCATACTAGGCTCGACAACATTTCTGGCAGAGCCGGAGAAAAACAAAAGGTGAGGGAGAGGGGTGCAGAAAGGGAGGGGAAGAACAAAACAAGCGACTATCGTACTAGACCTGACGACTTTTCAGATATTGCTGGAGGGGGCGGGGGGACAAACAAGTGGAGGGGGAGAAGAGACAGACGAGGTTGCTATCATACTAGGTCCAGGGACAATTCTGATAGAGTAAGTGCATAGAAGAAAGTAAGGAGAGAAGGGGAGGAGATGGGAAAAGGGAGAAAGGGAGAGGAGGAGAGAACAGAGAGTAAGCAGTCAAAAAGAGTGGAGAAGCAAGTGGGGAGAGCGAATACAATTGCATATATATTGTTAAATATATCTGTTGAGGAGAGATCCTGCAATTGATTCTGCAAAAGACCTTCAACATGCGATTAAGAGATTGAAAATGCAGTATTACCCTTCTAGTGCATTGCTTTTTAACCATTTGTTCATCTGTGTTATTAAAAAAGTGAATTTAATCTTTGGGAGTATTTTTATTTTTCATTGTTGTAAGTATGTGCTTTTGTTTAGGGAATGCTGTGCCATTCTCGGGATGACGTAATGATGCACCATTGTGACGCCATCACGTTTTGCGTCATGAGGTCATGACATAGCTCAAACATGCTGTCTTCCTTTTTGAACTTCAATATACGCGGGTTCATCTGCGTTTGCCTCATACAAACTTGTAATTACGTCCTTCAATGTGGGACAAACAAGCTACTATTATGTAAGTTGAAATAGGTATGGTATGGTATTGTTTATTTATATAGCGCCTATACACAGGCAAGTGTTTCAAAGAGCTCAAGGAGAGTGGGAGTACGCAGAAAATACAACAGTCGCTCAGAGCCCTTGAAAATCTGAGACGATAATGGTCTGCACAGGCAGAGTAAGTGCATAAAAAACATTTAAAGGAATGGTTCGCCCAAAATTCTTTATTTCAAAAATAGATAGGCAATATAAAAAAAAAGATTGGCATTTTTTTTTTTCGAAGTCCCTATGTAAAATTTTGAGCAATTCAAGCTCAAAGATAGCACATGGGGGCATCCATTTTGTGGCTGGAGGAGCCCGGAAAACTTAGAAATAAAACCGCAGCTTTAAAAACGTTGTATTTATGTTTGTGGTAGCTTTCGAAGCGACCGCGAACATAAATACAACGTTATTGTGTTTGAAAACGCTGCAGTTTTTCTTCCTAAATTTCTCAGGCTCCTCGTTGCCTATCTATTTTTGAAATAAATTTTTTTGGGCGAACCATTCCTTTAACAGTATGGGATATAGCAAATAGGCCTGACTGCGATTCTGCAATTATAACAGTACAATTAGGAGTGAAGACAGGGGAGAAACAGACAGATGATCTTCAGGCGTGGTGCGTAGGATCTAGCAAGTGCACAGAGGGTCACTGGGAGGGGAGGGTCAAGCGCACCCGGTCAGTTGAGACTGGGGTAAGTGCAGAGAGAGCCACTCTCTTGGGTTAATTTCTCAGGGCTTTGAAAGTGGGTGGGGTGTAGGGCCCTGAGGCAAGTGCGAGAGAGGACTGGTGGGGGTGCCAGGGACCAGTGAGACTCTGAGGTACACCAGGCAGGCAGTCAGCATGCTGTAAGAATAGGAGGGAGAGAGGGAAAGGACAGAGAGCTAGGTTAGCAGGATAGAAGGAGAGAGAAGGAAGAGGAGAAGAGGAAGGTCTTGAGGAGTTTCCGGAATTTCAGGAGATTCGGCACAAGACATAGGGCGGCAGGGAAGCTATTCTAGAGGGGGGCACCCACTGAGGATAAGGATCTCCCACCAAATCTCTGCTTGGAGAACCGGCTCACTCGCAGCAGGTTGGAGGTAGATGAGCGGAGGGCTTGTGAGGGACAGTATTTAGGTAGGCAGTGTTAAAGGTAGGGGTTCCCAGGCCCCAGAAAGGCTTGTGAACAATGCAAAGGGTCTTGAATTTGATCCTTGCAGCCACAGGGAGCCAGTGGAGGGATTCCAGCGCCGGAGAGATGAGGTCCCTGGGCTTGAGGCCAAGAATAAATCTTGCGGTTCTGTTCTGGATGAGTTGCAGAGGGTGTAGGCCAGAAGAAGGGAGGTTGAGGAAGAGGCTATTGCAATAATCCAGCCTGGAGAGAACCAGGGCTCTAGAGACAGTGAGCCTCTGGGGGAAAGTGAGAAAGGGTAGAGTAGCCCTAAGGAGGTGTAGTTGATAGTTAGACTTTTTAGGTATGTCTGAAATGTGAGAGGAGAAGGAGAGAGTGGAATCAAAGATGACTCCAAGGTTTCTTGCTTCACAGATGGGTGCAGGGCCAAGGGAAGCTGGCCAGAGTGTAGTGGGAAAGTGGGAGCAAGGGTCCCAATGCAAACAATCTCAGTCTTAGTGGCGTTGAGGCAGAGGTCGTTTGCAGCACACCATGACTGAATAGCGGACAGACAGTCAGATATGAGCGAGGCGGAGGAGGCAGCTGAGGGTAGCCTGAAAGATAGTTGCGTGTCATTCGCATAGCACTGGAAGTTAGAGGTGAAGGTGGCAATCACCTGTGCCAGGGCAACCATATAGACGATGAATAACCAGGGGCATAGGTTAGATCCCTGGGGAACGCCACAGGTTGAGAGAATGATAGTCGAGTGAAAGGCTCTGAGTTCCACCTGGGATGGGCGGTCAGAGAGGAAGGAGGTTAACCACGCCAGAGCCTGACCTGAGATTGCCAGGGTGTCACGAAGACGTGTGATCAGGATGTTGTGGTTAACCATGTCGAAGGCAGAGGAGAGGTCAAGGAGAATGAGGATAGATTGGGTGTTAGTGTCAAGATTAGAGAGCAGGTCTTTAAGGGTGTTCAGGACAGTTAATTGAACCTTTGTTTGTGCGCGCTAAAGTTAGTTGAAGTTAGTTTCTGCCTTTAGATTCACAATCCACTTTATTAATGTGTACATTTGAAACAAGACTCCTTATTTAGTTTTGAAAAAATGTATTTTTAATAGTGGTCCAAAACCAAAATATATTGTCCTCTACACATGTTTCACTGCCAGTCCATTGTGTGGCAGATCCTCAGGAGGGATAATCCCACTTTGAGCTTAAATTGTGTTCAACTAAAATTTAAACAAACAAAAACACAGCTTAGATGTACAGTTGTATGTGTGACACTTCAGAAAATTCATCAAAGCATGACAAATTATTGCAACATTTAGATTCCACATGACAGGAAAAACAAGTTAAACTACTAATTGTACCGAAAGGTAGAAAGAAATTCTGTGTTTTGCAAATGTTTTCACAATATAGGCATTTCTCTAGTTTTATCAGCTTGCATTCAATTACACCCATAGTTAGATTTGTTGGTAGAATGGTTTCATTTTCTCTTACTTAGTTTGAGATTTATACTCACATTTAATGTATGCTCTAGTTCGCTATAGTGAATTCAGTAGGAACACGTTTTGTGCTCAACAGGTATTTTTTCCTTTTTATTTCCCCAATTAAAGAAACTTTGGGTCTCACCAAAGTTTACTGGTTCCAGATAGCAGAACCTGGAAGGGGTGAGTGAAGAAATGTTTTAGTCCTTTTACTCGTGGTGCAAATGCACTGTTTCCAGCTAACGTTTATGAAAATGGGCTAGTTTTCCTGCATATACGAATTTGGAGGCTCCTTACCTTCTTTTCTTGTCGCTCTGTATTTGTTGTTTGTTTGTTTTATTATTTATAATGCGCAGATATACCGAGGGGTATCAGGGCGCAGCATTTACAAGAATATGTATAAAATGTACATATTGGCAAAGGGAGTATATACAAGGCATAATAAGGTAAACAGGCAATATATACAGTATATGAGAGAGTACAAAGTGGGCACACATGGTTACACAGTATGCGGATAGCATGAAGGGATAGCCTTGGTACTTAGCTATCTTGGTGGTCCTTCAATTTCAGCCAAGACACTACCTTGGAACGGAAACTTAGGGAGGAGCGGCATGCTAACCGGCTTCTTCCTTGTTCAGTGAGTGTTTTCCGACTCCTCAGTGGTGCTGCGATCACGTGTTTAACTTGTTCACGTGATTGCGTCCGCCATTGTGGAATGGGAAAATGCATAACATTAAAGGAATCGTGCGGTCAGAAATATTATTGTCCCTATGGTTCGGCCATGTGTTTTTAACCATAAGTCGATCGATTGTACAAACATTTCCTATGCACCTTACCAGAGTTTTCCTCTCTTGAACACAAGCGAAATCAGGCAGCAGGGCGCGGCCATCTTGTGATAATCTTATCACTTACCGCATCACCCTGGGTGACCTGCGTTTGAGGCACTAAATCATATCCCTCGCCCCTGAGCCTGACATCACTATACACGTACCGGCCATTTCACAATGCCAAAGCACGTCTCGTGTCAACATTCTCTACGCTTCAGCTAATGACGTGTCACCATGGAAATAACAGGACACCTCTTTCCTCAATAAGTATAAACAGACCGTTTCACAACACACAACAGCAGATTTTCTTTTCCATTCCTCTCACTGCATTTCTTTGAGTATTCTGTGACTTGTTTCTGTGCTCTGGTCAGCTACCTTCGTTGCTTGTAGCCCGTGTGAACAGATACCAGTACCACCGCTATAGATTATTTTTGTTTGTCTACCACACAATGGCAACAATAATGCCCTACCTGTACGAGCCCGAGTATTCCGAGGAGGAATTACTGGAAAGAGAAAGCTGTGTAAACGATGGAGCTTTGGACGACAGTTGGGCGGACGTTTCAACAGATGAAGAGCCTGGGCCTAGTCGCATGGACGGTGTTCCCACCTGGTGTACCTGCAATCGGTGCGCGTCAATGCCAACCGAGGAGGAGAACTGCTGCTGCCGAGAAAACTCTGGATGCTTGTCCTACATATCGCAAGGCGATCCACAGCCGCAATGCGTTACCGAGTTTGGAGACTTCACTGCAGCCTGCCTCACACGGTCCGTGTTGAGGATTTTGATGGTGCTTATGCACGAACTTCACGCAACAGTTCGCACTTGTAATCCAAGTAACGAGTAAGTATAGTCTGGTTGTGATGTCAGTTCGGCCACTACTATTTCATGGTTGTGCCCTATAGTCTCGTAACTTCAATATATCATTGTCATATCAGTTTAGTCTTGCAATTCTCTAGTAATAGTTGAATAAAAGTCGTTCATTATTGTGTAGTGTCTAGTTACCATTTGTCCTGGCAAAAATGCCATTGCATACAAGAATTGTCATTGACAATTAAGGTTTAATACACTTATCTTGGTCATTTGAAAACAGTTTGTATCTTTCTCTTTCACAGGTGGTACCAGCTGGTGGCCTATCGATCGTACGCATGGTGGATTCATGGGAGGTTTGGACACCGCGTTCGATGAGTAATACCCGCCTGTGTCGTTGGTGCCATTAGACAAACTTTCCCCAGTGACAGCGGTCAGTACAGGGGATTTTCCCTCGCTGAGCTGCAACCAGACCTTTACAATTTGTAGTATTTTTGTGCCATCAAAATAAGAAACCAAATAAAACACAACATATTTTTTATCAATGGTTGTTTCAGTTTTTAAGTGAATCAAGTGTGTTTCCATTCAGCAGTGTTCCGGTGCCTTGTCTGCACGCCCGCCGGCCCATCCATCCCCCTCCACTATCAAAAGCAGTTCGCACCAGTGGATGTGCACTGCCATGGGGTACTGTCAGCGGCGTGAACGGCCAAGGTGCCAAACACCATGTACACTTCAAAAAAAGGTATCTTATGCCCAGGGGTCATTGTTCGCATGGCCTCCTCAGACCCTGTGTCTCCAGGCAGGCTCCACTTGAAGCAGGCCGCTCCCCTGCAATACACATAAGTGTGTCTCCATTCCGCAGTGTTCCAGTGCCTTGTCTGCACGCCTCACGGCCCATCCATCCCCCTCCACTATCAAAGGCAGTTCGCACCAGTGGATGTGTGCTGCCATGGGGTGCTGACAGGGGCGCGAACGGCCAAGGTGCCAAACACCATGTACACTTCAAAAGGTATCTTACGCCCAGGGGTCATTGTTCACATGGCCTCCTCAGACCCCCTGTCTCCAGGCAGGCTCCCCTTGAAGCAGGCCTCTCCCCTGCAATACACATAATACCACGACATATACACGTCATTCATTCACAAACACACCCCTTTTTGTTATTCTTTATAAACCACTTGATATTTACCATGAGAACATCTTTGAGCACTGCAAGTCAACTCGTGAACGTGCTACTCTGTGACCGCTTCGAGTGAACTCGTCAGTGTGCTACCTGTGAACATCTCCCTGTTCTCCTGCCACTAAATACTCTGCTTGCTGAATCCAACTGTTTGTTGGTCAAGGTAAGGGCATGTATCCTAATCATATCTCCTTCATTTGTAAATTTATATCTATTTCGAAGTAACGTACTCAGTAGTGCTATGTTAATTTGTATCATTGCTATTGACTTGAGTTTCTTTTGTTATGTTATCGATATATCCATTTTTATCAGTGTCAATTGGCATCCTATTGCATCCTTCGTGGACCGTGTCTACAGTATAAGCATGTTTCCTTTTCGTGCGTGATAGAACATTCAAGGGACCAGTAACATGTTTTGATTTTCAACACATCAATGAATCGTTTGTGAAATGTATCCTATAAACAGCCGCACACGCTGCACTGGTTTTGCTGTGGTGCCTAAAAGAAAGCTTGCAATGAACAATGTATGGTCCAATTAATTCTTTCTCACATTTTTATGCAAAATAATTTTCTATTAATGTTGACCTTTATTTTGCAGAATTTACAACAATGCCTGCATGTTCTATTTTTGGTTGCCCTTCGAAGACCCATGACAAATCCAAAGGCATTACAATGCATGTATTCCCTAAGACGGTTGATCGAATAAGAGAATGGGTCAGATATTGTGGATATCCACCGGAAGAGCTTGAAAGTAGAGTCAAACAAGTCTTGGAGGACAAGAGTGGTCATCGATACCGCATCTGCAGCCTGCACTTCAACCCGGATGTGTACGACACATCCTTGTACACAAAGAGGAATCAACTGAGAACAACTCGAAAATTGCTCCCAAACGCTATTCCGACCTTATTCATGAAAATGCCGCCACAGGTGATTCACGCTTCTGGATTTAGCTTTACGACTGTATTTTCGGTGTAAATGTCACTTATAATACTTTCGATATTTATGTGATTGAATAGCGGTTTAAATAATGACTATTTTGCTAAATATCAGTCCTTGTTTTTGAGAACCCTCATAGAAAATTGATTTATGGGGACAGATAACTATGCTATATTACGCATTTACATAAGCATAATTTTCTCGTATTCAGTCTCCTTACATGCCACTTTTTAATGTTGGAATTTCTAAATCGAATAACACTTTCCCTTTACAACTCCATGACTATGCACCGAATATGAAGCAACAAGATTCAACATCCATGTCTTGCCTGGAGTCATCAACCACTTTGAGCACGTATCAGGTAATCTTACCTAGCTATTCTGTTCCAGACTGGTTTTATGCACGGAATTCTAGATAATGTGCTCATATTTACATATTGTGTAATTGTTTTACACAATGTTTAATTCGTACATTACTATTGATATGTACCTTTGTCGTCTTTCCAAATTGTGTGTCCAGTTTCCAATATTTTCATCCTTACTAATGCAAGTACTGTGTTTCAGGGAGATGCTGAAGCGTCCACTACAATTACAACATCCCTCGTAGTAGATCCGGTGCCAGAGGTATGGGTCTTCACAGTTCAATTGGACGAGATAACCTGATCATATTTACATATCGTGTAATTGTTTTACACAATATTTCATTCATACTTTACTATTGATATGTACCTTTGTCGTCTTTCCAAATTGTGTGTCCAGTTTCCAATTTTTTCGTTCTTACTAATGCAAGTACTGTGTTTCAGGGAGATGCTGAAGCGTCCACTACAATTACAACATCCCTCGAAGTAGATCCGGTGCCAGAGGTATGGGTCTTCACAGTTCAATTGGACGAGATAATCTGATCATATTTACATATCGTGTAATTGTTTTACACAATGTTTCATTCGTACTTTACTATTGATATGTACCTTTGTCATCTTTCCAAATTGTGTGTCCAGTTTCCAATATGTTCGTCCTTACTAATGCAAGTACTGTGTTTCAGGGAGATGCTGGAGCGTCCTCTACAATTACATTATCCCTTGTAGTTGTTCCGGAACCAGACCTTGCAGTTTATCCGGAGCCAGAGGTATGCGTACTGACAGTACCTTCTAATGAAAGAAAGTTGGTCTAATTATATGTGTGATGCAAATGACTTATTTTAAATGGATACTATTTTTTGTAGGGATGTATACAAGATCTGTATATTGAACGGGAGGCACGTGGATCTGAGTCGGTGGGCCAGCTTGCTGATGGTGATGTTAGAGTAAAGAAGGTTTCAAAGAAAAGAAATAAAAATAAGGTTAGTTATAAATACTTTATATTTTTGGCAATTGTTTTGTGATGATGTTAGAGCTCAGGTTTTATGACAATGAAACACACAGCATATAGAGTACAATGGCTCGGATTCCCTTTTAAAGGATACAGACTGGTAGGCGTAAAGGATACACTCGACGTTTTCTCCCAACCGACTAATGGCAGAAGTAGAACGAAGTGCATTCAAGAGAAACCTTCTAACTAATGTCACTCTTTGACTGGTATAATTCTACAGTCAGAGAGAGTAATTAGTGGGAAGGGCGTGAATGGACCAAGTTTCACCAAGCTGTTGATAGAGAGGAAACGTATCAGGATACTATAATAATCAAGAGGACAGTAAGAGCCTATCTGATATACACTAACCTTTTGCACAGCCACTGGTAGTCCAAAATGTCCAAAGAATCCCAGGAAAACAACGACAAGGAAGGGAGAGTGAGGAGGAGATGGAGAACCTTGATCCAGGAAGGTATGCCCTTTTGGTAGTTGGAAGAAGTCCAGTTGGGAGAGTTGGGGGATAGAATCTCCGAGAATAAGCCAACAGAAACTAACCTTTCTTGCAGTATAGGTAGGATAGGGAACCACACTCTGCAGGGTCTATATGGCAGTCTTGTAGAAATCAGCTGAAAGTTCTGTATGGAGTTGGAGCAGGAAGTTGCTGAGCACCACGTAGGAACGTGGCTGGAAGTCCCGTGTGGATCTGGAGCTGGAAGTTGCCGGGTACCCCGTAGGAACACAGCTGGATGCTCGGTATGGAATTAGAGCTGAGAGTTGTTTGGCACCGCGTAGAAACACGGCTGTGACTCTGTACGGGAACAGAGCAGGTAAGGGGGCGCACGTGGGAACGCAGAAGACAATCGCTCCGTGCGGCTGAGAAAGGCAAAAATTGCTGAGTGAACGAAAAGCGTCTGCGAGAAAGTAGATGCCAAGCTCCGGAACAATAACTCAAGTTTACGCGATCAGAAGCGCCGGTGCTTAGAATATGTTCTGTTAAATGCGGTCAGCTGACGTGCACCTGACCACCGTGATGACGTACACATTGGTCAGGTGATCCAAGCTCGTAATGTAGGGAAAAAAGAAAAAACACGCAATATCGATCGTAGCCCCAACATGACAGCATCGGCAAGTGCTGTATTAACGGTGCCTCCCAGATAGCTTCCATTGTGTGTAGAACGGCATAGCAGTTCTAAAAGCTGAAGATGCCGGTAAGAGGGAGCATTTAGGGAGAGGAAAGGAGCCTGATGATTTAGGAATGGCAGGCCCTGGAATGGCAGGCATGACAGATGAGGCCTTCATTATATGCTTTTTTTAATGTAAATTGTACAACACTGTATGTTGGATTTACACTGAACATCCCTTTTCCTATCTGTCCTGTAGTTGCACGATGGAGCACGGACTATGCAGACACAGACAGCGATACAAATGACAAATGCTGCTTGCCAAACTGTTTTCACCATGGGGAACTATTAATTGAGGCGCGGCGTGTTCACACTCGAGATGCCTATATCCAATGGCCAGAAAATTAATTTAATATGACCGGCGAATCCAGCAAAGTGTTTTTGGACCATTGCTACAATGCACCTGCTCCGCCAGATGAAGGTGAAAGTGAATTTATAGAAGATAGTGTTACATTACTCGATGAGCACTTGACACAATCGACACCCGCCAAAAAAATGCCTCCCAAAAAACAGTCCACATTGATGTTTTCTCCTATCCATGGTCAAGTAACAGATGTTGAAATGACAGAGACTGAAGCATCAACACTATTGACCGATGAACCAGACAAAGATATCGACTATAGTATGTCCAGTTTGGCTGATATGTCCACAATGGTTCAGTCCGAAACAACAGTGTTGCCGGATGACAGTCTAATAAAAGAGGCCAAATACATTGTATTCGACAGCTGCTTGATGGAGATTATAAGAATGCTGAAATGTGTGCATTCAGTGGGAGGGGAAGTATGTGGGAAGCCATTGGTGAGCGTGACTCGTCTAACACAAGGCAGTAACCTCAAAATACATGCCACCTGTGAAAAGTTCCATAAAACATTTTCATGGTCCGCTCAACCGATGCTGGGGAAACTGCCAGCTGGCAATCTACTGTGTGCAACAGCTTTACTTTTCAGTGGCTCTAGTTTCACAAGGTTATCCAGTTTCTTTCAGTTTGTGGGACTCCATTTCATTTCTAAAACGCAATACTACAAATACCAATGTGATTATCTATTCCCTGCCATTAGTGAAGCTTGGATAATTGAACAATTGGCTATTCAAACTACATTCTCCGGTAAACGGTTCAGGTTAGCCGGCGATGGACAGTGTGACAGCCCCGGATTTTCTGCTAAGTACTGCACCTACCATTTTCAGGACATGGAAAGTAAGAAAATTGTGAGTTTGGTGGTTGTGCAGGTGTCCCAATATAAATCCTCAGTGGCCATGGAGAAACTTGGTTTTATAAAATCACTGGAAGATCTACAATCGAGGGGAATGCAAATCGACCTCATAGCCACGGACAGACACGTTTCAATAGCCAAGACAATGAGAGAGCAGTATCCAAATAATAAACATCAATTTGATGTATGGCATGGTGCCAAATCAATCAATAAAAAAATCTCAGCGGCAGGGAAAAAATAAGGTTTTGAAAGTATTTCACAATGGTCCCAGTCTTTCAGCAACCATCTTTGGTGGAGCTCCAAAACATGTGATGGGTCTGTGGAAATTCTACTGGAAAAATGGCGGTCACTAATGCACCACTGTTCCAACGTTCACCACTGGACAGAAAACCAATATTTCCACCAATGTGAACATGGCCCTTTGTCCCCAGAGCAGGCACGGAAGAAGTGGTTGATCCCATCTTCACCTCCACACAAAGCCCTTGAGAAGATTGTGTTTGATAAAACTCTATCAATAAATCTGAAGGGACTCGCAGAATTCTGTCACAGAGGAGATTTGGAGGTGTTCCACAATATGTGCCTAAAGTACAGGCCATTTCGGCATCCAAGGGATGAAATCTAGGACTTTACTAGCAGTGTTAGCGCATAACGAGAATGTAGGCCGGGAACAATCTAGGACTGCAGGAAACTTAGGCATGCTTCGCTACACTATGGCCTTTACGAAAAGAAGCAAAAAATGGGTTGTCAAAGCAGTATATGAGAAAATGGAATTCGATTTTGTGAAAGATCTTATTGTTAATGTCATAGAGATGCATACTCATGGAATTGCGCACAAATCTGTTCAGAGCACACATACATTGCCACAAAACATTGCCAACGTGCCATGTCCACCCAAAGCAGAGCTCGTTCAATCGTTCAAATCCCGGTATAAATGATTACCATCTGTTTTTATTTTTGCCAAAAATGTTTTTATAAACTGTACAAATAAAGTATGCAATTTGTCTTTTGAAATCTATCCCCTTAGTCCTTTTCTTAAAAAAATAGTACAATTATTACGATTCCTTTCACATTTCACAGTTTAGTCAAGCTACTGTGGGACCTTCATTTTTCGTGTAAATGACCAATGGGTAACAGGGCATAATGTTCCCCAAACAGCTGAATATCTGCTCGTCAAACAAAACGGATTAGACCTAGGCTACAAAACATTCTAGGCACGCAAGAAGTACTGACTGTGAAAACATGCCATAGGGTAGGAGGCCATGAGATAAGAAGAGGTGGGCATATTACTAGACACGTTTTGACTCCGTTTTCTGTGTTACATCGACTATAATTTTGGAGTAGGGGGCATTCTGTCATTGGCAAGTTTCCCCTACACCTCAGCAGCGCCACGAACAACGAGGAGTGACAGCCCCCAATTTTTTCATCCTGTGCCCGTGCTTCAAAAAACATGTTCTCATGGATGCGTTGACATTGGATGTTGCAAAGTAAGAAAGTATGTTCATTTTGAGTGAAGGCCAACAGCTTTGAATTTTGCTTCAGAGCTGGGAGGCCCACACGTCCCGCGCAAAGTATAAGGTTCTATTGTTTTTTTATCTTGAGAGACAGGGACCATTCCGAAAGGGATTGAATTGAAGGGGGGTGTAATAACGTATGATATGATAAGGTTGCCCATTCCGAAAGTGGACCTAGTTACATATAAGTTCAGTTCATGAATATTCATTGACACGAATGGAGGAGTCTGCATTACGGTCTGCATTACGCCATGAGAATGGAAATGCTGAATATAATGTAAGTTTCTCTTTAGATGATTTTGTACCAGAACTAGTCAAAATACGAATAGCTGACCGTTATTGCTGGGTCACATTGTACTTGTTCGTTCTTTGTGGCATTTTGCAATGAAGTGGCATATTGCAATGAAGTGCTAGTACAACCTTTGTGCTGGGCTATCTACCGGGCACATGGGCAGGCCAGCATCGAGACACATGTAGACCACCACTCGTTTCTCCCTGGTTCTACACTAATAAATCATTACATTGTTTGTGCACCTCGAGTTGTTGCCCAGTTTACGCATTACGTTTAGAGCTCAACATACTCCATTGCGCTATCCTCGGAAGCAAATAGCGGAGTACTCTGATATTCCACGTTGTATTATCTCGGTTCACATTTTGTCACCTCTGCACTAATAAAGAGAATGATTAATTGTAATAAAGATCGGCTACTGAGACACATTTCTATTTTTATGTTTTGCAAACAGGTACATCGTGCCATTCTGTGATTGTCATTTATTCCAGATCCCGACCGATGGATTCCTCAATCGTCAGCTGCAGCTACATGTCAATCACTGGATCTACTTAACCGTCTTTTGGGACGACAGACAAGGTCCAATATGCCGTACGCGGTACCGGTGATTAGGAGCAACATAACAACCTTTACGGTGGTCTAGTGCCAAGTTGATGCATCAGCTTTGCAATTCACCGTGCGACCGAGGTGCTTCATTTAGACAAAACGAACACCCTGTGTACCAAAAAGAAACAGCGTGTGACTCACGATAAACATTTGCGGATCGAGAGCAAAGAAAAAATGTCCCATTTTGATTGATTATGTCAGACGCTGAATGTTATCGAAACATTTAATATGAAATAAATGTACGTTACCAATTGTACAGTCTTGCTGTTTCCTTTTAAAGTACAGTTTCACATTCCTAATTGTGACGCGCTGTGCTGTGAGACGATGTGTGTTTTTTTCCGGGTTCCGCGTCTAGTCGGGTAGGTGACGACTGGGCTCTTTGGCTACGCTGCCCAGTAACGCCACGGAGAGAGGCGGAGAATATCAATGATTTGGTGATGTCAGGCTCAGGGGCGGTGGATATGATTTAGTGCCGCAAACGCAGGTCACCCAGGGCGATGCGGCAAGTGATAAGATTATCACAAGATGGCTGCGCCCTGCTGCCTGATTTCGCTTGTGTTCAAGAGACGAAATCTCCGGTAATGTTCATAGGAAATGTTTGTACGATCAATCGATTTATGGTTAAAAACACATGGACGAACCATAGGGACAATAATATTTTCTGACCGAACCATTCCTTTAAGCACTGTTACTTTCAGTTGTGTTACGCTGTTCGAAAGTCCTGCTACAGCTTACTTTTAATTCAGTTTTTTTTTAAATTACTAAGTGCACTGTTTTGCTTTATTACTTGAATATTTTTTCCAGTAATAAACTAGACTATATTCATTCGTGGTCAAGTGATCTTTTCAGCCACATGACCTGGACTTAATTATTTGCTACGCTGCGGCTAAGGGTGCTTGGTTTTTATTTAAAAAGTTAAAGAATTGTAATTAACACAATTTGTTATTGTTTTAACCAACCAAAGAGAATTAATGCTATTTCTTTTACTCCATGTTTGCTTGGGTGAGAAGTGAACTTTGTTTGCTACAGTAAATTAATCATCTCTCCTTCTGAATTCAACCCTTTGTGACATAAGTCCAGGATACAAATCCAATAGGCTTCTCTTATGCCTCCTCTTGGTGGCACTGTTATTTTTTCAATTCTATAGAATCTTACATCATTTTTCAATGTTCCTTGGTGTTCAGTCTGATAATGGTATCAAAAAGGGTATCTTGGGTCTTCCTTGGTGATTGCTCTCATATGTTCTTGAATTCTTTGCTTGAGTTTTCTTGTTGTGCTGCATACATATAGTTTTTTGCAGCTGCATTCTATAGCGTATACCACATATTTGGTTTTACAGTTGATAAAGTCACAAATTCTGTATTGTTTTGCATTTGGTAAATTCATGGGTGTTCAGAAGAGCAGTTTACGTAGCTAACGTGCTCTAAAGCCATATTGATGGTCATGGAAGCAACCAATAGATTCAGGGGAGGTCATTACGACCCAGGCGGTAAGTACACCAACTTTACCACCATGGTGTAAACTACGTTTACACCATGGTGGATGGCGGATTTACTGCCCCATTCCAAGGTGAGTGGGGCGGTAAATCCCCATTTCCCATTTACCCTTCCCCGTTCCCATTTTTGCCCCATAGGGCATAATGGGAGTGGGGAAGGCGCTAATTACGGCACCGTAAATTACGGTGCCGTAATTAGCACCAAGGCGGTTTAGCGCCATGGATTTTAACGCCTGCTAAAAGCAGCCGTTAAAATTGGAATCAGGCATTAAGGGTTAACGACGGCGTTAACCCTTAACGCCTGGGTCGTAATGACCTCAAGTGTGTAGGCTCAGCTGAGAGGTAGTCAGATTCTCCAGGAGTTTGCCCAGGAAGGGAGTGATGGAGATAAGGCGGTAGTTTGCCAGAATGGAGGGGTCGGCAGAGGGTTTTTTGAACAGAGGGTGCACAAGGGAATGCTTCAGTGCAGTTGGGAAAACTCCAGTGGAGAAGGAGAGATTGCAGAGATCAGCCAAGGCTGGGGCGAGGGAGTCGATATTGTCTTTAATGGTTTTTGAGGGGGTGGGGTCCACCTGTTTAGATGAAGCCTTCATAGATCGGACCTGTCTGATAGCCCCATCCGTTGGGACAGATGAGAGAGAAGAGAGGGTAAGTGGAGGGGGGGCCGAGGGTGACTCCAGTGTTGGTGAATGCTGTGGTGTGGAAGAGATGGTGGAAAGGATGTCTTGGGTTTTTGTGTTTTTTTTTGGTGAAGTGTGCTGCCAGGGCTGGGCAAAGGTCCTGGTGGGTGTGATAGAAGAAGATGCAGTTGCAGGATTGGCCAGCTCCTTGCAGACTTTGAAGAGTTCGGCCGTGTTGTTTGATGCCACGGAGATGCAAACTTGAATAAAGACTCTTTTCTTGGTGCGAATGCAGAGTCGATAATGCCTTTGAAGGAGGCGGCAGGCCAGTTTGTCAGATGGGTCGCCCGACGCATTCCATTTCCGCTCAGCTGCCCTACACTTGCGTTTAAGGGCAGCCAGGTCGGAATCGTACCAAGAGTTGCACTTTTTGTAAGGCTTCAGTCGGACCCTCATGACAGGGGCAAGAGTGTCAAGGGTGTTGTAGATAGAGAGATTGAGGTTAGCGAGGGCTGTGTCAGGGTGGGAGCCAGCCGAGGGAGTAGGTGAAGGAGAGTAGTAGGAGGAAAAAGCAGCCACTGTCACTGCCACAGGTCTATGTTTAACCCTTGTATTCTTTTTAAAAAATGATTTGGACATTTTTATTTTAACTAATGCATTTTTCTGGTATGTTTTATATATTATAGCCTCTCATATGTTATAGCCTTATTTTATCTAGATTTATTTCTTAAACACACGGAAAACAGATATTTTTCAACTTTTCTCCTCTTATTAATTTGCTGAATTGGAGGAAATATTGATGTATTTTCATAATAGTTTGTATTTATTCAGATTTTTCAGATGACTTATGCCTGACTAAGGAAGAGACGGGTACAGTAGCAAATTGCTTGTTTGAAATATTTTTGGGGGACATTTAATGTAAATGAATGTTGCTGTGGGGTCATGAAAATGTTTTTTGTTATATGTATTTTACAGATGTAGTCCTTGAAGAAGGACATGGAATTACCTAAATGCATTGGAAAGTCTCTTTTGTTTTTAATTTATTTTTAAAATTAAAGTATTATTAAAGCTTGTTATATATTTTGATAATTATGTGTCTGTGTTATGAGAAAGGATATTAAGTTTTAGCTGTAATTTTCGCATGGGGCTCACACAGCACTAGGGATGGTTTCATTGGTACTCTTTTGGAATCAACCACGAGCACTTTCACTTTGTAGCGCCCCCCAAAGCAAGAGGAATTGGGAAATGGAAGAATCTTTCACAGGCTTTCAAAACATTCTGATGAGAGAAGTGCAGAGGTGTGCAAAGGGTGAGTGCAACATGTGTATAAAAGAACAGTGGATAAGGGAAAGGGGTAAGTGCGGATGAAACGGAGTAATGAATACACAGAACGTACAGGGACCGAGCGAAGAGAGGGAACCTGAACCATCCAAAGAGGGTTTGGGGGTAGGGGGTTCTCCCCATACCCTTGAAAAAGGTTTTGGAATAATGGATTAAAATGGTGCTTTACACAGCACGCTTTCTGTCAACAATTGGGTTAAAATCCAAATAGATACAAGTCACCAACAGTGAACATTTTCCCAGTCTAGACCCTAATAGCTATGCTGTTTTCTTGACTTTTTTAAAATATTGTCACATGAAACATCGCTGTTTTGAGTTCTAGATTTAAGGATCCTGATTGTATAGTATTCTTGGGGAAAGCGGATGTTCTGCTATTGCAGGAGACTTGGGCCACTGACAAGATTTATATGAGCAACTCTGAGGTTTTTAGTGTGAAGGTGCGTTCCTCCTTGAGAGCGAGGAATCACGGTGGTCTCGCCACATATGTATGGAGGTGACAGAAGGTTAAAAGTCCAGTTTGTTTATAACCTCGTCGACGCTGTTGATTGTAGATATAGAGCTGACTGATGATTCTTTGTGCGCATAGCCAATATCCTTAATGCACCAAGTGATAGTGATAATGGTGCACTGTTGACGATGTTAACGGGCGAACTGTGCTCTATAAGAAATTGTGAAAGCCCTGCACCGGGACCTACATTTCTACTGGGTGGTGTTGCGTCTTGCGCAGGCCTCCTAAATTAAGGATACAGAGACATGCTTGCATCTTAATCCCTTTATTTCTTTACTCGAACTGAAACCTTCTCGACTCTTCCTCCTCCCCTTCCCTCCCCTAGTCCCTCCCCGAGCCCTCTGTTCATTGCTCTTAAGGGGGCTGTGTCCCTTTCAACTTGTAACACCCCCCTTACTTATTATGAAGATTCGTTGCCTATATCTGTTCGATGAGGCAGGGGGGTCGGCGTATGCTCCGTTGTGGATGGCCAGACTCTCATGTTCAGCCTGTGAATAGGCCTGTTCGATGGAGGTGAGTGCACGACAGGCATATGCTACTATGCACATCTCTGACTTCTGGTGAGGTTTGGTCTGGGCCAGGATGGTGCCCAATCTGACCAGGCTGGCGCCCAATCCAACCAGGCTGGCGTCGACCGTGAATTCGGTGTCCCACTCCGGGTTGAAGTAAGCGAGCTGACGATTGTTGGCCAGTTCCCATTTTATTGTGTCAAAGGCACTCCTGACACTGTTCGTCCCACGTGAAGGGGAGATCATTCTTGAGGCGCAGCCTGAGTGGGCTTGTCAGTGTGGCATAGTGGGGCAGGTAACACATCTTTTGGGGTTCCTAGATTGACAATGGCGCTGATCTTCTCTGGGTCTGCTCTGACACTTTGGTCTGAGAAGATGTGACCGAAGAAGCACAGGCTATGCTTGTTAATGGTGCACTTTGGGCCATTGAGGGTGAGGCCCGCGTCATATAGGATGGTGCACACTTGTCTTAGTGCCTCGTCATGTTGCTCTTGAGTGGCCCCACACATCAAGATGTCATCACTGTAGTTGAAAGCATAGGTGACTGGAGCTATCAACCTTTGTATTGTCTCCTAGAATATCTCGGCTGTCAGTTTAGTCGCTTATAACAGAACAGGCTTTCGTGGGTCGTGAAGGTGGTTATTGGCCTGGATGCGGGATCGATAACCAATCGATAACCAACTGGTGGTATCGTTGATTTCGATCCAACTTCGAGAACCAGGTGGCCTGGTTCAGCCTCACTAGCATGTCCTCTATGTTGGGTCCAGGATGTCTTTCCCTCTGAATCGCTGTGTTTGGTATCTGCATGTCGACACAAAGTCATAGGCATCCGTCTGGTTTCAGGACCACCACTGAGGGGGATACCCACGGGGTGGGGCCTTCCACCCTTTCTATTATCATCATTTTGGAGCAGTAGTTGCAGCTTGTGTGTCACCTTTGCTTGGATGTGGAACCCTTTTCTTCTGGGATGCTGAGGTAGGCCTTACCGCGGGGTCAATGTGAAGGTGTATGACCGTGTCTTTCAGCATGCCTCCACCCTGAAAAGGTTAGGAAACACTGCTTTCAGCTCATCAAGGTCCATTGTTTTTTGGGTTATTGTTCGTATGGTGTGAACTTGCAGCGTGTGGCTGTGGATGCTCTCCGATAGGTCATATTGGAGGTTGATCAGTTGTAGCACAGTGGACATCCTGTAACTAAGGAGGCATCTTCCTGTGACTGGGCTTTTGATGACGTGAATTGTTATGGGTGCTCGTTATCTTTTGTGTACAAGTTCACACTGAAATTGCCCTTTAGATTGCAGTGGTGCTCCCCATTGAAAAATGCGGCCTTGAGATGGTTGCAGCGGGACGATGTCTGCCATGGTGTTATATGTATCCTCGTTCATTACGTTGACGGTGGCTCCTGTGTAAATGAGGAACGGTGTATCTCTTCCTCCTAGAAGTATCATCACTTTCAGGGCTGTGCTGTCATCAGAGGTGTCATACATTAGTGAGACATATTCTTTACTGTACCGGTCGTACTCGTAGTATTGATCTGCTCTTAGTGGAATGTCTTCCATTGGAGGGTTTTCTGTGGGAAGCTCTCATCATTGGTCTTCCCCTAGATAGGGTTGTGTGTGAAAGGGGTGCTCATGGTTGTCGAATGCTCGGTCTGGAGATCCAACCTGTAGGTTCTCAACAGCTCGTATGAATCCCGGGTGTGGAGTGAATGTCGTGGTGTTTCTGGCGAAACCAGTCCTTGCGCGGTCTCTGTCTGAGTATGGGCGCCCGATGGCTGGTCTAATCGCTTCTTATATTCGGGCTGGGTTCATTTGTGATGATGGTCTGCATGGTGGTTGTAGTGGTGTTCTTTCCCGGCACGTGATCTGAAAGTGATTTTCCTGGCCCATCACATTTGGCCGAAGGCAGGGCATTGGCCCTTGTGTGGGAATTAAAACCTGCATCTGTAGCATTGTCTTTCAGGGAGAGCCCGACGAGTGGTGCTCCACGTGTCTTGGCAGGATGGTGCGCCGGTTTGGCGGGTTTGTGGCCACCTTCTTTGGGTTTTCAATCTGGGCAGGTTGTACATCTACTCTTTCATAGATCCTTGCTAGTTCAGCTATCTCTTGTAGTGGGAGAGGTTTCTTCAGTAGATGTTTCCTTAATTGTGAGGATATGCACCCCTCTATCACCTGCAGTCTGATGGCCTCATCATCGTTAAAGTTTGCGAAATCACAATATGTGATTTTCCTTTGGAGGCGTAGTATGAATTGGCCAATTGTTTCGTGGGGGGCCTGGTTGCACTGGTTGAAGATGTAACGTTCATAGTCCCTATTGGGGAGTACAACCAGGCGACTATGAATTGCGGAGATGAGAAGTTGATATGTGGACTTTTCTTGGGGCGGAATGTTTTTGATAACGCTTTTCATTTCTTTCCCCACTAGGTTGGTGAAAATGTCCAATTTGTTGGGTGCATCCTGGTTTCCTACCGCCCTCATGAATTCTCCAAATTCGTCCATCCACTATTGCAACCTTTGACCTTGATCCTATTGAGGCTCCAGGGTGAAGGGATTCGGGCGACGGAGGAAGGACACTGGGTTGGTTGGGGCTACTCCCACAGAAGGTTGGGCAGCTTGATCCGCTGTTGCTACCACAGGTTGAGACATGATGTCTTCTTTGTACAGGACATTCACAGGGTTTGTGCGGTTGACACCCTCTTGGGTCGTGTCACGGGTTTATGTGCATCTGTAGTGCGTTGTTGCCACAGCCATGGGAGGAGGTTGTCGTGTTAATCACTCCTCGCGTTCTTGTGGTAATACGGGTAAAGTTTCATGTAAATCCTCACGTTCTAGTGGTAATTGGGCGTCACACTCATCGAGCCGTCCTCGCTTTCAAGTGGCTTGGGGAGATCCTAGCGGCGACTTGATTTTATAATCATCAAGCCATCCTTGCGTTCTAGTGGTTTGGGTGCGCTTTGTACCTGTGGGCTGCAGGCATCGTCTATGGGTGGTCTGCGGGTGCTGTGGTCCTTGATGACGGCCGTCTTGTCTCTTCTTTACCCGGCGCTGCAGCAGCTGCTCTGCCAAACTCCTGGTCCTGTCTCTGTGCCTCGCTGAAAGGAATTTGAGGGTTTATGCTTCATCCTCCCTTCTCCTGTGCGTTGCGGGGGCTCTGACCTCTCCGTGGTTCTTCTTCCGCTTCTCTTCTCCTGCGCGTTGTGGGGGGCTCTGTCGTCTCCTCGCTTCTCACTTGCGTCGTGGGGAGGTCTCCCTTCCCTCCGTTGCAGATCACGGCACCAACGTTTCCGCTGCGCTGGTCTTCCGCTGCTAGCCATCTTTTCCCACACACCTTCGCCTGGTGGGTTCCTGGCTCGTCACCAGTTGTTGCGTCTTGCGCAGGCCTCCTAAATTAAGAACACAGAGGGGGTCATTATGACCTGGGTGCAAAGGGACCCGTTAAGAGATACTGGGGTCAATAACGGTACCGCAATTTGCGGTACCGTTATTGACGCCTTCCCCCTATGGGGGCTCAAATGGGAATGGGGAATGGCTTTTCAAATGGGGATTTACCGGTCCCGCAAAGGTCGGAATAGACCGGTAAATCCCCATACCACCAAGTCGTGGCGGTACCAGTATTGGTGCTAGTCATGGCGCTAATAGTGCCATGACTAGCACCAACCTCGGAATGAGGCCCAGAGACATGCTTGCGTCTTATTCCCTTTATTTCTTTACTCAAACTGAAAGCTTCTCGACTCTTCCCTCCTGCTCCCTCCTCCCTTTTCCTCCCCTAGTTCCTCCCCCAGCCCTCTGTTCGTTCCTCTTAAGGAGACCGTGTCCCTTTCAACTTGTAACAGGTGGCGATTTGAACCTAAAAATTGGTAACTACTCTGGTACTGTTGAAGGCATAGCAGATGAGGATGTGGCATTTGGTATCCGCCCACCAGTTTGAACAGAGTCTAAGACGGATTGCCAGCTTAAGAAATGTATGGATGCCCTTATTGAGGCAGGGTTTAGGCAAGTGAAGGGCATATTTCCATCTGATGTCCCAGGGAAGTATACTTTTGTGAATGCAAGGCATCGTTCAATTATTGATGATTTCATACTAGGTGGTGAGAACTGGACTTGGATTAAAGATTTTGAGGTGGTTTATCAGATCGAAAGCGATCACGACCCATTAGTTCTGATGGTATGGTTTGGGGCTGACGCATCTCCTGTGAGGAGCAATGAGGCTGATGCACCCGTGTACAAAATGCTGCATTGGGGGCAGGTGAACACTGGCCAGCTGGTTCCCCAGGTAATGCACACTGTTATGCGTAATCTGGGGCTGTGTTTATGCCACGTGACCACTGATCAGGATAAATGGCATGCCTGGATGGACATAATTGCGTCTATCAGCCGGTACTCAGGAAGATCATCACCTCATTGCAGGCAAGGTTAGGCAAAATTCAGTGGTTCAATAGCCAATGTGAGTTAACAAAGCAAACTCTTTTGTCCGTACTTAGGCAGCAACCTAGAGACCAAGAGGTGGTAGCTCAAGCGAAGGCTTTTTATAAGAAGCCAACAGCAAGCAGGAATTTGCTAGACAAGCCTGGCTAAAACTAGAGAGGGCCACTGTGTCAGGCAATTTAAGGGACTACTGGAGAGCTATCTCGGACGGATTACGTTCCAATGGAATTCCCCCCAAAAAATCATACAGATTAGGTGGGAGAAGATAAGTGGATGAAACATTTCTCCTCATTATATGGTAGCCCTAGTGGCATGAATGGTAAGAGTAAAACAGATTTAGCTGACTTGAATACTACTACCTGTAACACCACATATGTAATCGCTCCTGGTCCAAGAATAACGATGAGCGAAGTTGCTAAAGCTCTCAGAGGGATGGCTAACAGGAAATCGGCTGGACCAGACTCAATTCCAATCGAGTTCTTTAAAGACAAGACGCGACCTGGGTTCCGGCACTCTGATCTTTAATGTGATCTTACATCTGAAGGCCGTACCAGGCTCATCGAGGGAGAGCGATCATCGTCCCGGTTTTTAAAATAGGTGATCAA
Organism: Ambystoma mexicanum; assembly: GCF_040938575.1. Lineage (NCBI taxonomy): Eukaryota > Metazoa > Chordata > Amphibia > Caudata > Ambystomatidae > Ambystoma > Ambystoma mexicanum. Next base: position 1,035,982,902 of record NC_090921.1, read on the forward strand.
AGTGAGCCGGCATGTTCTCGTCCGATCTCCTTACTTGACACTTCAGCCAAATAGTTTGGGCGAGTGTTGTATGGTAGTATTATGGACTGGGTCAAAGAAAATCAGATCCTCTCTGGCTACCAGCATGGCTTTCGTGAGGGAATCGGTACAGTCGATCAGACATTGAACCTGAACCTGAGCCTGATCCTGGATAAGTACGTCTGAGATTTTAAAGGAACGATTTACCTGGGTTTCATGGACCTTTCCACTGCCTTCAAAAGTGTAGCCCACGATAAACTTGGGGGCGTTTTGCACGATTTAAGTATGCCGGAGGACATATAGCAAATTTATTGCAGCTGCATTTAAATTTCTCAGCGAGAGTGAGTGTGGGGACTAGAGGCCAAACAACCCAAGCTTTCCCCATTACCAAAGGAGTGAGGCAGGGGTACGTAGTATCCGCACTTCTTTTGAACCTTTACATGAATTCACTTCCAAAAGAACTGTCTGTTCTGACGAGTGACGTTCTTAGGAGAGCCGGCCAAAAGATATGCTCATTCCTGTACACAGAAGACGCCGTGCTAATAGCCAGAACTAAACCAGCCTTTCAAATATTGGTGAACGGGTTTAATGATTATATGGGGCAGGAAGATTTGAAAATTAACATAGGAAACTCCAAGGTCATGTACGTGGGTAATAGTAGACCCTGGGGAAATGCAATATCTGTAGAAGGCAGGAAGTTGGAAGGGGTCTCTTCCTTCCGTTACCTAGGTGTCACAATTACGCTCAACCTAAAATGGTTCATACATATCAGGGAACAAACATTGAAGGCCTCGCAAATCAATGGCTCAATATTGAGGTTTGGCTCAAGAATGGGCGGGTTGCCAAAAGAGCATGTTTTCCGTATTTATTCAGCTAAAACTGTCCCGTTTCTGACCTACCTCGCCGCTGTCTGGGGTTATCAGCAGTCGATGGCAGCCCATGTTTGCAAAAATCAATTCCTGAGAAAAATCCCCTCAGGGCTTACCAGGGTATCTGTTGCAGGAAGAACTTGATCTAGTTTACATACAGGATCTCATATCTCTACAACCACTTATTTATTGGTTACGTTTATGTTAACTCAAACCTTGGTAAGAGATGTAATGATTTCAAATGTTGGTGGTTCTTCCCCTTGGTTAAACCACATTAAGACCTCTCATTGTAAAATTGGTCGTGCATGCCTTCTGAATGAAGAAATGATGGTCAGTAAGGCTGAAGAAAGGGAGCTTGCATGCAGTTTTATCTCTCATCGAGTAAGTGCCAGGAGGGAAATCGAGCTGCAAAACCAAAGCGTGCAATTCTATAATAAAAAAGTAATTCCTACACCTCCCAGGATAAGTTACGCTTATTGGCTCAAAATTCAGAGAAAATTGAAAGTTTCTTTTTGCGCATGCACCAGCATTCTCTTTGCAGACTAACGGTACCATTGGGCGGAAATGCGCATGCTCCTGGCATAACACACATGATTACGACGCCTTTTGCTTTTTTGCCCTATTTTCCTGACCCGAGAAAGAGATCTATTTTTCCATTGATGAGGGCGCGGTGTGATGCTTGCTCAAGTAGCTTTTAGGCTCCTTGTTTCTGTCCCGGACTTATTCGTGCTACAGTGTATCTACTCTTGCATCGAAAATGTCTTTTTATTATGTACCCATTCACTAGAGATGGAAACTCCTTAGGCTATCATTGCTTGACTTTTAAATGTTTGTAACCGCGCTCTGTGTATGGATTTTAAAATTTTTAACAGATGGTTTTTAATATTGATTCAGTGTATTTCATATCTGCAGATTAGGTTGTGAGTTTGATGGAATTTTAGGTTCCGAATAAACTATTACGAACTGAACTGTGCACAAGAGCATTTCCCACCGCATTTTCATGATGCCTTTCCCACAACATATGCCAGTATTAAAAACGTTTTCACGCTCGCTGTGCCCAAACATTTGCCTGCCAATGCTCCAATATATGCCAGTATTCTCACACAAGAACAAACATACCCATGTTTGCTTTGTGCATAATGCCAGTGATGATACTATAAAAAAACATGTCCAAGTTTGCTATGCCCCCACTTACTATGATAGTAATCCCACATAATAACATACTACTGTTGGCTTTGCCATTAAAAATGCTATGTCGCAATAAGAAAGCATGTCCAAACTGGCTGCAACAATGTAGGTCAGTTTAGACACGTAATAACACTTATCATGTTTCCTTTATTATAGATGCCCAATAAAATATGCCATGCCCTAGAAAGAAATGGCTGCATTGGATGCACCAAAATGCACGAAAATTATGACATGCATTCTTAAAAGGAGGTGTAATTTTTTCATTAACTCTCTTTATTAATTTAATTTAATTATATTTCTTATTAACTCTTTCCTCATCTTTAAAGGCATGGTCTAGTAAAATTGTTTATTGTCCCTACGGGTCGGCCATGTTTTTTTAAGCCTAAGTGGCTCGATTTTAGAAAACTTTCCTATGGACCTTACCCGAGTTTTCGTCCATTGAACGCACGCGGAAACAAGCACCAGGGAGCTGCCATTTTCTGATAATCCTATCTTTTCCCCGATCGCCCTGGCTGACCTGCTTTTGTGGCACTAAATCAATTCCCCCGCCCCTGAGCCTGACATTATCAAAACATTCATATTCCCCACCTCTCCCCGTGACGTTACTGTGCTGCGTAGGCAAACGCGCCCAGTCGTCTTCTGCGCGACTCCACACAGAACCCGGAAACCAACACAGATCAACTCACAACACAGCGCGCCACAATTCGGAATATGAAACTGTACTTTAAAATGAAACAGCAACACGGTACATTTGGTAAAGTACATTTATTTGACATTAACAGGCCGATTCATGGAATAATTAGCGCGGCGCAAGTGGGCAAAAACGTGCGAATCGCAGTGGAATAGCGAAAATCGCAGTGCAAGTGCGAAAATCGCACGAAAAGCAGCGCACGTCGATTCATGGAAGGCCGTGCGCGAGAAAACCAGCGGATGTGCGATAAAAAAGTGCGCGGCGCACGTTGGCGCACAGGCCATCTACCACGTGCGCCAGGTCACAGCGAAAATCGCACAGGCCACAGCGAAATTCGCACATAGCGCGGCGCACGCAACAAAAGTAGGCGGAACACGGGCGTAACACTCAGAATGGGGAACAACTTGCCAAAACGTGGGCGTCACGGGGGAAGTACAGGGCACAAGTGCGCGGAACGCCCACACGCTCGCCTACAACACGTATTCATGGAATAGAATAGGGGAAAAAAGCGCACGCTCAAACCAGCGCACAGGCACAAACACGACCGCCACAAGAAAGCAGGCGGTAGCGTCTCTGCGGCTGTAAGAAATGTGCGCCAAAAGGTGCGCCAACAAATAGCACCTATATACTGCCATGATGAATGTCCTATACTGTGGCCCTCCAGGACAAATGACGTGCAAAGGGGTACCCACAAACACGGACCCGCTGACAAAAAATACGTGTGCGTGTATACCGGGGTGCGCGGGAAGTCTCACACGCGATTTGGCCGTGTACGTGCATTTCAGGGGTGCGCGGGAAGTTCCACACGCGAATGGGCCACTGCGAGCAGGGTACGTGTATTACATGGGTGCGCGGGAAGTTACACACGCGATTCCATCTGGGTACGTGTATTTCAGGGGTGCGCGGGAAGTTCCACACGCGATTCCATCAGGGTACGTGCATTTCAGGGGTGCGCGGGAAGTTACACACGCGAATGGGCCAGTGCAAGCAGGGTACGTGTATTACATGGGTGCGCGGGAAGTTCCACACGCGATAGTCCCAGTGCGAGCAGGGTACGTGTATTTCAGGGGTGCGCGGGAAGTTACACACGCGATAGTCCCAGTGCGAGCAGGGTACGTGTATTTCAGGGGTGCGCGGGAAGTTACACACGCGATTCCATCTGGGTACGTGTATTTCAGGGGTGCGCGGGAAGTTCCACACGCGATTCCATCAGGGTACGTGCATTTCAGGGGTGCGCGGGAAGTTACACACGCGAATGGGCCAGTGCAAGCAGGGTACGTGTATTACATGGGTGCGCGGGAAGTTCCACACGCGATAGTCCCAGTGCGAGCAGGGTACGTGTATTTCAGGGGTGCGCGGGAAGTTACACACGCGATAGTCCCAGTGCGAGCAGGGTACGTGTATTTCAGGGGTGCGCGGGAAGTTACACACGCGATTCCATCTGGGTACGTGTATTTCAGGGGTGCGCGGGAAGTTCCACACGCGATTCCATCAGGGTACGTGTATTTCAAGGGTGCGTGGGAAGTTCCACACGCGAATGGGCCAGTGCGAGCAGGGTACGTGTATTACATGGGTGCGCGGGAAGTTCCACACGCGATAGTCCCAGTGCGAGCAGGGTACGTGTATTTCAGGGGTGCGCGGGAAGTTACACACGCGATAGTCCCAGTGCGAGCAGGGTACGTGTATTTCAGGGGTGCGCGGGAAGTTACACACGCAATTCCATCTGGGTACGTGTATTTCAGGGGTGCGCGGGAAGTTCCACACGCGATTCCATCAGGGTACGTGCATTTCAGGGGTGCGCGGGAAGTTCCACACGCGAATGGGCCAGTGCGAGCAGGGTACGTGTATTACATGGGTGCGCGGGAAGTTCCAAAAGCGATAGTCCCAGTGCGAGCAGGGTACGTGTATTTCAGTGGTGCCCGGGAAGTTCCACACGCGATAGTCCCAGTGCGAGCAGGGTACGTGTATTTCAGGGGTGCGCGGGAAGTTACACACGCGATAGTCCCAGTGCGAGCAGGGTACGTGTATTTCAGGGGTGCGCGGGAAGTTACACACGCGATTCCATCTGGGTACGTGTATTTCAGGGTTGCGCGGGAAGTTCCACACGCGATTCCATCAGGGTACGTGCATTTCGGGGGTTCTGGGGAGTACTACACGTGAATTGGCCTTGTGGGTCCTCCCAGGTGTACGCTCCACAACCTCCACGGCCCCTGCAGGCAGCCCACACCACAGGGGACTACCCTGCACCCCTGCTCATGTCCCGCAGGCAGCACATCCACCATGGGCATGCCCCCAGCCAACCCACATGTCACCTTGCACTACTGATCAACAATGCATGTCTCCCACCACCCCCACCCCCCAGCAGTGCAGGGGCAGCCTCCACCAGGCCCCCACTCATGTCTCCCACCACCCCCACCCCCCAGCAGTGCAGGGGCAGCCTCCACCAGGCCCCCACTCATGTCTCCCACCACCCCCACCCCCCGGCAGTGCAGGGTCACCCTCCAGCAGGGCCCCACTCATGTCCCTCTGCACCCCCACCCCCCAGCATCCAGGGTCACCCTCCAGCAGGCCCCCACTCATGTCCCCCTGCACCCCCACCCCCCAGCATCCAGGGTCACCCTCCACCAGGCCCCCACTCATGTCTGCCACCACCCCCACCCCCCAGCCTCCAGGGTCACCCTCCACCAGGCCCCCACTCATGTCCCCCTGCACCCCCACCCCCCAGCATCCAGGGTCACCCTCCACCAGGCCCCCACTCATGTCCCCCTGCACCCCCACCCCCCAGCATCCAGGGTCACCCTCCAGCAGGCCCCCACTCATGTCTCCCACCACCCCCACCCCCCAGCATCCAGGGTCAGCCTCCACCAGGCCCCCACTCATGTCTCCCACCACCCCCACCCCCTGGCAGTGCAGGGTCACCTTCCACCAGGCCCCCACTCATGTCCCCCTGCACCCCCACCCCCCAGCATCCAGGGTCACCCTCCACCAGGCCCCCACTCATGTCCCCCTGCACCCCCACCCCCCAGCATCCAGGGTCACCCTCCAGCAGGCCACCACTCATGTCTCCCACCACCCCCACCCCCTGGCAGTGCAGGGTCACCCTCCACCAGGCCCCCACTCATGTCCCCCTGCACCCCCACCCCCCAGCATCCAGGGTCACCCTCCACCAGGCCCCCACTCATGTCCCCCTGCACCCCCACCCCCCAGCATCCAGGGTCACCCTCCAGCAGGCCCCCACTCATGTCCCCCTGCACCCCCACCCCCCAGCATCCAGGGTCACCCTCCACCAGGCCCCCACTCATGTCTCCCACCACCCCCACCCCCCAGCATCCAGGGTCACCCTCCAGCAGGCCCCCACTCATGTCTCCCACCACCCCCACCCCCTGGCAGTGCAGGGTCACCCTCCACCAGGCCCCCACTCATGTCCCCCTGCACCCCCACCCCCCAGCATCCAGGGTCACCCTCCACCAGGCCCCCACTCATGTCCCCCTGCACCCCCACCCCCCAGCATCCAGGGTCACCCTCCAGCAGGCCCCCACTCATGTCCCCCTGCACCCCCACCCCCCAGCATCCAGGGTCACCCTCCACCAGGCCCCCACTCATGTCTCCCACCACCCCCACCCCCCAGCATCCAGGGTCACCCTCCAGCAGGCCCCCACTCATGTCTCCCACCACCCCCACCCCCTGGCAGTGCAGGGTCACCCTCCACCAGGCCCCCACTCATGTCCCCCTGCACCCCCACCCCCCAGCATCCAGGGTCACCCTCCATCAGGCCCCCACTCATGTCCCCCTGCACCCCCACCCCCCAGCATCCAGGGTCAGCCTCCAGCAGGCCCCCACTCATGTCTCCCACCACCCCCACCCCCCAGCATCCAGGGTCAGCCTCCACCAGGCCCCCACTCATGTCTCCCACCACCCCCACCCCCTGGCAGTGCAGGGTCACCCTCCACCAGGCCCCCACTCATGTCCCCCTGCACCCCCACCCCCCAGCATCCAGGGTCACCCTCCACCAGGCCCCCACTCATGTCCCCCTGCACCCCCACCCCCCAGCATCCAGGGTCACCCTCCAGCAGGCCCCCACTCATGTCTACCTCCACCCCCACCCCTGGCAGTGCAGGGTCACCCTCCACCAGGAACCCCACTCATGTCCCCCTGCACCCCCACCCCCCAGCATCCAGGGTCACCCTCCACCAGGCCCCCACTCATGTCCCCCTGCACCCCCACCCCCCAGCATCCAGGGTCACCCTCCAGCAGGCCCCCACTCATGTCCCCCTGCACCCCCACCCCCCAGCATCCAGGGTCACCCTCCACCAGGCCCCCACTCATGTCTCCCACCACCCCCACCCCCCAGCATCCAGGGTCACCCTCCAGCAGGTCCCCACTCATGTCTCCCACCACCCCCACCCCCTGGCAGTGCAGGGTCACCCTCCACCAGGCCCCCACTCATGTCCCCCTGCACCCCCACCCCCCAGCATCCAGGGTCACCCTCCACCAGGCCCCCACTCATGTCCCCCTGCACCCCCACCCCCCAGCATCCAGGGTCACCCTCCAGCAGGCCCCCACTCATGTCTCCCACCACCCCCACCCCCTGGCAGTGCAGGGTCACCCTCCACCAGGCCCCCACTCATGTCCCCCTGCACCCCCACCCCCCAGCATCCAGGGTCACCCTCCACCAGGCCCCCACTCATGTCCCCCTGCACCCCCACCCCCCAGCAGTGCAGGGTCACCCTCCAGCAGGTGCTCACAATCCCCAATCATGTGCGTAATGGACAGCCTCCACATCCAAAAAGCCCTACCAAGTAACCCATTCACCCACATGGAAATGGAAATCACATGTCACACCCCCAATGTTCATGAAGCAAATGAACCCATGTCCGTCACACACAATGGTTGCAATATAATGGGAAAACACACAACATGACATGCATGAAACCAATGAGATGACACCACACAGTGAAGTATGCTAACTACATTGTATTAAAAAAAAATAAGAATGCAAAAGAAAGAAAAATTACTACAATGTGAATGAGAACAAAAAACATGCATGTCCGTATAAAAAACTACCAAGTGTCCATGAGCCCAACTGAACAAAGGAAACCTACTAAAAAAACCTACCTAAAAATCAACTATATACAAAAAGTGGAGCAGTGTCCGTCGACTCAAAATCATAATACGAAAGAAAGGAAACCTAAAACTAAATAACTATATACAAAGGCGGCGGGCTAGTCCAGCGGCTCACTCCGTGGTGTCCCGGGCCAGGGCATCATCGAACTCCTGTTCGATGTCCCGGAGGCGGTCCAGTTCCATGGCCCCGAGGGTCCGCAGGGACGACGCTGTGTCCTCCTCCAACCCCCTGCGGATTGCCTCGAGGCACTCGGCCCGCCTCAGGGCCCTCCGCATGGAGTTCTCCGCCCTGACCATTGTGAGCCGCGCCTCTTCCGCCCGCCGCCGCTCCGCACCTATGGCGTGGCCCAACCGCTGCCACACGGAAGACACTCTCTGTCCTGGGTCCCCCTGCCCTCCGGCCGATGTCCGCCCCTCCGATGTTGAAAGCCCCGAGCCTTCATGGCTCCCACCATGTTGCTGCTGCTGCTGCTCTGCCTCTGCCCGTGCACTGCCTCCTGCTGCCTGCACATCCTCCGCCGGCTGGGGTGCACTTGTTGATGTGGCCACCCCTGCTGGACCGCCGACTCCCGACTGTGGCAGGGATGCCTCCTCCACCAGCCTGGCCGCACCGTCAGAGGCAGCTCCACAGGGCACCCAGGTGACTGATGGGTGGGAAGATGGCACAGAGGACGACTGGCGCGTAGGGGGTCCAGTTGAGGAGGGGGTCGGAGCAAGCCCCATCAGACCGAGGAATCCGGCCTGGGTGACCTGTCCCAGCAGGCTGACGTGGTCAACGAGCCATTCGAGATGACGTGCAGTCTCTCCATGAAAAGACTGCAGGTCACCTCGCATGGCCCGTTGACGCAACGCCACACCAGCCAGGACAGGCTCAACCCGGACCTGGATGGCCACGTCCGCAGGCAGAGGCAGGCCAGTTGACGTCAGCTCATCCCCTGCCTGAAAACGGGTCTGGACGTAGGCATCCCTGCTGGTGCAAGATGATGCAGGGACAGGATCGGGGACAGGATTGCACACAGGCACCTCCGCGGCCGCCTGTGCTGCCTCCTGTCCCTGGTCCTGCACTGCACCACTAGCACCAGTGGGATCCCCACCTCCAGACCCCGTCTCTGGTGCTTGCGCGGCCCCCTCCTCCACCAAACCCCCCACCAACCTGGATGACTCTGTGCCATCTTCCCCTGTTGGGCCCTGTGGGGTCCCAGCTGCCCCTTTGCTGCCGAGGAGTCCAACTGCAACCTCCGCCTCTTGGACCTCCCCCCGGCAGCTGCGGCCTGGGACGCGTCACCGGACTCCTCACTCCCCGATGAGATGACAACACGGGAGGGGAGCCGGGCCTTGCGTCTCCGGCTGGCGGTCGGATCCCCGCCACTGTGATCCACAGCACCTTCTCCGCCCTCTTCATCAGTTGACGCTGCAGACAGGGAGAAATAAAACACAGGCATCAGGGCACTGTACAATGGACACATACACGCATGACAGTTGCACATGAGTGGCATTGGCAAACCTCAGACATGTCATCACAATCCCCAACACACATGTCATTGCAACTGGCACACATGAGCCATACCACAGCCATTTTGCAACTGCCACCCCCATCCCTACACATACAACAGCATCAGCAGCCAAAGGGGAGCCAGACATCACATGCAACACAGGAAGTGCACCACACATGTACACACACCACCACACTTGCATGCATGTCTACACCTCTGCCAAGTGTCGCACTGTTCAGACGGGCATCCATGTCACATCTGCCAATCAGGCTTCCACATACCGCTGTCACATGCATCCATGTAGCATCACTGTTGCACCCTTGACAAATACACACACATGCACATGTACACAGTGCTCATACATGCAGCCGAAAACAACATACATGCCTGACATCACGGACATGTCTACACATTCATCCAAACATGTGTGCACGCACAACTGCATTTGCCATGCAAGCCCACACACACAAGCACCATCCATGTCTCACACATTACAGCCCTCGCATGTGTCAGCCCCACGGCCCTGTACACCCCCACCCATACTCCACCCCATACAAACAGATGTGCAACCGGCACAATGGGGAATGATCACCACACGCCCTGCTCACAACCAGGATGCATGTACACTCACCGCTCGACTCCAGACGGCTCTGCTTCTCTAGGACCTGGACGTGGAGCGCTGGGGATTTGCGTTCCAGGACCCCCGTCTGTTCTTCCGACAAGTGGCCCCGGCGCCCCTTGGCATCCGCTGCCTTCAAGAGGCACCGGGCCTTGTTCAGGGTCCTGGACCTGAAGTCCTCCCAGCGCTTCCTGACATGTTGTAAGTCCCGGACTGCCACCCCCTCCGCGTTGATGGCAGTCACGATGTCAGTCCAGATCCGAGTCCGTCCTTCTTTGTCGGCGCGGGAACTTCCAAAGAGGGCATCATACTGCCCCAGGACTTGCTCCACCAGGACACCAACTTCGGTGGCACTGAAGCTGGTGCCCCTCTGCCTCTCTGGCCGGGGGTTGTCAGTGGTCACAGATGGTGTTAGCCCCGACATGACAACCCCAGAGGCAGGAGTGGGTGGGCAACTGGGTCCTGGGGCTGGGCTGTGGAGCGATGGAATTCCAGTCGGGAGTCTTCTGTTCCAGCAGGGGTGGTCACAGCAACAGCACCCCTGGCTGATGTGCAGGCAGCAAATGGCAGTGCACGTGGGCAGCAGGCAGTCAGGCTGCAGCCAGATAGCAGGTGGGAGCGTGCTCGGGGCTCTGGGGGGCAGTAATTCGGCCTTCTGGGCAGGAGCGTGGTCTTCCGTGTGCTCACGCGTGGCCAGCTTGGTACGGAGTGAATTGGCACGTGAAAATCCTGCACGTCAGCGTGAAAACCGAGGAAAGGCCCTTAGCGCGTAAGCGTGTCAGCACGCATACGCGAATCCATTGGACCAAAGGCCCTCAGCGCGTAAGCGCGTCAGCACGCATACGCGAATCCATTGGACCAAAGGCCCTCAGCGCGTAAGCGCGTCAGCACGCATACGCGAATCCATTGGACCAAAGGCCCTCAGCGCGTAAGCGCGTCTGTGACGTGACCCGCACGGGTGTTTCCCACACAGCACGTGATGACAGAGCACATGTGGAAAGACTGCACGTCAGAGTCTCATCGCGTGTAATTGGACAAAAGTGCGTGTACACGCGATTGGCCTATGTACATGTATATGAGGTGTGCGCGGACACTTACACACGCAAGTACGTCAGCGCACCTGTATCCCGGTGTGCGCGCCAATTTCCACACGCTATTGAACTGGGCACTGGATTGGAGGGGTGCGCGGGTCACACGCTCGCCTACAACACGCGCAACGCATTAATTTGCGCGCTAACAAAATAACTAGCTCAGACCCAGGATGAACATACCGTTCCTAGCAGCAGTGGGCGTGGCCTACCAAAGGAGGAGGAGGAGGATAGTCAGGGCCAGAATATTCACACCCAGAACCAGCCTTTTCGGAATGCCTGATGACCAGGTGCATGGGAGGTACAGGTTTCCACCACACATCATACTGGACCTGGTGAGTGAGTGGGAGGACGACCTCACATCACCCACCCTGTGCTCCCAAGCACTCAGCCCCCTGGAGAAGGTCCTCAATGTACTGCACTTCTTAGCCACTGGATCATTTCAGCGGACAAGTGCCATTGTGGGTGGTGTATCACAGGCCACGCAGTCACGGTGCCTACACCAGGTCTTGAACATCATCACTGCACGCCCATCAGTCCGCAGGCACATATACCTGCCCAGAACACCTGCAGAAAGGCATGCTGCCACCCTGGATTTCTACGCTGTGGCACGATTCCCCAAAGTGCTAGGTGCCATTGACTGCACCCATGTGGCTCTACGTCCCCCCAGGGCATCTGAGCACATCTATAGGAACCGCAAGCACTGGCATTCCATCAACGTGCAGGTAGTATGTAATGCCAAGGGAATCATCACCTCACTATATGCCAACTATCCTGGGTCAACCCACGACAGCTTCATTTACCGAATGTCCACCCTAAGCCAGGACCTAGAAGCTGGCCGGCATGGCGATACATGGCTGCTTGGTGAGTATGAACGCCACTGCACATGCATGCATGTCAGATACTGAGCAAGGTCACAACCCCACCAATGATACCAATCACCACCTCCACAGGGGACAGTGCCTACCCTCTCAGCCCCCACATGATGACGCCAATTCGGAACCCCACCACGCCACCCCAGGTAAGATATAACGCAGCCCACATTACAACCCGGGGCATAGTGGAGCGCACATTTGGGGTGCTGAAGTCACGCTTTCGCTCCCTTGACCGTTCTGGCGGTCAGCTGTTGTACACTCCTGTGCAGGATCATAGTGGCAGCATGTGTCCTGCACAACGTTGCAACACGCCGGGGCCTGGCCGTGGACATGGTGGTGCCCCCTCATCCCCAACCACATGCACAGCCGCTGCGCATGGGAGGGGAAAGGGCACGGGGGGAGGCAGCCCGTACACAGCTAGTGGCTAATTACTTCACATAGAAATCACACCCCCGTGGAGTGCACACTGGCCTGGCACGTTCCATCTGACAATCAATGATGACTCAACCTGACACTGATCCTGAATGTCTGGAGAAAGAACCGTGAAAACCATATCAGCCTGAGATTGTTCACCTGGAAGTGTCACAATGTGTGCATCCCTACCCACACTGACACCACCAATGCAGTTTTGTGAAGTTACAAATTCAAGCAGCTGAAATGACTACCCACTTGCAAAATGCAACAAGAGGACAGTGCCATGTCAGCCAACTCAACTACAGCACCGCCACACGACACACCGTGCCATGTCATGCTATTTGCACGTACACAAATTAATCCCCACAACATGACATCAGTGTCACAATGTACGGTGTCCCTATTAGAAACTTGCAACACCTGAAATGCTCACAGTAATGCCGGACCAACAACAAACTTGAGCACGTACTACCATTAACATGACATCACTAATGTATAATATTATGAGTCTCACCACCTGGAAATGCCTGCACTCCCACCACTACCAACTGTGCAGTGTTGGCGCCTGTAGAGTTGTAGGTGCACTGCTGCCAACATGGACCACATCTCCAGACTAGAGGTCCTTGTGTAGACATGAGGAAGGGACCTGCAAATTAGGAGGAAGACACAGAAGATGAGTTACACATCAATGCAACATGCAGTGTACAACACAACAGCAGTATGCACTAGGAATGTATACACAGTATTGACTACAGACTGCCCACACAGCTCATGGGAGTCCAACGTCACTGTGTAATTCACTGTCACTTGGGCACACCCTTTGCAAGCCCATGGAAACGGGAAGCAGGAGGGGTGTGTGTGACTCAAACCCAAGCATCTGAACCAAATACATCACAAGCCTGCATGTGCCCAGCCACAATGCAGCGTATGCCCACAGGAACCACGGAAGCCAACAAATTGTCCCAAAAAAATTGGGAATAAAAGAAATAAAAATTACAATAAAAAAAAAAAAAAAAAAAAATCAAAAATGGCCATTGAAGGGCCCGGGGGGGGTTGGGGAGGCCACCCAGGAGGTCCGAGGACAGGATGCACACCAGAACCCACCTGCGTGGATCCTGGGAAAATAAAACACCTCCATGGGCTCATGGCCCACACGGCTACCCTATTGTGGAGTATCACTGCTGTCGCTATTATCACCCTGTGCAGCTGCATCCGGAGGTGGTTGCACTATGGGAGGCAGCCCACGCAAGGCCCTAGTCTGCTCCTCCATGGCTGCAAGCATGCGGGTGTGGTAGGTCTGGTTCTGGAGGATGAGTGTGCGGAGGTCCCCATGCAACAACTCACGGGATGCCCGGACCTCCGCCCTCGTTGCCTGCATCTCAGCTGAGAGCGTACGGGTGAGACGCTCCAGCTGCTGTTCTGTCCTTTGGTGTGTTGAAGCCTCAAGCTCAACAAGAGTCGTCCTGAGGTGAAGGAGCTCCTGCCTCAGGGCTTCCCTGTGGCCCTGGGACTCAATGGAGATGGCCTCCTGCAGAGTCGCCAGTGCCGCCCGCCTGTCCCTGTTGGACCCCAACATGTCCTCCCTGTGTGACTGGCAGATGGAGTCGGTTGCCTGCTCTAGTCACTCCATCAGCCTTTCAGGGGGGACAATGGAAGTGGCCACCCTATCCATGGCCTGAGCCATCGTCTCGGATGATGCTGCCTGTTGGGTTGCCATACCGTAAATGGATTGCTCCCATGCGGTATTGCCAGGTGGCGTACGACCACCACGTCGGCGGGCACCACACCTGTCTGGGGCAAGGCGAACTGCGCCTTGCTGTGCCGGCACTGCCTGAGGCTGCAGGACTGCATTCCCCCTCTGATCTGCTGGCCCAGGAACAGGATCAGATGTCGCGGAGTGTGACCCTGCATCCGTAACCACCAAAGGCGTAGCTGCCAACACTGACATCCCCATTGAGGGTTCTGACCCTGGTGCAGGTGGGTGAGACAGAACAGAATCCCTCCCTGGAACACTCACCTGCGACGGCACGTAGGTCTCATCCGAATCAACACCTGAGTACAGCTCGGGGGAGGTGCAGCCAGAGACACCCCTTGAGAGCACGACCTGCAGCACTTGTGGGTTCTCCCCCACCACCACACCACGTCCCTCACTGGTGGTTGGTCGGCCCTCGGGCCCCTCCTGGGTCAGCACCATCTCCACAACCCCAGCAGTATCAGGTGCGTATTCCCCTGCAAAGACATAAAAACAAAGAAATGGAAACAGGCATTAGCACCATGGCACACAATGAGGGCTGAGAAGCAAGAGAAACAGTACTTGTTTGACACATGTCCCACATGACTAAAACCCTCCCATGCATGCAGCCTCACTGCGTATGAAGGGCAGGCAAATGGCACACACTGATGACACCAAGATTGGAGATGAACACATTTTCTGCATGCTGCCTGGCAGTGGCATCACACATTGGCCTGTGATTGGCAGGTGAAACACACATGCCATCAGACAGATGGCATGTACCATTGCTGTTGAGTGAAGATGGAGAGGAGGGCAGCACCTATGCATACTGTCCAGTTCCCGCATGTAATAGCTTTTCTAATTCTAACAGGTCAGATTCTTCACCTGGAGCTGCCAGTCCGAAATGGTGCAATTGCACAGGGACATGTTTGAACAAATGATATCCAGGTAACTAAGTCACTCAACTTTACCATAGCCATGTCAGACATGTGACTAGAGGACTGCGACATGCCTAGTAAAAGTCGTGGAATGGTAAATATCTGACTAAATGAACAGTGCTAAATTTTGCAACAATGTTGTGGCAAGGTGACACTTCAAGGGCAACTGGCGTGCAGTTGGACTACATGTCTACTGTTGGCAGAAGGGATACTGCTATGGCCAAATGCAGCTGCGCTGGATGTATTGCATGAAGCACATGGATGACCCATACGACTCAGGCGCACACACTCTCACCTGGCACACAAGCAGAAGCCCTCACACACACCATGCACATGGATGACACACACATGCATGTGCACTCACCGGACAGGGCCTCGTAATCAGGGAGATCTCCCACGCCTTGGATCTGTTCCTCCGTGACGTAGGTCCCAGCGACTGACTCATGTGGAGTGAGTTCCATGTCCACAACTGGAGACCCACCTCCAGTCACTAGAGTTGCGGCATGACTTGAGGCCAGCTTACTCTTTGCCCTGCGCTTTAGGTCATTCCAGCGCTTATAGCAATCATTGGCTGTGCGCCTCACGATTCCAAGGGCACTTACGATGTCCGCAACTGTCTGCCAGTGTGCCTGGCGTTGTGCAGGTGTGGTCTTGGATCCTGCAACAATGACCATCTCGTTATCATGTCCGGACACATACTCGACAAGTGCATTCAGTTCGTCATCCGTGAAGCTGGGCTTCCTGGACGGGCCGGACTGTGTAGCCGTGTCTGGGGCATCAGCCTGTGCCGGACGAGCACTCTTCCTCTTCCGCTTGGAAGGTGGTGGTGATCCTGAGTGTCCTGCGCCGCTCTGGACACTAGGGGCAGGAGCCCTGGTGGACTCTGTATCAGGAGTGTGGGATTGCACACTCAGCATGGGAGTTGGTGCAGGCATTGGCTCTAGTGTGATGGTGTCAGGGGGGAATATCAGCAGCATGGACTAGGACCGACACTGTCCTGGCTGGGTGTGTGAGGGCTGGGGTGGATGGAGCCGCAGCTGCCCCTGCAGCCTCTCCGCCCTGCCTACTTGGTGCAGCAGATGACCTTGCTGCCCCAGATGCACGTGGCATGGTGACATCAACGTGCACCAGCGCACGTGTCATAGGCCTGCTGACCTGGAAGTCAGCCATAGAGTCAGCCAGGTCTGGTGCCACAATGGGCTGGTCCAACAAGGGCTGAGCATGGATGGTGTCAGCCACATCAGCCTCAACGGGAGGGGGGAAGGGGGGGATTATGGGTGCCCTTGACTGGTCCTCCACACATGGGGGGACAGGCTCACCCTGCAAGTAACGACCACGTCCCCTACCGGATCCACCACGCCCACCACTTGTGGCTCTTCCACCTTTGCCACCCTTACGGAATCCTCGCCTCCCAACCATGACACTGATGTTGATGTGCGTATGGGAGTGGCTGTCAAATATTGTCCTGGGCAATTGGGGGTCAAAGGGGTTGGGTACCAGATGGTAATTGTACCCTAGTGCTCTTGCAAGGCTGATTGTAACCCCTGGGGAAAGATGACGGGTCACGCTACGCACAGGAGCCCCAAAAAAGGGAGATGACGTGCACGCAACCCATCCTAGACCACGTGTGCAGAAAGAAAATCCTGCACTACGCTGTGGCACCCAGTAACACAAGAATGAACGTATGCGTGTCACACGCAGCCTAGAATGACCTCTGAAGGGGTAGGCTACACACGGGGCAAGCACAGATGTTAGATACGTGCGTGACTCACCGTCTGCCAGGTAAAAGAGCGTGAAAAAGGAGCGCGTTTGGTTGGCAACACCCCCGCCAAAAGAAGATTTGTACGCTGTCTGAGGAGACAGGACAACAGTAGAAGGGAACACTGTTTGAGGGAACAGGCCCAGGTAAACCAGTAAAAGAGAAAAAATAGGAATATCTGTCAGAGGTAACAGGGAATACGAACTTGAAACGCCGTGAAGTAAATCGCGTGTGAACCGACAAGAAGTACAGAATTCACCCACTCGCTCTCCACGAAAAGCACGTACAAGGAAATGGTGTTCTACGCGTACCTTTTATACAGGCCCACATGTTCAACGTCACTTACGCGGCGTGTACGCGCTAGGGCCATTTGCACCAATTACACGCTTTGTGACTTATGCGTGTACGGCCATTTGCACCAATTACACGCTTTGTGACTTATGCGTGTACTGCCATTTGCACCAATTACACGCTTTGTGACTTATACGTGTACGGCCATTTCCACCAATCACACGCAATGAGACTCTGACGTGCAGTCTTTCCACGTGTGCTCTGTCATCACGTGCTGTGTGGGAAACACCCGTGCGGGTCACGTCACAGACGCGCTTACGCGCTGAGGGCCTTTGGTCCAATAGAATCGCGTATGCGTGCTGACGCGCTTACGCGCTAAGGGCCTTTCCTCGGTTTTCACGCTGACGTGCAGGATTTTCACGTGCCAATTCACTCCGTACCAAGCTGGCCACGCGTGAGCACACGGAAGACCACGCTCCTGCCCAGAAGGCCGAATTACTGCCCCCCAGAGCCCCGAGCACGCTCCCACCTGCTATCTGCTGCTGCCTGACTGCCTGCTGCCCACGTGCACTGCCATTTGCTGCCTGCACATCAGCCAGGGGTGCTGTTGCTGTGACCACCCCTGCTGGAACAGAAGACTCCCGACTGGAATTCCATCGCTCCACAGCCCAGCCCCAGGACCCAGTTGCCCACCCACTCCTGCCTCTGGGGTTGTCATGTCGGGGCTAACACCATCTGTGACCACTGACAACCCCCGGCCAGAGAGGCAGAGGGGCACCAGCTTCAGTGCCACCGAAGTTGGTGTCCTGGTGGAGCAAGTCCTGGGGCAGTATGATGCCCTCTTTGGAAGTTACCGCGCCGACAAGGAAGGACGGACTCGGATCTGGACTGACATTGTGACTGCCATCAACGCGGAGGGGGTGGCAGTCCGGGACTTACAACATGTCAGGAAGTGCTGGGAGGACTTCAGGTCCAGGACCCTGAACAAGGCCCGGCGCCTCTTGAAGGCAGCGGATGCCAAGGGGCGCTGGGGCCACTTGTCGGAAGAACAGATGGGGGTCCTGGAACGCATATCCCCAGCGCTCCACGTCCAGGTCCTAGAGAAGCAGAGCCGTCTGGAGTCGAGCGGTGAGTGTACATGCATCCTGGTTGTGAGCAGGGCGTGTGTTGATCATTCCCCATTGTGCCGGTTGCACATCTGTTTGTATGGGGTGGAGTATGGGTGGGGGTGTACAGGGCCGTGGGGCTGACACATGCGAGGGCTGTAATGTGTGAGACATGGATAGTGCTTGTGTGTGTGGGCTTGCATGGCAAATGCAGTTGTGCGTGCACACATGTTTGGATGTATGTGTATGTAAGTAGACATGTCCGTGATGTCAGGCATGTATGTTGTTTTCGACTGCATGTATGAGCACTGTGTACATGTGCATGTGTGTGTATTTGACAAGGGTGCAACAGTGATGCTACATGGATGCATGTGACAGCGGTATGTGGAAGCCTGATTGGCAGATGTGACATGGATGCCCGTCTGAACAGTGCGACACTTGGCAGAGGTGTAGACATGCATGCAAGTGTGGTGGTGTGTGTACATGTGTGGTGCACTTCCTGTGTTGCATGTGATGTCTGGCTCCCCTTTGGCTGCTGATGCTGTTGTATGTGTAGGGATGGTGCTGGCAGTTGCAAAATGGCTGTGGTATGGCTCATGTGTGCCAGTTGCAATGACATGTGTGTTGGGGATTGTGATGACATGTCTGAGGTTTGCCAATGCCACTCATGTGCAACTGTCATGCGTGTATGTGTCCATTGTACAGTGCCCTGATGCCTGTGTTTTGTTTCTCCCTGTCTGCAGCGTCAACTGATGAAGAGGGCGGAGAAGGTGCTGTGGAGCACAGCGGCGGGGATCCGACCGCCAGCCGGAGACGCAAGGCCCGGCTCCCCTCCCATGTTGTCATCTCGTCGGGGAGTGAGGAGTCCGGTGCCGCGTCCCAGGCCGCAGCTGCCGGGGGGTGGTCCAAGAGGCGGAGGTTGCAGTTGGACTCCTCGGCAGCAGAAGGGGCAGCTGGGACCCCACAGGGCCCAACAGCGGAAGATGGCACAGAGTCATCCAGGTTGGTGGGGGGTTTGGTGGAGGAGGGGGCCGCGCAAGCACCAGAGACAGGGTCTGGAGGTGGGGATCCCACTGGTGCTAGTGGTGCAGTGCAGGACCAGGGACAGGAGGCAGCACAGGCGGCCGCGGAGGTGCCTGTGTGCAATCCTGTCCCCGATCCTGTCCCTGCATCATCTTGCACCAGCAGGGATGCCTACGTCCAGACCCGTTTTCAGGCAGGGGATGAGCTGACGTCAACTGGCCTTCCTCTGCCTGCGGACGTGGCCATCCAGGTCCGGGTTGAGCCTGTCCTGGCTGGTGTGGCGTTGCGTCAACGGGCCATGCGAGGTGACCTGCAGTCTTTTCATGGAGAGACTGCACGTCATCTCGAATGGCTCGTTGACCATGTCAGCCTGCTGGGACAGGTCACCCAGGCCGGATTCCGCTGTCTGATGGGGCTTGCTCCGACCCCCTCCTCAACTGGACCCCCTACCCGCCAGTCGTCCTCTGTGCCATCTTCCCACCCATCAGTCACCTGGGTGCCCTGTGGAGCTGCCTCTGACAGTGCGGCCAGGCTGGTGGAGGAGGCATCCCTGCCACACTCGGGAGTCGGAGGTCCAGCAGGGGTGGCCACATCAACAGGTGCACCCCAACCGGCGGAGGATGTGCAGGCAGCAGGAGGCAGTGCACGGGCAGAAGCAGAGCAGCAGCAGCAGCAAGATGGTGGGAGACATGAAGGCTCGGGGCTTTCAACATCGGAGGGGCAGGCATCGGCCGGAGGGCAGGGGGACCCAGGACAGAGAGTGTCTTCCGTGTGGCAGCGGTTGGGCCACGCCATAGGTGCGGAGCGGCGGCGGGCGGAAGAGGCGCGGCTCACAATGGTCAGGGCGGAGAACTCCATGCGGAGGGCCCTGAGGCGGGCCGAGTGCCTCGAGGCAATCCGCAGGGGGTTGGAGGAGGACACAGCGTCGTCCCTGCGGACCCACGGGGCCATGGAACTGGACCGCCTCCGGGACATCGAACAGGAGTTCGATGATGCCCTGGCCCGGGACACCACAGAGTGAGCCGCTGGACTTGCCCGCCGCCTTTGTATATAGTTATTTAGTTTTAGGTTTCCTTTCGTTCTTATTATGATTTGGAGTCGACGGACACTGCTCCACTTTTTGTATATAGTTGATATTTAGGTAGGTTTTTTAGGAGGTTTCCTTAGTTCAGTTGTGATGATGGACCCTTGTTATTTTTGTACATAGTTCTTTGTTGCATGGAGAGTTTTTACATTTCACTTTGGACAAAATTTTTTGGATTTGATTTTCTAGTTTTGTGTTTTTATGCGGACATCCAGCTTATTTTTTCACTTTTACATTGTAGTTAGTTTTCTTTCTTTAGCATTCGTATTTTTTTCAATACATTTTTTTTTCCATTGTTCACTGTGTGGTTTCATCTCATTGGTTTCATGCATGTCATGTTGTGTGTTTTCCCATTCAATTGGAAAATATGTGTGTGACGAACATGGGTTCATTTGCTTCATGAACATTGGGGGTGTAACATGTGATTTCCATTTCCATGTGGGTGAATGGGTTACTTGGTAGGGTTTTTTGGCTGTGGAGGCTGACCATTACGCACATGATTGGGGATTGTGAGGACCTGGTGGGGGCTGCACATGGTGGCAGGGGGGTGGGGGTGGTGGGAGACATGAGTGGGGGCCTGGTGGAGGGTGACCCTGCACTGCTGGGGGGTGGGGGTGTGGGAGACATGAGTGCGGGCCTGGTGGGGGCTGCCCATGGTGGCAGGGGGGTGGGGGTGGTGGGAGACATGAGTGGGGGCCTGGTGGAGGCTGCCCCTGCACTGCCGGGGGGTGGGGGTGCAGGGGGACATGAGTGGGGGCCTGGTGGAGGTTGACCCTGCACTGCTGGGGGGTGGGGGTGGTGGGAGACATGAGTGGGGGCCTGGTGGAGGGTGACCCTGCACTGCCGGGGGGTGGGGGTGCAGGGGGACATGAGTGGGGGCCTGGTGGAGGGTGACCCTGCACTGCCGGGGGGTGGGGGTGGTGGGAGACATGAGTGGGGGCCTGGTGGAGGGTGACCCTGCACTGCCGGGGGGTGGGGGTGCAGGGGGACATGAGTGGGGGCCTGGTGGAGGGTGACCCTGCACTGCCGGGGGGTGGGGGTGGTGGGAGACATGAGTGGGGGCCTGGTGGAGGGTGACCCTGCACTGCCGGGGGGTGGGGGTGCAGGGGGACATGAGTGGGGGCCTGGTGGAGGCTGCCCCTGCACTGCTGGGGGTTGGGGGTGGTGGGAGACATGGGTGGGGGCCTGGTGGAGGGTGCCCCTGGATGGTGGGGGGTGGGGGTGGTGGGAGACATGAGTGGGGGTCTGGTGGAGGCTGCCCCTGCACTGCTGGGGGGTGGGGGTGGTGGGAGACATGGGTGGGGGCCTGGTGGAGGGTGCCCCTGGTGGCGGGGGGGTGGGGGTGATAGGGGACATGAGTGGGGGCCTGGTGGAGGCTGCCCCTGCACTGCTGGGGGGTGGGGGTGGTGGGAGACATGGGTGGGTGCCTGGTGGAGGGTGCCCCTGCACTGCTGGGGGGTGGGGGTGGTGGGAGACATGAGTGGGGGCCTGGTGGGGGCTGCCCATGGTGGCAGGGGGGTGGGGGTGGTGGGAGACATGAGTGGGGGCCTGGTGGAGGCTGCCCCTGCACTGCCGGGGGGTGGGGGTGCAGGGGGACATGAGTGGGGGCCTGTTGGAGGCTGCCCCTGCACTGCCGGGGGGTGGGGGTGCAGGGGGACATGAGTGGGGGCCTGGTGGAGGTTGACCCTGCACTGCTGGGGGGTAGGGGTGGTGGGAGACATGAGTGGGGGCCTGGTGGAGGGTGACCCTGCACTGCCGGGGGTGGGGGTGCAGGGGGACATGAGTGGGGGCCTGGTGGAGGGTGACCCTGCACTGCCGGGGGGTGGGGGTGGTGGGAGACATGAGTGGGGGCCTGGTGGAGGGTGACCCTGCACTGCCGGGGGGTGGGGGTGCAGGGGGACATGAGTGGGGGCCTGGTGGAGGGTGACCCTGCACTGCCGGGGGGTGGGGGTGGTGGGAGACATGAGTGGGGGCCTGGTGGAGGGTGACCCTGCACTGCCGGGGGGTGGGGGTGCAGGGGGACATGAGTGGGGGCCTGGTGGAGGCTGCCCCTGCACTGCTGGGGGTTGGGGGTGGTGGGAGACATGGGTGGGGGCCTGGTGGAGGGTGCCCCTGGATGGTGGGGGGTGGGGGTGGTGGGAGACATGAGTGGGGGCCTGGTGGAGGCTGCCCCTGCACTGCTGGGGGGTGGGGGTGGTGGGAGACATGGGTGGGGGCCTGGTGGAGGGTGCCCCTGGTGGCGGGGGGGTGGGGGTGATAGGGGACATGAGTGGGGGTCTGGTGGGGGCTGCCCCTGCACTGCTGGGGGGTGGGGGTGGTGGGAGACATGAGTGGGGGCCTGGTGGAGGGTGCCCCTGGTGGCGGGGGGGTGGGGGTGATAGGGGACATGAGTGGGGGCCTGGTGGAGGCTGCCCCTGCACTGCTGGGGGGTGGGGGTGGTGGGAGACATGGGTGGGTGCCTGGTGGAGGGTGCCCCTGCACTGCTGGGGGGTGGGGGTGGTGGGAGACATGAGTGGGGGCCTGGTGGGGGCTGCCCATGGTGGCAGGGGGGTGGGGGTGGTGGGAGACATGGGTGGGGGCCTGGTGGAGGGTGCCCCTGGTGGCGGGGGGGTGGGGGTGATAGGGGACATGAGTGGGGGCCTGGTGGAGGCTGCCCCTGCACTGCTGGGGGGTGGGGGTGGTGGGAGACATGGGTGGGTGCCTGGTGGAGGGTGCCCCTGCACTGCTGGGGGGTGGGGGTGGTGGGAG
The DNA here is from genome assembly GCF_040938575.1 of Ambystoma mexicanum. Classification (NCBI taxonomy): domain Eukaryota; kingdom Metazoa; phylum Chordata; class Amphibia; order Caudata; family Ambystomatidae; genus Ambystoma; species Ambystoma mexicanum. The sequence continues at coordinate 1,036,005,962 of NC_090921.1, forward strand.
ACATGAGTGGGGGCCTGGTGGGGGCTGCCCATGGTGGCAGGGGGGTGGGGGTGGTGGGAGACATGAGTGGGGGCCTGGTGGGGGCTGCCCATGGTGGCAGGGGGGTGGGGGTGGTGGGAGACATGGGTGGGGGCCTGGTGGAGGGTGCCCCTGGTGGCGGGGGGGTGGGGGTGATAGGGGACATGAGTGGGGACCTGGTGGAGGCTGCCCCTGCACTGCTGGGGGGTGGGGGTGGTGGGAGACATGGGTGGGTGCCTGGTGGAGGGTGCCCCTGCACTGCTGGGGGGTGGGGGTGGTGGGAGACATGAGTGGGGGCCTGGTGGGGGCTGCCCATGGTGGCAGGGGGGTGGGGGTGCAGGGGGACATGAGTGGGGGCCTGGTGGAGGCTGCCCCTGCACTGCTGGGGGTTGGGGGTGGTGGGAGACATGGGTGGGGGCCTGGTGGAGGGTGCCCCTGGATGATGGGGGGTGGGGGTGGTGGGAGACATGAGTGGGGGCCTGGTGGAGGCTGCCCCTGCACTGCTGGGGGGTGGGGGTGGTGGAAGACATGAGTGGGGGCCTGGTGGAGGGTGCCCCTGCACTGCTGGGGGGTGGGGGTGGTGGGAGACATGGGTGGGGGCCTGGTGGAGGCTGCCCCTGCACTGCTGGGGGGTGGGGGTGCAGGGGGACATGAGCAGGTGTGCAGGGTAGTCCCCTGTTTTGTGGGCTGCCTGCAGGGGCCGTGGAGGGTGTACAGGGAACACCTGTGAGGACCCACCCAGCCTAATTGCGTGTGATAATTCCCGCACACCCCTGTAATACACGTACCTGGCCAAATCGCATGTGAGAATTCCCGCGCACCCCTGTAATACACGTACCCAGCCGAATCGCGTGTAGAACTTCCCGTGTGCCCCTGTAATACACGTACCCAGCCAAATCGCGTGTGATAATTCCCACGTACCCCTGTAATACACGTACCCTGGCCAATCGCGTGTAGAACTTCCCACGCACCCCTGTAATACACGTACCAAGCCAAATCGCGTGTGATAATTCCCGCGCACCCCTGTAATACACGTACCTGGCCAAATCGCATGTGAGAATTCCCGCGCACCCCTGTAATACACGTACCCAGCCGAATCGCGTGTAGAACTTCCCGTGTACCCCTGTAATACACCTACCCAGCCAAATCGCGTGGGATAATTCACGCGCACCTCTGGAATACACGTACCCAGCCAAATCGCGTGTGATAATTCCCGCGCACCCCTGTAATACACGTACCCAGCCAAATCGCGTGTGATAATTCCCGCGCACCCCTGTAATACACGTACCCAGCCAAATCGCGTGTGATAATTCCTGCGTACCCCTGTGATACACGTGCCCTGGCTAATCGCGTGTAAAACTTCACGCGTACCCCTGTAATACACATACCCTGGCTAATCGCGTGTATAACTTCACGCGTACCCCTGTAATACACGTACCCTGGCCAATCGCGTGTAGAACTTCCCACGCACCCCTGTTATACACGTACCAGGCCAAATCGCGTGTGATAATTCCCGCGCACCCCTGTAATACACGTACCTGGCCAAATCGCATGTGAGAATTACCGCGCACCCCTGTAATACATGTACCCAGCCGAATCGCGTGTAGAACTTCCCGCACACCCCTGTAATACACGTACCCAGCCGAATCGCGTGTAGTACTTCCCGCGTACCCCTGTAGTACACGTACCCTGGCTAATCGCGTGTATGACTTCACGCGTACCCCTGATATGCACGTTACCCGCTTTGCATTCCTTGTTTGGCAGCCCTGTAGACTGGTCCAGGGTTAGCGCAGCCCTTTGCGATGATTTAGCGATTTTGATGGCTTTTCCTTGCGCGAGGGCGTTCTTGGGGGCGTTACTGGCGCTGCTGCAGGGTCGCTGCGATACTCTGCGCCATGGCTGGTTTGGGTGCCTGAAATCCATGAATACGCTGTGCGCGGAAATCGGTTTTAGCGCACGTGCCTGGCGCAGACAATCGCACGCGGACACTCTGCGCCAGCCGCTTGCGACACTTTTCTGCGAAATTCTATGAATTACCCTGTTAAGGTTTTGCTTTACATTTCATGTGCTTATCATTTATATAATACATATAACATATAATTATTTATAGCAATGCATTGGAAGCAAACCACATTACATAATAAACTAGCCCTTCATAGCAAACCAACCATACACTATGTACATTGTCATAGAAATATGTTGAGCAATGGGAGTATGGCTTTAGTTTCATTCTCCCCATTATGCATGCAAAGTCACAATAGCATAATGCAGATTAATGTGAGCCTAACAAATCCTCCTTGGGTTTTAAAGCCATTGGGGGTCATTACGACCCTGGAGGTAGCCATGCCACTATTTGCGGCATTGCTACCCCCATACCAGATACAGATTCAGGGAACCCAGACCCTGTGCATCCCCATTCGAGCCCCCATAGGGCTCAATGGGAATGGAGATGATGCTAACAACAGGCCCATTAATGACGTGCCCATTGTAAGCATGCTGGCCCGCTCGCGGGACCCGCTAAGGGTGCCTGGTTTTACCAGGCGTCCTTACCGGGTCCCACGAGCGGACCTCGTAATAAGGCGGTAGGGTTTTAACAGGGCAGGCAGCTCTACCGCCCTGTTAAACCCCTACCGCTGAGGTCGTAATGACCTCCATAGTCCTTATTTCATAAAGCATGCAACATTATGCATCCTTCTCACTTCTGATCACTCCCTCCCATTCACATTTCTAAAGGGACAACAGTTCCTGCTAATAGTACCACCCTTGCTCCTGTCAGTGCCTAATGGCTCACATTGTAATACTCTGTTGATACGGAGCAACGTGAGGACCCTCTGCTGCCCAGTTCTCCTTGGGACATTGTCCTGGCAGCAGGACATCTCTACCATTCGGAACGGGTAAGGTGTCCTGCTGCCAGGACAATGAGTGTGCTGAGCAGGAATTGCTCAGCACATATTGTCCTGCCAGCGGGACACTTTTGCAGTTGGGCACCCTCTTTGAGGTGCCGAATAGTAGAGGTGTCCCAATGACAAATGTCCCGGTCTGGCTCTTAAAAGAGCTACGGGGGGGCAGCTTGACCACCTCCATGTGACTCTCCCGCTCGTACTCCACTGCTTGGAGCCATTTGAACACAGGAAAACATAACTTAAAGTTAATCAGTCAGAATCTTGAAGAAAAAATCTATCAGCACGTAGACATATAAGGTGCTGCGCAGAACCCAAGTTTGGAGATATATGGCATTTAAAAATCTATACCAGTTATACTTGGTCACCCACTGCACTGCATTAACCAATGGTTTCTGCCTTTGAATGAAAGGAAAAATCAGGCAAATTGCTGACATTCCAGTGAATCTGGTCCTTTCGGCCATGGATTAATAGTTCAGCTAGGTCAAGTCAACGTAGCCCAACATTTCAGCTATCAGGGGGTGATAAAGTCTGGTCTGCTCAATGGACGTTGTGCCACTGTTTCCATGTGTTATTGTAAATGTACATATAAATGTTGTGTACACACAGTGTATGTCAATGGAGGTGCTGGGTGCATTTGTGTGTGAGTGAGAGAGTGTACAAGCATATGTGTGTTGACTTTTGTGTCTTAATGAATGATAAATAATGCATTGTTTGTATGTTCTAGTGGAATGTTATACTGTGTCACTGGGTGCATGGCAGGCCGGCTAATCATGTGTGGGGGCCCAATTGAATTTTAAAGATATGCCACCAGTCTTATGAAAGTTATAACAGAGCGTCAGCAATGGACTGATGTCGTGTAGTAGTTTAGCGTTATCTCTCAGGGATATAGGTTGTTGGACCGACGTGCAAAATCACAGCAGAATTAACTGTAGTCATTTTCGCTGCGAATAAGTTTTTACCTCGGTACAAACCTCGGTACAAAAAAACAACCCATGTCCTCTCAAACCGTCAGTACACCCATAAACCCCCCATTTACCTTTTCTCCGTCCACTGCCTCTCCTGTAACATGCAGCGTCAGAATCATCCCTTTAACACGGGTTGGATCTGACTCTGCAGAGTCCCTTTTCTTCTTCTTTTTTGTTGGGTCCCCTGCCACCAATGCTGAGGAACCAGGGGACACCCCCGGAACCGCCAAAGCCAAAAATACTGAACATGGGCTGAGGGAGCCCTTCCTGCAACCACTGCTCTTCATGTTCGGTATCTTTGGCTTCAAACTAATGGTGGTGACCAAATTCTGTCAAATCTACCATTCGACCAAATTCTCTCAGAGTCACCATCCGTCCTCCCTTCACCCCACCTCTTTCCTTCAGTTGTCATGGCCCCCCCAACATTTTCAACAAAGTAACTCCACCGGGTCCATGCTGTACGACGGTCATGGGGTCGATACATTGAGTAGCACAGGTGGGTAATAAAGTGTGGCACCTCTTTTTTTACAGCACTTATATATCATTTGCTGTTATTAGTAAGATAGCCGTCCAGATGTTGTAGATTAAAACTCCCATGATCCTTCACCACTGAAAGCTCACTTGGGCTGATGAGAGATTAGGTAAAAAACAAGGGGTCACATAATGAGAAATTAGTCTATAATAGCCTCTCTGGAATGAAGTCTAGATGGAGCCGTAAGAAGGGGAGTGTTGAGGGGCGTGGGAGTATGGGGGGGCGGCTATATTTTGGAATAAAGCCTAGACATGTGCGTTTAGTATTCTTGTTTTCAAGGAAGTTTTGTGGCAGCTCGGTGAGAGGGGAGGTTAAGGCAAAGTCAGTTCCTCAAAACAATACCATTTCTTGAGTAAGTAATTGGAAACCCAGTCCTTACTTCAAGATTGCCTGGCACAGAATATTGATGAAAATAAGGAGCTTTCACAAGAGCACGCCATCTCCATTAGCCCCATTCCTGCTCTTTGCACCCCTATTTATTTGAAGAACAGGGTTGTCATTTTTTAACAGAAATGGCTTACAATGACTAATCCCCCGCACTAACGTGGGAGGGGGTTTAGATTCTATTAAAGACAGGAGGCGAGTATTATGCATTACAATCTTTACTTTTGAACCACAGCAGCAAAGAAAAAACTTTTACAAACGAAAACGTTTAAATAACAGAACTAAATACAGTTCACAGTTAATGAAAGGAGAGCTCCCCAATCCATCATGGAGGACAGGTCATGCCCTGCAGTTGACCAATGGGCAGGTTCCCTCCTCTATATATGTCCTTTACTTTAATCCCAACACCTCTTTCTGCAGCTGTCTTGCACCAGATGCCCACTGTAAAGATCCAACTGTGAAGTGCAGAGAAAAAGGATCCAGAGAAACTGGAGGGATCTAAAACTCTCTGCCACCAGACACTACCACAAATTGTTCTGGATAGGACCTCTCACCCGAAGCTGAAACAATATGAATCAGAACAGGGTGGGTGGGTGTAATAAACAAAAAACAGAAAAGAGGGTGGGTGGGATAATACTCACCTCCTTTAATAGATTCTAAACCCCCTCTCACGTTAGTGCGGGGGATTAGTCATTCTATGGCATGACAGGAGGCTTCATATTATGCAAGTTTAAGGCCCTTGCATCACCTTACCCCTCAACATGATCAATACACTTGCGACAAAAGAACATTATTCCAATTATTATACCCTTGACCAATCAGCTGCTTTGATCATTTTTCCCCCCAGAAGAACGTCCTGAACCCATAGCACCTTAGCCTTAAGAACCAAAGGAATAATAAACTCTCTCTTTCCGCATTAGTTACTTAATCTATTTGGTCAAAGGGGGGCAAGGGACCCCGCAATAGTGATCCCACAGAAATAGCAGCTGAGAGGTATTAGGAGGCTAAGAGCCTCTGTATTCCACTTAAACATTTTAAAACACTTAATAACTCATACATTAAAATGTTCTGGAAAAACCTGGATAATAGAAGGAGAAAACCATACACTACCCCTTCTGGCCACAAAGAAAATTACCCCCGACCCTCGGGGAGAAACATTAAACTGTCCATATATAATGGTCTGTTATCGGAAATAACATTTCAACAGGAGAGAAATACCACCTAGATAACTTTGGAAAAAACAGTTGTAGCTCAGACAACCCTTCATTAGAAAAACAAAATGCCCTAATACAATACGATGTAAATGTCCCCAAGAAGAAAAAACACCTAGCTTAGGTGGAACGCAATGCCAATGGACCTGAAGGCCCTGCACACAAAGCAGTGCCTATCCACTCCCCCCCACAAGACACTGTGTCTCGTTGAAATAATTGCAGTTAAATATATTCATCTACATGCAATGTTACCCTTTCAAAACAACTCCACCAAAAGCTACCTATCTGTACTGCAAGGGAGAAACGGAACTGAGAAATTGAGCCTCACACCTGCAAACTCAGCGCTTACAAGCTGAAAGGAACCCTGACTATTAAAGGCTGCCCAAAGTCCTTGATAACCCAGATATAGTCCCATGAAAGCCCTCGGAAGTATCTGCAAGTGATGAAAAAGGTTGTAATAAATAAGAGAGAAAGATTATCGGGACACAGATAGGCCACAGGTGGAGAGGAACTATCCTAGTAAAATCCACCGTAAATTACTATAGGGCTGGGAACCAACCCCGCGAAGGCCATCACTAGCTATGTAAACTGCATGCGCAGCTGAACCAGAAACTTTTGCTATCTTGGCAAAGGAGAAAAAAAAACATACCACAAGGAACCGACCAATCCCAGAGGAAACAGTCTGAAGGTAGTGCACTGGGATCCACATTCTAACCACAGAGCCCAGGAAACCTAGCATATAAAGGACAAGGGAAAGAGAACAACTAAATTGGGACCCAACGCACAAGACCTTGGCAAAGCGAGACTCCTTCCTAACATTATGCTGATCCTGTCCTGGAGATGTCTGACATTGAACCTAAAGAAAACTCTTGACTGCAAGAGCACTTGCCAACAATTCCAGACTGCTGACATGCAGTTTCTTCGCTGAAGTAGACCACCTGTGCCTGCGAACAAACTTCCTATCCTGGAACCCTCAGCCCAATCTGCTGGTATCTGACCCCAGAAAGACACCCGGAGAGGGAACAGAAAAAAAGAGACGTGCCACTCTTGGCACTCATGAGCCTGAGCCACCAAAGGAGCACCAATGTGATCTCAGGGAACAGAAACCCAACTGTGAGAAAGACATATTCTCGCAAAGATGTTTAGAACGATGACTCGAATGGAACTGACCATCTGCCCATCCATGATGGTTAACTGAGGGAAACCCTCCCTTCCAAGGGAAGAAGATGTATTACTTCCTTACAAAGGAGAGTCTGTCATCCTGAAGTATGAAATGCAGAGCTTTAATCTCTTGTATTTATAACCACAAAACAACCCCATGATTGTAGAAGGGATACCACTAACTGTCATCAAAGAAAAAATCATCCGAAACCGCCTTGGAACTGAGGTGAGTTACGACCAGCTTCAATAACCTGGTGAAGCACCAGGGGGCTGATGGGAAAAGGGCAGATCGAAAGGGAGGGACATTGTTAAGTGTGAACCCATCCGTGGAACTGAAGAGGAAACTCCTGATGAGGAAAAAACATGAACCACCTAGCCCTCATCCCTGGGGTCTAACTTTATCATACAATCCTCCAGAAGAAGGGCGCCAATAAGTCAAACAAACCCTTCCATTTTGAAAACGTAACAAAAAGGTGTTAGTTAATGCGTTCACAAATGAGAAACTATGAGGGACGCTGATACCACCGTTCCTGCAAGAAAATGAGGTCACTGACTTCCACACTGTCATATTCTGCATACCTTACTGAACACAGGGGAAAGAGGCACGGGGACACGGACAGAGAGAGGAAATACTCACAATGAACCCTCTTTAACTTACTGCAACCCCTGGGTATTTGAGGTGAACGCCCTCCAAGAAAAAACACCCACGGCCAGCACATGAAGCCTTATTGGAGATACCCTAGGTCTTGCAGGACCCCTGTCTGCACAACCTTTCCAAAGGAGACAAAAATTGTGTTCAAGCCCCTCAAGCAGAGGAGTAATTGTGCACACCTCTTGATGTGCCTTATCGACGATGGGTAGAGCCCTGGGAGAAAAAACAGCCAAAGGAGCGGGCTCTATTCCTCCCAGGGCAAAGACCTTAATGAAAGAAAAATTTTCTAATGACCAATTGGGATGAAGTCACATGAGCAAAGGACTTACGCCATTCTGTAGAAAATAAAGACGTTAGTGATGCCGAGCAGGCAAACCGTTCCTAGAGCCCAGCTCCGCAGGACTCACACCTCCACAGGCAAAGCCTTACCAAGTCTGGGTGATCAGACCCAACATTCTATAACCTGCTTTGACAAACCTCAAGGCTTTATCAACCCCCCTTTTTTGGGGGCTGTCCCCTTTATTTGGCACCAAAAGGATACCACAAAGCGTTCGATTCCTGGAAGAGGGCCATCTTAAAAAGAAAAAACATGATGAAGGATGCCTTTTTGCGAAGGAAATGGGAGATCTAGGTTTATCTTGCTCCTCTTCGGAGGCAAACCCCAGACCACTGGGTTATCAATAAAAGAATAGGAAGTGCAGGAAACAGCCACCAAGTCCAAGGAGAGGCAGACCGGGCCTGATGGTATTACTCCCACTCTCTTCTCTGATCCCTAACCATGGGCAGTGGTGGGAGTGTGAGGTGGAGGGGGTAGGGGCGGAGGGGGCGAGGAGGGATGGACTGAGTTGTCCTTTAACCTAATTGAATAGACTGATATGCCATTACGGGAAAGATCTGGAAAGAAGAAAAAACCTAGATGGAAGGTCTTTCTTTTAGGCCTCTAAATCTGAGACTACTGAGGAAATAAGGATTGACCAAACAGTGTCCAAAGAAGACTGACTGTGGTACCAATGGCTGGATCCTAACTCTCACTTTTATTAGACGGAAAACATGTTTCATTGATTGCACTTAATATAACCACAAACCGAGCAGGTAGGGGATAAAGTTCCTCGAAAACATCTCATATCTCACTGTAGCAGAGGAAACATGGGCAAAACAACATAGTGTGCAAGCGCACATCCGAGCTGCTCACCCTAGCAGGGCGTGGCACTCAGCAGCACACAAAGGGTAACCTTGCATTGTAATTCAGGCAAAGCCTGAAGCCGAGCAGGCCGTGGTGTGTCTTATCGCCAGGCGAACAGCTGTGCCAATATTTTTTCGAAAATATGTCATAATGTCATAAATACATTATTATTATCCTACTTAAAACGCACTTAAAACCCAAACGATTTGGGTTCTAAACGCGGTCACGGTACTCGCACCCCTGTTGTTCTGTGTGGTCTTGCCTCCAAGACCAACGCTGCTTTTAGAACCTCCCACGCTCCGATTGTGCGAAACCTGAAGCAAAGCTTCTGAAAGGCTTGCACCTGGGGTAGGGGTGGGTAGTACACCTAACATAGTAATAATTAAAACAAAATGAAAAATATAAACCAAAAACTCCTTCTTACTGCTGGCGATTACAGGCACACGCCACTGCGCCCGACCTATCTACGAATTAGAAAATATGCAAACATGTGCAAAATTGTTTTACTCAATTATATTGTGCTAACCCCTCACAAACGTGAGAGGGGCCTCTGTCCCCCCAACGCGCGTCGGGCCTGGAGCAAAGCTTTCGACTGGCCTGCGCACATTGGGGCTGGAGCGAGCTGCTCGCCGGCACCGATACCATCCACGGTACCGGAGAATGTAAAACATGAAAGGAGACACGCAACGAGCCTGAAACCCAAGGCTTCCCCGCGCGCACTGGGCGTGGGGCTTGCGAGCCCCCGTGAGCAACAGCACGCCCACATGCGTGGGTTTGAAGCGAAGCTTAAGACTGACCTGCGCGTGCTGGGCACGGAGAGGGAGGGGCCGCCCTGCCCCTCAATTCATCTAGCGCTAGAAGCGCACTGAACCTCACAAGCGACAGGCCTGAAGCCCAAAGCTTCTGCTTGCGCGTATTAAGCACATGGAGGAAAAACCAACTCTGTCGAAGGTGGAGTTGCTAAATAAATAGAAACAAAACAAAAATTACCCACAATAAAGCGGCGGTCACACGTCCTCAATAAACAATAAAAGCTTTATAGAAATGAAAGTAGCAAAAAATGTTACTGCCCATAAATACTACTCTACACCATACAACTTATGGAAAACATAATATATATATATAGAGAGAGAGAGAGAGAGAGAGAAACCATTATGCCAACAACACACTAGCATGCAAAGCACAACTGTAAGGAGTGACTTAGCTGTGGTTTCAGCAGCAAAGAAAGAGGAGTTGGGATTAAAGTAAAGGACATATATAGAGGAGGGTCCCTGCCCATTGGTCACCTGCAGGGCATGTCCTCCATGATGGATTGGGGAGCTCCCCTTTCATTGACTGTGAACTGTATTTAGTTCTGTTATTTAAACTTTTTTGTTTGTAAAAGTTTTTTCTTTGCTGCTGTGGTTCAGAAGTAAAGATTGTAATGCATAATATGAAGCCTCCTTTCATGCCATAGGATCAGGCGTGCCACGCCATTGAGCTGACCCGGCTTCAGCCCCCCCCCACCTGAAATTTGAGCTGAGGGGTGGGGCTTTTTGTTACTTGGAGAGGCGAGAGAAGCCATTCCTAAAACCGGGGGCTTTAAAGTGTTACTGTGTTCCGGCGGCGAAAAAGTGTTACTGTGTTTGTTCAGAAACAGTTATTTGCTCAAACGCAGCAAAACTTTAAAGCTGCTAGTTTCAGGAAAGGCTTCCATCACCACGTTGCCTTACAAAAATGAAATGCACACATCAGCCCCCCTCGCCCCATGGATGCAAGTGAACATATAACAACTTTGTGTTCTTTCAAATCTGAGGGGAGGGGCTGATATGTACACTTGCTATTTGTTAGGCAGAGAGGCAAAGGAAGCCTTTTATGAAACTAGTAGTGTGAAAGGGTGTTGCATGTTATGATGATATACTATGATATGGCATTTATAACGCGTCTATACACAAGTGTTTCAAGGCGTGACGAGGCAAGGGAGGGGGAACAGAGGGAAGACAGACAACGATCCTACTAGGCCAGGTGTCATTCAGATCGCGCAAGTGCATGGGAAGGGGGAGAGTGTGGGGGGGAAAGGGGAGGGGAATTGCAGTACATGGGATGAAAGAATAAATAAACAGAGTAACAGTACGGCCAGCATGTAGCAAGTGCAGGGGTACGTGCAGAAAACAAGTGTCAAGTGCTGGTAGTGGGACTGTAGGGATACAGAAAACAGTCCCCAAGTGAGGGGGTTGCCAGGAAGTCAGTGCAGGTGTGTGCGACTGGCGGGGGAGGATGACCTGGGCCCGAAATCAGAGGGGGGCCAGGTAACCAGTGCAGTTTAAGTTCAGCCAGTAAGTCAGCAGGGGAGAGGAAGAGAAAAAACAGAAGCAAAGAGAAAGGTTTTGAGGTGCTTCCGGAACCGGAGATGATTCTCCTCCATTTTCAGGGAGGCTGTTCCAGAGGGAGGCCCCAGCCGAAGAAAGAGATCTACCACCAACTTGTTGCTTGGAGAAGTGACTGACCCTGAGGGAGTTGGAGGCGGATAAGCGAAGAGCATAAAAAGGAAAATATTTAGAAGAGAGAGTTGAAGGTATTGGGGCCCCTGGCCCCAGAAGGCCTTGTGGACAATGCAGAGGGTTTTGAACTTAATCCTCGCAGCCACTGGGAGCCAGTGCAGAGATTTCAGTCCTGGAGAGATACGATCCCTGGGCTTGAGGTCAAGGAAAAGTCTTGCAGTCCTGTTCTGTATGAGTTGCAGAGGGCAGAGGGTAGAAGCAGGCAGATTTAGAAAGAGGCTGTTGCAATAGTCCAGCCTAGAGAGAACCAGAGCTCTGGAGACAGCAAGCTTCTGGCAGAAGAAGAGGAAAGGAAGAATACCTCTGAGGAGGTGCAGCTGGTAGTGTGACTTCTTAGAGACGTCAGAGACAGTGGCAGCTGCTATCATAGGGCGCCGCTCCCCTATCTAGGACCCCCCACCAGGTGTGAGTGTTGTAATAGATTCAGAAGAAGTTCAGAAGTTCTTCTGAATCTATTTGTATTTGCCAGAAGAGCAGGGGCGCTGTGGCAACAATTACCTTCCTATTGTTGCAGCCGGCCAATGAATAGGATTCCTATTCATGGGCCGGCTGGAACAGCGGGGCACGTCCCATTTTGCATTGCTTTTTCCCATAGTAAAGTGCGTGGAGCTCATAGCTCCACGCACTTTACCTAACCCTTTTAAGTTGGAGACTGGCAGGGCACTTGAGGGGTGGCCCCGCCAGTATCACTATGTGTGCAAACAGTGCACTGAAGATCTAATCTCCCTCCTTCCCTGCATAGATACAGTAATGCCATTGGCTGTTTACCAATGGCTGGCAAACAGCCAATGACATTACTGTATCTATGCAGGAGGCAGCCAATGACTTGAGCGTGGGGGTGGGGTGGTGGCTCAGGGTGCGTGAGTCACCCACACGTCTCTCTCTTCCATCGTCGTCCTGCACGTGTTGTTCGTGTTTGTGCTGTGCTGAGCTGCCCTGCCCACCAGAGAGAAAGAACAGTGAGCAGAGCAGGCCAAAAAGTTTGACCTCTGACTTGGTCCACCGCAGTAAGTACACTGTTGACTGTTCTGTACTGGCCATGGCAACTTCTAATTGTTGCTTGCCATGCTTGGCCTTATAGTGCAGTGCTCGAGTGAGTCGGCTTCATTAGAAGCCAGTCGGGCACCTCTCTCGTCGTGTGAGAGAGGTGCCCGACCGCTTCTCAAGGTGTACTGTCTCCACCGCTGCTGCAGGAGACAGTACACCTTGGGGCCTGTGGGGCAGCCCTGGGCCCTGGTAGTGCTCCTCCAACTGCCCGTGCGGTGCTGGAGACAGTACACCTTGGGGCCTGTGGGGCAGCCCTGGCCCCTGATAGTGCTCCACCTGAGCCTCTGACTTCGGGACCTTCTACTAACAAGCAGTAAAAGGGGCCTTCGAGGGCAAGGGGCCAGCACAACCAGAGAGGAGGCCTCAGAAAAGGAGGGCGGTGGGAGCGTGTGGGGAGTCACTGCTGGATGTGTTATGTGTCTTACTGTCTTCCTGACTGGGGGAGTCGACACAGTGTTTTAGATCCGTGGTGCGGTTGGTGTGGCGGTTTATGGAGCGTGTGTAGAAATGCTGTCTCCGTCCTGGGGTAACCCTGCAGTGCCTTTTGGGTTGGAGTGTGTAGATTGTCACTTTTCTGGGGGGCTAAAAGAAGTGGCAGAATGTTGTAGAAATGTGTACGCAACAATCGCAGCATGACTTCATTCTATATATCTTATAGCGCTTTAATTCCTGAAACATATGCAGTGCAGTGAATGTTTTATGCTTTGAGAATCATATCTGAAAAGTCTCTTATTGGCCAATGACAGCACAAGTTCTCTGCAAGCAACACGTTTGTAAATGGATGACGGCAGTAAGCCCTTATTCTGTGCAGTGGACCAATCCGCTGCTTGCCTAGGCCTGTACCGAAAGGAAGGTTGGTACACTGGACGCGGAAAGGCATACTGGCACAGGACAACATGTCCTTATTCTAAAAATCAAGTGCAATTAAAAAACTAAGCGCCAAGGTTGCACCTTTTTTATTTGCACTTCTTTGCGAAATGTGCAGGTAATCTTATTAGTTAAGGCCACAAGCATATTTCAGTGGAGCAGGACCACAGTGCAAAAGATGCGCTATCCAGGACCAGAACCCTTGCATAAATTTGTGCTACCGCCCTTGTCGTGTTGGCTGACGCTGTACTGTGAACGATAGGCTGAGCCCGGCCTGGCAGGCCATGGCCTGCCCTGATTAGTGGGTAGGTTTCCTATAAAGTCCTCCTATGTGTATATATGTTAATGTTAATGTTAAAAGCTATTTGTACCGCGCACCATCACCACTGGAGTGGGCCCCTGGTGCTCTGACGGCTCTGAAAAAAAAGGAGGGGTGGGGGGAGTTAGTGGAATGAGCTGGAGAAGTGCAAGAGAGCAGTGATGTGCTGTTGGCAGTCTCAAACCGGAATTCCGTTGGCTGGGCTTGGGTTGTTATACTGCCAGAAGACGTTGTGTGCTTTTGTGCGGGTCCATGTGTGCTTTGTTTTGTTGTTGCAGTGTAGTGAAGTTTGTGCGGATTGTTGTGTTGTAGGTTTTCTGGTCGTGCTTGGTTAGAATTTTGGAGGTGTATGCACAGGGTGAAGTTGTTAGTGGGTTGGGTAATTGGCATTGCTGAAGACTGAGGTGCTAAATTTCCCTATTTCTGATTAGGTGGGGTGTGTGGGCGTCTCCGTGTCTGCATCCCGATAAGGGCTGTATCACACTCCCGGTCCCTTTCCCATATGACATCTGTTCATATGCATAACCATGACCAAGTTCGGTACTGGCCAACTCCCTGGCCCCTGTTTGTATGCGGGGCGGGCAGGCGTTTGTGCGTCCCTTGCAGTCTAGCCCAGAGAGCATTCCCAATCTAGTCTAGCAGGAGTGTGGCATTGGCAAACCCGGGTTTACTGCCTCCATGTGGTGGGGAATATTCTTATTCGGTTGTTCATTCATGTTACCGCTCCTACCCCCTTTGGAATGTGGCAATGCTAACGCTTGCAATTATGTCCAGGCGTGGCATCTGCCTTCATTCAGAACTCTCTTCGGTCCATGCCCCTGCCAATATCCACAGCTTAGTTAGTGTGGCCAGTGCTAACATTCACCCAACTTTATACAGGTATGAACTATAGTAGCATTTATCGAGTGGGTGAAGGTTGTTCACTGGGAGTTGGCTAGGGATGCTGGATTCTGTCCTCATGGGTGTCGCTTGTGTCCTATTAGACTTAGTGTCATCTCTCTTGTTGTAGTTGAGTTTCTTTATTCGGTTCTGGATGTTGTCATTGTCGTCCTAGATTTGTCAACCTTTTCATTGTTTTTCCCTTTTGTTGCTTTGGTTTTTCAGTTTGAATCTGTGATGTTGAGGAGCTAGTTTTTTTTTGTAATTTTCTGAATTGTAGGTGGTCTTTGGTGTTTCTTATTTATTTTGGGATGTTGTTTCAGGTTTTTGCGGCTAAGTGGGAGAAGGAGGAGCCTCCAAGTTTTTTCTGAAAAGTATGGTTTTTCTTCCAAACGGATTTTGTTGCTTGATCTGAGGAGTCTTGTTGCTTGTAGATTGTTAATTTCTTTTGCAGGAATTTAGCTCCTTGTCCGCTGAATGCCCTGTGCGTTATGCACATTGTTTTGAAGGTGATGCAATGTTTGACTAGGAGCCCGTGCAGTGTTTTTAGGGCTGGAGTGATGTGTTCTCTACTGGATAGTTTGAGGAGTAGTCTGGCTGCTGCATTTTGGATCTGTTGTAGTTTCTTCAGGAGGTATTTTGGCATCCCGAGATAGAGGCTGTTTGCATAGTCAATTCTTGACATGATGAGGGCGACGATTGTGAGTGTCTTGTGGGTGAAAGTTAAGATTCTTCTTGCCTTGTGAAGGAGGAAGAAGCATTTCTTGATTATTGCATTTATTTGTGGTTCTAAGGTTAGGGTGTTTTCCATCAGAACTACTAGATTTTTTACTACCTTAGATGGAATTAGTGCCGTTACCATTTCTTTGGCCATGGAATATAGGTGTTGTTCTCTTGATTTTTGGATATAATCATGATTTCTGTCTTTCCTGGGTCGATTTTCAGGTTGTTGGCATTCATCCAATTAAAGACTTCTTTTAGACACTCGATTAGGGTTGAGTGAGCGGCTTGAGTGTCTTCGATTTTGTAGATGATATGAGTGTCATCTGCGTAGTTGTAGCATGTAATTTTGTATTTTTTGAAGATTCTGATTAGTGCAGTTTGGTAGATGTTTAAGTACAGTGGTGATAGTGAGGACCCTTGTGGTACTCCACAGTCGTTTACTCGTGGTGTGGATTTGAAGGGCTTTAACCAAACCGTTTCTGTTCTGTCTGCTAGGAAAGATTTAATCCACAGTAGTGCCGTGTCTGTTATGCCTATGTCTTCTAGTCTTTTGCTTATGGTCTCATGGCTAACTGTCTCAAAGGCTGCAGAGAGGTCGAGCAGAATCAGGGCTGAGGTTGTGTCGGACTCAGCGTTTGTTTTTATGTCGTCCCATATGGATAGTAGTGCTGTTTCTGTTCCTCTTGCGGGTCTGAAGCTGACTTGTGCTTGGTGCAACAGGTGGTGTTTTTCTACGTGTTCTTGGGTTAATTTGTATACGTAGGTTTCCAGGAGTTTTGCTGGGTATGTTTGAGATCGGCCTGTAGTTGGAGAGCTCTTCTACCTCGCCACTTGTGTTTTTTAAGAGTGGTTTGATATATGCTGATTTGAATGATTTTGGTACAGTTCCTGTTCTTAGTGAGAGATTTAGGAGGTTTCTGTGATATTCTGATGGTGTTCCTTATGCGAGGATTGATTTGTAGATGTCAGGCGCGCACAGATCCATGGGTGAACATGATTTCTTGCTGTGTTTCACCAGCAAGACGAAAGCCTCTGCTGATATTTTGGGATAGTTCTGGAGTTTGTGTTGTGGTTGTCACGATGCCTGCCCCCGGGAAACCAGGTTTGGCCCAGCTACCCCGGAAGCAGGCATCATCCCATTTAATGCAAGCCCATGAACCCCAATTAGGGGCTATTTGGGTGCAGTCCTGGCGCCTATGGCGCCAGGCTCACAAGTTCAGAATCAGTCCTGGCGCCATGGGCGCCAGGCTCATGGTCAAGGACTTACCTGAAGCAGACCATGCTGCTAACTTACCTGAGGCAGACCATGCTGCCAGTGACCAGAAGTCAAATGAGTCCTAGGAGGGACTATTTTTCCCTAGGAACTATTTTTTACTCGGGTGGGGCCACGGAAGGATACTTACCTGGAACTACTTCCAAGGCTATTTAAACCACGCCCTGACCGCAACCCATGCTTCGCGTTATTCTGCATCGGTGGGGTGAGAGGACCCTTGACTCAAAAAGAGAGAGAAAGGAGACGGCAATTGCAGCTACGCTTATATTGCGGGAATACTGGTCATTTTCTGCAGAACTGTCCTATAAAACCGCCTAAGAAGGTCGTGGGGGCAGCAGATAAAAACTCTGACTCGGGAAATGATCTCGCCCGGCAAGCGTAGAGGTCCGCTTGCCGAGCTTGAAGAAGGACACTCAGACCTCGCATTTCATCATTCCAATGGTCCTCGTAGATCCAGAACAGCCATCTCGGATGCATGCGGTAATAGCATACGTTGATAGCGGAGCCATAGGAAACTACGTGGATGAACCTACCTCTCGCCCAAAAAACCACCTTAGATGTCATCACCACAGTTGATGGAACGGAAATTGCCTCTGGTCCCGTAACTCACTCCACCACAGAGATGACATTGCTGGCGCAGGATGGGCACCGAGAGGCTTTGGTGTTTGATTTAATCAAGGCCCCGCAGTTCCAAGTAATACTGGGGATACCTTGGTTGGAAAAACATAATCCCTGCATTGATTGGCGAGAGAAGAGAATCACCTTCCCAGAATGTGCGCACACCTGTTACCCCAGGAAATCTCAGAACACAGCCCTGGCTTCTGTAACCCCAGCTGGCATGCAATTACCTGCGGAATATCAAGAGTTTCAAGATGTCTTCCAAAAAGAACAGGCAAACACCTTACCTCCGCACAGATCGTATGATTGCCAAATAGATCTCATCCCAGGCGCACAACCCCCTTGCAGCAGAATCTATGCCCTTTCAGAGCCCGAAAACCTTCACCTACGCCAATGCCTTGACCAGTACCTTGCTAATGGTTGTATTCGCCCGTCTAAGTCCCCTGCATCATCCGCTTTGTTCTTCGTGCCCAAAAAAGAAGGTGACCTCAGAGCATGCATAACCTATCGCGCACTGAACCAGATAACCATTAAAAATCGGTTCCTGTTGCCTTTGATCCCAGAATTACTAGACCAAGTGAAAGAAGCTTGCATTTATACTAAACTCGACCTCCGGGGGGCATATCATTTGGTACGTGTCAAAGAGGGCGACGAATGGAAAACAGCTTTTCGCACTAAGTACGGATTATTTGAGTACCAGGTGATGCCTTTCGGCCTGTGCAATGAACCAGCAGCCTTCCAGTTCTTCATGAACGATGTCCTTCGAGAACTCATCGATGTTTGCGTTGTCGTTTATATTGATGACATCCTAGTATATTCTTCATCAGAATCTGATCATATCAAACACGTCCGAGCAGTTTTAGAAAAATTACGCCAGCACAAACTTTATGCCAAATTGGAAAAATGCGTTTTTCACACCACCGAAGTGGAATTCCTAGGATTTATCCTAACCCCAAGAGGAATCAGGATGGATACATGAAAGGTGGATGCAATTCTCAAATGGCCTTCGCCAAGTTCTGTCAAAGGTGTGCAAAGTATGCTCGGCTTTGCCAACTTTTACCGCAGGTTTATCCCAGACTTTTCGCATATTGTTCATCCCATTACGGCGCTCTTATGAAAAAATAAACGCTTTATGTGGACAGACGAAGCGGAAAGCGCCTTTCAAGAGCTAAAGGCTAAATTCACATCTGCACCAGTCCTAAGGCACCCACGTCCTGAACTCCCGTACATTGTGGAGACTGATGCATCCAGCTTGGCAATGGGAGCCGTCCTCTCTCAAAAGGACCCCGAAACTAACCAGATTCACCCAGTGGCCTTTTGGTCAAAAAAGTTCTCGATTCCTTAATTAAACTATGCCATTACTGATAAGGAGCTGTTAGCTATCAAGTCCGCCTTCAAGGCTTGGCGGCATTATCTACTTGGAGCCAGACATACCATTACAGTCATCACCGATCACCGAAATTTACAATATCTAAAGACAGCTAAGGCCCAGTTTTCTCACCAACTCCGTTGGGCACTATTCTTCACCGAATTTGATTTTGTAATAACCTATCGGCCCGGTGGTAAGAATGGTAAAGCAGACGCCTTATCCCGAATAGGGATGGGAGAAGCAGAAGTGACCCTGGAACCCGTACCTATAATTCCTGAACAGCGAATTCTTGGCATAACATCTGTAGACATTCAAGGAATTATCCGACAACTCTTTGATCCTCTTGCCTTACAAGACTGGGCTAAGAAAGGCCCAGACTTCTCCGTCACCAATGAGCTACCATATTACGAGGACGTCTATTTCTGCCACAAAAGGAACTACAAGAGCTAGTCGTCTCTCGTTACCATGACACGTTAATGGAGGGGCATCCTGGTATTACAAAAACGGAAGCTAAAATCAAGAAACAATTTTGGTGGCCCACCTGGCGAAAGGACATTAAGTCGTTTGTCCTATCTTGTGGCATTTGTGCCCAAAACAAGAGTCAAAAAAGAAGACCAGCTGGTCTATTACAACCTATGGACATCCCACCGATTCCTTGGCACACCTTGTCATTAGACTTTATCACGGACTTACCCCCGTGCTATGGTTTCAACACTATCCTAGTTATTGTGGATCTTTTTTCTAAAATGGCCCACTTTATTCCATTAAAAGGGATACCTTCAGCTGCAGCCCTGGCCAAGGAGTTCCTTGAAAACATTGTTTGCCTACACGGCTTCCCATCCGTGTTAATTTCCGACCGAGGGAGTCAATTCATCTCACACTTCTGGAGAAAATGTTGCCAACTGGCACAAATAGATGTTAGGCTTTCAACTAGTCACCACCCCCAGACCGATGGTCAAACTGAGAGGACCAATCAGACTCTTGAACAGTACCTGCGTTGTATGCTACATCAGTCTGAGAGCAATTGGAAAGACCTCTTATGGATCGCTGAATATGCGTACAATAATTCAGTACACTCAGGAACTGGACACAGCCCCTTTTATATTATATATGGACATCATCCTCGAACCTCGGACTTGGATTCGCCCCAACGTTTGGAGATGCCTGCAGTAGACCACCTCCACACCGTCATTACACAAACCTTCAAGGAAGCAACAGAACATTTACAGAGAGCTAAGGATAAATACAAGAAAAACGCTGATCAACTTAGGAGAGAAGCACCACAATACCAGATAGGAGACCAAGTACGGCTATCTACTAAACACATCCCACTCAAGGGAACATAAACCTTTAATCCTAGATATTTGGGACCCTACTCGATCAAGACCATTATCAATCCAGTGGCCGTCAAGTTGGACCTGCCCGCCCATATGCAAATTCATCCCATCTTCCATGTCTCTCTCTTGAAACCAGTCCAACCAGGAACTAGATTAACCAAACCACCAGATCCCATCCTCATTGACGGGGAACCTGAATTTGAAGTTAAAGACATCTTGGACTCCAAGAGGGTTAGGTCAAAACTCTTTTACCTAATCGATTGGAAAGGATACGGACCCCAAGAAAGGTCCTGGGAAAGTAGTGACCATGTGCACGCACCCCAATTTGTGAAGAAATTCCACCGGGAGTTCCCTAACAAACCAAAGGCCAGAGGAAGAACGACTTTAGGAGGGGCCTTGAGGGGGAGTGCTGTCATGATGCCTGCCCCCGGGAAACCAGGTTTGGCCCAGCTACCCCGGAAGTAGGCATCATCCCATTTAATGCAAGCCCATGAACCCCAATTAGGGGCTATTTGGGTGCAGTCCTGGCGCCTACGGCGCCAGGCTCATAAGTTCAGAATCAGTCCTGGCGCCATGGGCGCCAGGCTCATGGTCAAGGACTTACCTGAAGCAGACCATGCTGCTAACTTACCTGAGGCAGACCATGCTGCCAGTGACCAGAAGTCAAATGAGGCCTAGGAGGGACTATTTTTCCCTAGGAGCTATTTTTTACTCGGGTGGGGCCGCGGAAGGATACTTACCTGGAACTACTTCCAAGGCTATTTAAACCACGCCCTGACAGCAACCCATGCTTCGCGTTATTCTGCACCTGCAGCGTAACGCTCACCGTGCCTGCAGCAGCTCCAGTCTTCAGCCACGCCCGCCTGGATGCCGGAGCTCCTGAAAACCTGAAAGAAAGCAGAGGGAAGGTTAGAACCGGAGTTTTACCTGCAATCCTTACCCGAATCCTGAATCTTCTTGGCTCTGACCTAGAAGGAAGAAATCATCAGACGCGCGCCGCTTCGCATCCTGCAGCGCCGCGCGGGAACTCACCTGTAGCAATCCTCCGCATTCCATTGCGCTTTTCAGCATCCAGCGGCCGCTCTCCAACACCTATGGAAATAAAGACAATAAGGTGAGCAAGGCAGCATTCCCAGACAATAAAGGCAATCCCCAGGACTTACCTGATACCACAGTAAGTACTTACCTTATTTCGGGTCGGCGCAGCCTCCACAGCCTCTCTGCCGTACCCCGGCCCCAAAGGGGAAACTAAAGCAACACAAAAGCGCAAGTAGGGGAAAACGAATTCTGCTACAGACTTACCTGGTCACTGCCTGAGGCCGCAATCACCGGAACCTCCACTGATTCAGTGCCTGCAAAAGGAAAGGGTCACAGGTTAGACCAGGTCCTCATTATCGAACTGAACAGAATCCATAAACACTTACCTGCATCTTACTGGTTGCCACTTGGAACTCTTCTCAAGAACTATTAAGGCAACCTAGGGAATTTGGACAGAGTGAAGGCCAGACGTTTTTGAACTCTTTTTCAAAATATTTCCTTACGGAGTCAATACCGTTCTGCAACTCTCCAACATCCCACACCAGTGAAGTAACTGGTCATCTACGCGCCCCTGTGCTCGAGGCAGGATGGAGAGCTCATCTTTCCAAACTATCAGGTGAGAACATAGCAAGAGTGGGGGAAGGTGGGGTTGGCGCCCAGTCCCCGCAGGTGGCTAATTCCCTTTAAACAAGCTAAGCTGGATGGTCCGGTCCAGTCCATCATTTCGGCGCCCCGTGTGTCGCTGGAAGAGGTAACAACAGCCCAGTTCAGATCGACTCCCCCGTGGACACCAGGTGAGCGTAACAGTGGTTCTGTGTTAGGTTCTGTTGGTTGGATGTTAGGGGTGGTTGGTCTGTTTTGTATGATTTGTCGGATGTCGTTGATTTTGTTCTTGAAGTTGTCTGCTAGGCCGTTGCAAAGTTTCTCTGCCGGGGTTGGGGTGCTGTCACACCCTGTGGGTTTCTCATTTCTTTAATGATGTTGAACATTTCTTTTTGTGAGTTTGTCGCATTGGTGATTCTGTCATCATAATGCCTTCTCTTCGCCTTTTGTATTTCCTTTTTGTATGATCGGATTTGTTTCTAGAACAGTTTTTTTTTCTCTGGGTTGTATTCTTTCCTCCATTCCAGCTCCATTTTCTTGTTGTCCTTTTTCATGGTGCTTAGTAGTGGGGTGAACCATTTTGCCATTGCTCTTTTTTTGATGGGGTGAATGGTTTATCTGGGGCAATCTTTCGATTGTTTTTCGATTGTATCGGCGATCCGTTTGTGTTGCAGCTCCGCTTTCCCGTCTAGGTCAGCCAGCTCTAGTTCTGTAATTGAGGGTTTGGTTGTCTCCAGTTGTTCAAATAGGTTGCTTGTTTTGACGGTTTTCCAGTTTCTTTTTGTGGTGGTTGTGAATTTGGAGGTCTGGATGCAGAGTGGAGTAGGTAGTCTGATGATGAAAGCGATGATGAGATGGTCACTCCACAGTATTTGTATTGGTGGTGCCGTGGTGATAGGTTTTTCCTGGGTGAAGATTGCATCAAGGGTGTGTCCTGCAGAGTGTGTTGCTCCTTTGACCAGCTGTCGTAGTTTCATGGTTGTAAGTCATCCGGTCAGTGAGTTTTGGGAGTTGGCGTGACTTGTTTCAAACCAGATGTTGAAATCCCCCTGGATAATTAGATGTTCATGCTTGATGGCTAAGTTAGTGAAGGATTCTATGAAGTTATCAACAAAGGTTGCATCATATGCCGGTGGTCTGTACCCCAGGATGAATGTGATGTTGGTTTTTGGGTTCGCTGATAGGTGTATGACCATGGTTTCGCAGTTGATGACATTGAGAGGGTCATCTGTTTTTATTTTTAGGTGTTCTTTGAATGCTATTGTGAGACCTCCTCCTTTTTTATGTTTCCTGTTTATTTGGAGGCATTTGAAGTTGGCTGGGAGGCAACTTTGGAGTGTGATTTTGTAGTTGTCGTCCAGCCATGTTTCTGTGATGAATAGGATGTCAATGCCGTTGTCATCGAGAAGGTCAAAGATCTCTGTTGAATGTTTTGACATGGACCTTGCATTTAATATATTGCAGTGGTGTTTAGAGGTGTGGTTTGGTTTGGGCTTTATTGTTGGGGTCGTCTTCTGATCGGTGTTGGGGTTTCCTTTAAGGTCAATCTCTAGTTGAGGTGTTGGTACAGGTGCGTCTGTGTCGTCAAAATGTTCTTCTAGGTTCAGTCTTAGGTTTTTGATTTCCTCAGGTTCTTCTTCCACAAGTTGTGGGTGTCGACTGGAAGTTACTCTTGATTTGGTGATGTAGGGTGTTATTGCGTCAATTATGTTTTTGTTATTTCTAGCGTTGTCTGATCTTCTTCTGCGCGGTTGTTTTTGGTTGTCTGCTGTTGCTGATTCTCACGTTGGGTTGGTTCGTTCTGGTGACTGGTTGTTTGCGAGGTAAGGAGTTAAGTACAGGGATTTTTCTCTTCTCTCAGCGTTGGTTCGAGTGTCGTTCCTGCGAGTCGGCGTGTTTTCTGCAGTTGCGCGTCTTTGTTGCTGTTCCGGTGTGTTTGTTCTTTCTTCACTTTTTCTTCCACTCAGTCCAGGTCGTTTGCGTGGCATTTTGGGGTTGAGAGCTGTTTTGTTCTTTATTTGTTTGTTTTGCTTTGGTCTGGCTGTCTTGTGGTGTAGTACTGGGTGAGGGGAGTTGTCCGATATAGGTTTGGGTACGGCCTGTTGGTGGTCAGCAGCTGGTATTACCGAATTGTTTAGTCAGTGTTTGAGTAAGGTAGGGGAAGTTAGTTATTATTGTATCTTTGCGTTAACGTTGCCTATCCTTAATATGAGTCTCCCTAAGCGAGGGGCACTGCGGTGAGTCAACTACGTGGAGTAGGGAGGTCTTTAGTTACTACACAAGTGAACTAATGATTTTAATGCTAACAGCTAGATTTGGGATTCCTGTATAGTGTGAGAGAGGCCTATGCCTAACAGGTGACGGAGTACAATTCTAAACACAGGTGACGGAGTACAATTCTAAACCCAGCTAGATTTGAGTCCTGTAAAGTGGGAGAGAGGCCTATGCCTAACAGGTGAAAGAGTACAATTCTAAACACCAGTGACAGAGTACAATTCTAAATGCAGCTAGATTTGAGAGTCCTGTGTAGTGGCCTATGCCTAATAAGTGACGGAGTACAATTCTAAACACAGCTAGATTTGAGAGTTCTGTATAGTGGGAGAGAGGCCTATGCCTAACAGGTGACGGAGTACAATTCTAAACACAGCTAGATTTGAGGGTCCTGTATAGTGGGAGAGAGGCCACTGCCTAACAGGTGAAATATTACAATTCTGTACACAGCAAGATTTGAGAGTCCTGTATAGTGGGAGAGAGGCCTATGCCTAACAGATGAAAGATTACAATTCTAAACAAAGCTAGATTTGAGGATCCTGTATAGTGGGAGAGAGGCCTATGCCTAACAGGTGAAAGATTGCAATTCTAAACACAGCTAGATTTGAAAATCTTGTATAGTGGGAGAGAGGCCTATGCCTAACAGGTGACGGAGTACAATTCTAAACACAGCTAGATTTGAGAGTCCAGGAGCATCTGATTGCGGCCTCGTGTGAGACCGCTGCAGGAGCAGCTGGAAGTGCTGCTCTGCATTGAAGCCCAGGCCATCCACCTCCCCATCGAGGCCAGACGTCCCCAGAGGCAAGGATCAACGCCCATCTCCCGATGCCTGCACTCCGCCATTAACCACGAGGATGGTAATGGCCGCCATTATAAACGGCTGCTTTAACTGGACGCCAGGGCGACCGGAAGGCGATAGCCGCGCCCACAACGACGAAGGCCCACTAGACCAAGGGCAACACCTGTCTGCTCCTGTCCGGGCCGTACCGCGGCCGAAAAGCGCCGGCTCCTGCTGCCCATCTACACTTTACATCCTGACCGTGTAACATGGTCAAAATCCTGAAAACAGGACTGGAATCTGCACAGCTGCTCATAGGGAGGGCGGGAGGAGTCAACACCTCTCACCCTCTCTGCTGCTCGCAGATGACGCCAGATGGCATCACCCTGGTGGATCACTCTGAGGTGTTCAGAGGTAAGAAGCCCCCACTGCCTGCAGCACTACGGTCCCCTATGCCTCGCACCAGACCGCAGGCGCCCACACGGCATCCCAAACCCTCAGCCAGAGCCAAAAGCCTGAGAATGCGCGCCCGCACGCAGCAAGGCCACTCTGAACCCCCCTCCATTCCCTTCAGAAACGTCCAGCTGTGCTCACGCATTAAGCACCATCAGCACTCACTGCAGCGTGTGATGGCCTGTAACATCACCGCACAACCAGAGACCCTCTACCAGGTGGCACTGACCCCTGACAAACACTCTAGGAACACTGAGAACACTGCTGCCCGAGTCTTTACCTCTCACAGCAATAAATTGTCCAAACGTACCCCTGCACTGCCTGCTCTGCCTATTGTACCTGATATTCCCAAATGTACTCCTGCACTGCCTGCTCTGCTTATTGTACCTGATATGCCCAAATGTACTCCTGCACTGCCTGCGCTGCCTATTGTACCTGATATGCCCAAATGTACTCCTGCACTGCCTGCTCTGCCTATTGTACCTGATATGCCCAAATGTACTCCTGCACTGCCTGTAATGCCCTCAGCACCCAAAGGGAATAGCCCTAGGCCTTGCCCCTCTCTTAAGCCCACACCAGCTGCTCCCCTCAGATGTGCCCTCATCAATGCACGCTCCCTCCCGGCACATGCACTTGATGTTCATGATCTCATCCTCAGCGCTGACATTGACCTTTTAGTATTTACTGAAACGTGGCTCTTTGACTCATCTGGCCCATCCCTCAGCCTTGCCATCCCACCAGGCTACAATATCTTTAGACAGGACCGCCTACTCCATAAAGGGGGAGGCGTAGTCTTGATTGCCAAAAATCATATGGCCATTAGACAGATGGACGGGGTTCTCGGCCCCACCTGCGACTACCTCCCACTCAAAGTAAAGGTCTCCGCCAACTGTACCAGTACACTCCATATCATCTATAGACCACCAGGCTCAGTGTTAGACTTTAAAGAGGCATTAATACATCCCTTCTCAGACAATCTGAAGAAAACCTCTCAATCCATTCTCCTAGAAGACCTGAACCTGGGCCTCAACGACCCTAAGGATACCCAGGCAGCTTCCCTCAGCAAAGCACTATCCACACTAGGCTTCACTCAGGCCATCGAAGTACCCACCCATAGCAAAGGACGCACCCCAGACTGATTTGCCCACCATAACTGCTCAATCAGTATCATTGATGTCTTTCCCATCCCCTGGTCAGACCACTACTCCATTTGGTTTAAAATCAAGGTCTCTAGGGACCAACTCAAACAAACCCCCCTGCCTGCAGCTATGGCCAGAAGTAACTAACTAAAGACAGGCTCACGCCTTACCTATTAGTGCCGGCCCTCCAGGCCCCTAGCTCTAACGACCCAGAAACTCTTGCTGAAGGGTTTACTACAATCATCTCTCAGGCAGTGGAAGCTATTGCACCTCTCGCACTGAAAAAGGCCAAACGAACTAAGCACTCCAACGCCTGGTTCTCCAAAGATCTATACGACCTTAGAGCAAAGAAAAGGGCAGCGCTTTCTCACTGGAAAGCAGACCCCAATGACATCACCAAATCTACCCTCAAAATCATATCTAAAGAATACAACACGGCAATCATTACAGCAAAAGTCTCTTCGTTCAACTCAAGAATAGCAAATGCTAAATCTGATACGAAGGACATTTTTGCCATCTTTAGGGAACTGGAAACGCCCACTACCCTACCACCTACACTCCACAAGGACGAAAAATGGTGCAACCAAATCCAAACAGCCATGCTGGACAAACCTACCTTGCTCCAGAACAAAATTTGAGCCCATCAACAAGCCCTTAGTCACCAGATAACCCTGGCACAGGCTATGACCAGCAATAACGCCCCATCCTTTGTGTTTAAGGACATGAGCAAACAAGAGGTTATCGCTCTCCGGAATTCAATCAAACCATCCGTCTGCAAGGGGGATGCCTGCCCAGCTCAACTTATTAAAGATTGCACCTGCCCCGTTGCCCCTTTCTCACTGCATTAATCAATGCACCATTCCAAACAGGCCGCATCCCCACCAGTCTCAAGGAAGCATGGGTACGCCCTCTTCTTAAAAAACCAACCTTAGACCCAACTGCCCCAGGGAATTATAGACCTATCACGACAGTCCCTTTTCTCCTAAAAATTCTGGACAAAGCAGCTTACTTGCAAATCCAGAAGTTTTTGGAAACCAACAAGGTGCTTGGTCTCAGACAGTAAGGATTCCGCCCAGGGCACGGCACTGATACTGCTCTCATAGACCTAAAAAATCAAATGGACGACTTGAGAGAAGTGGGCAAACCTGCGCTCATTCTGCTCCTCAATCTATCAGCGGCTTTCGACCTGGTGGATCAAAATACTCTCTGTCACCACCTCTCCAATGCCGCTAATTTCTCCCCTACAGCCATGGCTTGGATCACATCGTTTCTTCAGGAAAGAGTTATGAAAGTCTTTTCCGACTCAGCCTGTGCACACTCAAGCCTCATCAAATGTGGAGTCCCTCAGGGATCCTGCATTTCCCCCACTCTCTATAACCTGTTCACCAGGCCACTGTTCCAGATCCTAGATGCCCTGTGCATCATGTATACCAACTATGCTGATGACACACAGGTCCTCATTCCCCTTACAGGTGATTACGAAGCCGATAAGGCCACTTCGAGTTAACCTACTCCACAATTCAAACGTGGATGGCAGAAAACTGGTTATGCCATAATGGGGATAAAACCGAGCTTCTGATAATTGGTTCACCAGCCACACTTAAGAAGTTGGATAAACAGTACAGCTCCTTTACCATTGACCACTCGTCAATCCCAGTACTGCAAACTGTAAAAACCCTAAGAGTCTACCTCGACTCGGACCTCTCAATGAACAGACAGGTGAATGCCATTGCCTCGACCTCTACATATCATTCCAAACTCATCAATGCTATAAGATCATATCTCTCGAAGCCTAACTGTTTTACCATTGCAAGAGCAATAATCGGATCAAGATTAGACTACTGTAATGCCCTCTTCCTATGAACTTCCAATGAAAACCTCTACAAACTACAGACAGTCCAGAATAACACCTTTAGGGCAGCCACTTGCATCTCCAAAAGGGACACATCTCAGACACAAGAAAACAAGTCAATTGGCCCCCTTCAAGGAGAGGATAGCCTTCAAAGCCCTGGCCATAACACACAAATGCTTCCACAACCAGGCACCCCAATACCTGGTGCAAAGGGTTGTTATGCAAGAACCTACTAGACCCACCAGATCAGCCTATGCTAACAGTATATCCGTTCCTAAAACAAGGAGAGTCAGCGAGCAGGAGGATCCAGCTTTCCAGTTCTGGCAGCAACACACTGGAATGCCCTCCCTCCACACGCTAGGAACACTGTATCTCACATGGCATTCAGGAAACTAATCAAAACCATGCTGTTCACTAAGCCCACCTTAGATCACCTGACTGAGGCACCCTATTACCACTAGCTAGTGCATTCTCCTATACCAATTTCTCCACAAGTAACTAATGCAACATTGTTTCTCAAGCTCAATGTAACCAAGAGCTAATTATCTCTGCGTAACTAAGCTAAATATGTGCTTATAAAACAATCTCTGCAACAGCGCCTCGATGCCTGCGGGTTGCTCGTGTGCTTTACAAATACAAATAAATAAGTAAATGTATAGTGGGAGAGAGGCCTATGCCTAACAGGTGAAAGATTACAATTCTAAGCACAGCTAGATTTGAGAATACTGTATAGTGGGAGAGAGGCCTATGCCTAACAGGTGACGGAGTACAATTCTAACTTGGGAGAGTCCTATGCCTAACCGTTCAAATGGGTGCTATACTAGACATTAATATGCTTAATAGCATGAAGTTAAGGTTGGCTGAAGAGGTGATATTTATAACTAAGGTGATTTAGTATAGATTTGATAAGTGGGCTAGGCTTTCAGGGTAGAGTTATTACTTTATTCCCCGCCTAGGCCACTCTTACCTTATCAGTCCTTGGCCGTCGCTGGTTAACGGCTGGCCACTGGCTTCCCCTGTGGACAACTGCGGACACTTCTGGAGCCACCTCTGAAGGAGCCGCCCTTGGCCTAGGGCCCTTAGCTGAGGGCTGCACGGGCAGAAGGCTGCCCTGGGAAGGTCAGTAATGGCTTGGAAACACGGTCTACAGGACCAATAAGAGTGGGCGAGGGGGCAGGTTGGGCAGCTGGAAGGAATGGAGTCAGGAAGAGGGTGTGGGTGGGATCAGGGCTGAAAGAGGGGCTAAAGGGACCAGGGGCCTGCACAAGTTAGCTTGGAAAGGGCAAGAAAAGGCAACATTCACCGCGCTTCTTTGGAAAAAGTGAAGCCGGTGCACAGACACGGGTCGCTAGACCCAACCAACACGGTCCACTGGACCAATCAGAGCGGGCAGGGGGCGGGGGGCGGGAGGCGGGAGGGAATGGAGTCAGGAAGTGGGATCAGGGCTTAATTGTATCGTGGTGGTTGTGGCCACAGGCCCCATTCAGTATAGAAATATGTTTAGAGTTATTGTAGGTACTATAGGGGGTGTATACTGTATTCGTAATATGGTGGAATGATATCATTGAAGTATATGTGGTATTTATGATCATAGTACAAATGAGGATAGTGCTCCTCGATCTCTCCTCCTTTGTCACGGTCAACCATTCTATCCTCATTAAACAGCTACATGATACCTTTAGCATCATGGACCGGGCACTGGACTGGCTGACCTATTTTCCTCTAACCGCCCTTCCCAGCTGCAACTGGGAAGTTTCTTCTCCACCACCTCACTCTCTACCTGCAATGTCCCCCAGGGTTGTATTCTATCACTGTGGCTCTTCAATATCTATGTCATCCCTCTGGCTCAACTGATCTCCTTATTTGCAGTATTATGCTGATGACACAGCTTTCCTTGAAACTTCCCTCTACTACTTTCTCCTCTCTGTCTTTCATCCTTGATTGTCTAACCGCCATCCAGGCATTGTGTGTGGCTAACAATCTCTGTCTGAATGCCAGTAAGACGGTGATCCTTCTTATTGGGAGACCTGTGCCCTGTTTCCCTTCTACCCAATGGCCACCCTCCATGGGCCTTCTACCCTCACCATCCTGTGAAGCCAAAAATCTTGGGGTCATCTTTGACTATTCTCTCTCCTTTACTCCTTTTATTTTGGAGCTTGTCAAAAAGGCTCACTTTCAATTTCGCCTTCTTACAGGTATTCTACCTTTCCTCACCTTCCCCCAGAGCTCAATGTCTCTAGAGCCCTGGTCCTCTCTAGTGTGTACTACTTCAACAGCCTCTTCCTCAACCTCCCCATTTGTTTTCTACACTCCCTTCAGCTAATTTAGAAAAGGGCTGCAAGACTTATCCATGACCTGAAGTCCAGAGATCGTATCTCTGCAGCCCTAAAATGTCTACATTGGCTCCGGGTGGCTGCAAGGATGAAAATCAAGATCCTCTCTATCATTGACAGGGCTTTCTGGGGCCTGGGACCACGCTATCTCTAACTTTCTCTCCCTAAATACTCCCCTGATAAAGCCCTCTGCTACTCTAACTTCAGTTATCTGCTTGTCAAACGCTTCTTCAAACAGAAAGCGGGAAGCAGGTCTCTTTCTTCAGCTGGTGCCTCTCTTTGGAACAGCCTCCCTGTTCCTCTCAGACATGAGCCAGACTTACTTAGGTTTACAGAAACTTCTCCTCAAAACTCTCCTTTTCTCTTCCTCTTTCTCTCCATCACTTTCCTGCCAACTCATAACACTGCCACTGAGAATGGTGGCCTGGTCCCTCATGAACCTTATAGGTTCCAGGCCTTATATCTATTTGACAGTAGTAACCCTCCCTTCAGCATTACCCTTGTGGGTCTACCGCCTGGCGGCTGTGCATCCCACACTTCTGACTGCTCTGCCCCAGCAGTTAGCCAGTGGCCTTCCACCTTGGCTTCCCTTGGCACTTCCCTCGTCAGCTCCCATCAGCACTTGCACATCTGTACTCCCCCTTCCATTCATGCACCTCTCTGACTGCACAATGTATAAGTAAGTGAAATGCATATGCAAAACATTTTTAAAACGTTGTTAATTGGGAATTGGTATGTCGAAGTTTAATATGTTGACAAGATTATATGTAGAGTTTTTGGAAGTGATTGGTGGATGGATGTGTGACTGTTGGAAAGCAGGCAATGAGGGAGTGTTACAAACATAAAAAGTAAAAAGGGTAGAGGGGCTGTCTTATGCGATGGTGTGCACATGCCATCCAGGTTTTTTAATGTCCTGGGTGTCTTAGCACTGCACGGTGGTGGCGCCAGATTTGGTGCTTAGCTTACCATAACAGGTGAATTTCAAAGGGTTTTCGGCTTTACTTGTAACCATAACACCCCTTTAACAAAGTCTTTTCACTGAATATACATATATATATTACACAGCCACAATAGTGGCTGTGTAGTTATGGTTAAGTTGCTGTTTCCATAGGAAGACCACTTTTTGGGTGGCTTATAACTTTCCCCCCTGGACGATGGACGAATCCTCAGCAAACTTTGCAAAAACAAGTACATGGGCCACTCTGAATTTATTTGCAAAGTTTGGTATGTTTGGTCCAGGGGGGGGAAAGTTATAGGGGGGGTCCCAAAACATCTTTTTTTCCCATAGACTGAATGGGGGAAAAAAGTTTTGCGCACGCCTACAGGCCAAACCGCTGGACGGATTTTCACCAAATTTGCGGCAGGAGCTTTTCTTTAAAACTGCCAAAAAGTATGTCTAAAAAAATGTGTGATATCTATGTCCTCTCCGTGGTCACACTTCCCTGTTCGCCCCGGTACAAGATACCAATAGGCTTATCCATAGGGTCATGTCTGCGGACATGTGACGCGTTCACTGATTAGACGTTGAAGAGCATGAAGTGCGTCAGATTGTTTTGATGCGCCCGCCGTCTTTCCTTTGTGTTTTGCTGTACGCGGACATCGCCGCTAAAACATATGAAACAACACAACATTGCACTTATTAAAATTATGAAATACTTTCTCGGAAGGTGAGGTTTAATGAGGCTGGGATGGGATGTGGCAGCAGGAAGTGAAAAAGTGGTGTTTTCTTGTCACCAAAGTCATACGGTAAATTTGAAGTTGCTGCTCAATATGGTGTCCGTAAAGTACAGGCGGAGAATTACTGTGTCTGTGTTACAATGTATTTAAAATAATATTGCAGTCAGACAGGCGCCCTAGAGTTTTAAATCTGAGGCAGCCACCTGCACTGTTTGATGGAAACAGCGGGTCTGCAAGTCTATGGGAGTACCAATTCTCATGAATGCATTGAGACCTGTTGTTGCAAAGTCAGAATGTATTTGCATTCTGAGTCAAGGTCACTTGCTTTGCTTTTTTGGTTGCGAGCTCAGTAGGCCCACGCATCCCACTGAACCCATAAGCGTCAATTGTTTTTTAACCTTGAGCGAAAGGGAAAATTCAGTAAGAATGCAGGGAGTGAAAATTTGCAAAAAATACCATTTGATAATGTTATGTATTCAAAACGTTTGTAAGGCACATGTAATATCAGTTCAAGAAGATTCGTTGGTGCAAGTACATTGCTGTCTGAGTTTAATGAAGACAATGGAGACTGTGAATATTGTGTAAGTTTACTTTTGACGACTCTACACCGGAACAAGATTTAATTTTTTATTACCTGAACATTAATTTTGGCAATGTAACTGAAGTACTATCTTTCTGTGTAGTTGTCATTTTATTTTAGTTATGGAGAGTGCAGATTCTCGGCGTTTGTAGGCTATCACTAGATTCACCCATGTTGAATGCTAATATTTCTTTAAAATGTCATGTATGACCACATCGATTTGTGTATCAGTTTCCATGTTCTTTTTGTCTTTTTTGAAATCACGACATTGAATTTTTTATTACCTGAACATTAATTTTGGCAATGTAACTGCAGTACTATCTTTCTGTGTAGTTGTCATTTCTTTTAGTTATGCAGACTGCAGATTCTTGGCGTTTGTAGGCTATCACTAGATTCACCCATGTTGAACGCTAATATTTCTTTAAAATGTCATGTATGAACACATCGATTTGTGTATCAGTTTCCACATTCTTTTTGTCTTTTTTGATATTGTTTGCTAAAGGTTGGGTATTGATACGTATTTTCTGTTATGTTTTCCGAACAGCTACATCCTGCCTTACTGTGATTGCCGTGGATTCCAGATGCCAAGTGATGGATTTTTCCCACGCCAGATGCACATACTCGTGACCGGCTGCCTAACCGTGACTGTTTTGTGGGACGATCGCGCAGGACCCATTTGTCCGTATGCTGGAGTGGCCATTAGGAGTAACATAACATCTTTTATGGTGGTGTAGGCTGAAGTTCATGCCAACGTCTTGGAATTCACTGTGCGACCGAAGCAGTTGCTTTATGGAAAACAAATACTTTGTGTATGGGAAAAGAACAACGTGTGCCTCACGATTAACATTTTCGATGACGACCGAAGAAACAAAGTTACTATTTGATTGAACCTGGGAATAGTCTGATGGTCTCGGACAGTTTGTTGTGAAATAAAAGTAGTTTAGAAATTGTAAAGTGTTAATGTTTTCTTTTAAAAACCAGTTTATTATTTCAAAATGTGACATGCTACGTTGTACGTCGCTGTGTGTTAATTTTCAGGTTCTGCGTCACGACACTTAGGTGCTTATGGGCGCATTTGGCTACGCTGGAGAGGACCATCATCCAAAAAAGGTGTAGAACATCATTAGGGTTGGTTTTGACGAGATGTGGGAGTGTGTTCATATTTGACAAGTGTTGTAATGTAGTTAAAAAAAATAGTGGTATACCTTTACTGACTGAGGGGTAGGCTGTAGCCATGGGGAGTGGGCAGAATGTCGGGGTCATGGTATAAGGTCATGATCCGCACAATGTGGCTACTGCCCATGACCAGAAGGGAGAAAAGATAGGATTAAAGTGGCCTTGTCCACCTGGGACTGGCTTTGTGGTAAAGTTGTTCGACATTAGGATACATTTGAAAGGGAAGAAAAAAGTGCTTGTGGTAATATGGTAACAGGGTTTCCTTTATGCTTTTTGCAGGCTGCCATGGAAAGCGAAGAGGGGCCCTGTATGGAACACCCGCCTTCCCTTTCTATGGTGGCCATCTTGGAAAAGGATTTTGTTTTCTAATCCGGGACACCACAGGCACCCCGGATTAGGACGAAAAATCCTCTTTTTTAGTAGCATGGGTTACTGCTTTGTAAATCTAGATTGTTAATGGCATTCATCCCCCATTTTACAGGTGTAAGGGGGGGTAATGATCTAGAGATCATGTTATGCACTCTCGCTTCAATTGGGCTGATAACTTGGCCTGCTGGCCCTTTATTCACCGTTCCAGTCCCTGGAACGGAGGACGAACGCTCCAATATTCCCATTAGCATAACACAAACTGCAAATGGAAATATAAAGTAGATGGAGTCTATGCGATTCTTTTTATTTATATTTTTAAACTGTGAAAGGTGGTTCTTAAAGGAACATTTAATTTGTTTACGGATGGCTTTTTTTTGGAAGCACAGCTAAGAAGGAAAGTTGCGGACGGAAATGAGCAAAGAGGCACCAAACAGTAATATGGAGGGGTAGGTGGACGGGGGAAAATGTTGTGCGTGTGTCATTTGTAAGGTAGAGACAGTGTTTCTCATGCTCCTTCATTGCTGCGGTTTCTTGGGGAGGAGGGATGGCCTTAGCTCATGTTGTTTTCAGATATATAGTACTTTTGCTAAAAGTATGTACTGTGTATTACATTGTTAATGGCTGAGTACGAATATGTGTTGGAGCTGAGCAAGGGAAATGTTGAAGTTGCAAGTTCCTACATCAGTAAGAAATGTAGTTCCACACTATCCACGAGGCATAGATGATATTGTTAAGTGTGTACGGATTCTCGGACACGTCACCGTGCTGTGTGCCAGCATTTGGTCATGTGGCATTCTCCGGAAGGTGTGGAATAAAGTCAGATGTTCGTGTACATTATGGTTACGTGCCACTACTAGAAACCTATGAACTTCAGTAAAAAAACGTTGTTAAAGGGACGTTATGGTTTAGTTGCGCTACTAAAAACCTATCAAATTCAGTAAAAAATCTTTGTTAAAGGGACGTTATGGTTAAGTTGCGCTACTAAAAACCTATGAAATTCACTAAAAAAACGTTGTTAATGGGACGTTATGGTTCCAAGTGAAACCGAAAAAAAACCTTGAAATTCGCCAGTTATGGTAAGCTAAGCAACCATAACTTGCGCCACCACTGTGCACTTCTAAGACTAACACCCAGGACATCAAAGATGACATCACAAATGTAATTGATGACATCACATGTCTGGCTCCCCCTATTTTCCTTTACTGACATATGTAGGCCACATGGGTTTCTTCAGTAACAGTCAGGAATTAAAAGTTGAAAAGGTACTATATTTGTAGACTTATCCTTCAAGTATGTTCTTACAGTAATTCCCTTAGGGTCCAGTCAAATCATGTGATACATATGCATAGGGTAAGTAGCAGCTTTGAACCAGAGCAATCATTTCTCTGCATAAAGGTAATCAGTTAGGTTATGAACACTTTCTGCTGCTACTGCTGCTTTTTTTCTTACTTCAATTTCCTTGTGTATACTCATATTTGTATGTGTTGTTGTCTCTTTGTGTTTTGTCTAAAATAATGCAATTATGTAGTAACTGGGTTTTATTACCTACTTATCACATGTTTCACAGTACGCAAAACTCTAATAAGAAAACAGTTATCATTTCACTATTCATCATGGCAAGCTAATGAATATTGCACCTCCATCATGTATGCTGCACACAATGCGTATGTTTCTACATGAGTACCTTAGTATACTGGATTAAACTTCATAATAGAATGCTATTTATATCAATGCATTGCTTAATGCACTAATTAGCACTTGATATTTATTCCAATGATCTTTCACACTTTTTGGGCAACATTATAATAAGAATACCTTCTACAGAGTTTTTATGAAAAGTAAATGCACATGTGATGTCTTCAGTGATGTCATCAATGCCATTTGTGATGTCATCTTTGATGTCCTGGGTGTTAGTCTTAGCAGTGCACAGTGGCGGCGCGAGGTATGGTTGCTTAGCTTACCATAACTGGCATTTCAAGGGTTTTTCGGTTTTACTTGGAACCATAATGTCCCATTAACAAAGATTTTTTAGTGAATTTCATAGGTTTTTAGTAGCGCAACTTAACCATAACGTCCCTTTACCAAAGTTTTTTTTACTGAATATATATATATACATTATTACATATACTAAATTTGTTTATTTTCAAACAGGAAGAGGAACACTGTATTTGCACTTTATTTTGATCAATGCCTTATAAATAAAGGTGTTTGTGACAGCTCACATGTAGTTGACGGCTTACAACCGAGCATTTATCGGAAATGCATCTGAATAATGATATGAAGCCATAGGCTTATACTTCCCCCCAGTTCTAAGCTAATGCAACAGCTCAGAGATGCAGAGATGGAGTGTGCTGAGAAGACTAAAGTGCATGTGTTTGTGTGGCAGAGAGAAAGCAGGGTGAAGTTGAATGAGCAGTGAGAGTCAGGCATGTATGTCAGGCAGAGCGGCATATGGCCAGCTCTGCCTTGCACAACATCCCTTTGTGAGGAACCTCATGTTAGGAAATCTCCCCAGGTGCCCTATACAGAGACTGGACTATTTGGAAATTGGAAGACTTCCCAAGATAGAGGTACCTTTAGATTCGCATAGAGCTTCAGACAAAGGGGGTAATTACGAGTTTGGAGGTAGCCATGGCGCTATTAGCACCATGGATGCCTCCAAACCCGGGTCCTGTGCCGGTCTGACAGAATGGGGACTTACGAGGTAATTCCGACCTTGGAGGACCCGGCAAGTCCCCATTCTGTAGACCATTCCCCATTCCCATTTGAGCCCCCATAGGGCTCAATGGGATTGGGGAAGGCGCTAATGACGGGCCCGCTATTTAGCGCCCTGGTCCCTTAGCGGGACCCGCAAAGGGCGTGTGGTCAGACTACACATCCTTTGCGGGTCCCGCTAAGGGACCTCAGAATTGGGCGGTAAGGGTTTAACAGCACCTGCATCATTACCGGTGACCGTTAACCCTTACTGCCCAACTCAGAATGATGCCCATAGTCAGTCTGAGCAACATGTGACTGACTCCAGTGCCGACGGAAGACGTTTGAAGGCTCGTGGGGTCCCATTTTAACATGATGATTGGGGGCCCTCTTGCTTAGAGTGGAGAAAAAAAGTTTGAGCTGCCTGGGGGATGCATACATTATAATGAACACAAAGAAATATAGTCAGGGGTTAATCCCTGCAGACTATCACAAGATGGCTAGCCAGCAGGGAGTTAAAGCACTAACCATCAACTGGAAAGCTTCTTTATTAGCATGGGGATAATGTTGAGAAACCAGAGTTAAAAAGCAATAAGGTGATAAGAACACTTCCTATACTGCAGAGTTCCAAGGGAGGTGACGGCCTGAAGGGCTCCAGCAAATGCATCTTGTAACATACGCACTGCAAAGTGCATATTTAAAGTCCAGAATGAAAGGAGTATATTGTTGTTGTGTCATAAGACTACTGACTGCCAATATGGGGCAGTTACTGGGGGCCCCTTGGGGACCAGGGCCCCTTTCAACTGAAAAGGTTGAAAAGCCCTAACACCGTTCCTGATTGACTTTGCTCCAGCTCTGTTGGCCTTTCAGAGGAACGTGTCCTTTTGGAAATATATTTTTTCTCTAAGGGCCTCTGGGAGTTAGGAATGTGGGGATTACTTAATGGTAATCTTCATTAATCCTAGCCCAACTCTTCCTCATCACAGAACAGTACTTACCAGGGCCCCTTCTTCTATTTCTATTCAAATTTCCTACCCTCCCTGAAACTGTAACCTTTCTCTAGCCTGACGGACCTCAGTTAAGCATAACTAATTCATTGCCCCATTCAACTATGTCAGGAGAGAGAGGTGGTACGCAAGTACTGTGTTAAGGAAGAGTTGCACTAGGAGTAATGATGATTACTGATAAGTAATCCCCACACTACCTCCACATCCCTCCTACTCATCCCAGTATTTACTTGTGAGGAGTACCAAATGGATGTGCTGAAAGGGTTTAAGGAACGGAAGAGCCATTGAAGTCACGTGCACCAACCAGCACCTAAATATACGACAATCCGGAACTTAAATGGTACCAAACCCCTGTACCCAGTTCCAAAAGCACCCATCCTCATCCCTACAAATATCATCAATAGAAAGTGAATCCTTAAGACAAGGCCGTGTGCCTCGAAAAGTTGATAAAAAAGACTTTTGACTTCCTGAAGTGCCCTGAGCATTTCTGGTAGAACAACACCGCCCTCTTGACAGCTAAGTGACCCCAGCCAATTTCCTCTGGGGAAGATGGATTAGGGGAAAAGCAGAGAGAACAACCTCCTGGGACAAATGGAACTTACAAACACCTTCAGGGAGGAACGCTGGATCACATCGAAGACAATTTGCTTCCACTTGAATTACCAAGTATGCAGCCCAAGTTAGAACACATATTTCCCTTAGTTTTGTAGCTGAAGTGATACCCACTAAAGAAGTCTTGAGTGACACAATTTTTAAGGGAATCTCCCCCAATGGCTTGAAAGAGCCATTTGAAGGGCGTTCGGGACAAGAGGACGAGAGTCAGACCAGTAAAAAATGTATCAGCAGCTTAGACACCAGGTATATTCTGCTGACCCCATACCTACTGGGTGACAGCCACCCCTAAATCGAGGCCTTCCTGAAAGAACTGGAGGATTTTCGGTGTCGGGCATTGATTTGACTGAACACCATTCTCAGGGAAGACAGCACTTTATCCTTCAGGATAGATTTTGCAAATCTGAGGAACAACCCTTCCTCTTGCATTCTTTCTCACTCCATTTCCATGCCCTCCAAGTGTGAACAGTCCCCTGAGCTTGAAGGACCGGCACTGGATATCTCGGAATGAGAGCACTGGAATCACTGCCAGGGTCAGATGGAGCAGGTACCAAACCCTGTGTGACACCAAGAGGGTGACCAGGACAATCATGGTCTTTGACACCCTGATCTTCACTAGCATTCTGCGGATCAGGGGAGTTGAGGAAATGTGTACAGAGGGCCCTCCGCCTAGGGATAACCATTGCATCCGTCCCCATTGTGTCTTGACATGGAAACTGAGTACTGAACATGAGGCTCTTTGTGTTCTGGGGTGTTGCAAAAAGAATGAGCCAAGGGTTCCTGCAAGTGGTTCTCTCCTGCAAGTAGAGGTAAAGACCTCCTTCCGAAGTTTCCATATCTTTGACGAAAACAGCCTGGTCAATCTGTCTGCCACCACATTGTCCAGACACCTGGTATGCATGGACGTCAGGGACAGGAGTTTCTACTGTGCACAAAACCTCAGATTCTTTGCCAATAGATCTAAGGAACAGGATTGGGCCCTTACACCCTGTCTTCTGATCTAGGAAAAGCTGTGGTGTTGCCTGTCTGGAGAAGAATGGTTATCCCCTGCAGGGCTGGGGCAAAGACCTGCAAAGACCAAACTGCAGCCACTAACTCCCTCCAGTTGGAAGAACGGGATGCTTCTCTTACTGACCATTCCTCCTGATCTGACAGATTTCCCACTACCATCCCCCAACCCATCATGCTGGTGTCAGAGGAAAGAATGGTCAGCAAGGGCTGGGTTAATGGTAATGTTTACAGTAGGTCGGCAACCATCACTGCAACTTCTTTTTAGTGAAAACGACACATCGATCTGTGCCTCAAAGTCCTGCTCTTCCTTCTTCCAAAATTGATGAAGGTTGTACGTAATGGTCTGAAGTGGAGGCGAGCCCATGGAATGGAAACCAGAAACTTGTCGCTGCGCAACATGGTCCAGAAGACTCCTGAAGGGCTCTGAACCACAGTGGCCATCTCACAATCCAGTTGGCCCGGGCATCCTCGAACCACCCACACCGCTGTTGTCAAGAACAGCTCAGCAGACCCCAATTGGTCTTGTGTCAGAACCTCTGCTGCTGTGGCGGGGAGGGCGCCTGTCCTCGCGATCCATCTAGCCCTTTCTCCACCACAGCCGCGCATGATATACCCTTGAGGTAGCAGCTTCCCTTTGGAAGAAGAATGAGGCGTATGCTTAAGCTCCGCCTTCCTTCTAAGCTTGCAAACATGTTTCTCTGCTCAAAAATATTTGTGGAACTTCACCTCCAGAGCATCCATGAAACCAAATTTTCATGGCAACCATTTTAGGAGTCGATGTGTCAAGCCTTAATATGCAGGAAACGTCAGCCTGCAACAATAGACCCCATAGCCATGGCAGAGGTTTAATGTTCATCTCCTGTAGCGCCTTGGAGACCGATCAAAGCCCCCCAAGAGCTGTTTCAGCGATGTAATAAGAATACACAGCTGCTCGTAGAGAGAGATGAGCCACACCAAAGGACTTTATGAATGTACCATCCACCTGCTTAGCCCATGGCATCCCTAATGGCCTTCTCTGGGGCCCTGGAGGATCAAACCAACAGGCTTGGAAGAGGTGTCCACCTGGACCAACTAAGGCATATAGAGACGATAGTCCATTCATACAGGATCTTTTCCTAGACTTCCGTCAGGAGCCGGATGCCGGTCTTCAGGGCCTATTTAAACTAAGGAGAAAGATTCTAGCAGCCTTTTCGGCAGGAGGTGGATCTGGAGGGTGAATATTCATATCATTCACCACCTGGAGTAATACAGATGCTTCTGCTTCCTTATCCAAGTATTTTCCCATCTGTTCATTTTCCCTAGAGCCAAAGGATCCCGAGGATGAGGCTGTGGACATGGAAGAAGATCCAATTTTCTCTTCACAACTTTCTTCCTGTTTAAAAGCGTCTTTCCAGAAAACCCAAACTTTCTTTCTATGGGTCTTTCTGGTGAACTGGGGCTGGAGGAGGCTGCATTGATATTACTGTGGTGGCATGGGGGCATGTATTTGCCTTTCCGGTCTCTGCCACTTCATCACAGCTCTGTAGTTCCTGTGAGGCTTTGGGCCCCGCTGCTGCAGAATACTGCCCTGCCCTCAATCCTTGCCCAGCACTTAGCATGGACCCAACAGAAGTGCAGTCCTTCCCCAGATTCCTTACCTGTGGTACCTATTTACCCCGGACCGCATCCGGGCCTCAATCACCCGGCGGGGCGCTGCTACTTCAGTGGGACAGCTATGTCTCAAGCTTCACTGTGACGTAGTTCCACAACTGCAACACCACAAGGCCGCGCCCAGAGCTCAGCAGAGGCGCGGGCTCTGGCAAAAACCTCCAGGGGTTAGCAGGGGAAGATTGCAGCAAGGCATCCTTTTGTCGCCCCTTCAAGCCCACCAAGAAGAGGAAGAAGAGGAACTAAGGAAGGTAAGTCCTTGCCAGAGGCAGTAATTTTTTTTACTGAAGTCTGTCGGGCTACAGGTAGGTATAGCCTCAGGGAGGGGGGGGATAGAACGGGTAAGTACTGTGATGAGGAAGAAGGACATGGAGGTAATGGGAGTCAAGAACAAAAAAGGCCAGATTCTGAGGTGCATGCAAAAATAGTAAAGTATTCTTCCATGAAAGTTAAACACTTTCCGTTAAAGCATTACATTCTGTTAAAGTGAAAATGTGTTGGCTTTGCATCATAGCATTGAATTTTGCATGTGCCTGATTTACGGCTTGACAACAACCCTGGCAACTATCAGGAATGCAGGGCAGGCACTGCAGGGGGATTTTCCTTCCAAAAGCCCTGGTTTTGCACGTTAAAAAAGGAGTTAATACAGGGCACCTGTGAGGTGTCGTTAAACTCTACTGCACACTTTTCCCCTTTATAAAAGAAATAGCCTTTCCTAGAGTACAGCACCACTTTTCTAGTTTACTGAAAGCTTCACAAAACTTCCTTAACTTAGAAAAGCTGCAGTCTTTTAAGAAATGCTTTCAGTGCCACTGCTTTTGCTGCTGGCAAGCATGACATCGCCCCTCCAATTCTTCCACTCACCTTAGAATGGTGGTGCTGGAAACTGGAGGGAAGAATGTTTGCTTTCTGCACCACTTTTATCACAAGCTCAGAATCGGGCCCCCAGTCTATGTGGGAAGAGGTGCCCAGTGCCAGATGCACATGCTGTCCTGACTGAAGCGCATGGCCATAATGAGATCAGTCCTTCACCTTGGGAAGCATGAACAGCACTTGTGCAGGGCAAAAACACTATGTGCAATGAGGTGCAACTCATGTTTTTTTTATTGGGGTAGCTTTTTGTTACTGGGGGAGCTTTTGCAGCCGTGTCTTGTTGCTCCTAGTCATGAATGTGGGCGCAAAGTTCTGCAAGGAACAGCATCAGCAATATGGCCTGCTTAGCAACCCCTGTCTCTTAAAAGGACAGGCAAATGTATTTAAAAAAATCACACATTTGTAAGAGAACTTTAGAAGACGGGGTGCAGACAGCAGTCATGTGGGCATGGCTGACTGCCCCCAGATGCTGTCTCTTGTACAATGAATGCAGTCCTCCATGGTCCACTTCTTTGTGAATGTCCTAGGCAGATGATAGCCATTTGATGTCTTTTGTCAGCATGAACAGACAGAAGCCATTGATACATTTCGATTGATTTGTAAGTAGGGGTATAAGCCCACTTTCAAACTCCTATGCTTTGCGACTTGCAGGAGGTTGCAATATGTTCATTCTGCACATTAACCTTGCTTGCAGAAGGTGTGAGACAATCAGGAGGCTTCAAACATGTTTGTGAATCGCCAGTGGAGGCTTGCGTTCATTACCTTCACATCCCTGTTCCTCTTCCCAGTACTTACCTGTGAGGTACCTTAGCTCTCGTCAGGAACTGTTTTCTCTTCCTATTCCATTCTCCGCTTGGCCCACCTCCTTCCTCCAGCACATAATAGCCCACTTCAACAACCGGTCAACATTTAAAAAAATGTCCTGCCTCCGACAGGATCTGTACGAGCGGTTCTCCACCACCTTACCTCCTGGCCGAGCCAGAGTGGCAACGGTGTTCGCGGCCGCCGGCACAACACCCCCTGCTGGGCGAGGGGTCCCTTGCCCACAGCCATTGCTCCTGATGCTGCCGAACAAGTGTACTCCAGTTGAGATAGCGCTTGGGCCGAGGACTCCCAACACCCATGGCGAGCACTGGGCGATGATTGAGGAGGTCCTCCCAAGGAAGGGAAGGCCTCCGTGACATCGGACCGTGGAGCAGAGCTCTGGTGGAGTGCCAATAGTCTGGGATGATCCTGCCCCGGGCAGAGGTATGTGATTAGGTTGCTGGCTAGCCATAGGAGGCGTCCTAGTTAGCGTGGCCGGATTTGCTAGGCAACTGGCACACTTCAGTAGACACCCAAGGGGATTGTCCCTATTTAAACAAGCGGTAGAGCAGCAATAGCGTTGGGTCTCCCCAGTGTACGGCAACCTTATGTGGGCAGGTCCCTAAAGTGGGGAAATGTTCAGAGAAGAGGCTCCATGTGGAGCCTAGTTCCCCCTCCTCTTCATCATCCGCTCCCATAAGAGGAAGAGACAGGATAAGGTTTCTGAAGGAAGGCTCCTAGAGATTTTCCAAAAAACCCTGAAAGAGGGAGGTATTAAAGAACATGCGCACAGGCATGCATCTCCATCCTCCTCTGCTTCTTCAGGATCCTCAAGTTCCAGCACAGAGGGTTCTCCTTCCTCACATAGGATCTTAGGGGCAGGTACCTGGACAAAGAATTGCTGGCCAATGTCATCATCCAGACTGCCCATTACATGGGATTCCCTGAGTCTAAACCTTCATTGGCTGCATCCGATACCACAAGGTTCCCCACCTAGTTCAAACACACGGTAAAGGCAGGATTCTTACTCACAGAGGTGTTAGAGGAGATCCTCAAGGAGTGGAAAGAGCCAGATACGAAATCAGTACCCAGATTTCTGGCCAAACTCTATCCACAGCAGGGGAGGAGAAGTCAGTGCTGCATTCTATTTAGGTGGAAGAAATTCTCCCAAGCCTGGTGGGGAGGTCGTCAATCTACTCCTCATATACAGCAGAAACAGCCCAGTGGGAGGGCCTGAAGTAAGCAATTAAGATGGTTTGGCTCCATTTCCAGTTGTGCAGGCAGTCAAGATCCAAGTGGAAGTTTTGTCAGACCTCAACT
Organism: Ambystoma mexicanum; assembly: GCF_040938575.1. Lineage (NCBI taxonomy): Eukaryota > Metazoa > Chordata > Amphibia > Caudata > Ambystomatidae > Ambystoma > Ambystoma mexicanum. The sequence goes on from NC_090921.1 coordinate 1,036,050,180, forward strand.
ACGATGGAGTGAAGGCAGCAGCGATGTCCATGGGCTCCACAGTCACTGTGTGGCGGCACTTGCACATCAAGAACTGGAGGACAGACTGTCACCAAAAAGAAAACAGCAATTAGGATTCCCTTTGAATGACAGATGCTGTTTGTTGACATGCTTGAAAACAAGGTTGACCGGGTCTTCTGACAAACTGGTGACGAAACTCAAGAAGAAATCGGAACCCAGACCCAAATCTTCTTTTACAGCTTAACGTCCTGCAAGATCCCATGGTGCAAGACCATGCAGTCCAAGTACACCCCAATCTAAACACCAGAAGTCCTGACGCAAGGCCTATGGGAGGCCGCCTGCTGCACTTTGATCCTGGCTTTCTGGCGATGCCTGGGCCAACAGACTTGTGCACTGCGGCTACAAGATTGGCTTTGCATCCCATTCGCCCCCATCAGGCATTGTTCCCGACACCAGAGAGCCATCAAGAGAGACTGCCTATAAACGAGAGGGGGATAGAGTTGGGATAGAGTGTATATTCCATAGTGTTTCTGATACCCAAGCCGTCGGGGAAATTCAGACTTATTTTAGAACTGAAACATCTGAACCTCTTTGTACCAACCCAGCATTTCAAGATGGAATTCCTAGAGAGGATCATCCCGCTAGTACAGGACAAGGACTCTAGTATCATATTTAGACCTGCAGGGTGACTATTTCCATATTCAGATCTGGAAGCCGCACCAACAATTCCTGCGGATTGTTGTGAGCAAGGAGCACTTCCAGTTCACAGCTCTCCCATTCGGACTGAAATCGGCCTGAGGTTTTTCACCAAGGTCATGTATCCCATTGTGGCAGAACCTCATCTCCAGGCAATCCAAGTTTTCCCTTACATGGATGATTGGCTCGTCACTGCAGCTTCCCATGACCTTTTGATCCAGCAGGTGAAATTAATGATCAACATGCTACAGAACATGGGGTTTCTCATCAACTGGTCCAAATCTCTTTTGCGACCATCACATAATCTAAAATTCATAGCAGCAATTTTCTGGACAACTTTCTGTACAGTCAAGGGGCAAGTACTGCTAGCGGTCAACAAGGTTCTCAAGTTGAGGGACCCTTTGAGACAATTGCTATCCTGGCACCAGGGCCCTGCCACAGACATCCTGTACTCTCTACTCCTGCCTTTGCAAACTGGTTTTCTGTGCAGCACATTCTACCGAAACTACCTTTCTCCACGTCACCAATTTTCTTCACTATGACTGACACAATAAACAAAAAGTCTTCTGTCCTTATCCTCCATGACCTTTCAGCAGCCTTTGACACCGTCTATCACCCCACCTGTCCTATCTTGCCTCACTTGGCCTCTCCGGGACAGTCCTTCATTGGTTCACGTCGTACCTTTCTAATTCCCCCATCTTGGTTTCATTTGCTGGCTTTGCCCACTTCCATTTGGTGTCCTACAGAGTTCTGTCCTTGGCCCATTCCTATTTTCACTCTACACAATCCCGCTTTTCTAACTTATATCCTCCTTCCATTTTTTCCCCCACTTCTATGCTGAGGACACCCAACTGTTCTTTTATTTCTCCTCTTTCACTGACTCTCTTGAGACCAATGTCTCGGCGTGCCTTTCTACCATCAAAGCATTGGATGCACACTCACTTCTTGCACTTAAACCCAGCTAAAACCAAACTTCTCTCCTTCCCCAACCCATCCCCATCTCCTGCTGCCTACCATCCAGGCATTTTGTTCCCGTCTGCTTTTCTCCATTTTTCTTCATCCGCTCGTAACTCTGAGTTATATTTGATTCCTCACTCTCCTTCGCCACGCACATTTTCACTACTGCCCGCACTTGTCGCTACCAACGTAAGGGTGTTGAAGAAGGAAGCTGACACAAAAGTTTTAAACTTTTATTATGGAAAAAAGCCACTCACTATCCCTATTTTCTAACAGGGGTTTCCTGGTCTCAAACTAATACTAAAGGATACGTCAGAATGTCTGTCAAAATCAAACTCCATCGTTCTGTGTCACAACCTCCTTCTATCCTTTACACTACAACTAAACAATACTCCAACAGAAAGTTCCTTCTCCAGGAGAATGAATCCCTTCTCCTGATATCCGGGTAGTGTTCAAAGAAATATTGTCTTGCACAATTGATGCCAGGGGAATGACTCCCTTCACCTGGCTTGCAGTTTCCACACAGTCTTTGCACAGCTCCACATTCTAGACCAGGGGAATGACTCCCTTCTCCTGGTATTGATTTATACAGTTCACAGTAAGTCCAAGGGGAATGACTCCCTTCCCCTGGAATCTCTTGACTAAGTTCTAAGGGCTTTAGTTTCTTCTCCAGGAGAATGACACCCTTCTCCTGGTGCTTGCAAAGTCCTTTTTCGTGTCTTTCCACTTGATGTGTTTTTGGTCACTCTCTCTGTATTAGCAAAGTTCCAAACCCTTCTCTGGTGATCAAGGGACTTATCTTTGCTACTCCGACGAGGAAGTCCTGCTTGGATGCCCAATTCACATATGTTGTGGTCCCAGACTCTTCTCTGGTGGTCAGTAGGTTTATTTCTGCTACTGCGATGAGGAAGTTCTCTTCGGATGCTCAGTTCCCTTTTGTTGGGGTCCCAGACTCTTCTCTGGAGGTCATTGGGTTTATTGTTGCCCCTGCAATGAGGAAGTTCTCCTCAGATGCTTGGTTCGCAATTGTTAGGGTTCCCGACCCGTCTCTCCTAGTCAGTGGGCTTATTGTTGCCACTTTAATGAGGAAGCTCTCCTCGGATGCTTGGTTCGCATTTGTTAGGGTCCCTGACACATCTCTGGTGGTCATTGGTGTTATGTCGTCCAGTAGTTTTCTCGTTACTACTGGGACAAGGGAGATCCTCCCAGATGCACTCTCTACAGTTGTGTTCCCCAATAGCCATATAGCTGCCACTGGGGTGAGGAACATGTAACGCTCACCTGACTCCCACGGAGGCGCTGGCCTGGTTCGCGCTGCTGTGACCTCTTCTAAGGTGATGCGCAGAGTTCGGAAGACGGACTGGACCGGGCCCCCAAATCTGGCTTGTCTGGCTCGCAGAAGTATCCTTCTGTAGACGAAAATAGGGGATTAACTGTCTGCGGGGTAATGCAATCAGCCTCCCACTTTCCCCTCTCACCCTCCTCGAAACCCTTCTGTGATTCCTCGTAGCGTCTCACCTTAGGGTCTGGAAGGACAAGCTCTCCATCCTGCTTCTGATGCAGGGGCGCGTTGGTATCCAATTACTTCACTGGATTTTCGGATTGGTGAGAACCAACCTTGCTTGGCTTCCAGGTAAGTTTTTTGATAAGAGGTTCCCCTTGTGTCCATGCATTAATGTACTAATGCTAGTGTCTTTTTCCCCATATGGGCCGGGGTATGGAATGCCGGGGAACAGGCACCGACCCGAGATGAGAGGTGAAATCCTTGTATTTTCATTCGCTCATTAACGCTGATGTCTCTTTTTTCCCCTTAGGGGCCGGGGTCCGGAAATGCCAGGATGCGGACCCGAAATGAAGAGGGAATGAATCAACAGGTAAGTCTTAACATGGAGATTTAGCTTTCCTTATTCCCTTCTCTCTCTCACCTTTTGTTCTGGTCTTTTTCTCCCTAGGCGCTGGGGCGTGACTGCGAATTCGGATGATCGCTGCTGAACATGGAGGCGCCCTGTAAAGGTGAGTGGAATGCGGCGCTGCAGCAATCGACGCGATAAGCTTTTAAATAAAAGTCTTCCTTTTCAGGATTGTCGGCGAGATGTCTCCGGGATGCGGATTTAGCAGGTAAGGACTTTTCCTTCTTCAGTTCTCTTCTTCTCTTCCTTTGCAGGTGATCCAGGATGCTGGCAGGCGTGGCAGAAGTCAGGATGCCGGAGCAGACACGGTGAGCGTCCAGCTGCTAGATGCAGAACAACGTGAAGCACGTGTGGCTGTTCGGGTGGGGTTTAAATAGCCTTGGAAGAAGTTCCAGGTATGTATCCTTCCTCCAATCAGGTATGTATCCTTCCCCGACCACGCCCGGATGGTAAATTAGTCCCACAGGTAAAGTAGTTCCTTTCAGGCCTCAAGGAGGCCGGGATCCTGCAGCATGGTCTGCATCAGGTAAGTGCACCCAAGCACTTCCATAATGAGCCTGGCGCCTTTGGAGCCAGGACTGATGTCTTTTATGAGCCTGGCACCATAGGCGCCAGGACACTGTCCAAAGGGCCCCTATATGGGGTTGCTGGGTCCTTCCTTGGGGACTGGATGTCCGCTTTCGGGGACGCAGGGCTTGAACTGGCTCCCCGGGAGCGGGCATCATGACAGCACTCCTCACCAAGGCCCCTCCCAAGGTTGTTCCCTCCGGGGGTTTTGGTTTGTCTGGGAAGAGTCGGTGGAATTTCCTGACTAATCGAGGTGCATGCACATGGTCGCTGGGTTCCCACGACCTCTCCTGAGGTCTGTACCCCTTCCAATCAATTAGGTAGAACAGTTTTGACCTAAACATTTTTGAGTCTAAAATGTTCTTCACTTCGAATTCGGGCTCCCCATCTATTAGAATAGGTTCTGGAGGTTTGAGTAGTCGGGTTCCGGGTCCCACTGGTTTCAGAAGTGACACATGAAAAACAGGGTGAATTCGCATACTAGCTGGTAAATCAAGTTTAACAGCCACTGGGTTAATTATTGCCGTAATAGAATAAGGTCCCAGATATTTTGGGTTAAAAGTTTGAGGCCCTTTGAGTGGTAAATGTCTGGTAGCTAACCACACTTGATCCCCAATCTGATAAGGAGGTGCTTCACTCCGATGTAGATCAGCATTCTCCTTGTATTTTCTCTTGGCTTGTTGTAAATGCGTAGTTGCCTCTTTGAAGGCTTGGGTAATTGTAGAATGCAGATGTTCTACTGCAGGCATTCCGAGGTTCTGAGGTGAGTCAAGGTTTGAGGTTCGAGGGTGATGCCCAAACAAAGTATAAAAAGGACTGTGGCCAGTTCCAGAGTGTACCGAATTATTATATGCGTATTCGGCTATCCAAAGAATGTCTTTCCAGTTGCTTTCAGATTGCTGTAACATACACCGTAAGTATTGCTCAAGGGTCTGATTTGTCCTCTCGGTCTGACCATCGGTCTGAGGGTGGTGACTGGTCGATAATCTTACGTCGATCTGCGCCATTTGACAACATTTGCGCCAGAAGTGGGAAATGAATTGGCTTCCCCGGTCAGAGATTAGTATAGATGGGAATCCATGTAGCCGAACAATATTTTCGAGGAATTCTTTGGCTAGGACAGAAGCTGAAGGTAAACCTTTCAAAGGAATAAAGAGGGCCATTTTGAAAAACAAATCCACAATTACCAGAATAGTATTGTACCCCGAACAAGGAGGCAGGTCCATGATAAAATCCATTGATAGGGTGTGCCAGGGTGCTAGCGGTATGTCTAGAGGTTGAAGGAGACCGGCTGGTCTTTTCTTTTGACTTTTATTTTGGGCACAAACACTACAGGACATCACAAAAGATTTAACATCTTTTCGCCAAGAGGGCCACCAAAATTGTCGTTTTACCTTTTCCTCTGTCTTGGCAATACCGGAGTGTCCCTCTATTAATGCATCATGATAACCAGAAATAACTAGTTCGTGTAATTCCTTATGTGGCAGGAATAAGCGTCCTTGGAAATAAGGTAAACCATTATCTATGGTAAAGTCTGATCCCTTTTGTATCCAATCCTGTAAGGTTGTAGGGTCCAGGAGTTGTTTCACTCTGGCTTGAATGTCTTCAAGCGTCTGTAACGAAGTCATGCCTAGAATCCTCTGTTCGGGAATTATTGGTACTGGTTCTGAGTTTGTATCAGATTCTCCCATTCCAATTCGGGATAAGGCGTCTGCTTTGCCATTCTTGCAGCCAGGTCGATAGGTAATCACGAAATCAAATTCAGCGAAAAACAAAGCCCATCGGAGCTGCCGTGATGACTGAGCCTTGGCGGTTTTCAAATACTGTAAATTCCGGTGATCAGTGATCACTGATGGTATGTCGAGCGCCAAGCAGATAATGCCGCCAGGCTTTAAAAGCGGACTTAATGGCTAACAGTTCTTTGTCCGTGATTGTATAATTAACCTCGGGTGCCGAGAATTTTCTGGACCAAAATGCTACGGGATGCAGTTGGTTGGTTTCGGGATCTCTTTGGGACAGGACAGCTCCCATGGCTAGGCTGGATGCGTCAGTCTCGACGACATAAGGGAGATCTGGACGCGGGTGTTTCAATATAGGTGCGGAGGTAAACTTAGCTTTTAAATCCTGAAAGGCCAGCTCGGCTTCTTCAGACCATTCAAAACGTTTATTTTTCCTCAAGAGTGCAGTAATGGGTTGTACCACGCGTGAAAATTCCGGGATAAACCTGCGATAGAAATTGGCAAAGCCGAGCATGCTTTGAACCCCTTTTACAGAACTAGGTGATGGCCATTTGAGGATGGCATCCACTTTTCTTGAGTCCATTCGGACTCCTTTGGGTGTCAGGATGAAACCTAGAAACTCGACTTCTGTGGTATGGAAAACACATTTCTCCAATTTAGCAAATAGTTTGTGTTGGCGCAGTTTTTCAAGTACTGCCCTGACGTGTTTTCTGTGATCAGATTCCGAAGAGGAGTACACCAGAATGTCATCGATATATACGACAACACAAACATCGATGAGTTCCCGAAGGACATCATTCATGAAGTATTGGAAGGCAGCCGGCGCGTTACACAATCCGAAAGGCATCACCTGGTACTCGAATAATCTGTATTTAGTACGGAAGGCAGTTTTCCATTCGTCGCCTTCTTTAACTCGTACCAGATGATAAGCCCCCCGGAGATCTAACTTGGTGTATATGCAAGCGTCCTTCACCTGGTCTAGGAGTTCAGGGATCAGAGGCAGAGGATAACGGTTTTTAACCGTTATCTGGTTCAATGCGCAGTAATCGATACAAGTTCTAAGGTCGCCTTCTTTTTTGGGCACGAAGAACAAAGCCGAGGATGCCGGGGACTTTGACGGGCGAATAAAACCATTAACTAGGTATTGATCCAAATATTGTCTCAAATGCAGATTCTCAGGTTCGGTAAGGGCATAAATCCTGCTACAAGGGGGTTGTGCACCGGGCACCAGATCGATTTGGCAATCGTACGATCTGTGAGGAGGTAACGTGTTGGCCTGTTCCTTTTGGAAGACGTCCTGAAAGTCTTGGTATTCCGGAGGTAGTTGCATGGAGGCAGAGGTTACAGATGCTAGATTAATCTTCAGGTTTTCTGGGTAGCAGGTTTGTGTACAATCCGGGAAGGTTATTCTCTTAGCTCGCCAATCAATTTGAGGATTATGTGTCTCTAACCAAGGGATTCCAAGAATAACCTGAAACTGTGGAGCCTTGATTACATCAAACACAACACCCTCCCGATTGCCGTCGGGACCAATAAGAGTCACCTCAGTAGTGGAATGTGTTACCGGTCAAGAGGCAATTTCAGTTCCATCGACTGTGGTGATGACATCTTTGCTGGTTTTAGGACGGAGAGGGAGGTTAATCCTAGAGACCAATTCACGATCCACGTAGTTTCCAATAGCCCCACTATCGATGTATGCCTTTATTGCATGCAACCGCTTGGGCTGTTCTGGATCTACGAGAACCATTGGCACAATGAAATGCGAGGTCTGAGAGTTAGTTTTCAAGCTCGGCAAGCGGCCCCCTACACTTGTCGGGCGGAGTCGTTTCCCGAAACAGAGTCTTCATGGTTTTTATCAGCGGCTCCTACCGCCTTTCGGGGCGGTTTTGCCGGGCAATCTCGTAGAAAGTGTCCAGAATTCCCACAATAAAGACATAATTTTAACTGCCGCCTCCTTTCACGTTCCTTTTGAGTTAAGGGTTCTTTAACCCCTCCAATTTGCATAGGCTCAGAGACATCAACTCCCTTGGGATTAGCATGGGTCTTGACCAACACCCGGGTCTCAAACCTGGACCGATCTGCTTTTCTGTTTTGAAGTCTGTGATCCAATTGGACCACTAAGTCTATATATTCTGTGCATTCTTGGGGCGGATTTACAACTTGGGCCAAGACATCATTAAGTTCTCCGCGTAGGCCTCGATAAAACAACGTGACTCTTTTATCCTCTGGCCATCCCGTTTCCACAATTAGTCTATTAAAGGTTGCAATATAGGATAGGAGGTCCTGATTGCCCTGTCGCAGGGATAGAAGTTCGTCATCCAGAGCCTGCCCCTGAGAGTGTCGAGCAAATAACCTTTCCATGCTTGCTTGAAACCTTTGAAAATCACGGAGAATCGGGTCATCTTGAGTAACCAGTGGAACTGACCAATCGGCAGCGCAGCCGCTGAGATATGACAATACAAAGGCTACCTTGGTCTGATCATTAGGGAAGGCCCCAGGTCTGCATAGGAAGTGCAAACGACACTGATTCATGAATACGGCGAATCGTTTGGGGTCCCCAGCAAAGCGTTCGGGTGGGGCCAGCGGCATGTTTCCAGGTAGATTAATCTGCACAGGGTTACTGGAAACCACAGGAGCGGGGTTCCCTCCGGAACCGGGTAGAGGAGTTTGCCCAGCTTGACCTTGCAAAAGCTGTCTGGCCAGGTCATCAGTTCTTTCCTTTGATATTATTAATTCCCTCCTGAGGGCATTAGTCTCTTGACGAGCGGCATGTACTTTGGCCCGTAATTCCCCCAGTAATTGGGCCAACTGATCAGTCTCAGAACTTTCCATAGCGCCTGGGTGGGAATTTGTAGAAAGGCTTCGCGTTCTGTAACGCTCACCTGACTCCCACGGAGGCGCTGGCATGGTTCGCGCTGCTGTGACCTCTTCTAAGGTGATGCACAGGGTTCGGAAGACGGACTGGACCGGGCCCCCAAATCTGGCTTGTCTGGCTCGCAGAAGTATCCTTCTGTAGGTGAAAATAGGGGATTAACTGTCGGCGGGGTAATGCAATCAGCCTCCCACTTTCCCCTCTCACCCTCCTCGAAACCCTTCTGTGATTCCTCGTAGCGTCTCACCTTAGGGTCTGGAAGGACAAGCTCTCCATCCTGCTTCTGATGCAGGGGCGCGTTGGTATCCAGTTACTTCACTGGATTTTCGGATTGGTGAGAACCAAACTTGCTTGGCTTCCAGGTAAGTTTTTTGATAAGAGGTTCCCCTTGTGTCCATGCATTAATGTACTAATGCTAGTGTCTTTTTCCCCAGAGGGGCCGGGGTATGGAATGCCGGGGAACAGGCACCGACCCGAGATGAGAGGTGAAATCCTTGTAGAAATCAGGTAAGTCTTTAATGAGCGTTTTTTGGTAATGTCTTTTCATTCGCTCATTAACGCTGATGTCTCTTTTTTTCCCCTTAGGGGCCGGGGTCCGGAAATGCCAGGATGCGGCGCGGACCCGAAATGAAGAGGGAATGAATCAACAGGTAAGTATTAACATGGAGATTTAGCTTTCCTTATTCCCTTCTCTCTCTCACCTTTTGTTCTGGTCTTTTTCTCCCTAGGCGCTGGGGCGTGACTGCGAATCCGGATGATCGCTGCTGAACATGGAGGCGCCCTGTAAAGGTGAGTGGAATGCGGCAATCGAAGCGATAAGCTTTTAAATACAAGTCTTCCTTTTCAGGATTGTCGGCGAGATGTCTCCGGGATGCGGATTTAGCAGGTAAGGACTTTTCCTTCTTCTGTTCTCTTCTTCTCTTCCTTTGCAGGTGATCCAGGATGCTGGCAGGCGTGGCAGAGGTCAGGATGCCGGAGCAGACACGGTGAGCGTCCAGCTGCTAGATGCAGAACAACGTGAAGCACGTGTGGCTGTTCGGGTGGGGTTCAAATAGCCTTGGAAGAAGTTCCAGGTATGTATCCTTCCTCCAATCAGGTATGTATCCTTCCCCGACCACTCCCGGATGGTAAATTAGTCCCACAGGTAAAGTAGTTCCTTTCAGGCCTCAAGGAGGCCGGGATCCTGCAGCATGGTCTGCATAAGGTAAGTGCACCCAAGCACTTCCATAATGAGCCTGGCGCCTATGGCGCCAGGACTGATGTCTCTTATGAGCCTGGCGCCATAGGCGCCAGGACACTGTCCAAAGGGCCCCTATATGGGGTTGCTGGGTCCTTCCTTGGGGACTGGATGTCCGCTTTCGGGGATGCAGGGCTTGAACCGGCTCCCCGGGAGCGGGCATCATGACAGAACATTACATTGTGTCCCCTTCTCTGCCGCCCCTGTATCCCTACCGGGTCTCCCTTGTCCCACCTTACCTTCTCGTGGGATGCAGCATGTCACTGATCCTTCCTGGGATGGTGTTACTTGTCGGGGGCCACCTCAGCCTTTCTCGTCGACTTCAACAGTCCCAGTAAACCTTTGCGGTCCTTCACTCTTTACGGTCTTGGCTTTGCACTTGGACCTGGTGGTCCACCTTGTTGCGATCATGCCACTGCATGTTCCGTTCAGCCTTGCAGTTGGGTCTACTCCCGGCAGACCCACGATGAACTCTCGCAGCCTGCCACCGGGATCCTCTTCACAGCCTTTCTTATGGACCTCACTCGGAGACCGAAACTCCCAGGCACCAGCTTGCTCCTGGCTTCCCTGCGATTGGACACACCTTAGTCCTCTTCTCTTTCCTTTTTATCCCCGGGACTCCATCCCGGTGCAGCGTCCACAGCTGTAGTCCATGTCTCTTTGGAATTCCTTATGCCTCTAATGAGCAACCTCATGGCAGTACTTACAAGTTGGTTATTCTTCATAGTTCTTGTGTTCTTCCTCATCTCAGTATGCTCTGTTCTGTCTATGTCCCATGTACTACACAAATACATGGGTTTACTCTCAATGAAATGGCCCAGAATGGGGGGGGGTGCTGTTGCGCACGCTGCCGGATGGAGCATAGTGTGTGAGCTCTGCAGGCAAGCCGAGGTCTGGAGACAATAGCTTGCAAAATACAGCCTGTTTTTTTACCAAAATCGATATAGAGGAGTATGAAGCTGCTGTCCACCCACCTGCCAAGTATGGAGAGATTTGGCTCAGCGGTTCCAGCGTAACACTGTGATTTCAGCACGACCTCGAGAAGCCTCCCGGCTAGCCGAGTTCACTACGTGAGGCTGCGTGCAGCAGCGCCACCAGCGCTGCAGTGGATGAACAGCTGGACAGCTCGCCACCATCTCGTCTCAACAGGTGAACGAGGGACCTGTGAAAGCTCAAGTATAGAGATGCCAGTAGCCGAGACACATTCTGCTTTAAAGGGCATGCGGGTGCTCCGGTAATCCACCGTAGAGCGCCTGCACATGCACAGCTACCCGTAGAGCGCCTGGACATGCACGGCTACCGGAGAAGGATCCGCTGATAGCAGTACACTTCCTCTCAACGGACATAACGTATAAGGTGAGGCCAACTCCGTCACCTCCCTCCATCCCGGAACCAACACACAAACTATCAACACGCACCGGTTGCAAGGGGTGGACGACCTGAATAACTTGGAGGCGGCATACTAAATAATCTCATATGGGAACAATATTGCTCGGCCTCCCCGCTTTGGAAGCCTGTTACGTTTAGAATCCCTGCCCGCTCCAGCATAAACTACTAATGCCATACTGAATCCAGGAAGTACACATGATTCAACAATCTGCCCACTTCAGCAGGGGTCCATGGGCACACTACAAACATGCAGCTGAGAGGCCTTCTACCCCTGGAAATTGAGAGGCACACATGCAAAGTTCAAACTACTATGGCCCCGTGAACAACCCACATGCGAGGGGGGTAGGAGCGGCCTATAATATGCTGGGATTCACCCGCTATGCTGCAATACAGCCGTGGTGCTCCCCTGCCCCTCACAACCTACTATCACGACTTCCACAACAGATTACCAGGGACCTAAGAGCACGCGCACAGAGGAGCATACTACCAGCCATTAAGACCACCAAGCAACTTTGTGCACCCGACCTGGGCGGACGAACTACGCAGTGTAGGCAAGGCACTAGCTGGAAGCAAGAACCCCCACTGGGACAGAGAGACACCAGCCACAATCACGAGGCAAACCCTGCACTAAGGATAACAATGTGGGGAGGCCAGGGGTATGACACAGAGCCAGAGCCTGGGCGCACCACATAGGGCTCTTAAACCAGTGACTGACTGAACCAACTGGAGCAAAGGGCGCCAAAAGTTCAGGCCTGCAAGGGCCAGACAACTGGACATATTACAAAACCATAAACCTCAGAGACCCTCAAACTCAGGTATCTACCGGCGCAGGAAGCTCAGCCAGTATACCACAACATCACGATAAGGCCGATCGGCCACAATAAGAAACTCCCCGCTCCCCAAGGAGAGCTGAGCCCGCGACGCAGTGGACTACTGAGGGTACGGCCCTCACCAAACGGGCAGGTGATAGTTACATTTTCAGGACAGACCACGGATGCCCAGTACCTAGCAAGGATGGCGTCTTGCACATAGATACCATGGCAATATACCATGTCCGTGGCCTGGAGACAAGAATCACAACCCTATACTCCCATCAAAAAAAGGCTCACCCTCGTGCTGCAGACAGCCTACCAAGAAACCGGGGTCACCGGAGCACAGATCCAATATCCCACTGAATACACCGCTCATCCCAGACAGTTTGGTAAGAAGACATAAAATTCCCAAAGGGGTAGTGCCCAAAAAAGGGAAAGGTGCCATTGAGAAATACACTATGCAGACACTTAAATCAAGCGACAGGGCCAGCACTACCCCCCGATCAATAATTCAGGATGCGCCCACAGCCGCGCCAGCCACCATGGACCCTCAGGCTGTTTTCGCCTCGATGCAACAAGGCTTTGCGGACTTAAATGATAGTCTTCATGGAATCAATGCAAATGTAATCACGATCAGAAACCAGCTCGAGAAAGCAACTTCTCGCATCACGGAGACCGAAGACCAGATCAGCACGCCGTAGATGCGCTTGAGACACTACGGAACACCGTGACAGAAATGGCTAAGGATCTAGGAACAGTAAAACTCAAATGCGAAGAGTTAGAAGCCAGATCTCGACGCAATGATGTGCACATCGTGGGTGTGCCTGAAGATGCGCTGAAAGGCCCAATGGAAATAGCGGTGGAGGAATTGATCAGAGACTTGCTGGGTGACCCGGGCTGGTCTGCAATGTTCGTAGTTGAAAGGGCACACAGATCCCTGGCACCTCGCCCCAAACTAGGCGCCTACCCTAGGCCCATTATAGCCAGACTGATGAACTATAGGGACAGGGATTTGGTGCTCCGAGCAGCGAGAGACAAACAGGAACGGAAGCTGGGCTCTAGTGTCATCCGGATATTCCCAGATTACACATTGGCAGTTCAACAGGAGAAACGCTCATTTACAGGTGTCAAGAAAATGCAACGCGAACGGGGAGTGCCTTACACAATCCTAGATCCCGCCAGGCTTCGTCTACAACACAATAATAAAACATACTTCTTTACTTTTCCTGAGGAAGCTGCCACCTTTGTTGAGTCCAGCAATCCATTGCCATCCAAGCAGCCACTTGGAACTACCGACGGGGGCGACGATGCCCCAACACTGTCCAATTGAGGTGTTCAAATCAGTTGACTCATACTATACTTAGGAACAATGGACTTAAGGCAACAGTAGCGGACGCTTAAGTGCTGCATCTTCGTCCTATATAGCTGTTCATTGCTAAGTACCGCCATAATACTAATTGCCAATGATCATTATGTGTACCGGAAATATTTAAATTGATAACCTTATGGGCAGTCTTGTTATACTCCTTAGCCTCGGCTGCTGCAGAATGCAGATGAAAGGGTTAAATGAGTGGGGTGAGATATGGAGGGGAGGGAAACACATAATTGAAGTTCGGGTAACTATGAGGGAGGGGGAGGGAGATGCAGGAATACAAAGGGTGTGTAAGTTAAAAATGCACAGACATACATAAGATGGACATATGGCAACAGCAAGCGACACTTGATCACGATGGAACATATTAGAAACTGTACGGAATATGGCTGACAAAGACCCAAAAGCCCTTAAATTGATAAACTGGAATGTAAGGGGACTGGGGATGCCAGTAAAAACACAGAAAATAATGGCGTATATTAACAGAACTGGCGCCCAGATGGCATTCCTCCTGGAGACACACCTACAGGGATGTCAGGCGGACAAAATAGCGCCTGGTTGGGTAACTACCGCTACTACACATCCTACTCGAGCAGAGCACGAGGGGTACTCACGTTAATACATAAGGCACTACCTTATATACATTTGGTGGCTGTGTGTGACCCGGAAGGGCGCTTTGTGATCGTTCACAGGAGAATCTCTGAAGTGGAGATACTCCTCATCAATCTCTATTGCCCAAACACGGATGAACCAGACTACTACACTAAGATCTTTCAGACATGTGCCAAATACCCCACTGATCATATAATCATAGGTGGAGATTTCAACACGATATTGAACATCCTGCTGGACCGAAAGTCCGACAGCCCCAGAACACTCACCCAAGATGCACGCACCATACACATGCACATGGCCGACCTTGACCTACGTGATGTTTGCCGATCCCTACACGGAGAGAAACGAGTGTACAACTTCTACTCTAGAATCGATATTTGGCTGACATCCCAGGGGGTTCTAGAATGGGTGTCTGAGGCGACAATATTGCCCAGAACGCTGTCAGACCACTCCCGGTATTGTTGACTCTACACATTCCAAAGGTTTCCCCACAAAGACACCCTTGGAGATTTAAGGCAGCAGCGCTGTCAGATCAAGTATATAAATCCAACCTGACCCTACATATCGATTAATATTTTTTTTAAAACCCAGGCACGGTAGAGAGACAAGCGACTCTATGGCAGGCTTTCAAGGTATATATAAGGGGGGTCGCAATGTCGACTTAGCTGGGAGTGCTTAAAGATATTTGTAGGGAACTCCAGGGACGCGAGGGTAATATAACTCAACTACAACAACAATACATCATTAACCCAACTAACCAGACCAAATTAGATATTAAGACTCAACTAGAGGAGTACAAAGAGGCAGCAGAACGGGAAATCCGATATTTTGATAGACTGTTGGCCGTTAGACGATACAGTGAACAAGAGCACCCTGGTAAGCTCCTTACTATACTAGGTTGGTGAGAGGGGAGCATGGCAATTCCAACAACCCATGTATAACGCAATCTGATGGGACAGTGATTACCGATCAGGACGAAATAAGGAAAGTCTTCTATGACTTCTACGCAAGCCTGTACTCTCCCCAGAGTGTCGCTACAGAGGAAGAAATAGATAGATACTTAGCCGGGATACCCACCACACTTCTATCGCCCGAGACAAGAGATGCACTAGAAATTCCCTTGAACCAGGCAGAGATAGCGGAAGCAATCAAATCCCTACCAAACAGGAGGCGCCAGGGTCGGATGGGTTGAGCACCGAATTTTATAAAGAATGCGCTACGACCTTTGTACCTAGACTCCTTGCAGTCTGGACTGAAGCTCTAAAAACCGGCGAACTACCTGAAACGACCAGGGAAGCAATCATTACTCTACTGTTAATGCCTGGGAACGGCCAGAGGAGTGTGGCTCCTACAGGCCTGTCTCATTGATAAACACTGACGCAAAGATATTTGCTAAGATATTGGCCACACGATTAAACCCTCTGATGCCGCATATGGCCTGCTTTATACTGGGCAGGTCCACAGCGACTAATGTACGCCGCTGTTATAAAATCCTCGCATCGATACCCAAAGACACACAAGGAGTGGCACTGGCACTAGATATGCAAAAGGCCTTTTACACGGTCTACTGGCCCTTCCTCTTTAGGGTACTGAATAACTACAGATTTGGGCCGAACTTTGTGCGATGGGTGCAAATACTATACACAAAACCATACGCCAGAATCTGCATCAACGGGATCATCTCGGAGATCCTGGGGTTGGCTGGAGGTACCAGACAGGGCTGTCCACTGTCCCCTTTATTATTTGCTCTAGTCATAGAACCACTTGCAGATTTACTGAGAGCTCGACATAGTGGGATGGGAATCTCACTGGCGGGTAACGCAGAGGACATAATATTGTATTTAAAAAACCCTGAAACTAACCTTGCCGCGGTGCTGCGATCAGTCAAGCAATTCTTGGGAATACTCTGGGCTGAAGCTTAACTCGACCAAATCAGAGATGTTCCCCTCACAGAGGCCACTCCCAAACCCACAGAGCTATATGGGCTCCAATGGGCCCCCAAACTGGTAAAATACCCAAGCGTCGACATAGCGCGTAGTACACAAATCGTCCGCACCCCAAACTACACAGCCATTGCAGACGAGCTTGAACGGTGGCGGGTCTTGCCAATCTTGCTCATGGTTAGGCTTGCCCTGATCAAAATGATCATCCTGCCCAAACTATTTACTTGTTCAGCACTGTTCCCGTATGGCCGGTCATTGTTTAATAAAATTCAGGGAGCATGTACATCATTTGTCTGGAATGGGCAACCAAGAGTGAGCTGGCAAAGACTTACCCAAACGTACCCCCACGGTGGCCTTTCTGCCCCAGATTTTGAATTATATTATCTCGCAGCACAAGCTTATTATACCACATGCTGGATAGAGGGAAACCCACGAGCACCACACTCAGTGATTGAAACGAATACACTGGGCCCACTGAAGCTTTTACACAAAGCGGCACCAGGCTGGTGACATGCTGAGCCTGGACTAGAATGGCCGGACACGAGATCCTGTATCACCCACTGTGGGAAGGCCACTACCTCCCCCCCACCCAGGACAAGATCCTCACCACACATTGGAAAGACAAAGGAATACATCGATTTGGTGATCTGTTTTTAGATAAACAATTCATCAGCTGGGAGGAGATAAGCAAGACCATAGGGGGTAAGCCGCTGCAGAAATTACTATAACTAAGACTGCAATCAGCCATGGCAGAAATATGGGCTGTATTCCCTAATGAACTGCAGATACACACGGGTACATGTTTATCGCCAACACAACCAAGACATCCATCTCTACGCTATATAAAATCGCACAATCCACTAGAGAAACATTGCCTCCAGAGGACAAAAGGGAAATGGGAGATAGACCTGGGCTGCACCATCACTGACCAGCAATGGGCTAAATTGTGTGCATTAACGAAGAAGGTCTTGTATAATTCTCGTTATCGGTTAATACACTACAAGGTATTTCATAGGGCCTACTACACCCCTGGCCAGGATCAAAGCTTTATACGTGCAGCCGATGGTAAATGCCCCAGATGTGGAAATGAGGAGGCTGGCATGTTACACATGTTGTGGTCGTGTATGCGGCTGACCAAATACTGGACTGAGGTGTGTGACGCAATTGATGAAATGGCAGACCAACCTATTGTATGGGATCCAGGTTTATGCATGTTGGGTACAGTTGGTAAAATGAATCCCACTTGGCGGTAATTGCTTAACCTCAGCTTGGCACTTGCAAAGTGGACAATATTGATGTGATGGAAAAGTTCAGAACCACCTACAAAAAATAATTGGGAAAGGGACATGACATGGGCCAATGATTGTGAGGAAACATATGCCAGTTTAGTACCCTTACACAGCTGGCCAAGAGACATATGGAGCAGGAATAAGCAATATTTGTCCGATAAATGTGCAGGGGAGGGTGACTCAGAAGCAATATAATAGTGTATGTAAGTGTGCCAGTTTGCTATGGAACAAAATGACGACAATGATGTTAACTGTAAGTCAAGTTATGATGATATGTCTGTGTAAGTTAAAATAAAAGTTAAAAGAAAAGAAAAATGGCTCGGAATGGAGAGGTGGCTAGGGAATGTTGGGGAGTGACATTGCTCAACGGGCTGTACCCTAGGTAATTGTCCTTGTCCCTAGAGGAAAGAGTCCCTCCCAATGAGGTCCCCCGCATTAAACCACCCCTAGGGGACTATTGGGTAGCAGCTGCACCTCCCAAGCATCATGGGAAAGGGCTTCCCCCTGTGGAGAAGTGACGATACCTCGCGAATCGACACACTATACAACAGTCATTGCACTCGCCGATTCCTGTCCCCATGCCACTAAACATCTTATCTTCTCTGTTGTTTTTCTTGGTGAGATTATTGCTACTCCCTTCTTCTTGGCCTTTCTGCTTCCCATCTTGCTCCCCTTCATTCTGTCTTTGATTCCTCTATTCGCCTTATGATTTTTCTCTCTGCTCATGCCTATATCCCGACTCAGCTTCGTTCTGCCTCCTTTATTTCCTTTAAATACAGTCCAGAGGATACATTAGATTTCAAAAATTGATTAGCAGCATTTGCCAATGAAAATGTTCTTGATTAGCAAACAAATGTATTCAGGCATCGTAATTGTCCACTTCTGGTGTAAAAACAGGCCCTTGCCCGTCATTGAAATCAACTGTTTTCAATATAGTGTTAAATACCGCATTCGGTGGGGGCAGAGAAACTAATGGTCCAGAAGATCAAGCCAGCTAGGCCCAAGTGCAGCATTCCAGCCCTGACAACAGTATTTATCGCTAATAGCACTCGGAACCACCATCTGGTGTACTGCTACTCTTGCTTTGCACTACTCATGTTTTTCTTAAAAATAAATTACACATATTTGTCAGGACCTGGGGGGGGGGCAGGAGGTGCACAGGTGAGTGGGAGTTGAGGTGTGGCACTCCAGTGGAGACTCAGCCTGTGGTACCGTCTTCAAGGAACATGTGAAAGCTGGTCTGAGGCTCAGAGGCCAAGCATGAAATGCTGCCAGCTACTTGCAGATTCCCCCTGTGTTTTCCTGGCCTCTGGATTGGCCAGCTCTGTTTCACAGGTGCTAATATATAATGCAATCATATTCGAAGAGCAAAGCTAGCTCTGGAGGCTAACTACAGTGTATGGTATTGAAGTAGATATGCAGATGTACAGACTGTATAAAACTATTGATCACTACTTTGCGTAAACATCTAGTTAGCTTTTCAGGGTTCGAAATTGAGGGGAGCTGGGAGCTATTTATCTCCTGTTTGCAGCCAAAAAGAGCCTGGTTAGCTGGCAACAACAGGTACCAGGAGCTACTTTTGACTCACCAAGGCCAACGGTTGTCTTACAAATACACCTATGTGATTTTAACTTTGTACTTTTGGGACAATCGATAAATAAACACTAGGACACATTTATACGGTTCCATGTGTTAATATCCCTGCAAAAATATCGCCATACAAAAATATTGCCATATTTTTGCAGCGATATTAAGGCATGAAACCTGTGGGGGACACCCCCACAACCCCTGTATTATTTTAAAAGGAGCAGGGGACACCCCCGCAGCCGCTGCTCCCAAAAAACCTGAATATTATCCCCACTAAAAATATTGTCTATGGCCGTTCCCGACGACCATATATACCGCAATATTTTTGGTGGGGATAATATTATCTGATACCATTTATACAAGATTTAGAGCATAATGGATCATAATAAATGGATAAAATTATACGTTTTCATCTTATGTGGAAGTTAGATTTGCGGACTGCTAAATACCAGCTCCTCGTTCCCAGCTCTACATATAAGGGGAGTATCAGTCACTTTTGCTCCCTAAAAATAAGCAAATAGTCCCAAAAAATAAAGATAGGGAGTACTCCAAACATAAAAATAGGAAACAGACATAGAACTCTGTGCATAGGTTTGGAAGGGTAGTACACGTAGTGCCCCAGGAAGAAAACACTATTATTACTGCCTGATCTGAAGTGGTAAACATGTATCTTTTAATGTGCATGAATGACTAGGTGCAAAGAGATATTTATTACAAAAATGTTTCTGTTTTACTGTTAAAACTTAAATTTACTCACTTAGAAAATAATCTAATTAGGAATGGTGCTTACTTTTTTGTTCCCTAAAATATCATTTGACTCCCAACTTAAAAAAATAGGGAGCAAAATACTCCCACTATAAAATTTTATCTGGAGCACTGCTCATTCCCCAGTGGTAGCTGCTGGTCCAGGTAAATGCTGCATACCCAGGAAATGCTTTAAGCTCCTGCTTATACAGTCTTCATTTCGATCCCTTTGCATTCATTGTGTAGGATGGAAAGAAATAACAGACTAAGCATTGGATGGCGTAGCAGGCAGAGAACTGGGTAAACTAGGTGGAATATTATAGTTTGTGGCCATCTGACTTTTAGGGTAGCTGGTATAAAGCAGTAGGGTGATCAGATAAAATCTCAATGAGTTTGGGATCAGCTCATGAGTTGAGCATCAGTTTATACAGATGCATGCAACCAGCAGGTCACAGAACTAGGCACAGAACACATAACTAGACTTCCCATCAACAGCATGTGGCTATGTGTTCATGTACGTGTTTAAAAATTGGTCACTGATCAATATGATGCACCTTCCCCAACAGAAGGAAATATAGTTGACTCTGAAAAACATAGTTGCAATGCAGAGTTTTACTGTAGCAATACTGTAATTATGCACTATGTACAACTTAATTTTTTCGGAATGGAATTGCGGGACTATGTTTTAAAAAAAATAAGTTACCACATACTGGTTTAGCCAAGCAGGATGTAGTTAGCTTAGTAAAAGTTTCATCCTGATTACATATGGTTTGCAATTATTTGGAAAAGAAGGAACTGTTCAGAGTGAAGGTGCCATGCACCCGGCTCGGTGGCACCTATGGCACCGATGGGCCGCCATTGAACTGTTCCACCACGTTTCTTCACTGCGTCCTGTTCAACAGGCTAGTTGTCCTCCAAGATGGCCACTGCTGGGAGTTTCTTAATCCCTCCTCTCCCGGCAACCGGCGCTTTGCAACCTTAGAGGTTTGTCCCTTTGCTGTGATTTTCTACCCTACTTTTTTCTTCTTTGTTCCTCGTCGGAACATCCTGTCCTTTTTGCCTCTTTCGCTGGGTCCTTGCCTGTGGCATCTCTGCTCCTCCTTAAGCGGACCTCTCTCTTTCTCTCTCGCTTCCCCCTCCTTGTTGGTTTCTCCCAGCGCCCTGCTCTACTCTGCTTGGTACCTCTTCACTTTTCTCTCTTTTTTCCTCTTCGCTCCCCTGTGCTTGTGCGGTACACTGCCGTGCACGCTGCACGCATCTCTCTGGTTCCCAGCCTCTCTCCTGTCTCCCCCTCTCCACTCCTTACCTCATCACTGGAGCCCCATCTCAATTCCGTCTTTACGGATCCTGTTTGGGATCTCTCTGCCCTCACGCAGAAGAACCAGCTCTGTACTATCTCTCTGCCCTTGCGCAGAAACAGCGCGGCCATATATCTTCGGTGCAGATCTGAGCCTGCCTTCCAGTTGGGAACTCTTGGCAACGGACATCTGTTTGGAGCCCATTGAAGACCAGGCTACACGTACAGACCTCCTGCTAGCTTGGGTTTTTTATGCCTAGGTGATACTTTTTCCCCACTTTGCTGATCTCGGGAGAGGGACCACAGGTCTGCACTTTATACATGTAGTCACTGTGGCTTCCTCTCGGGGTAGGCCCTACCTCCATAAAAAAAAGAAGGACTATAGATCCCAAGATACTTGGTGAAGAACAGCCTGGGCACCAGTACTTCAGGTGAGGAGGAAGAGGAGGTTTGGGATTCCGGGGAGGAATCCAAGGAGACTGACAGAAAGAGAGGATTTCTGTGCATTCTCTCTTCCCCCATTAGCCCTTTTGAACTTGCAGTGAACAGAGAAATAAAAAGTGGAGACAGCCCTGAGGGCAAGAGAGGAGTACAAGGTGATCTGTGCTTTCATTGAACAGGGTAATTTAAATAGCTATCTGTGCTACACAAATGTCAATTTAATTAGCAAACCTACAGAACTGCATAGCAAATTGCTATGCAACACTGCCTATTTTATGCCTTGGCGTCTATTATTCACTGAACTTCGATGCACCAGTCCATGTGGGGTCATCTCTTCAGGAAAGCCTACATTGGTGGGTTTGGATGCCAAATCTCCTGAGGGGGTTCCCCTTACAGCAGTCTCCTCCAACCTTTGTTACCACTGATGCGAGCAAGGCGGTCTGGGGGCTGTAGTCTGGGGTCGAGCCCACCAGGTGCTGTGATCAGATCAGGAGGCAGCACGCTAGGCCAACTGTAGAGATTTTTCAGCAGCCTTCAGAGCTCTTCAAGCCTTCTCTCAGCTGCTCAAGGGGAAGTCAGTCCTCCTCCAGTCAATAACACTACCGCAGTGGCTTATATAAACAGGCATGAGGGTTCCTGCTCGAGATCCTTGGGCAGTCTGGCACTCATTGTGGGGTCCTAGCGCTGTCAGCTGTCTACATCAAGGGACAAGACCGTGTATTGTTTGACAGGCTCAACAAGGTGTTTCCCTCATCAGACTGGGAATTGCAGAAGGAAGCCTTTCAGAAGATTTTCACGGTCCGGGGGTCCTCAGTCCCAGACCTTTTTGCCTCGTCCTGAATGCCAAAGTTCCCAGATTCTGGTCACGGTTTACGGGTCTCCCACTGAGGAGATTTGGGGTTGCTGTGATGTCCAGGAGTTGGCCAGAGGGGCTCCTCTTTGCCTTCCCTCCACCCCCATTGATCCCGAGGGTCCTTCTAAAAATAAGGGACTCCAGGATGGAGGTTATTCTAGTGAATCCATTTTGGCTCTGCAGGAGTTGGTTCCCCTTTCTCCTGGACCGAGCTGTAGCTTCCATGCTCCTGCTCCTCTCTGTTTCAGTGCCAGTGTTGTCCCCTCTGGGGGTGGTTGGTCCAAAGACCTTGGCTTGAGCGGTCTGGAAATTGAAAGAGAGAAGCTAATTCCAGGGAGTCTCTCTGAGGAGGTGGCTTTATCCATCCAGAGCAGACAGCCCTACACTTTGAGGGTATACGACAGGTACTGGGAAATATTGATTCATGGTTTCAGATTCAGGGGGTTTCTTCTTCCATGGGGCCCAGAGCAGGCATGCTCCAATTTCTCCAGGAAGGATTTAACATGGGTCTGTCCATCTCTACTCTAGGGGTGCAGTTGGCTGCTATCCACTTCTTCAGGGTCCAGGGAAATGATTCTTCTGTGCTGCATGATTTAGTAGGTTGGCTTCTGAAGAGCTTCTCCCTGACCAGGGCTGTCATAGTATCAGGGTGACCTCCCTGGGATCTCCCCCTTTGTCCATCAATCTTTACAATCCCCTACCTTTGAGCCTTTGGGGGAGGTGCACATGGCATTTCTTACAAAAAAAAGCCATCTTCCTGGTAGCCATCACTGCCGCCAGGAGACAAGAGCAAATCATTGCCCTGTCATGCATGTCCCCCTACTTAGTGGTCTCCCTGGAAGGCTTATCTCTCCGATGTTATCCCTCATTCCTGCCTACGGTGGTTGCAAAGTTTTGCAATCACTGGAGATTGTTATACCTTTGTGTTTTCCTGGTCCTTCTTCCCTGGGGGGAGAGCTCTGGGCAAAGCTGGACATCAGACGTGCTGTACTAACATACCTGGAGAGAAGCAATGGCTTTTGCTCTGCTCCAAGCTTGTTTATCACCTTTGAGGGTACCTCTGCAGGGAAGAAGGCAACAGTACCCACCATTAGGCACTGGCTGAGAAACGTAATCTCCCAGGCCTACACTTCAGTGGGCTTTAACCCCCCTGACCCTCACCACCACCTTGCTGGTATACAAGGGAGATCCACCATGGGCATGTCAGCATCTTGGCCAGAAGCCACAGGGCTTTCCATTCAAGACACTTGCATGGCAGCAACCTAGGCTGACCCAAACATCTTCATCAGACAGTACTGTCTCAATCTGCACTGTCAGAAGGCAGAAGCATTTGGTACGGGGGTGTTAAGTGTTGCACTACTGTAGCCAACAAGACATAGACACAGTGTTGTGGTTTGTTAGCTCTTGAATAAATCTCATGATGGTGGGTGTGCATACCTCTCCCTAGTCTGATGTTTCTTTCCTATGCCCATTCATAATCCAGAGTTAGTTTAGCTCATTCCTAAGTACTGTGATGAGAAAGAGGGACGTGGAGGTAATTCAAGGTAATTCTTGGATTACTTACCAGTGGCCTTCATTACTCCTAGTACTGACGAGAGGTAAGTTGCCTCATAGGTAAGGACTAGGAAGAGTAGGACTAGGAGTAATAAAGATTACCAGTAAGTAATCTGAGCATTCTTTAATGCTTCTGCTTCCCCTGTGCATTTCTTGTTATCTTCACAGCCATTATCCCCCGGCTGTATCCTTGCTTCTAGTAAGTGCATTAATTCTAGAACCTGTTACAGGTTTGAAGAACCCCAGCAGTACTTACTAAGCCTTTCATCAAGTCGAAGCTGTTCACATAGTCCACCCCTGATCGGAACAGGGGAGATGACTGCAACTGTGCGGTGATGTGAGATGCCTAACTGCTTGGGATTTATGGGTCAACAGCTGGCTCACACATTTCGATTCTCTCCTTCTTGCTTAGCTTAGCTTCTCATAATATTTATGTAGAATGCTAACAAAGACTGGTTCCGTGACCTCATGAGCAAGCTCCTGTTGCTGTACCAGCTTGTAATGTTCAGCAGCTCCTCTTATCAGTTGACATTCTATGGTACTTGTACGTCTGCTCTAGGTACCCTATGAGAAAGCTACTTTACTCCACCCGGACACCATGCATCTATTGTGCTTCTCGCTAGATTACTTGCTGGCTAGGTACACCAGAGTAAATAGGTGGGGTTGTATGATCATGGTAACAGGAGAGCCTGTGGAGTGAGTAGTAATTGAATCACAGGAAAACTGATTGATAGGTGGTTGGAAACCAGCACCCGTGAAAACAAGCAACATTTAATGAAGGCAGTTTATAGAACAATTCACATGTGGTACAAAGGTCAGTCAGCACATGGTTCTGCTGCTCATGATTGTTGATTGATAACAGTCTTGACTATAACTGGTTTGTCACTACACACCAGCCATCTCAGGACTGTCATTCACTGATATTGGGTGTCCTTTGGAGCTGGCTCTATTGCTCATTATTCATGTCCACTAGTTTGGTGATTTCACATTTGTGGATAGGTCTGAAGCTGGCCAGTGTGCACACGTTAGCAATGAGAGGACAGTTTCCTACTGTTGATTCCTGTCGTTGGTTTGCTTGCTTCTGCTCTGTGGCATGGTGTGGTGGATAGGCATGGATGTATTGGTGCAGTGACTGGAGATGTCATCACTCAGCACAGCTCTTGTTTTGGTTCCTCGGTTCCCTGATCAGCATCCTCTTCTGTGGGCAGGTTGCATGTCTGATGCATTTGGCATAGTGTGCTTTCTTTGCTCTCAAGACTGCTGCTCAGTAGTGTTGCAGTTCACATACTTAGGCATGGGCGTAGGAGACCCATAAAATTTGGGGGGTACAGGGGACACCTTGGGACTTTATTTATTTATTTATTTATTTATTGTTTTTTAGTCAACTAACTCTACTTTTTGCAAAATTAAAATAGCAGTACGTATTGAATCACATATATCATCACTGTACAAAACAAGAGAAAAGAAAACAGAAGAAAATTAAGAAAAAGTAAAGCAGTTCAGTCACAGTACAAAATCCTTTTATTTGGCATCTCACTTCAGAAGGCTCAGCTCACGTAAAAATCTTACCACTTCCCAGGTCAAACGGCTTTCATGGCCTGTGCATAGCTTGTCCCAAAAAGATTGGGTGTCCACCCACCATTCCTGGCTTGTCCACAAATCTCACAAACTGTACAAGCCTCTTAACGGGGGCTTTGCTGCAGACACAAACCACAGAGTAAAATGATCTGTCAATTATTTTGTAGTGAGTGATAATCATGAGCATTTGTCCAAAAAACCAAATATTTTTTTCCGGCGTTCGGTACGCATGATAAATTGTTTTGCAATTGTTTGTATGTCCACCAGATCCATTATATCTTTGTGTATATTGCACACACAAACATGATTGAGTCTTTTCTGAGTCATTGTTGTGCGCAGCCAGGTTTTCAGTCGCCGTAAAGCACTAAAGCTCCTCTCAGCCTCACAGGAACATACTGGAACAGTGAGGAGGATCTGCAGTAGCTTCTCCACCCGTGCAAAGAAAGCTCTTTCTGTGGGAGGCATCTGTCGAAAGATCTCTACCAATTCTGAGATGGAAGAATATTTATGAACGCTTGATAATGTTGTTAATTGGGCCGAGAGGAGGGGATATTCAATTTCTGGATACTTAACAATATTTTCTGCGCTTCTGCCTGTTAGAAGCAGCCGTTCAATATGTTCATACATTTGGATGCCTTCCTGGTCAAAACGCTGCTTAAGTTGAACAGAAACGGTGTCTAAAAGTTCAAAATACTGTGGTCTGTAGTAGTCCTTTATGGTTCTTGGATGAACATTTTCAGCTAATCCTTCATCAATACGTTTTGGAATGTGGCGTCGTCTGGGCAGTTGTATCTCCTTCAGTTCATATTTTGTCACCATATTGTTATTGTACATAAGTAGACTGTCAAAAGATTGTTCGCTGCAAAGCTTTAGGATGGCACTGTTTGTGTGATTCACAGCTGCAAGTAATCTGGATACTGTTTGTTGGTTTCCTTGCATGGCAATATTCAAGCACTGAAGGAGCTGCATGACTTGGACAACAATCTGCAGGCCAAAGAAAGTTATTCCCTCTTGAAATTGTTTTAATAGGCCACGAGCACGAGCGGGCACATCACCACTATTCTTGGAAGCTGCCATTTCTTCTAATGTTTCCAGAATAGCCTCATAATTGTCCATTACTTTTTGTACAGCTTTTACCCGACCGTCCAGCGTGTGGGACACAATGGCCTGATTTTGGCAACCTTGGCTGGACCTTCAGTTGATTGCTGGACAATATCTGCAAATTTTGTGCGGCATGTCATAGATTGCCCAAACAGATTACCAAGCTCTTGAACATAGAGTACTGCATCTTCCATTATGGGACAAAGTTGTGCTGCAGCCTGAATGACTAAATGTGTACAGTGAGCTCCACAATGGACATACAATGCAAGTGGTTGTTGTTGCTGTAATGTTGCTTGTGCACCATGGTACTTCCCTGCCATATTTGCTGCACCATCATAGGTTTGTGCTCTAAGCATTGACAAAGACAGACCCTGACAACATAAAACATCCTTTACAATGTTAGCAATTGATGCTCCTCTGGTATCACTGCTTGGTACAGTCCAATAAAATCTTCATGTGGACAAAGATCTTGGTCAACATATCGGATACAAAAACATTCTTGTTCTTGACCAGATATATCTTGCGTGCCATCAACTATAACAGCAAAGGGATTGTCGCCAATACTATTAAGGATTATATGCAAAATTGCATGAGACAATAACTGCAGAACTTCATTTTGGATATCTGGGCTCAAGTATTCAGCTCTGCTTGATGTGATCCATTGTTTCAGACAAGGCACATCATTTGCTCGTGCATCAAGAACTTGCCTAAAATTCCATCTTTGTCATCATGCCCTCGCAGGGCAAGACCTTGTTTTGCCAGAAGAGCAATTGTGTGAATTATCTTGTTAAGGCACAACCAAGAATCTTGTTGTTTTTTTACTTGTTGCCAAAGTTGTGAATCAATTGGTTTACTTGCTTTATGGTGTGCCAATTGCTTTACAGAGTATGCATGAGCAGAACTATTCTGATGTTTGTTGAACTTTTCTATGGCCTTTTTCCAATTGTTGAAACCAATAGTAACAAACGCTTGCTCAGCGTTCTTTGAGCGATCAGCCAGTTTCAATGCAGCAGACTTTGCACAGGGGAAGCAAATAACTGCTTCCAGTTTGGTACTGTAGTGCAACCATGGAAAATCTTTGACCAGCTTTCCTGAAAATGCAATACGCGCTTCTTCTGATTTTGGAACTGCACTACAATGGTTTGAACTGGCATACATTTCACAGATGGGTGATTTGGAACCATTGCACTTAGAAGAGCTCCCTCGTCATCGCTATCTGAAAGGCTGGTTGATTTTTGCTCAACAAAGATTTCAGAGTTGTCCTGGTCATCTTCCGCATTGCCAGTTGTTGCCCCGAGGATTTGTTCTGCTCCATCGATCCTTTCGCCATATTCATTTGTGGGCGTGGCTGGGATAGCGTCATGTGAAGTCATTGCAATGCATTCAATTGGAGCCTCATCAGTACATTCAACTTCTGATTCATTGGTCTGTGGACTGAAAAACAGGCATGTTCTCTGCTGCACTGGACTGTTTTGTAACAAAGAATTTACGAATGTCCATTCTGAAAAAGAAAAAAAGAAGACTACATTCGGAAAGAGAAAAAAAGGAGACTATACAGCTATAGCAATTCGGCCAGACATGGAATTGTCAATACAATGATACCATTTATAAAAAAAAGTATTTGTTGTGTTCAGTACAGCGTACCTATCCAAGATGCCCACTCCTGTGATTTTCTCACAGATATGTTGATGCCCATGGTAGATGGGGGAGGGGGTGAAGTAAAAAGGCACACTGAATGCCACAGTGAAGGTTGATATAGAAATGCAATAAAAACATCCACTTGCCAATAAACACTGAGGGGTTGATCAATTTCTTTTAGGGCCATAAACCGAGAGAGAGAGAGAGAGAGAGAGAGAGAGAGAGAGAGAGAGAGAGAGAGAGAGAGAGAGAGAGAGAGAGAGAGAGAGAGAGAGAGAGAGAGAGAGCGTGCGGCTTGCCAGAAATATTTTATGTGTCTCACTCTCCACGCAGGGCCATTTCAAGGACTTGTGGAGCTAAGTTCTGCGAATCAAGTGTGGGAGTGGGACCAATGTAATGTGTGTAGGGTGACCACAGGAAATGAAATCATGGGGAATTGCATCACTAGAAAAATAAATTACTTACCTCTATAAACATAGTTTCTCGAACACAGCAAGGTGCCTGGGCAACATGCATTCCCAACCCATTTCATCCTTTTCCCTTGTTGGGAGGGAAGGGCAGCAGGGCACACAAATGAAAGGCATTCTTAATTGGGCATTGCCAATGCCAACAGTTTTGGCTTTTGTGTAGGTATGGGGAAAGGCATTTGCCAGACACTGTCATAGTGGTCTTAACTTAGTGGAGTAACCTACTGTGCACCAAGTCCACCTGGACAACTCTCCTAATGTACTGCATCCACCTTACTCTATGCCACCTAACCATGCAACCTACATTGTATATGCCACTGTCTATTTTGTCCTGTATTTCTTGTACCTATGTAATCTCAGTGCATCCTCTTGCGATTATGTAATTTACTCTGTATATACTGATGTGTTATTATATATGTCAGCCTGTTGGCCATGTAACTAAGTTTAACATATCCTTTCTGCTGCGCCCTGATGCTCCTGGGTCTGGTGCGCATTATAAATAATAAACTAAACTAAACTAAACTGGAATCTAGCAGCTGCAAGGTGGTGAAAGCACTTGGGCATTATGGACATATAATAGCACAGCTTGGTGAATGCCTGATATTGATAAACAAGCTGAAATTGTTGGCTTTGCCAATGCATGTTTTTAACAGAACTTCAGTGAAGGACATGCATAGTGCTTATAAATCGAGTGGCTAATGGTAGGGCGGGTTTGCAGCTGCTTTCAAAAAACACTGACAGGCACTTGAGTGGAAAGTTTGATGGTAAGGTTTAAGTAAAGCGAACACAAACAGTTCCCATGAGAAGGTGGAGTGGGCAGCGAGGGAAATAAAAACAGTAATACTTCCAAGCAAAAACATCTGTACACACAGGATCGGACAAAAGAGGATTGCAACATATATGCCATTCTGTTAATCAACTTTACTCACTTATTATGCTGTGCAGGTGTCCGCTTTCCTGTGTGAGGTTCGGCTGCTGCAAGTAATCGAAAATCAGCTCTGGCACATGTGCTTCACTGCTTCAGGTCTTCAAAGTTCCTTTTTGAACCAAGGACATATGAAGCACAATGTTAGATGCGCACAGCACAACATATTTATTTATGAAGTAACATAATCTGAATACTATCACTACTATGCACAGGCGTGTGGATTACACAACTCCATGAAACCTCTCTGTATGCGAAACCTGTGGTGTTGATGGGTGCAGGTCAGAAGTACCTGGTTCCTGTGTGCCAATCTGCTTTCTATGGGGTTGGCAGAGAAACCTGGGAGTATGTAATCCATAAGGATGAGCCCAAGATCAGATAGACTATAGGGCTTTGGGTCTGATTAACCGCTGCTGTGGGAGAGTGCAACAGAACTAAGGAGGAGAGTGTAGTCAAGGCTCGGTTAGTGTTGATGTGCTCATAGCTAGGCCTGTTGTGGCCGTCTGTGTAGGGTTTGTGTGTGTAGTGTAAGGTGGTAGGAGATGTTAGAGGAGAGACGGTTAGTCAGGGAAAGGTGGGATTGGGCCTTCCAAGGCAAAACAACCTGCAACCCTACCCTCCTAGATAGGTGCCATATCTCTAGCTCACAATTTGATCTGTCAATCCCTCTCTCTCTCTATCTCTCTCTCGCATGCACACTCTTTCTCTCTCCTTTCTCTCTAACTTTCTTTCTCTCCTCACTTTTCCTTTCTCTCACTCTCTTTCTCTATCCCTTTCTTTCTATCTCTCTCTCTATCTCTTTTTCTTTCTCTCTCCCTTTCTCATTCTCTCTCTCAAAGAGATACTTAGCATCCCATGTGCAAAAAAAGAATATGTGAGTTGGCAGATGAGAGAAAGGCGGCAGTCAGGAGGACACTCCACTTAATCCCCATGAGCTTCCTGCTAAGGGTTAATGGAGGCAAGAACCTTTGGTTCAGAGAAAGGGCTTCTTGAAATCTGAGTGCCACACTCGCCCATTTTGTCTTCCTTGGCATGCTGGTTGGCAGGTTGAGAGATTAATCTATACTCATTCTAGCATGCTCATGTATTATTATTTATTTATTTATTGTTTGCTTGTTAGGCGCTTATACAACAAGTAAATTGTGTTTCAAAACGCCCACAGTGCAACAGGGAGGGAACATGGGAGTAAAATTAAATATAACACTATAAGATAGAGACGGATCTACTAGGCCTGTGAACATTCAGAACGTGCAAGTTCAGAGAGAGAGAAGGGGTGAGGGTAAGTTCTAGGTGTATAAAGTGGGAAGCGCTAGGGGGTGAGCTCAGTGGAGTGCTGGGTATTTTGCCCGTAAAGGGTAGGGCCCGTCTTGGACAGGGAAAGAAGGTGTTTGTCAGACAGTCGGGGCAGTGGCCAGAATCACTGTTGTCTCCCAAAAGCTCTAAAACTCTTCTCACACAGGCCAAAATTACATTTCTCCCGTCCCAACTCACCAGGGTTTCAGGCAGCACCTGGATTTCCATAGTGCAGGCCCAACCTTTTAGGGTGGGTCAGTTTTTGCCTAAAGTGGGCATGTTAGATGAGTTACTTCACTGTGCAGCTAGTAGTTTTGATCAGTGGTAACTTCACTGAGCGGCTAGATGTTTTGATCAGCGGTAAGTTACTCTGTCTGGCACAAAAGGAATGAGTTGAGATGGAGAAAGAATTCTATTGTACAAGTTGACCTCCACATGCATTTTTGATATATACAATATCCAGAGTCTTTTCGATCTTTGGCTTCAGTGGAAGGATCAGATATTAAATCCAGGAGGATCATGAAGGAGCGACTGGCAGGTGGTCAGATCTCGGGAGGATCACCCTCCAGTGGCTCTCCCAGGGAGAGCACTGGATTCAACCGGGCTCTGCATTTGCAAGTGAATGATAAGACACTGATAAGGTGTCTACTCTCTCTATCTTCCAACATGATTTCACTTCCTAGGTTTTTCAAGGTAGTTTTCATTCCAGTGTTATTAATGTGTGATATTTTAAAAAATTTTAATGAACACCTTTTTGCAATGCATTACTATGAAAAGCAGGTGGTGTTAAGCTTGTGAGCCTTTAACAATGCAAAGCAGTGCTGAACACTAACAAAACCTTTGCTCCGGGGAGGAGGGGAATGGAACAGCCAAAAAAAAAAAAGTCAGGCGCAAGATCGTCATTTTTCTGGATGACCAGAAATAGCTGTCGACTCACAATACATATGGTGCTGTGGTTGGATTTCAACTGGACACTCCCAATGGGATGAGGACCACAGCTTCTAAGTAAGCCCCCTATGGCTTGGTGGAATTCTCTTAATTGTGAACCCCATACCACGTTCTAATCCGCGACATAACCCATCGGGCCACATTCCTTTCAGGATTTAACATCCCAAGTAGCATAGTGTCTGTGAAGAAAGTTTCCCCCCTCTTAGCGCTGTATGTCCTTCATTCACAATGATTGTCCTTTACGATTAACTCTTTCACTGCCCATAGGGTGTACATATAGGCAATAACATGTGATCTTGTTAAGCTGAAAGATGCATAGGTATTGATTTTAAAAGGTTTGGCTAAAGGGAAGTTATGCCTAGGTTGGTGTAATAGAATTCACTGACTAAGGTTTCCGAGACCAGGAGGAGGGAAATTGGGGGCACCCAGGAGACAAGTGCCTCAGGCCAGGACATTTCTATATACTAAGTGCAATAGTTTAATAACAGGTCAGTTTTTTCAAAGATGTAATTTCCTTGTTAACACACAGTGGGCCTCATTACAACCCAGGCGGTAAGTTCCCTCCTTTACCACCATGGTGTAAACTCTGTTTACACCATGGTGGATGGCTGATTTACCGCCCCATTCCAAGGTGAGTGGGGCGGTAAATCCCCATTCCCCATTTACCCTTCCCCATTCCCATTTTTGCCCCATAGGGCATAATGGGAGTGGGGAAGGCGCTAATTAATTAGCACCAAGGCGGGTTAGCGCCTTGCATTTTAACGCCTGCTAAAAGCAGGCGTTAAAATAGTAATCAGGCATGGGGGCGCTGTTGCGCACGACAAGATGGCCGACTAGCCCGTGAGCTCCGGCTTCGATCAATCCTGAAGACCGACCATCCTTGCTCAGGGCCGCCCTGGCAGCACAATCAGCGAGCCGTTGCATGGTGGACGGTCGCGGCCCCCACCCATCCAAATCTGGGGCTTGGGCACTGGATCGTGCGGTAGTTACACCGCCCAGAAAATCCGGTGGCTCGGAGCCGCGCCACTGGCTGCCTGCGGGCTCCACACACACTCCATCCGGAGCCGCGGGGGGAGGGGCCGCACGCATCCTGTTCGCGCAGAGTGCCGACGCCGGCAGGACGGGGGAACTTGACGGGGCCCAACGGGGCTTGGTGGACGTGGGGGCTCCCTGCTGGAGTCCCGATCCTGTGGACGGGGGATCTGAGGCGGCGACCGGCGCTCCTGGCGGTCTCACTGGACGGAGGCAACCGCGGCGCCGCGCGGGATAGACGACCGCGGCCCCCACCGGACGATTGCCCCCCCCCCGCCTACCCTGAGTCTGCGAGGCACACGTGGAGACGCCTGCTGGGCCTACCTGGACGGGGGTGGATCCCGCCGCAAGTAAGATCGGGTGTGGTGGTCGGCGGGGGGAAGACCGTCCTCAATGGGGAAGTGGCACTAGAGGGTGTGATCACTCTCGGGGAGATCTCCCCCCGGACATTAATCCTCTTGGACATTGCGGGGCCTGGGACCGCCGCGTACAAAGCATAAGGCTTTAAGGGCCGGGCCTGCTCATCACTCCTTGCTTCCTTGGTGCGGGCTCGAGGTGGGCTTCTGGCCTTAGGCAACTGGGGCACTGGACTACATGCCTCGATATTATCCGAGTGCCTGAATTAAGCGGTTGCACGCAACGGTATACAATGTACTGTTGACCCTACCCGCCTACCCACAACTCCCCCTTATAGAGGCCATTGCGACCTTGCCTGGCTGGTGCCCGCTGCGGCCCTGTTGGACTCACCCCCCTGAATTGTCACATGGCGACTGAGAGTAACACGCTGCCTACCCTATAAAACTCCTTTACAACACACGGATACGGGAAACAATGTAGTAGACACCCCCGCTTACTCCCTATTGCATATGGGCCGCCACGATCAGAAGGGAGTACGCTCCAGGAAAACCGGTCCAATGGACTCCTTTGCAAGTGCTCAGCCCAGTGGGTCCGCGGATCCACCGGCACAGCGGGCAGTTGGCTCACCTGAGCTGCCAATGGAGGAGAGGGTGGATAAACTCATGGCTATGGTCCAGGGTGGCTTCCTGGCGGTGAACACAAAACTCGATGATATTGGAGCAACAATTAGTTCCCTCAAGGAGAGGGTGGACAAGGAGAGTGCCCGCACCACTGAGGCCGAGGGTAGAATCGCCACCAACGAAGACACGATAGCGCAACATGATCGCGACATTGCTCAACTGAAGGGGGACCTCCGAAAAACCCTTGATAAATGTGAGGACTTAGAATCCCGCTCGAGGAGGAATAACATAAGGTTGGTCGGGGTGGCCGAAACCTTCGGTAAAGGAGCTATGGAGCGCCAAGTAGAAGCCCTGTTGAAAGAATTGCTGGGCCCAGACACATTCTCGGACCACTTTCTGGTTGAGCGAGCACATCGCACATCGGCACCTCCGCCTAAACCGGGCGCTCCACCCCGTACAATAATCGCCCGTCTCCTAAACTACAGGGACAGAGACGCTATCCTGCGAATGTCCAGGGAAAAGGGCACCTTACTACACGAGAATAACAGGATACACATATATCCGGACTTTTCCACGAATGTCCAAACACTAAGAAGATCTTATGAGCCCGTCAAGAGGCAGTTAAGGCTGCGCCGGGTCCCGTATTCGCTTGTTTATCCGGCGAAATTGAGAATACAGCATGGTGGCCGGGCCCATTTTTTTGAGAACCCAACGGAAGCCATGTTGTATGTTGAGGCCTCTATCCCGTTGCCGGCTCGGGACCGGGCCGGGGGCCGCGAACTGCCGCCTCGTGGTGTTGCGGAGCCCGATGTCCCCGAGGGTTGATGGGGTTCTCCTGATGTTACACCGCTATGATGCTGCGGCTTGTTGGCCACTGGGCGGCCCTGAATGTCAATGTTTGGTTTAACAAGGCCGTAGATCTCTTGGGCTGGAAGCCGCGTGAGTGTCGCTCATACCCCCCAGGAGTGTTCCTAAGTTATGGTCCTAAGGGTACATCGTCTAGTTGGGGTTGATGATGCGGGTGGGGGATGGGGGTGGAAAAATGGTATGGTTAGGCCGGCGGTTTTGCCGGCCCTGTTTGAGGAATGTACGTTCAGAGTTGTTATGATTAAATTTGAGAGCAGTTCTATAGCAGGCCCTCCGTTTCCCTTGCAGGGGGGACGAGAGTGTGGGTTCCCACTTGATTTGTGGTATGAACATGACACGGGACAATAAAGGTCTAGACATCAGGCTCCTTTCTTGGAACATCCGGGGGTTAAATAACCCAATTAAGGCAAGAAAGATCTCAGCATATGTGGTGCGACACAGCCCCCAAATACTGTTTATGCAGGAAACACATGCGGTTGGACAGGTCAATGTTAAATTCTTGCCTAGATGGGGACCCCACAGGTATTACACTGATTACTCGACACAATCCAGGGGAGTGCTGACTCTTATACACCCTAAACTGTGTTTTAAATATCAGTCCAGCAAAATAGACCCACAAGGAAGATACGTGTTGGTATTGGGGGAGCTGGCGGGGCACCAGACGGTCCTGATAAACACATACGGCCCTAATTTAGACGATCCACAGTTCTATTGTGCTCTAGCAGATATGTTAATCTCATTTGGGGAAGTACGGGTCGTCTGGGGTGGAGACTTCAATATGATACTAGACCAATCCCTAGACCGCTCGTCGACGGTCCCTAGGACTCCCACCAGGGCGGCACTAGTGGTTAAGCAACTGATGGAACAGATGGGCATGTTTGATGCATGGCGGGTACTACACCCGAGGGAGAAGAAATATTCTTTCTATTCGTCGGTGCACGATTCTCACTCGCGCATTGATTACTGGATCATTAGTCAATCCCTGGTTAAGGCCATCGCTGGATGTGATATACACCCCCGGACCTTTTCTGACCATTCACCGATAACACTTGACTTAAACTTGAGGGACGCTCTTCCCCCGGCGAGAAGATGGAGAATGCCATCCACAATCCTGAAGGATCCTAACGTGTGCGAGTCGCTGCATGTTGAGATCGCAGAATTCTTGGAAATGAACGAGGGTTCAGTTCCAACTTACGCGACTCTGTGGGATGCATTCAAGGTCTGGGTTAGGGGTAATATCCTGGGTAAGTCGACGGGTATGCTGAAGTCGGTGCGGGAGGAGCTGGGTTCTACTGAGGCGAAGCTTGATTTACTACAGACCGAATACAGTAATACACGGAACAAGGAAACCCTTTTACAAATGCACACAACACTGGGAGATTTCCATAGGCTGGCTCACAGGGAGGTCCTGTACATGGCCGCACCGGCCAGAGCGCGGCGATATGGGGAGAGTAATAAGGCTGGGAGATTCCTCGCCAACATGCTTAGAACTGACAGGCATCACAACCCGATCCCGAGTATACACACCCCTAATGGTATACTGGTAAATGGAGAGCGGGATATCAACTCTGCATTCATGGAGTTTTACTCCACTCTTTATTCTAATCACGATCAAAGAAATAAAGAGGATACGTTCCGATACCTGGACGACCTCGACCTTCCCACACTAACCAATGCGACCCGGGAGACGCTAGATAGTCCTATCACTGTCGACGAGATTGTTGAGTCCATAAAAGCTTTATCGAATGGTCGCTCTCCTGGCTCTGATGGCCTGCCTGCGGAACTATATAAAGAGTTCAGTGATGAGCTGGCTCCGCTGTTGTTGAAGGTATGGGAGGAGGCGATGGACCGGCAGGTACTCCCGGAGTCAATGAGGGAGGCAATTATCACTGTCCTTCTGAAACCCCGCAGACCGGCACAAGACATGGCGTCCTACAGACCCCTATCCCTAATTAATACCGATGCAAAAATCTTTGCAAAAGTGCTGGCCACTAGACTTCTCCCGTACATGTCGATCCTTGTCCACCCTGACCAGGCGGGCTTCATTCCAACCCGATCTACTGCCCTCAACCTGAGGCGGCTCTTTAACTTTATGGCACAGTTAGACCCGGATGCCAAGGCGGCTGTGGTCGCACTAGATGCCGAAAAGGCGTTTGATTCAGTGTCCTGGACCTACCTCTTCCTGGTGTTGGAGCGGTTTGGCCTGGGTCACTACTACATCAACTGTGTGCGTTTATTGTACACACGGCCGACGGCCAGGGTCTTGACTAACGCCACTCTTTCCCCCGCTTTCCGCCTATACAGGGGGACTAGACAGGGATGCCCCTTTTCACCCATACTTTTTGCTCTAACTATTGAACCAATGGCGGAATACATACGCCAGCACCATGCACATAGAGGGCTTAGGATGTCTGGGCCTCAGATTATCTCGCTTTATGCGGACGATACCCTGCTGTACGTCCGGGACCCCATTGAGAACGTAAAACACATCATGGCAGACATACAGGAATTCTCTGAACATTCTGGATACAGAATCAATGTGCCCAAGTCCGAAATATTCCCCCTTACGGACAGCACAGGGGACCTGCCCCTTCCACGGTGAGGTACCTAGGCATACTAGTGGCTAGAAATAAGGACCTGCTATACGCACACAACCATGGGGAATTGCTGTCAACTCTGGTGACTAAACTTCAGATGTGGGCTAACCTACCACTATCTTTATATGGGAGGGTGGCGTTGCTGAAGATGGTGGTTCTCCCCAAGCTTCTTTATTATTTCAATAATATCCCGCTCTGGCCTGGTAAACCTTTCTTTGCTAAACTTAAATCTCTTGCTTCCTCGTTCATCTGGAATGGCAAAACAGCTAGGATGGGTTGGGATAAAATGGTGGAACCGTTTGTTAAGGGTGGCATCGCTGCACCGGACTTTGAGTTATATTACCTATGTGCACAAGCACAATATGTAAAACACTGGTTTGATCCTGAGGACACAGCCCCACACATACTCATTGAAAAACACTCGGTCCGCCCAAGCGACATACGTTCAGTCCTCCTTAACCCGTGCTATGGTGGCATATGCCCATTTGACCCAGTGTATACAACCACTCAAGCTTGGACCAAGATATATAAAAGAATCGGCGTGGAATCCCCCTACGACCCGGAGGTCCCCTTATGGGACTTTCCTGGCATCTCCCCCACATTTGATCGGGCCCTTCAGCAATCCTGGGATCCTAACAAACTTTTTACACTGGGCGATATGTTCCCTGACGGGGTGTTCTGTGATCTCACGGATTTCATTGCAGTGGTGGGCAGGGGTCAACTGAAACACCTACAATACTATAGAATGAGGGCGGCTTTTTTGGCGAGATGGCCAACGTTCCCACAAGAACCCCAACCTCACGAATGTATTAGGTCAATGGTGTCCACGGACAGCTGTGGCAAGGGGGTCTCCATGTTATACACCCTGGTTCAGGCCCACTCCCCGTCACGTAACACGATGAGAGAGGTCTGGGAACGGGACACGGGCACCCAGATAGATGAGGTCCGCTGGGCCCGGTACTGCCAACTAACCCGATCGGTGTCTATGAACTCTGGGCTACGACTAATCCAATTCAAAGTACTGAACCAACTCCACTACTCCCCCTCCAGGGTAGCTAAATTTGTGAATACTTGCACGGGTGCCTGCCCTAAATGCGACTCCCCTAATGCAGGACCTTATCACATGTACTGGATGTGTCCCAGGGTTGTTGAATTCTGGAGGGAGGTGGCGATGCTCCTTGAAGACATCACAGCCATTCCGGCAGACCTCTCGCCCCTGAAATACCTTTTGGGCGACATAGGGAAGGTAAAGGAAACTACGAGGAGGTTATTCAATATATCATGCATCATTGCAAAGCGTTGTATCCTTAAATGCTGGAAATCCCCCACTGCCCCAACTAGGGCCTCCTTCTTGAAGGAACTCTGTATGGTAAATGACGATGAGGAATTAGTTATACTGTCAGTGCCATCACCCTCTCGCCCCAAGGACATCTGGCCATTGCTGCGCTTCTACCTGTGCGACCTGGACTCGGACTCAGATATAGCATCTGAACACACACCCTGATTTGTGATATATACCTATCTTGCAAGTGCTATTTTTGTACTTATAATCTGGATGCTGTGTCGGCTTGTTTCTGGATGCTCCTTTTCTGTGTGTTAATGGAACTGTACAAATTACTGTCGTGCTTATGAACTGCTCTCTTAATAAAAATATGTTTAAAAAAAAAAATGGTAATCAGGCATTAAGGGTTAACGGCGCCGACGGCGCCGTTAAACCCTTAACGCCTGGGTTGTAATGAGGCCCAGTGGCTTTGTAGCGGGAATGCATTTGGAATGAAACACGCAGTGGCTTTGTAGCGGTAATGCATTCGGAGTGAAACACACAGTGGCTTTGTAGCAGTAATGCATTCGGAGTGAAACACACAGTGGCTTTGTAGCGGTAATGCATTCGGAGTGAAACACACAGTGGCTTTGTAGCGGAATGCATTTGCACAGTGGCTTTGTAGCGGGAATGCATTTGCACAGTGGCTTTGTTGCGGAAATGCATTTGGATTCATCACTATTACATTCGCCCATAAAACCGTTTATTTAGTGCTAGTAGGGAGTGGGACCCGGCGTATGTCAGCAAAGCCTGCCATATAATGTGACTCTCCAGTCACATGCATTTGGTGCCATCCTATGCACGATACGTTCATCACATGCCAACCGGCAGATCCTCCCTTCCTTCTATTGGTGCGCAGGGTGACAAAATGCAGGTTTGGCCTTTCACAATGGCCTTACATGGTAGCACTGGTATGTGTTTGGTGCGTATGTCACTGTCAGACTAGCCATAGACACACACTAGTGTTAAGGATGATGAATCTTCTATCCTATTCTTCGAATTGAGGTGTTACCCTCAAATGCACTAGCATTGACTGATTGGGGGAAGCACAAATGGTTTGCATCAAACCTCCTTTTGCACCAGCTGCCCCGGCTTAAAAATAGTGGCAATTACCAATAACCAAAAATCAACATACTTTGCTTTTGAATTAAAACTATGAAAACAATTTGGTAGAATTGATGGTACAACTGATGACATTGGTTGATGCAATGCGACCTCTGCAGAAATCCCTGGGACACGTAAAGTGTATAGGTTTGAATCCTAGAATGGCCAACTAGGCCTTTCAATCTAAGGTTTTTGAAATGAGTGCTGTTAACTTATATTAGAACGGAGAGCCCTGGCCAATCAGGGTACGCGGAGCGCACCAGTAAACAGTGTCAAACTCTAACTCTCTTTTGGATCCACCATTTTCCTTACCAGTGCTCCAGACTGCCTTTCCCCCTAGCCCACTTCACCTTGCCCAACGCTCAGTTACCATCCTCCGACGTCTTCCCTTTTCTAGACTCCTCCCCTACTCTGGGTCACCCATGGCAGATAGAAAATGAGAGGGTCTCTTTTTTTTTCTGCTTCACAAGTGGCCATTTTCGGTTTGTAGCTTTTTTGTTCTTATGGGTAATCTGGCACATGTAAACTGTGCTGCCTGGAACGAAACGGTTATG
The DNA here is from genome assembly GCF_040938575.1 of Ambystoma mexicanum. NCBI lineage: Eukaryota > Metazoa > Chordata > Amphibia > Caudata > Ambystomatidae > Ambystoma > Ambystoma mexicanum. The sequence continues at coordinate 1,036,090,456 of NC_090921.1, forward strand.
CCGCTGACTTGGCGCCTTACAATAAACACATACGCAGATTACTAGCATCGCACCGGTCTGAATGTTTGATCTTTCGAGCATTTTTAGACAAACTCCCAGGAACAAAATGTTTCATTTCTAATCATCTACTGAAAATCGGTCCGCATTTTATCAACCAGGGAGGGGCAGAGAGGCTGAGTCAACCCTGCCTGGAAGGACTGCAACCTACCTGCAGTCAGACCACACAGGTCTGTGCAGCTGATGCTGAAGAATGTGTCACTCTGACCCACGCAGCAGGTGCATTAACCAGCTGAGCTCGTATGCCAGTGCAATAACCTGGCCTCCCTTAGCAAGTTATCAAACCTCGAAGCTTTCACAACAGAATTCAAATTCAAAAAACCAGTCCCTCCCAAATCTCTACACAATAACAACTTGAGGTGCCATCCCAAGACCCCCAACGCAGCCACCCCCCAGGATCTACGCGGTAGTCTCTGTAATCCCCTGAGCTCGTGCTGCAGTACCCGAACCTGCACACGCACGTGGTTTTCTGCAGCAGGCACACTAACTTCATCAGCTTTCATATCAGGATTCGAACATCGAGGAGACTCGAGATTTCCACAGCAGGTACATGAACCCCACGAGATGCCATGCATATAGGCAGTGACTCCCTGCAGGACTTATGGTGCAAGTCGCATGCTAATCTCTGCAGCCAGCCCATTGACTTCCTGAGCTGCCATACCAAGATTCGAGCTTGCACTGTCACATACTGAACTTTGCAGCCGTCACACTGACCTCTTGAGCTGCCATACCAGGATTCACGCCTGCACCGTCACATACTGATCTCTGCATGCATCCGGCGCATTGACCCCCTTTGCTGCCTCCCCAGCTCGAGACTCACCCAGAGGGCCTCCCAGCTGCCTGGTTTCCCTTAATAAAAATAAAAAAATTATATAAAAATACCAATGGCACACGGGGACGAAAGAAGTCTGGTTGCTAATATACTTAACTACCTCCTGGAGGGGTGGGCATGGACGTCTATGGTATTAGGCCCTGGCTACTTTGGCCTACCAGGCTTCAGCTTGAGGACTGGTAACGTCCATGTCTGCGCCCATAATCGATAGTTAACGCTATTTAATAATCACTCTGGTTAACAGTGGCAAGCAATAATCCTGATCAAACTGCAGGAGGAGTAAAGGGTTTCTTCCCATGACAAGCATATCATTGGAGTGTGCATTGACTAGCAGGGAGGCTAGCAGAATACAGGGATCTGTCTGACAAGCAAATTATTAGGGGTTTACAGAGTCGATTACGAATCTGCCCCAAAAAACGGAAGAAGTCAGTTTATTTTGATGCCCATAAAAAGCATAAATAAAAAGCTGCACCCGACGAGGCTAGGATTCGAACCCACGTGCGCAGAGCACAATGGACATTAGTAGTCCATAGCCTTAACCACTCGGCCACCTCGTCATCTTGCAAATTGGAAAATCATTGTTGACTCAAACCTACTCTCTCTTACATACTTACATTTTCTCAAGAAGCAAAAAAGACACCTTGGAAAATGCACATGAAGGAAAGGTCTTTAGTACCCAAAGGAACCCTACAATTATTAACAATCTAGGTCAACAGGCAGCATATATCCTTTCCCTACAGAAAACACGCAAAGACTGCATTTTTCACAGGAGGGAAGCCGAGACAGAAAAAACTCAAAACCACTATGTGGTGTCGCCAGTGTTTATGTGTTCCGAGGAGGAGTCCTCTGTTTGTTACCATTAATCAGTGGGCTGCGAGCCACGTGTAGGAAGGGGCGGGGCTACCGCCAAAAAGGCAGTTCGAGGCTGACGGCCATGAAGTAAAGAAGTGTTGCACCCCAGCTCCTGTGTTGGTGTATCCTTGTATGAATGAGGGTGGCTGACTAGCAGCGTGAGGAGGTCCACTACACGTATCTTCCACCGTGCCCGCCATCGCAGGTCCAAAGCGCTCGTGGTGAGCAGTGAGGCACCAGTGGAGCCGCAGGACATCTTCCGGTCGAGGGTTCCCGGAGACAGCGGGTTGAAGCGAGAAGGCTCCTTGCCGTCGAAACGAGCCTCAGCGCAAGCTCAACCAAGGCTCCAACGCGCACATCCCACGCGGCTGGAGCAGCTACAGCGGCTCCCTGCGTATCATCCGTCCGGGCGGGGGGGGAAGGGAAAACCTTTCCCGCCAACGGCAACGACGCCGGCAGGCACATCCAATCACCAGCAGGTGGAGCAGCGGCTCCCTGTTCACATCTCCGGGCGGCTAAGGAGTACTGACCCTCTCGCCAAAGGCTACGGCAAAAAACAACACTGAGAAGAGCGGCAGGGACACGGCCTCCCGATTTGGCTCCACAAGGATCAGAGGGGTAAGATCATAAACCCCAACGTGCACAAGGCTCCAGGGAGCGCTACAAAAGCTAGGCCCCACAGGCCCATCAACACGTGGCACAGCGCCCCTCCCCCCCTGGCATCCCCAGAACGGCTGCACACAGGACAGCAGGCCTCGCGAGCCACACAGCTAGTACAGCACCAGAAGATCAACCCATGAGTGGATCGGAAGGGGAGTCACTGACAATCCCAGTGACTCCAGCCAGACCAGAACCCAGAAAGATGACAGACAGCTTTTTAGCCCAACTGCCAGCAAATTTTGACCTCACTGACACCGGCACCCTCGGATCAAGATGGAAAAGGTGGTTGAGGGACTTCGAAGTATGCCTAAAAGCGGCCGGACCACTAGAGGAGGAGCAAAAACTAAACCTCTTAATCCATGCCGTAGGATCTAACGTGCAAGACATCCTTGATGAAATACCTGAAAACACCATAGACTCCTACGCCACACTAAAGACAACGCTCACAGAATACTTCATGCCCCACACAAATGTGGACTATGAACGGCATGTATTCCACACCACCAAGCAAAACAGAGGAGAAACCATAGACGCATTCGTCATGAGGTTAAGAGCAAAAATGAAGCACTGTGATTTCAACAACTACTCAAATGAGGAGGCCCTCAGGTCGCAGATGATTTTGGGGTGGGAAAGCGCCAACTTTCGAAAACGACTACTTCAACAGCCGAGATACCTAGAAGAAATCCTACAGCTGGCACGATCAGATGCTGCCCTCGCAGCGCAAGTAGAGGGCCTGGAGGAAATAAAAATCACGCACCATAAGCACAAAAGCCTCGACAAGTTAGAAGGAACAGCAAGAACCAACAGCGATCCGTTCTGCTACCGGTGTGGACACGAGTACCCCCATGAAGGAACGTGCCCCGCCATGGGCCAAACATGCTCCGCATGCGGTGTTGACAACCACTACAAGGCCGTGTGTTTGATATTCCGCAGCAAGATGAGAGGGGCAGGAAAAAGCGGGAAACCCACAACAGAACTAGAGAACAACCGGAAAGAAGACAAGAAAAAAAAACTGGAGGGAGAGCAAAACCACCCTATCCAGGACAAAAAGAAGACCCAGCAGATACGTATGGTGCCTCATAGAACAGTTGCAATCGGACAGCGTGTCAAGTGCGTCATCAGAAGAGAGAGCCCGCCGACCGGAGAAACACCAAGAAGCACCACGGAAAAAGGGGTATTTATACGCCCTTGGAAACAACACGGCAAAGGAACACAGCCCAATACTACAAATACAAATCAATCAAACTGCTGCTGAATTTTTGATAGATACGGGGGCAACCGTGAACGTAATCAGTGAGAAGGTTTACGAAAGCATACCAAACGCCCCTCGCCTACAGCCAGCAATAGCCCTCATCTATCCATACGGCTCAAAAACACCCCTGGCATGCAAGGGATTCTTTATGGCATCATGCCGATACAAGGAACACGAGAAAAACATCCCCATGCATGTACTAGAGGCTGCCACCGAGAGCGGGTGCATACTAAGCTATCAAGCAGCCATAGAGATGGGACTCATTCACATACTATACCGCCTCATGGTGCATAAATATTTAGACCCGACAACAAGCATTGACCAAGTTTTCCCATCATTATTCAAATGCCTTGGAAAACTGAAGAACAGACAGATCGAACTCCACATCAACGCCAGCGTCCCACCAGTGGCACAACACTACAGGGGCATCCCCATTAACATTCAAAAGCAAGTCGAGAATGAACTGACCAAATTGCTCGAGGCAGACATCATTGACCCAGCAGAAGTCCCCACACCATGGGTCTCCCCTATAGTACCGTTGCCCAAAAGAACCTCCCCCGACATCCGGATATGTGTAGACATGAGGAGACCAAACGAAGCCATCCTGAGAGAACGACATCAAGCCCCACGAATAACAGACATGGTGCATCTTTTAAATGGAGCGACAGTATTCTCCAAATTGGACCTAAACAAAGGCTACCACCAGATGGAACTCTGCAAGAGCTCCCGCTACATAACGACGTTTGCCACCCACCTACGTTTATTCCGTTATAAACGGCTCAGCTTTGGGGTATTCCAAGCAGAAATACACAATGTCATCAAACACGTACCCAACTGTTTGAACTATAGCGACGACATCTTGGTCTTCGGCCAGACTCAAGAGCAACACGATGACACACTAATGAGAGTCTGCATGGCCCTAGAAGAAGCCTGGCTCACTTTAAACAAGGAGAAGTGCGAGTTTCGCAAAAGGACACTCTGATTATTTGGGCACATATTTTCAGAAAAGTGCATGACGCCAGATCCGGAGAAAGTTAGCGCACTCCGAGAAGCTGAGCCACCCACCACCACCTCAGACCTCAGATCCTTCCTAGGACTTGCAAGCTATTGCACGAGATACATACGAGACTTCTCGTCCATCAGCGAACCGCTCAGAGCCCTCACCAAGTTAAACACTGAGTCTGGTCACCTAAATGCCAAGAGGCCTTCCAAATAATCAAGGACCGTATCTCCGACGCCCGAAACATGCCATACTTTGACCCAAAGAAAACCACGGAACTCATTGTTGACGCCAGTCCCGTCGGCCTAGATGCCATTCTCACGCAACTGGACGACAGAGAAGGAAGTGGGAAGCACATAGTATCCTACGCCAGTCGAAGCCTCTCCAAAACTGAGCAAGCCTACTCTCAGGCAGAGAAGGAAGGACTAGCGGTCGTCTGGGCCTGCAAGCACTTTCACCTCTTCCTGTAAGGAAAGCCTTTCGTAGTAGTAACAGACCACCCGGCACTCATATTCATCTATGGCAACCCCCAGGCGAAGATGCCACCAAGAATAGCCAGGTGGGCCCTGCGGTTACAGGACTACCAGTTTACCATCACACACAGGCCAGGGAAAGAACAGAACCCTGCAGATTTTCTCTCCCGTCATCCAAGAGAAAAGTGCGGACCAGAACCGTCCATAGCTGATCAATACATAAGATACATCATCCACAGCAGCACACCACAAGGGCTTGACATGGAGCAGATAGCACCTGAATCGAATACTGACCAAGGAATCCAAGTCATACTAAGATGCCTAGAAACAGGGCGATGGAAGCATGCAAAGCAGATCCATGAAACAATGAATGGTGACACGAGACAAGATGTCACTTGCCTCCTAGCCGTAAGAGAAGAACTTGCGAAGTTGGAGGAAGGACTACTGCTAAAAGGAACCAAGCTCGTAATCCCGCAAAGCTTGTGATAGAAAGTGCTAGAACTAGCACACAAAGGACACAGGGGCATTGTATCCACTAAAAGGATGCTAAGACAAAGACTATGGTTCCCCCATCTAGACACCTCAGTAGAAGAACTACTGCAGAACTGTCCAACGTGTGCACTCGTGAAGCCACATAAATCACTTGAACCCCTAAGCATGACAGCGTTGCCCGAAGGTACATGGGAAGAAATAGCCATTGACTACGTTGGGCCCATGGAAGGGGGTGAATACATACTAGTAGCTGTGGACGAATATTCAAGATACCCCGACTTGCAGATAGTCCCGTCCACCTCCGCACATCACACCATCCCAGCCCTTGATCAGATGTTTGCAACCTACGGAATACCCAAGATAGTCAAGTCCGACAACGGACCTCCATTCACTGGACAAGATTTCCAAAGATTCGCCGAATATATGGGTTTTCGCGACAGAAAGGTGACACCCTTATGGCCACAGGCAAACGGAACGGTAGAACTCTTCATGAGTAACATCAAACGCACGACACAAATCGCGCGCCTCACCGGAGAACCTGTCGAGAAGCTACTATACCAACTCATGCGAGACTACAGAAACACCCCACACAGCACCACTGGGAAGTCACCCTCTGAGGTGACGTTTGGGTAAACCATCAGAACGCAGCTGCCACATTTGGCAGCTGAGGAAGATCAGTCTGAGAAGGATACTGAAATGAGAGAGAAAGACACGCTCACAAAAGAGAACATGAAGAGAGCTGCCGATGCAACTCGCAGGACCAAGAGAAGTGACCTGGCACCAGGGGACCTGGTAGTGGTCCGACAACCTCAACAGCGCAAAAACGTAGCTCCGTTCAATGAAGAACCACTCACCATCGTCAAGAAAAAGGGATCACTCATCACCGCAGAAGGAGACCGCAGGGTCATAACAAGAAACTCATCTCACTTCAGAAGGATGCCTGATACCACAGGTTCAGGCAACACAAACATGAATGACACGTTATCGCAATGGGACGCTCCCTATGAAGGAGACAGCGAAGCCTCCGAGGGCGACACAGCGCCAGAAACACGGACAGACCCATCGGCGAAAGTGGATTGTCGACCACAGAGAACAAAAAAGAAACCACATCGCCTCATTGAAGAAATGAACTGAATGCACGACTACATGTTTAGTGAGTGGAGGGTGTGGTGTCGCCAGTGTTTATGTGTTCCGAGGTCGAGTCCTCTGTTTGTTACCATTAATCAGTGGGCTGCGACCCACGTGTAGGAAGGAGCGGGGCTACCGCCAGAAAGGCAGTTTGAGGCTGACGGCCATGAAGTAAAGAAGTGTTGTACCCCAGCTCCTGTGTCGGTGTATCCTTGTATGAATGAGGGTGGCTGACTAGCAGCATGAGGAGGTCCACTTGCGAGATACTACACACTATTTTACCATTTTCTGATTGCAAAAAGATATGCAAGTCATTTTTTGAGTCGTGTGGTTACTTTAACCCACAAAAAAGCCCACAACACGATGAATGGAACTAAAGCTTGTTCACCTATGGTGTGAGCGGCCCATCAGGTGCTAGTTTATCCCAATATTGCAGTTTTTAGAGATTCACATTGTAAATACATTCCTGCCTGACTACAATTCACAGAAATATTCGGAGGTTTTTGCTCACATTGATAATGCGATAGTGCCTTACTCGCGACCTCCATGAGAGCCACTGCCAGAGAAACTCAAAGCAACCCAGTATCTGAGTAAAGGGGTGGTGTGTGGAGTATGGAGCAGTAGGACAGCATACCGTATTCTCCCCAATCCACACCTCCTCGCGACCAGGGATTAGATCATTCACAATAACAAACAGATCTTAAGGCATTTGATAGATGTCAGCACGAAACTGCTCATGTGTTTATTTACATCAGAAACGAGGACTTTTCAAAAATATACGCGCCAGATACGTCAGTGGGGTGTGTGAAAAACACTCATAGGAAATAAAACTGATAGCAATCGTTAATTGTAGTCGTGGCCGAGTGGTTAAAGTGATGGACTTGAAATCCATTGGGGTCTCCCCACACAGGTTCGAGTCCTGTCCTGCCGACTATCACAAAACAATAATTAACCATTAAAATATATATCACTCTATAAGGGATAGACATTGCAACACACAATGGAGATGCATACAGAGTATACCCACTTACCCAATCTCCGGAGCAAGGCGACAAGGGAGATGCACTATTTTGCAGACAACAAAGAATGGGCAAGCGGTCTCTGACTGAGTGGAACGTGTCAGGCTAGAAGGAAGCCCTAGTCTTCTAGTGGCACGCCTCGGGAAGCCAACAGCATGCGTTGAAGATGAAGGAGGCTGCGCAGCAGCGCACTGCACACACCAGCAGCCTCGGCTGGGACGTGCTGTGTATTCCCTGGGGTTGGGGGAGGAGGGGAACGCACAGGAGCAAGGGTTGTTGTCAACAACTCTTGCTCGTGGACCTGCGTTGTTCTCCTCCCCCTCCCCCAGTGTTGTGTGTGAATCATCAGACTGCCAGGGCCATGGTTATTGAATCCATGGCCCTCGCTGCGTGCAAACTTCAGACAGAGTATGAAGTTTGCACGCAAACAGTGCACACACAAACTGGGGGGGATAAAGATCATTGTATCCCCCCACTTAAAATAGTGGGGTGGATTTGTCCCCGTACCCCCCAGTTCCTACGCCCATGTACTTAGGCTAGTCTACCTTTATTGCTGTAACGTTCTCTCCAAATCAGTACAATCTTCCTGTTGATTTCCAGTTGTGCATTCCATTCTGAAGTGTGCCATCTATTATCTTGTTTTCTGTCCAAGAGTTTGAAGTCCGTCACAGTGCCAGTTTGCTCAAGGCCTCTAGGATCCATGTCTGCATCATATTTATTATTGCTTGTGGGACAGTGGGGCACCATGTTTTCCATTCCCCAGGACTGTGTTCAGAGTATCTATGTTAAGGGTAAATACTCTCGCCGATTCGTAGGATTTTCCTGTGGGTTGGCAAGGTGTAAATATGTGTGGTGATGAGGTAGGCGATGCGAAGTGATCACTCCGTGGCAGTGAAACAATTTGTGGTACAGTTGTGCTTGCCTGCTTGCAGAAGATTTCATCCACTGTTTGTCCTGCTGAGTGTGCTGCTTTTTTGAGTTATTGTTTGAGAAGAAGTTCTACATGTATAAAGATAATGACCTCACTGCAGTGTTGAAATTGTGCAATCCTCTATTATTAGAAGGTGCTTGTGGTTCATACTTAGGTTGGCGATTGCATCTGAGAATATGTCTGCAAAAGCTGGGTTGTTTGATAGTGGGTAGTAGTTTAGAAGAACGGATAAAGGGTGTGATGATGCAGTGAACTGAGACATATTTGCAGTGCAGGATCATTGTTGGCAGGGAGACTTTGGTGGTAATGGTTTCCTTATGAATGAGGGCAATTCCTGCGGCTCACTTCACTTCATGGTTGACATGGATGATCTTGAAGTTGGGCAGGATGGCTTTGTGTTCTATCACGCATTAGTTGTCTGCAAACCAAGTTTCCATCATGTCTTGATGTGTCCTTTTCGGTTGTGGTGGGATTTTCTTGGGTGCATTTGTTCATGTATCTGCAGTTGAAAGTTTTGTTTTGGTGTTTTACTTGACTGTGTCCTAGCTCCCGACCTTATGTGTTGGAGGCCTCATTGTTCAATGTTGTGTTGAGGTCTTCGTTGAGCTGGTCTAGTAGGTGTATTTTCATGTTGCATTGGGTTCATCCCTGTGGTTGTGCATCGTTAAGGTTGTGCCCATCTCTGGTGATGTTTGGTCTGATCCTGTTCCATTGCATGTTCCCCCGTTGCAAGGTGTCCCCCAGTTAGCAGTTGATTGTAGCAGTCTGTGTGCCATATTGTGGGATTTATCTCTTGCGTCATTGTGCATTGTAGGTGGATGCAGGTTGTTTTGTTCTCACCTTCTTTATCTTCCTGTGGGCACTAAATCCTTGTACCAGTTCTCCTAAAGTTCTTGGCTGGAAGTTGGTGGGCACGTGTCCTGTGGGTATCTGAAAAAGTAGTGTGAGAGATAGAGGATCTTTGGTCTGGATGGACGGAGGTATGTTCTTCTGACCTCTTCCGTGAGTAGTGGTGGTTATGTGAATTCTGTAGATTTTACATTCAACACCTGCAGTTGTTTTCTTGGTGGTGTTTTGTAAGCATCCTGTTATAATACCTGCTTTGGGATTGGTGTTCATCCGAGTGGTGTGTTCCAGGCATGCCTACATCATTGCTTCGATTTAGTGGTTGTGATCCAGTTGGGTCTTCTGGGGTGTGGTAATTGAGCAGATCACTGAGGTCGGTGGGGATGTTTGAAAATAACTAGTTACAGGTGGGATTCTCTAGCATCCTTGGTGGGTCTTCTTGTGGAATTCTGTGGTCTCTTAGTTGGTTATTTCATTCCCCATGGTAGAAACAGAGTAATATACATTATGTGATCCGGGAAGGGGCTCAAGCTATGATCCCACCTCCAGCATTGTGGCTAATGAAGCATTCCAAGGTGCATAACAGGAAGATCCTCTGTGAGGGAAAAAAAGCGAGTCAGGGGAGTTGAGAGCTGGTGGCTGAGGCAGAGTTGAATGATGGCGACTGTCCCTTAGGAGAATCGCCTGATCTCTCTCTTTGGCCTTCCATCGGGGGTCCCATCCATCCACCAGACAGCTGCCTCAAGGTGGTCCTCCTGCTGCCTGTCCAGTTCTATTACTGGGACGCCAGAACCTTCACTCTGGGTGGCACTGGTGGCCCTGCTGGTGAAGCACCTGTGTGGTGAGAGAAGACAGTACTGACGAGCAGTGCATTGAGAAGACACCAGAGTGACAGGCTCATGCTGCTGTGTAGGATGGAGTGTGGTTACGTCCGGTGACAAATGACCGTGTGCCTGCCTGCAGTGAAAGAAGTCGCAGTCACTTTGGGGGCACAGTCAAGTACAATGAATTATTTTTTTTGAAAACCTTTATTTTTGGTTTTTGTAACATAATACAACTTCTCACCCACATTAAGGTGGACTTAACTTTGCACCATACCCCATTCCCCCCCTTTCCCCACTCCCCTCCCACCACTCCTTCTCACCATATAGTTCAATATCTTCACGGGTATTTACTGCAATGTTCCAGTACTCAGTCTCAGGGAGATAAAGGTGTCAGGCCGAATTGCTCGTTGGAGTGTATTCTCTGATTATTGTGTGCTCGCTGGGGAGGAAGGGGCTTCCTCCGCCTCCTTCATCAAGAATAGTATCAGTGGACCCCAGATGTCTGGTGGACGGGTATGGAGAGGCAGCAGTTTAACAAAGTCTGTTTCTACATCCTGACAGTAGAGGATGTCTTTGCGCCAGGCAGATACTGTGGGGTGGGGTCCTCGGCTCCAGGCCATGGCGACTCTCCTGCGGGCAAGTGTTAACAGTAGTCCAGCCAGTTTCCTTATTGGTGCTGACAGCAGTTTTGTCATTCCTGGTAGGGCCACCGTCTGGGCGGGATGTATCTCTTCTCCCACAGTTGTACGTGTCGTCTTCAGGACTTGGTTCCAGAACTCGGTCAGTTTGGGGCAGTCCCATGCTAGATGGACAAAATCGGCTGAGGGCGTCCCACATCGTTCACAGTTCGAGGATGCTTCAGGATGATGTTTGTTTGCTTTTGCTGGTGTGTAGTAGGTTTGGTGAAGGAATTTGAAACGGATTAGTTTATAGCGTGAGTTGAGAGCTATTTTTTGCGTTTGTCTCAGGATGTAGGTCCAGTCTTCATCTGAGATGGTTATGCGTAGGGACTTTTCCCAACTGACTTTTGCGCGGGTGTTGTTGGGTATTGTGTCAGTGATAATGGATCTGTAGATTTGCGATACCAGCCTGCCTTCTCCCTGTGCCTGTATTACGCTGTGTAGCAGTTGCCAGGTCGGTGGTTGACGTGGGAAGACTGGCAGGAGCGCTTGTAGGGTGTATCGGGTTCTGAAGTAGATGAACGTGTCAAGTGCGGTGTTGGCGCCTTTCAGTTTTGCTTGTTGTGGAGTTATGAAGCCGTCCTCGGTGAAGAGGTCTCCTAGGGTATTTATATGTAGTTTTTCAACCCTTTGGTGAAAGACCTTCTCTGATGTCAGCGGAACTCCTGGTATGAACTTTTTGGTATTGTAAAGGTCCTGGTAGAAGAGTCTAAATTCCTCAGCCATTCCTTCGTCGGTGTGAGTTAGCACACCTTGCTTGGTGCGAATTCCTTCTATTGGTGACATCTTGTTGTCGGCTCTTATCAAGTTTGCCAAGAGAGCACCGGGCTTTTGGCCCTCACCATACTGTCTGATTTGGGTGTTGTAGTTTCGAAATTTTATTTCACGATCCGCTGTGGCGTTGAACTTCTGTAATTCCTCTTTCAGGGCAGCCCTCATTCTTGGGTCATCTGTGCTTGTGTTTTGGAGCTTGAGGTTCTTTAGTTGCTTTTCACTGGCTGCCAGTTCTCGCCTGATGAGTTTGAGGATGCCGTTTTCCTTCGCGAGGCAGATTCCTCTTGTAAAACACTTTAGAGCTTCCCAGATCGTGCTGGCGGAGGGGACAGAACCCATGTTGGAATCCAGGAACTTGGTGATCTCCTCACTCAGTTCGGATGTGAATACCTCATCTTGCATGGAGCTGGTTTTGAAGCGCCAGCGCTGCAGCGGGTACCTGGGGTTGGAGGGATTGAGGCTGAGGATTATTGGGGAGTGATCGGAGAGAGTTCTTGGTAGACGTGACATGCGCCGCTCACTAGTGGGCCATTTGCTGAGGTGAAGAAGTAGTCAATCCTGGAGCTTGTGTTATGTACCGCCGAGTGAAAGGTGTAGTCTTGTAGCTCTCCGTTGGAAGCTCTCCATCCGTCTTTCAGATCGAATGCCCTACATATTTCTCTTATTTGAAGGCTGGCTTTGGATATGGGCTGTGGTGTGTTCTTTGATCTGTCTCTCGTCGGGTCGAGCACTGTATTCATATCCCCTCCCCAAATCATGGTTGACGGGTCTTGGGTGGAGAGATGGGTTAGCACGCAGCCAAAGTTGTCGGGGCCGTCTACGTTAGGTGCGTAGGAGTTGACAAGGGTTATTTTTTGGCCCGCTATGATGCCACATACTAGGATAGCTCTGCCTTCGGAGTCTTTCGTTGTGTGGACCAGTCAGGAATAGGTCTGCTTGTGGATTAGGATTGCGACTCCTATGGAGTAAGATGAATATGAGGAGAGGTATCTATGGCAACCCCAGCTCCTAGCCCAGAGGTGGTCTTTTCCTGGAAGTAAATGCGTTTCTTGGAGCATGGCCATGTCGACCTCGTGTCTTCTCAAGTACTGCAGGATTTTCCTGGTTTTAGCCGGGATGTTGCCTCCTCTTATATTCCAGGTTGTGACTTTGAATGGAGTGATTTGAAATATATGTTGGTGTTCATTTTGTTCTCACCGATCGGTGATCTTGTGGTTAGCTTTGACCCGGCGATCAGGTTGATGTTTGGGGGCCATTTGCTGGATGGTGCAGTAGCGTTGGTGGTGAGATGAGGGGAGGAGGGTCGGCGAGTGGCATTGAATGGGTGGCGCAATTCTTTCCCCTTTCCCTTGGTGGTTCCCTTTGATGAAACCATGGTGGGATTAAACACCTCAACCGGAGGTGACTTGGTGCATGTAACAACCCTCCCCTGCGTGGGCAACCCCCAACTGGCCCACGGAGTTCCTCCCTTATAAACAAAACTGTGAACGTTGTTGTGTTTGGGGCACTAGAAGCCTCCCAGGAGGAAGGGTGGTGGAAAGCGTGCGTAGCGGTGCCTGAGGCATGTCACCACCTCCATCAGTTACTGAGATCGGCTGTTATGGTGGGTCTCTGCGTCTTTGGTTTTCACGAGGTGGCCTTGGGAGGTTTGGGGTTGGTCTGCATCCGGCGCGGTCCAAGTAGTCACTAGCCTCTTCCGGTGTGTGAAAGAAAAGTCCTTTCCCCTCATGTTGAATGCAAAGTTTTGCTGGGTATAGCATTGAATAAAGTATTTGGTTGTCTTGCAGTCGCCTCTTGACAGCCGTGAATGAGCGCCTCTGTGTCTGTACCATGGGGGAGAAGTCTGGGAAGAATTGGATTGGGTCTCCGTCATATTGGAGTTTCCCTTTTTCCCTGGCAGCCTTGAGTATTGCATCCCGGTCTTTAAAGTTTAATAGCTTTGCAATAATTGGACGTGGGTTTGCGCCTGGGATTGGTCTTGTGTTTGGGATTCTGTGAGCTTGTTCTACGACAAACAGCTGGGAGAGTAGTTCCTTCCCGAAAAGTTCTATGCAGATCTGTTCGACATGATCTTCCATTTTCCCCTGGAGTTGTTGTTCTCTGATTCCAATAATTCTAATATTGTTCCTGCGGGAGCGCCCTTCTAAATCCTCGTTTTTTGGCGCAGACTGCCTTCATTTGGGATTCTAGGGTGGAAACTCTTGAAGTCAGGGCCGCCGTACCGTCATCTAGGTCAGATACACATTGTTCAACGGTACCCATCCTATCGGCGTGTTTGTCAAGACGGTGTTGAAGCTGATCTACTTTTGATGAGAGGTTGTCAGGTTTACTGCCCAGATCACTAATTCCTGCATTTAGATCCATCAGGATTACCCTAATATCGAAGTTTGGAGGTTGCTCTTCTGTTAGTGTCATATCTGGTGATGGCGATACCACTCTGCTGCCCCCATTAGGAGGTTTACTGGCGGAGCTGGCCTCAAAGTTCAGTTTCTTTTGGGATTTGTCGGTTTTCCCCATGGTGCGATTTATTTCAGCCTCTGTAGGCTTGGGGTGGGAGTAAGTGAGTCGCTGGCGGTTGTGATCAGGCGTCTACGTGATTTAGAGTGCTTCCGTTGTGCTAGAGGTGTTGTTTAGAAGACTGATTAGTGACTGTTGCGTGATGTGGGGGATTTAGGCTGCTCCTGGTTGTTGGTGGGTTCGCTCCGTTCTGCGGCTCAGACCTCGGATGTCCACCCACACCGTTTCAGAGGCAGGCACTTGTGGGGGCTGATTTAGGACCGGGTCTCCCTGGGTGGCATGGACTGGTATTGCCCTGATTTGGTTTAATCCGTCTCCTGTGGAATGTTTGTGATGCCAGTTGGAAGAGGTGCTTTCACAGGTCATTGTGTGCACCCCCCACAGGGAGCCCCGTGAGAAGTGCCCCGGCTGTTTTGGTGTCGTGGTTGTGGTATGCTGGGCTCTTGGCAGGGGCTCAGTGTGAGGGTTTGTTGTATTAAATATCTATAGTCTTTATGGAGAGGAGTCGCTGTCGGTGCACGGGAGGCGGGACTGGCGCTTCTGGCCACACGGACCGTGGCCCTGTTAATATTTGAGACTTGCAGAGTATTACCGCCCCGGGTACTCCCCACCTTGGTGGCCGCGGGGCACTCTCGTGTTAGCCGTGGCTGTGCTGGCTGCTGGCAATAGACTTCACAGGGTTAGCAGAGACTTTCTTCCCGCTGATGAGATGCCTATAGAATTAGATTGGGGATTTATGCCAGTGATTCGCGCTGCGTAGTGCTATTTTCACTGTGGATGAGACTCTTTGTTGCCGTTATTGGGAGCGGGATTTCGGGCCGTGCGCGGCCGCAGTGCAGGTGGTTGGCTTCTTCGCCGGGTCCTGGAGGAGGCCGCTGGTGGGGGCGTTTGTTACTGCGTCTCCCCATGTCTTCCCAGACGTGTGATGGGGATGCGCAGTTCCGTGGTCTGTCGGGCCAGGGAATTTGCATGCGCTGACTGTGGCAGGCTCCTACCTGGCCGCCCGTCGGGAGTGGCTTAGCGTGGCTGCGCCGCCTCTCCACTTTCTGCCAGGCTGCTGCGGGGACAGACTCTATGTGTCTCTTTGGCGCCGCAAGCGCGCACGTCCACCCGCTTCTTGCAGCGGCCCAGATCCTTCGTCTAGGTGGATCGCAACTGGCGTTGGCTGTCGGATGTCACGCCGACGCAGCTGCTCGGGTCTCAAGTTGGGGCTCCCGCCTCCCCGGTCTCGATCCGGGCCTGCCGCACCGGATCACAACCAGCGCGGCCCACCAGGCCTTTGTTGATCGGACTGCAGGTCAGCAGGTACTCAGCCGCCGGTGACAATATTGGTCTTCAAATGTTCAGGAGCGTCTCCTGATTGCACCCGTCGTTAGTTGTGGGTGAATCGGGTACCACAGAGGCAAGGATGTCGCAGGATTAATGGAGAGCCACACAGAGCTCTCTAGGAGGCAGCCATCTTGGATGGCTCTCTAGCGCCCTCTACAATTAATTATTTTGACATATCTAAACATAACTTGGATTAATTATAAGTGGGAACCACCTTTTCTGTTTTGGACAACTGTTTTGGACAACTGTACCCTCTGCAGGCTGCAATGCCAGCCTGCTTTTTTTTGTGCATAGCACTCAATTCTTCCCTACCTTACTATCTCACTAGTCGTATCCCACATGTGGTCGGAAAAAGGCTGTTTTCCCGTTGGCATTACCAGCCTTCAGACTCCTCAGCACATCTAAGACTCAGAAAGATTTGCATTCCAGGGACAGGCCTTCAAAAAGAGAATAAGGGTGCGAGTCATTCAGAACCACTGCCATCTTTATGGGACCTTTTACATTATGATTTATAGGTATGTTCCACTTTGCTTATTATGAATGGTGTGGCTAAAAGATGAAATAGGAAAAGGTTTTAAAAACCCTTTTGAGTGAAAGTGTTGGTGAGTCCAAGAGTCGCTGTGTCCTGCTCAAGGGGTACTTGGAGAGGTCTTACTGCTGCAAGTGGGCACAGGACATATATTCGCTGTGGGGCTTCTAAAACATCAAAGGATTCAGGTGGTGTTAGGGCAGTTGTTGTACCACCCTGTCACAAATCTCAGGGTGGGACAAATCACAAGAGAATCTTGAAGTGCTTTAACTGGGTTTATTCAACAATAGTAAGAGAGCAAAAATTGGGAAAAAACCTTGGGTTGCGTTGGACTTCTTTCCAGTATTAGGATGCCTTACTTTCACTTTCATGCGGGAACCGCGAAGGGGTGTTGCGTCTTCTCCCTGGGATGTACAATACGGGCTAATGGCTTTCCTTCAAGGACGTCTGGGTGGTTTTATTGCTCTTTCCACTATTTTTCTTGACTCAAACTTTAGGCCGCTTCAGAAAGGGACTGCTTTGGCATGTTTCTCTGACACTGTTGTTGATTTTTATACGGCCGCTTCCTATCAAAGGCGCCAGCTCTTTAATTTCAGTTATGTGTCGAGCCGACCCTCCCTTTAGTCAACAAGTGCTCAGGAGTTCCTGGCGTCTTATACTTGATCAGTTAATCCGATCGTGCAGAGTACTTCTGCTACTGTTTGGCAATGTCCCATTCAAACGTCTTCACGTTAGCTTTGCGATTTCAGTCTCTTTCTCTAACTTACTTTGCCGTCGGTTCCGTCTGATCTTCGTGCCGGGCTTCAGCGACCCAACTTCGCCTCCCCTCACAGCTGTTTGGGCACCCCGCCTCTCATAAGCTCCCGTCTCACAGACGTTAGACGGGCCCCTCTCCTGCATACAGCGGGATTCGCCGTAGAGACGGCGAAGCTCCTCCCACTGAGCCGAAACCCCTCCTTCCGGACAGAGGGGGCTAGGAGCAGGAGCGGCTCTCTCCGAGTGCCGTGAGGAGGAGGCTGCTTAGCAGACTTTTCTGCTTTGCCCTTCTCGCCGCATCGTGGTTTCAAAACGTTATCTTTTCTTCCATTCATACAACCAGGAACGTAACACAGCCAACGGGCTCAAACAACCCAGCCAACGGGCTGGGGCAACTGGATATACACATTCCATGAAACTCGTATCTTGTTTCTCTTGACCAGCGAAGTTAATACGCTCATTCATAAATTGAATCGTCTTCCGGGTCAGCTGCCTCCTAATCAAAAGAAAACCCAAATCAAAAACAAAAACCAGTACATTACAATAAAGTACCTACAACTTGGAAGACCAACTTCTTTTGGAGCACAGAAGTGTCTGTCAAACCAATCCATAGGCTCTATGACTCTATCCATTCACTCTCTCCTTGCTGTGCTGCTTGGTGAAGCCGAATCTACCCATCTGGGCCTGGGCCTGATCTCCTTTTCATACCTCCGCCTTATTACACACCCTCTGTTGAGGATGCTACAACAACTAACCCTTGGGGCAGGCTAAAACACCTGGCAAGGAAGGGAAGCCAGACCTCTCTTAAACATGGGTCTGGCGGTCAGAGCAACAAGGCTTAACTCTTAGGTAGGGGTAGCAGGTCGACAAAAAGGTACAATTCGTCCACACACATATATCTAAAAAATATACAAAACTTATATACAGAAAAATATATTATTTAATAAAGTCTCACATATAATATCTGTTCAAACAAGTACTTCAAACATTAATTACAAATATACCAGTATATTATTTAAAAAAAAGTAATGCCTATAAGTAGTTTACTATGATATCTTTCCTCATCAAACTAGCCTTGACAGGTTTCCACGCCCCTTTTAGGGCGGGATATCCGGTCCATATGACATCATATCCGGGGCATGGCCCCCTAGCATTTCCCCGGAAGTTGTGCCTGGGCAAAATCCCACCCCCGAAGTGATCTAGGTGTGTTTAACAGGAACTTGGTCCTTAGCGTGGGGTGTCCCACCGGATGTGACATCATGGGGGTTAACAGGAAGGCCCCCCTAAGGCCTGGAGTCCCTAGGGGCTCCAAGGGGGCTTCCCCAAGATGCCCCCACCCCTCAAACCCCAGCACCACACTTCCGGATCTTTGTGGGTGACAACCAGAGATGCCCCAGTTGGGGCCCCTACAAAGACCCGGAAGTGTGGCATTGCGTTTTGAAGGGTGGAGGTCGTAGAGATGTTTGAGCGGCGGCCATCTTAAGGGGTTGTGGCGTGTAGGGTGTATATATTCAGTTGAGTATTGGGGAATGTACAAGCCGTTCCTGAAGCCCTGGAGAAAAGAAAAAAAATGAAAACTGAAAGACCTCAATACCCGGAATTATGAAGCGCTACAGCTACTACTCTAAGGACAATACAGATGCAGAGGACTTGAAAACCCTTCAAAAATACTACAGCCCTGAAAGTCCGCCAGCACCAGCGCTATCCGTCGATGTGGACCCTGATGACACAGCAGCTATGGATAAACTGTGTGATGGTTTTGATATGTTGAATCTTGGTAGTGGGAAACTGCCTGGGATCATCGACTCTGGTGTAGATGACTCCTACACTGATGCAGACTACGTAGATATGGATGAGGCTGTTAAGGCTCTTAAGGAGGTCCCGTATGAGGATCTGAATGTTTTACAGCAAATGTTTCCAGAGGCCGCAATGAGCCCTACGTTAGATACAGCATCCGATGAAGACAAGTTGTTAATGGACGTCACTAGCGCCTCTATACTGGAAGATGCTGGTTCTGAAACGTGTACTATGGTGAGTAATGAAGTATGACGTCTTGTGTGTGTGTGTGGGTGTGTGTATGGGTGTGAAAAACCTGTGAAAACACATACTCAAGAGCTAAACTTATTTCTTTTTTGAATTGCAGAAAATGCCAGATAAGCGTAACGGCGCTGTGGGCCTGAACAACTCGTTTAACGCCACCAATTATTATTGCGTGTGCAGTTCAAAAAGGATCAAACGTTCAGCATTCCTAGACGGTGATATGTGTAAGAAATGCGATACTTTGAAATGTTTTGAAAGTTCTGATGAGGAAGAAGATGAAAATAAAACCCTTTTGGAGACTGTAACGGTTCAAGCTTTTGGAGCGTCGGTTGTGAAAACGTGTTTGAAGCGTGACTATTACCGTTGGTGTGAAGGGCATAAATACGGATACCCTCAGCAGGATGCTCATGATTGTTTACTCCCGAATCATCAATCTGTAGCAATACGGGCGATATGTCAGATGTTGAAGTCATATAACGTTTATCAGATGCTTATAAGTGTTTATAAAATCATGGGTATGCGTGTACATGCAAGTGTGGGGGGGCTGCTAACAAAAACAATCCTGGAAATTCAAACGTGTCGCAAACCTGAGAACAAAATGAAAATCTTTACGACTGGCAGGACCCGTGATTTTTAGAAACCATATAGCCCATTTAATGCAGAGAGACTTTTCTCACCAGTACAGTCTTAGGAGTAACCCACAGAGGTGTCTGGTACTGTGAAAGCTTGTTTTTTAAAAGAGGAAAATACAATAATCCTGCTCCTTATATGTGTACCATTGTTTCTAGGGTAACATTTCCGGAGGACAAGCCGGAAGTGTGGAGCGCTAACTGACGCCTGGACGTATATGTGTGGGGAAAAACTTGTATACGCTATGCTGAAGGCGAGAATAGCTGTAAACAGCCCACACCTGTTGTGGCATTTTTATGTACCGAGACTTCGATATGCGCAGATTTGTGAAAGTGCAATTTGTATAAGTGCCATTTGCAACATCATCACGATGCCAGTGTGTGATGAATACGGTTCTGTATTCCGATACAACATGGGTTCTTTATACATGGGTCCTAGAACCGTGTTGAAACACCACGTGGCTGAAATGTATGCAAGATTCCTACACCTTAAAGGCCGTATTTTACAAGCCTCTGAATTATCTGAACTGTTAAATGCTATGAGTATCTGTTGTCTATAGAGTTACAGAAGGGGCAACCACATTGATGTGTATAGCTTGTTATATGATGCGTCCAATAAAATATCAGGGGTGGTAATGATTCGACATCCCGTACATGTATACCAACCAGTATAAAAAAATAAAATAAAACGTCATACACCAACCCTGTGTCTGGTTATTTTTTTGCAGTGCTTGAATGGATAACAACACACGTTTGAGATTGCATAAAAGCTATTATGATAAATGTGGTGTTGGGAGTTATGGGGGTGTTGATGCGCTTTATCAAAAATTACGGCGTGATAAACACCCCATCACACGTGGAGCTGTTAAGACATGGCTTTCCGGCCAGGAGCCGTATACCCTCCATAAAAAAGCTAGAAAACATTTTAAAAGAAGAATGACCATTGTCACAGCTGAAGACACGCAGTGGCAGGCTGACCTGGTGGATGTTTTTAACCTTTAAAAGCAGAACGATGGTGCAAGGAACATTCTGATGGTGATAGATGTTTTATCAAAATACGCCTTTGCAGAGATATTGAGGGATAAGACTGGTGCAAGAGTGGCTGCGGCCTTCAAGCATGTCTTAAGCAAGGGCCGTGTACCTGTAAAATTACAAACCGATGCCGTTAAGGAATTTCTGAATAGGCCCCTCCAAAACCTTCTAAATCAACACGGCGTGCATCATTTTATAACACACACAGAGGTTAAAGCGGCGGTTGTTGAACAATTTAATAGAACCCTGAAATCTAAACTATGGAGATATTTCACAGCCTATAATACGCAACGCTATGTGGATATATTACAGACTTTTATTGATGTGTATAATGACAGTTACCACCAGTCTATTAAAATGCCTCCCAGTTCTGTAACCTCTGAAAATGCATTATCAGCGTGGCGAAACCTGTATGCTGGACGGATATCAGAGAAGATCAAGAAAAGAGCCTTCCGCGTAGGGGACCACATCCGAGTATCCAAGTTAAAAGGTGTCTTTACAAAAGGCTACCATCAGTCCTTTACCGACAAAATGTTCATAGTGGCAAAAGCAGCCGTGAAATGGGGTGTATACATATATCAGCTGACTGATTATGCTGGTGAAGTTGTAAGCGGTAATTTCTACACAGAGGAGTTACAAAAGGTGGTCGTCGATCCCCAGCGTCTTTATAGGGTTGAGAAAATTATTCAGAGTAAAGGTACGGGGTCTAAGAAACAGCATCTGGTAAAATGGCAGGGATGGCCTGAGAAATTCAACAGTTGGGTCAACGCAGCATCTCTAGAGGATCTAAAAAACAGAGACGCTCCGTGAGTAGAAGAAGAAGATGGTAAACACTGGCTTTCATATCACCTTGCCCAGTAACGCCTCTTTAGATATATTCCCCAAAAACTAAATATCAGATTATCCTGTTAAACTGGCTAAACCCGTTAATTTACAAGGTCAGTGGGAAGCAGGGTTGATGGAAATTCAGTATCCCCATACGTGGGACACCCTGGACAAAAGAGATTCCTGGTATACAATCAGACGTGGAGAGCCTGCTGAATTGATAAACGTGGGTTTTCCTCACGGCTTCTACCCCAAAACACAGGCGCTGCTAGATACTATCAACAAATCGATCGCGAGTCTCGAGCGCTATGCAGATATACAGCTGTTTCTAAATAACTCACGCCGGTAAGCATTTGTAAGATCACCCGATCTTACCGTGGAGTTTATATGTAGCAGGAAACTTTCAATGGTGTTGGGGAACGTTCAGCATGTAAAAAATAATACTAAAAATACAGACAAAACACGTGCAGATATTGATGGTGGATTTTACAGCCTCATGATCTACAGCGATATAGTAGAATACCAAAGGGTTGGTGATTCATACGCACCCCTGATGCGGACCGCACAAGTCAAGGTGAAAATAACGGCATTGTTAATATACAATACATGAAGCCTGATTACATTTCTGTTTCTAAGTGTCATTTTGACACCATCAAAATCCAGATAAGGAACGATCAGGGTGATCTGGTCTCATTTAAAAACAGAAAGGTCCTGGTGATACTACACGTGCGCCCTAGACACGAGAGAGACAATTAGAACATGGTGATCATGAAGAATTACGGGGAGCTGCATGCTTATAGGGATTATTACCGCAGACAGGCCGGTTATGGAAATAACCCTACTTCCAAGGTGCGCCTGTGATGTATGGTGCGGGTCTAGGCAGTATTTTCAGAAGTCTTTTTCAGAGAACCATGCCCTTCCTGCGCAAAGGGTTTGAATTAGGCAAGCCACATATGAAAACAGCTGCTACAAACATTGCTAAGGATGTGGTGTCTACTGCAACAACCTCCAACGCAAATCGTTTCAACCAACCAGCACAAGAGGGCTCTGGTCTGGTTTACATGGGTAAAAGCCCTGCAAAAAGAAAAAGGCGAGCTTCGCGCAGATGGGGTCCTCCGAAGCCGCATAAAAAACGAAGATCAAAACTAAAGTCGCTCAGAAGGGAAAACGCATGTCAAAGAACAGACCGGTCAAGCGAAATAAAAACAGACCAGGCATCAATATTTTCTAAAAGATGGCCTTTATCCACTGTGCCTCGGGGAATGTGTGAAATCGGAACTAGATCTGTTTGTCATGCCCCCGACACAGACAAGCATCGAAAACAGTTTTTTCATGGAAGTTGCGCCCCTAGTGGTACTATCACCATTAGCCCCCATCAAGTTTTACATCTCGGGCTCACCAGAGACGTTCCTGGATTTGAATGACACATTACTCTACCTAACCTGCAGAATAACAAAAGAGGATGGGACGGCTATCAGAGCGGCGGCGAAGGTGCCCACGATTGCCTATCTGGTGGGCATCCTTTTCAACCAGATGGACATCACTCTAGGTGATCGCATGATTACACAGAGTGACAATATGCATGCCTATAGAGCGTACATAGAACATAGGACACGGCGGGGCATATGGAGGATTATTCTCTAGATGGAAACAACAAGGGCTTTATAAAGAGATCATCGTATGCGACAGGTAGCAGAAACTTTGATTTACGAGGGCGTCTGCACGCGGATCTGTTTTTCCAGGAGAAGCTGATGGTGAATGGTGTTGATCTGAAAATTAAGCTCTCTCGAAATAAAGACGCTTTCTGTCTGAACAGTGACGATGCAGAAGCCTACAAACTGGTAATAATATCAGCAAGTTTATTAATTAAAAGGGTCAACGTGTCACCTACGGTCAGACTCGCGCATGCTGACGCTCTACAAGTATCTAACTTGAAATACCCTATGGAGAGGACCTCCTTGAAAATCTTCAGTGTACCAGCGGGCAGCCATGTCGCCAGTCAAGATAACTTATTCTTGGGACAGCTACCTAAAATAATCGCTATTGGCTTTGTGGATAACACTGCTTTTTCAGGGGATTACGCGAACAATCCTTTTAATTTTAAACATTACAGCATTAACTACGCCGCTCTTTTTAAGGATGGGGTCATCATACCCACCAAAGCCTACAGTCCTAGTTTTCAACAGAAAAATACAATTATGGAGTATCTGGGGCTAGTCTCCATCAGCGGCAAGCACATGCGCGATAAAGGATTTGTGATACCATGTGACGACTACGATGGTGGCTACACATGGCTGGCTTTTGATTTGAGACCCGATAATGCATCATCAGGACATTATAATCTGATTAGGAATGGTAATTTACGCCTTGAGGTACGGTTTGCTTCAAATTTACCAAGTACTGTGAATCTCATTATTATGGCCCTATTTGACTTGGTCATAGAACTCAACAATCAGAGGCAGGTGCTGTACAATATGAAATGGATACCTACCAGATCCAGCGTTTCCTGCGTTAAGACAAACATGCTGTGAAAACATTTCGAGGCGTGTATTCGTGTGATAACATTCCAAGGGATATACCTGGTGAGCTGTCCATCAGCTTTGTTGTGAACACCGATCCCCAGCATCAAGAAGGAACACATTGGATAGCTATTTTTATAGACACTGGTGCAATAACTGTTTTTGATAGTCTGTGGTGTTTCCCAAGCCACCCTATATATGACGGCGATCTATTGGACTATGTTAAACATATAGCCCCCATATTACATTATAATAGAGCCCAGGTGCAGCATTCCGAAGCCGTGACATGTGGGCAGCACACTTGCTACTTTGTATCTAAAATGTCTGAGAAACAGTCCCTACGGTCTGTTATGCAAATCTATTCTCTTGATCTCAGACAAAATGATCGTATGGTGACAGATTTTGTGAACAAGCGTAATTATCGCTGGCCACCTGTAAATGTATATAGTTATTGTCAGAAATGTCAGTGTGTTAATAACCAGTAGGTGTACAGGGCTAAATAAAAACATCTTGTACTTTTAGACAATAGTCTCCTTCTTACTTGTGTACTGTTTAATATTTGAAAAAAAAACTAAATGTTGTGCTAGACATGCTTGAAATAATTAGACGCAAAATGTTTAGTTGGTATAAATAATAATGGTATTTTATTACAAGCAGAACTTTTGTTTATACAGGCTGTATGGGGTATAGATATAAAAGCATTTACATAAACACATATTTTATTAAAAACAGCACATTTGTTTAATCAACAGGTCTGAGTATACTTATAAAAACAGATACATAATCCCATATACATATACACACTACATTGGTTAAACAATGCTCTTAAAATTAAGACAAAACACAGTTACACACTAAACCAGGCCTCCCGTTTGGGTTTCTTTTTCTTTTTTTCTTCTCTTTAAGGAAATATCTAGGGACTCGACATTCTCGGACGGGGTTTTAACACCAGTGTCTTTCAATGTCTTGAGCAGTTTGCGATGCCCCATATTTCCCACTAAAGTGGCAGGAATGTTTAAGTCTGCAGCAGCTTGCATGAACAGATCCCAGCCTCTAGGTTTTTTGTGTCTTCCAAAGGCTTGTGGGTTGGCAATGCTTCGAACTAAATCATGGACGTTTGAGCCTTTGACAGTTGTGCCTTTGTATACAAACTCCCCCTTTGCGTTCCAGGGTACCAGCCCCTGCTCACCGGTCATCTTGTTCAACAATAGTTCAGCATTCTTACGATAGCAGGGGTTAATGGTGTTCAGGATTTCAGCTACCAGGGGATCAGAAACAGGTTGTCTGGGTCTTGTGTTGCCGAGACTCGTGGACTCTTCATGGAGCATGTAAAATGTTAGTTTGTTCTTCTCATTGTCGGCTTGTCTAAAATGTGTTAAGTATTTCTGGAGAATAGATGAATATAGGGTAACTTTGTCGCAGTCTGATAAATCATGCCTGCGTAGGACATCTTGCATTTCAGAATTGATCCGGAGGGTTGCTGATTTTCGAATATCAGGCTCTTTCCGGTTATGGGTGCTCAGACCATCCAGCTGATGCTTGTCAACCAGATACATCTTCTGACTGTGCTCCATTAACCGCCTCCGCGAAGCCTGGTGGTCAGCGGCAATGCAAGGCCTTGGAGCGCTCCTATGAAATCTCTGGATTGTTTTAAAAGTTTTCTTTTAACTGCTGTGGATGCCCGCTTGTTACCCAGTTTCTTGAGGATTAGCTTCTTCTTTTTTAATACACCTAATTGACGGCCGGATAGCAGGACGTTCCCCCTGACGGTATTGAAGGCAATCTCGGCTAAGCCGAGCACAGAATGGCCTTGTGTTGCTGGGGCGGTGCCGTTACTAGCATTTTAAGGAGAGCATAGTTCCGACGTATACGTGCCGTCATGATGGTCGGTCGCGGGTACCAATGAGGTCTACTTTTCCCCTCACTTGGTTTTTCTAGAGGGCTTCTGTATGTAAACGACCGGTAAATCCGGATAAAAAATACCTGTGCGCAATCGGCAGTCCTCTAAGGTGTTTGTCTTTAAATCCACCATTAAGTAGCCATAAGGTTTACGGATAGCATCTTCAAAGGCCTCCATGAAAAATCGGCTGTTACTCGGAAACATCTGTAGAACCGAGAGTGGTTGTTTATCTCTGAGGTTCTTAAACAGAATGATATACTGGCGTTTAGCATTATCGAACGGTTGCCCTTGCCCTTGTAGAATACATTCTGTACAATGTAGCAGATACTAAGGTTCCGGTGATGTGAATACTGTATAAAAGCTTTTTCCAATTAGGAGCTCTGACCGCCCTCCATCATGAGATCATCTACGATAATCATATTAACAAGGTTTGGTGGTAGCAACCGGTCGTCATTCAGAGTATCTGGTAACCCCTCCACAAACTTCAGATGCAGTATTTTAGAGGCCAGTTCATTATACAAGTTCTGCCAGCACAAATAAAACCAGATGACATTATCCGGTGGGGCCGACATTGTGGTGTGGGCATTTTCTAGGAGCTGTTTAATAATATAACGTTTACCACAGCTGGAAGGACCCTCTAGCATGCATGAAAAAGGGCGAGTGTCCATCATGCGCGATGCTTCCTTTTCAGTAGCCGTATGGTAATGTTTTGTAGTCGTTTGTGAGCACCCTTTTATCAAACACTACCCTCAAAGTCTTCTGCAGTGTCTGGATGCTAATCTCCCAGCGTTTTTTCTCCCGCACTATGGATGGCTGCTGCACCGCAATAGGCTTGGTGGTGTTTTTTAAAGTGTACTCATGCACTAACTCTTTCAAACTGTCAAAATTCATCTTCATGCTGTTGCTGACGTTCAAAGTGATGCTTTTTACTTTCATACAGACCGCCCCTGAGGATGTCTGATAGGAATATGTTTTGGACCCTGCGGAAACAAACTCTTTAATGTGCTCACCAGGAGCTAATTCACTTGTTAGATTACCCAGATAATCACCCAGTGGGGGATTCTCCTGACCGGGGGCGCTAACAAAAATGACTGAATCGGTGTCGTGGTATACACACCTCTCCTGGAGAGCATCCATGACGGTATAAAGTTCCAGACGTGCATAAGCTGTTGTGAAACAAGCAATAAATATGTTTATATTGTTGCAACACGTAGGGTACTCCTCAGCGTATTTCCAACAGAGGCATGCCGTTTCCTCATCTATAAACTGCAGGCTTGAAATGTCATAACCTGCGTCCAAAAGATAGGCTGTCAACTTGTCAGGTTCGGTTATAATCGTGTTTGGTAAATGTGTTCTCTGAGCAAACTTACCCCATAAGGAATTTAAACACAGCTTAGCTAGTTGCCATCTGGAAGGGTTATTCTCGATGAATTCTGGTCTTAAACGGATACCCTGATGTGTGTAATAGTCCTCTATGTACTTCCGGCGGGATGTGGGGTCATCGCAACCCTCAGGTTATCCTGAAGTTTCTTGTTTGCTCCGCAGGAACATACGAATGTACTCACAAAAGAGTTCTACCGTGATGTTCTCAAAGTGCCATATTTCATGAATCTTCCCCAGATGGTACCCTTTCTGCAAGGCCACTTCTAACTCGACGGTACACCAGGTACCTGTAATCGAACGTTCCTCATCGCTATGTGTGCATTTTTCAGTCTGTTTTGACTCTGCACAAGCCATACACTATGGGAACATGAGCTTACCAGAAATCCTCTGAGGGAGGACCGGAAAATAAAGCTTCTTAGGGGGGGTACACTTGGCTTTTGATCAGCCCAAAATACTGCTTAATATCCCCAAAATGTTCATAGATGATACGTGGGTGCCCTAAAGGGTATGGTTTTGTTGACAGAGGGGTAGAGGCTGGTAAAGTTTAAGTAGTGTATCTTCTCACCAGGGGCGGTTTCGTGATAGAGCTTGATGGCATTAGTCCTACCTCCAAAAAGAGCGTCACACGGTTGTAGGGGTTCTGGTAAATTATTATGCTTGAGAAAAATCTTTAAATCGGAATCTTTTTTCAACATTTCGGCCCACTTGTGCTTCCAAAGCGTAATAACGCGCAGACCACTGGTCTCAAAAAAATTCTTTTTTAAAAGAGTTCTTATGTAAAGATGATCATACGTACATGGCGTCAGAGTGTTATAGTCATCTTTCTTATAACATTGTGGACACCCGTGATAAAAACACCTGTTAAACTCATAGGCCAGCTGCACCCCATTTAAAGAAGCATAGCCCTTTAGAAAATAGGGGTCGATCTTTTTCTCTCCTCGCCGCAGGGCATGCTGTATAGGTGTCTTGATCTGCTCAGACATATACATTAGCCACTGGATGGAGGGTGTGGAAAATCATTTTTGGCGATCGTGATACATGTCTGGGGGTATGAGTGCTATTGTTTCAGACTTTAGAAACAGTTGCTTGAATATATGCATATACATGCTAGCCAGGTTGATAAATGTAAAGGGATCTAACAAAATGTATCTTCATCTCTGGGTTTTCAGGATCATCCATAGTGTGCACCTTTCGGGTCATGTCTATGATGCCGTCTCGAAAACTGTTGCAGGCTGTTCTCAAAATATTGACATCTTCACAACAATAGATTTTTAGCTCTCTCTTAAAATCAAAAACCTGTGCTCAGGCCTCCGTATACCATTTAAGAAATGCCTCCTTGTCATCAGGCATCATGTATTCTGACCCATAACACTCCATAGGGGGATGGCTCCCAAATAATTCTGATTCTGGACCGTATTAAAGAAATGTGGGAAATACCCTTTGGACCTCAGGAAACCAAAAGCCTTAGGCAGTTTGCTTAATTTCATGGGTAGAAAATTCAAACTGTCGATAAAGCGGATTTTAAGTCTGGCACAGCGACGAACTTCAGCTTTGCACCCTGAGTTATCAGTTTGACGTCGACTCTCTCTTTAATCAGTTGCTGCATTATGAAGAAGCCATCGTAGCCTTGGCTGTTGTGAGCCAAAAAGCTATACCCCCAGAATTTTTTGGTCAGAAATGTGGTAATAAAGCGGCTGACACAGTCAATTCCCTCGAATGACCAGCTGGCCTCATGAGTGAGATGGTTAGCATAGATATAGTTGGGTATGTGTATGCCTGTCTCTTGCATACACTCCATATCAAGATTATGTGATTCTTGGTTTTGGCTATTTCTTTTGGGTGTGTCATATAACACTGGTGTTCGTCCAAGGAGGCCACTTCTACATCACAGCGGGGGCATATCCAACCCTTACAATCATGATTGGCCTTCATAAAATGGCTGCAGGAACTGCTGTCTGTTTTAAGATGACATACGACTGTACCTTGAGATGCTTTTTCAATGTGTTGTTGAAGACAGTCTTTGGGCCGGGCAAATGTTTTACACCGGGGACATTTAAAACCTGATTCACTGGTCACCATGCAACCGTCTCTCTGGCACATGTTGCAGTGTAAGTGGCACCGGTGAGACGCCTTATTGCTGTATATGTGACAGCAATGAGGGCATACATTTCGAGCCCCTAGGAAACTCTGAAGGTTTAAGATTCCATAATAGTGCTCATCGTGGTGTAAAACATATATAGTGTTCTTATTCACGTTGTCACCCGCCGGGAAGTATTTCCAAAGCCTGTCCTCATTATGCAGGATTTTGATAGGTACACCGAAGTGATCCTCAAATAAACGCAATTCATTAAACCCAACCATAACATCAGGGGGTATACCCAATACTCTGTGAACCTCCATAGCTCTTGCCTGAATGTATCCATCCGTAACCGCTCTAGGCTCTAGCAGTCCTATAATGCTTGCAGCCATACATATGTTCAAGTCCCCGTAATCAAAATCCAAGAGCCATTGTTTCTTCTTTGACACCACCATGCTGTAAAGGGTTTTCTTCAGGGGTCTGTACACCCCCCCCTCTCTAC
This sequence comes from Ambystoma mexicanum, assembly GCF_040938575.1. Classification (NCBI taxonomy): domain Eukaryota; kingdom Metazoa; phylum Chordata; class Amphibia; order Caudata; family Ambystomatidae; genus Ambystoma; species Ambystoma mexicanum. The sequence goes on from NC_090921.1 coordinate 1,036,120,314, forward strand.
ACCGGACAACCACCGACATGAGTCTCGACGGCTCGGTTACGACCAGTTCCGCCTTACTTTGTAGCAGTTTTCCAATGTTTTCGAGAAACTGAAAAACATCAAAGGTCTGCCGAAATGACCGCCTTGTGAAAAGAGGCTTGTTTAAAACAGTGCTGTCTAGACGTGTCTGGACTAAATCGTTAGGCCCAACCGTTTCAAGAATCTGAGAGATGAGCCTTTCAACAGCATCTGTGATCATTAAGAGACCTTGTCCGGGTGATCTTAACCTATCCAGATTTATAAAGCGGAACACCTCATAGTGTTCAATGCTTCGAAACTTCGGTAGATCTCGCTGCTATGTGCCCATACTTGGCAAGAAAACCATGTCAGTTTCATCCTGAGGTGGTGTGTTTTGGGGTTGCGCCTCTAAATATTTAAGGGCGTGCTGCATGATCATTATTTTAGCTTTTTTCAGGCATTTGAGAAACATTTTCCGCTGCCTGCGTGTTTGAAGCCATTTTAAACAGCATGCCGGTAAATCTTTTAAAGCGGTACCTTGTTTTTTAACAGAGTTTGAGGGGGTGTTTGTATTTTCCAACACTAGAAGCAATGTCTCGGGTGCTGCATTTAAGTAGGTCTCGGCGGTACCCCGTTCCCGGGGTACACCCCTGATCTTAAAGGCTCAGGGGGTTCTACAAAATCAGGCCTGTGCTGTATATGCTTTTGTAGCCCCCGTTTCTTTTCAAGTTTGTTTTTAAGAGTTGGGGACCTGTTCTTTTTCATCATTTTTTTAGCTGTGGTGTTTACCCTGTTTTTAGAATCCCTAGTGAAAAGGACGTGTTTGGCCTTAGACACGCGCTTACGCATATCGGCTAGATCTTTCTTACCAAACCGATGTCTCAGGTTTCAGGCCTGGCGTCAGAATATAGAGTTGTTATGTGGTCCTGATAATTGTTTTTCCTTTCTCAGTTTTTTTAAACCTGGGGGCCGAAATAACTGTTTTACAATGCTACCCCTTTTAGAAGCATGAATATTTACAAAACCATTGGCTGTATTGAGATTCACAGGCGTTGGATTATTTAAGGGTTGTATATTAGACTCTGTACAATAAATGACTGTGTACGTTGCTATTTGTTTATACCGTTGGGGCCCCTGTAGGACAGATCAAGGGGTTTTGGGGAATATCCTGATCCACTGATGACAGATGCATATACGAAGTCTTGAGACTCTATTTTTATGGGAGAATCTGAAATTATTATAATAGGATCCTCCTCCTCTAGGACAACTCTGGTACTAGGTTGAACCCCCACACGTTCTATATCTTCAGAATTATTAATAGATATCTCAGTGCTGGGAACCGTAGGTGAGTATGCATGGGGGGATGTTATCTCTCCACAGCCGGGGGTCCACAGTATCTGATTACCAGAGCCTATGCGGGTGGAGATTTTTGGAGAGTACACATGAGGTGGTGTGATCTCACTCCAACTGGGGGACCCCATAGCGGACTATCAGAGACTATGCGGTTGGGGATCGTTGGGGAGTACAAGTGAGGGGGTGTGATCTCATCACGGCTGGGTGTCCACGGATGCTGGCTAACCACACCTTTGTCTAAATGGTTTTTGGAGCCCACTACCGGGATCCCCGGCTCGGTGTAATCACACCTCTGATCTGTGTCTCCTTGGGAGGTCTAGCATTCACAGCTGCTGCAGGTATGGGTGATTCAATAGTCTGGGGTATATGATTGTTGGGAACAATAACACATTGCAGGTTAATGGTAACTACAACGTTTGCAAACCCTTGAGACACCCACCCTGTGTTAAGCGTTAAGCGTCTCTTTTTTATTTAAAAGGAACTTTACTGCCCCATCTAACACAGAGTTATGAATATTGGCATTGTACAACGGCTGTGTAGTCGGCTGACCTGCAGTTGGTGGGGTTCGAGCTGTCAGGGTAGGACGTTTGCGATATAACTTCTTCCTCAGCAGCAACGCACACCCCTAAAATAAAAGAAAAAAACAGTTTTAGTTTTATATTAAAGACCAACGAATACTTTACAATACATTGTTCGGGTAAACCTCAAGGTTTACGAGCCCCCCATTAAAATATGAAAGAACCTGGTTGGTAAATAATTTGTCCCGAGCAGCATTCTAGAATAACATGAACGGTCCGTTATGGGTTTTACAATGACACACTGAAATATTAACGATCCCTGCTATGGAAAAGAAAAAAAAGAGGAGTTCTCAGTGAGAGTTTATGCATACTTACATTCTCTACCCCCACAGGTTGCTTCCTTTTTAATGAAGGGTTAGCCGCAGGTGTTGGGTATCCGGCGTGTAGTCGGTGTGTGGCATCAGATGTTGATGGTCCAGCGGCCTGGGGAACTGATGGGGGCAGTGACGGTGTTGGTCCTACAAGGGGTGTATCTGCAATATAAAATCAAAGAAAACATTTACACCAGGTTCTACATCAAATATTTGCATGGCTGACATATGCTTCAAATACATAATCATAATTTACACTAAAGACTCAATTCGTGGAAAGCATCAGACACCCTGTAAAACATATATGTTTTACAGGTTCGGCCTTTAATGAGCATATCTAAAGTACCAGCAACAATTACCTGCTACAATGCCCGATGCCTCTCGCCCATCCGCAGAAGCGGTGCCCTCAGATCCTGCAGGCTTGTCATCATTGGAGGTGTGGTCGTGGATCACCGCTAGAAAATAAAGAAACAGCATATGTTATCTTAAATACCCAATATTAAGTAATAATGATAATCATCTTGTTTTAATGCCAGAAAACTACATTATGTATATTAATGCCAGTTACTAGTAGCCTCTGTATTAAGCACACACCAGAGGTATCTATAGTAGGAATTTCATATTCTGCCAAGAGATCGATAAGAACTTCGGAATTGATACACGCATCCTCCAAGGCGTCATCCCATGCAGCATATTCATCTGCTAGAAACAATAAATAAAATAAATAAATAAATAAATAAATAAATAAATAAATAAGCCTCTCCCTCCCATACTGCAAATGCCCAAACCCGGCCCTTATTAACTTGGGACCCCTTGTGGATCAACTCACAGGGGTACTGGTCTATGGGCCTAATAGTTTTGACAAGTGTTGCTGAATAAATAATCTTCAAATGTACAATTTGCATCACATTTTATCAGAAATAACCCCTGGGGTACCATTCAAACAGTGTCACAAAAGGCATAAAATACCATATACGTATGGGGACAATGGGGCCAGTTTAATGGGCTAATTCACTCAGTGCAGGCCCGCACTGACCTATAGGCCCTCTGGCCCAGGGCTGAACCATAAACGCAAAAATGCATGTGTGGGTCATTTTTTTTATTTTTTATTTTGGGGTAAAGGGGTCCCCGCTATGGGTCAGTGTGTGTCAGTTTGCAGGGTTACCTCACTATGCGGCTAATAGTTTTTAGCACTGTTGCTAAAAAACAATCTTTAAAATGTGTAATTTGCATCACATTTTTCAAAAACAGTCTCCTAGGGTGCTAATCAAACAGATCCACAAAAGGCATGAATTCCAATTACACATGGGGCCCTTGGGGGCATTTTGATGAGTTACTTTGCTATGAGGCTAATAGTTATCCCCCGTTACATTTCCTTTAAAAAAAAATAAAAAATTAAAATGGCCTCCTTGGGTGTTAATCAAACAGTGGCACAAAGAAAATGAATGACCGTTTTTTGCACAATGGGGGGTCACTTTTTTTTCGTTGACGCCTGAGACAGTCTTATGCCCCATGCATACCCTGCTGTATATATACACCCTACACGCTCCACCCCCTAAAGATGGCCGCCGCTCAGACATCAGCTCCACACTTCCGGTTCTTTGTGGGGGCATCCGGGGGAAGCCCCCTTGGGGCCCCTAGGGACTCCAGGCCTTGGGGGGGGGGCCTTCCTGTTAACCCCCATGATGTCACATCCAGTGGGACCGACCCGCTAAGGACCAAGTTCCTGTTAAACACACCTACATCACTTCCGGGTTGGGATTTTGCCCAGGCAGAACTTCAGGGGGAAACCCTAGGGGGCCACGCCCATATATGACATCATAGGGACCGGATATTGTGCCCTAAAAGGGGCGTGGAAACCAGTCAAGGCTAGTTTGATGAGGAAAGGGATCATAGTATACTACTCCTATACAAAGACTTTCCTAACGACAATGTCTATATGTGGGTCCTTTACCAAGGGCCAACACCCATAATAAAATACCATGGGGGTGGAGACAACCTGGATACCACACAACCTAACACGTATGTAAGTACATAGCAATCTGCACAATTAAGTGCAGTGTCCTAAAGACACATCCCAAATCTAGTACATGTGAAAGGGTTAGGTCTGGTGGCCAGTACCAAACACATAGGGCAGGGTATGGGATTAAAAAGGGAAACCCAATTTAACCCTAAGGCAAAATAGAGTTACAATACCTAGGCCTATAACCCAATTTATCCCTAATTTCAACCTCCTAAGGCCTTTATACAGTATTAATGCCCAGTTTCCAGAAAAGTACATTAAGGCCTCAGAGAGGCTGGAATGACACAGAACGTTAGCAACAGCTTCTAAGACTCAATGAGCATGTCAACAATAGTTATCTCCCGGCTGCATTTCCTGGAAAAATATTCACCATATTACCAGTTACCAGTGACAGTTTTCAGGTACATTTACCATTGCAAAAATGAAAGGGATGATTTTAAACATGAATAGAAAATCACAAGTAAGTATTGAAATAGTGAATTTTTGTCCACAGCTCACTGGAGCCCTAAGGTATACAGTAAAAATTTCCAGGGGCAGGTAAGTACACCAGAGTCACTTTTTTAACAGTCTGTTTATTAGACTTTTAATAAATGGCAAACATGTTACGATAAAGCATGACACACAAACAATCACCCAGTGGAAGAGAGGAAAGCAAGCAAAGTGAGGAGCAGGCAAAGATAGAATGTAAGTATAAAGGAGAACCAGCATAGAATTAAAGAGTAAGACAGTAGATCTACATAAACATCATCACCCACAAAGGGCTCCGTCAACGCTATGCTCGTCGAGAGGGGGGGGGGGTAGCACATTGTGACATGGCTATAGATTGGTGCCTTAGGCCCTTATGGGAAACAAGTAAATTGTCGTATTTTTCTATTTGAAAAATGTCGGGTAGCTCAGGAATGCCGAACTCCTACGGGGAATAACCCCACATGTACTTTTATTCACAAAAGGGTCCTGGGAGCCTTACTAGACAGGCAGCATGGATTATAGAACTTAGATCCAAACAGATGTCTCTGTTGGACTGGCAGCACAATCACTTTATGCTCACAACAATCTACTATTTATTTCACGTGTTCTTGAAGCCAGTCAGATGTTACTATCTATTACCCATAAGGGTTAAGATATCTGGTTCACCTTAAGCACTTTCATTCAACCCTGAAGGGGCACTCTCAGTTCTGACAGGCCTTCCACCATGTGGTACATCAGTTAATGTGCAGTGCATTAAATGTGAACAAAGTATACAGGACTAACAGGTGTACCCATGCTTCGCACGGTAATTCCTACTTGAGTCCTAGTTTGAAGTTTATTGAATGAAGTAAACCAATGCTTCTTTGTAGACAATATTGCTTATCTTTCCTGTAGGAGCTAGTGTGAACACATTGGGCCTCATCAGAACTTCGGCGGTAACCCTTAAATCCGGCGGTAGCGCTATTACCGCCGGATTTAAGGGTCCGCCGAATCAGTGCTTCGGCGGATTTCGCCCCAGCTCAGAGCTGGGGGGAAATCCGCCGAAAATTTGCGCTATTACTGCCGGCGGGAAATCCACCGGCGGTATTAGCGCGAAGATTCCCCATTGAGCCCAATCGGGAATGGGGCATTCCCGAATGGGCTCAGTGGGGAATGGGGACTTACATTACCGCCGAACTCGTGATCCGGCGCTATTAGCGCCGGGGAGTTCGGCGGTAGGGCTAATACCGCCCACGCTAATAGCGTTACCGTTACCGCCCAAGTCGTGATGAGGCCCATTGTCTTTGTTTGTAACTCTGGAGCAAGCCACATAAAGCTGACCATGAGAAAAGCATGAATCCCATAGATCGATTCAGCTACTTTGAGTTGGAGCATTGAATTTCGCAGCAACATTATTGGTGTCCCAATCAGCAGCCGAGGCAGAAGCGACCACAACATAAGTGACGTACGTGTAGGGCTGAAGCGTGTAAGCTTGAAGTGCCGTACCCCTACGTGTACGGCGGAAGCAAGTACGCTTCGTACATTTGAGATGGCATAGATTCATCAACTTCTGTGGGAAATTAAGTTTCTGTAATTATCCAGAGAGATTTGCCACAATGTGATGGACAACGTCATTGCAGACACTATTGAAGAGACATTCACCGTTTTCTGTAACCTGCATTACTACAAAAGCACCGTTTTGTGTTACCGCCATGACTTCAAATGTGAGTGCCGCTAATGTCAGCTAGAAAGAAAGTTTAGGAACAATGAACTGCTGAAGTTTTCATGGACTGCTGAACTTCAGGAACAATGAAGGTAGAATTATGGCTGAACTACGGCACGAAGAGCCATATGGCAGGGATAAGCATTGCAGACCACTTAAAAAATTAAAGGTTCTGAAAAAGGTATATTTTATACTTGTTACATTGTCAACACCATGGCCAGATGCCAGATTTCAGGTTTGTAGCATGTTGGGAACTATGCTGAACATTTCGAACAGACACACACACATATCCAAGCATTGCAGACGGTTTTAAAAAAAAGAAATTACGTTTGTTAAATATTTTATACTTTGAACATTGTCCATACCCTGGAACCTGCTGACGTGCCAAATTTCAGGTTTGTAGCATGTTGAGAAATATCCTGAACATTTCGAAGAGATACACACACATTTCCACAAATGTCCCTTTTATATATATATATATATATATATATATAGAGAGAGAGAGAGAGAGAGAGAGAGAGACAATGGCATTTCATATTCTTATTGCAGCATATCAACAAATAAATATAAACTCAAGAAAATGCGCTGACTAATATTGTATTTTGATACATATTTATTATAAAAATATAAAAGCCATTTCTCAGCCAATCCTTAGAAACTAAAAGACTCTAGTCAAACCTAAAGGTACATTACTAATTCAATTAGTTCACAGCATAGTAAATACAATACTAAGCGTAAAGTGTTCTCATCTCTTTAGAGCAGTGCTCATATCAACACACAGTTAACTGCACCCTCACAACTCATAACCCAGTCTAAACACCAGGATGCTTTGCAAGATGCAGTGTAACCTATATGGTGTGTGATCTAAACCACATATATCTTTCACGATGTAAAACACAAAGCTAAAGAAAACAATCATGAAATAGTATATTTCATAAGGCAGTTGCATTTGCTATTGAACCTAATAAAACGCCTAAAACATCAACATTGATACACAGGTCTGTGCATCACTTTCTATTTCAAAAGCGTTCAGCAAATCAACAAGTGAGTTGTTGCATTCAATATGTAAGGCAATAAATGCATTCACTAATATAACCAAAGCCACAGCTTTGGAAACTGAAGCACCACTCTCTATTTCAGACAAGTGCTATTCAGAAATGCAAACATGCAGGTTCATAATGCAAAACGAATTTGATGCAACATAATGCAAATGGAAACCATTGCATCTAGTTCAAAATAAAGGCTAGAATATTTCCAGGAAATATGTAAGTATTATACACTGATGAATTCAAATGCTTCTGTACCAAAGACTTAATGTCCCCTGCTCTTATAACCAAGACACCCCCTTGGGGGTCTGTCAGTTGACAAGAGCCCTTAGGACTGCTTCTCCCGATCAGGTCAGTCCCTCTCTGCTCGTCTGCCAGCCTCCAGAGGGAATCAGCTGGCCAACTTAATACCTTCTTCAAGGAAGTCCCCCCAAACTGCATTTCTGATGGGCTGCGGCAGACAACTGTCTGCTGGTATCCCAATGCAAACCTGTGTGTCAGAGGCTCTGATGCCCTGCGCTGTCCAAATGGCCACTCCCCTAATCCCAATAATTGCCCACTCAATTTATAGGTTTGCTGTATGAATCTCTCACTGATGTCACATCAGCTGACAACTCTCTCCAGGGACGACACCAGGGAATGTGCTTTGTCCATGTCCCTGAAGAGAGGTCTATGGGTGACTTTGGACGGTATATGTTATCACCTCTCCATTCATTATTCTTGTAGGGTGGCCCCAGGCTAGGTCACACTGTTCCCTCTTAAATGGATTTTTTCCAGTTACTGACAACTGGGATGCACTTTACACTTTTTAATATTGTAGTGCAGAATGGGCATTTAGAATGAAGAACATTTCATGAAATGTCTTGGCCATTTCACAGTGTGTGAAGCACCCTACCAGAGTATAGTGCGTTCAGTGTTTACCTGTCTATGAAAGGCACTTTGGTACTTATATCACTAGGTACTTGGTGTCTATAAATCATTGTGTATAAATCATATGTCAATGACAAGGATTTAGACACCATTGTCATTCATTAGAACTACTTTCAAGCCTGGTAAGTTGGAAAAAGAGAGGAGGAAATCCAGGAATGGAACCTAATGTGCTCATTGCTTCTCTTTTGGGTTAGATGGATCAAATGACATGCCATCTCCCCTTAAGGGGAAATTATTGGCGGAGTGACCAGAACCAAGTCTACCTACCTATCTTAACTGAAAAACATTGCTTCATCAAGTTTCTTCTCCCCTTATATGGTTCGAAGTGTCACCACATGGAACAAAATATCATCGGGAGTGTAGTTATACCAAAACCTAAACTTATCAAGCATTTAGCTATACCAAAGACTAAGGGCCACCATGGCTGCCTCCAAAATCGTGTCCGGTTTCCCTGAAATGGGAATTACCAGGCCATTCCAACTTTGGAAGGCCCAGTATTTCCTCCTTCAGGTAACCTGGGCCCGGTCCTTCCCCATTACCATTAGAGCCCCCAGAGGGCTCAATGGGAATGGGGAGGGAGCTAACAATGGGCCCGTCAAATACGGGCCCGCTGTTAGCTCCCTGGTCCCCTCGCGCGAACCGCTATGGATGTCTGGAAAAACCAGACGTCCACAACGGGTCCCGCGAGGGGACCTCGTAATAGTGCGGAGTGGGTTTATCGGCACCGGCACCATTACTGGCGCCGTTAAACCCATTCCGCACTAGTCGTAATGAGGCCCTAAAAACTAAAAGACAAATTGTATCTAGCCGCTACATAATGAGTCGTGTGTGCATACACAAATTCATATTCATTACACATTGACATTGTTCTGTACCATTTGTGTTGTACAGACAGTGTATTATGTTACTTTGGAGCATATGCTTCCTGTTCTGTCTTGTCTCCTAGGACAAAGGAAATGAAATAATTCCTCTCCTCTAAGAGATGCTCTCTGCTTATTCCTGAAAAGATCAAATTCAGGTTAATATCATCACTTTCATCTACATTCAGAAAAGAAGATTCTGGCCCGGCGGATGATGGATGTACTCCCCAGGGTTATAGATAGTGATCAGACAGGGCCCATCATGGGACGCAGCACCCATGATAATGTAAGGCAAGTTCTCAGTCTGCTGGAGGTGGCGGAGCGTACAGGGGTGGATAAGGGGATAATCGCGCTGGATGCCCATTAGGCCTTTGACAGGGTGGACTGGGGGTATCTCATAGGGGTTTTAGAATAATTTGGGTTTGGTCCGGGGTTACATCACATAGATTATGGCCATCTATCAGGTGCAGTCGACTTCCCTTCGTGTAAATGGACGACTGTCACCTAGTCTGTCAATATTCAGGGGCATGAGGCAGGGATGCCCGCTGTCCCCACTTTTTGCTCTGAGCATGGAACCGCTTGCCTACCATATGAGGAATAACATAGTCTTAGAGGGGATTGGAATAAGGGGGGGGGGAGTAAGCTACAAGGTCTCTCTCTACGCAGATGACAGTTTGCTCACTCTGCGAAATCCCTGCACCTCGCTGGCTGAGACATTACGGGAACTGGCGGATTTTGGTCGGGTATCTGGATTCAAGGTTAACTATGACAAGTTGCATGGGTTGGGTGTTTCTATGAGACCCCAAGATAGATCCTCGATTAGCACCCTTGCCCTGATACAGTGGTCACGGGACTCTATCCCCTACCTCGGCATGCGTATCCCCAGAAGGACTTCAGAGGTTTTTTGCTGTAATTTCACACCATTGTTCCAAGAGAAGGCCAATGACCTAGTCAGGTGGGGTCGGCAGTAAATATCCTGGTTTGGAAGGATTACTGCGGTTAAAATGAACCTTATTCATCGGTTACTTTACCTTTGTCTTGCACTGCCGGCTCGGGATCCTGACTCGGAGCTTTGCACACTTCAGGGGAGGATTCTCAAATTCATTTTGGGTAATAGGAGGGCAAGAATCTCCAGGAGGGTGTTGTTGAGACCCACGGGGGTGGGTGGCTTGGGAGTCCCCGACATATTCCGCTATAACGTGGCAGCACAGGTTTCACATGTGGTCACTTGGGGAGATGCCAATATACTGCTGAAGTGGAAAGTAATCGAACAAGCACATTCGGCAGTGAGCCTGAGTCACCTCCCATACGTGGAGAAGAGAAGTCAGGAACAGGTTTTGGCGTTCTCTTTGTTAGCTACAACTAGGAATACACTATATTACATGGAGAGAGGGCTACGCAGATGGGGCACGTCACTGGGGGTGGGGCCGCTTGCACCTATCTGGAACAACCTAGACCTCTAAGCAGGGTGTGGCCGTGGGAGATTTGGGGTGTGGATAACTGGTGGGTTGGTGACTTTGCCAATCTGGAAAAGTGAATACCCTTCATTTGAATGACAGACGTATCTTGATGGCCGAAGGCCAACCGTGTTATGCACAGAATTATAGAAATACAGACTGCTATGCTTGACCAACAAGCGGCCATTTTAAACGTAGCAAGAATCGCCATTTTGCTTGTTAACCATTGCTCATTGCTTTCTGTCTAAACTGCTTTGCAGCTTGCAATTCTTGCGAATTCTGCTTACTCTGCTCAACTGTTAACATTGTTGTCTGAATATGAAAAGGGCAAGGCCGCGGGACTGAGGAATTCGTTGAAACTCCTCATGAGCAGCCCAGAAAGGAATGCCCACGCTCCCTCTCTGTAGCCTTGAGGGAGAGCTGCAGGGCATTTAATCATTTCACAGCTGCCAGCCAGTCTCGTACTATGGTAGAATATGTTAGAATAAAGCAGCTAAAGGTTTGAATTATGCTCCTCTTACGGCCCCCTTCACAAAACCCTTTAGAGCGTGTCGGCCCCCAGGACACGAATAGCACCTCATAGATAGCAAGGTTTGTAATGTGACTCTTCCCCCGTGTGCAGCTTGTTTCCAAGAACAGAAGCACCGTGTTCTGTTCAACAACTAGAAGATGGCTCTGCACTTTCTAAATTGCGCATTGTTACTAGAATAGACATCGAAAGTGTCATAATTGCCATGCTCGTCGGAAATGTCCATCATCATCCGGAGTTCAAAGAAACTCAATAAAAGGGGGGTGTTAAACATGACATAGCTGATTGTATGATATGCATTTTGTATATATGTAACTGATGTACTGTCATGATGCCTACCTCCAAGGAGCCAGGTCTGACCCAGCAACCCCAGAGGCAGGCATCATTTCCCCCAGGGGAGTGCCAGCGGGCCCAAGCTGGGGCCCTTTGGACGCAGTCCTGGCGCCTTAGGCGCCAGGCTCATGTTGGACCCCTGTCCTGGCGCCTTTGGCGCCAGGCTCATAAAGCTAGACATGTGTTCAAGTGTTTTAATGTGCACTTACCTGATGCAGACCATGCTGCTACATCCAGGCCCTCTTGAGGCCTGAATGGAACTACTTTACCTGTGGGAATACTTTCCACCCGGGTGTGGGCGGGGAAGGATACATACCTGATCAGTGGAAGGATACACACTTGGAACTTCTCCCAAAGCTATTTAAACCACACCCGATCAGCAACTCACGCTTCGCGTTGTTCTGCTCCTCGCAGCTGGACGCTCACCGTGTCAGCTCCTGCATCGGGACCTCAGCCACGCCCGTCAGTATCCTGGGTCACCTGCAAAGGGAGACAAAAGACCTTACCTGCTAAATCAGCACCACGGAGACATCACACCGACGATCCTGAAAAGGAAGACATCATTTTTAAAAGCATTTCGCTACGATCGCTGCAGCGCTGCATTTCACTCACCTATCCTGGACGCCTCCATCTTCAGCAGCGATCATCCGGATCCACAGCCACTTCCCAGAGCCTAGAGAGAAAAGACAAGAACAAGGTGAGAGAAGGAAAGGAATAGGAAAAGCTCAGTTTCCTTCTAAGACTTAGCTGTTGGGTCATTCCCATTTCATTTCGGGTCTTGCCGCTTCCAGGCATTTTCCGGACCCCTGCCCCTATGGGGAAAAAAGACAAAGACATTGAATGAGCGAATGCAAAGACATTACCCGAGCGCTGATCCAGAACTTACCTGTCATTTACTGGAACTGCACGTTTCACTTCGGGTCGGCGCCATATCTCCGGCATTCCGAACCCCGGCCCCTAAGGGGAAAAAGACATAAGCATTAGCGCTTGCTGCAACAAGACTATGAACATTATTATAAAGCTTGGACTTTTGAACTTGCAGCAGAACTTTTACAGCGCCTTACCTGAATAGTCAAGCTTACCTGAACTCCCATCAATCCTCAATCCCTGCATCAGAAGCAGGATGGAGAGCCCATCCTTCATGACCCTAAGGTGAGACTTCACGGGGAATCGTGGAAGGGTATCATGGAGGGTTGGAAGAGAGTGGGAGGCTTGAGCATAACTCAGTCAGTAGGTAATACTCCCTTTTCACGCACAGGGGAATATTCCTGCGAGCCAGAGAAGCCAGAGTAGAGGGGCCCTTCTTGTCCATCTTCAGAGTCCTGCGCTTCACCATTGAAGAAGCACCAGCACTCGAAGCCAGACCTGCGCCTCCGTGGGAATCAGGTGAGCGTTACAGAACGCAAAGCCTACCCGCAATTTCCTACTCGGGCGCTATGGAGACTTCCGAGACTGACCAGCTGGCCCAGCTTTTGGGGGAATTACGGGCAGAGGTGCACTCAGCCTGCCAGGAGACTAACGCTCTTAAAAGAGAACTGATCCTATCCAAGGAAAGAACAGATGAGCTAGCCAAAAGGTTATTATAGGCCCAGGCAGGGCACACTCCTTTACCTAATTCCGGAGACATTTCCACATCAATGGGTTTGAATAACCCGGTACAAATCAATCTACCTGGACACATGCCTTTGGCCCCGCCTGAACGTTTTGCGGGGGATCCCAAGAAATATGCCGTCTTTATGAACCAATGTCGTTTACACTTTCTATGCAGACCCGGAGCCTTCCCTAACGACCAGACCAAGGTAGCCTTTATACTATCTTACCTCAGTGGCAGTGCTGCCGATTGGTCTATTCCATTGGTAAATCAGGATGATCCCATTCTCCAGAATTTTCAGGGCTTCCAGGCCAGCATGGAAAGATTGTTCGCTCGACACTCTCAAGGACAGGCCCTTGATAACAAACTGCTATCCTTACGACAAGGTAATCAGGATCTTCTGCCCTACATTGCCACCTTTAACAGACTGGTTGTGGAAACTGGATGGCCTGAAAACAAAAGGATCACATTGTTTCATCGAGGCCTGCGCGGAGAGCTTAAGGATGTTCTAGCTCAGATAGTAAACCCACCCCAGGTCTGCGCAGACTACATAGACTTGGTGGTTCAACTTGATCACAGACTTCAAAACAATCAGTTCAAGTACGAAACCCGAAAACCGATCAAAACCCACGCTAACTCCAAGAGTACCGACCTATCCGAACCTATGCAAATCGGTGGAGTTAAAGGACCATTAACGCAGAAAGAACGAGAGAAGGTGGCAAATGCAACTTTGTCTGTATTGCGGGACTTCCGGTCACTTTCTTCGGAATTGTCCAGTTAAACCACCTAAGAAGGTGGTTGGAGCTACTGATAACGAATTATTGACACCTGATTCGGGAAACGACCTAGCCCCACAAGCGTAGGGGTCTGCTTGCCGAGCTTGAAAACTAACTCTTTGACCTCACATTTTGTCATGCCAATGGTGCTCGTGGACCCAAAACAGCCTCAGCAGTTGCATGCTATAAAAGCATACATCGACAGTGGAGCTATTGGAAATTACATAGACCGTGAATTGGCTTCCAGGATTAAGCTTCCTCTCCGCCCGAAAGTAACCCAAGATGTCATTACAACAGTAGATGAAACCGAAATAGCCTCTGGGCCTGTAACGCATTCCACTCTTGAAGTGACACTGGTAGGTCAGGATGGACATCGGGAAGCAATCGTGTTTGATGTGATCAAGGCCCCACAATTTCAAGTAATTCTTGGAATTCCTTGGTTAGAAACACATAATCCCAGAATTGACTGGCGAGCAAAGAAGATAAGTTTTCCTGATTGTGAACCAACTTGTTATCCAAGAAATCCAGCTATGGGTCTAGCCTCAGCAACTTCCACGCCTGTACAGTTACCGTCAGAATACCAAGAATTCCAAGACGTTTTTCAGAAAGAACAGGCTAACACGTTACCTCCCCATCGGTCTTATGATTGCCAAATCGATCTGGTACCCAATGCTCAACTATCTTGTAGTAGGATTTATGCTCTTACGGAACCTGAGAACCTGCATTTGCGTCAGTACTTAGATCAGTACCTGGCCAATGGTTTTATTCGCCCGTCCAAGTCTCCTGTCTCTTCAGCTCTGTTCTTCGTGCCGAAAAAAGAGGGCGACCTTAGAACGTGTATAGACTATCGCGCCCTAAATCAAATAACGATTAAGAATCGTTATCCTCTGCCCTTGATCCCTGAGCTTATCGACCAGGTGAAAGACGCTTGTGTGTACACCAAGTTAGATCTCCGAGGAGCTTATCACCTGGTGCGTATAAAAGAAGGCGACGAATGGAAGACTGCATTCCGCACCAAGTTTGGGCTTTTCGAATATCAGGTGATGCCCTTCGGTTTGTGCAATGCACCTGCCGCCTTTCAGTACTTTATGAATGATGTTCTTCGGGAACTTATCGATGTCTGTGTCATTGTTTACATTGACGACATCCTGGTGTACTCTTCTTCAGAATCTGATCACTGAAAACATGTTAGGGCAGTTCTTGAGAAATTGCGCCAGCACAGACTATTTGCAAAACTCGAAAAATGCGTTTTTCATACCACAGAAGTTGAGTTTCTCGGATTCATCCTGACACCTCAAGGAGTCCGAATGGACTCACGAAAGGTGGATGCCATCCTCAAATGGCCATCTCCTAGCTCGTTGAAGGGAGTTCAGAGCATGCTCGGCTTTGCCAATTTCTATCGAAGATTCATCCCGGAATTTTCCCGAACAGTCCAACCAATCACAGCTCTCCTAAAGAAAAACAAACGCTTCGAATGGACTATTGAGGCCGAACAAGCCTTTCAGGACCTGAAAACCAAATTCACCTCTGCACCTGTATTGAAGCACCCGCACCCAGATCTCCCGTACATTGTGGAAACTGACGCATCCAGTTCGGCCATGGGAGCTGTCCTGTCGCAAAGAGACCCAAAAACTAACCAACTACACCCAGTGGCCTTTTGGTCCAGAAAATGTTCTCCTCCTGAAATGAACTACGCAATTACCGATAAAGAGTTACTGGCCATCAAATCTGCGTTCAAGGCTTGGCGTCACTACCTTCTCGGGGCAAGACACACCATCACCGTAATTACGGACCAGTATTTGAAGACGGCCAAGGCTCAATCTTCACGACAACTCCGCTGGCCTCTATTCTTTGCGGAATTTGATTTTGTAATTACCTATCGCCCTGGCTGCAAGAATGGAAAAGCAGACGCCTTATCCCGGATTGGCATGGAAGAGCCTAATTCGAGCTTAGAACCTGTGCCCATCATACCTGAGCAAAGAATCTTAGGCTTAACTTCATTGCAAACTATTGAGGACATCCAAACGCAAGTAAAACAACTTCTAGACTCTTCAACGTTACTGGAATGGAGTCAAAAGGGTCCTCATTACACCGTTAAGGATGACTTACCCTACTTCCAGGAGCGGTTGTTTCTGCCAAGTAAAGAATTGCAAGAACTTGTTATTGCCCATCATCATGAATCTTTAATGGAAGGACACCCTGGTATCGCTAAAACGGAGGAGAAAATCAAACGCCACTTCTGGTGGCCTTCTTGGAGAAAAGATATAAAGTCTTTTGTTCTGTCTTGCGGAATTTGCGCCCAAAACAAAGCTCAAAAGAAAAGGCCAGCCGGCCTACTTCAACCCTTGGATATTCCACCGGCACCATGGCACACTCTGTCAATGGACTTTATAACCGACCTGCCTCCTTGTGCGGGTTACACACAATCCTTGTAGTTGTGGACCTATTCTCCAAAATGGCCCACTTTATCCCTTTAAAAGGTTTGCCTTCAGCTTCCACCTTGGCCAAGGAATTCCTGGAGAATATAGTTTGCATACATGGTTTCCCTTCTGTATTAGTCTCGGATCGTGGAAGTCAATTTATCTCCCATTTTTGGAAGAAGTGTTGCCGATTAGCACAAATAGATGTGCGGTTATCCACCAGCCACCACCCCCAGACCGACGGACAAACCGAGAGAACCAATCAGACTCTCGAGCAATATCTTCGGTGCATGTTACACCAATCTGAGTTGAATTGGAAAGACATTCTTTGGATCGCAGAATATGCATACAACAACTCAGTGCATTCTGGAACCGGACAAACCCCTTTTTATACTTTGTATGGTCACCATCCTCGGACCTCTGACCTAGATCCACCTCTGACCCTGGAAATGCCCGCAGTAAATCATCTGCATTCCACAATAACCCGAGCCTTCAAAGAAGATGCAAGTCATTTACAGCAAGCCAAGAAAAAGTATAAAGAAAACGCTGATTTGCACCAAAGTAAAACTCCTCCTTACCAAGTAGGAGACCAGGTATGGCTAGCAACTAAACATTTACCCCTCAAGGGCCCGCGAACCTTCAATCCCAGATTCATAGGACCTTACCCCATCAAGGCTATAATCAACCCAGTGGCCTTTAAACTGGATCTACCGTCCAACATGCGTATTCATCCAGTTTTTCATGCATCACTTTTGAAACCAGTACAACCAGGAACTCGATTGTCCAAGCCTCCAGATCCAGTTCAAATTGAAGGGGAATTAGAATTCGAAGTTAAAGATATTTTAGACTCCAAAGTGGTAAAGTCGAAACTCTTCTATCTAGTTGACTGGAAGGGATATGGACCTCAGGAGAGATCGTGGGAGCCTAGTAACCATGTCCACGCACCTCGATTAGTACAAAGGTTTCACCGGAGATTTCCGAACAAGCCAAAACCCCCGGAGGAAAGAACCTTGGGAGGGGCCTTGAGGGGGGGTACTGTCATGATGCCTACCTCCAAGGAGCCAGGTCCGACCCAGCAACCCCAGAGGCAGGCATCATTTCCCCCAGGGGAGTGCCAGCGGGCCCAAGCTGGGGCCCTTTGGACGCAGTCCTGGCGCCTTAGGCGCCAGGCTCATGTTGGACCCCTGTCCTGGCGCCTTAGGCACCAGGCCCATAAAGCTAGACATGTGTTCAAGTGTTTTAATGTGCACTTACCTGATGCAGACCATGCTGCTACATCCAGGCCCTCTTGAGGCCTGAATGGAACTACTTTACCTGTGGGACTACTTTCCACCCGGGTGTGGTCGGGGAAGGATACATACCTGATCAGTGGAAGGATACACACTTGGAACTTCTTCCAAAGCTATTTAAACCACACCCGATCAGCAACTCACGCTTCGCGTTGTTCTGCTCCTCACAGCTGGATGCTCACCGTGTCAGCTCCTGCATCGGGACCTCAGCCACGCCTGTCAGTATCCTGGGTCACCTGCAAAGGGAGACAAAAGACCTTACCTGCTAAATCAGCACCACGGAGACATCACACCGACGATCCTGAAAAGGAAGACATAATTTTTAAAAGCATTTCGCTACGATCGCTGCAGCGCTGCATTTCACTCACCTATCCTGGACGCCTCCATCTTCAGCAGCGATCATCCGCATCCACAGCCACTTCCCAGAGCCTAGAGAGAAAAGACAAGAACAAGGTGAGAGAAGGAAAGGAATAGGAAAAGCTCAGTTTCCTTCTAAGACTTAGCTGTTGGGTCATTCCCATTTCATTTCGTGTCTTGCCGCTTCCAGGCATTTTCCGGACCCCGGCCCCTATGGGGAAAAAAGACAAAGACATTTAATGAGCGAATGCAAAGACATTACCCGAGCGCTCATCCAGAACTTACCTGTCATTTACTGGAACTGCACGTTTCACTTCGGGTCGGCGCCATATCTCCGGCATTCCGAACCCTGGCCCCTAAAGGGAAAAAGACATAAGCATTAGCGCTTGCTGCAACAAGACTATGAACATTATTATAAAGCTTGGACTTTTTAACTTGCAGCAGAACTTTTACAGCGCCTTACCTGAATAGTCAAGCTTACCTGAACTCCCATCAATCCTCAATCCAGTGAAGTAACTGGGTTTCAACGCGCCCCTGCATCAGAAGCAGGATGGAGAGCCCATCCTTCATGACCCTAAGGTGAGACTTCACGGGGAATCGTGGAAGGGTATCGTGGAGGGTTGGAAGAGAGTGGGAGGCTTGAGCATAACTCAGTCAGTAGGTAATACTCCCTTTTCACGCACAGGGGAATATTCCTGCGAGCCAGAGAAGCCAGAGTAGAGGGGCCCTTCTTGTCCATCTTCAGAGTCCTGCGCTTCACCATTGAAGAAGCACCAGCACTCGAAGCCAGACCTGCGCCTCCGTGGGAATCAGGTGAGCGTTACATGTACGTAATTCGCTCTCTTGCGTCCCTCGAGGTCTAGAAAATACACGTCGCGGGGCGTGAGACCACAGTTGGCCAATTGGGACTATTTTGCTTGCAATAAACGTAGCGCCCGAATAGGGACCCTCCCCCACTTGCCCCTTCGTATGCGTTGTAACGGAGTAAAGGCGGAAGAACGGCGAGGACGGGACGATCGAGCCGGGATCAAGAGGTGTACGGGGCACCCTGTAGAAGTGAGGAGAGATTCCTTCCGCAGATCTGCACACATCTGATCCCTGATCGACGTACCGGGCCAGAGGGCAAAGGAGGCGAGGGTCCCGAAACGAGGCAGAAGCCAGAGAAGCGCAGACACGACGTTGGGAGAGGTTGCGTCAGGAAACAGGCGACTTGTTTTATCAGGTGAGTCATTCCCCGATTCAAACGAAACCCTGATTATTGGGAGAGTGTTGATTTTGCAAATTCAAACATCCAGAGTAAGTTTGGATAACCAAGGGGAAGGTTAAAAACTTGCCTGGAGTACTGTCCACTTTAGCGGGGCTTTTCCGCTGCGGTAGACAGTCCTTGGAAAATGGCCAAAGTGCACCGCCTGGGGGAACGCCGGCTTATGACATGTATGCAAAATATGGTGTGGGTGCGATAATGTTTTGTGAAATTTGGCATAGGCAAACTAGAAAGCAACAGGACCATCAGTGGCCGTTTAATGGTAGCTTTGAGATTGCGAGGATAGATAACCTAGAAAGGGTGTTGATAAGGGAAAAAGCGCGACCGGCAGCTTTTGAGACTATCAAAGATTGGAGGACGGAAGCAATGCTCCGATTTAGGAGTA
The DNA here is from genome assembly GCF_040938575.1 of Ambystoma mexicanum. Classification (NCBI taxonomy): domain Eukaryota; kingdom Metazoa; phylum Chordata; class Amphibia; order Caudata; family Ambystomatidae; genus Ambystoma; species Ambystoma mexicanum. Next base: position 1,036,139,983 of record NC_090921.1, read on the forward strand.
GAGAGAAGCATGCGCATAGGCACAAATCAAAGCTTGAGGTAGCAGAAGAAAAGGAGGAGGAGGAGTGGACGGCAAGTATAAGACGGGAAGGGAGACGTGAGCAAATGAACATAGAAGGAATATACCCGCAGCGGGAACTACACATAGCAGACGAATTAATGGAACATTTGTTAACCCATACGGGTCGAGGCCCAAAACCAGGATTGAAACCAAACACGCCAGTAGTGACTGTGCAGGCCCAACCAGTAGCTCTCATACCCCCTCCCGCAGCCCAAGCACTTCCCCTCACGCAAGCATTAACCCGAGTCCCACCCACAGCTCGAGCCCTCCCACAAGCGCAGACCGCAGACGCACAATTTCCCAGCACCCAGGAAGGCCCTTCACAGATGCCACCTGTGTCACTTGTCCCATCCGCACCGCCCGCTCCAGAGACAGATTCAGCACCATCCGCCCCTCCCGAAGTTGAAATTGAGACCGGGGAGGCGAGAGGCGGGGCTGAAGGAACAGGATTTGGACGGGTAACTCGAAGTGCGATCAGCAAAGAAAGAAAGATTGAATTACAGCAAGAGGCAGAAAGGTACATAGAAGGAAATGATGGGACAGCAGCATTGGCCTCATTATATGGGTACCGAAGAAGCAACGAGAGACAGGTAGTGTTGGAATGCATGGGGGAATTTTTGGTGGGAGAATGGAAAAAGATACTTGGGAATTTACCGCCACAACGATTGTTAGATTTGAATAGGTTAGCACGCAGTAAGCAAAGAGATGAAGATGTAAGAGAACATGTGTACAAACTCATTGAATTGAAAAATGAAATCGAAGATAGATATGCTGAAATGTTTGCTACACCTCAATATAGTTATGAGTGTATTATGAAAGGTAGGAAGGAGGCGTCGTGGTTGTATATGCAAAAATCATGGCTGACAGTTTTTCCAGGTGTTGCAAAGCATTTGCCGGCACCGGGACAAATAAGTGATAAACAAAGATTGCAGGCATGGGTGGGGGAAACAATGCGATGGATGTCGAACAAAAGAACGTCAGTGAAGAAAGTAAGTGAGATGTGCAATGGGTACCCATTGGAGATGAGAAAAGAAGCGATGCAAACGATAGTAGGAGTGTTACTGCAGCAGGTAATTGGATACAATAGAGGTAGAGGAAATGCACAAGGCAGGGGAAATTTGAATAATATGCACGGGGTGTCATTGGGATTAAATCAATGTGCGTACTGTAAAGAGGAAGGACACTGGCGAGCGCAATGCCCGCACCTACAGAATAGAGGTGGGTTTGGCCAGAGAAGGCCTCATAGAGGACATCAGGGGTCGAATGACCCAAGCAGAAATAGCATGCAGTAGCAACAGGGATATACCAATGGAGGTAATCAAAACCAATCCTATGGTCAAAACCAAATTCAACAGAACCAGGCAATTAAACCAAAGTGTTCCGAATCAAAATCAGGGCAGGTAGGGCCAACAGAGAAATAATCAGAGTGGAGGACACCGAGGGGGAAATGGGAATATTTTTGATACACAGCCAAACACGTATTATAGCAGCAGTGGTGACTACACATCGGACGATGTGTTATTTTCACAATAGGACAGCCCACGGCAGGAATCGGAACCAATGTCTATTCCCGTGAATCAGAGAGGACCCTACGTAGAAATGAGAGTCGGGAATAAGTAGCACCGTTTCCTTGTAGATACAGGTGCACAGAAGTGTTCGATAGACCACCACTTGGTTCCGGAGATCCCACTGTCAGGGCAAAAGAATGTTTCTGTAGGGTTCGCAGGTACGCCAGTAATTAACCCCATGTCCGAAGCGTCCCAATTACAATAGTACCATTTACAGAACAGTGTCCATTTCTTCTGACAGAAAATTGTGGGGAGAACTTGCTAGGATTAAACGTGTTGAGAAAATTGGTGGCAGTTATACATTGTACGGTAGATGGGGTGTTCCTCACGATTTGGCCTCACGATGCACCTGTGACGGAATTTATGTCAGAAGCGTTACCAGAAGAGCAAAGTAGAGTACCAACCTGTCTGTGGGCAATGCATGATAATGATGTAGGATGCTTGAAAATAGAGCCAGAAAAAATAACTTTGAAAGAAGGTGTTACATTACCACGAATTCCCCAGTATAAAATTTCTGTTGAAGGTGAGAAGGGATTAAAGAGTATTGTTACTGACCTGGTGAGATTGGGGGTGGTTGAAGAAATTGCAGGTAGCACGTGCAACAGCCCGATTCTTCCAGTTTACAAGGAAGGAGGCAATGAAGTACCATATCATTTCATAATTGATCTGCGCGCATTAAACAAAGTGGTAGACCCACAATTCCCTTTGGTCCCAGATGTCACAACAATACTGACAATGATACCGGCCACTGCAGAATACTTTAGTTTAGTTGATTTGAAGAACGCGTTCTTTAGCATTCCAGTGGATAAAAGCAGTAGATATCTGTTCGCGTTCACTCTAGGAGGTCGATCATTCACATTCACATGCTATAAGGATACACAGAAAGCCCGAGTATTTACAGCAGAGCGCTAAAAGAGCAGCTAGACATGTTAGAATTACCCGAAGGTTGCGTACTCTTGCAGTACATAGATGACTTGTTACTAGCTGCTGACACAAAAGAGATCTGCAAAGAAAGTACTATATTACTATTGACACACCTAGCGACCCATGGTCACAAGGAAAGTTTAAAGAAATTCCAGTATAATCAAAAGGAGGTGTCTTATTTGGGTTACCTACTTTCGAAAGAAGGGAGAAGATTAACACCAGAACGCATAGAAAGTATTTCTAGTATGCCTATTCCAAAAACTCAAAAAGGAGTGAGAGCTGTAATAGGCATGGCCTCTTATTGTCGGCAGTGGATCAGTAATTTTGCGTTGATTGTGAAGCCGATGATAAAATTAACTAAAAAGGATGCAGTGATGCCTTTACAGTGGGATGAGGAATGTCAGAAAGTGTTTGAGCAATTGAAAGCTGCATTGTGTGCTGCGCCAGTTTTAGGCACTCCTAACTATAAAAAGATCTTTAGACTATTTGTGAGCGAGAGTGACGGATGTGCATTGGCGGTTTTGACACTGGAACAAGGTGGAAGAAATATGCCGTGCGGCTATTATTCTTCCCCGCTGGACCCTGTAGCGCGCGCACTACCACGATGTTTGCGATCTGTTGCAGCGGCTGCTGCGTTAGTGAAACAAACAGAAGGAATGGTATTGGGGCATACTTTAATTCTGATGGTGCCACATGCCATAGACGTTCTATTAAACAGAACACAGACGCAACACCTCACTTCTGCTAGACTAACAAGATATGAGCTCATCTTGTTTGCACCCTACATCCAAATTATGAGGTGTAGCACATTGAATCCTGCAGAATTAATGCCACTGCCCATAGCAGAAATTGGTGACAACGAATCACCACCCCATGATTGTTTAATGGTCACTGAAGAAGAAACAAAGGGAAGAGTTGACTTGAGCGACATCCCACAAAAAGAGCCGGATGGGGAGTTGTTTTGTGACGGCTCTTGTTTTAAATTACCAGATGGCACGTCAACTGCCGCATATGCAATTACTACCCTAGAGAGTGTTGTGGAAAGTAAAAGAATTCCATATAATTCAGCACAAGCCGCAGAAATTATAGCCTTGACTAGAGCCTGTGAACTCTCTGAGAATTTGAACGTGAATATTTATACTGACAGTCAGTATGCCTTTGGCGTGGTTCATAACTTTGGCCGACTCTGGGCTGAGAGGGGCTTCTTGACATCACATAGGGCCAGGATTCAGCATGGTCCTTTGATTGTACGATTGTTGTCTGCACTCACGTTTCCAAAGCGCCTAGCTATAGTAAAATGCGAGGCGCATAAAAAAGTAACATGTAAAGTGGGAGAGGGAAATGCATTTGCAAACAGGATTGCGAAACAAACAGCCACTGATTTGAGTACTAGAATGATGACAGTACAAACAGAGGAAGTACCTTGTATGATAGCAAATGGAGTTGCCACAGTTAAAGAAATGCAGGCTGAGGCCACGACCGAAGAGATTCAGGGGTGGGCCGAGGGCTCTGCTGAGTTAGATTTGGAAGGATGTTGGGTGGACAAGGAAACAAAGAACTGGATGTTGCCAAACTGTTACGTGACTGCAATGGTTACGATGGCGCATAGCCCTACCCACATTTGCGCAAAGAAGATAGTACAGCATTTATCCACAGTATGGAAAAATGATCACATAAAAAAGAATGCAGAAAGGCTAGTGCAGAATTGTATTACGTGCCTACAACACAATCTAGGGAAGGGAACCGTGACTCCAGTAGGTAGTTTTGGCCCACCATCTATGCCATTCGAGGTGATCCATTTTGATTTCATAGAAATGGAGAGGTGCCAGAACTACAAATATGTGTTAGTGGTGATTTGTGCATTTAGCAAGTGGGTGGAGGCATATCCTTTAAAAGACCGTACTGCCATGTCAATGGCAAACGTAATGTTGAAGGAGTATTTCTCCCGGTTCGGGCTGCCCGTGTCCTGTGGTCAGATAACAGCCCACATTTTGTGGGCGCACTAGTACTACAGATCTGTGCCGGTCTACAGATAGAGAAACGATTTCACAGTTCCAGGCATCCCAGTTCTGCCGAGCTTGTTGAGAGACATAACGGTATCTTAAAGTCAAAGATAGCTAAAATATGTGCTGGGAGCAAGTTGAGTTGGGTGGATGCATTACCCCTAGCGCTATTGTGCATGCGCACATCTGTGCAGGCTAAAACTGGGCTCTCCCCCTATGAAATTATAATGGGGAGACCGGCAAATGTATGGTGCGCACCGCAGCCCAGAAGATTATGTGAGGTCGAGCATCCTGTGTTAAGCACGTACTGTGGCCTTTTAATGCAGAAATTGCGTTTGATTCATCAGCAGGTGCAGGAGGCGTTACCAGTGCGATACACCGGACCGGGGCACGCGCTGGAGCCTGGAAGCTGGGTCCTGATTTAGAACTTTGAGCGGATGACAGCATTAGCACCGAGGTGGCGCAGCCACTATCAAGTGTTGCTGGCGACGCAGGCGGCCATTCGAGTGGACGGTCGCAAGGCATGGATCCATGCGACACATGCCAAAAGATTCCCAGGACTGCTGACAACTTCCGACGACCAGAGAAAGGAAACGGTCTCGGAAAAGAAAGAAACTGTTGCCAGTCCACTGCCACAGCATCAGCCTGAGTGAGAAGTGAAAGTTGAAACAAAGCCTAAGCGAGAAGTGAAACTCGAAATAGAGCCTGAGGAGGCTGCCAGGAAGGGGAAAGGGCGAAAAGTGCCCCAACGTTGCTTAGCAGAAACAACATCACTGCCAAGCGACACAAACTCTGCACTGCAAACACAAGCAGAAATAACGCGTGTGCCCCTTTGGCGCCCGCCAGTTTCTGCAAACACACCAGAGCCAAAGAAAGAAACTACATCATTGCCACGGCGCTCATCGCTACCCATCATTGCGCCGCAGGCTGACACTGAGCCTGATACTGGAAGTGCATCGGCACTATTTACAGATCACACAATACCAGGAGTGAAACGATATGATCTGTGGCCTCGACAGGCAAAGTGATCCACAGATCGTTGGTGCTTTTCTTTTGCCTTTGGTTCCACTCATGGACGGAGTAGGAACCAGGGGCGTAGAGGAGAGAAGTGTGAGAGTTGTGCAAGTCGGACAATTCAAGACTCACGGCTCCTCGGTGCGCTTATAATAAAGTACATGTGTCAGGAGCCAGAGCAGGACAAGCTGGACGCACATAAGTACTAAGTCTGATAGAGTACATGTGTCCTAAGCCAGAGCGGGACAAGCTGGATGCACATAGTACTCTGTCAATAAAGAACTGTTCAGAAATCGTCTGAGCAGTGGGAGAAAGAACAACTAATCTTGCTCGGAGTGGATAAGTGATCTAGGATGTGAAAGGGCTGGCAGAATTGAACTGTGACATTTTCATTGACCCTTTGGCATCAAGAACGAGAGACATTTGCGACAAACTTTGCCAGCAAGAAGAAGGACGATGAAGAACAAATCAAGACCGGTTTCAGCCTCCTCCTGCACCCCTGCTGAAAAGATGATAGTTTTAGAGACTGTAAATTTAGGAAAAAAGCATGGTAAAAGGAATAAGGTACTGATTTGGACATTGGTCCTGTGTTCTCTAAGTATGGTAGTACCAACAATAATAGCTATTACACTATGGTTCCTGGAGTCCGCGCACCCATTAGAAATACTTTTGCTAAAAACAGCTACTGAAAGCCCGGTTCATGTAATCACTGGTACTTTGTCCCCAATGGAAGAAAGACATAGAGAAGGATATGGCAACAATACATTGTTGCTCATCATGAACATGACCCATGCGGTTTTAAAGAAAAAACATTGCTGGGTTTGTGCCCATTTACCACAGCACGGTGGGAAAGGGATAGGCTGGTATGTACAACCGTTATCATTGGTTTATTCATGTGAAGTATCATTGAGTGCAATGTTCTTTGGGAAATGCAACAAGAGTAATACGGGTCAGCTAGATGAGACCAATATCAATGAATTTGAGGAAGTGATCATGAGACCTGTGGGTTGTTCCATATTCCACAAAGCTCGCGTGTTTTCACCAGATCCCATGAGGGAAAATACACGAAAGACAACTAGACTAGATAGATTACATAGGCAGAATAGACCGACCCTGCCAGCAGAAGAAACATCAGTAATGACATTTCGAATGAGGGATGAATGGAATAAAGATGCTGTGTCCCCTGCCTACACAGTGGATTACAGCCTCAAAGCTGCTCCCCTATGTTTAAAGAAAAAAGGTTCCTATAAAGTAGGAACGTTTAGCAGCTGCCTGAACACAGTGGTTTTAAATCACGAAATAGAACCCGTGTACGTAGGGGACCCTGTTTACTTTATATGCGGGGAAAAAGCACATCCATGGTTACCTAGGAACTGGTGAGGTACGTGTTACTTGGGTCTACTATTCCCAGGAGTGTTCCTCTTAGAAACTGCAGAAGTAGTGAGGCGGTTAAGAGGTAGAACCCGAAGGAGTAGCGAGGACGGAATGATAGCATTAGATGTATCCAAATCTTTTATACCATTCTTGGCCCAAATAAAAAACTCCTATAACATAAGGAAACTGTCCAGAATACTAAAAAATACAATAGATACAACAACGGATATCTTATACAACATGACGTTGGAAGAAAAAGGAATTAGGCTAATGGCACTACAAAACAGAATGGCTCTTGAGATAATATTAGTTGATCGTGGGGGAGTTTGCAAACTCGTAAAAACTGCATGCTGTGTATTCATAGATGAATACTCCCCTACCATATTCAAAGCCATCAGGAAACTACATGTCCTTAGTTCCACACTCTCTACTGAAGAAGGGGGTTGGGGGATAGGATCCTGGTTTTGGGGACTATTGCAGTCCTGGGGATGAAAGCTAATTTCGATACTAGTGGTGGTACTTGGTGTATTCATAACATGTTGCTGTTGCATACAATGCTTACCAATAGTTTGCACTGAAATAACTGAGGGATGTACTAAGGGATGTATGCACATGGTGTCGAGAGGAAAACAAACGCATGGCCGAAATAACAGAGACACTGATGAAACAAAAACAGTAAAACAATTCATGGCTATAGACATTTATGATGAAGATGATGCTTATGATAACATGAAAGGTTTAGACATAGATACCCCAGACTTATCCTCATCAGAGGAGGATACAATAAATGAACAAGATGTTTGGCATACGGCCAAAAGGAGGGTTTGTCAATCTGGAAAAGTGAATACCCTTCATTTGGATGACAGACGTATTTTGATGGCCGAAGGCCAACCGTCTTATGCACAGAATTATAGAAATACAGACTGCTATGCTTGACCAACAAGCAGCCATTTTAAACGTAGCAACAATCGCCATTTTGCTTGTTAACCATTGCTCATTGCTTTCTGTCTAAACTGCTTTGCAGCTTGCAATTCTTGCGAATTCTGCTTACTCTGCTCAACTGTTAACATTGTTGTCTGAATATGAAAAGGGCAAGGCCGCGGGACTGAGGAGTTCGTTGAAACTCCTCATGAGCAGCCCAGAAAGGAATGCCCACGCTCCCTCTCTGTAGCCTTGAGGGAGAGCTGCAGGGCATTTAATCATTTCACAGCTGCCAGCCAGTCTCGTACTATGGTAGAATATGTTAGAATAAAGCAGCTAAAGGCTTGAATTATGCTCCTCTTACGGCCCCCTTCACAAAACCCTTTAGAGCGTGTCGGCTCCCAGGACACGAATAGCACCTCATAGATAGCAAGGTTTGTAATGTGACTCTTCCCCCGTGTGCAGCTTGTTTCCAAGAACAGAAGCACCGTGTTCTGTTCAACAACTAGAAGATGGCTCCGCACTTTCTAAATTGCGCATTGTTACTAGAATAGACATCGAAAGTGTCATAATTGCCATGCTCGTCGGAAATGTCCATCATCATCCCGAGTTCAAAGAAACTCAATAAAAGGGGGGTGTTAAACATGACATAGCTGATTGTATGATATGCATTTTGTATATATGTAACTGATGTATGTAATTCGCTCTCTTGCGTCCCTCGAGGTCTAGAAAATACACGTCGCGGGGCGTGAGACCACAGTTGGCCAATTGGGACTATTTTGCTTGCAATAAACCCTAGCATTGGGAATTTGAACCTTGTGTCTGGCGCATCTTTTCGTGTATGGTTATTACCTTGTTTCCATATCGCGAGGGACCCCTAGGGGCCCCTTTCAACACTGCAGCAGTTACATAAGGATGGGTGCCCGTTGACCTTTAACGAGTGTAAGGAAACCTTTGCCCTATCTGAAACCGAGCAATTCCACTACGCTCAATTGAGGCACTGGGCCTCTCCTCCGCTCATGAAAAAGGGGGACACGAGGCTGCTGACCGCTCTTGAACTGACTGTTCATGGTGGGTTTTCTCAGAGTCGGTTCTCACAACTATATATGCTGCATGATACAGGGGACCCAGTGGTCCGCTTGCAATACATGAGTATGTGGGAGGATGACCTGGGGGGGTGGGCAACTGAAGATGAGGCGTGGTTGAGGATATGGGCGCAAATGCATAAATCATCCAGATGTGTTACAGATAGGGAATGCTCCTACCAGTTCTGTCACAGATGGTATCTAACTCTGGAGCGACTTCACTGCATACCAGCTGATTATTCAATTTCTGGTGTGGTTACGCAGCAGTGGGCTCTCTCTTCCATATGGTATATACATGGGGGAAGGTGGCTCTCTTCTGGAAGGAGGTGCTGTCCAAAATTAAATATATCACAGGGTTAGCGCTTCCCATGGATCCCCGGGTGGTGCTGCTTGGAAATATAGGTGAAGGGATGTTTCCTCTGACGGACCCAATGGCGGCTAAGTTGACTATTGCACTGGATTGGAGGCCTGGTGGCCCAGATGCAGTGGGTACAAATATGGGACATCCTTGTGGCGGACAAAATCCCTGCACTATGTGAAGGGAGACATGGCAAGTATGGATGTCCGTGAAAAATATGAAAAAACGAATGGAGAAATGACAGATTTATTGGGGTCGGAAAACCAAAATTATTTTTTGTACATTTTTTGGTTTTAATAAAGCATGGGGAGATCTCCCTAACCCCCCTACCTTAACTAATACACTTACCCCACCCTCACCTATTATTTACCCAAAATATACAAAAATCCCTACAAAATTCGACCAAAGAAAATCAGTGATTTCCCCCCTTTTTTTTTTTTTATTCGTTTTTTTTCTACGGATACCTGCAAGTATGTATCCTCCTGGAAGCCCTTCATTGACTTTGCGGAAAACTGCCTACGATTGTGGCCAGACCCCCACTTATGCAGCATTTCTCCTTGTTGTAATAATGCTTGCCTGGAGGGTGGTGTGAGGGAGTGAAAGATTTAGTGCGTATGGAGTGGTGGGGTTCGGGGTTGATGGATCTCTCCTGCAGCACAAAATATATGGCATTCTATAGACTCTGTCATTGTGTCTCTTTGGAATGTGATCCTCATGTTTATGTACTTGTCATTTCCCACAGTATGTTAAAAAAAAACGTTTTTGGGAACAAAGATAGCGTGTAACAACAATTAATTCCCTTCCCAGTCAAATACTAAGCATATACATATGCTAATCACTTTAGCAGCCAGATAGGTTTCCATCCAAAAAAAGCATACACAATAAGGAGGCTTCAAAATACTGTTTCCTTGTATCTCCAAAACTGCTGCTGCTGCTGCAATGCTTTGCTGTGGGATAAGTAGATAGCCCCTTCTCAGCTAAATGTTTTTGTTTAACCTGGTTGTAACCCGGTCACCTGGGGAATGGGGATGTGGAAGCGGGGAGCATACTGACCATGGGCATCATTTGGGGGTTGCCTGGGGTAGCAGCTTTACCCCTTAGTGACTCCCCTGTGACCTCTGGCACTGACTCTGTGATCCCTGGTCAGGGGTTGCAGAGGCAGTGTGAAAACAAAAATAAAGTGGGTTCTTAGAGCCCTCTTTATTTTTGGAAATCACCCCGTGAAGTTTGGCTTTCTCTAATGTGCTATATTCGCAAAGATGCAGCTGGAGATTATTGTTTGTCTATATAGGCTGGACATACTGGATGTCCCAGACTAAGAGCTTCTTAGTTAGAGTCAACTTGATGGTTTCATGTTTCTGAGGCCAATCGTTTAGTGCAAAAATACTCCATGTGTTGATGTTGCTGTGATCTCGGTTAAATAGCAAGAAATCATATTTTTTACGTATGGAGCTTCATGTCTGACTCCTACTGCTTCTAGGCGCTGTAAAAATAGGTGGCATTACCACAAAATGTAATAGTACTTATTTATAAACCACAGAACGATGACGGGTTGATTCAGTCCTCATGAAATACGAACTTGGAAAGAGCAGGCTGGCACATGTCGGAGGTCAGATTTTAACTTACACTCTGTTGTTTAATCAATTGTGCAGATAAAAGGAAACATTTATCTGGATATTTACCAACCACCTTCTCCTGTCCCTCCAGTCTTTTTTTAAATGAAATATAACACTACTCTTTTCAGATTTACTAGTGGGCCATGCCATAATCCTCCAGCTTGCACGCAATGTAATATTAAGTGTTATTCTCACCTTCTGCAGCCTCGCTCTCTCCTGATGACTCTGATGACGCTGACGAAGGCGCAAGGAGTTCTTCCTCTTTGATGACCGACGGCCCTCCGAGAGGAATGGTCGATTGCGAGAGGAAGCCACTCTGCCAGGCTGTAGGAATAGCCTAGGAGAGGGACTAGCCTCCCGACAACAACCAATAAAGGGAAAAAGCCTCCAGCAACAAAAAAAAACTTGATTTTGTTCCGAGCAAGGATAGTTGCAGATCTTCTGTGTAGTCGAAAGCAAGCAAACAGAGCCGGCAGAAATGTAGAAGGTCTGGTAGGAAGGAAGGACTGGGGAAGATCTGGTAGCATACACAAGAGCCAGAATTAGGGCAGTAGAGAAAGGAAGTCTCCAAAGGGAATGGCAGGGAGTGAACGGAGTAAAAATAAAGGAAGCAGAGAAGCCAGGAACTAAGAGACCATAGACAGGAGGAAATAGACAAATGATGCAGAAAAACATAAAACATCGTCTTACCCTGAAGGAATCGGAGGGTTACAACGCAACCCAGAGCCCATCGGTACTTGTAATGAAAGCGACGGGGTGCAGCCGTTTTGAAAAAGCACTAGAACACCTGCACGTTCGAAACGAACGTGGTGTGCAAGTCAATGACTGCGTTTCCACTTGTGCCACAGTTTCCATATTGGGCGGATTATGAGAGTATGCCCCCTCTTACACTCGATTACCCCAGGTTTGCCAGGATGCTGGCGGTGGAATAGATGAATAAGAGCAAGGGTTGTGACATAATAACATGGTTCCCATGAATATTCTGATGCAGAGTAGCCCTTCCAATGGATGAGATATTGAAGTCTCCCTTTGCGATATCTGGAATCACAAATTCTTGCCACCTCAAATTCCTGTGTGTCTTCTTTCACTGCCCTCTGCCAAGGAATCCCTTTTCTACCCTTGACATCATGGACAAAAGTGCGTCATAAGGAGGTATGAAATACGGGATGTATTTTATGGAGATTCAGGGGTAACTGAAGACGGAAAGCCACAGGATTAATCTTGATCAGAATTGTATATGGTCCAATGTACCTGGGTGAGAGTTTAGAAGGCTGTATCCATTGTGGTGAGTATTTGGTGGAAAGCCACACCATGGATCCTACTTCCCAGCTGGGAACGTCACTTCGATGGGCATCTGCTATCCTCTTGTTTCTAGACTTGCTCTCCTCTAAACTCCCATATCCCGCCTTATGAGCCTGGGTGATGTTGTCCAACAAGGAGTACACAGAATGCATTGTGGTGGATACAAACGGGGTTCCTGGAACGGATTGTGATGTATTCCATAAGTACAAAAAGAGGACTCACCATGGTGGTGGAATGTGCTGTGTTATTATAGGAACATTTAGCGGCTGGAAGCAGTTCCATCCAATTGTCCTGTTGCGAGTTGGTAAAACACTGCAATTACTGCTCCATTGTATGGTTCAGCCATTTTGTCTGCCCGTTAGTCTGCGGATGAGATCCCGAAGAGAGAGCTCTGTCGATGCCCAGTAGGTCACATAGATCTTCCAGAACCGAGAGGTATACTGCAGACCTTGATCGGATACGATAGAACAGGGCAAACCATATAATCAAAATATTTCCTGTAAGAATACCTTGGCCATTTCTGGTGCTGAAGGAACTCTAACCAGGGATGGAAAGTGGGCCATCTTACTAAAATAGTCCACGGTAACCATTATGGTTGTGTAACCTTGAGAAGTGGGTAAATCACCATGAAGTCTGTGGATATGAGCCCACGCTCTGCTGGGGGTTGGCACTTGTTCTAACAACCCCACAGGCTTCCTGGTGCAGTACTTTCCTTGAGCACCCACGGGGCAAGATTCCACATACCCTTTAACATCTTGTCTCATGGTAGGCCACCAAAATGTCTGTGTCAATAGCTCCAGAGTGGCCGCAAAGCCATTGTGCCCAGCAATCTTGGAATCATGACCCCAAGAAAGGATCTTGTGCTCAAGTGGCGGCGTGGGGATAGCAAGACAAGCCACATAGAATAGTAGCTCATTCCTTCTATAGAGTGCCTGATGGAACTGGTCGGGAAAAGGCCAGTGAGTTCCAGGCAAAGCCTCCTTGATCTCCTGGAGGAAAGGGGAAATCAAGCAGATAAATCTGTCTTCAGACAGAATGCGTTCCTTAAGAGGCATGGTATCCCATATAAAACCAGGGCAGCGGGAAAGGCTATCGGCCACAATTATTTCCTTGCCTGGAATGTATGTAACAGTAAAAATCGAATTGGGCAAAGAAATAAGCCCATCTGGCTTGTCGAGCATTGTACCAATCGATTTTCTGAAGCACTCTCAGGTTCCGGTGGTCGGTATGGACTTCGAATGGATGTCTAGATCCCTGCAGCAAATGCCTCCTTTCTTAACAAGCCTGTTTGATGACTAGCGGTTCCTTCTCAATAACAGAGTAATTTAATTCACTCGGGTTAAGTGTTCTGGAAAGATAGGTTAGAGAATATTCTGTGTCGTTAATCTACTGTTTGAGAACTGCTCCAACGGCTCCAACTGAAGCATCAGCTTCAACAATGAACGGTAGGGTTTGTTCTGGTTACTTGAGTATGGGAGCAGAAATAAAACAGTGACTTGAGAAGTTGGAAGGCCTGCTCCGCCTTGTCGTTCCAAACAAACTGGACATCCTTAGTAGTGCTGTGACAGGTAGGACTATCTCAGAGATGTTTTTAATGAATTTTCTATAGAAATGTGCCAGTCCAAGGAGTCACTGGACTTCTTTGACGGTGGCAGGGGCTGGACATATAGTGGATACCTCCAGCCACATGTCTGAGATAACATAACCCAGATACGGAACTGAGGGAACTTCAAGGAGGCACTTCTCATATTTGACCAATAATTGGTGTGTTCTAAGGTGGTCCAATACTTCAGTAACATGAGCACGATGTTGTTCCTTTGTGTGGGAAAAAATCAATATTTCATCCAAATAGATGATAACTGAATGATACAAAAGGTCAGCAAACAGTCTGTCCATAAAACGTTGGAACACTGCCGGGGCATTAACCAAACCAAGGGGCATCACCTGATTCTCGAAGTGGCCATAAGGTGTTCTAAACACCATCTTCCATTCATCCCCTGTGCAAATGCGCAGGAGGTGACATGCCCCACAGAGATCTAGTTTGGTGAATATAGTGTCTCCCCGTACGGCTTCCAATATGTCCTTGATTAATGGCATAGGATACCGGTCCCGTACCGTGATCTTGTTGAGACCCTGGTAGTCTATGGACGGGCGAAGCTCAAGAGTATCCTTCTTCTGAAGAAAAATAGAGAAGCACCTGCAGGCTACTTAGAGGGTCTTATGAGTCCATTCTGCAAATTGCAGTCCAGGTATTCTCTCAGGGCTCGCTTTCCAGGTAAGGATAGCGAATACATCCTTCCGAAAGGGACAAGGGACTCTGGTTGTAGTTCTATGGAGCCGACCTCAGGTCTGTGTGGGGGTAATTCTTTGGAACTCTGATCATCAAAAACATCTGATTAGTCCTTATACTGCACATGGATGCAATGAATTACCATCTCCTTTGATAGAGCAGCAGGCTAAACAGCTGGAAGAGCTACATTCATGTCAAGATGAAAACAGTGATATTGGCATTAATGGGAGGTGAATTGTATGGTATTTTGGGCCGAATCCACTACCTGGTTGTGCGTGCAGAGCAATGGAATACCCAGAATAACGGGGAAATGGGCTGCCCTTATGATATCGAAACGTATGGTCTCATAATGATTGAAGATGGACAGAGCAGAGGTTCTGCAGTATGGGTAATGGGTCCAGAGGGGTGTACCGTTGACTCCCTCCACGGGTTGGTCTTCGGGCCTCTCCTCTAGCTTCTTTGTCAGCCCACAAAATGTCAATGACATTTCTGGCCGCTCCACTGTCCAGTAATGCCATAGCCTCCAACTTCCTAGCTCCCTCCATCTGCAGATATATCCTAAGTACCATCAAGCGCGTGTCCGTCTGTTCAATGGTCATTTGCTTACATAAGGTGACAGGATGATGCTGGAAACCCCGGCTAGTCATCCCTCCTAGGGCCAGGGTTTCTCATTTCCCTGTCGCATAGGGTGAACCTCAGCGCAATCTCTGAGAAGGTGTTTAGAGGCACAGTAGAGACACGAGCTGTTCTCTCTTCTTCTCCTTTCTGTAGAGGTGAGCGGACCTCGGGCAACTCCTATCTGCATTGGCTTCTCTGTTGGGGTGTCTTCTCTGGAAGATAAAGGTGGAATCAAAGACGGCTGGGGAGAGGGGATCCCCTTGTTCGTCCTTCTTTCGATTCCCCTCTCGGTTAGCCGGGAATCCATTTGTAAAACCAATGAGAATAGGTCCTCCAGTGTGTTAGGGCGAGAGGTGCGTGCTAGTTCAACCTTAATTTCTTAATGAAGCCCTCTTCGAAACAAAGTGAATTGTGCAGCCTAAGGCCAACCTGTCTTGGCTGCGGTCTTCTTGAAGGATGAGATGTAAGACATCACGTCCAAAGACCCTTGACGGATATTCATAAGGTTCTCACATGCCGCATATCCTACTTTGGGTCTTTCGAAGGTCTGTCGAAATAGGCCTATAAATGCGTGATAATCCTGGAGGTCTGGATTAGCTGAGGTTACTAACGGTGTAACCCAAACCAGAGCATTGCCTACCATATCTGAGACCATGAACCCAACCTTAGATCAATCCGAAGCATACGTGGTGGTCCTAAAAGGGAAATATACGATGCAGGCATCAATAAACTCCTTAATCTTCTTCAATAAACCATCATACTTTCCGGATGCCAAACCCAGGGGTGGAAGTTCCTTTAAATGGGCATCTCGGGTTGTCACCATCTTTCTAAATACCAAATTTTTGGCCTTCAGACCTTGGACTTCCATAGTTAGGCCTTGCACGGCAGAAATAAGCTCCTCGACCTACTCTGCGGTTGCCATCCTAGTTTGGCGTTGCAAACTCTCATCTTCTGTAGCCTCCCTCTCACCTAGTGACTCTGATGAGGCTGACAAATGATAAGCTGGAAGGCATGAGGAGTTCTTCTTTGATGACTTTTATAGCCCTTGTAGAGGAATGGTTGATTACGAGAGGAAGCCACTCTGCCAGATTGTGGGAATAGCCTAGGCGAGCAACTTACCTCCCGAAAAGCACCAGTAAGGGGAAAAAGCCTCCGGCAACAAACAAAACCTTGATGTTGTTCCCCAGCAAGGACATTTGCAGATCTCCGGTGTAGTTATAGGCGCGCAAACAGAGACGGCAGAACTGTAGAAGGTCAGGTAGTAAAGGAAGGATTGCAGAAGAGCTGGTAGCATACAGAAGAACCAGAATAAGGGCATAAGAGAAAGGAATTCTCAGAAGGGAATAGCAGGGAGCGAACTGATAAAACATCAAGGAAGCAGAGAAGACAGGCGCTAAGGCAGAATAGACGGGAGGAAACAGACAAAGGAGTCAGAAACATATAGAACAGCGTCTTACCCTGAAGGAAATGGAGGGTTGCTACACAACGCAGAGCCCGTCGGTACTGGTAATGAAAGCGACGGGGTGCAGCCATTTTGAAAAAGCACTAGAACATGCCGGCACGTTCAAAACGAACGTGGTGTGCAAGTCAATGCGCCGTTTCCACTTGTGCCACAGTTTCCACATCAGGCAGATTATGACAGTTATGTTAATAAGAAACGTAACTCCCAGAGTCAATGCATTATGAAATGCTGTGGCATGCATATTTAAGGAGAAATAGCTGTTAAGATAGCTCAGCAGTATAAATGATCACTTTTCGACAAGTGAGAATTAATTTCGGTTGCTGGATAACAATAATTTTATATAATAGTGTTTTATGTAAAGTTCTTCGTCGAAGGCGCTATATAAGGGAGGGATTATTATAAATGTCTGAGTGCTAGCATCAATAGGTTCAAACATAGGGTAATAATAATGCCATAGTTCTAAATTAGTGTCGCTTTGAAAAGTGTCTTTTTTTTGTGCAAGGCCACCAGGGGGCGCACAGGCAATGGCTGCCTGACTGCGGAGTTCCCGCCGAGGCTGGGCCTTTTCAGGGGATTGAGCCCCCCCCCCCCTGAGACCCCCCAGAGCGAGCACAACGGGTGGCAGGAGCTGGTGAACCCCCCGTGATGCCCCCGCTCGAAGGAACGGACCTCCAACTCCGAGTGGAACCGGAGATCTGGAAGTGACGGTGCGCGACTATGCAGGCGCTGCACGTGACGGCGCTGGATGTGAAGAGCCCTCCGCAATGAGAAGGTCGGGGTGACGATCCGGGCCGCCCCCGGTGGTGGAAGGCGAGTGTCGGAGGGGTGGCGCTCCCCGGGCGGGGACCAGCGGCACCCCCCCACCCGACCTGGGACGGAGGAAACGGACATCTTTCTGGCCCTGCTCCGGGCCCCACGGCGTGGCGGTGCAGGGCCGGGAAGACAACGCTAGAGGAGGCCCAGGAGAGGAGGCCACCAGCAGCTACCCCAGCCCGGGTCTCACCCAGAGCCACAACAGCGATCTCTGCTGGAGGGCCGACGGCGAGGTCCCCCACGGCCGTGGGCACGGCGGGGGGAGGCCCCTATCCAGGCCCCGGCACGAGGACCCGCCAGATGACGGATGACCCCGGGAGAGGACAGCGACTCGGCAGCCCAGGTGAGAGGCCCCTGTCTGCAACGGCGGGGCGTGTGCCCGCCTGAGTGGCCATCCCACCCCCCAAAGGGGTCAAACCTCGCTCCTGCAACCCCCACCTGAGAAACGTGCAACGATACGACCCCGGGACAGCGCAGCACACCCTCAAGGGCCCATTAGGCCGCAACAGACCACGCAGCTGGTGGTCAGCACGCCCTCACGGACGGAAGGATGACCCCACGAGCTCCCGCTCTCGCGAAATGAAGAGCCCCTTTGGCGTTCTCAACTTCATCGGGCCCACGGCCTACCCAGAACCAGCAGGCGGCCCGCGACCCAGGTGAGAGGCCCCCGTCCTAGGTTGGCGGGGCGAGTGCCCGCCTGGTGGGCTGCTCCACCCCCAGCACGGGATAATTCACCGTCTACAAACCCCACTGGTGAAACGTGAACCTGTCTGGCCCCTGGGCGGCACAGCATTCCCCCCAGAGGCCCCCCAGACCGCAGCGGACCCCGCGACAGGGGACCAGTAACACCCCATGAGCTGGAAGAAGACCCTACAAACGTTTTGCTTCCAAGAAACAGAGATCACTACCGGGGTCCCTACTCTCCCCGGAACCATGGCCCACCCTGAACCCGCTGGCCATCCCGCAATGACGATGGAAAGAGGTTTTGCCTCCATCCTCCAGGAGATTAGAGAAATGAGATCTGATATCGCCCAGAAGTTTGAGAAATTGGACCAAAGAGTCGACAAAATCGAGGACAGGGTCCTACAAGTGGAAAACTATCAATCGTCCTCTACATCTCTGGAAGTCCAATTCGGCACATGGCTCGCGGCTCTGGAAAAGAGGGATGAAGAGAAAGCCAGGTTAATGGACGACTATGAACAATCTTAGGTTCTTTGGGATCGCAGAAACGGAGGGTGAAACTGAGAGGGAGTTGACCAGAGTGGTGAGAGACATTATCACTCTCCTGTTTGCAGAAGAAATGACAACGGAACTCACGTTTGACCGGGTGCACAGGGCCGGGGGAAGGTCGGGGAGCCCCAGATCGGTTCTGGCCCGTTTTCACTAATACACCGAAAAAGCCAAAGTTCAGGAGGCTGCGAGGAAGGCGGGGACGATAACTTACAACGGCGCCCAAATCTCTATTTTTCAAGATCTCTCAGCTTACACCCTTGCCAAACGAAGGATGTGCCGCCCCCTGACACAACAACTGAAAGAGAAGGGCGTTCGTTACAGATGGGGATATCCTTTCTCCCTGTCTTTTGAATACTCAGGCCAACCCACAACTCTGGTAACGGAAGAGGACATCAGGGGTGCTATTCAGGACTACGTGGGTGAACCCGCCCCCAGGAGGGGTCCGGTATGCCCGGAATCGCTCAGCAGGGGCACCTCTGGCCAGTCTAACCCCAGAAGAAGGAAAACCGGCGCTAGAAAGTTCAAGAAATTGAACACACCACCGACACCGATGGAGGAAGATCGAGCCGATTCGGAGGGGTGACACCAGCGACCCCACTATGAGAATCGGGAACGGACAACTGGAAGACTCTGGGGGCGCTTTGCTTGCTGCACCCCCTCGAACTGCAAGTAAAAGTGGGCATCGGGGGGTCACAAACATGGGCCCAGGGGACGGTCGCCAACAGGGCGGGGGGTACAGCCCGGTACACTCATAGATCGGGCCCAGACAATCGGGAGGGGAGGACATTTTTAGTTCCCCCTCAAGCAATGCCCAAGCCGGAGAGTTCGGGGGGGGCGAAATAGGAGGGGGGGGGCTCACGTTAGCGCGCTTTGTTATTGACGCCTAGCCGGAGGGAACCGGCTGGTGGTCCAGCCAAGAATCCAGGAATGGAGGAACTACATGGCTGGACGCCGGGGAGGGGGGTAGGGGTTAGTACACAAGTTGGGGGTTTCGGGGTGGGGAATGGTTTGGGGGGTAAGTTGGGGAAAGGTTTCAAAAATGTCCAAACAAGGAAACACAGAATGCAGGGAGGGAGCGACCATGCGACTTCAGTGACCACGGGGGAACGTGACAGCGATTATGGCTGATGACCGACCAGCCCTAAGGGTGGGAACCCTGAATGTGCGGGGCCTGAACACCCCCACGAAAAGATCCCTAATCAGCAGAGAGTTTAGGAGGGCTAAGATGGACCTACTCTTCGTGCAGGAGATGCACTGGGCGAGGGGGAGGAAGCCCAGGATGCGTGGGGGCGGTATCGAGGATATTCTTTGTGCATCCCACAAAGGGAAGAAAAGAGGGGTTGCAATTCTGATCGCTAGGGGGTTGGGATTCGAGAAAGACTCCATCCTCAGGGACCCCAAAGGCTGCTATCTCTTGGTGCGGGGCTACCTACAGGGCGCGCCCATAACCTTAGCAGTAGTATACGCTCCAAACGAGGGCTAGGCCCAATTCTGGGAGGGAGTGGGGGAAAGGCTGAAAACTTTTGTCCAGGGCCCATTGGTGGTGGGAGGTGATTTTAATATGGCCCTCGACCCATCCAGAGATAGACAGAGGGTGGGAGCTTCAAACCCCAGACCCGCAGGAGACGCCATGTCACGCTGTTTTCAGAGGGTGAACGACGAGGTGCTCCGCCCACACGTAGCAGGTTACAGGATAGACCCCGTGCCCTGGACGGACCGTGACTTGGTCAGAGTCACCTTGGCAGGGGACTGGTGTAGAGAACGGAGGGGATGCTGGAGATGTAACGACGCCATACTGAGAGATGAGGTACACGCCCAGGCTGTCCTGGATGCCATTTCAGAGTTTTTTGAGCTCAACGATAACGGGGAGATGGGTACGCACACCCTCTGGGACGCCTTCAAGGCGACCCTAAGAAGAGTACTCATTAAAATGGGTTCTCGTCAGAAGAGGGAAAGGGAGACCCAGGAGAGGACTTTGAGGGAAAAAATAGCGCGCCTTCAACCAGGGGGGTTCCCTGGTACAGACCCTAGACCGAGACTGCGTGGCCACCCTGGAGAACTACAGACTCCAATTAAAAGACCTGCTCCTCCATAAAACGGAGAGGAGCCTCCAAATGGTCAGACAGAAATACTACGAGAAGGGGGACAAAGCGGACAGGACCCTGGCCTGGAAATTGACGGAGGTTCAGAGAAGCAGGATGGTGAAAGAGGTGAGGGACAACAGGGGAACACTAGGCTATGACACCCCCCACATAAGTGAAGCTTTCCGCCAGTACTACGAGTCGTTATACTCCTCGCAATATGACGGTGGCGATGCCCAGATTGAGGAGTTTCTCGACTCCATACAGATACCGTCCCTTCCCCGGGAGCTGGCAGAGGGGCTGGAGGGTCGGGTGACCGAAGAAGAGGTGGAGAAGGCGATCAGCGGGATGAAGGTGGGGACCTCCCTGGGGGAGGAAGGCTTTTCGGTCTATTTCTATAAGAGGTTTCGCTCCTCCCTGTCTCCCTACCTGGCAAAGGTTTTCAACTCGGTTTTGGAAGGGGGCACCCTCCCCGACTCCATGATGGGAGCCATCATAGTGCTACTACCCAAGGAAGGAAAAGACCAGAGGGAATGTTCGTCCTACCGGCCCATATCGTTGCTCAACATCGATGTCAAGATCTTGGCCAAGGTGGTGGGTAGGCGGATGGAGGGGGTAATGCAGAAGCTAGTCCACAGGGACCAGGTGGGTTTCATTAGGGGCAGACAAGGGTCGGACAATATCCACAAAACAATAGACCTGATACATTTCGCCCAAAACTCAAATCTTGATGCATGCATCCTGTCCCTGGATTCGGAAAAAGCTTTCGATAGAGTAGAGTGGAGATACATGACCCTCCTCCTCCAGCGAATGGGCTTCGGAACACTCATCCTGAGTTGGGTGGCCGCCCTCTATAGAGCCCCTACCGCAAGGGTCCAGGTGAACGGATTGCTGTCAGAATCCTTTCCTCTCACCCGAGGGACTAGACAGGGCTGCCCCCTCTCCCCCTGCTATATGTCCTCACAATGGAGGCTTTGGCCATATCGGTTAGATCCCATCCAGACATCAGGGGTATCAGAAGGGGAGAGGTGGAATTCAAGCTCTCCCTGTTTGCCGACGACATCCTGGCATACCTGGCGCACCCGGTTTCTTCGATCCCTCCCCTTCTGTCCCTGGTTAGCTCCTTTGGGCGTTTTTCAGGCCTAAGTCCGTTCTCCTTCCGATGCACCTGGTGGACCCGGTACTGGACCCCTTGACCAGGTTTCATGGGATAGCTGTGGGCAAGAGCAACATAAAATATCTGGGCGTCCTCCTTACTAGGGACCTATCAGAACTGGGAACCTCCAACTACGAGCCCATACTGTCTGAGATCACTTCTGACCTGAGGAGATGGGGAAAAGTGATCCTCTCATGGTATGGCCGGATGACGGCAGTCAAAATGAATATACTGCCCCGGCTTTTATACCTCTTTACAGCCCTCCCTACCCGGGTACCCGCTCAAACCTTCATAGACTTGCATAAGGGGGTCCGAGACTTCATTTGGCAGGGGAAAACCCCAAGGGTCGGAAGAGCCACCCTGATGCTTCCAAGGGAGGAGAGGGGATTCGGTCTCCCAGATTTCCAGTTGTATTACCACGCAGCACAACTACGGGTCCTCCTAGAACACATGAAGGAAGGCCTGCGGACATATAGTTCATATTTGGAGGACATGGACGTCCACCCCCTCAAAGTCCGAGACCTCCTGTGGGCCCCTCGCAAGTCAATTCCGAAACAAGTACTGGCCCACCCGACCCTGGGTGTTCTTTGGGAGATCTGGAAGGAGTGTCCCCGGACGGCCCACCTTTCCTCTTGGCGTCCCCTATGACCTCCTGTGGGGGCCCCCCCTGAATCTGGGCAACAGAGGGTTTAGACAATCCCAGCGTTGGTCTGATGTGGGCCTGGAATGGGCGGGCCAGCTATTCAGGGAGGGTGAATTCCTGAGTTATGAGGACCTCAGGGATGGGCTGGGAGGCAGGACCCTCTCCATCTTCGAATACCTTCGTCTTAAGGGCATTCTCAATGACCCCGCATGGGGATCAAACCTGCGGAGACAACTAACTCCATTTGAGAAACTCCTGGATTTAGCAACCTCTAGAAAGGGTGCAGTTTCCTGAATATACGCAATTCTAAACACCCATAACCTTCAGGCTAGGAGAGGCTTCCGTGGGTTTTGGAATGGTCTGGCGGGGGAGGAGATATCAGAGGAGGCCTGGGCTCGCATTTTTAGGATATCATTTCATGGCAATCTCTTCACCTCGGACATGGAACACAACTTCAAAATCCTGCAGGGGTGGCACAGAGATCCGGCAAAACTCTCGAAAATGTTCACAGGGGTATCACCAGAATGCCCGAGGGGCTGTGGCCATGTAGGGACTAGAGGCCACATGTGGTGGCTATGCCCGAAAGTGCAGACCTACTGGGAGTCCGTTAGAGATTGGATAGCGGAGGTAACGGACGACCCCCTACCCCTCAACCCGCTGACTGATCTGCACAGGTACCCAAGGATGTGCGAAACTATGTTGAGAGCGGGCAGAGTGGCCCTGGCCCAGAGGTGGAAGAGCCCGGAAACATCATTTATGGAGGATTGGTTGAAAAAACTCAAGAACATGTTCTTGATGGACAAACTGACTGCCTTGGTGAACAATGACTCATGCTCATTCCTCGCTGACTGGTATGGGGTCCAGCAGACATGGGGATGGGACGTCCATTAGTTCCAGAATCGTGCCCCCGGATGGTCGGGGCGTGATCATCATTGAGAAGGACTACATCCAGTGGGGGATCCCACGACCCAGGGCGACGTCGGCCCCAAGCCAGCTAGAGATTTGGTCATGTGTCGCATTGCTTCAAAGACTGAGGAAATGATATAAAAGTTTGGTCTCTTTACTGCTGTTATGTTTGAATCGGACATGGGGGAGAGAGGGAGGTGGGGTTTACGTTAAGGGGGGGTTCGGGGTTTATGCAATACTTTCTTTTTTGTTCTTTGTCTCACAAAATGCCAATAAAAACCAAAGTTTAAAAAAAAAGTGTCTTTTCTCCCTTGAGATGTATGAATCTTATTTTATACTGTCCTATCTGAAGCTGAATGAGACTGGATTATGAATGTATTGAAAAATATGTGTGTATGTTGCAAACTTTGTTATTGTTATCAGCAACTGTAAGTGCCACCTCCTCAAATACAAGTCCTGGACACACCACTGTCCATTTCTGCCCCCCAGCCCTTCTGGTGATCATGAACCAAATGAGAAATACCTACACAATAATTCCCCTTGCCTGCTTCCTTCTGAAAACTGGATAAGGGAGTTGTGGTGGGGATTTTTCGGGTGCTGTCAAAGACAGGAATAAGCCGAGAGGTCATGGAGGAAGCATGCTATCCAGATCGCTCAAGCAATCTGTGGAGAGACCAAGAGGCAGGGAGGTGATCTCTGTGTGTAGAGCACATTCGAGAAAGGGGGACAATGGGAGCTGCAGTCATGCACCTTTTGTAGCCAGCCCTGCCAAGACGCTGCCAAAGGGTGAGAAGAGATGTTAATGGCCAAGGAGTGGACAACATCCTGATATTGGCAGCAAGGCCCCTATGCAACGTGTGCCAGAGGCGTAGCTAGGATTCTCTAGCAAGTGGGACCTCTAGCTAATGTAGTTGGGCCCACCAAAATGACACTGACATTTGTAAATGATACACAGTGCTGCTGAGTGGGCATTTACAGATTTTGGGTGGGCCTTGCCTGCTCAGGCCCTACCCTGTCTACACCTCTGACCTGTGCACTAACACGCACATACATTCAGAGGTAGGTGTTAATGAATGCATTCTGCCGGTGTTGTATGTGATACATAAGTCAAGAGAAAAATGGTTACCCTCCCTTACTGTGAAAATAGCACAAAATGCTCACACTTTCTGAATTACACAGCTGTCGGCTTTTATTTAGGCTTCCAGCTCAACAGAGAGTGCACAGATCAACTTAGTTTGCGTCATGTATTCATATTTTATTTACAAAGACATAGTTTCATTCTTATACATCGAGCCACATGACCGACATAACCAATCAGAAAAACATACACAACATTTATCTACATACTCATACACTGTTCAGAGGACATACACTGTGATTAAAAAACTCTGCCCCTGCAGCAGTTCTAAATAAAACAGAGATATTTAGTGACTTGGGGTTAGTAAATGAGTGATCTTTGGTCGTGTTTTTAGACACTTTGTAAATAATTACGTGTTTCTTTCATTGTCAAGAGCACAGGATAAGTGAAACTACACGTGTTTCGCCTCTCGAGTCGTGTTGCGCTGTACCCACGTGTACACAATATACTGCTTATAGAGCCATCTGCAGGACATATAGCTATTTATGAAGCAGGTTAAATCAGATGGTGATCCCTCTGTTCATAAGACCTACAATACATAAAACACAATACCACGGGTTAGTTAAAGAATTCTGGTTTTTGCAGTTCTCTTGTTATGTGGATGACAACTACTTATGCTTTAGTAATTCAAAGGAAAAAATGCTACCTTCAGTTAAGGAAATTACGGTGGCGGTTGTTTCTGGACAGAAAGTACTCAGTCGCCTTGTTTCTTCTCAATCGGATAAACAAATTGTTTCTGTTCAGGGGCAAAATAAAGACACAAATTGGTCTACTTCCTCCTGGCCATGTGTGTAGCTTACTACTGCATTACTTTCATGTCACCATACAGTAAAGCTTGTAAAAGGTTATAAAGAAAAACAAATGATTCCTACCCATAGTCTTGGATCTGTGGGTTTTCGATGTGGGTTGTTCATGCACTGTGTTCATTCAGTTATCGGGTCAGGACAGCTTTTCGATCTGTGATAAACAAACAGACAGAGTGCTGTGCTTATTCTAGAATATGGACTGAATACTCTGCCCTCATTCACCATTAACAAAGTTTTTGTTACAAAGTATTTATAAAAAGAGCCTTGGCACATGGGTCACTGCATGCAGAAAAAGCTCTGTTATCGGGCATATTATCTAAGCCTGGACTGACCATGCGGTGCATTGAATTAGGTTTACAGGACATGAATCTAAACCGTTCAACAACACGTTTACCTAATGCCTGGTTGGTTCGATATCTGCTGCTGGTCAGGATGCTTTACGGGTAGAATTGTAGACGTGGCACTCGTAACCATCTCTATGTAGATGTGACCTTAGCAACACTGGCGCAATGCCTCATTTTCGTAACAAGGCTTGGGGGCGACGCGCATCGATCGTGCAGATGTTGCTATAGTGATTAAGATGCAGTCTTGTGCATACAGTACTGAAGGCTGTGACGTCTGGAGTACTAGTGTACATGTGTACAACTGCACTTTTACCCTCATTATTGGGTGAAATGCTATCATTGCACATGTGAGGCACAAGATGACCTACATGCTATTGCAATTCGAGCCCCTGACAAAAACCACCAAGTGGAGCATTTGTTGCGTTCACTGGTCTGTACCAGATCCGATATGGGTATATGAATTAGACATTTATATCTGTCAGTTAGTAAGTCGCCCAACTGGTGTATATCTCAAAATGAGGGACTGCAATAGATCATGGTAGCTGAAGATCTCAAGCAGCACTAATGCATGAAAATAATTAGTGGACATATAAAACAGTAGTAATGTCTTAAGATTAATTTGATTATAGTCAGTACAGCTAAACATCCCCAACTTGTGTCCGTCACTCGTATAGAACACACTCAATAACTCAGGGCTGTGATGGGACACTCAAGTGGCTGTTCATGCCAAATTTTGGAAAAACTATAAATTGATGTATCCAGCCTAAAACGTCTCACCTACCTCTTAAGCATGAAGAGTGCCCATTCGACGCTGGTGTTCATGCCGTGGGTCACTGTGTTCAACTTAAAAATCCATCTCTGTTCTGCTCACCTCAATTGACCATCCCTGTCGCTGCCTCTTGTTGTGAGTTTGACAATCTGGATGATGAACCATAACAAATCTGTGGATTTATGGTTTTTCCGATTGGAGTGTGCTACCATAGGTTTGTCGGGTACCTTGTTTTGTAGGCAAGAGCGATGCTTGCAGATCCTTTGTCTTACTTCTCTTTTAGTTTTCCCAATGTACCTGAGGTTACATGGACATTTGATTCCATACATGGCCCACTTTTGAAGTTTGTAAAAGTTCTCATTTGCCACATGCATCCATTAAGATCTACTTCTTTCATATTTTTTGTGAGGGGAAATCAGAACAACCACTGCGCCTATAGTGTCCAATTACTGGCGGTAGAGACCATAGTGTCTGCTGTTTGTTGCTTGTTTTCTTTGTGTTGTATGTGATCCTGCTTCCTCGTGATAAATTGCTTGACCAGGTCTGGATCACACACATGGCTGGCAATAAGGTGGCAACGGGGAATGCTGCGAGGGCTCGTGCCAGGCCTGGGGCAGTTTATCCCCCCTGTCTCTCCCCC
Organism: Ambystoma mexicanum; assembly: GCF_040938575.1. NCBI lineage: Eukaryota > Metazoa > Chordata > Amphibia > Caudata > Ambystomatidae > Ambystoma > Ambystoma mexicanum. The sequence continues at coordinate 1,036,167,107 of NC_090921.1, forward strand.
ATATGTAATGGACCTGTGTGTGAGACTGAGTAAATATCAGTGCAGAGCGGGATATACTTTCTTGGTGAGAATGGCAATAGGTAGCAAGCAGGTGGGTTGGGTGTGCAGTATATGGCTGTAGCAGATAACCTCACTGCATTCCTCTTCACCATAATTTTGCATTGTGTGGTTATGGTAAATTGAAACAGAGAGGCATGGTGCAATAAGTGTTAATCAAATGTGTGTGGTGGATTAGTATAGGAGGTCAATGAGGGGACGTCCTGTATATTTTAATGGTTTGTGTGATTGATCTAAGATGCACTTTTCAAAAGAAAGGGGAACAATGGAATGAAAAAAATATTGTCACAATGTATACAGCATTTCAAGAAGGTTGGCTGCATCAGTTTGTTTAAAATATTGACAATGGAGGTTAAAGGCCCTTCATCGAACAAATTACAAGAGTTGGGGAAAGAGTACTGGGAGCAAAATATCTCTCAGTTGTTGTATGGTTCACCTCTTTCCTTTCATCAACTGCGGATCGGTATACCCTTTCATGCGTTTCCTCCCTAGGGCAGGAGCTAGCATAGTTTCTTAAATTTGCTAGTATGATTTTAAGAAGGTGATGGTGGGAGTGGGCGGGAATGTAATTGATGGAAACTGCTTTAGGGCAGATATTGGGGGTCATTCCAAGTTGACCGGTGCAATATTAATGTGCCAGTAATTCAGTTTACTGTCACGTTACCACACCAACCAACTACGAGTTTGCCAGTGGGTCACCTGATTTACCTCCAGCCGAGCAGGAGTAAATCAGTTGCCTTATCGGCAAAAACAGCTAGTATTACCGGCACCGGTATTACCAGTGCCGGTAATACCGGAAAATCCCCCCCCATCGAGCACTATGGGACTCAATGGAATGGGGATTTACCACTGTTGCCGGCACTCTGGATCCAGCGCCAGTAACAGCATTGTAGTTTGGTGGTATCCCATTTGATTTACCAGTGGGATACCATCAACATTATAATGACCCCCATTATCAAAGTTAAATTAGGGGGCATCATAAAGATGTATTACTAATGTACTTTATTTGTTTTACTTCATATTCACACTCAACATTTAAATGTGAAAGTTTGAGTGTACATAACTTGTTTACTTCTGCATTATTTTGAGGGCATGTTTTTGATTTATCCAAAATAAAAGTTCGAGAAGGCAATTGATCGAACAGTTACATGCAGCCAGTTGGAGTATTTTTGCAGGAGGGACAAGGGCCTACCTAACAAATGATTTGAGGCTGGGGAAAGTTACCAATTTTGAGAATATATAATATGACGTGTATAGTACTTCATTTATCAGTGGGTCTTGTACTGAAGGAGTTGGACATTCTATAATGATATGATAAGATAGTTTATTTATATAGCACCTATACACAATGTGTTTCAAAACTCTTCAAGGCAAGGGAGGGAACAAGGGAAAATACAATGACATTCTTACAGTCCATGAACAGTAAGGATGTAAAATTAACTATCGTCCTCGGCCTGACGACATTTAAGATAGTGCAAGAACTAAGACATAGATAAGGAAGGGAGAGGGAGAGTGGGAAGGAAATGGAAACAGACAGGCGACTACCGTACTAGGCCTGATGACATTTCTGGTAAAGCCGGAGGAAAGAAAAGGTGAGGGGGAGGGGTGCAGAAAGGTAGGGGAGGAACAAAACAAGCGACTATCATACTAGGCCTGATGACATTTAATATAGTGCTGGAGGGGGGATGTGGAGGAAAAAAACAGTAAGGGGAGGGGGGAGGAGACATACGAGGTTGCTATCATACTAGGTCCAGGGACAATTCTGATAGAGTAAGTGCATAGAAGAAAGTAAGGGGAGGAGATAGGAAAAGGGAGAAGGGAAAGGAGGAGAGAACAGAGAGTTAGCACTCAAAAGAGTGGAGAAGCAAGAGGGGAGAGTGAATACAATTGCAGAAGTCAGTAGTAACACATAATGTTGCAAGCCAGGATACAAGATGAAGATGGGAACACCATGATTAAGGGCCACCATGAGTACAAGATGCAAAGGAAGTCCAGCATGAGAGTTGAGAAAGGGTGACGCACTGTGAATGAATAAAGTCCATGAAAGTCAAATCCTGCATTGGCCACAAGACGGTGATGGTGAAACCAGAATGTATCAGGGCAGACTCCTGCAGAAGTAGGCTTGAGGGGAGTGAGGGGGATCAGGGTAGATGAATCAAGCACAACAGGAAATACCTGTATGCGAGAATGGTGGGGGCACAAGGGAACATCACTGGGGGAACACAGGGGGTGGGGATGGCCTGTGGGGACAGATGGAGTAACACATGTTGGTGAATGCTTAACTGCTGTCTGAGCAGGGGGTTGGGCCCTGGGTCCTCCTGTCCGAGAGACGCCCTTGATCTAATAATTAAGAGCAGGAAGGAAGAGGCAGGGCTAAGAAGGTGGGTGGTGCTTAGGCCAGCTGACCTAGATCCACTTGCACCTGCTCCCCATCTGCAAAGGAAAAGAGGCTGGAGGGCTCCTTAAGTGGTGAAAAAGAGCAGCAGGCAGGAAGGCACCAGGTGGGCGGGGCTTAGGCCAGGGGACCTAGATCCACTTGCACCTGCACCCCATCTAATCGTGTTATTCAGACAATGGGCCTCATTACAACTGTTGCGGTAAGGCAACAACAGCACCTGTAGTTCTACCGGTGCCGTTGTTGCCATTCCACAACATAACGAGTTTGACCACGGTTGCCGCTCTGGATGCCTGGTCAGACCAGGCATGCAGAGCGGCACCCGCGAGCAGACCAGGATGGTAGCAACGGTACCATTATGAATGGTAATGCTGCTACCATCCTCCCCATTCCCGGCGACATACCGGCTCTGGGTCCCGTGAAAGGGAAATTACCAGTCCCTCCAAGGTCGGAATGGCCAAGTAATTCCCCTTTCACCCATGGCTACCTCCAACCTTGTAATGAGGCCCACTGTGTGTTTGAAATGTTCAGTAACAGCCAACTTGGTGGTTACCCAAAGAGCCGAGAGTGGCAAGGAATGAATTACAATGAATATGGTGAGGAACTCTCATCCTACGTTCAGCCTTGACATCTCTTCTCCTTACCAGTGGCTGGCACTTTATGAAGACTAGCAATTGTTTGTTTACGAAGAACAGTATTTTCTCCACCCCTTTTTATTATTCAAAGGGTGGTGACACTTTGGTGATATGTGTGGGCCCCTGTGCCATGCCAACTGTGATTGTGCTTCCTGATGTGTTTTGACCCTTGGCTGTTGTACCATTATCTATCTGTTCCTTTTGTTTGCCACTGAGATATTACTACTGAGTTTGCCAAATGTTTTGCCCCACCCATTGTGCTCCCAAGTGGGAACCTGCTCCTTTCAAATTACCAGCATGATCACTATGATATGTGATCCCAGTGTGATTTTGTTCCTTGTCTATTACCACTAAATTTTACCCAATCGATTGACCCCACTGGATTGTGCTCCACATGTGATTTTAATCCTAAATGTGTTCCAACATGATCTTGCCAATAGATCTGTCTTGTGGCTCTTCCCACTCGACTCTGTACCGCTGCTTGGCTACTTTTTTCTGTCTATTGCACCCTACTATTTTTGTGCTTCAGGGCGCGATTTTTCCCCTAGCTTGTATGCCGTTGCAATCCTGTCATTTCTTTTTCCCTTTCTGTAGTTTTGCCCTTGGCACTTCTGTGCATAAGGAATGGAGGGTGCCTTGCTAGGCAGGCCATAATATGTCAGGTTATGCTTCCATACATCAAGCACCCCAGGACAGACAGTCCACCATCTTCATTAATTATACTCACCAATACAATATATTGGCATGCATTCCTGGCACAGTGAGAGACAGAATCCTACCACTTCCTTTATCTGCTTTCCCAAATGTTTGCTTTTGCATTCTCCATTTTCATAGTCTGCTATACTCCGCTACACTTGGAAGCCAGGCTGGGCAGTCTCGGAATGATTCTGGATTTAGTTTTGAGTCTGTAAATGCAAGAACAAAACAAATTGGTCCCCATGCTACAAACCTCCACTTGAGCACTTCTCAAGCCCAACAAACAAGCACTCACTACTTCTAGGAATTGATCACTCAAAACCGCTCTGTGAAAAACCTATCTTGCACAGATGCAATGCATCTTGCTCTCCCAATTCTGCACAACATTTGATCCACCCATTGGGATCAACATGCATCCAACATGCCAAATGCATTACTCTTGCATACAGCTGTGCATGTCTTTCTCAAAAACTCTATATGTTAGTCTCTGCACCAACTTTAGCCCTCCTTTGCCCTCTTTCTCCATTTTCCTTTTCTCCACAGGGCATGGTCTGGATACCCCTGGCAGGAACCAAAAAAGCCCACACACATACAAGCCTCGGTGCTGTGAAAAGAGTATGGTGGTAATGTTGTGCAGCATAAAAACGTTCTTATATAATGTGTGTTTGCCAGGGTTTTGCACACTAAATGCACACTGGCATCATGCTGGCATATATTGCGGGCACAGGCACCATTATGAAAGTATTTTACAGTGATGATAGTGGCATATACTTGGACACAGGTGACATGACAAAGTGTTTTACAGGGCCATGATGGCATATATTGTGGGCATCATCATGAAAGTTTTTTACAGTGTATTTAAGGCACATATTTGGGTGTAGGATGCATGAGAAATGTTTTACATGGCCATGCTGGCATATATGGTAGATACAGGCTAGGCACCATGAACATGTGATTCTCAGTGGCCGTGATGGCGTATATTGTGGGTACAATCAGGAATTTGTTTTACAATGGAAATGCAAGCAGATATTGTGGGCACAGCATCATGAAAGCATTTCTAAATGCTCTGTGTACTGTTGGTGACCTGGTTCTGTTTGCTTTTTCCAGTTACTCTAAAGAACTGATTGTAAACATGACATTTTACCTCATTTCTCTCTCAAGGTATAGTGTAAAATTCACCATTTCATCCTATTCTAAAAACGTGCAGGGTGACACCCACCCCAGCTTGGTCACTCATGTTAATTCAACTGAATATGAATGACCTACATTGAAAATAACCACCCACCACCACTAACCTTGAATCATTTCAAATGCTGGTGCCCCTCAGGACTCCTGCAAGCACACCTGCCTCCAGCTTCAGTTTCAGGAAGGGATTCAGTGTCATATTATTGAATAAATGTTCATTTGTACATTTAACATGTCAATGTGGTGAGCTGGGAGAAAACAGGTCTTGTGGTAGGACAAAGGGTTGACTCAAAATGTCTCTGAGAGATTTTTGGTTTGTGCTTGCTTGTTGAGGTGGTCCAGGGATTGAGCTAAAGAGGGAATGTAACTTACTTGAGAGTTGATTTGGAAGGAATGAAGACACTCCATTCCCCTATGCTTTATTTTGCCCTTATTAGTCTACTCAACCCTCAGTAGTCTCTACAGCCCCTCATATCCACCTTTTTTGGATCTCTCTCTCTTTCTTTACGTCTCTGTCACTTTCTCTTTCTGTTTCTTTTTCTGCACACTTTTGCTTCCCCTCTTGCGTCCATCTCTTCCCATTACTGTCTATCTCTCTTCCTTTTTCCTTCTCACACCTGCACTCTTCCCCAATGCATCAGTCCATTTCTCATTTTTCCTCTTGCCCCATATCATTACTCTCTCTCTGATCTCCTTTCACTCTATACCTCACTTTTGTCCTCCTTCGTTCCTCTCTTTTCTGCCTCTTCCTCCATTGCACCTTCAGAAACTGGCATTTCTGGGTCATTTGAGACCATGCTTGCAATATGATGGCAGTAAATGGGCGTTTGAGGCTGCACATTACCTATTGCAGTGATATACCACCTTTACCTCTCCTGGTGCTTTGGACTACATCTCCCATCAGCCTTACACAGAATAGTCAATTGTGAGGGATCATGGGGTCATAGGCCAAAACATCTGATGGTAAAGATGCCATTCATATGAGGAACTAAGTGGCTGTTCGTTGGCATTTGAGGCTGCATTTGGCAAATGACAGCAACAAATGGGCATGAGGCTGCACCTTGCATGTAGTAACGTACCATTTGCATAAGGCATTCATTGTCATTTCCCTGGTGTATTTGAAGCTGCAGACCCCCTCCGCCCCCCAAGGTAAAGATAGCATGCATTTAAGGAACTATTCAGTGTTTATGGATCATTTGAGGCTGAGAGTGGCTCATGATGGAATCAGTTACACGTGAGGCTACAATATGGTACCTTACACCATCCATTAAAGGAAATGAATGGCTGGGGCTTTTGAGGATGCGCTTTGCATACAATGGCAGCAATTAGACATGTGTGTGAGGCTCTCCCTTTCTTATGGTGACCATACCAGGTGTCCGGCGCATTTACTGACATTAGGTGGTATTACTGAACATTTGAGGATGCATTTGGCATATCAAAGAAGCAACTGGATATACAAAGCTATAACTTGCATATTCTGACCGTTAGGCTATAACAGACATAATTTGGCATTGTCCTCAAATAGAGGCTACATTTAGCGTACTGTTTTATGGTAGCACTTGGGCATGGAGGGCTTTACTTGGCATATGATTAGTAGACCTGACATGTGCAGCTATAATTGGTTTAAAATGGCAGTTTATGGCCATATTAGGTTGTAGTAGTATATGCATAGCAGGGCCATTTGCCTATGTTGGTTCTACTGGGGCTAGCCCTGTCATAGGAAGCCCCCCACCTCCCCATGCCATATCAATGCAGCACAATAGTTAAAAGGTGGTTGCTATCTAAAAAAGTATTTTTTCTTTAGTTTTGGTTTGGTATTTTTTGGAATGTAAGCATTTGTATGGTTTCACACCCGTCAGCCACTCCAGGAGATGTCATCAAGGTGAAATGTCATGTGATGTTATTTCATTTGATGTCATAAGGGTCAAGGGCATATTGTATCTCTTCCTGTGATGTAGTCAGGTGCGTGATATCACTCCCACTACCCATGGCAGTTTGGTGAACGGGTGTCCCTTCTTTGGAGGGAGACCTGTGAATTTTCATTCCAACATGTATGTCAACATTTTGGATCACCTAAGAGGGAGATTTTGAGAGGGAATGTGGGAGAATTTAATTTGCCTATTGACTTGGTTTTTGTGGAAAATTTTAGGAGGGCGGAAGTAAAAATATATGAAAAATAGTTACATTTTTGTCTCAAAAATCAAGAGTTTGAATCGTTAACAGAGAGAGTCGGCATGTATGGGTCAAAATGTTGATATTTTACAACATAGTTTAACCATACCTTTCAATCTTTCCATTCCCCATGGCGGGTGAAATGGGAGAATCTTATTTTGGGTGGAGAATATCCTATTAAACTGAATGGACGGGTAGGATGCTTGGCGGGTGAATGAATTCATTCCAAGGCTGGCGACACGGTTTAAAGTGTGCGAGGTGAGAGGTATACTTTAACTTTCTATTGTCTAACATTTACGTTATTCCAATGGAAGTCAGTGGGAAAAAAGAAACCTCCCCTTTGTCATGAGTTCTCAGATGTTGGACGGTGTGGCTGGTAGCAAATGGGGCGGGGTTTGGGGTTAACCACAGGCTAGGGTGACCAGACGTTTCGGTTTTGCCGACACCGTCCCGGAATTAAGACCCCGCCCCACCACCGTCCTGAGAGTTTTTTAAATTTAAAATACATGTCACCCGTTTTGTGAAAGGGGGGGGTGGCCGCTGCTGTAATGCCAGACAACAGCTTGTATTGTGGCATCCCATAAACTGCTTTTGTTTTCTAGCCACTACATTGTTAGAAACTCCAAGGTAGCCTCCAACCTTCAACCTTTTTATCCATAACCACATGCATCTCCCGATTGTGCCACTGACACTGGTTAAAAAGAGTGTAGCAAAGCCTGTGACAACAATCAAAGCAAAAACTCCTCAAAGGCTATGGTGATGTATAATTTTACAACCTTGCAGTTAATATATCTGAGACATGTGGGGAATGTTTGTTTTAATGCATTATCCCATGGGGAGGGGGTTCCATGGAAGGGCGGCGTGACAGAGGTGGGGTGGGGGGCACTTGAATGTTCTTAGGGTGCAAGTCCTACTTTTATGTTTCTAACATGTCCCGTTTTTTCATTTTCAAAATCTGCTCACTGTACCACAGACAGTAATCCAGGACTTTATGTGGCATAAAACAAACAGGCCTCAAATTGACGTTTCCCTAGTTGCGAAAACCCAACTAGAAATATTCCAAACAGAGAAAACAATCCAAGTTTCCAGCCACATTGGCAGGAAGTGGCCCACTTCCGGGAAACCGAAAGAGAAAGCAGCAGCCTCATAAGCGCGCAAGGGTGGGTAGGGTAACGTGACCGGGAGGGAGGGGAGGCATGTGGGGAGTACGCATTTCCTCGAGTAATCGTTTCATTGCGTCCATTTGGCTGGGTCTTCTTTTCATGCAGCGTTTTTTTTCTACGGATATTTTTCTTATACTCTAATTAATTACGCTTTAAACGAGAAGCAAACGAACATATGCCTATCCAACAAGCATTCAATTTGTAGAGATTGAGAATCAAACCATAACATTTAATTTCAATGGGGAATACGTTTCTTTAAAAATGTAACCATGCCACAACAAAGCTTCAATAGAAATTGTAATAAAGTTCACGAAAAAACATGATAACAAGGATTTGCTTGTTTATTTGTTTATTTAAATAATAAAATATACACAGATGAAGAGCAGACCTGCAAAGTGTCACGCATCTAGCGTGACACTCATCTGTATGCACTCATTCCAGAAAGCAATAACAAAGATTTGGGCTTTTGTGTAGGCATGGGAAAGGCACTTGCTAGGCACATAGTGGTATTAACTGTCCAGAAATACAGAAACACTCCTGGTCCTGGATCACCACTGCAGACCACTCTGTTTTGTACAAGGGTTTCATGACTGCATATGACAGTGATCAATAGCTTACCTTTAGCACGATTTCAGAAAATATGATGCACTAGAGGACGAATTTGTGGAAAATATTCCCCAACGTAATAACATTTCCGCGCATAATCTGAACCTTGGCTTCCTTACCCCCTTCCTCATCACAGTCCCTGCTAGAATAAGACACACAAATGAGTACCTGACCAACAACAGCGGAACACTCACCATTTATTTCAATTCATTCAATTCATATAAACTGCTCAAGTGTGAGAAACTTGAAGGATCCTGCAACCAAGGTTTGTGGACAGATCGCCGCCAATTTTCAAGCAGAACTAGTCTCTCAAATATGTGTGTAGTGGCCCATGCAGCCACATTACAAATGTCCCTTATTGACCAGACTTGAGCTTCCCCAAAGGAGGCTGCTGGTCCTCTGGTCGATTGGCCCCATGTCCCTGCAGGTAAAGGAACATTGGCCAGAGAGTACGCTGTACAAATGGCAGCATGATCCAGCGGCTTAGAGTCGAGGCTGCAGGTTTTCCCCTCCCCCTGAAGCCTCCACCTATAGCAATTGATAGATTCTCTGATCGGCGAAACAAAGCCACCCCACCCTTGTAGACTTGTATGGCCCTCACCACGTCCAGGGTATGCAGTGCCTCCTCCTCGGGAGACAGAGGCAGGGGGGCTTATCCATACTATGCGAAGGGGCGTTGTCCCATCCCCATTATGGGTGGCCCAAGCCAGCCCAGTGAAAACACTGAGCGCTATCGTAGCTGCAGCAAGTAGCTGAAGCAGCGGTCCTGGCCCGGCTCCTGTGATGGCTTTAACTGAACTATCAAAGGGAAACGTGTTTTCCCTTTCACAGTTCAGTAGTACCTCAGTGCATGCCCAATGAGACATACAATGCCAGGGCATTTTGTTTCCCCAGCTTGCATAGCTCATTGGGGATGCTGGCTGAGGTACTGCAGGCCTGAATGTGCAAGGTGGCGCTCTTGCCCCTCCCCGCTCATCTAAGGTCATAGGGCGTCGTGATGAAAGCCCTCTGGCTGCATTGCACATATGAAGGAGCCAAGAAGCACTCTCAGCTTCCCAGTTCCTGTTGTATGCTCCACACGAGCCAGAGGGTCTTCATAGCTGCTCCACACGAGTCAGAGGGTCTTCATAGCAGGAAGTGCGAGGCTGTGTAGACTGGAATCCAGAGCGGGACTGCAGGTTAAGAAAATTAAAGAAATTATCTGTGTGTGAATGCATGCAAAGGTTTGCAAATGGGTGCGTAAATGAGAGAGTGTATGTTTTATATGTTGTTTGGGTGCACATGTTTATGTGAGAGCGTATAAATGCTGTATGGGTGTGAGAGTGAATGTGAGAATGAATCAACAATTAATGCGTCTGAATGCGGATGCGTGTGTGAATGGGAGAGTGAGTATGGGAATCCAACTATTCCTCGTCACAGTACTTTACTGTGGCATTGCATTTTGTACTGGGCATCATGGGTGATATCAGCATAATGCGAGTTCCTATGTGGTATTAGCCAACATTGGTTGGTCCAGTCTGCACATATGTCTTTACTGTGGCAAGACATTTTTTATGGGTATCAATAGTGAAGGCTGAATGATGAGTGCTCCTATGTGGTATTGGCCCACAATGGTGGATCCAGTCTGGACATGTTTCTTTACTGTGACATGGCATTTTCTTTTAACTGCACATCAAGGGTGAAGGCAGCTTGATGACTGTTCCTGTGTGGTACTGGTCCACATTGGTGGGACCAATCTAGACAAATCTTTACTTTGGCGTGGCATTTCTTCTGGGCATCAAGAGTGAAGTGGCTTATTACCACATTTTTCACAGAAAGTGTGTTATAAATGGACAATTGAAACCCAAAATTGAAAAAAAGAATTGGTCGGTGAACCCCCCAAAACCTCCTTGCTTGGTTAAGCTCAGTTGCTCCCGCATATTCAGGGGGGAACATTTACACCCCTCCAATTAAATAATTCACCACCCTCCACTGGACAGGGAGTCTGGTTGAAAAACCAGCAAGGCCACAGCTGACTGGCTTGAAGGACCTGGCCAAAGGATTACAATCTCAGTAGGGAACTGAAGGTACAGTTCAGTGATCAAAAGGATCCCAGTTCACTAATATGCCTAGCTAATTTGATGGCGACAAGGAAAAAGACCTTTCATGAGAGGATCTTTCATCTAGCCTCAGCTGCCCACTTTTCACCTAAAGCTATTCAATGTATACAATCCTTGCTTACCGACAGAACGATAAGAGTCTTCTCTATGACTGCAGCAGCACAGCCTTACCCGGTCACATGCGGTGTACCGCGAGGTTCATGTGTCTCTCTGGCACTCTAATATATTTACAAAACCCTTATTTGATCGCTTGGACAACAGGCACACGCGCTCTGTACACACTCACTTACTTTCCACACTGAGATTCAGACTTCAGAAAGCTGGAGGAAGTAGCTTTCCCATTTTAGCTGCTAGATTTGGAACACGCTTCCAGCCAAACTAAGGTATGAAGACTCATTTTGGACCTCCCGAAAACAATTGAAAACGTGGCTCTTCACTCACGAAAAATGGTTTTAAGTCCTGTCCACTAGGTCAATACCATTGTAACCATGCAACTATGTATATGTAACTATGTAACTATGTATTAACTTTTTCCATTCATCCATGTAACTTGTAACTACCGTACTAACCTTGACAAGCACAGCGCCCAGATTGCTTAAATAAATAAATAAATAAATAAATAAAATGTCATATCAACTGGTTCCAAAGGCTCAAATGAGTAATCCTGCAGTTGCCGGATGATGACCACCAGGTTCTAGGCAAACACCTGCACTCTCCCAGGGCGCTGCAACAGCTGGAAGCTTCTCACCAATATTTTCACAAAAGGTTCCAATGCAGGAAACACGTACATCCTGTCTGGAAAAGCCCTGATTGCTGCCCAAGGTGATGGGCGTGTAGAAACCGTAAATTCAAATGTAATGCAACCAGACAGCAACTGCAGTATTTTTCAAGTTTCGATGATGTAACTTCAGCGTGTCTTGGCGCCTAAAGCACTGGATCAAAGAAGCAACTTCCCTGGAAATTCTCAGTGCCATTAGTGCCCAGTCCAGTTTCCAACCCATTAGGCATAGTCACATGAGGGTCAAAGGCAGGAGCAATGGGCTCCAAATTGGCAGAGGAGATATCTGAAGCTGGAACGGCATATCCAAGACAGCCGTGGAAACCATGGCATTTATGAGCAGCAGGGAGCCACTTAAAATTGGGACACATACTTCTTGTTGCTACTTCCACAGGACTTGGATGAGAGGGAAGGGTGGGACGCCAAGAAAAAGAATGGCTTTTGAGCATGTCAACCATTCATACAGTTGGTCCTGGAGCTGCACACCATGGAAGAAGAGAATTTATCATAGAGGTGAACAGGCCAGCCAATTAGAAGACCTCTACACCTCCGCTGTAGTCCAAGAGCCGCTGTAGTCCAAGAGCCCTGGAGAAAAAGAAAGCTCCTCATCGCCACAGCGCGCCTTGCTGGCATCCATCATCGGAAACCTGGTGTCACATGTCTAGGCGGAGAGCACAGGGCAGAGGCTATCTCTCCCTGTATGCAAGGAAAGGCCTTGGGATAGGTAACAGCAGATTACTCTTAACAACAGTCATGCAGCAACATCATGACTTAGGCGTGCAAAGGAAACTGTTGTACTCAGTGCAAGGGTAAAACTGAAAGACCATATACTGAGGCAGGTACGACTTCAACAGACTACGTGAAGGCAACAGAAGTCTTCCCTTATCTGATCTGAACGGAGACTAACCCAGGGTCACGCTGTAAAACAGATTCAAGTGGAGACACCATAATGGACCAAGATGTATACAAGTAGAAAGCAGTGTTGAAAGAACTAACCAGGTACAGGACAGCATAGTATATCAGAAGTTGGAACAGGCAGGAAGCAAGGCAAGGAGGCCAGAGGAATAGGGCAGAAGGCAGAGGAGTGTGGCAAGGCTGCCAGACAGAGAAGCCCAGAGGAGAAGGGCAGAAGGTAGCGTAGTGCGGTAGAGCCGGCAGGCTGGAGCCCAGAGGAGCAGAGCGGAAGGCAGCGGAGTGCGGCAGAGCCGTCAAGTGGGAGCCCAGAGGAGCAGGGCGGAAGGCGGTGGAGTGTGGCAGAGCCGTCAGGTGGGAGCCCGGAGGAGCAGGGCGGAAGGCAGCGGAGTGCGGCAGAGCCGTCAGGTGGGAGCCCAGAGGTGCAGGGCGGAAGGCTGCAGCAGAATGGAGAGGGAGCTGCAGGCATCAACAGCAACAAGAATCAAAGGCCGAAAGAGGATTTTCAGGAAAGGTCGAAAACTGGTAACAGGAGCACCAGCACGAACTCCCAGAGAAAGCAGTTGACTGACAACTGCTTCTGTTCAAAGTGAGCTTATAAAGGCCCTCCCAGCCAGCAGGGTGGAGCTGATTGCAGACTCTGGCAGCTATGTTCAATTAAGTCCAGCCCTGGCTTCAGTAGCCTGCAGCAGTAGCAGCAGTGGTCTCTAATTAAGTTCTCTCCAGCTCTCTGCCGCCTAGCCTGCAGTAGCTTGGAACAGGTGCATGCAATCAGGCACTCTGCAGCTCTTAGTAGCTTGCTGAAAACAAATGTATTTAATATGCTTCCTCCAGCCCTCTGCCTTTTGGACAGCCTACATGTCCCAGAATGCATCTGCTGGTTTAATCCAAAATCCGGAATGGAACATGCAATTAGATTAGTCCAAAACTGCAGCGGTAAAACAAGGAAATAAAGGAAGAGGCGCATGTAGCGGTTCTGGGTGGCAGGCGAGCAGGATCGTGACAGTATGCCCCCCTCACAGGGCCCCACCTGGTGCCCCCAAATAAGGAATAGTCCATTGTGCCTTTAAAGCAGTAGGAAGAGTAAGGGTTGAAGCACTAAAGTCGAAATCAATGCCCAGGTAAAGGTTTTATATTCCTTCAGTGTAGTACTTCGATCAGAAAATGCAAAGGGGTGAGTACATAAGGTGGGTGTGCAGGAAAACAGAATTGTAGACTGAAGCTCTTTCAAGGATACAGCAATAGAGGCTGGCACAGACACATTAATTGCTGGTTTCAGGTCGTTTTTTGGATGCAGCGGTTGTGAATGTGACTTAGAATGCAAAGAAAATGTTTTACCTTCAGATGGCTGTGGCATGACTGAACTATCTTGGTGACTTTCAGAAAGGGTAAGTTTATTCTTTGTCACAGAGAGCTGGTATTCTGATGGCATTACTAATCCAATAGGTAGACTTTCGCATTGAGCTGTGGATAGCACACTCATGTAATTGGTTACAGGCTCGGAGTGTTCAAGTACTAGGGAAGGAGATACTGCTGACTGCAAGGCTAGCGGAGGCTTGATCAAAATCCTTTCACTGACAGGAAGTGCAGGTATCTCGTTCCACTGGTTTAAATGTTCAAGCAGCATAACACTAACAATGGTACTGATCATAAGGTCTTGAAACACTAAATCCATTACTGAATCTTCCTTTTCACTGAAGGATATGCTTTTGCATTCAAGGTAATCCTCATTCATTTCTTGTGGTTTAATTTCAGTTATGGGTATTTGGATTATTTTGGGTGATGAAATGGACACCGGGATAAGAATGGATGCACAGTCTTGATTCAAGTCACAGGCATGAGCAAGCGTGGAAACACAGTCTTTGAAACAGAGGGTTGTTGGACTGGCAATCTTTTCAGATACTGCAGTAATGTCTAGGTTGTAAACACTAGAAAAGTCAATTGCATTGCTGTCTCTGTGCAAGGCAGTGCTGGATACTGATGTTGGAACCAGGGAAGGAGTATGTGTCGAGGACAGCATTGGAGTTAGATTATGGTTAGGCTCCTGGAAAAAGTATTGTACCGAGTCTGCAGAAGTGTCAGAAGAGATAGCAGAGGTAGACTCAGCCGGAGACAGAAGAGCCCTTTTCAAAGAGTCACCCAGTGAGGTACAGGAGGACAGGCCTTCACCTAATAAATCGTAGTTGGGAAAAGCCTGGCGGGCATCTCGAACAGAAAGAGAAGGTCACTCCAAGTTAACCTGCAAATGGTAAGCATATTCCTGCTTCAATCTTTCTATTTGCTCCAACGTTCTTTCCTTTAGCTTATGCAACTCATTAGGAACCCAAATGTCATCAATAATTAGAGAGAGAATGTCTGGTTCGGGGTGACATGGGTTATCTGAAGATGAAATGTATCCCTCTCTTACGTTTAGCCAATACAGGATGCCATAGTCGTCATTTAAATCCATGGATTGCCTCTTTAGAGCAATAGCTGTTTCTGGATGCTTTCCAAATCAAAGACATCCTCAGGGGACTAAGCTGGTCTTTCTTTAACATAATGTTTATTGGTAGAAGGCTCAGGATCTGTTGTTATTTTAGCGTAAGACTCTGAGGTTTCAGAGTAAATATGTGGAACAGAACCAAGTCTAGAGGCATGTGTGGCATTGTGTTTGTCAGGATAATGCATGGCACCAACATAAAGTGTCTTAGAATCTTGCTTCATGATGTCAGCCCTAACACACTGAATAGTGACCGGGGCAATGCTTTACACGTTCACTGGAACAGTACACAGTAGGAAGACTGTTCACAGAGGTATACGTTGAAGCCTCCCAACTAGCCCTTGTCTTGGAGGGGCATGCCAAGGACTGAGTCAAATACCTATTTTCTTCCTGTAACTGTTCTGCGGTCATCAAGTAGGGATTAGCAGAAAACACAGAGTCCCATCCCGGAGTACTTGGTTTGGCAGAAAAATGTGAAAAACAATTGGCACGGAGATACCCATTCTCTCTGAGGACGGTAGCTTCATTATGGGTAAAAGTCTCAAGCAACGGGGTGCTGGCGGTTTGCTTGGAGGATGTAGAGGTTCGCCAAGGGTTCTTGTTTTTCTTCAGAGACATGTTGGATCGAACAAGCATTGGTCCAAGCATCAAAATGTTCTTTTTGGTCAGTCAATCTGTCACAAGTCTAGGCGGAGAGCACAGGGCAGAGGCTATCTCTCCCTGTATGCAAGTAGATTTAAGGGAGATTCCGGAGACAATGCTAGCAAATAACAGATTAAAGGTACATACCAAGCTGTAAGTTGAAAGAGGAATTCACAGGAACTGCAAGAGCAGGCTGTAAACAAAGAGACAGAGAAAAGGCAGAGACAAGCAAGTACACTGGGCAACACGGATTGATCAGAAGTAAGGGTGTACTGGAATATGATAAGGAGTCTCCAGGGATTAAGGAAAGGCCTTGGGATAGGTAACAGCAGATTACTCTTAACAACAGTCATACACCAACGTCATCACTTGGGCGTGCCAAGGAAACTGTTGTACTCAGTGCAAGGGTAAAACTGAAAGACCATATACTGAGGCTGGTACGACTTCAACGGACTTCACAAAGGCAACAGAAGTCTTCCCTTATCTGATCTGGGCGGAGACCAACCCAGGGTCACACTGTAAAACGGATTCAAGTGGAGACACCACAGTGGACCAAGATGTATACAAGTAGAAAGCAGTGTTGAAAGAAATAACCAGGTACAGGACAGAATAGTATATCAGAAGTTGGAACAGGCAGGAAGCAAGGCAAGGAGGCCAGAGGAATAGGGCAGAAGGCAGAGGAGTGTGGCAAGGCTGCCAGACAGAGAAGCCCAGAGGAGAAGGGCAGAAGGTAGCGTAGTGCGGTAGAGCCGGCAGGCTGGAGCCCAGAGGAGCAGAGCGGAAGGCAGCGGAGTGCGGCAGAGCCGTCAAGTGGGAGCCCAGAGGAGCAGGGCGGAAGGCGGTGGAGTGTGGCAGAGCCGTCAGGTGGGAGCCCGGAGGAGCAGGGCGGAAGGCAGCGGAGTGCGGCAGAGCCGTCAGGTGGGAGCCCAGAGGTGCAGGGCGGAAGGCAGCAGAGTGCGGCAGAGCCGTCAGGTGGGAGCCCAGAGGAGCAGGGCGGAAGGCAGCAGAGTGCGGCACAGCCATCAGGTGGAAGCCCAGAGGAGCAGGGCAGAAGGCAGTGGAGTGTGGCAGAGCTGTCAGTCGGGAGCCCGGAGGAGCAGGGCGGAAGGCAGTGGAGTGCGGCAGAGCCGTCAGGTGGGAGCCCAGAGGAGCAGGGCGGAAGGCAGCAGAGTGTGGCAGAGCCGTCAGGTGGGAGCCCAGAGGAGCAGGGCGGAAGGCAGCGGAGTGCGGCAGAACCGTCAGGTAGGAGCCCAGAGGAGCAGGGCGGAAGGCAGCAGAGTGCGGCACAGCCATCAGGTGGAAGCCCAGAGGAGCAGGGCAGAAGGCAGCGGAGTGTGGCAGAGCCATCAGGTGGAAGCCCAGAGGAGCAGGGCGGAAGGCAGCGGAGTGCGGCAGAACCGTCAGGTAGGAACCCAGAGGAGCAGGGCGGAAGGCAGCAGAGTGCGGCACAGCCATCAGGTGGGAGCCCAGAGGAACAGGGCAAAAGGCTGCAGCAGAATGGAGAAGGAGCTGCAAGCATCAACAGCAACAAGAATCAAAGGCCAAAGAGGATTTCCAGGAAAGGTCAAAAACTGGTAACAGGAGCACCAGCACGAACGCCCAGAGAAAGCAGTTGACTGACAACTGCTTCTGTTCAAAGTGAGCTTATAAAGGCCCTCCCAGCCAGCAGGCCAGCAGGGTGGAGCTGATTGCAGACTCTGGAAGCTGTGTTCAATTAAGTCCAGCCCTGGCTTCAGTAGCCTGCAGGAGTAGCAGCAGTGGTCTCTAATCAAGTGCTCTCCAGCTCTCTGCAGCCTAGCCTGCAGTAGCTTTGAACAGGTGTATGCAATCAGGCACTCTGCAGCTCTTAGTAGCTTGCTGCAAACAAATGTATTTAATATGCCACCTCCAGCCCTCTGCCTTTTGGACAGCCTACATGTCCCAGAATTAATCTGCTGGTTTAATCCAAAATCCGGAATGGAACATGCAATTAGATTAGTCCAAAACTGCAGCGGTAAAACAAGGAACTAAAGAAAGAGGCGCATGTAGCGGTGCTGGGTGGCAGGCGAGCAGGATCGTGACACCTGGGGTTCTCTAGATCCATATCCTACAAGCAAGTGTTCAAGGCAAGAGGGTCCCAATTTCATAGTCTCTGGAGGCAGGGGCGCAATGTTCCAGTACATGTTAAACCAGAGATTTGCGATGGAATTTAACCCCTGGGACAGTTGCTGTGCAGGCCGCAATGTCACCCTCTAGCCTCAACCATATCCTTGCTGTTGGTTGGTCGTGGGAGAAATGCCTTCCCAAGAACTTTGGGGTGGTTGACACCAATGAAGAGAAGAGCTTGTGATGGAACAAGGAATGATTTCTGTCATTAACTGACTGCAGGAGTAAAGGAGTAGTGGCTAATCCGCCTACTCAGCACCACACTACTACTAAACCAGCAGTGATCCCAATCATAAAGATTAAATGGGCACAGCCAGCAAGGTATACTCATTTCACCTTATGAGGTAGCGCAGGCTGGTGGCAGGCTATATCTACAGGAGGGGTGTGAGTTAATGACAGTAGCATCCCAAACAGCTACAAAAATAAAATAAAGGCATGCCCATTCAAGGTCCCGTAAAAACATATACTTTCCGCGATCCTCCTCCTGGTGTGTACACCTGTGCTGATTGTGGGAGCCACGTGTCCTTGATCGTGAGGTCGCTGTGTGCATTCTGTATGTTTGTGTCTTGGTATGTGTTTGTATGTGCCTGTGTCCCTTTGTGATGTGTTTTTTCTGTGAAAGTGTTTTGTTGGCTATGTTGGCACTGTCTGTGTGGTTTTAGTTTACATGTGTCATCTGGCATTCTGTGCAGTAATGTCTGTGTCGGTATGTATGGCATGTATTGTATTATGAATACGTTGATGGTATGCTTTCCGTTTCTTACTCCCATTTTTGGCCATGTGGTACGGGTGTTTCTGCGGGTGTGTTCAGTAAATTGTGGGTGTGTGCCTGTTTCTGATGGGTGTATCCATGTTTTGCTGGGTGTGTCGGGACGAAGTGAGTCTCCGCGAGTCTGACACACAAAGGGTGTGTGTTTAAAGGTAGTTACTAAGCAAACACGGCTCTTGGGGATGTGTGTGAATTGTTGCAAATTAAACCATGATGATGTTGATGGTGTAAGTGTGATGAACGATGCATGTCAGTTTGTTGATTCACACTGTGAAGGCAGGGATGTTTGGCGAAGGTGTGTGGGTGCCCAGGAAAAACATTTTAGGGTGGTATGTGCACATGCTTGTCATTGTTTACTTAAGTTTTCCTTGATACATTCAGTTATGCTTGCGTGTTTTCTGCCGAAGGACGTTTTGTGGGGTATTTTTGGACCTATGTGCTTTTTCGTAGGGAGTCAAGCTTGACTTATTTCTGATTATTTGCACAGCGTGAGATCCGATGAATTTCCTTGTCTGACTTAGTAAATTTGCCCATTTGGACATAACGTACACTGCACAAACGCCTGTATGACTTTTAATTTACGCACAAAAAAGCCATAGTTAGTAAATTTGACCCCTACAAATGTCCAGTATAGAATAGAAAGCAAATAAATGCTTTTGTAAACAATTACTTTTTTAAAGTATGTTTTAACTGATGATACTTTCATCTTTGCAGAAGAGTAGCAGCATGTGTTTCTCCTACTGTAATTATTGTTCCACATTTCAAGCACCCTAGACAGTAACTGGCATATTCAGGATCAAGAGCTGGTGAAGTTGGAAGTGCCACAGAATTACAAATCTGATATTTTTTTGGAACTTTTAAAGGTACGGGTTCATGTAATTTTTTGACTGTTACACTTTCAATGTTTCTTTTTTGTAGTGTTCTTTTTACTTGTACTAACTACAGTAGATCTGCATATTTTTTTTTTACTTTGTTAGGTTGTTGTATTTTTAAAAACATTTTTAAAATACCTCAGCTCATGCCTATACTGCATATGCAACAACATTGCAGGATTTCATACATGATATTTCATTGCAGATGGTGCAAATTACTTGAGTGACTGCTCGAAAATCATCTAGTTCAGGAGTTTTGATATAGTCTCAAACCCAAGGTCTTAAGTTGCTGAATAGAATTGTTCCAGAGGTTGGTATACTTTTGTATGCAGTTATTTTACTTGTATTAGTTACACCAATTGAAATACTTGTATTACTGTCAGCACCAGACATTTTGTTTTTGTGTTTCCTCCATAGCTGAACTTTCAGATGTACAAAAAGAAGCAGTACTATAATGGGGACATTATGTGTTTTGTTTCTATGAACAACAGCACTTTTAACCCTCACAATACTCCTAGTTGCAGTCGTGAGAATAGTATGGGTTTTTTGCAAGCTAACAACCCTTTGCACTGTTGAAATAGTAGCAGTATCAATAGGCAAATTATGTGTTTTAACCTTTGAAATAGAACTAGTAGCAGCAATAGAACCTTTATTTTTATTGTTTTGCAGAATAAGAAAAATTTGCACCATTTAAATGGTACTAGTAGCAGTATGTAAAACATCTTTTTTGGGCCTCTAGA
Source organism: Ambystoma mexicanum (assembly GCF_040938575.1). Classification (NCBI taxonomy): domain Eukaryota; kingdom Metazoa; phylum Chordata; class Amphibia; order Caudata; family Ambystomatidae; genus Ambystoma; species Ambystoma mexicanum. The sequence goes on from NC_090921.1 coordinate 1,036,187,452, forward strand.
ATAGAAGTTGCACTTTTGAAATTGTACTAGTAACAGTATTAAGGAATGTATTTGTTTTATCTTTCAGAATGTCTGGACCTTGCACCATTAGAATAATACTAGCTGCAGTAAGTACTCGGTCATTTATCTTTTTTATTTTCTTCTATACCAGCAGTTTGCATTATTAAAACACTACTAGAAGTGGTAGTAGGTAATCTAGTTTGTTTCTTACTTTCAATAGCAGGACTTCCCACTCTTGAATAAAATGGTAATGTTGACTGATTGTTTTTTCATAATTTAATTCTCCCCATCTCGAATTTACAGTTGCTAATGTGTTCCAAAAATGCATTGTAATTGTAATTATTTATTTGTAAAGCGCTTATACACAAGTGAAGTGCTTCAAAGCGCTTAAAGGCGGGAAGGGAACAAGGGAAAACAGTCATCATTCTTAGGCCTTGAAATTTCCGAATGATCTAACAAAAATAACTAGCATACTAGGCCAGAGGCATTTGGTGCAAATGCATGACAGGAAGGAATGAAAGAGGGTGGGTAGGGAGAAGGAAAGGAGCATACAATGAATAAACTACCATCGTATGCCTAAAGACTTGTCAGCTAGTGCAAGTGCATGACAAAGTGTGGGGAGAGAAGTAGGGGGGGAGAAGGGAAAGACACAAACAATAAGCTACCATACTAGGCCTGGCATCATTACAGAATGATTGGTGGTTGGTCATCACTGGGCTGGGCACACTTATCCCCATCCCACCCTCGCACTTCCAGTCTGCGCACTGGCACATCCTTGAATGTACTAGGCCAAGCAAGTTTGTCTGTACTAGGCCAAGCAAATGTGCCTATGTTCGAGTATATCAGGCACAACCAAGCAAGGGGGGGGCAGAGGCAGGACAGGATAGACAAACTTGCTTGGCCTAGTACATTCAAGGATGTGCCAGTGCGCAGACTGGAAGTGCGAGGGTGGGATGGGGATAAGTGTGCCCAGTCCAGCAGGGGCCTGGGTAAGTGCAGAGGGTTGCCCCTCTCATGGGACGTATTCCGAGTGCAGTATTGCCAAGCAGAGTGCAGAGGCCTGGAGGCAAGTGCAGGACTGGCGGGGGAGCCTGGGACCTTTCAGGTCTTCCATTCCTCTTTTTTGTGGTCCCATTGCTCTTTGTTGGCAATTATTCTCATCATCGCCCCTTCTCGAATCTTAAGCATAATACAATTTCCTGTGTTTTCCAGTAAGCATGCATTCCTCTTTTTTGTGGCCCCATGTGGCAGATGTTGGCAATGCTTCTCCCCATCTCCGCTTCTCGAATATTTAGCATAATACAATTTCCAATATGTTCCAGTAACCATGCATTACTCTTTTTTGGTCCCATGTTGCCACTTGTTCTCCCCTTCTCGAATATCTAGCATAATACAATTACCAATGTGTTCCAGTAAATAGGCATTCCTCATTTTTGTGGTCTCACGTAGCTGATGCTTTTTTCTCCCCTTCTCGAATATTTAGCATAATAGAATTTTCAATGGGATCCAGGAAACATGCATTCCTCCTTTTTGTGGTCCCACGTAGGTGATGTTGGCAATTTCTTCTCCCCATCACCCCTTCTCAAATATTAAGCATAACACAATTTCCAATGTGTTCCAGTAAACATGCATTCCCCTTTTTTCTGGTCCCATGTTGCTGATGTTGCCAATTTTTCTCCCCTTCTTGACTATTTAGCATGATACAATTACCAGTGTGTTCCAGTAAACATGCATTCCTCTTTTTGTGGTCCCTCCTAGCTGATGATGTCAGGTTTTCTCTCCTTCTCGAATATTTAGCATAATACAATGTCCAATGTGTTCCAGTAAACATGAATTCCTCCTTTTTGTGGTCCCACGTAGATGATGTTGGCAATTTCTTCTCCCCATCACCCCTTCTCAAATATTAAGCATAACACAATTTCCAATGTGTTCCAGTAAACATGCATTCCCCTTTTTTCTGGTCCCATGTTGCTGATGTTGCCAATTTTTCTCCCCTTCTTGACTATTTAGCATGATACAATTACCAGTGTGTTCCAGTAAACATGCATTCCTCTTTTTGTGGTCCCTCCTAGCTGATGATGTCAGGTTTTCTCTCCTTCTCGAATATTTAGCATAATACAATGTCCAATGTGTTCCAGTAAACATGCATTCCTCTTTTTTGTGGTCCCACGTAGCTGATGTTGGACATTTTTCTCCCCATCTCCCTTCACGAATATTTAGCATAATACAATTTCCAATGTGTTCCATTAAATGTGCATTCCTCTTTTGTCGTCCCACGGAGCTGATAGTGGCAGTTTTCTCATCTCCCCTTCTCGAATATTTAGCATAATACACTTTCCAATGTGTTCCAGTAAACATTGTGGTGGGTCGGAAGAAGGAGTTGGACACTTTGAGTACATTTTGTACTCTTTATTTAAAATGATAGAATAAGGCCTATCTGTCCCTATGGCTAAGGGGAACCCCCTACCTATTTAAAGAAACGAAAGGTGCTCGTCAGATGTCAGGAAGTCCAATGTAAATATGTCCTTGTCCAAACTAACCCTCTCTGACTCTACCACTAAATATAACTAAATTAATTAGGCTAAGCGAATGTCTCTTCATCCCTTGGTCTTCTCTTTCCTTTGGATAATTCTTTTATATACTATCAGATTCAACACTGGCGGACTGTATTTCGGTTATATCCGTGTCCACAACCCCCTCCTCCTCACCTCTATCTTCCGATGAAGTCTTGTGTTTGAGTACCTTCCTCCTAGGCGTTTTCTTTTTTGTGAAGAGGTAAAGTCTTCCGCGGAAAGAAACCACCCTGTTGAGACAGGGAAGCAGAGGACCCCCCTCCGCAGAGACCGGTTTGAGAGGAAAAAAGCAATAGCTTAAAAAAACCTCTCTTGAGTGTGACGCTTTGAAAGAGGAGTAGTTCGAAGGAATATCCAGGAATATCCAGGATGGGTAAGAAGGAAGATGGTCGGGTCCTTAGAGTAGTGATGTCAATGCAGGAAGCAGTCCTTGTCAGCGAAAGATCCCGGAAAGTATGATTACTTGTGAACGATCGCCAATATTCAGGAATGCGGTGGAAGGGCTCTGAATAAGCAAAGAAGCGTTAGGAAAACAGAAAGAAGGTAAATCGAGGGCGGAGCAGGTTTGGACAGAGTACCAAAGGAAACAGGTAAGGAGGGGACAAGAAAGGGAGAGATCAGGAGAGAGGCAGAGAAGGTGAGACAGAAGGTGGCCGAAGACGTACCAGGATTTATGTAAACGAAGCAGAAGGGAAAAAATAAGGTATGAGAAGACCAGAGAGGCGAAGGATAGCAGGTGGCAGCCTATCGGAGAATGGAAACGAGAAAGTGGAGGAAAGACGGGGTAAACAAACCCCCGTAAAAAGTAAATGGCATGCGAGCACAGAACAGTAAGCGGAGCGTACAGCAGAAAGCTACAATGCGCCGAGCCCAATAGGGGGTGTGGCTAAATACGGAAACAAAAGACAGGCAGAGACAGAAAGACTAGAACAGTTGCTAGGGAGTGAACTGCAGAAACGGAACATCCTAATGGCGACGCCAGTGCCATGTGTTCCATAGCCGCCAGTGGTGTCTGCGAGAAGGCGGCATGACATATGCAGGTTTCTTTTTAGATTATATACTTCTTAGTATAATCTACTTTGATAGTCTTTCTCATCAACTCTTGCATTCCTTAAAGTAACCTTTGGATCTTGTACTTTCTGTTGTCCTCTCTTTGTAGTACTTAGAATAGTTCCTCACACTCCTGCCACTACACATATGCTATACAATCTATTTGCTTAGCTTTTTCCAAATTATATTTACTTCTATTTCCTCTCAGGCTTTCTTTGCCAATGATTCTCACTCTGAGGCTCACTGTTCTTTTATCCTGTTCAATTGCGAGCCTTATCTCCTCTTTCTCATTTTATGTTTCAGGGTTACACTTTCTCCGGGATTTGACTTTGAATGTATAGAGTTCGTTCCCTACCAAGTTATTTGTTATTCATTCTCTTAGGTTTTACAGTTCAATCATTCAACTTTCTGGTTATTATTTCGTCCTTAAGGCTTGGCCGAGTTCCTTCACGTAGATAATGATTCCCCAGCATCCTCTCGTTGTTCCTAATTCCCTCTGTACCTCTTCTTATGCGGGAAACAGTTGCAGGGTTTGGCTCTCGCTTGGGTACTGCTTTTCACTCTCTTCCTCATTCTCGGTTCCTCCTTGGATGTCTGCTGTCTGCAGACGCTGGTGCTCGGAAGGCGCTCAGACGTCGTGTCGCTGCAGTCCAAGTGCTGTTCTTCAGGCGGGCTGCCCACCACTCTGCATGAGTGGTCACGCCACTAGCAGGTATCTCTTCCTTTTCCTCATGTTCGTACCGCTTCCTTTGCGGTCCTGCACACAGGGGGTCGGACGTCTCACACTTTGCTGCTCTGGTTCTTTGAAATGTGTGGACTCCGCAATGTGTTTGGGCTCCACCTCCACAAGGCGCAATGAGGTCAGGGGGCTTCCACTGTGCATAGCACTCTCGTTCTCTCCATCGGCTCTGACTTGTCACAGTTAAAAGAGACATTTTAAGTATTTTCTCCATATGGATTTCTTGTTACATTGTCTTCAGCCAAACATGAAGTAGCCATAATATTCTCCATAAAAGACAGTCCCATATATGCAGCTATGGTAGTTGCCTTAGGGAGTTCCTCACAGGGGCAGTCTCTCAGGGTGAGGTCCCACTTGCCTCGACCCTTAGGCAGGGTCTTGGGGAGTGGGATCACCTCCCTAGCCTCACAAGGGGAGTCTCCCCATAGGGGAGAAGGGACGAATACCTGCGATTCATCACAACATGCCTTCCTCTTTTTTTGTAGTCCCATGTAGCGACACAGTGGGGCTCATTTTGCAAGTCCCCATAAATTGTACAGTGGGAACGGTATGTTTGCACATTTGTGCAAACAGGTCCTGTCTACAATTTTTGCCATTTGCCCAAAGGCATGCAAAGCAAATGTATAAATGCAAGCGTAATCGTCTGTACAGTTTTGTTTTCACATATGAGTGAATGCCACATTACCCTTATGCATGGTAGACCTGCTTTTAGAAGGCAAGGGTAATATGTCTAATTAATCTGGTTGAGCGGCTAGGCTTCATGTTAAGGCGCAATGCTTGAAGTATGACATGAAAACTGATCACACAAAAACAAAAAAGTCTTTAAAGGTGAGCCATCATCGACAAAACCTGAGAGCACCATTATCTGCCTTCATGAGACACAGACTAGCTGAACGGGACAATGCAGGGGTGAGGAAGCAAGGTCAAATTCAGGGTACATAGGATAAGACGCACTATTCGCAGATACATAAGGAAGAGGGCCTCCATTAGCTGTGTCTGGAGTGGGTGTGGGGAAGAAGCAAAGTTAAATAAAATGGCTTCAGGATGGTGCCAAATAGGAAAAAAAGTGGACGTTTGGTATTTGTGCACCAGCAGGATCCATGAAAATGCAGATAAATAGAGGCAAATGGAACATTGGAATGTTGGTAGTTCCCTTGCAGGTAATGCACTAGCAGAGGGAAATAAGATCTGATGAAGTGCATTGTTGCAACATTTCAATGTTTCTCCCAGTCTATCTTCATTGGTTAGAATTAATGCTCTAATAATAATGTCTAATGTCACCTAGGGCCCTCTGAGGCCCCAGCTACCAATGGGTGAGTAATGGAGCGCAGTGGATTAGTCGTCCATGAGCATAAAGTGGGAGTAGAGGGAAAGCAGGCACGTACTCGGGTCAAGCGTAGGGTGTATCAGGTACCTTGAAATAGCAGAGAAATACCTGAGATTTTGCACAACTTTCCAAGGAACCTGATTGGCACAGACACCCCCATCATCAAACTCTGGGTGTTCGTTCTCTTCCTGACTACAGATTTGGAATGCATAACAATCTGAAAAGGGCCAGGATGATATGTGTGCTCCCCAGCTTGCCGACGAGCCGTTGCAGAATCCGGACAGAGCGAAGCAATATATCCTATTGTTTGCGAGATTTACAGCATGGGGTACATTGAATGTACGGCATTGGGTAAATAACTAATACAACCAATAACCAAATATTGATTATTTACCCCATCCAGTACCTTCAATGTACCCTGTGCAGTAAATTTTGCGAATGAAGCATGCTCATAATGAGGCCCTATTTTTAACCTTCAAAGAAAGCGGTAAGGTCCAGGACGCATGGACACTCAGGGCAGGGTGTGGTAGGCCTGGATAAAGGAGACCACCTGCTCCTTGTACTATGAGCAATAGCTGAAGAGCCTTTTGGTAGCCATAGATAACAGCAAGTTCACAATCTTAGAGCAATTTCTGCCCTCCCCTATCTGGGGGAAATAGTAGAAAGGGAGTGGATGAGGTGGTGGGGGGGGGTTGTTTGAAGGCAGTGTAGTGCTGGATGCAGGATGACAGCTCCTGCTTCATGGTAATTAGTCTGGGGTCTTGCTCTTGGTTTGAGTCCCCTCCAGCACTCTTCTGTTCAAATGGGCCCAATATTTTGGCCCCACGCTGACTCATTAGGTTTGCGTTACTTCTGGCAGTAAACTCAGGCATGAAGAAAACGTGTCTTAATCTATAAGACACACACATCCCCTGCATACCAATATATACTGAAAAACATTTCATTATGTTTACAACAGTTAGACAGCGCAGGCCAAGAAATGATAACACAACACATGTTTATCAAAAAATCATGTTATATTAAAAACACAAATGAGGAACAAAAATAGTAATTTCAAACATAAAAAATATGCTATAGGTCGACGAGTTTCGGGCCACCACCCTTCTTCAGGAGCAGAGAGGAGATATATCTGAAAATATATTGGATAACAATATAAATACTCATAAAGCCATATAAAGTAACTTATCATTTTAAATGAGTGTAAAGTATACATTTGATTCACTTAGTCCTATTAGTCAACAGGTGACGTAAGCCTAGACGCCAGGGTGATCTAAAAACAGTAAGGAAGAGTATCCTCTAGTTCATTATGGTACTGGGAAGAGTCTGCAAGTGTGTTAACCTATAAATCAGTGCGAATAATGAAATCTAAAGACAAGTGTCTGTATGGATCGACACTCACTAAGCCACTTCTCCAACATGAATGGGGACGCCAGTCAAGACACGTAGAAACCCGACTCAAGATGGCAGCCGTATTTATAGATTGTATCTCGACCAAGGCTAAACATGTTCACACCGGTGCTCCGTTTTAGTGAATGAGTCGATGAGAGTTATTTATAAAAATAGTAGAGCAATATAACGGTGCCTCATATATCTCACAGTAATGTAGAACGAATCAAGTCAACTCCTAGTCATGCCGAATAGCATCCAAACACCATGCCAAGATGACCCTCAACAAACTCTCGATTGGAAAGATATATTCGTCAAATCATCTCATATTACTGCAAACTCGTTTTTCAGCCATGAAGTCTAACAAGTAAATTATGACAGAAACATATGGGGCATGAAGTATAAAACTGGTTAAATGTTTCTAAAGCAGCACCCAAAGTGAAATGTGCTACCGATATGTATGGCAACAACGCTGTATATATACAGAACGCAGAACCTTTGTCGCATGAAGCTTGTAAGAATACATTGAAGAGCAGAATGGAAAAAAAACCACCCTATTAGCACTCTCAGACATAATTTGGTGCCTAGTGTAGCTAAGCGGAGTAATAGTTATGTGAACTCAACAACAAGTAGATCAAATGCATACTGTACCTATTAGAATGTTTTATTTCCACATGCACAGTTTTCATCGCATTGGTCAGATAAATCATTGATCCAAACAAAAGTATATAATTAATGCATTCTTGGTTTTAAAGTATAACTAATCTGACTGCATAATGTGTAATAAGTAATCAGCTGTTCAATCTTACATATTGGTCTTAATTTGTGAATGACCATTCATCCAAGTGGGAAATGTACCATACTGTCAACTTCACTCTATAAGAATGCACCCAACTAGAAGTCCTCATTCATACCATGTGGATACAGGGCATCAAGTGTATGGATCCAATAGAGTTCCTGGTGTGCAAGCTTAGTGGACAAATCACCACCCATAGGGGATTATAGTACCAGTTCTATAATGATGCATCGTAGTTGTGCCACTGAGTGTCTATGTTGTGTAAAATGTCTGGCATCTGGAGACATAGCATTATTAGTCCTAATGTGACTCTTGTGCTCGTGCCATTTATCCTTTTCAGATCTGGAGGTCTGTCCAACGTAAAATATTCCACATGGACAACAGAGTCCATAGATTATGGAACATGTATCACATATTGCAAAGTCCCTTAGTTTCACTTTGCGCCCTGACCGTGGGTGTCTCACATAATCACCTTTAGCACTTTGGAGGGGGGTGCCAACCAATCAGGTGTCTAGGAACATGGGCTTGAACTGCCGGTGCAAGCCTGCGTTCCATACCTCCTGACATCTGGCTCCCCCGGCACCATCTTCCCCCACCCTCTGTTCCCTTATTTTTATTTCCCCTTTTCCTACCCCCACTTACATGTATGTTGTGGCACCGCAGGCCGCCGCCGCAGTCGCTTCCCTGCTTCTCCAGCTGCCATGGAAAGGGAAGAGGGGCTCTCAAGAGCCCCGCCATCCCTTTCCATGGTGGCCAGCTTAGAAAAGGATTTTATTCATTGAACACGACGCCTTGAACATCCCGCTCAATGAATGAAATCCTTTTTTTAAATTTATTTTTTAGCACCCCGGGTTACCGCTTTGATAATCCGGGCTTCTAATGGCATTAAGCACCCATTCCAGCCAGTTGTTACAGTAGTTACAGTTAAGGCACTGAAAGGTTCCTCTCTTTTGTTTGGATAATACCCTCTCTTTTTTAAGATCCGTTTTTTCAGCCTTCACCAAGTAATCTCTGAAATTTCAGCCTCTTTTATAGGCTATTATTGGTGGATTAGGGAACAGTTTCGAAAGAGATTAGAGTCCAATCTGATCAGACTCCAATTCTTCTTAAGCAATCTTGTGATGTGGTGACTGTGTGCTGAGTATTTCATCGAGTAAAAAAGGGTACTTTGTCAAATTTAGGTTTCAGGATCAATAGCGCCTCACAAGCCTTTATGGATACTTTTGCTTGGGCTTTCTCAATAACAGTATTTGGTTAACCCTGTTGAGAGCACCATTTGGCCAGATTGACAGATGCTCTAGAGAATGATCTATCCTCCGACAAAATACTTCTCAACCTTAAAAACTGGCTGTATGGTAAATTGTTTATAAGGTGAAGAGTATGGAAGCTGAAATAGTGTAGTGTGTTATTAACATCCGTGGGTTTCATAAAGATGTTAGTTGTAAAGTTATTGCTAGAGGCAGAAATCTCTACATCAAGGAAATGTAGTTTGGGTCTGCCTATGACCATTGTAAACTTAATACGTGAGTGTATTGAGTTCACGTAGCCTAAAAAAGCATCTAATTCTGATTCAGTTCCAGTCCAGATTGCAAAAATATCATCAATGTAGTGCTTCCAAAGAAACAGTTTACCTGTCCAGTCAAGATGATTAAGTATGTACATTAATTCAAAATAAAACATTAAAATGTTTTCTTATGCTGGGGCCATCGCTGACCCCATAGGAGTAACCTCAGACAGCCAGTTCTCCTTTGGGCTCCCGGTTAATGCACTTGTATAAAGAGGCCACATTATCATCCAGGCTCCAATGTTGCATGTTGCTTTTGCTGAACATACATTTAAAGAAAAACAATAGTCCATTTTAATATTATAAGAAGTTAAGAACTATACAAGAGATCCCATTTGCTCTGTGGAAGTTAATTTCCTATTGACTTCAATTGGCCCACAACTGAGTCCTAGCTTCAGATGTGACGTCTATATCTGATGGAAAATTGCTCACAGCATGTGTATGAGCTTTATCCATCTGAACCGACAATCTGATATGCTGTGAGACATTTACCTCCGTCGCCATCCCCAAACAAAAATATCCAGGGCACCTCTGCTAATTTATTAGAGGTAAATCCCTGAAGGTTAAAGACACGTCATCGTTGAAGACTTTGCTGTGCGAAATCCATTACCTTTCTCCATTCTAGCACTATATTAAAGGGGTAGATGTAGGGCAAATAGATTCGAGGTCACTGCAGCTGATGAACTGGTTGTTTTTATGTAAATTCTGGTTTTGATGTGTGGGGATCAGAATGGCGGATGCTTTATTGCACATTTTCATAATTTCATATGTACAGTGATTGTGCTTTTCTTTATGCCCCTTCCATTTTATTATGATGGACATTTATTGTGCTGTAACATATAATTAAAAAAAACAAAACACAAAGTTCTTTTATGCACGTAAAAAATAAGGTTTCAAGTAATTCAAAGGCACATTGTGCTTGGCTCAGGGTACAGTGTGTGATGGCCTTGTGAGACTGAAAACAAAGGGCCCAGGTGGCTTTGCCAGGGGATGGGAAAAACAAGCTGATGTACCATGGGTGCAAACATGTTATACAAATGCTGAGAACCCAGGCCAACTGAGCTACCAGAATATAATATGAGGGGAAACCTGGATAAAATACATAAACTCAGTCAGTGTTCTACAGTGAGGGTATAGCTGCACTCATAGAGGTCTCCGACTGTAATCTACAGTGAGGGGAATCTGGAGAAATCCAGACCATGATCTAGAGTGAATATCTTTAAAAGATTGAGGATCACCGGCTGTGATCTAGAGTGGGAAGAGCCTGAAGCAGCTGAGAAAACCCAGAACGTGATCTATAGCGAGAAGAACTTGAAGTGACTAAGGAAGTGCTGTCTGTGTTCTAGAGTGAGTAACATGGAGTGACTTAGGAAACACAGGGGAATCTGGGGGGACTGAGGGAACCCAGATCATGATTTGGACTGAGCAACCAGAAGAAACTGAGGAAACCCAGACTGCAATCCAGAATGAGACTGAGGTACACCATGAGGGAGAGGTAAAGTGCATTTGCCAAGTATCCCTAGACTGTGGTCCAGATTTAGAAGCACATAGTGGCTGTCAGGCACCCAACAGTGGTTCAGGTTCAGGAAAACCTGGATCTTGAAAACCTCGATATTTTAATATCTGGGATGAATCTGGAAGTACTGCAGATGAGGTAGGTCACTGGACTGTAGGGGGGGTTTCTGATGAACCCGATTCCGTTGGCTCCTCTGACTGCATCTGGTTCACGATGGATGCCAGCGTGTCCACGATAACTGGAAGAAAGAGAAATAAGAGCATGTTGAGCAGTGTTCTTAAGACGTTTTCAGAGCAAGGAACATGCGATATTTTAATACAAGTGCGCAGTGGGAGTTGTAGAAATGTAGGGCATGTTTTAAGGCATTTGTAGAACCGTTACTGGTTCTTTATGGACCAGCAGCGCATCTACGATATTTAGACTTATAGAACTTTGTTTCACAATGCACAGACCTGAGGTACAATCACGTATGTGTGAGTTGCAAAATTAAAAGTTGCATTAAGAGTTGCAAAATCAAAAGTGCAATATTACAACATACATTCTGATGGGATAGGGTTTGAAGCCACGCTTCATCATGTATACATAACATGGGGGATCAAAAGGACTCGAACACACGAGAAATGAGCAATGCTGTGTGACTATTCATCACTACAAACATCTGGAAGTTGAGGAAAACAGTTCACAATACTGCACTTTTATTTTACTCTTCCTGGTATTCAGCAAAATAATCAGCAATAAAATGGTGTGGGTGCATGGTTACTGTTTCTCCTCTCTGTAATGAATTGCTGTGCTTTGGTTAAATGCAGCTGACCCCTTGTCTCTGGATACAGGAGATGGGGATAATGGCACACCATGGAGAGATCCAGATACCAAAAGTTGATCTATTTTCAAGGAGCTCTGGTCAAAGGGTCTAGCTCACCCTTGGCATGATGGAAACTTTGGCCCACAGCATGGCAGCAGATATGATGTTCTGCGTATACCTTAAATGCTTGTGATTCATCCACGAAATCCCGAACCATGAATGGAAAGACCATAAACAGATGATGCTGATGAACCTTTTGCCAAAGTGCTTTATTGGTAGAGGGTCGGGTGCAGTGAGAGCGGGTGATGTGTATGTGGGCTCACTGGTTAGCACCTTGTCTGGTAAACCGTCCATGGCAGCTGGAGACATGGTATGCTGTTGATCAAAGAGTGGATTCAGTGCTGAAAAAGGCTTATGCTAGCTCCTTTCTTTCGTTAGGCGTAGGACTCTACCATGTCTAGATGGCTCAGTCCTTAAGGATCTTACAGTTGTTTGGTGAAGGGGTAGAAGAGGGGGTGACTGCAGGAATGAGCTGCTTCGGATTGAGCAGTAGGCACAGTTGATTTTGGACACTTCTATAGAAGCTGTCAAAACCAGAGGGTCTAGGGGGTGCTAAGGCAGCACCTCGTAGGAAAATCTACATCCATGGTTGGAAAACAGATGCCAACCAGAAGAGCATATGATTCCAAGTGCCTATTTTGGGGACAATGTTTTTGGTGGTAGGATGGTTAACAAGGCATTGAGGATAAACCCTACACCTTTTGCCTTCCAGTGACTGTCTTCTGCACCCAAAGAAAAATCCTTTCCAGACCTCAACACAGTAGGCCATTCAGGAAATTAGCTGGGTTTCCAATATATCAGGCACTGACCTATTTCAGGGTTTCCAAATCACAAACCCCCACCCCCTGCACCCGTATCACGTCCATCAAGCCCCAGCAGTTTAAATTAAGCTGGGGTTCTCAGTACTGAAGACATTCCTGTCGGGAACCACCATTGGCATTCACTCAGACCTGGGACAGTATCATAAGAAACCCATTACTGGTTGTCCATCAAGGTTACATGGTCTGAAGAGTGGTATGGACATGCAAGATTTATCACCATCGAGTGGTTCTTCAACAATCATAGACCATCTTCTAAAACGGGCAGGTGTGGCTGTCCTTCCTGGTGAGCAAAGCCAACATTGCTGCACAACTGCCTTCCTCTTTCCAAGTTGTTAGGGGATTTCCACCCTTTTCTAAACCTTAAAAGGCTCAACACGTGGACATCTCTGGTACACTTCAAAAGGAAGACTAGCTACAGGAACATCCTATTGGTGAATGCAGGATTTTTCATGAACGCAATATTTGCAGGACACCTACAGCAATGTATCAACCTTTATTATGAGAGGTTTCTATGCTTCGTGTGGGAGCAGCATTATTATGAGAGGTTTCTATGCTTCATGTTGGAGCAGCATTATTATGCAAAGTTTCTATGCTTCGTGTTAGAGCAGCATTATTATGAGAGGTTTCTATGCTTCGTGTTGGAGCAGCATTATTATGAGAGGTTTTTATGTTTCGTGTTGGAGCAGCATTATTATGCGAGGTTTCTATGCTTTGTGTTGGAGCAGCATTATTATGAGAGGTTTCTATGCTTCGTGTTAGAGCAGCATTATTATGTAAGGTTTCTATGCTTCGTGTTAGAGCAGCATTATTATGAGAGGTTTCTATCCTTCTTGTTGGAGCAGCATTATTATGCAAGGTTTCTATGCTTTGTGTTGGACCAGCATTATTATGCGAGGTTTCTATGCTTCGTGTTGGAACAGCATTATTATGAGAGGTTTCTATGCTTCGTGTTGGAGCAGCATTATTATGCAAGGTTTCTATCCTTCTTGTTGGAGCAGCATTATTATGAGAGGTTTCTATGCTTCGCGTTGGAGCAGCATTATTATGCGAGGTTTCTATGCTTCGCGTTGGAGCAGCATTATTATGAGAGGTTTCTATGCTTCGTGTTGGAGCAGCATTATTATGCGAGGTTTCTATGCTTCGTGTTGGAGCAGCATTATTATGAGAGGTTTCTATGCTTCGTGTTGGAGCAGCATTATTATGCAAGGTTTCTATGCTTCGTGTTGGAGCAGCATTATTATGCGAGGTTTCTATCCTTCTTGTTGGAGCAGCATTATTATGCTAGGTTTCTATGCTTCGTGTTGGACCAGCATTATTATGCGAGGTTTCTATGCTTCGTGTTGGAACAGCATTATTATGCAAGGTTTCCATGCTTTGTGTTGGAGCAGCATTATTATGCGAGGTTTCTATGCTTCGTGTTGGAGCAACATTTTTAGCACACCATCTGAAAACTGTACCTAGAATGTTCACCAAGATAATGGCTGTAAATGTTTAACTTTCACAACTGGTGGGCCTCCACCTCGATGCTTGGTTGGACAATTGGTTAATCCTAGATCCCACAGTTGCCAAGGCAGTCCAGAATCTGCATTGTCTGTAACTTGATTTGCCAGCTGGGGTTCCTGATCTATCTCAAAAACATGCCCTTTCCAACGCAGAGTTGGGATATTGTACGGGACAGTTTTGCCATGAATAGCAGTCTAACAGCCTGGTTGATCGTGATTGGGTAAAAATGAATTGAACAGTGCATTCAATCTATGGGCACTAATTATGTACTTGTAGTTAAGGGATCTTTATATGTATTGTTTATTCAGCCAAATCCTGGCCCTTCACATGAAAGTATTGCATTGGGGACAGGGGCTTACCGGCTGCTGTATCTTTGAGACCGTTTCGACAAAAAGAAAAACACAAATCCAGATTTAGATAATCCTTTTTGTAAATACAGGATTGGGACAAATACAGGTTATTTGAGCCAGGGGCTTATGATTTACTCCACAATAGAACTGCTTTTGAGAAGTTCTGCAGGTTGGCAGAAAACTGGCTCTAAAGGTTTTCCAAAATGCCAAATGGTCTAGCGATTACCTATATTCTGGAATGTATGGTTTGTGTTTGTTCTCAGCAGAAATAGTTTTTTCGCAAGTTCTCAGGTGGATCTGAGATGGCTGATGGGAGATAACGTTGTCCACATTTTACATAAACGTGGAACACTTTTCTGCACCACCTCAAGAAAGGTCTGATGAATAAGAGTAGTCTTTGACACCCACCCTCCTGGTGACTGATGTTTCAGAATAGACCTACTTAAGAATTCAGAATTTTGTCATGACCAGAAGTGAGAATGATGCTTCTCTTTCCATGACTATGGTACACACTGTTTTTAAAAAGTATCAGTTGTATTATCCTGTATGCCAATGTCCAGCTAAATCAGTGGTCTTCAAACGTTTTAGGCCTCCCCCCCCAAGCAAAATGTGAGCAGGCCGCCCCTTCTCCAAAATGGCAAATGGACAGTAAGTCCAAATGGCTATGAACTATTGCGCGCCGTCACCGCACCATACTCCCAGTATAGTCTCTGGGCACCCATCATCATACACTCACCCATAACACAAGCATACACGTATCCATACACATATTTAAATAAAAAATAAATGAACATAAACTTACCTCTTGTCCCGGTCATGAAGTTTTCCTCCCCAGCGCTCCAGCTCCTGCATCAAGAACAGGAATCCTGGTTCCTGCAATGAGTGCAGGGGCCTGCGTGTAGGTGCTGGAACGCCCTGCTCCAGGCTGCTCTGTCTGTATGTGCAAGGAGGCGCAGGAGCTCTCCCTTGCACATACAGACATGCAGTTCCCCAGCCAGCATTTTCCAATGAGCTATTCAAGGCTTGCGAAGCAAAACACCCTTAGCTTTGCATGACTCAGGGAGCATGTGCAGCTGGGGAACTTAATTATCCTTTGACAGTTCAGCCAGCCCCGGAGCACTCCCTCATTTGGAAAAAGCAGCAATGAGAGTGCTCAATGTTTGACTGGGCTAGCTCCTTGGCTCCTCCATAATGGGCGAGGGGGCCACCGGGTCGATGCCCCCTCGCCCATTATGGATGAGCCGCCAGACTCGGACTGGCATATAAGGCAACGGGGCAATGCCCGAACCAAAATGCAAAATGCTAGTGTGGGCCAGTTTTTTTGGTCTAAATGGGCCACTTTTTTGCCCAATGTGGGCCAGTTTGATTAATTACGTCACTATGCAGCTAGTAGTTTTGACCATTGTTGCTGAATAAATAAATATTTCTTAAATATCACAATTTGCTTCCCTTAGGTAAAATTTAAACAGTGGGCCTCATTATAAGTTTGCCGGTCCGGGAACTACGAGTTCTGCTCGCGGGTGCCATTGCGGCCACCAGGACTGGCAAGGCAGCCGTAACGGTACCCGCGAGCAGAGCATGTCAGATGCACCCGCACCGTTAATAATGGTGCCGGTGCATCAAGCTTCCCCATTCTCATTGAGCCCTATGGGGCTCAAGTGGGAATGGGGAAGAATTTTTTCCGGCGCCCAGGAATGGGCAAATACCGAGTCCGGCAAGGCCGTAATGACCCGTTAATTGCCCATTTTTGGGCACTGGAAAAAAATAAATATCGGCGGCAGCTGTGCCTGTATTACAGGCACTGCTACTGCCAGCCTCGTAATGAGGCCCAGTCTGTCACTAAAGGAATGAATTTCACTTTTTCATTGGTGCCGGGGACAGTTGTATGTTCCAGTTTGAGCCTGCCCATTTCTTACATTTACAAAAAAAATTGTTTAAAGTTTTAAAAATGTCAGACTGGGGTCTCGCACCCCCCCCCCCGGGAATGCGGCCGTGCACCCCACAGTATGAAGACCTTTGCGCTAACTTGTTTGATAACCCACCAAAGACAACCGCTCCCCTTTCTCTTTCTCTGCTGCTGAAGCAGCAGATGCGTATTCCCTATTCCTTCTTCTTGAATAAGCATCTGGGGGTGGAATGCAGTATTGTTCTGTCAGATTATACTTCATTATGCTTATGAGTCATTTAATCTATCACTAGAAATGCTGATGTGATTGTCTCCCCATTCTCAGCACTGTGGGAGGTTTTCGGTATCAGGGATAATGTGGGTATACTTTATCATGTGCGATATGTGGAGAGTCAGATATAGGAGAAGTACAAGAAGACATAGTCCAAACTCAGATGTTTCATTATTTAAGTAAAGAATGCCTCACTTAGGCCTGCAATTATGATGGGTTTCCCTAAGCTTAAACAAAACAAACGCGTGCCTATCAGGATGTCTTGTAGAAACGTAGTCTTCCGTCCGAACCTGGTCTACCCTGCCACTAATTACAAAGGAAACATAAACCTAGCCTAGGAAAATATCACTTCCCCCTTCTCTTGGCTTATGGTGGCTGGTTCCTTACCGCCATACATTTGTGTCTTTGGTTCTCTTTCTTTCACGTCTCGGCCTGCTGGTACAGTTCAAAATAAATCCCTTATCCTTCTGTCTTTAAGAAATGGTAGACTCAAGACCCCACACAAATGCCCTTGACAGTTCAAAGAGTTTGTTCCTCAATTGGAGTAACTGGTCCTGTAAGCCGGCTCGGTTGTTACACTTATGTTTAGAATCAGTTCCTTGTTCACCATCTCCAGGGTGTTTCAGTTTCTACTGGGCTATTGCATCTCTTGGCCAGGCGTGGTCCTGTTGGTTCTTCAGCCTTTCTCAGTCTGGCACTGTTCTCACCCCTCGGTGGAGTACCTGGTTTCACAGCCCTGCGTAGGCTATCTGCCTTCTTATGCCATTTGGCTTCTCATCGATTTCAACACCCTTGTGGGGTATCTGCTGGCTCAGCACGGCATGAGCTATTTGGCCTCTCTGGTCGTCTGGACCTCGTATTGCTCTCAAACACTTGTGTGTCTCACCACACTCCTCTCACTCCTCTGTCAGCATATACCTGGTTCTTGGCAGTGGTACTTTTCTGGTTGCTGCGGAACTGTGGTGCTGAGGTCTTCTCACACTGGTCTTCCACTTTGGTTGCTCCTGTCTGTGACTGATGGGACTTTTGCGTTGGAGCTTCTGAATGGCAGTGTGCTGCGACGGCTCAGTCTCTCGCTTGACCAGAGGTCCTGAGCTTGGCGGGCTCTCAGCCGTCCTGGGCTTTGCAGCATTCTGTGGGCTCTTCCTCCGCCCCCACCACACTGACTGCGTGGCCCTGTCTCCAAGATCAGACCTCTCACCTGCGCTCTAGCTCAGGCATGAGCATTGAGCCTTCAGGCTGGCTCTCCCTCTCTCCACATGGACCTCAGTTCTCTTATGTTCCTCCCTGTATCGGGAGAGGAGACCCCATTGGTTAAGCTCTTCTAGCATGGAATGTAACAGAGTGGGGTCAGGAATCAAGCCATTTATTTTTAAAGGGCCCGCCATATTATTCTACTGTTCAGTCCCCATATAACCAACAAACATTTGGGACTCTGATTTCAAGGAAGGTGTAGTCAAATCTTTACCTGGGGATTCCTTGGGGATGTGGTAGTCGCTCCCACTTGGGGAGAAAGGATGAATTCCCTGTATTCGTCACAAATACTATTTGCTTGCTTCCTCCTGGGATTAGTAGTATCAGAGCGGATGAAGCCTGAGATCCATACAAGGGCATTCTGATGCCCTTTGGGCTGCTCTCAGCGTGTCTATGCAAGTTGTAGGGTGCCCGCAGGCTTTTGCAGAGCAGTGTTTCTCTTTTGCAGGTCCCTGCTCCATTCCTAGCTCATAGTGTGCACTCCAGGGAAAGGCCAGATGGGCCAGCAGTACTAGGATTGTGAGAGCGTTCATTCATAGGCGATCCTGCTGCCAGTCTGAGCAGGAAAGATTACTGTTCCCGGCACCCCAGATCTTAGTGAATACCAAGCCTGGACGACTGTCAATAAATATGACCCCAAGACTCCTCATATCCTTTTGACATGACTTGCCCTACCACCCACCTCCCCGCCCAAGTGTACATGTTTTGGAGCAGTCAAATCTTAGGTTGAATAAAGCTAGTTTTCTGTGCTGCTGGAGATGATTCATGCTCAAATCAAGAGTCTCGGTTCTCAGGTTGAATCTCTGGGTTATTTGACTTTTTTCAGCCAATCCAAGCCCTCTCACCAAGATTCCTTGAGTTTGATCATCCAATCAGAGCCGTCCAATTTCTTAAAGGCAGTTCAAGGATCTAGAAAAGGGGCAGCTCAATTCCTGTTCCTTTGGGGGGTTTGCTAGGCTGTAAAGGAAAGTCTTACAGATGGCAGGCTTAAACTCGGAGGGTGTTTGGTGCATTTTTAGAGTTTTAGGCAGTTGTAAGAGCAGTTTTGCGAGTTAGGTGTTTGTTTTTGTTTAGTTTGGAAAACATTTTGTTGTCCATTTTTGTACCCCTTTGTCTGCTTAGTGTTTTGTAGTTTCCCCATGTTATGTTATGTTATGTTATGTTATTTTGCATTTGTATAGCGCCTTGTATACCATTGGTATGGTCTGAAGGCGCTGGTAGGTTGAACGCCCTTGGGAACCGAAGTTCGGGTCAGTAGAGAGAGTTCAAAGGTGCGAGTGCGCACCGGTATGTGTGCAGCTGGTGCGGAATTCGTGTGGTAGCTGCTTCCTAGCGGTAGGTGTGGTGGTTGGGAGATCAGGGATATGTGTTCGCTCTGGCAGGATTTATCCAGACCGAGTGTGGCTGCGTTAGGCCTGAGGAGAACGCCTGGCTGGGGGGTGTGAAACCAGCAGTGATTACTTAGAGTGATGGGGAGTGAGCGGTAGATGTTGATATGAGAACAGTTATACCGAATGGTGTCATAGTATCTCTGTGTTCTAGTTGAGTGGTGGTGTGAAGAAGAGAGTAAGCGTGGGGTGTGGTAAGATATATGTCCTTTCAAATGTTCACTGCATTCCAGAGCATATTATGTACGTCATCCAATTTTATGCAATCAGGTCCAATCAGATGATTTGGGTACACTACTAAATGCAATTGGGCACAACTTCTAAGTGCAGCTTTCCTCAGAGAGGCAATTGGGCCCAACTTATAAATGCGATTGGGTATACTTCTCAATGCAATTGGGTGCCCTTTTAATGTGCTTGTGTACACTTCTAAATGCAATTGGGCACACTTCTAAATGCAATTGGCCATACTTCTAAATGCAACTTTCCTCAGAGAGACTATTGGGCACACTTCTAAATGCAACTTTCTCAGAGAGGCTATTGGGCACAACTTCTAGATGCGATTGGGTACACTTCTAAATGCAATTTCTCAGAGAGACTATTGGGCACACTTCTTAATGCAATTTTCTCAGTGAGGCTATTGGGCGCAATTTCTTAAAGCGGTTGGGTACACTTCTAGATGCAATTGGGCAGATTCTAGATGTAACTTTCTCAGAGAGGCTATTGAGCACACTTCTAAATGCAACTTTCTCAGGGGGACTATTGGTCGCAACTTCTAAATGCAATTAGGTACGCTTCTAAATGCATTGGGCACACTTCTAAATGCAACTTTCTCAGAGGGATTATTGGCCACAACTTCTAAATGCAATTAGGTACGCTTCTAAATGCAATTAGGTACGCTTCTAAATGCATTGGGTACACTTCTAAATGCAACTTCCTCAGGGGGACTATTGGTCACAACTTCTAAATGCAGTTGGGCACAACCTCTAAGTGCAACTTTCCTCAGAGAGGCAATTGGGCACAATTTCTAAATGCAGTTGGGTACACTTCTAGATGCAAATGGGCAGATTCTACATGCAACTTTCTCAGAGAGATTATTGGGCACACTTCTAAATGCAACTTTCTCAGAGGGACTATTGGTCACAACTTCTAAATGCAATTAGGTACTCTTCTAAATGCATTGGGTACACTTCTAAATGCAACTTTCTCAGAGAGTCTATTGGTCACAACTTCTAAATGCAATTGGGTACACTTTTAGTTGGAACTTTCTCAGAAGGACTATTGGTCACAACCTCTAAATGCAATTAGGTACACTTCTAAATACAACTTTCTCGGAGGGACTATTGGTCAAAACTTCTAAATGCAATTAGGTACACTTCTAAATGCAATTAGGTACGCTTCTAAATGCATTGGGTACACTTCTAAATGCAACTTTCTCAGAGAGTCTATTGGTCACAACTTCTAAATGCAATTGGGTACACTTTTAGTTGGAACTTTCTCAGAAGGACTATTGGTCACAACCTCTAAATGCAATTAGGTACACTTCTAAATACAACTTTCTCAGAGAGGCTATTGGTCACAACTTCTAAATGCAATTGGGTACACTTTTAATTGGAACTTTGCTCAGAGGGACTATTGGTCACAACTTCTAAATGCAATTAGGTACACTTTTAGTTGGAACTTTCTCAGAGGGACTATTGGTCACAACTTCTAAATGCAATTAGGTACACTTCTAAATACAACTTTCTCAGAGAGGCTATTGGTCACAACATCTAAATGCAATTGGGTACACTTTTAGTTGGAACTTTCTCAGAGGGACTATTGGTCACAACTTCTAAATGCAATCAATTAGGTACACTTCTAAATACAACTTTCTCAGAGAGGCTATTGGTCACAATTTTCTAAATGCAATTAGGTACACTTCAAGATGCGATTGGGCGCACTTCTAAATGCACCTTTCTCAGAGGGACTATTGGTCACAACTTCTAAATGCAATTAGGTACACTTCTAAATGCAATTGGGTACACTTTTAATTGGAACTTTCTCAGAGGGACTATTGGTCACAACTTCTAAATGCAATTAGGTACACTTCTAAATACAACTTTCTCAGAGAGGCTATTGGTCACAACTTCTAAATGCAATTAGGTACACTTCTAGATGCAATTGGGTGCACTTCTAAATGCAACTTTCTCAGAGAGACTATTGGGCACACTTCTAAATGCAATTTTCTCAGAGGGACTATTGGTCACAACTTCTAAATGCAATTAGGTACACTTCTAAATACAACTTTCTCAGAGAGGCTATTGGTCATAACTTCTAAATGCAATTGGGTACACTTCTAGATGCAATTGGGCGCTCTTCTAGATGCAATTGGGTACACTTCTAAATACAACTTTCTCAGAGAGGCTATTGGTCACAACTTCTAAATGCAAATTAGGTGCACTTCTAGATGTAATTGGGCGCTCTTCTAAATGCAATTGGGTACACTTCTAAATACAACTTTCTCAGAGAGGCTATTGGTCACAACTTCTAAATGCAATTAGGTACACTTCTAGATGCAATTGGGCGCACGTGTAAATGCAAGTTCTCAGAGGGACTATTGGTCACAACTTCTAAATGCAATTAGGTATACTTCTAAGTACAACTTTCTCAGAGAGGCTATTGGTCACAACTTCTAAATACAATTAGGTACACTTCTAGATGCAATAGGGCGCTCTTCTAAATGCAATTGGGTACACTTCTAAATTCAACTTTCTCAGAGAGGCTATTGGTCACAACTTCTAAATACAATTAGGTACACTTCTAGATGCAATTGGGCGCTCTTCTAAATGCAATTGGGTACACTTCAAAATACAACTTTCACAGAGAGGCTATTGGTCACAACTTCTAAATACAATTAGATACACTTCTAGATGCAATTGGGCACTCTTCTAAATGCAACTTCCCACTCAGAGGCTTCCTTAGTTGAGTGGGGCGGTGATTGCCCTGTCCACACTTACTTATTGTTGGCTTCTTGCTTCTCCTGCGGATACCTGCAGATACGACCTGGAGCCGTCACTGTGGGGGCCATCCTTTGCCTCGGGGTCCTTAACCGATGGGGCTGTCGGGCAGGGGGTTGCCCTGGGGGGGGTTGGCTATGAATGGAGGTCCTCTTGACTGGACCAATGGGAGGGGGTGGGTGGGAAAGGGAGGCGGGGGGGCCAGGAAAGTAAATGGATGCAGGGGGGAGAGTGGGAGGTAGATGTGTTGCTAGACCCGGAAGACCAGAGGGGAATTGCCCAATCACAGCCCGGGGCAGGCTTGGAGGCAGGAGGGTGCGTGGGAAGCACAAGGAAGGGGGCTCAGGGGCTTCGGGTGAGCAAAAACTTTACTTTCAATAAACAAGGGCCGAATTACACGCACATTACCTTCAGGGCTGCCACGGATGGAAGTGGAGCTTGAGGGTGGAAGCGGGTCGTTAGACCTAGCAGGCAAGGCCAGAAGCACCAATCAGAGGGTGGGGGAGGTCCGGGAGGCGGGAAGGGGGGGAAACCAGGAAGCGGGTGAGGGGAGGGAGCGGGCCGCGAGGAAGGGGGCTCAGGGGCTTCGGGTGGGCAAAAACTTTACTTTCAATAAACAAGGGCCGAATTACACGCACATTACCTTCAGGGCTGCCACGGATGGAAGTGGAGCTCGAGGGTGGACGCGGGTCGTTAGACCTAGCAGGCAAGGCCAGAAGCACCAATCGGAGGATGGGGGAGGTCCGGGAGGCGGGAAGGAGGGGAAACCAGGAAGCGGGTGCGGGGAGGGAGCGGGCCGCGAGGAAGGGGGCTCAGGGGCTTCGGGAGAGCGAAAACTTTACTTTCAATAAACAAGGGCCGAATTACACGCACATTACCTTCAGGGCTGCCACAGATGGAAGTGGAGCTCGAGGGTGGACGCGGGTCGTTAGACCTAGCAGGCAAGGCCAGAAGCACCAATCAGAGGGTGGGGGAGGTCCGGGAGGCAGGAAGGAGGGGAAACCAGGAAGCGGGTGCGGGGAGAGAGCGGGCCGCGAGGAATGGGGCTCAGGGGCTTCGGGTGAGCAAAAACTTTACTTTCAATAAACAAGGGCCGAATTACACGCACATTACCTTCAGGGCTGTCACAGATGGAAGTGGAGCTCGAGGGTGGACGCGGGTCGTTAGCCCTAGCAGGCAAGGTCAGAAGCACCAATCAGAGGTTGGGGGAGGTCCGGGAGGCGGGAAGGAGGGGAAACCAGGAAGCGGGTGCGGGGAGGGAGCGGGCAGCGAGGAAGGGGGCTCAGGGGCTTCGGGTGAGCAAAAACTTTACTTTCAATAAACAAGGGCCGAATTACACGCACATTACCTTCAGGGCTGTCACGGATGGAAGTGGAACTCGAGGGTGGACGCGGGTCATTAGACCTAGCAGGCGAGGCCAGAAGCACCAATCAGAGGATGGGGTAGGTCCGGGAGGTGGGAAGGAGGGGAAACCAGGAAGCGGGTGCGGGGAGGGAGCAGGCAGCGAGGAAGGGGGCTCAGGGGCTTCGGGTGAGCAAAAACTTTACTTTCAATAAACAAGGGCCGAATTACACGCACATTACCTTCAGGGCTGCCACGGATGGAAGTGGAGCTTGAGGGTGGAAGCGGGTCGTTAGACCTAGCAGGCAAGGCCAGAAGCACCAATCAGAGGGTGGGGGAGGTCCGGGAGGCGGGAAGGGGGGGAAACCAGGAAGCGGGTGAGGGGAGGGAGCGGGCCGCGAGGAAGGGGGCTCAGGGGCTTCGGGTGGGCAAAAACTTTACTTTCAATAAACAAGGGCCGAATTACACGCACATTACCTTCAGGGCTGCCACGGATGGAAGTGGAGCTCGAGGGTGGACGCGGGTCGTTAGACCTAGCAGGCAAGGCCAGAAGCACCAATCGGAGGATGGGGGAGGTCCGGGAGGCGGGAAGGAGGGGAAACCAGGAAGCGGGTGCGGGGAGGGAGCGGGCCGCGAGGAAGGGGGCTCAGGGGCTTCGGGAGAGCGAAAACTTTACTTTCAATAAACAAGGGCCGAATTACACGCACATTACCTTCAGGGCTGCCACAGATGGAAGTGGAGCTCGAGGGTGGACGCGGGTCGTTAGACCTAGCAGGCAAGGCCAGAAGCACCAATCAGAGGGTGAGGGAGGTCCGGGAGGCAGGAAGGAGGGGAAACCAGGAAGCGGGTGCGGGGAGAGAGCGGGCCGCGAGGAATGGGGCTCAGGGGCTTCGGGTGAGCAAAAACTTTACTTTCAATAAACAAGGGCCGAATTACACGCACATTACCTTCAGGGCTGTCACAGATGGAAGTGGAGCTCGAGGGTGGACGCGGGTCGTTAGCCCTAGCAGGCAAGGTCAGAAGCACCAATCAGAGGTTGGGGGAGGTCCGGGAGGCGGGAAGGAGGGGAAACCAGGAAGCGGGTGCGGGGAGGGAGCGGGCAGCGAGGAAGGGGGCTCAGGGGCTTCGGGTGAGCAAAAACTTTACTTTCAATAAACAAGGGCCGAATTACACGCACATTACCTTCAGGGCTGTCATGGATGGAAGTGGAACTCGAGGGTGGACGCGGGTCATTAGACCTAGCAGGCGAGGCCAGAAGCACCAATCAGAGGGTGGGGGAGGTCCGGGAGGCGGGAAGGAGGGGAAACCAGGAAGCGGGTGCGGGGAGGGAGCAGGCAGCGAGGAAGGGGGCTCAGGGGCTTCGGGTGAGCAAAAACTTTACTTTCAATAAACAAGGGCCGAATTACACGCGCATTACCTTCTGGGCTGCCACGGATGGAAGTGGAGCTCGAGGGTGGACGCGGGTCGTTAGACCTAGCAGGCAAGGCCAGAAGCACCAATCAGAGGGTGGGGGAGGTCCGGGAGGCGGGAAGGAGGGGAAACCAGGAAGCAGGTGCGGGGAGGGAGCGGGCCGCGAGGAAGGGGCCTCAGGGGCTTCGGGTGAGCAAAAACTTTACTTTCAATAAACAAGGGCCGAATTACACGCACATTACCTTCAGGGCTGCCACGGATGGAAGTGGAGCTCGAGGGTGGACGCGGGTCGTAAGACCTAGCAAGCAAGGCCAAAAGCACCAATCAGAGGGTGGGGGAGGTCCGGGAGGCGGGAAGGAGGGGAACCAGGAAGCGGGTGCGGGGAGGGAGCCGGCAGCGAGGAAGGGGTCTCAGGGGCTTCGGGTAAGCAAAAACTTTACTTTCAATAAACAAGGGCCGAATTACACGCACATTACCTTCAGGGCTGCCACGGATGGAAGTGGACCTCGAGGGTGGACGCGGATCGTTAGACCTAGCAAGCAAGGCCAGAAGCACCAATCAGAGGGTGGGGGAGGTCCGGGAGGCGGGAAGGAGGGGAAACCAGGAAGCGGGTGCGGGGAGGGAGCGGGCCGCGAGGAAGGGGGCACAGGGGCTTCGGGTGGGCAAAAACTTTACTTTCAATAAACAAGGGCCGAAATACAATGAGGAAACATAAATGTGCCCTTTCCTCTTGTCCTTTTCCCTGTTTATTCCCCTGATAACATTTAAAACACCACACAACACTTTTCTGTCCCCTATACTATCCCCCAGAAACCATAAAAACACTAAACAAAAGTTGTTTACATTTTCCCAGTTTTGCTCTGTGTGTTTGATGTTGTTGTCATCTTGTCTCCCCACTTACTGTTGTGTTGGTTTGCCATTCGGGTTAGCGTAGTGTTATGTCTTAGGTCTCGACTTGCTCCTTGAGTGTGGTTCTTGTTAGTCAGGGAAAAAGCTGATAAATAATATGGGCGTGCAACTTAAGTAAGTTTGCTTATGCAATTAGCTTCACGGCTTGGCAGCCCGGGGGTTCTGCCACAGCTTGAGCAACAGTGCTAGAACATTTTAAATATTCAGTCCAGTGATCAAAAGTACAGGTTCTGAGCCCCTTGATGACAATGTCATTTTTAGACCCTTTCTACAAACAGTCACATGTTTTATTTACCACAAGAATTAGTGGAAGCATTAACTGCTTTGCTTTTCTAAATTTGGGCCAGCTTTGTACTTTTCTATGAATTGTGTGTCGCTGCAGCAAGAGGGGAGAAGGAACTTGGTATTTTTACACTGTATATAATTTAGTTCCCTCATGCATCTGCCCCCTGCAATGCTTGTCCATGGGAACAGGGCAAGGAGGTATAAACGGATGTCAACTATGATTGTTGTCATGAATAGGGAGAATCGGTAGTGTACGCAAAATAGTGCATCACAAACGAGGAGTTTAAAGAAAGGCTGCTCATGAATGAGGGATCCATCATGCAGGAGTGGTTCAGCAGGATGATGATTTGCAGGCGAGGGCACTTGTCTAGTAAACCTTAGCAGAAGCACCCAGTGAATATCCATGTCTGGGGGAGGCGGGGCATCATCACCAAGAATGACCCAGGGACCATAATCATCATGGAAGGGATAATGGACACAACCATACGCAGGCCGTACAATGTCTGTAGGTGCAGGTCCCAAAGGTTCAACGGTTTTATCCCCAGGACTCCTAAAAGCTCAGGATATTGATCCAAAACATTACTCAGCTGCAGGATTCATTGGGATTCGGGGCCTTCATTGGGTTTGGACTCCTCCAAAGTCTCCAGAATTAAATCCAATAACTAGGGTGTGGCTGCAACTCATCAGGCATTTGATAAACACATGACAAAGTCTGGGCTAATCATGGAATCAACATGTTTTCGCTTGAAGTACTTTCATGAGACATTTGCTGCAGGACAATTGCCCAGTGGTTACTGAAAGGCATTGTGCAGCAACAAATATGTGTTATGTGTATTTTAACATACGTTATATGCTTTGTTTGGCCTGCAATGAAACAAATGTTGTATTGTGTTTCAGCATGTATGCCATTCTCATGTTGGAGCAGTTTTGGGAGAAAGTGATTGTGCAGAAGATGATGTTAGGGCGTGTGGTGAGCCTTTTAGCTATGAAAGCTTTTTCTTAACCATGGCAAGGGGGCGGGTAGGGTCAAACAGGGGAAGAGTTTGCTCTTCCCCTGTTTGCAGGTATTGAGTTCACCCTAAAAGAGGTCTGTGCAGAAAAATAGATGTACACATTACCAGGTAAAATGCACACATGGTTTGTGAGCAGGTACAAACTACATGTATGGCTGCACAGTCTACTGAAAATTATGCTGGTGGATTGGGGTTCCATGTAATAATGTCGCCGTGAAAAAGTCGTCAGGTTCTGGCGACTTTTCCCTGGCTACCAAAATTCTTTCCCCAAATATTGTAGGAGGGGTACAATTATATATTATTACTTCCAGTCCTAGAATATTTGCAGAAAGTGTTTGATAGCCTGGATGGTGCATCATTAATGCATTTTTTTTTTACAAGTCGACAACCTGAGGACTTTTTTCATGGAGACATTATTACCTGAAACCGGATTGGGGCAGCTTGGTAGGTGGCAGACTTTTTTCCAGGATTGATAAATAGAGGTGGGCAAAATTATTGCCAGCAAAGTACATTTACCACAAATTTGGCCTTTTCTGCATATGCCACTTTTTGGGGGAAATTCCTTCGCACCAAACATGTTTTTTTTTGTGCCTGAAAGTCTGGGCTTTTGACTGGCATTTCTAGCCTTAATTGCCCTACATTCCAGGCCAACCTGGCCAAAACTATTTTAGGTCAGGAAACACACAAAATGGCCAATTTCGATCCCTAGGTTAAGTAAAGAAGTGTTCTCAGCTCTCCTGTTAGCTTCTTCAGATACACTGGCAAGTCTCTGTATAAATCAAATTCCCCAAGTTCGTACATGGAGGAATGGTTTCCTTATTCCTTTTCCATCACCTTGACCAATTCTCTCTATTAGATTTTGCACGGGTTGATTGAACCGTTCAGGTTCCCTTCTCCTTGGGTTTTTACCAATGTCCCTTATTTCTCAAGGGCTCTCGAGGCCCCTCTGAAGCCCATGTTTCCTTAACCTCTCTGGCTGTATATGTGCTTCTTGCTCAGATTCAATGCTCTGGTTCCCAGGGCTCCTGCAACCCTCCTTGTTGGTTTCTTTCTCAAAGCTGGTTTCCGTTTGCCTCCCTCCACCCTGGGCTACCCTGGTACCTTCTTAGCTTTTGTGTATGCTCCAGCTGGATCACAGCCAGTGACAGACACCATTTGCCCTTCACTCCACAGTGTCACTGGTATGTATGCGTCTGCTCCTCTACCAGACTTGGCAGTCTCCCAGGTTTTCCCACTCCAAGTATCCGTTCCTCCCTTCTACCTAGTCCCAGACCCACCACAGCTGCAGCGTGCTCATGCAACCAGGTAAGACGGTCCTTGCATTCCCTTCTCTCTCGTTTGCATTGCCTTTCCCAGTGCCGGCTTTCTGGTGTCTCTCCACGTTAGCGCCGTGGTGTAGCACGGCTCCGCCCCTCTAGGACGTCAGCATGTCAGAGGCTCGCCTCTGCGTAGGATTATTCCTTCTCCATTCAAGGTTCCCGTCCCTTTATTTTCGTTGCTGTACTTCAAAGGGGCGTGTTGCTTTTTAGCAGCTACTGAGTTCAAGGGAAGCCAGTATTACCTTGAGCCAATGATGTAAAAAAATGGCAGTATTTGTTGGATATGAATCAGAAGTAACATCATTCTCTTCTTTTCTCATATATGCAGACAGTGTATTCTTCCTTGTAGGAATGGGAGTCCTTGTGCCCTAGAGGGGAGTCACTCCCAATGAAGTCCAGCTTTTTCTGACCCCGAGGAAGGGTCTTGTTTAGCGGGCTCACCTCTTTAGCCTCAAAGACGGTGGTCCACCCACACCCCAAGGAATAAGGGACGAATTGTTCACATTCGTGACTGTCCCCACAAATGGGAAATCACAGGGACAATACTGTAACCCTACATCAAAGTTTTGTAATGCCTGTGGAAAAGGAATGATACCCTGGCAGATGGAAAGAACATAACAGTACTGTACCCCCATATCTAATTCTTCCAGGGACTCTATTGATGATGGGAAATGCACTATTTTATACTATACTGAAATAGGGAAAGAGCCACACACTTTGATCAAATAAAACCACTGAGGGGAGGTGAGGCATTGGACGGGGAGAGACAGTCCTCAAAGCTGCAGGCGTTGAGTGTATCATAAAACACATCTGTGTGGAGAAACAGGTAAGAGGGGCAGGGCAGAAAATACACGATGGCTGGTCTGAATACTATCATTCCCAGCAGTCTGTTGTGGAGGGGGCGATTTAAGGCACGTAGGGTGTGTTTCCAGCTGCTTTGAGGAGGAGTGCACCAAAACGGACATCCTCAAAGGAAACGGTTAGGTCACAATTCCTCACCATTTATCCTCGATTTTCAGGAGCTGTTCCCAAAATGTAGTTTTTCCAATGACACTGGGGAAAGAGTACTTGGCTTTACACTGCAGCTCTCAGCACAGCAACTTGGGTCTCACCCAGTTCACCCTGTCTACTGGTGCCTTTCCCAAATCAGCGTATCTGTTTTCTGTAATATTCATTCACAGGAATGTAGACCCATGTTTACTGTGTATCTATCTGAAAATGTAAAACCATAACTTGATACAAGACTGAAAATAAACTATAACAGTGTTAATGCCAGCAGGGGTAAAATCAAACTACCACTGACTGGCCCCCAGTTGATTGAGGGTTTTGCAGATGTGTGTGCTATCCAACAAATGTACCAGTGTGATGGGAATTGATGGCACCTTCAACTCTTATGCTTTTGAAAGAGCCTCCACATCACACACTTCGACGGATGTACGGTATACTGAAATGCATTCACTGGCGTTTCATGCTTGAATCCCATTAGCTGCAGAAGTTGAGTGCACTTAAATAATCGCACCGTATATTCAGGTAAACATACACAGTGAAGAACTGTTTGACGTGTCTATATGTGTAGCAGCGATACACTGACCTGAAAAAGCAGGGAATAAACGAAAACAAATAACAATAAAAAAACTTTAAAAATCGAAATACACTAGGCTTAGTGGTGCTCACTGTCTCGGATAACAATTTGGTGGAGCAGATAGAAACTTGGTACAGTGTTGCTTGTGGGGGCTCACCAGGATTGAATCCTAGTTCCCAATCAATTGCTGCTACTCCAAGTGACATGTTCTGATAAGTGCCTGAACCCATAAGTGCCCTAAAGGACATCCATGACACAGCCTGCTCCTCCTCACATTGCGTGAATGTGCCTTATTCGCAAAGCACACAAATGGTGGCACTGAGATCAAATTAACTAACAGAGAGCAACCTATTTGCAAAATACTTTCGCTTCTCAGATGACATTTTCTGACACATATCAGAGACAACTTCGGGCAAAAAACTTGTTTCTGGACCACCACACTACAAGTCTGCTTGCCGGGGCCGCTGCGCCCAGCAGAGTTGTAATGAAAGCACGGCACCGTTAGCAATGGTGCCGGTGCTTTCGAGTCCCCATTCCTGTGGAGTCCCATGGAACTCTACGGGAATGGGGACTTACCGAATCCCCCGCCTGACTTCCCACTCCGTCATGACTTGTGATGTCCCGGTGGCACCGGGAAGTCAGGCAGCGGATCTGTTGTTACGGGTACGGCGGCAACCTGCTGGTAGCACAAGCGTGGTACCGCCGTACTCGTAATGAGGCCCAAAGTGTTGATCCGAGCCATTTCAGACAATAAAGGAGACACATATGCACCAATATCGCTCCAAAGTACAGTACCTCCAGCAGATGGTCGTTGTGTGGGATCATATGCTCGGCATTGGTTGATGAGTTCCTTTAGCTCAGATGGGCAGTCGGCTGGTAGAGGATCCTGGTGTTTTTCCAAACAAATCTTCTTAAAGATCATTTCTGGAGCGAAGCCTTGGATAAAAAAAGCGAGGAAAAAATGTGAGCAAAAGAGAAAATGAGATGGGGAGGTAGAGGATCCTGGTGTTTTTTCCAAACAAATCTTCTTAAAGATCATTTCTGGAGCAAAGCCTTGGATAAAAAAAGCAAGAAAAAAATGTGAGCAAAAGAGAAAATGAGACGGGGAGGGTGGAAGAAAACAGGGAGGGGCAAAGACAAAATGGCAGTGTGAGAAAGTGTTAGAAAATGTGTGAAAAAACTAAAATGAGAATGGGAGAGAGAATTTAAGTGTAAATGAGGAGTGATAGAAAAATAATAAGAGCCATAAAAAGACACACAGAGATTAAGGAACAGTGGATGCGAGCAAGTATTTAAAATAAATTAAAAGTGAGAACATAACAAATGAAAAGGAGCCGGAGGGAGACAGAGAGCGGCAAGGAAGAGAGAGAATAAGAGATACAGAACATGAACACACAGGCAGGCTTCTGGCGAGGCAGCTGCCTTCCTTTTCTAAAGCCATGAGATATCTGGGTACTACTTTCCCTTTAAAGGAGCGGCTTTCAGTTTTAGTTGCCACTCTCAGATTTGGGAATCTAGGGGACATTTTCCAAATAGCATACAACCGCCAAGTCTAATGTCACAAATCTAGAGTCCTGATTCATGCAACATCAAGACCTCTCTACTTTAAGGCCACAGTCCTGAGTATAGTTATTGGACCAACCTTAAGGTCTTGCCATTGTCCCTAAGTGTGTCCAGGAACCGATTAGGCCAACAAAACATATAAGCTTTTTAGCCATAAACTTTAAACCAGTAACTCCCTACAAAGAAGGTCCAGCAAAAATGAGAAAAGAAACAACAGAATAGTTTTGCAAATTCTGAGTCCCAAGGAAAGGTTCTGTTGCATGATTGAGTCACATCCCTAGAGACTTGTGAGTTACTTTTTCATGAGACGGTACAGCAAATGATTTTACAGTCAAGGGGCAGAGTCACATATGTCTTAGAAAAAATAAAACCTTTTTCTATTTATTGTATTTAACCCGTGCCCACAATTTCCCTAAATTAGAATGTGCGACCTTTGGCTGTTAGATGGTTTGATCTACGCAACCCATGATCCTTCACCACTGACTATGCTGGCTAGGGCTGATGGGAGTTGTAGTCCAAAACATCTGGAGACCCAAAGGTTGCAGGCCCCTGCCCTTAACAGATATGCATGTGTAACCTTTCTGTAAAGTGATAGTATATATCTCTTTTGAAAAACCCTTCTTAAGTGTGATTGCATTTTATACTGAAGGTGGTGCTTGGCCATTCTAGGCTGGGGGCAAAGCAATGTTTTTGTCCTTCTTGGATGACTAGGGAGAGTTCAGGGTCTCTGCAAAGGGGGTGCTGTTGCCTGAAGTGAGGGGTTGCAAGAGGACTGCAACATCTAACAGTCAGACTCTGCCTTATAGGACAGGAGCAGCTAAATGTGATTTCCCACCTTCTGGGCTATAGTCATCAAACCATGATCTCCTTCTAGGAAAGAAGCAAACAACCTCAATGTCGCAACTTCTAGACCCCCGACCCCTAACTGCCTCCCTAAAAGAAGGGCACTGGAGTTTCTGCTTTGTACATTGGAAAGGTTTCCTACCTTTGGCCCACAGCAGAGGCTGTGAATGGAATTCTTTAAATACTGGTTTCTGTTTTACAAGCAGTTTGGAAGTGCATCCATGCTGGCGTAAATGTGTTTGTCATTATTATGAGAATACAATGGATGTAATGAAGTGAGACTCCTGGAGGCAGCAGGTAAGTTCTCAAGAGGTTCCTTTATTCACGCACAGGCCACATGAGGTCAGGAACATGACAGGTACATATCAGGATAATAGGGTACAGGACAGGAGCCCAGGCGCTCCCACCACACAGGCTCACAGCCCCAACTGCCTGGGTGTGAAGTTGCCTCACTCTCCTGGTCCAGGTTAGCTGCACTACGTTCAAAGTTCTTTTTAAAAACAGTACTTCAAAATCTTAACCAGGCTATATAATCTGGGCTCGGGATTGATGAGAGAGGTGGAGAGAAGTATTGGGTGGATTTTCTGGTAAATCGGGCATCCTCACTCCATTCCACAGGACTAATACTGCAGCCCCTGCCTCTGTCTACCTAGTGGACATCATAATCAACTGGCTTCCTGGTGTCCTAGGGCTACACCATTAAGTATCTACCTAGTGGACATCATAATCAATTGGCTTCCTGGTGTCCTAGTCCTACACCATTAAGTATCTACCTAGTGGACATCATAATCAATTGGCTTCCTGGTGTCCTAGTGCTGCACCATTGAGTACCAGCTTCCATTCAATTTACTTTCCCAGTATTGCGTTTTATTTTTGCCTCATTTGTTACTTCCCTTACAACTGTTATTAAATCTCGACCTTTTTCTTTCAGTTTGCATAACCCCACACCCCTCATCTCACTTTACTCTGGGATATCCCCGTCTTTTGACCTGCTTTCAACAATCATTGTGTACGATCTTTATAGTGAAACGTAAACTATATTTAATTGACTGGCCTTCATCCCAAATCTAGTTTATTAAGACTTTTTCTGGCACTCACTTCACTCTGTCCCACTGTTTCAACTGCATTGAACACTTTGGGGCTTCGGGATTTGCTGCTGACCTCAACTATCATCTGCAATTGGTTTGGAGTGAAGGAGAAGTGCAACGTGCGTGATAGGCTATATATATAGCACTCATGCATATTACCTTTCAGCGGGATTTCCTTTGATGCAATCTCCCACAAGACGATTCCAAAGCTGGAAGAGAAAGATCCATCTTTACATTTCCAAGATTGGGTACAAAATATTGAATTCGAATCTTAGCTTGCTGCCTTGTGTATAATTTACATCCTACCTAATGGAATCATGTCAAATGGTGCATAGTTTGGAGGGTACAGTTAAATGGGCGCAGTGAAAGTGGCAGGATTGCAGGAAGAGGTGGGGGAGGGACCTAACACCAACCCCAAATTGCATTCCATGCATTCGCCTATTTGAGTTCTGTCAGCGAGTTGTGAGCAGCAGGAAAAGGGTTCTTTCTCCGCTGATCAAAATGTCCAACCCTTTACAAATGAAATCACCTCACCTTTGGCACAGCACATCAATGGTTCTGTGTTTCTACCCCTTTTTTCAACAGCAGTACAAATGTGGCGGTCGGGGGCCACTGCACTGAGAAGCTGGACGAGAGGCAGCAAGGACACAATAGTAGTGGCAGCGTGGGAGCAGTGTGACGAGGAAGGTGGCAGTCAGGGGGAAATGGCAGTAGGAATGAAGTGGTAAGGAGAGTATGACAACCCCACCCTCCCCTCATAAGTGGGGGGAGGGTGGGGGACTCCCATACTCTTGTGGATGCACTGGTTCACATAAGAGTCTCTGCAGGTGCTCCAGACTCGTGAGGCATAGATCCACTGCTTTAAAGCACTCCGCCTGCAAAATGTACGCAAGGGGTGTGCTCCTGGGGGAGGGGCTGCAGCAGATGAACGCCCATCTCTGATTCACGGAGGGGACGCCTCCCCTAGCCTCAGCCAGCCAGAAAGCAGGGGCGCATGAATGCACAAGGATGCTGGGGGTTGCTTCCCATTCCTTGAGCATGTTTAATCTGACCAAATGGAACCATCCATGCTTGGCATGTGCATTTCTTATGATGCATCACTCACTGTTAATTATGTGTAGAAAAGTCTATCACTGCGAAGGTGCTCATTGACCCCAAAAGTGGGTAGGGGGCACACCCCAGACCCCAACCCACAAATGGTCAGTGTGTCAATGTATATCTAGGTGTGAAAAACATGCCTAAATGTAGGCATTCGTGAGGGGATGGTCCGAGGGGCGACTGTGGGTCAATAGTTAATACTGTGAATAAGGTACTTGTGAGGTGGGAACTGTGGGCATGAGTTCTAAGAGGAAAAGGGGGAGCCTGGGGGGAACGCGAAGCGAGTGGCCGTGAAGGGTAGAGCGCCTCATTGGGGTATTTAAGGCTCCAGGGAAGGTTCGGGAGTCAGGCGACAGTTGGACTTGGAGATTGTGAAGTCCTGTCGCCTGCTCCCGAGCCTTCCCTGTGGAGCGGGGCCCTCAGTTCTGGAGGTTAGTGTAGTTAAGTGGTGTGGTTTAGCATAATAGGGGGGAGTTTAGGCATAGTTCAACATAAGGTGAATTTAAAAAAAATAATAATAATAATAATAATTATAATAATAAATCCAATTTTTATATTATAGATGGGGGTACCGTAGTAAGGTACCCCCTCTTACCGTAGCCGCCGCCGGCCTAATTTAGTATCCGTGGGCGGGGGAGTGGGGTATTCCTGGGTCGGGTTTTCCAAGTCCGGCACGGCGTGAAGTAGAGTGAAAGTGCCGGCCCACGTGGCTCTTGTTATTGAGCTTTTGTCATAGTAAATCTGGCATCCAGCGCCAGTGCTTTCCCGCCCCTGGTCCGTGCTGTGTCCGTGGGTGAGGGCTTGTAGTGGCAATATCTGGCAGCCAGAGCCGGTGCCTTCCCTCCCTTGTTCAGCGCTGTGTCCGTGGGTGAGGGCTTGTAGTGCTAGCGTCGTAGCCTGTTTCCCTGCTCCTACGAAGGCAGCAGTGCGCAGTAGCAGTATTGGGTCGAAAGGGGGCAGTGCGTCTCTCTTATAGGGACCGCTCTGTTTTATGTGCCTTTATGTGCGGTGCTGCGTGCGCGCCGACAGGGGGCAGTGTTGGGCGGCCGTTTTCTTGGCCCCAATTTGAGCTGGGGACTCCTGGTTTTGGGGGTTTCGTTTGGGGGCAATTTAAGGCTTAGTAGAGGGGCTTTCAAGGGCAAGCCATTCTTGGTGAAAACGTGAACCCTGTGCTGCTTCTGGTTTGGGGGTGTCTCTGTGGGGGGCAAATTTGTAGTATTAGGTAGGGTTCTTTTAGGACAAGAGGAGTTTCTGGGAATTTAAAAATAAAAATAAATAAATAATAACATATATGTAATTTAATTAATTAGTAGTATTCTGCTATCTGGATATTTAAGAGTTAATTAACTCTTTACAATAAATGTTCTAGTTATATTTACGGCCCCTTCTTTTTCCGGGGCTTCTCTTAGTGGGTTATTGTTCCAAGGGTAGGTGTCGGCTAGGGGGGGTTAAGCATAGCTAGTTTAACAGAAAGATTGTATTTTAGGGCTCGGACCGATGGGTGGGCAGTATTTAGGCGGGTGAAAATAAAATAAAATATAAATAAATAAATAAAAATAAATAAATAAATAAATTTGGGGAATACCAGATGGGTAGTACATATTGCCAATGGGGTTTTATTAGGAGTGAATTTTAACTCTGTTAAAAGTTATTAGTTTGTCAATTTGGGTAGAGGTCCCCGGGTAGTTTTTGGCTCGGGAGCATAGGCTAGTTAGTTGAGCGGTAGAGGGGCATATTTCAGTGCACAGCAGGTTAGTTGGGGCACAATGGTGGGACAGGGAGCTAGTAAGAAGGGTTTAGTGGATGCTAAGGCTCTGAGGGAGGTCCTGGAAATCATTAGCAGGGCATCTAAGGCCCAATTGGAAGGGGCGGTGGGGGAGGTCACGGGAGAGGGGGAGTTAGGAGGTGGTAGGCCGCAGCGTAGAGCAGCGGCAGATGGGGATCTCGCCGCAGTGGTGGCTTGCACCCCTGCGGCGGGGAGAGGGGAGGTTTGGAAATCCAGGAGCACAATGGGGGCAATGGCACGGGAAAGGATGGGGTGGTGCTGTTTGCACAAGCGGGCCACCCCGGGGGAACAGGTATTGATCGTGGAGGGGCATGGCCCCGGGGAGAAAGCGGGACGCCTGGAAAAGGGGTAAGGAGACGGTAGGGTCCAAGGGATAGTTAGTGAGGAAGTGGCTTTATTTAAATATTTAATTGTTGGGGGAAAATGAAAATGTTTAATTATTTAATTGGTTGTTTAAAATAGGGCTTTAATTTGTAAAGCATGGAGCCAGGTAAGCGTTTAATTGTAAGCTTTGGCCTGTCACATTAAAGCAACCTTTTCCACTTTTAAATGAGTCTGGGTTTTTGTGCAGTAAGCCAAAAGGGGGCCCTGGGGGGAACGCAAAGCGTTTCCCCCCGGGGATTATTTTGGCGCTGCACACGGCCAGCGAGTGGCCGTGAAGGGTAGAGCGCCTCATTGGGGTATTTAAGGCTCCAGGGAAGGTTCGGGAGTCAGGCAACGGTTGGACTTGGAGATTGTCCCGCCCTCCCACCCCCTTTATTTTGGGTTAGGTCTGGTATCTGGTTTTATTTATAAGGGGGGGAACCATATACTTGGGTTCTGCAGGGTTTTATTTTACATGTCAAGTTTTTTACGGGGATTTTTGCTGCCTGTTAAGGAGCTATTGTCTGGTAGTTTTGTGTGACAGGTCTGGGCACTAGTGAAGTTGTAATTAATTTCTGTTGCTGATGTGGCAGGTCAGTCTGGCTGCAGGTCATAGGAAGGGGGAGATTGGTGTAGAGGGGAGTTTGAGGGGACTTGAAGTGGTTCTGGTTGCTGGGGGCATGGCCCCTTTAGATGTGGGGGGAGGGAAGCATAATGGGGGAATGGCGTGGGAAAGGATGGGGTGGCGCTGTTTGCACAAGCGGGCCACCCCGTGTGAACAGGTATTGAGCTTGGAGGGGCATGGCCCCGGGGAGAAAGCGGGATGCCTGGAAAAGGGGTAAGGAGACGGTAGGGTCCAAGGGATAGTTAGGGGGGAAGTGGTTTCATTTAATTATTTAATTGTTGGGGGAAAATGAAAATGTTTCATTATTTAATTGGTTGTTTAAAATAGCGCTTTAGTTTGTAAGGCATGGAGCCAGGTAAGCGTTTAATTGTAAGCTTTGGCCTGTCACATTGAAGCAACCTTTTCCACTTTTAAATGAGTCTGGGTTTTTGTGCAGTAAACCAAAATGGCACATTGCATTCGGTGTCAGCATCTGCTTCTGGTTCTGCCTATGGTGCCAGTAAAAGTGATGCAGCCTTCTTAAAATTGACCTGAACATTTAGGCAATAATCTGAGAGACGAGGTCGGGGGGTGGGGGCTTTACAGGTCTGTAACCCGAGGACCTATTTGGAATCCTGAGCAAAGTGGCTGCTGGAGTTCCCATAGTGTTGTTAACAGCTATCAACACAGCCCAGGACAGGTAGCACGGGGAACGGGGAACTACTGTCCCGGGGCGCATGCCAGACACACAGAAGAGGAGCTGTGACTGCAGAAACAGAAGAAGGACAGGTGACCAGCAAACGAACAGGTAGGCTGGGGCAACGTGCATGGAGAGAAAGCACACAAGGGAGATTGCGCCACGAGAGAGGGTTGGTTTTCTGAGGCAGGAGAGGGGAGAGCAGATGCCAGCATTGTCTGGGGAGGGTAATGAGGTCAGACAGAGAAGGAAGAGGTTAGCAGGCAGGGTAATTGCGAGCGGGGTGCCCAACGTCACTAGCGGTCTGAGAACTGACAAGCCATACCAGCAGCTCCCAGGGATTAGCCAACAGGATGGCTCCCTCACTCGGATGTTGGTTGCAATGTACAGTTAGAGGTCAATAATAACGCTTAACGAAAGTGACATTAAGGTTGCAATTAACAGAGTCAGAGGGTGATAGTGAGGGGTGTAACAAAGCCCCCTGCTTGGCTCGAAGGGCTAAGTGTGTGGGCGGCCTCAGGCCACATCCCCTCTCCCCTCAAGCTACCGAATGGTGGCACTAGAGGAGGTGGGGATCCCCACTGAATACCCTCATTTACTTTCAGTCTTTGATAAGGAGGAATGCTTTCTCTTTAAATCACAACACGGTAGCTCTGCACCTCTGCTACACTTAAGCCACCCTGGGGGCAGGATCACAGCATTTCTCAAAACAAACCCTGGGCAGTCCACCAAGAGTAGCAGCTTTACTCCTAAAAATAAGCAGCAGCTAAAAGACACATTTCAGAATAGAAAGCAAATGTTAAAAGGCAGCTTTCAGCCTTAGCACTGCATAGCTTGCCACATGGCTCATCGAAAAGGGGGGCGGTGAGGAATGGGATTTGTAAGCTTTGTCCCATAACAAACCAGAGATAGGTTTAGTAGCCAGGGAGACCCAGAAACGACAGAAATGGAACAAAACTCCCCAGGCCAGGACAAAGTTGAGCGCTGCATAAAGTAGACAGGCAGAGAGCCAGGACAACCAAATGAGTTCCAAAGCGGCCACCCCACCTCTTATAAACTACAGACCCATCCCCGGCATGTCAAAGGAGTACGCTGCCTGAATCAATCACTGTAGAGCCCTCTCCCAATCCCCCAGTTACAAGTACAAAGCACAAGTCTGCGAGCCAGCCCAGGGCGGGATCAAGGACACTATGACAAGATACACAGCCCAACTCACTTAGTGGATAGCTTGACAGGAGATTGAATTGTGTTTGGGGAGAGCTGGAGAGAAAGGTGAGAGACAGGAATGGGGTAAGGAGGAGAAGACTGAAGGAGTAGAGAGTAGGCTGGAGTAGGGGAAACCTTAGAGGGTGAGAAGGAGTTTTGTGACCAGACCACTCTATCTCTGAGTGAACAGGGCATTATATCCGAGAGGGAGGTTGGAGGGAATTTGTGGGAGGAGGCTGGTAAGCTTAAGTAGAATGTTGCAGCGGTGTTGGAGAAAGTTGGTAAAGTTAAGGAGGGCAGACGGTTATTGGAGGAGGTTGGTGAGTGTAAGGAAGAGCTTGGAGCATTTTTGCAGCAGGTTGGTAAAGTTAAGAAAAAGGCTGGAAGGTGGTGGAAGGAGGTTGGCAAACTTAAGGAGGAGGTTGGAGTGTTGGTGGAGGAAGTAGGTGAGATGAAGGTGAGGTCAAAGAAGGAATGAGAGTTGAGTGGCTGGACAGTGAGGGGGGGCTAAACAAGAGCAGGAGATGAAAAGAGGTGATGTCAAAGACAGTGACGTTGAGAAGGAGGGAGCTGGTTGGAGAGTTGCAAAAGGAGGCAGTACATAACATCAGGGGGTGAAAGGTGGTGAAGTTAATGAAGGAAGATGAGTTTAGAAGGAGGTGGGTGGCGAGTTTAAGGAGGGGTTTTATTTTATTTATTTATTTACTACATTTGTTACACGTCCAGACCCTTAGGTATCACGGCGAGGTTGCAGATCAAAGTTAGCATATTACACACAATTGTTCACATAATGCACAATACAGTCATTCACAAACATGATTACATTTAGTTACATACAAATGGGTGAAGCAGGGTGCATGCAGCCTATTTAAACCCGCTCAAAACCGTTGTCCTTTCTACTATTTGAAGAGCCAGGTTTTGAGTGAATTTTTGAATACAGTGAGGGAAGCTTCTTCTTTGATGCTGTTAGGGAGGGAGTTCCAATGTTTGGGGGCTAAATATTGGAAGCTGCTGCCCCCTGCTTTAGCATTCTTGGATCGGGGTATCTCTAGAAGTCGGAGGTTGTTAGATCTGAGTATTCTTTTGAATACTTTCTTTTGTATGGCTTTGTTTAAGTATTTGGGAGCTGTGTCCTGTTGGCATGTGTAGGTTATGCAGAGTGTTTTAAATATGATTCTTTCTGCTAGAGGAAGCCAGTGGTGATCTTTCCTGATCTTAGATATATAGTCTGATTTCTTGATGCATAGAGCTGCTCTTAGAGCTTTATTTTGTATCAGTTGTAATGTTTTTAAGTTAGATTTAGAGGTACCTAAAAGTAAAACAATACAATAGTCAAGTTGTGAGAAAATCAGTGCTCTGGCCAAGGTGGCGCAGTTGGTAGGGGTGAGGAATTGTCTGCTTAGTGAGATTAGTTTCGCTGTGTATGCTGTGGTGGACGCGAGGCTGCTGATGTGTTTAGTCATGGAAAGATTGGCATCCAAGTAAACTCCTGGGGTTTTAACTTGATTCGAGACTGGTATGTTGGTACCATCAATGCTGATGGATGCATAGTCGGGGTGGAGGCTACTAATGTTGGTTTGGGAGCCCACTATCAAAATGTCGGTGTCCTCATCGTTGAGACAAAGGCTATTTAGAGCCATCCAGTTTAGGATAATAGCATAGATTTTGTTAATGAGTAATGTGTCATGTGAGTCGTTACCTGAGATAAGGATCTGGGTGTCATCTGCAAAGTTGGTGTAGATGGCACCTATATCATCTAAGGCTGAGAATAGGAGTTTAGTGTATGCATTGTAAAGTGTAGGTGAAAGGCAGGAACCTTGTGGCACTCCAATGGAGACAGGGATGGGGTCAGTTACCTATGGTAACTCTGGATGTTCGGTCAGCTAAGAAGGATTTAATCCACATTGTTACATCCGTGGAGAAGTTGAAGTCATTAGTTAGGGTAGTACAGAGTTTATCATGATCCACTAAATCGAACGCAGCAGAAAGGTCTAATAGCAGAAGAATACATAGTTTACCTGAGTCTCTAATAGTATCCATTTGAATTTTGAGGTCCAGTAGCGCTGTTTCAGTGCTGTGTTTTGGCCTAAATCCGGATTGTCTTGAGCCAAGAAGTTGGTTATTTTCTAAGTGGGATTGTACTTGATTATAATTCTGAGAAGAAAGGGGACTGTAGTTATTGGCCGGTAATTTGTGGGCACCGTAGGGTCTAGGGAAGGCTTCTTAAGCAGTGCTGTAACCCAGGCTTCTTTGATACTGGTTGGGACCAGATTGGCTTTGAATGAGG
This sequence comes from Ambystoma mexicanum, assembly GCF_040938575.1. Lineage (NCBI taxonomy): Eukaryota > Metazoa > Chordata > Amphibia > Caudata > Ambystomatidae > Ambystoma > Ambystoma mexicanum. Next base: position 1,036,229,148 of record NC_090921.1, read on the forward strand.
CATTAACAAAATTGGTAATAATGGGTATGAGTGCATGGGCGCAGGATTTAACTATGTGAGCTGGGACGGCGTCTCCTTTGCAGTTGGAAGCTTTCAGTTTGGATATGGTGTCACAAACTGATTTTTGGTAGTTCCGGAGTGAAGGCGAATAGTGGGCTGGTATTAGTAACGAGGTTAGTAGGGTGTTTGTCATTGGTAGGTTTACTTGCTAGCAGATCCTTTTTGGTGGTAATTTTAGTTTGCAATAGTTTAATTGTGGTTGCTAGAGCATCTTGTATAGTGGTACACCATTCTTTACTTGGTTTAGTAGGGTTGGTAATGGGGATTGGGTTTTCCAATTCTCTCAGGATGGAAAATAATTCTTTGGAATCAGAGGCTGCGTTATTGATCCGTGTATTATAGGCATTTGCTTTGGTTGAAATGATTGCTGACTTGTAGTTTTTGTTAGACAATAGGAAGGCGGTTTTTGCTTCTAGTGTTGGATTTTTTCTGAGGTTCCAAAGCGCGTTTCTTTCTTCTGAGATCGACTAAGTCATCTTTAAACCAGAAACAAGACTGTTTATCGGTGTGTTTCGATTTGGTGGTTAGGGGAGCTGCCGCATTGATGGTAGAAGTAAGACAGTTTTTGTAGATATCCGCTAGGAGACATGGGTTATCACTGGTGATTGATTGTGCGTCTAGGGCTGTATTTAGTATAGGGCTCATATTAGCTGATGTGAGCTTACTAAGATTTCTAGCTTCATAGGTGTGATTAGGTTTTTGTTCAGTGGGGAATGGTTCACCAGTAATGATGGTGAACTGAATGTTGAAGTGATCTGTCCAGCTAAGTGGAGATATAGAGTCAATAACAATGGTGGAATTGTGCGTGAGGATCCAGTCGAGGGTTCTACCCTTGATGTGGGTAGGGGCGTTAATATGTTGGGCAAAGCTCATATCCTTGAGAGCTGAATGAAGGGCCTCTGCTTTGGTATCGCAACTATCATTGAATCCTAGATTTATGTATCTGAGGATGATACATTTGGTATTAGGTTTGATTAGTGGGGCGAGCAGGAGAGGGAAATCTATTTCTGGATGGCTATTTGAGTTAGGCGTTCTGTAGATGACAACGATGTTAATAGTGGTTTTAGCATTGATATCTAGTTTGGTTAAAAGTAATTAGTAACCATCAACACTTTCAATGGGGTATGATCTCAGTTGGAGATTGGTCTTAGCTATAACAGCGACTCCACCTCCCTGGGAGTGAGTCCTATCCGTTCTGAATATGGTATAATCATCTGGGATTGCAAGTGACAGCAGAGGGCCTGTGGCTTGGTGCAGCCAGGATTCAGTAATGACAAGGAGATCAAGATGAGTGTCAAGTATAAGATCGGGAATTTCTGTTGCGTGTGCTCCTAGGGTGCGGTATTAATGAGTGCTCCTTTGAGGTTGGTGATAGGCTTTAGTTTAGGGACAGTTGCTTCGGTAGCTGGCTTAGGGGACAGGGTAAAATGGGGTTGTTTGGGTGTAATTTTAATCAAATGGAGGCTGAGGGGGCCTGAGGTTTGGGTCTGACTATGTGCGATAGGGTGTGCTGTGGTTCCATGACCAGACCAATGAGTACGGGATCTTATCCAGAGGCATCTGGTTTCTCCCACAATGGGGTGGGAAGGGTGGTTACCCGTGATAGGAAAGATTTGCGTAATCTCTGATGCAGGTGGCTTCGTGTAAGAGGTGCTAGTGTGAATGGGGTTGTTAAGGCTGGTGGTGCAATGGTGGTGTTGTAGGTAAGAAGGGCGTGGGACACGTGATTGGAAAGTTCCGAGGACAGGCCGGTTTGGACAAGCCATTCTTATGCGCTACAAAAAGATTCCCAAGGCAAGGTACTCTATTTTGAACAATACAGAAGGGAAACATGATTGCAGTTAACCACAGTTGCATGTTCAGTATAATTTGCAGTATCAATACCATGACTAGCGTAATATGGCTAACTCTACAATAGTAGGCTAGAGTAGTCACTTTGCATGGCTAGTGCTTAGTAGAGGTGGGCTGGAATCACTTAAAAGTGTCAGGCTGGAAGGAGCTTTGCAGTGGCAAGCTAGACAGTTTTGCTAACGGTATGTTACGACAGTTTTGCAACCTTACAATGTAGGCTGATAATCAATTTAGCTGAGGAGGGCTTTTCTGTAGCAAGGAGCTACTACAATTTTTGCCGTCTAGAGACAACTTTACTAGTGTGGGCTAGAATGACTTTGCAATGGCAGTCACTAAAACAATGTTTGCATGCAATCTAAAAGCAATTTAACTGCTATAGGCTAAAATGGGTTCGCAGTGGCAGTCACTTAAAACAATGTTTGCACACAATCTAAAAGCAATTTAACTGCTATAGGCTAAAATGGGTTCGCAGTGGCAGTCACTTAAAACAATGTTTGCACACAATCTAAAAGCAATTTAACTGCTATAGGCTAAAATGGGTTCGCAGTGGCAGTCACTTAAAACAATGTTTGCACACAATCTAAAAGAAATTTAACTGCTATAGGCTAAAATGGGGTCGCAGTGGCAGTCACTTAAAACAATGTTTGCCCACAATCTAAAAGCAATTAAACTGCTATGGGCTAAAATGAGTTCGCAGTGACAGTCCATAAAAACAATTTTTTCACACAGTCTAAGAGCAGCTTACAACTGCAGGCTAGAGTGGATTTGTAATAGGTTTGCAGAGGTATATCACTTTGCTGATATAGGATAACTTGACTTCACAGTATCGGACGGGTGGGAGCAGCAAAGCAATGTGAGAGAAGGATTGCTTAGTGGTTTACGAGCTAAAAGCATTTGGTATAGATTTGGCCAGTAGGCGCTGCGCATGAGGATTAATATTCCTTCGCAGACAATGGAAATAGTAGCACTAGAGCGGGTATCAGTGCAGGCCGATAGCGGGGAGGCGCTTATGAGTACTGCTACCGCTAGAGATGCTTGGAGTGTGAACAGTGTGTGCGCGGGTGATAAACAGTGGGGGCATATTATATGACAATGGTGGGGGAGGTAGAGTGCTGGGCAGGAAGGATCCTCCAGCGCATGATACTAGTTGTTGTTGGAGCCAATCGTCAGTATGCATATAAAACAGAGAGTACAAACGTAGATCTGACAAGAACACGTGTAGGGTAAGTACGCTTGAGGAGCAATGGTAATCGCCCAGAGAGGAGCGGCGATCAACATGGGATTGTAAAGTTACCTTTGGATGAGGCCAGGGCGCGTGATCCAGGGGGTCTGGCAGACAAACAAAGGAGGTAAAGTCGAGGAAAGAGGTGGAGCCAAGAAAGAGGATGAGGTAAAAGATCAGTAGGTGAACTAGAGGTTATAGGGCCAGTATTTACATCAAAGGTGGAGAGGAGGTTCGATTTCTGACTGCAGGAAGAGGGTTTGGGGTCAGGCCTTGATCTGAAGGGACGCATCCCAGGGTGGGAGGATATTTGAGCTTGAGGATAAAGCACTAAGGAGGGTAGGAGCGATCAAGTTGCTAGAGCAAGGCTTCTTAGTTACCGCAATGTACACTCTGCCGAACTAGTGATCTCCCTCTAGCAGAAGACCAGGGGAAACCAAGCAGGATAATAGACATTTCTCATAACCCGATAAAGAGTAGCTACCAGCCACGCACCGATGTCCTAACCTGCAACTAGGCTATTTTCCCAGACCTGTTGTGTACACCTTAGTGAAAGATGGAGAAATAGATTAGGGGCCTACCCAAGAAAACCTGCACCCAGTGACAATGTAGGAAACACTGGCGGAATATCCTGGAGCCACAGTGTTCCAGCATTGGAGTCCCTGTAGTTATTCTTTGGATCATACTGGTTTTATTTGTGATTTGATACTGTGAATACAGGAACACCCTGTGCCCCACCTGCATGTTGATCTACATTAATTTTACATTAACAGTGGATTGCTACTTTTTCCCCCTTTTCCATATGTATTGTCTTCATTTTACACAGTTTTCTACACCTAGACCTGCTGTGCCATACCTGTAAATCTCGCTGGCCTTGTCGTATTTGTAGTTGATGTCACTCAGCCGCTGCGGCGACAGGTACACTAGACTATTGGCCTCCTTTTGAGTGCTCTCTGGGGAGGCACGTTTGATCGAGGACTCAGTCTTTGACAATTCAAACCCTGCGAGCTGCAGGAGAGAAGAGATTACAAGTGTGAGACTTCAGGATCAAGGAACAGAAACAAGAACATCGAAAATTCTTGTATCAGTAATACTGGTTGACCAACCGTCCTCACAGTGCGTCATATGTAAAAGGATACATATTCACTACACGTCAAGTCTTTGTAATCAGCGACGAGCAAGTCACAATAGTAGGATGATTTGTGGAGTACAAAATGTATCAGGAAAGTTGCCCAGCCATGTTCAATATTTCTGAAGTATAACCCCTAGAAATTATTGGCTCATTAATTAGGTTTCAAATGCTATACTTAAATTCCTTTCACCTGTAGCACAGGAGTAAAAACATTGACAGAAACATGTAGAGTAGAATAGAGAAGCAAATAAATGTAAATCATTTTATTTTAAAAAAAATCAAATGTAGAGCAAACCAGTTATGTTAAAAAAAGTCACTTACGATGGATGAATTTTGTGTGGGGCGATGATGGGTAATTAACAGGTGGATATGAAAGAATAGGAGTATCTCCCCTGCTCCCAATAAGACCTAGTGCGATATGTAGTGCCACACAATGATACGTAGAAAGGTGTTTAAAGTGATCAGCCCTTATCCATTTCTAGCGTATGGAGTGTTTTGGGGTGGCAGACACGCACACACACACACAAAGGGGGATGGAAGAGGGCCTGGAGCAGGTCAAACCCCCACAATTGGGGTAGGTCAGTATGGCAAAATGTCAAATTGCACGGTTTACAACCCATAGAGTCGAACTCCCTGGAAACATCCAAAGGCACTATGGTAACCTCCTCTGGACAATGCTGGACTGCATCCATGCCATAAGGTTGTCGAGATAGATTCATATGGGTACTCTTTTCTGACCGGAAGCTGGTCTAATCCACATGCAACAACTCAGTGACCAACCTTGATATCATAGTTGCCAAAATCTTACCATCCATTTTACGCAGGTACTGGGTGATAAGTGCACCACTGTTTAAGGTTTTCACCCAATTTAGGCAACATAATTTGGATATGGGAGAATTTAAGAAGCAAGAGCACGATCATATGCATGCTACAGTATGGGCATCAATAAACCCACATTCAATTTGATTTAATCAGGACAGAACTTGCTCACTGTTTTAATCCACTCCATGGTGTTTGGTTGCTCAGTCACATGCTTAAGGATTTCCGGCACCGTTCATCATTATTCCCACTTGTGGTTCGCGTCCTTGTCCCTTACACCTTCTCATAGGTGATGCTATAGTCACTTGTACTAATCATGGAAAATGGAAGAGTTTCTTAACGAGTGTTAGTGAGAGGTGAGCAGTTTGGACTAGCCTTAACGTTTCTGGTGGCCTTTAAAGAGGATTACAAGCTTCCTGTACCAGGTCTAGGGTGTCCCCCCTACCGGACTTCTCTCTGTCTGGTTCTGGCCCTCCTTGATGCCAAGCCACAAACTCATTTTTCACCTTGTGTGCTCAGCCCCTCAAATAAGAGTTCTCCTCCTACCCCTTTCTCTAGCTCAACTGGTCTCTTCCTTGCCAGCCACAAACCTCTTTCTTCTGATGTTCTCAGACCACTTAAGTATCTTTTACCACCTCCTCCTGGTGGTCTTGTACCTCGTCCTTATCTCCTTCCACCACCTCCTCTATCTCCTCTCCAACCTCGTCCGTATCGCCTCCCAGCTCCTCCTGATGTTGTACAACCTCCTTTGTATCCCCTTCTGTAAGTTCTTCCGGATGATCGCCAACCTTCTCCTTAGCTCCGCCAACCACCTCCTTGTGATGTTTTCGTCCAAAAACATCCTTCTCTTCTTCCACTGCTGCCTGATGAAGTCTTCTAGCCTCCTTTTTTTCTTTTCCCAGCTCTTCAAAATGCTTTACATCCTTCTCTTTTCCCACATCCTCCTTATGATGTTTTCAAGCCTACTCCTGCCAGCTGCTTCTTCCACCCTGGTCTCCAACCTCCTTTACCAACTCTTGCTTTGCTTCAAACCCTTCTTGCCCTCCAAGCTCTTTGTTTCCACCTTGCCCTCTCTTCTCTGCAAACTCCTTTGTCCCTCCAACTAACACCACACTCTCACCACCAGCACCTGCCTGACTAAGAGCCTAGCCTTATAAAGAACTGAATGCTTCCCCCTTGGCTAGATATTCTGTAAGGGTCTGCAGCCAAAGACTCAGAATTGGTAAAAAATTGGGATTGGCTTGTAGTAACTGTCCTACCAAGCTCTACTGGGAACTGAGTGTGGAATAAACCTCCAAAGGTCTGGTCCACTGTCTTGGATTTAACATTCTCATATGATGTGGTCTGAGAAATGCTACAGGATCCATGATGTGTTTGCAGTCGTGGGGACTAGGTAAGCATGGGATGAGAATCGCCTGGTTATCATACTTGCAAAATGACATGTGGGTCCCAAATTATTGGAACTAAAGACATGAAAAGTGTGCTCTCCCACGCTTGTAGGCCCCTGAATATGCAGTGCTAGATGGAGCGCATCACAAGAATCTAGCAGAGCTGATGCCATTCCATCAATGCCCACGTCAGAGCAGATGTTAAAGCCCTCAACTAAAACACAATGTTGACGTCACAAAAAATGTCAGCTATGAATTCCATTAATTCATCTAGATCATCAGGATTTCTCCCATGTGGATGATAAAACACCATCATAGTTATATTATGGTGTTTGGTAGCTGCAGCTATTGCCAAACCCATGCACAAAGACAGTGTGAGTGCATTACCCACTGTAACACCAGGCGACAAATGGTAGATGAAGGCGACCTCTCCTCTGACTATGAGGCTCACACCTTCGAAATGTATGTAAACAGGAGCTCATTGGCACACAGATGCCAGCAATTCCAAAACATGTGGGAGTGATAGTGGACAACAAACTAGACAAGGTCATCAGATAGTAGACAAAATACAATGACATACATGAGGAGTCCCATTATGCATAACATACTATTCTGCCTTCAGCATGATACACCATGCAGAGTTTAATTAAAGAGCTTTGTATGTTTAGACTTCCTAGAAGGGGTTATTGAGGCAGCATCACGGCACTAAATATAGGAAGGTAACTGTATAATTCATGAAAGGTTCACTGATAGATAAAGGTGAAGTTAAAGACTAGAAAACAAAAAACAATTAGGCACATTTTTTTTTATAAGCACCAGGGCCATTTACTCCTCGACTGGCTCCTATTTTGGGTAGTTGGAAGCTCACTACTGTATACAGCACATGAGGGGCTAGACAGGATGCTCCATGGAGGCCCATCTTACTCCAGTATTGCGATGGTGAGGGATGGATGAATGTGGTCAAAGTAGGAAGGGACAAATTGGAGGAGGTGAGACGGATGGTTTCCTGGAGGGTATGTGGTAGACTAATATGGAGAAGGTGTGGTGTGAGATATAGAGATATTGTAAGGGTAATTGCACGGGGATACAAATAGATGGATAGCTCCATCGGCACACAAGTAGACAAATACATTTGGTGAATAGGTATGATAGATACAATGCAGTCAAAGTGCAGGGATGAATGGATGGATACAATGTAATCAGGATGCATGGAGGCAATGCAGAATGTTGTGGGTGTGCATGGATAAACGGGCAGATGCGTGGATTAATGAAATTATTAATTCAACAAGCATCTGATTTTACAGTGCATTCACAAATACAAGGTTTTATGCATGCATGGGTGGTTAAATCAATGCATACAAGGATGAGATGTCCAAACTGGCACACTTTTCTAGATGTTAAAATCCTGTCTCTAAGGCTGGCCTGCTCACCTTCACACAGTAACGTGCATCCACCAGGAACTTGCTACTGTTGATGCTGCCATGCATAAAAGGCTTCACTTCAGTCTGGTGCAGTCTGCAGTCAATCAGAAGGAAAGATAGTAAAGAGCATTATTCAGTCAGGGTGCAATCAGAAATCTCTCAAGACAAAAAAAAATAAAACAACCTAAATCTAAAGCCCTGTTAAATTGGTATATTTGACACTGCATCATCTGGTCTACCGCTGGCAGATGCAACACTATTCTCACAATAGTCCTGCATCGCTTTCCATGTTCGTCCTATTTCCCTTCTTCCCTTTCTATCTAAACTTCTGGAGCGTGCTATTTACTCTCATGTCTCCAATTATCTTAATCATCACTCTTTTACATCCACTTCTGTCAGAGTTTTGACCTTCCCAATCAACGGAGACTGCCCTCTTGCATGTCTCCAATGCTCTTCTTGCTGCACGACATTCAAAATGCTCCCCTATTATCATCGCTCTTAACCTTTCGGTGGCGTTTGATACTGTTGATCACTCCTTTCTCATATCTCTCTCTACACTCTTGGCCTATCTGGTTCATTTCTTCAATGGTTTCTTTCTTACCCTTCTCAACGCTCTTACTCTGTGACGTTGGATGGTTACCTTCTTATCCTCTTCTCTATGGTGTTGCTCAATGGTCTGTCCTTGGCTCCTTGCTCTTCTCTCTTTATATTGTCCCTCCTTCTGCTCCTATTTTATCCTTTAATCTTCCTTTACTGATACTGCCTCTCTGCAGTTCAAAATTGGATTTCCTCACACTTTCTTCATCTTAATCCCTTGAAAACTGAGGTTCTTTTCTTCTTCCACTCTACTACGATTTCTCCTCCTATTCCCCCTTCCCTTTCTCCCCCCTTTTCTCTGTCCTTTTCTACCTCTGCTCATAATCTGGGTGTAATTTGCAACCCTTCTCTTTCCTTTTCCTTACATATTTCTTCTACTGCTCTGTCCTGTTGCTACGCTCTCTTTAACATTCCTCGCACCCAAACTTTACTTTCTTTTCACGCTACAAAGCTTCTTCTTTCTTCTTTAGGCTTTTTCACATATTGACCATTGCTCTGCTCTCCTTTTTTGGTCTCCTGGCCTCCCATCACATTCCTCTTCATTCTGTCTATAATTCTTCTCTTTGTCTACTTTTCTCTCTTTCTCTCTTTCTCCTTGTACTTCCATTACTCCCTCCTTACTTTCTAGATTTCTATATTTCTCCCTTTTGAATCACGTCTCCTTTATAATTTGCTTTCAATTGTCTTCAAGTGCATCCATGGCTTTACGCCACTTTATCTCTCTTCACTTATTTCATTTTATTCACATCCTGAGTCCTACGCTCACAGAACTAGTTTCTTCTTTCTGTTCCCAGTCCCATGTGTGCCTCTTCTCGTTCCTGATCTTTTGCTCTTCTTGCCCCTAAAAACTGGAACTCTCTCTCTCCGGCATGCTCTTCTCTTTGTATCTTTCAGACTAATCTTTAAAAACATGTTTTATCTGCTTTCTCCAATAATTGATCTCCTTTTCTTCTCCCTTCTTCTGTTGTGATGAATTTGGATTATTTTTCATTATGATTGTACTGTTTCCATTTTAATTTTTAGTATTGGCGCTTTTCACGAAATGCGCTATATAAATTCAAATTCAATACTTCTCCCTCAACCCTCTTTTAGTTAAATTATGGGCTAAATGTCCCTTATGTGCATTGGATACTATTGTTTCTCTTTCTCATTCCGAGAGCAGGAATACGATTTTCAGAGGGTGCTAACTCATCCTCGACCATATTGTATGCCATTTCATATTCCGGTTTTGCTGGTCACCCCTTCTGCATGTGCTCCTTCAAACTGTTCAATTCTCCATCCTCCTCCATCGCCCTCTTCCGCTCTGCCTTTGATACCACAGCAGCTCCCAATTCCTGAACATTTGCTTCCCACAAATCCATTTTCTCCCTCTCGAACAGACTTGTCAGGAAGCAATCTTCACAGTCTGCCACCACGCTGTCTCTTCCCTGCACATGTTCCACATTGAAATTGAATTCTTGAGTATTTGCCAACCACTTTGCTATACGAGGCGTGGCCATGCCTGGACCCCTATTCAAAGATGCGAAGTTGTCCATGCATGCCACTTACTGATCAATGATCCATCTGTTAACTGCTCATAGGAACAGAAGATGACAATTACTCATCAGGACACACACGTAGACATGTGGGTAACTTATTTACCCCTGCGGGCACTTTATTTAGCAGCAGAAGGTTTTCTGACTGTACCAAAGTACAGATATGTTAAATGGGATGGCCACTCATTGTCAGTACAAGTCACCAAACTGTGGAATAACCTATCTGCTTTGAGATATGGCAGATGTGAGTAGAGTTTTGTCATAATATCAAAACACTTCTATAGTAGTTTGGTTCATTTATCTGGTTTGAGGGTTTTATTTTAAGTGCAAAGATGCCTTTGCAAAGTCTACATTGCACTGTTTAAAAAACAATGATCATACAACCATATCATTGGAGTATGGAACATTTCTAACAAATGATGTGAATGGTGAGCACAAACACAAATCTTGGATGTACAGGAATGTCAAATGGAACTTGTGTAATTGAGGACAGTTGGACATTCATGTCACTCATTGGTCCATTATGCACCTGCCAAGCTTCTTCTAGCATCCCTTTTACTCCCTGACATGGCGCAGAAACTAGAGGCCCAGATGATTAGTTTCTCCTGGAAAAATGAAGTGCCTGCTTCAGAGGGCTTCTGCTCCAAGTGGTCTAGCGATTGTGGTGTGTTGCCAAGGCAGGCTGGCCTTGTGAATGTGGGTTTAAAGCATGGGTCTACTGATGATTACTGCAGCAGTAGGATTTTTCTTCCCTCTGTTTGCCAGGTTGCCCTATGTTTTGGACCCCAGGTTCTCCTGAATGTCCACCTCATTAGGTTGTTGCCCATTGCCCACACGCAAGGCCCAGGCAGTGTGGGTGCATCAGGAGGTGGTTATGCTTCTGATTTTAACAGTTTGACTTGGTGAGGCTGTCCTAATCTACAGCCTCAACATGCACATAACGTGTAATTGTTCTTTTATAACGCGCTTAATACCGGAGACCAGTTTCTAAGCACAAGATCAGGATTTGAACCTGTGTTGCTATGCGTTGTGTTGCTTTCACAACAAACGCGTTGCCCCTGGGCAATCCACACGCCTCATTACTCGCTTTCTACCAGGATACCTGTGTTTTACAGACCCATGTAACCACCCAACTCCTGTCCTCCAGCCTAACGGCATGATGACTGCACAACCAGTAATAGGTCATCTATCTGCTGGGGCAGGCTGGTTAGCACGACCACGCAATGTGCTCCTGTCACGTGACTTCCGTCACGAGCAGAAACCCATTTAGAGGATCAGCGTTTTCATTTACGATGTAACGCGGTGACTGTGTTTTGTTCCGCGAGCGGGCTGCCCTATTTATTATAGCAGCCCCCGCCTTTTTTCTTCCATGCGCTGATTACCAACTTATCTGGCATTTTTCCGCTCACACGACTTCCTCTGCTGCATCTACTACCTAAGAGGCTATCTTATCAAATACACCACTGTAGGGTGTTACTGTGAGCAGCTCTAGCTCCCATTTGCAGCTGTCCAACAGCTGCAGGCTCATGCAGGGTCTTTTCCAAGCTCATTGACCCTTCTCTTCCATTGTGCATGTGATTGGCTCAGCATACAAGTTTTTCGCCCCATACCTCCTGATGAAGACATTGTGCAATATACATTCTACGTCGAAACCGCTTGAGTTTTTTCTCCAGGGATGTGATCTATACAACACTTTCTTCTCAGATCCACCCTTGTGATAGACAGTCTTAATTATTCTTACTGCTGTTTGTTATTCAATTTCTAAATATTCTAACAATCAGACGGGAGGCGCGGATTGTGTACCTCACTCCCGACTGTTATACAATTGTGTCATTTTTAGCTATTGTTGTTTGGATGAATGTCACTATGAATGATGTATGGTTTGAATGCTGCACTATGACTGGTCTTGATAATGAACTATTTTTACCCATGTGTTATGTTTACCCATGTTGCTCTGTCATGTAATATAATGTTCTCTAAAGTATTGTGTCATTAAATGACTATTTTGCATATCTTTTGTATCACAGTAAATAAAAATTGATACATTTTTGTAAGCAACCCAGTTTTGCTCTCTGGACATTTTTTCCGGATGTGTATGGTTAGCTAGCTTAACCTCACTTTCCTGATTCATCCTACACTGCCATTCTTCTCTCCTCACTGTATCACCTCCTCCTTCTTGGCCTACATGCAGTAGCCCAGAGCAACTGGTGAGTAACATTGTAGGGTGCTGCGAGCAACCTGTTTCCCAGGAGCTACATGTTGGGGGCCACTGAATCATGGAGTGTATTTCAGCTCAGAGTGACATCATGGACAACTCGAGCTTCACTCTCGTCTATCAGATGTCACTCAAAACCCTTCAGTGGTTTATATTCCTGTAGCTGACTGTTACCCACCTACAGTTCTACATATCTGTGCAGCAGCCATTAGTTTCACCACTTTTAGCCTATGGATTGCAGGCTTGCATTGGACCTCAGCATGTAATAGGGGACTGCGTGGAGGCAACGTAAAAGCAACCTCTATGCCAGTGGCGAAAGTCGTCACTTTGGGATAGTAAGTGATAAAGACAGAATATAGTACATCGCATTAAGTAACTATATGTTTATGACAGAAAGAATACATAAGGTGCACTCATTCTTGTGTTGTAAAGTTAAGCAGCCTAATGATGAACCATGGGAGTATGCAATTGGTCCTCGGCTGGAAATTTACAGGGCATGCTGCAGTAATAGATCACGCAAACATTAGATGAATGCCAAACCATAATTAGTCTTAGGAATTCACCAGTTGTAGGGTTGGGTTACGACGGGCTGAGTCCACGTCTATATACACCACATTGTGTATTTCCACTGCTTGGAGTATTATTTTGCATCTATTTGCCAACACCACTAGTTTCTTTTTTTGTGGCACCTTTCCTGTCTACATGAACGGTACCCCTAACATATGTGTGACTTATATGGTGCGTCTGACTAGATTTATGGTAGCAAGGTCCTTTAAAACATCACTCCCGGGATTAAATCAATTTGTTTTGGGGCCTTCGGACAGTTCTTAAGACTATGAGTGCGGGTGGACACTGTCCCCCATTTATGTCTCCTGTAGAACTACTAGCTTACTTAACAACCAAATCTGCCATTTATGTTTTACTAAGGGCATTTTTACTATAGTAAGTGAAGTCAAGCCAGGCTGTTGGCAGTGGTACATTTCTTTTTTTTCTTTTTGGGTGCCCTCCAGTGCCCCTTTTAAGTTATTTACTGCATGGCAACCTTGTGAGCACTGCAGTGCTCTGAATGGGAGGCCGTGTTTAAGCCCTCGTCTTTGTGCTTTACTGTCCGTCATCCTCCCGGGCAGATACAGGATATGACCACATGCATGCATTCGCCTTGCAGGCTCTTGCCAGAGCCTGTGAATTAGCCTTTTTGAGTGTGTGGAATGGGTTTAGGCAGAGTAGGGGGCTGCAGACAGCCAAAATACACATCTGAAAATGTGTGTGAGGTCATGAATGGGCTAGTGTTCCCTCAGCCCAGGGTTTTATATATTTGGTGTCATTCCTCTATAATTGCCACTGGTGCTAAGGATACAGAGATGAAGAAGGATGCTGGAGGGCTGCTTCTGGGTTGATCATTCCCTTCCATTGACTGGGGAGACCTTCCACAGTACTCCCTCGAATTGATGGGCCCATCCATTTTTGAGTCCTGCAACCCACAGATTGACCTCTCAAAGCTCTGAATGGCCATTGGCTTGTAGCTGGCATCCATCATCGGAAGAGGACTTCTCATGTTACTTGGCTATCGTGCAGCATGATAGTATGAAACTTGCATTACGTCTTTGTTGTTGGCATTGTACGTTGCTGCTCTTTTGCTGCTCCCTATCAAGGGCAGGATTTCTGCCGGAGTCCTGAAGCCATTGTGCCTGCAGACCCTGAGTGAGGTCACTTAAATTGCTCGTAGCGTCATAGGTGCTTTGGGTGTTTTCCAACATCCACCTGATTTCAGGTTCCTGATCGTTGGAACCGTTTGGTGGTTCCTGACTCTAGGCAAACCAAGCACCAAACTCAGCTCTTAAAGATGCCATCTGAAGAACACTCTGCATATAAGACCACTGGACACAAGAGCCTATGGTGACAGGAGTTGTCCCCATCAGCCCTAACTTACCCGAGCCTGTTGTTCATTCTGACCGGGGTGTGAGGGGCAGGATTGCATACCTGTTTTGACGTCCCTCTGGTCCTCATTCGTTAACATTGGACGTAAAGCAATTCCCTGCATCTACCCTTGCATAGCCTTCGGTGGTGTCACTTGGGAATAGGAATCCTGACTGGAGTACCCCGGGAGGATTGGGATTGGTAGGTGCCCCTTTCCTTTGAAGGAAATCCTACTTTTAAAATCATACAAATTAGCTCTCTGACTCTAGTATTATCTAACACACGAGTCCATTATTTCCTACGGGAGAACTTTGAATAACTTTTAAACTCCCCCCACAGTAGCCAACCTTTGTTATTTAACGTTGACCTTTTGTGTAACACTTGTTCTTAGGTTAGGGACTGGACTCATTGCATTTAGCTACAATGGATTTGTACTGTCTGATCATTTTTGTTACCTTGTTCCCCTCCACTTTCGGTTTAATTGTAACAGTATGTATTTACCTTTAGCCGTGTAGATTCCAAAGTGTAGTCTGTGTCCCATTTTGAACATGAAACTGATTGTATATGTGTGGACATGGTTTTCCTTACATTTTAGCCATTTGACTTAATACATCTGTGAAGATACATTTTATACTTGCCTGTGTGGACAATCTATTGCTTGACAATCTCTTGGTTATGCTAATTATACTTTACAGGAAACCCTTGATCTTCTTAGTCTATGCTTTGTTACTCAGCCTCATTGCTAAGTGAGAATCTGATCAGACTTTTATGGTAAACCTTTGCAGATCCACTTAGGAAGATTTTCAGAACCAGTACAGGTGAAGCATTATGCGTAACCAATCTAACAACTGCCATGAAGGGGCTGCTATCATGTTTGGTTAGGGAAGACATAGTTCTGCGGGTTTGCACACATATATGTTGGTGACAGTATTGGAAGAGGTGTGAAAATCTTTATCTGATGACGGGTTAACCATTCTACAACTTTATGGACAGTCAGGGTTTGCATCTCCATGGCCAGAGGTGGGAGGCACAAACAGATTGCCTCGCAAAAGAATACAATTTAAGAATAAATATGAGAACATGCCATACAATAAGCGGAAGGAGGCGCACTGTGTACATAAAAGTATCTATTTTCTGAAATATCTAATAATGGGTAAAATAACTGCATTAGCGACCCCGCGATGATGCACTTTTTTGGTTACATGTGCAGTTTGCAATATGGGCCTCATTAGGGGTCTGCTGGAAATTTGGTCGTAACTCAACAGAATTACTGCCAAAATCACTTACCATTACTGCCACTCAGTCCCATGGTGAGTTTTTCAGATTTACTGTGACCGTTAATTCTGCTGTAGTAAAACCTCCGATTTTTAGAAGTAAAGTGTAGGATTTACTGCCAGCTTTGTGCTGGAGGTAAATCCTACACTGTGTGCAAGAGATAAAGTCTCCACCACCAAACCACGTAGTACGGAGGTCTGTTAAAGTGGTAGTCATTGTGTTACTGCCATTGTATCCCTGTTTGTTCCCACACCGCTGTACACACGAGTCCCATTGTCCCTTTACTGTTGCCTAAATTGATGATAAATTGTGGGAAATATAAATGAACTAGTAATCCGGTCTCATACCTGTGATTTATAACCCAGATAAAGGCGGTTCCAGGCAAGCCCTGCACATCTTTCACCTTCCACCATAGTGCGCTTCTCCCCTGCATATCTGGCCAGTAGTATCTTAGGCAGATTGTAAGCATTGAGGTGCATGTAGAGTGGTACCTGTATAGTGCTCGGGCAGCATCTAAGGCCATGCGGAGTCGAACATCCCAAGACAGCTCTGTTTCCTTCTCCAGTACTTGTCGCAGTGTCCCTTTTTCACAGTACTCCATGACAATGGAGAAAGAGGGACGTGTGCCTGTCCAAGAGGAAAAACAGATCTACTATTAATTTACTTCTCTTACTGCAATCTCTCATTTATTCATATGCAGGAGGAACAATGCTCTTTTGATCACAAAATAATGTACATTGAGAAATCAGATTTTATGTGAAGTAGTGAGCTTCTTACAATGGGGCGAGTTTGAGGGACATTCTGACTAGGTTGTGGATGGGAGCAGATGGAACAGTCACCAGGCACAATACATAAGTGGACATACATAGATTAAGGCAACTAACATTGGACGTGTTTAAGGGCAGGTAGGTGGTACGGCAAGCCGTGCTCGGGATGTGACCATGATGGGTGAACTGCTAGAGTGGAAGCGGAGGAAGTGAGGGACAGAGGCAGGTTAGAGGAGAGGGAACAATGTTAGCTAGCAGGCAGATGAGATGGTAACTCGGAGGCGAGGAGGTAGGCTTTTAGTTTGGTTTTGAACATATCCATACGGACTGTTTCTCGGGCCTGGGGGAAGAGAATTCCATGCAAGTGAAGCAAGAAGAGAGAAAGGGCGGAAGCAAGAGGAAGCACGGAGAGGGAGAGGAGCTGCAAGGGTGGTCGAGAAGGTAGAGCAGAGATTCCAAGAAGGCTTGTACAGTTGGATAGGGGTGCATAGATACAGTGGTGCCTTACCGTGGATAGATTTGTGAACTAGCAGAAACATTTTAAATCTGGCCCTGTTTTACAACATCAGCCATCCAACCTGGTGATAGCACGAAGAAGCAGGTGTGAAGTGAGGGAGTTCAAATAGTCCTGGTAGCAAAGTAATGATCTTGTTGAGAGGACAGAAAGCATAGTTGGGCAGAACAAAGAGGATGCTGGCACAGTAGTGAAATTTAGAGGAGACAAGAGTGGCTAAGATATGCTTGGCAGTGTTGAAAGGAAGGAGGTGCCTGATTTTTCTAATATTTAGGAGGTTGAGGCGAGCTGCTAATGCATCCACTGAAATGCAGGTGTATCTATCAAAGTGACCACACCAACAGAGATTCTTAGGCCTTAAAGAGTTTGCCAGACCCAACCCCTATGCAGAAATCATCCAGATACATGCAAGGGTCTCATTCAATATGCTGCCTGTGTAAAACTCCCTCACATCTAAACATATAGGACAGATTCATTGATAAGCAACACGCTCGCCTGCACCGTTCAAGAGCTAGGCCACTGTATATTCTTCTGAGCAATAAAGCACTCCGGTTTAATGACGCTAAACGTGTTGTAACTCGCTGGTGCACCCATCATGCTGCATGAATTTAGAAGCATTAAGGTCTGAGTGCAGCAGGAGGACCAAGGACCCTCATACCTATAACAGGAGTGTCTAAGAGTAGGGAGGGGAAGGGGACTTGCAGTCCTTAGGTGCCATCAGAGTATTGGAAGAAAAGAAGGGGCCTGGTAACTCATATTGTATGAGTCATTTATGACTACTTCAGTGGCAGAGGGACATTTGCCTCTCAGCTCTCAGGTGCCAGCAGGGGACCAGCAATCCTATTGCCCAGGTCATCAGGGGTGCAGAGGTGCTAGGCAAACCCTGAGCTGCGAGGTCTTCAGCGGCTGCAGGCGACCAGGGGAGAAAGAACAGAGTGGCCAGGGACGTCATTTCACCAAAATGCCAGGGGTAGCAGAAGTGACATCACACGATCCTTGACCTCTGATGACATCACAGGAAGTGATGTCATTTGACCCCACCCCGAAGTGATATCGCGGGAAGCGATGGAACTCGAACGTTCACCCTTTGACAAAACAGGAAGTGGCATCAAATAGCATTGTTCCCAAGTACACTACGAAAAATATGGTTACGATATCACTTTAATGTGATGTACATTTTATACAAGAATGGATCGCCATATGTATCGTTAGGATCCGTGTGTATAGACCCATATTACTAAATTACTGTGAATGAAAGCAGGCGGCTATGGCCAAATGATAATGATGTGTTATTATATAGCACTTACGCTTAAGCGCTTTATATAGAAAAAGTATACACCCAATATCACCCAACCTGTGTTGGTACTCATTTATCGACCTCAAGAGGATGAAAGGCTGAGTTGAGGTGTTTAAGAACAGACTAAATCAGTGACTCACCCCCTGAAGTGTGCCTGAAATAAAGCTTTAATGAGTCTAGCAATTATTGTATAGAATTCCAGAAAGACACATTATTTTGTATTCCTATTCTTTCTTATTTAGGGTCAGTGCTGAAAGTGTTGGCATCCCTGTTCTTTTTTTTTTCTTTTTTTTAAGAGGCCTGAACAGAAAGCCAGCCACTCCAGAAGTAAAGAGCCACATGGTGCTGGCCACAGCCCAGGAGCAAAAAACACTTTTTGCCCCCTTTTTTTTAGGGGTAGCAAGGGAGACCTCAGAGGTCGCAGTTGCGACCTCTGGCGTCCCCTAAATGACGTCCCTGAGAGTGGCCCTAGACACTCCATATTGAGGCCACTGGTATGAGCTGCTGAATTAGAACATGTTTAGAAATGAGTTTTCCTGTACCTGCGTTGTTGATACATATTCCATATATGCATAGGATGTGCGGACACCTGAACTTTCTCATGGTCTGCGCCTCTTTCTCAAAAGTCGACCGCACTATTCTGTAAAAGAAGTACCAAAAGGCATCATCACATTGTGTGGATCAGGAAAACCAAAACTGTCCCTCAGTTAAAAGACAGGGTGATAAACTGCAGCTGTGGCAGATTATAATATCAAGTAGAGTAGCAGTGTTACCAAT
Source organism: Ambystoma mexicanum (assembly GCF_040938575.1). Taxonomy (NCBI): domain Eukaryota; kingdom Metazoa; phylum Chordata; class Amphibia; order Caudata; family Ambystomatidae; genus Ambystoma; species Ambystoma mexicanum. The sequence continues at coordinate 1,036,247,935 of NC_090921.1, forward strand.
GAGGGGCCTGATAGCACTGATATAGAAACCACTTCCCCTGCTATCATTCCTATTTCATGATTAAAATGATAAAACATGACAAATGATAAAACATGACCTAAGCAACTTTGCTTGCCTGCAAAGAAGATTGCTAAACACCAAAAAACAACAAGGTTATTTAGCGCCTTCACCAAAACAATTCACATACATTATTGAGCACTAATCTTTCATATTAGCATAAACAGTTTCTTAAAATTACAGCTTTTTGACTGGCAGTGGTGCAACACCGTATGGCAGTGATTACGAGCAAAATGTGGCAAGGGGTCCCAGCATTCTCGCCACCGAGACATGCATTGGCTTTGGGATAATGTAGGGGCCGCTGGGCAGTGGGTGCTTGTCTGCGCTGCAGGTGTTTCTCTGAGGTCCATGTTGCACAAGGTACAACAAACATATCCACCGACCCACAATGCAGAGGTGTGACCTGATCTTGGAAATATGGCATGCGAAGGAAAAGACCTAGTGGCTCATCCTACTGTTGGAGGAGAATCCTTTGGCAATAGCCTGAAAGCTTCCCTGGGTCAAGCTATTCTGGAAGGATTCCCCACTCCCTCTGGGAGGATTTGTAAAATGGATTCAATGCACACATGCAGTGATGGCCAGAAACAAATCCTAATGAGGGTTAATTATCGGTGATCACTGCCTGCGTAACATGAATCCTTGTTTTCTCTCTGGTGGGCTCAATAACAGGAACATGAACACAGCATAGAGGATCCAAGGAAAATGCCCTGGACTCACCAAAACCACTCATGTGCACACCTGCTTCATGTGCATACCATGAGGCTGTGTTAAATTGTGTTTCCAAAATCAACCCTAGGGTGGGTTTTCAGAGGCCAACCTATTGTGGCTAACAGGACAGACACTAAAGTCTAAGCCTAACAGCTCATCATCCTACCTTGAATGTGTTTGACTAGGCTTAGGGGGTGAAAGTAGTCAAGGGCTACAATGAGCCCACACAGAACAACACCAATAATTCCAGTTAGACAGGTAAGTACAAACATATATGATTTATTAGGCCTTTAGACTACACACTAAGCTAGATAACCACTAGGCAAATAGTTTTACACACTTACTATAAAACTGATCTATGCATTCACTATTTAGAAGATCAAAAGCATTTGATTCAATATCCAGTGTAAAAAAAACGAAGTACTCAGATGCATAAAGTTCTGTAGAAACTTAGAACCATAAAACAGCTCCCTAGAACTTATTAAATACAGCCCTAGGATGGTTTGGGGCCGTAGACCCTATAATCACCAGCTCCAAAGTTATACTGTTTAGGTAGGTTTGCTATCTGATTGGATGATGCCAGTGGTTATGACACCAAATCAAAAAAGTGCAGGAAAGTTCTGGTAAGTAACTCTCTCAATCCCATTACACTAGGATAGTTTTAGGAAGGGATCATTGACCTGGTTACCAACAACCAATGTGAGGGATAGGGACAGGACTTTACGACCATGTGAGGAGGCGAGGGGAAACAGGTATGTTAAGCATTTAGTCGAAATCACTAGAGTGCTGGTAACATCTCACAGTTCTTCTGCAACCAAGTGTACATAGAAGTTCCAAAGCAAGGAAATGCAACTGTGTAAGAGAATCTGAATTCTTGCAGACAGACTCTGCTTGAACTTGGGGAACAGTGGAGAATATCTCTGCAGCTCCCCGCTGTCCACCAGTGGGAAATCAGGTTTAATTTCAAATTATGTTCATTGTATGTTAGATCTGTGTAAGCCAAGGCCACCGTGTCCCCAAAGGGCAAAGACCTGCAATCTGGAGGGGAATGCCGGGGGTGCAGGGTGCTCAGAAAGCAGAGTGTGCCATGTTGCTACATGCTAGCTGGTTGGTGCCTTTGGTTGATGTTGATAAGATGGCTCATAGAGACACCACCAACCACCCTCATGAAGACAAGCACAGCAGAAGGGGATGGGGACCCTTCAGCTACTGTTTCTGGATGGATTGGCACATATGCTGCGTTGAAGCCCAGTGATAAATACCAGCGACACATGCATTCAGTAAGAAGGGATCAGATACGGTGTGGAGGGTCAGAGAGCAATAAGAGTGTGCAGGCATCGAAATTAAGATTGGATAAGCAGGAGCTACAAGCAGGTCCTGGGTATCCGGCAGTAACCGGTCACCAGGAGCTACTACTAGGGAACGAGGAGCTAGTGTATAGCGTTACACCAATCGAATTTCCAGATAAAATGGAAACATATAATTGTATCCATTACTTATAATCCCTTACACTTTCGAGGTCATATAGGTGTGTCCCAATGTTTATTCATAGATTGCCCCAAATGCACATAGTTAAATTCACATAATTGTGTTTGTTTGGCATCAGTTGGCCTGGGGAGACAAAAGTAGCTCCTGGTAACTGTTGATTTAAAGCCAACCAGGCTCTTCTAGGAGGTAAATAGGAGATAAGTGGATCCTAGCTCCCCTCAATTTCGCACCCTGCATGGGTGAGGACAAGAATCAGTGAAGCAGGAGTCACAATGCTAAGGAGGAACCAAGGCAGAGTAGAGGGGTGGGTATGGAGCCATGGCTGAAGACTGATGAATCAAGTTTATTTGTCCCTTCTCTCCAAGGGGGAGCCGGGCCCATTGAAGCTAGGGATGCAAATCCGCTCCGCAAGACACTCCCTAGGGGATTAGGCAAGCAGGACCTCACTAGGAGTGAATCCCACTTTGGGGGCGAGGACTCCCAAGGTAGGATAAGAAATCCTGTATAACTGTACTCTCAGCCTATATGGGAACTGCAGAATTTGTGAAGGTGATTTTTGACTGACACCACTACTGAACACTCCTCACACTCCTCAGATGCAACATCAATCAGAACCTGTTACCTGTTAACTCTCAATATAGTGACGACTATAAAAACACTGAAGTCCTCACATGGAGGAGGAGACTCCCTGACTCAGAGTTAAGTAGCAGAGGAGACGCGCAAAGTGGATGCTCCTGCTGGAGCGCAGAACAGAGACTGCCTGGAGGCGGGGCCATGCAGAGGACGCGGTGGGCTCGGAGCTGGGAGTGGAAGCAATGCAGCCCCTGCCCTGTAGAGAGAGAACACACAGTGCATCAGCAAGGCCCTGAGAAGGCCGGCCACACCCAGAAGCAACCAAACGGCAGTTGGATAGTAACGCTGCTGACACAGGCATCACTGACCATCCCGGGCAGAAGCACTGTAGGAAAGCAGTACGCGGGCTGCCCAGGAAGAAGGGAAACAGGCAGTTGATTGCTGTGAGGGGAAAACAAACTACAAACCCTTTACCAGCTAAGGAGTCCGGAAACAGTCTAAATCTAGACGTACAGAGGAGCAGATTGCTAAGTCCCAAGAGGAGAAAGGGACGCAATCTCTAGCCACTAGACTTCTCGTTGCTTTCTGCCAAAGAGCCCACGCGTAGCTTACAGCAGAACCGAGGGGTCCCAAGGGACACAAGAATGGATAATATTGAGAATCAAGAGCACAGGACTATTGAAGTGTAACATCCACGCTATCCCAGAGTGGGAAATCTCGAGGGGTCGAGTGCCGGTCAAGTGGCACAGCGAGTAGAGTGCTCGCTTTGGCATGTGTAGAGCCTGCTAACGCAGGTTTGAATCCCGGCATGGCCAATCTCAGCCTTTCATCCTTCCGAGGTCGATAAATGAACACCACACCGTGGGCAATAATAAGCAGTGCTCAGATACCTGAGGGTTCGTAGCGCTATATAAATGCGAAATTATTATTGTTATTATTAGCATAAGACATTATTGGATTATTCGAATACCACTTTGTATTAAAGAAATTAAAGCTTTGGTAAATGGAAGGATCAAATACTAGTGACTTTGTGGGTTTTTTTTAGATACGAGGAATGAGAAAGATTTGTATTTTCTTTGTAAGAACTGTTGCTGTAAACCAGGCGAGGAACCGTGTTGAGAGGAGGAGCCGACTGCTCAACCCTTCTTATATTGAGGGGACATGAAGAAAGCCAAATGGGTCCGGTGACTGTTGATGAAACCTAAGGTTTCTGCGATCTCTATGAACAGTGGGCCAACGGTCACCCTCTTGTAAATGATGTCTCCATTCTAGAACACTTCATGAATGTCTAATAACGCTTTCAATGGCAGAAGAGTTTCTTCCGCAGACCATAAATCTGTGTTGAAAGTACGCAGTTGGATGTTTTGCATTGTCCATTGTCTGTAGGACTGCAGCACCTATAGCGTGGACTGAAGCATCAGTATCGACTATAAAAGGCTAGCGGTGTCTGGATGTGCCAAAACATGAGCCATTCTGATGACCTATTTCAGTACATGATGGGTTACCCTTTGACAAGAGGTTGATGGGGGATCTGGTGTGGGTGGAATCATGGTCTACAAATCTCTGATACAAATTCTAGAAGCCATAAAAATGTTAAATGGACTTTACATCACATGGTGTCTCCCAGTCCAGGATTGTGGAAACAGTTGGATCCCATTTGCACTGGCAATGTAGTCAAGGAATTCATCCACTCTGAAATTGGCAGTTGCAATTTTTGTATGTCTGTGGTTCTTCCGTATGTGGGACAGCACTCGGCTCTTGTTCAACTGGTGGTGTGCGAATATCTACCAGGCCCAACCAGACTGAGCGTCCTAGTAAGTCAATGACTAAAGAGAACAAAGAAATGATGGAACATGGCTGGGGAATTGCGTAGGCAAATTTGCACCACTTTTTATTCATAATGACCCTGTACAGTGTTAACTGCAGTTTTCCATTCATCTTCCTACTTAACACGGAGAAGACTGTAGGCACTGCCTGAGGTCTAGTTTCGTATACAAGTTTGAAGACTTGAGGGACCCCAAAATATATCACAGATTACATTCCAGGCGGTGGGTATGTGTCCTCTGTATGCAGCTGTAGGCTATGAATAGCCGCAATGCACCCTCTTTCTAGAGTACAGAGAATAATAGGGCCAATGCAGGAGATTGCGGGGGCACCATGTTATCACTGTAGCATGCATTTGGGAAGGTATTGTTACAGTATTTCCCTTTTTCAGACAATTTATTTGAGGTACCATTGCTCCTACCTGCAAGGTATTCCACAATCAAACATACAAAGCAATATTGCTTTGGGATTAGTAAAACTCTCGACTATCAGTGGTTAATGGCTTTGAAGCAATGATGGTACGCATTACCGTCCTTACAGTGGTGTACTGTACACAGGATGAGGTGCATAGATGAGACAGATGAGACGTTGTGATATGCACTTGCCATACGGGTTATAATAATAATAATAATATCAGGTTTTATATAGTGCTGCATGCTGCATTCCTCCACCTTCTAAGCGCTGTAGCACTAAACCATTATTATTACTCTTTTTAACAGTTCACAATTTCTCTACTGTGAACGGATGCCCTGCTCTAATTCAAACCTCTAAAGTTCAGGCTTGCCCAGCGCCAGTGGCCAGCAATTAACCCTTTAGTTATCCACCCAGGGTGTTGAATTAGCCAGGATAATCCCAGCTTTACTGAATTGTGTACCATCTTGATCATGTCTAGTCTCAATTTTCCTCAGGTTGGTCAATAAAGAATAAAGTATTGCCTCTGAGGTTCTATGGTGACAGCACCAGAGAACAGTGAGATGCGATCAACAGAGTGAACCAAATATATTGGACTCTTCTGAATAGCGGGTCATGGCTTTCCACAAAGGTGAGGTCCGTGTAAATACTCAAGCCACAGCATTCCAAAGAGGCATAGGTTTCTAGGTGTCATAGCATTCTAGGCTTCTAGGCTTTCTAGGTTTCTAGAATTAGACAGTCCCAGGATAGTGGTACTTCAGTTGCTAGCAAACGCGTTGGCTTCTCTACAATGGATACATGGTCCCAGAGACCCCGGGATATGTCGCATATGGCTGTTTGAAGGACATTGGGCCTCATCATGAGTTTGGCGGTCTGGAAATTATGGTGCCGGTAGCAACGTACAAAGCACCCTTTCTGGACCGACAAACGGTAAGTTTGCTGGTAGGGGCCCAGAACTCCCAGCAAGCCTGACCTGTGGAGAGTTTAGGCCCCTACCACATGCTTTTCCCTGAAGCAACGGCACCGTTACTAACAGTGCTGGTACTTGGGTTTTCCCATTCATATGGAGTCCTGCAGCGGTAACAGTTTTACGCAGTGGTCGAAGTGTACGAAAAGAAGTGGTGGAACTATGTTCCCTACTGGTCTGCACTGCTCCCCACAAACCCCATCGCCGCGCCCCTCCCATGCACAATACAAAGCACAAAACACATGCTCCTGATGTTTTGGGGAACGCTCAGTGCATTGCACTAAAAGTGAACGTTTCAACTTATTCCTACACTTTTATTTTAAAACGAAACCATTCTGGAACGGTTTCTTTTTAAAATAAAAGTATAGGAACAGTAAAACTTAATTAAAAGAAGTAGAGGAGCACCGCTCCTGACCGCTCCCGCCCACTTCGACCACTGGTTTTACGGTGTTGCTGCCAATCTCGTAATGAGGCCCATAGTGTCTTCCTTTGGGGTCTTTTGGTGCCTTCCCTTCCATCTGCAGAGCCATTAGTGTTATGAATTCCAGAGCATAGGCATATGTGAAAAGTCATCGTTCACTTCCTAGATTCAGACGACCTCTTACTTCATCCAGTTGCATAGGGTGTGGGTGGTGGATTTGACTGTACAGCAGGGGGAACCAAAGGTCAAAATTGCAAGTAGCGTTGCTCATAGAGACATCTTTTCTGTCAACACCGCTACAGACAGTGCTCAATACCTCAACAATCAGATCTTGGAGTTTCTTTGTATCAGGGTGACCCATTAGTACATCCTTGCGTTCATCTTGCAGCGTGTGACAGAATGTGTTACATCTGGCCATAACAAATCTGCTTCCAACTATTGAAAGTGTTCTATGCACATTAGTATATACTAGTTTCCCTAGAGAAGATCTTGCAATGTAATCCATTCAATATCCTCGGAATTTAAAGATCTCAACACCGGAATTTGTTTGAAGAGATCTAACATATATGATCTATTGATTCTACTAGTACCGTTGATTTTCAGGTCACTTTCCCAACATATAATTTTTGAAGGGTAAGTTTCAGTTTTAATTGATGTTTGTTGTATTCCCGGGGGTTGAGGGACTGGAAAATCATTGTACTCACAATTCCCTTCCTGAATAGTAACAGCATTAGCCGGAGTTACCAGATTATTTGTTATTGTTGGGCATTGTTTGATTTAGAAGATGTGAAGTGGGCCCTCAATCTGCAACCAGCCCCTTAGATTTTTTAAACATGGAGGGAAAAAAAGTTGTCATCTTACTCTTAATACCTGTTCCTCCATTTAGAAACCGAGCTGGTAGAGAGATTGCGTCAACCTGAATAACCTTACTTTTGTTAGTTATAGAACCTTTAGCTAAATTGGAGGTGCAATTTGTAGAGGATCGAGCCTGTTTCTCAGCTTGGTTTTGTGTCGATGTACCGATTAAGGAGCCAATAGAACCTTCTCTGTTTGTATGGTGTTTCTCATTTACTTGCTCCTGCCTGGTATTCAAATGAAGTATCACAACTACTGGAGGCAGATTACATAGATTAGATTTTTCACTGCAGAATTATGAACAACCATTTTCAGGGCTTGCATGTTTTTCGTTTTTTTGGGTCAAGCAATTATTGATATTCTTATTGGCCTTTCTTTTTACCCTATTCTCTTTGCAACCTTGTTCTATGGGAATTTAATGCAGGAAAAGCAGGTGATTGCGGGGACTCAGATTGATTTGGAGGACACTCTAGGCCCTGTTGTTCATTGGCACTATAAGACTGTTCAATAATATCTGTTAATGGTGTCGGGCTATTAGGTGAAAGATCTTCCTGAATCTCTGTTCTTTGTTCAATCACGGGCATCAGTGACACAGGCTCCATATCACCATCAACGGCACTAAGAAGAGTCTTAATATTTTCCTCCACTATAGCAAGCGTGGCCACATTAGTATTCATTGTGTCCCATATATCCTCACCAATTTCTTGTATGATGTCATCTGAGATTTGCCCATGTATTGCTGTAAATTGAGTTGTTGCCCCTTCTATCAGTTCGATTTCCAGTTGTACTGTACATTTGGCTGCATATGATAGGGAGGTCTGTGAAGCCTGTGACAAAAGCACCAGTAACTGGTGTTTTTTTAGGTTCCCATGCCTCTGTTTGAATTTCTTTAGATATGCATGACACCTCCTTTTTTTGCAGTCAAATGGGGATTGTTAATTTGGTTCCCACAAGCCAATATAAAACCCTCTATGTTTTCATTTTGGCCAGAATCTCAGATAGAGAGGATCTAACCTCACGTATTTCATATTGCGTAACATCATGACCCTTATGATATGATTGGTTATTTATAACTCACTTAATACCCAGAGGTTTCTAGGCGTGGACCCGAGGATCGAACCTGTGTTGCTCCGGGTCGTCTTGCTTCCAAGGCGAGCACGTTGCCCTTGAGCTATCCTCCAGAGCTATCCTCCCTATGCAGTAAGTTCAAAATTCTAGTGATCACTGGAAAGGAGCAGATGTCAGCAAGAATGGAATCTTGTGGGGTGCTGTTATGAGCCAAAGGTGTAAATTGAAGGGCTCTCCGAATCAAACCATAGTTAGAGTGACATAATTGTGGAGCTCTATGGACTTCGTTCAAGTCATGATGAAAAATAGGGCTCTCATTCTTTGATAATTTAGATTGTTTACTTGAGTGTACTACTTTAGAAATTGAATGAGAACAATTATTTGGCAATTTGTCTGAGGTTGTCTCTTCCGGCTTAGTCAAAGAAACATTAGCTTTGTTATATGGACACAATTCATTTATAGCGTGCAGCAGCATTGCGCAAGGTGTTGGTAGTCCCATAGGCAACCTCACATGCTTGCCCAACTCTGCCAGTATGACAGGTGCGAGTATTGAAACATCAGACACACAGTTGTTGTCCCCACAATTTAATAAATCCTCAGGGTCAACATGTGTAAGAGAACATGAAGTGTCACTAGCCTGCAACTGTGTAACACTAGCCTGCAACTGTGTTGGAAAGTTGGAGTTCTGGATCTCATAGTCTGGTTTCTTAGTGGTCAGCAAGGCTTGTTCATTTATAGGCTCCTGATGAATCTCAACCTGAATCTCTTGCTTAGCTTCTTCTTGTTTGGATTTGGTGCTATCAACATTCTCAACCAAGTTTCCAATTTTAAATTGGTTTGTCCTATCAATGCACAACCGAATGGATAGGACACTTGTGGTATCAAAGTGCATGAGCACAGGTACTCGCAAGGCGCCACCATTCTCTTTTCTTTTTAATTAAAATGATATAGTTTATTTCTAAACTTTTCATTTATATATGAAGATATAAAACAAACATAAATGCATTTCATTGTCTCTTGATAAAGTGTCTTTTCTCTGTGATCGTTTTCAAATAATTTTGTCAATGCACGTTGACATAATATTTGTCCAAAACTGGATAATCGTAAACATTAGTTTGTTATTGTTACCCAGCAGAATCTGCGTCCACCTCTCTTCTAATTCCATCTGTGTTTTGTCTATCAGAAACATCTCCTTAAATTGGTTACGTTTTTCATTCAGCGCAGTACAGCTCATTAGTATATGATGAATTGATTCCGTCTTTTCACTTTGTTGACAAAATTGGCAAAACTGTTGAGATGTTGGAATTTGCTATGTTTTGTTTTTGATAGGTATTCACACGCCGGTAGGAGATTCAGGCAAAGCCTCATGAAGGTGTCACGAATCTGTTGATCAGGAAAAATCATGAGATACTTTGGAAGTTTGTTTAATGCTCGTATTTCGCTTTGACAATTTATACCCAATTGATAATGTGCTTTAAGATAAATTGTCCTAATCCAATAATTTTGGATAATTCACTTTTTACCATGTTGTGGTCGCTGGATCAGAATTTCAATAGAGTTCTACAATTTTTTTCCCACATGTTAAGAGCTATGTCATGGCTTGAGTTTTGGTTAAAGCGCAGTATGTCAATTGCTGGAATGCTTTCTTCACTCAACATTTTCCTGTACAGATCTAGTTGTTTCCAGCTTACAATTGATTGCAATGACTGCGTCGCTATTTCATATCTGATACGATACATAGGATATGTTGGTGGTAATGACAAGACTTTCCTCCAAAATATTGCTTCAAGTTTTATCCATATTGTGCTCTCAAGATTCGCTTCACTCCCATACGTCAGTGTTGCCATAACTTTTTGTCTATAGAACGTTATTATGGGTTTCAAAGAAAATGTTCCAAATTTATGATGTATGAATGCTCCTTTTCTGGCTAAAAACAGTGCCATTGTTTTAAGGTGGTCTGCCCAATCTTTTTCTACATTTGATTGGTTAAGCCAGATGCTTAAGTATTTTATTGTTCTGACTCGTAGTAGTTTTCCTCCCTAGAGGAACAGAGTTGGCATTTTCCTTTTCTTTTTTTCTTCTATATTGGTCAGAGTCATGATTTTCGTTTTTTGAGTATTGATCTTTAGTTCATTTGTCTTCATGTAGTCTTCTAGCTTGTTAAGGCTGGTCTGTTGCCCTCTCAGTGTTTTATCTAACACGACGATATCCGCGTAAATCATACACAGGAGATGTACAGCATTGAGTTTTGGTGGATTGGTGCTCAACTCTTGTATACAATCTTCGAAGTCCGATGTGTACAGATTAAAAAGGGTGGCCGCTAGGGGCCAGCCCTGTTTGAGTCCATTCCAGGCTTTAATCAGTGCTGTTACTCTTCCATCTTTTGACATTCGAATTTGTATTGAAGTGTTGCTGTACAGTTGTTTTATAGGTCCCAGGATGTCTGAGGGGCATTTCCATCGCCCCAGTTTAATCCACAATACCTGCCTGTTGACCATGTCAAATGCTAACTGTAAATCGATAGACACAGTATAGATTTTTTTTTTTTGTGTATCGCTTCTTGTTTTAGCAAATTCAAAAGGAACAGAATAATATTTGTACGCACTATCCCTACAAAGCCTGTCTGTTTTATAGCTTGTCTCTGTGCATTCTTCGCCCAAGCAGTCAATTTTCTTAGTAGAAATGACACAAATATATTCCGAAGCAGGTCAAGCAACGCCATGGGGCGATAATTGTGAGGGTTCTTTCTGTCACCTTGTTTATATAATGGTATTAAGATCACGTGTTTCCACGTCTTTGGAATATTATTTGTTTCTGCTATTAAGGTGAATATTTGGGCCCAGAGCTCTGCCCATAACTCAGGGTTCCATTTAATTATTGCATTGGATAGCCCATTGGGGCCCGGTGCACGTGAGACATTCAATTTGTTAATTAGGGTCAGAATGTCGTCTTTATCCCACTCCAAGGACCATTTTGTTGGGTTTGTAGCTATGGGGTCGTTGTTCGTGAAAGTTATTTCCTCGTAGACCTCAGTAAAATGGGTAATCCATAATATTTCTGGCACATCTGAAATCAGTTGATCTTGCTTATTTGTGTGTTGATTCAACAGAGTCCATAAGTCACATGAATTTTTATGCTTTAAGGCTTCCAGCATCTTTTCGGCATTGTCTTGATTCAATCGCATTCTGGTCGTTTTTAATCAGTTTGCATACCGCTGTTTTTCCAATTGTGTTTTTTTTATGTTTGTCTTCATCTATCCCTTTTTTAAAGATGTTACTTTCTTAGGTAGGTCTCTTTTTCTCGCCACTAAATCAAGATTGAAGGCATGTTTATGTGGTTTCCTTAATATTACATCCTGGTTTGTTAACTGGTGAAATGGTCTAAGCAGCCACTCATAATTCAATGTGTCTGTTCCTTGTAGGGAGGTATTTGCAAAAGCCTCTCTCAATGTTCTTGTTTGTTTTTGGGACAGTCTTAATCTATTCAATTTATTGTTGATTTCAAGAGCTGGGAGTCGAAGTTTGATTTTGGTTGTGTTTCAGTGAACCATGAGACTGTTAATATATGATGATCACTATTAGGTGAAGTTATTTTCTTTGTCTTGTAATTTTTCCTTGATTCCCTGTGAAATAAATATATAATCTATGATTGCAGTTGATTTTTCACATGACCATGTTGGTTTGGGTATTGTTCCTCCAGTCTCATTCAATAGATTCACTGTTAAGCATATATTTCTGTTAGTTATTTCTTTCATCCATCTTCGAGCTCTAGGTATTATATTCTCATTATCATGTCTACTGCCCTTACAGTTATAGAGATGTACATTTAAGTCTCCACATATAATGTAGTCAATCTGATTGTATTGCCGGGTGGCATTGTCAATTGATGAGAAGACGTTATCTATGAAGCTTTCATCATTCAATGCTACAGGATTCCAATATAAATTCATTATCCGCAGTTAGTTTTTCTCTTGATCTTGTAGAATAGTCAATTGGGTGCACAAATTCAGATTGCTTGATTCAATTATTTCTGGGTTTGCATCTATTTTGATCATCGTTAGTTCCATTGTATCGCTGGGTTCATTAACGTATTATATCCTTCACACACAGGTTGCAGAACTAACCACGTCTCTTGTAGACAGATGATTTGATATTTAGAAAAGTTAGTGGTATTTTGTTGGAAGAGGTGAGCATGACATCTTGTATTCCATGAGCATAGGATATTACAGTTTTTTTATCTGGTCTCTGATCGTTACAATTGCTGAGTATTCTGAGATTTCTTCATTTCATTTGTGTGTTCCATATCTCTCCATAAGAACTGCTTTGTAATTTCAGATCTTGCTCTGAGAAATGAGGTATAATTTTCTTTCATCCTCTGAAAGGAATGTTTCCTCATTGTCGATGTGGTATTCATTGAAATCTCTGAATCGCAAATCATTTGTCTTTAATTAACTCGTTCTTGTTTAGTTGTATAATATGGTTTGTCATCTTTGACATTTTTCTCTTTGGAGACAGTACATCTAAAACCCAATTGGTAAAGTTGATTTCGCTGTTCCATTATGAAGTCTATTAGTTTCCTTGAGTAGCCCTCGATCCATACTGTATCTAGAGTTTGATCATCGTCAAACTGAACTAACTTTATATCTTCTGATTGTATATTTTTAATTGTGGAATTACGTGGAACAACCGTAGAATATTAGTTCTATTTACGATCAACTCATCATCCAGTGAGGCAATTATTTCTAGTTTCAGTCTATTTGTCTGTGTGTATCTTCTTGGATCAAGAAATATAGGTAGTTGTAATTCAGGCTCCTTATCGATCTGTCTTATCTGTCTCATTTTATTCATGTCAGCCTTTCTTCCAGATCGATTGTATATTTGTGATACCTCATTATCAGTTGTAAGATCAATCACTGCCGATTGTCAGAATAGTCCAGCGTCGCATCAGAGATGTCCTCGCAGGTAAGGATCCCATTTGTCAGACTTGAGGAACAACTTTTATCTTATTGGTCGATGATGATTAATGAATATACATTCACATCTCCCGCAAGTTCGCTGGTAGGCTTTTGTTCCTCTTCGAGGTATATTGAGAGGTTCATCTTTATTGTTGTAGTTGTTCCTCCGTTTGGATAGATTCTGAATATTCAGGTTTTGTTCTGTCATCATTCCCATTAGGAACGTCAGTATCAATTTTCTTTCTTTAATTAACGAAGATATCCTTCTTTGGGGGATGTTTCCCTATGGTTCTCTGCGGTGTAAAGAGGTTTCCCAGAAAGACGCTAGAACCATTATTCCTTTTTTTCCTTTTTTCCTTTTAAATCAAAGATTTCAAAGATCGCTTTTGGATTTTTCTCTTTTTCAGAGTTTTGTATTTAGGGCAGATTCTCGATCTTGAACACTATTCACTTTCAGTTTTTCCCTCTGCTCTTGATTGGATTTTATTTTCTCCTCATTCTTATCATCTCGTATATGATGTGCATTCATCAGAGGTATTATATCCTGCGTGTTTGTGTGGACTTCAGTGGTATTTGCATTCAACTTCATAGTTGGTTCATCTTTTTTTGGATTTGTTGCATTCAGCTTTGCAATAATAGCTGTCGTCATCTGCATTTTTTTCTGAGCGATCGTTCCTTGCAATTTCAAATAGTCTGGTCTGCCATATCGCACTTGCTTCAGCTTCTATGTTTATATGAATGTCTCCAGGTGTATTTGTTTGGATTGAATAAGGGCTAGCAGGGTAGCCTGATATTTTATTGTCTCTAAGTTGACTTCTTGGAGTTTTAAAAATGGAATAATTGTTTGTGTTGTGGTAGCTATCAGCATGTTCTGGAGGTCCACCATTGTGATCGGAATAGATTCTCAGTGGCCTCCTCGTACTGTATCACACTGGCATTTGTCATATTGATTCTCATTGGGTTTTTCCCTCCCTTCAGTGTGACCGTCCCAACGTTCAAAATTCTTTAGTTAAGGGGCCTCTCCTCTATTCTCATGTTGTTCTATGGGGTTATGTGCTTCTTTCTTTAATTTGAGTGATGTTTTTGTGAGCAGCGGGGTTGAGGTGCTGTGGTTAATAGTCCTCCTCCGCTTACCCAGGTCACCAAAGTCTCCCTTTCTTTTCTCATTATCACTCATGAGTGTTTCAATTTCTGTAATATCCATTGAGAGTCTGGTTGCACGTGATTTGTTATCTGATTGGTTGTCCCGGTTGTTATTTCTGACTTTCAGCCTTGTGAGTAGTTTTGTTGCCATAATTGTTTCACTATCTTAGCTTTTTCTTTTAGCGACATATCAATCTTCAGATTAGTTGGGAGGACTAAGTGTTGTTTGTCTCATTAGTACCTGATAAATGGCATATTGATCTTCTCTATATTGTTGTTATAGGTTGTGCCCTTGATGTTATCCTGATGGGTGATCTATTGTTGATGATTCGACTGAGTCTGCAAATGCTTTGCCGTTAGATTTCTATCTTTTAACTCCACAATTTCTGGGACTAGTCTTTCATCCCCTCATGCGGCGGAATACAAGAACTAGATTCCGCCTCCTCTGTTTTATTTTGAGTATCGTCAAACACAAACTCAGGTGATCGTGCAAGCACACCACCTGCCGACGTGCTACCCAGGTTTGTATCAATGGGTTCTGTGCTCCGCAAACTATGCTGGTCAGTGTCAGTTTGCGTGGAGGGAAGTTCTACGGAGTCGGTCTCTCTCCCCCACATCGTCCGGAATATGCTGTTCAGATTTATCCCCCACATTAGTCTTACTGAGAGGTATAGATGTTTCACTTACCTTCCATGGCAGCGAAGTCTGTCATTCCTGCTCTAGCTCATGCTTCCAGCGACTGGATTTGAGCATTGTTGAATCCTGCATTACTGAAGCAGGTGGTCAGATATCCGGATTAGAAAGTGTTTTCATTCGTTGACGAGTCTGAGGTCCAGTTGAGGCAATCATCATGACAATCTTTCCTTCGTCGCTATAGGAAGCAATGTTATTCTTGTTGGTTACGCTCTATTATATCTCACTTTCACCACCTCAACTGTATTGAGCCCACAGAGCCCAAAGACCAAAAGACTCTGCGACCTGACTGCGCGGTGTCTTGCAGTTTTTCAAAGGTTCATTGGTAAACAGCAAAAGTGGAAAGGCACCACGCAATCCAGCAGCACAGGAAACAAGCAGAGTCTCGACCAAAAGACTCTGCGACCTGATTCTGCAGCAACTCTGCCGAGTCTTGCAGTTTTTCAAAGGTTCGTTGGTAAACAGCAAAAGCGGACAGGCTCCACCCAATCCAGCAGCACAGGAAACAAGCATAGTCTCGACCAAAAGACTCTCCGACCTGACTCCGCTGCCTCTCCCCGGAGTCTCGCAGTTTTTCAAAGGTTTGTTGTAAACAGCAAAAGCAGACAGGCACCATGCAATTCAGCAGCACAGGAAACAAGCAGAGTCTCGACCAAAAGACTCTGCAACCTGACTCAGCAGAGTGTCGCAGTTTTTCAAAGGTTTGTTGGTAAACAGCAAAAGCATCACATTCTTCACAATGGTGAGTATTGGCACCACGTTGTCACTGATTGATGACAGGACAAGATATTGGGGAGGTGTTACTCGCGCACGCTAATTTGGTTATGGGGATTGAACCCCTGTACTCACCAGAGCATCTATGCTAATCAGACATTAACATCAATTGATTCACCAAAGATTTACCTATGGTGATATTGCTACTGAGTCACCATTTATCAATTACCTTGATCATTTGTCATTTGATCATTTGGACCAGATTGGTCGAAACAGGCTGTTTATGACCAATAAATTGTGCACATAAGCACATGACCTTGTTGTATAACTTGGACTTTCTTGAACACTTTTTGGAACTGTGCATTGGGTTTACCTTCACTCCAAAGTTTGATGTTCCATGTGTCCTGGTGCAGTTTAGGGGGCACCAGTGGAAGGTTTCCAACGCAGCGGAACCACACAGCTCTGATAACTAGTGGTATCAAATAGCGCACTGCTAGCTTACGACCCCCAGCTTGCTTGTTTGCTGCTTGTCTGTATGTTGGCACAGTGACATCACCACACTGTTGCCTGGCAATGACATCATTTGCAACAGTTAATACAGTATCAGTGATGCTTGGGACAAGTACACATACAACAGGTGTTCAGGTCAATCCAAAGAGGCAAGAAGCAATTTCAGACTGCACAGCTTTGTGAAACCAGTTGGAGACCTCCATGGAATGGGTCTGCATCAAAGACGGCAAAGAGCTGAAGTGGTGGACCTTGAACATTTAAATGTGTTCCATTTTCTCACTGGGTGAGGATAAAAGAAAGTTTAAGAAGGTATTAACAGGGGTACACCGAGACAAGAAGTCTGCATAATGTGCCCTGCATTGGTGAAATTGAGAACTAGTATATGACACTAGGATTCTGTTGAAAGAGCCCTTCATTATGGCAGAGAGTCCTGGTTTCTACTCCCCCTCAGATGTTCGGCCACATGTTATTTACACAGCCAGAGGTAATATAACCTAGTGCCCCAAAAAAGTTATTGTGAAGTTAAAACTTAAAAAAATTTCTTCTAGAGGGCCGCTCGGTGTACAATCAGATAAGCAGACCCGATTATTTTGTGGTTTCTACCATGTTTGACTGGGGTGTCAAGATGTTGATTGTTACTGTTCCAGGAGCGCTGATGGCAAAAGCAGAACTGCTTCATTTTGTGCTGAAAGGCTACTACTTCTAAGCCAAATGCTTGGGTTGTGACATTTCCTGTGCAGTAGTGTTCAGCCATATCTGCTCTTTCCTGGAGAGGGAATGCAGGAAGGTTATTGGACATGTTTTCGACTTCATGTTTGCTGTGGGGAAGAACCTTGAGAACTGTGTGGTTTTGGTGAAAGGTTTCAGTGAGTTCTCAGAGAGGCCAAGGGTGCCACTATCAAAAGACAAATTTGATGGCCTATCCGCTTGCCTACCTTTTTAGGTATACAGTTGGGCAGCGTGAGGTTCGATACGGTCTCCTGCACAGTAAGGCAATTGCTTTTGGAATAACCATGAGAAGTTGCATCCTCAGCTCAAATGTGACCCTAAGACAACTACAATTGCTAATTTGTCAACTAAATGTTGCTACTAGTTTCCTCCCCTTAAAAAGGCCATTCCCTAACATCATTCTAAGATCCAATACCTCCCAGTTTAGTGGTTTCATCTGCCCTTCCACATCGTCAATCCCATGAGGTGAGCCTGTGGTGTGGGGGGAACCGGTCCCCACCCCTATCTGGGGTTACCACTGCTTAGAGGGGAAGGGGACTGGGTCTCCTGCCTGCACTGAGCACAGCATCCTGGACGGCCCACAAGCTGGTGCCTCCAGGAAGACAGACAAGCATCTCGACCCTCGACCAGAGTTCCGGTAAGCAGAAACGCAGTAATCAGGCCCTTTACAGATTACAATGCCTTACATACA
Organism: Ambystoma mexicanum; assembly: GCF_040938575.1. NCBI lineage: Eukaryota > Metazoa > Chordata > Amphibia > Caudata > Ambystomatidae > Ambystoma > Ambystoma mexicanum. Next base: position 1,036,265,741 of record NC_090921.1, read on the forward strand.
CACAGGACATGGAGACAATACAGGAATTGCATGATGAGTTGCAGGCCTTACGCTTGGAGGTCACGTCTCTTAAGCAGGAAAACATGCCCTTGAGAACAGCTCTGTCACAGGATATTGCTGCCACTGCCTGCAAACACGCCGTTGCCTAGACCACGACTATCACATTTGATGGCGATCCCTTGAAACTAGCCGATTTTGGGAACCATTGGAAGATTCAGTTCTTGTTCCGTCCAGCCCATTTCGCCCATGACAAAGGCAAACTAGGATACATTTTGAGCAACTTAGTGGGTAATGCATTGGCCTGGGCTGCACCCTATGTGTCCTCCAATCTTTGGTAACTTACAGGAATTCGAGAAAGCTTTCTTTGAGACCTTTCAGTCCCCTAACTTAGCATCTAGAGCGCAAAACCAACTGGTGGACCTCATTCAATACATCGGACGATTCTGCCAACTAGCTGCTGATGCTCAATGGCCCGAGATCACCCAACTGACTCTATTTCAGTGTGGATTAAGGGAGCAATTCAAAGACGAGCTAGTCCACTACGGGGAGCCCCATGATCTCCACACTCTCATCGAGCCGGTCATTTGAATCAACCATCGCCAAACAGAAAGGAAAGGAGAAAACAAGAGAACACTACAAACTCCTGTACCCACCAGGTCTGGTCCACCAGGTCCGGTCATGACTGTGGAAAGGCAAGGGGAACCTATGCAGTTGGGAGTGATTTGTGGTCCACTAACCAAAGAGGAGAAACGCTGGAGACAAACAAACTGTGTGTGCTTGTATTGCAGTGCATTGGGTAATTTCTTGAGTACATGCCCCATTCGCCCTCCGAGGTCTTCAGAAAACTAGTAGGCTTACTGTCTGAAGGGAAGGAAACAGCAAGCCCCTCCTGTCCGTCATCCCTTCCCAATAGGCGTTCGGTGGCTTATGCCCGTTACATGACTGTTGGTCCTGGATATCCTCCTGGTAGACCCCATGACACAGCAAGAACTCTTTACCACGGCCCTGCTGGATTCAGGAGCATCAGGAAATTATATTGATCAGACATTTGCGGCCAAACACGGTATATCTCTGGTCAGAAAGGATGCTCCTGCTGCCATGCCACTGATAGATGGGACTCTGATTTCTTCTGGGCCTGTAACACATTCTGTTCCAGTCGAATTATACATCAACCAGCATGGAGAGGTACTTGCTTTTGATGGCCTGCATACACCTTCTTATCCCTTGATATTAGGCGTTCCATGGCTTATCCATATATTGTCATTAAATGGGCAATTCAGCATTTGATTTTTGGTTCCACCAGATGCACTACTGATTGTAGCATGAGGAAACCTGAAATGCACTGAAATGCTTCCAAACTCGTCAAACCTGAAGATTCCTTACCCCATGTTTGTTCCATCCAGGGGGTACCTCCTGTTAATCAGGACTATTGGAAGGTGTTCTCTGAACCTGAAGAGATCCCACTCCACTGCATCGCCCCTTTGATTGTGCCATCACACTCCAGCCAGACAATGCCATTCCACACAGCAGGATATATTCTTTGTCTCCCAGGGAACGTGGGAGCTCCAGAAATATCTGAAGGAATGCCTCCAGAAAGGGTATATCACAATGTCCTGCTCAGCGGCAGGGGCGCCTTTGTTTTTTGTGCCCAAAAAGGAAGGCACATTACGCCCTTGTCTTCACTATTGAGATCTCAACTCCATCACCGGTAAAGACCGATACCCTCTGCCTCTTATTAACGATATACTGGAGTCATTGAAGCAAGCCCATTATTTCACTAAATTGGATCTACGTGGGGCATACCATCTCGTCCCCATTAAAGAAGGAGATAAGTGGAAGACCGCCTTCAAGACATCCCAGGGACATTTCAAATATAGGGTTCTGCCCTTTGGGTTGTGAAATCCCCTCGTTGTGTTCCAATGATTCATGGATGTTGTGTTTGCAGAGCTTATTGGATTAACGATGTGGGTATACCTAGATGACATCCTGATCTTTTTCTCTTTTCTAAAGGACCACCAGCATCATGTAGCACATGTACTCCATCGTCTTGAAATCAATCATCTATATGCCAAGCACACAAAATGGTAATTTCGCCAAAGAAGATTGACTTCTTAAGTCACACCATCAGCGAACAATGGATACAAATGGATGGCACCAAAGTAATGGCTATAAAGACATGGCGGAGTCCTAATGACCATAAGGCAGCTCAGCGGTTTTTGGTTTTCATGAATTACTATCGTGACCTCATAGCTGATTTTGCCCAGCTGACCCTGGATATCACATGCTTGCTGAAAAACAATCAACCGTTATATTGGAACAAAGCAGCCAAAGCCGCTTTCCTACAACGGAAAGAAGTCTTCATGTCTGCACCCATTCTTCACCATCCTGATGACATAATTCCTTTCCTGCTTGAAGCCGATGCGTCCAACAGAGCTATCAGAGCTGTTTTGTTACAAACCGACTCCACAACCTCCATCAAACATCCAGTGGCCTACTACTCACGAAAACTGACATTAAGTGAAATAAATTATACTGTCATTGAGAAGGAGCTATTGGCGATTAAAGGGGCTTTTGAACAATGGAGGCACCAGACACAGGGTAACAGTCCGCGCTGATCACCGTAATTTGCAACATCTACAATCCCTTCAATGTCGGAACAGCTGACAAGCTTGCTGGGCTTTCTTTTTTGCTCAATATGATTTTGTTCTGACCCACATTCCGGTCCCACTAATATCTGTGCTGATGCCCTCTGCAGGTCTTTGACATTTGACTCCATGCCGGAATGCTACTCTACCACATTACTCTCCAACTCCATGAAACACTTTGTGAGACTCGTACAGTCTTTCCTGGATCAAATCCGGGACGCCACTTTCTCAGATTCTGCAGTAACCCGGCTCATCAATCTCCAAGAAACCAGCAACAAAGATGGTTTACTATTCTTTTCCAAATGGCTATACATCCCGTCCCAGGCCCTCCGTGAATCATTCTTGTCTGGTTTTCATGACCTCCCGCAAGCATGTCACTGGGGTGAAAAGCCTACTCAAGAACAGCTTTCGCATGACTTCTGTTGGCCTTGCCTAAACAAACAAGTGGCCGCCTATGTCACATCCTGCCCGAACTGCGCCCAGACTCAGACCTCCAGGCAAAAAGCAGTAGGTCTATTGTAGCCGATTGAAACACCACCCAGACCATGGCATACCATTGCTGTGAACTGTATCGTTGAATTACAGAGGTCTAACGACAAAACGTGTATCATGGTGCTGGTAGACTGTTTCTCCAAATTGGCCCATTTCATACCTTTGACAAGCTTACCCATGGCAGTCCTCATGTCCAGTGTTTTTCTCCATGAAACCTATCGAGTACACAGACTTCCCATGAAGATCATCTCAGACCGTGGTTGGCAGTTCATTGCTGGCTTCTGGGCAAACATCTACATATACATCGTGGACTCAGTTCTGGTTACCATCCTCAAACCAACGGTCAGACCGAGAGAACTAATCAGACCCTGGAACAGTGTCTGCATTGCTGTACCAACGCAACTCAGAACGACTGGTTGTCTTACCTGAATATGGTTGAGATTGCCCATAATAACACCTGGCATTTCTCGATTCAGTGATCACCATTTTATGTTACTCACAGTCAACCTCCCAAGCTGTTACCTTTGGAGTCTGTCTCGGCTAGTCTCTTTCCCTCAGCAGACGCCATGGTGCAACATATTCAGCAGATACACCAGTTGGCAAAGACCCTGTTGCAGGATTCTCAATCCCGATCCAAACACCAACCTGACAAACACTGTCGTCTGGGACCCATCTACACCGGGTCTGGTTGTCCTCGAAGAATTTGCCTCTCTGCAATCTACCCACCAAGCTGACCCCTAGATTCATGGTCCATTTCCTTTACTTCATAAGATTTCTCCTGTGGCCTATAAACTGTGATTACCTACCACCTGGTGAATATATCCTGCCTTTCATGTGTCCTTATTGAAGCCTTTTGTGACGGATCTTCACGGACGTCTGCCTACCTGTTCCGCTCCTGTGGAAGTTGATGGCCAGCCTGAATATGAAGTCCGTTCCATCTGTGACTCAAGATTTTGCAGGGGTTGCTTGTATTAGCTGATTGATTGGGTTGGCTACGCACCTTCTGATCGCACCTGGGAACCGGCCTTGCAGGTCCATGCTCTGCGGTTGGTCTGCCGATTTCATTGCCAGTATCCTTGGAAGCCGGCCATCGTACCGCCCCAGAGGGAGCAGCAGTGTCACATCCCGTGGCTCCTTACCAGCCGTGCGGCATCCTTACTCCATAATGGGTGGTTTCTGGATGTATCCGCGTTGGTGCTGGTGGCCACTCTCTGCTCTCCATGTTCTGGGAAGGCTGTGGGAGGCCCCCAATACTCTGGGACGTCTGCTGGTCCTGACGGGCAAAGGACCTACGTCATGGTGCTGTCTTGTGATCTCTGATCACATGACTTGAAGGCAGGCAGTCTCCCAGAAACGGACCATGCCGGAACCAATTAGGCTCCACTACATAACGCTGACATACGTGAGGGACTGTGCGTTTTAATGCTCCTGTTTTGTGGTGTCATTTCTTACTCTAAATTCTTGTTGCTTGCCTTGCTCAGCCTCTGAGACGGTCCCCTTTAGCCCTGCTCTCTCTTTTCCTTCTTCATTCTCTCCTGCCCTTTCCTCCCTCCTCCTGCCTTGCCAGTCTGCCTTATCCCTCAGGGGTGGCTCCCTGTGGATAACATCATTCTAAGATCCACCACCTCCCGGTTCAGTGGTTTTCACTGCCATTACACCTCGTCAATCCCGTGAGGTGATCCCATGGTGTGGGGGAACCGGTCCCCAGCCCTATCTGGGGTTACCACCGGTCAGAGGGGAAGGGGACTGGGTCTCCTGCCTGCACTGACCACAGCGTCCCATGAGCCAGTGCCTCCAAGAAGACAGATAAGCCATCTCAACCCTCGAACCAGCGTTTTGGTAAGCAGAAACCAGTGATCAGGCCCTGACAAAAATTTACAAGGCTGGGTGTGGATTTGTGTATGCTCGCTGACCGGTAAGTGTACAGAAAAGGCAGGAGTGTCGAGCGGGCATGGCGATTGTCCAACCGTAAACAGCGGGGTCTTTGCTAGAGGTGGGTAGGGGTAGCTATGCACCAAGTGCACAGATGTATCCCACTGAGTCTATAGGCACATGACAACAACTGTGCTGCAAAGTGACCAGAAGATGATGAATTTGGTATGTTACAAAACATACCAATAAGTAAAGAGCATATCATTAAGTTAAAGCTGAAGGCTGATTCCACATATATTGATTATGCTCAGTGTGGTAATCGGTCCCAGGAGAACTATAGTTCCGGTCAGAGCGATAATACATCACCGCCGCTGACCAACCAATGAAGTAAAAGGTGAGGATGCAGGAAAGCCACTCGGAACACGCCAGCTGCAAATAAAGAGATAACAAAAGTTTACACACAGCAGGGATGTAGTACAACAGAGCAGACTAGTTGTGTATGTGTTTATCTGTACTGGCGTGTAGGGAAGAAACTAAGGAGATTGGAAACAGGATACAAGGGGACGTCCAATGCAGCAGGCAACCTCCTGGACTGAACGAGGGCACAAACTAAGAATAAGGCAAGGAAAGTCAAGATCCAGGAATCCACGTTGCAGCAAAAAGCCCTGTACCAATTCCAGCATAGAACCTAAAAAAAAAGAAAACACCAAAAAATCGACAAGAATATCCAAGGCAAACAAGAGGAAAACAAGGTCAGTATCAACACTAGTCAATATCAGGTTCGACTAAGCAATAGCAAAAGGGTAATCCACAGAAGAAATCCAAGAGGGAAGCAGAGTCAGCAACAGAAGCAGTCCATATCCAGTTCAACTAAGCAAGAGCGTAATCCAATAGAGAAAACAGGAAACAGGCAAAAGTTCGGTAAATGCTTGTAGCATAAAAGGTGCCGGAAACAGTTCAAATGCACAAAGTGGAGACTTGTTGCTAATTTATAGGTAGAGCGCCATGGGAAAACTGAAATGATCCGCGTGTCACGTGACACCACCAACACGTCACGTGACTGCAGTCAAGCAACGAACCGTTGAGTCCGTCTGACCTCCCGGGGCAAGAACCACTGGCAGCGACGGCATGGCAACCCCAGGGTCCAGGATGCAGTGATGGGCATCGGAGGTGAGTAATGGGGGTCGGCGCCCTGTGCGCATCACACTCCAATTGAGCTCTGAAGTTGGACCTAATGCAAAGAGGTAGAAGTTGCGGGGGAGAATGGGGTGCAATTTGCTATTCAGTTTCTACTTTAAATACTCAGTGTGTATTATTAAAGGTAAAAAGAACAAATTGAGCTCCACTTAAGTTGAAGCATGGAATGGGGCTTGCAACTATAAGGCGGTGTGACATTGGTACTGTGAAAACCAACAGGAAAATGTATGAAAGCAAGAATGACTGGATACTTTGAAAACACCACATGGCAACATCCACAATAGTCTGGTTTGAGCAAGAAGAGGTCAAAATCATATCATCTTCTTTGACAAGTTAATTTGGCACATTAATCAGAAGGATTGCTGGGCACAGTGTGTTTCCACTTCAGAAAGGCCTTTAACGCGGTTTCCAACAAAGTCGTCTCAGTGAGGCCTTCCAAGTGGTGACATGGTTGATGAACACTACATGATTAGAAACAAGCTGAAGTAGCAAATGGTGTTTACTGTGGTGAGAAGGGGATGATCAGCAGATTTACATAGAACTGGCACACCAGCCAATCCTTTTCACAATGGCAAAAGAACTGGATGGGAAGGTGTGCTTTCAAAGGGAAACCTCCTGGAAGAGAAAATAGTAGAGATTTAAGATTATTTGAAGAGACTGATCCATATATACGTCCCTACCAGTAGATGTGACTCACTTCTTGAGAGCACTGCACACAAAGAAGCTACCATGATCAACTCTAACTTGCTCTGGGTAAGTCAGATGTATTCATAATAACATCCTTCAGAATCAAATAGACTTTTGTAGGTTTAAGTAAAGGGTATGTCTCAGTTACTCGTTCCTTAAGAGTAGTCAGAGGTGTAACATGAGATTCAAGGTAGCCCGGTGAAAGGTCATGAACTTGGGGAAGAAGGGTAACGCTGAACGGCAGTCGAGATGCAGGAGGTGACTTAAGTAGAGGTGTACCGAATAGCAAATGTAGTATTCTGCAGAATACCGAATAGTTCGTCCAGTATTCTGCCGAAGCAGAATATGAAACCGAATAGTGGTTTTAATTCATAAACTATGTTTCAAACTTAAAAAACAGACTTTAAATAATGCTATTTTAAATGTATTCCCATCATTCATTTATTTCTCTTCATTTTACTCAACATATTATCCTTTTGAAGCATAAACTCTAAAAATACACAGATTATGAAAAATGCAGGGTCCAAATCTATGGAAGAATGTTGCATATGCAAAACAAGTGCTAATCAAAGCAACAGCCTTCACGAATGCAAAGTGCTTGTTTTTAATTAACAAAATAGATATAATTTATATAACCCTATGGTATTGGACCTTGTAAAAAAGAAAACTGTTGTCTGGGATAAAGATATGAGCCAGACAAGGTTGGCAAGGAAATAAATTTACTCACTCTATTCAGGTCAGAGTTTTACCTTTAATAAATCTTGTACTTACCTGACGAAACTTTCTAACTTACAAGTACAGCGTTTTATAACCTATTTGAAGTTCAATATCCTCCCTACTTATGAACACCTAGGCAGGTGGTGGGGTATTCCTTGTGAAGAATGGTTATGTAGGCTGTGTAAACAGACACTAGAGACCTCTCGCCACTTACTCACTAGCGGCTCGATCATGACTGATTTCTACAAGAAGGGTTATTCTGTGGAGCAAAACCATCAATGGTTTCTTTTAAGTGACCAATTCTGGAATAATATTTATTTTGCCACGTCAATTGTTATAAATGTTGTCTTCTATGTTTGGAAAGAGGCATTGAAGTTTGATAGCTAGTGCAACATAAGTGTTGTGGAAAGTGAATATTTTTATAAAGTTGAAAGGAAATATATATTATGCATTTTAGGATTTTAGTGATGATATATTTTTTTTTTTACTTTGGTTTTATTTGCATTTTCTAAATACAACAAACGGGCCCATTATACATTTTAGTGATGATATTTTTAATGAATGTAACATGATAATTGTATAAATGTATGTATTGTTTTATAATGTGATGATATTTTTAATGAATGTAATATGATTATTGTATAAATGTATGTATTGTTTTATAATGTGGAGGTATGTGCTTAAGGTTTTGTTTTAACCACTGCACAATAAAAAAAGGAAACAAAATTGTAAATTGTACACATTGCAGTTTTTTGCAAGTTACGGGCTAGCCTGTTTGGAAACTGAGTTCCGAACCTTCCTTGCAGCTCACATAGAAAGGTTTCTGCAACTTGTGCAGGACAGAAAACAAATGCACATGGGAAGTGAGTGGGATCCATCTCCCTAATATTTTTAAAGAGAGGACTCCCTCCTCCGTGGGCCAAACTAGGGAGATGCCTCTCCCAGTGTATCCCATAGGGCTGGAGCAGTGGGTAATCTCACGTAGGAAAGTCTGACAGAATGATTCTGCCCAAATCCTACAAGCTCTAAAAAGGCACTTGCCTGTTCGGCAGCTGCTCAATTCCACAAAATTTCAATCCATGCTCACTTACCGCACCACCTTCCCACCACACAACAGCATACAAGACGCTCTCGCTTTTTCAATGTCTCTGACTCCTCAGCTCACCACCCCACAATGCCGGAAAAATACAATACTCTTTGTCTCTCTCTGTCTGCTCAGAAAAGTGCTGTTATCACTTGTACCTTTCCAGCTGGGGCCAACTGTCACTGCCTGACATGTAACTGACTTGTCCCCAGCCCTATGTACGCAGAAACAACAGCCCATCTGTTGGGAAGTCTTCGGATTTCCAAGCATCCTCCTCTTCTATCGATTTCAATAACAGAGCATAGCTCTTGACTATGTCCCATACAGAGTCCTCATACAGGTCTCTATTTTGCCTCCATTAGACTGGTCTATAGAGGAACTGTAGAGATTTCCAATATATAGTTTGTGACGAATCGAGAGCATTTGTCCCTTCTTCCCAAGGTTGAGCGCCCCTCTCCTGCAAGGCTTGGGAGGTGAAACTGCTCTGCAACACCCTCCCTAGGGTTCGAGGCAAGTGGGACCTCATTGGGTGAGACTCCCCCTCAGGGGACAAGGACTCCCGTTCCTATGAGGAACTCCCTAAACCAATTCAATTGATGGCATACATGGGACTATCTAACATGTCAAATACTTTCAAGTACAGTGACTTGACTGAAGAGAAAGTTAAAATGTGCTATCATCAAGAAGAAAGAAAAATTGTCTCTTTAAATGGAAATCACCAATCCACTGCAACAAGTAGGTTAAACGAGGAGTACTCGTCAAACAACAGAGAAGAAGGAGAGAGAAAGGCATACTGAAGCAGGAGAGGTCCCCTGGCAGTGTAACACCAGCAGGTGAAGGAGCTGCTGAGGATCGTGGAGTCCACGAAATCCAAAGTTGCCTGGAACCTGCAAAGCAAATGCTGGAAGTCTGGCGTGAAGAAGAGAAGGAAACCAGAGACAACTTGAGTCGGAGATTCAGTGGTGGCATGAGCACGAGATCGTTGTGGTGGGCAGGCTGTCCCTACAGTCATGCCGACAGCACCTTCAGGAAGCCACAGCAAGCAGCACGGCTCCCCGTCAAGGTGTCGAAAAGCAGGGAGAAAGAGCGAGAGTCGTACGGCGAAGACGCCAGTGAGAGTAAATCGAACGCGAGATGGAGAATCAAAGAAGATCCCAAGCCCATAGAATCCTGCAAACGTTACCTAACAGTACAGAAGGTAACTGGGAATACAGAACGAACGGGAGCCAAAGGGGTTCATCATATGCTGCTAAAAACTCATCCCAGGAGAAGGGAGAACAGCTAGGAAACAAAGCTTAGAAAGTTGAACTGTTCTTACAAAAGAAAGAGAATAATAAACGTATCTGAGAAGGAGATCGATAGAATTGGAATACTATGCGAAACTCGTCTCAGTAGAGGTCAAGAGAGGCTTTGAAATAAAGTAAAGAAACGTGAACTGCCCTACTGAATGAAAGAGAATAATAGACATCTCTGAGAGGGAGATCAATAAGATGAGGACACTACTACCCTGGGCGAGGAGAAAGTTAACTCCAGACAAAAGTCAAAGTGGAATGTAAGAGAGAAAGAATATGATAAACTGAAAGCCAGAGAATAAACTACAAGACAAAACAGAGCATGAAAGGAGTAACTATAACTCTCCAGGCAACCAGAATTATACAGGAAACTACTTCGCCAGCTTATAAAAAGTCCATTACAATTGGTCCAAAGATCCGACAAGAGTCAAGGAAAGCCATTTCTAAAGAGGACAGTACAGTCCATAATCTCATGAGCTAGCTACACAACCGAATAGCCATGAAAGACTATTTTAAAGTTACATATTGACAAGAAACCTGAAGATTAAGAAGACTAGTGTGTGAAGCACCCATCAGGTGAAGGGAGCCATTCTCCTGACCTTAGTTTGTTAAGCTAGTGTCGGGTCAGTTGGCATTAGCTTTTTGACAGCGGACATATTCCTTTTGGACATTCACAGACGACTGACGAGTTTAGTTATTCATATAGGTAGGGAACACCCCATACCGTTAGGGATCATTAGGCCTCCATAATATTATTTAATAAATACACATTGCAAATGTCCTCTGAGAGTTATGTCCTTCTTCTGATCATCCACACATTTCATGGACAGTCATCTCCAGTAGGGGCATACAACGCTGCCCGACATATATCTGAATACCCAGCGCTATTAGTCTCCACTACCTGATGTGAATTCTTAAAGTTTCTCCAAAGGCATTTGCTATAAGAACCAACAATGCTCACTGCTCCTTCTCTCCAATACATACAAAGTTTAATATCTAACAAGGAATGAGGTCATAACATGTTTTTAATTCCATTCTCTTTTGCAGCCTGCACTCCATATTTGCCTCATTGAGTTATTACATTGCACTGAAATGAGAAGACAAAGTATTCAGCATGAGCCAATTAGCAAGAAACTATTTTTCCAGAGCTAAATAGATTTATTTCATCCAGAATTCTGCAAAATACTTACTTTTAACCGAAGTTCTTTTCACCCATACTTTTAAGGAAATTGCCAGGAGCTAAATCTTGAAGCTGTATCATCTGAGCGAATGCTGAGATGGCGACAGAGATGTATAATGATAAGACAGCTATGTTACTGCTATACAATTGTTGAGGCCTCTTATGGAGTATTTCACCTGTTTCTGGATGCCAATTATCCAAGGTTAGCTAGCAAGATGGTACACAATCTACAATATGCATTTTATGAAGAGAGAAGATGCAACAATGTAATGCTCTGTTAGGAGAAGGTGTGATATGCACACACATACTCTACTCTGTGCCTAGCAGGCTTTAAATGTCTCTTCCAGGACATCCCAATTTAATGTACGGGTGGAAGGATGGGCCCAAGAGAATATGAAATGTTGGACTGCGTGCCCAAACCCAAAGAGTGCTCTCAACCTATACATAATAAAATGAGACTTACTTGATGTCCATGGAGAGTGGATCTTTGAAGCGCTTGATGGCCACAGTGGCTTTGTGGTACTCCCCTTTGTACAGGACGGAGGAGTCAGTCTCCATCAGTGGTTCGCCCATCACTAGGTCTTCTGGCTTGATCTCAGTGATATCTGATCGCTGCGGTATCATTGTTTGTGTCACTGCATGCCATCGCGGAAAGGCCAGACCATAGAAAAAGAAGAGAGGACACGTAGATGTCTTAATGTCTGATGCATCTTTAGATTGGACATGACTGTTGGCACACATTGTATTGATAGGCCTGATAACCAAAGTCCTATGTTAATCTCCTCTGCAAATGACGTAAATAGCATAAACGGATTGTGCATGAGTATGCTCTTTCCTTGACTATCTGCACCCTCAAAGAAACACATACACCTTGCAAGGCTACAAAACAGAGGTATTGTGAATTTTGCTAAGCTCTGTTCAAGTAGACCTGTTCCCTGTAAATGTATTTATTCGAAGCAGACAAGTGCTGCCGCTACATTGATTACCCGTATGAGATAAATACGTGGTTTATCATTAAATGGATAACCTGGATTTGGCAGCTCAGGCGCTGAAATAGAAATGCATGCCTTGCATTCTGCTGGCTTCTATTATTTCTAATGCACAATAGTGTTCAAAACCTTTGCAAAACAAATGCTGGGCATCTGCAAAGGAAATGCCCTATTAACAAGACCCTTTCATGTTGACAGAAAGCCCTTACTACACTTTTATTAGGGTGCCTCTTTGTTTCCTGAGGATCAGGAGGAAAGGGACTCCTGTGACTCTATAGCAATATGTTAACACAGTTTTTAAGGTAACTAGTCTATTCATTTACAGTGCTAATCTGTTATGCATTTAGATTGATTGAGTAATGAAAGATGTAAAACAGTACAAATGCTGATTGTCCCAGTCAGACCTACTGGCAAGAATTAGAGCTCACCCAGAAGTGCCCTGTCACTGTCTTAAACATCTGCTCTTGCCTAGATTGTCTCCTATCTGGAAGGTTGATCCTTAAAATATGTACAAACATGCAAGCCTCCGACCCCCATCCTTTTTCCTGTTGGTGTGCCCCCCAAGTATCAGTCCTTGGACAGACCTCTGTTCTTCACCCTCTATACCTCTTCTCTCGGAAGACTTCTCTCATTCATTGGATTTCATGATCACCTTGTTGCTGATGACCCTCAACTATTTTTCGACTTTCCCTCCTCCACCCCAGCCATCTCAGAACAGATCACGAGCTGCCTCACTACAATAGGTCACTGCATGGCTCTCTGCTGCGTCATGCGATGCTGAACCCTTCAAAAAAGGAAGTCCTCTTTCTCCTAGCTTCCAATGCCATGCATACCCTCCCCTACCTCCTTCCCGCCTGACCTTCTTGCTCCCTCACCCAGGGCTTGCAATCTTGGGGTCTGCTTTCATAGAAACCTACGAATGCAATTATTCATCATTATCACCGTCGCTCACGTTATCCTCCTCAACATTTTAAAAATGCATCCTTTTCTTACCTCTCTACAAAAACTCTCATTTCCACTGTTGTGCTCAGAAAACTGGACTACTGCTCGAAAACTACTCCTTGACCTTCCTCTCTAATAGTAGTAGTAGTCATAGTAGTGCATCACTTGTATAGCACCTTTCACCATTAGTATGGTCACAACGCGCTGTTGGTTGAACGCCCTCGGGGGACTGGAGTCCAGGTATGGGAAAAGACTGGAGGAGGTGATAGTATGCATGTGTGCATATTGGCCAATGCTTGGGATATGAGAGTGGCCAAGTCACTGGTATCCATCTATCTCGAAGAGGCATTTGGATGGCTGGTGATGAGGGATCTACCGTGGGTACGGGAGAGCGGGATAGAAGATATGTGTGCAACTACGTAGCATTTTTGCAATGAACGGTAGCTGAATTCTTATGGCAGAGGTGTTGTGTGAAGTGTCTTCAAGTGCTGTATGATGGCAGGTGTGTGCGGGTTTACGGCCGTGCCTTTGGCTGGTTCCTCTGTGCACGGAGAGAAAGAGGTTAAATGCTTGATGTACATTCTAAGCAGTGACTAGAATAATTATGATGGCTATACACCTATCTGCTGGCTGTAATGTAGTGCTAAATTCTACATGCTCGTAGGATCAGTGTTAATGGTGCCATCAGCATTCATCTAGGTTCAACAGCTGGCTATGTTCTACATGCTTCAGGATTTCAAGCTTCACTAACTTTCTTCATTTTGCCTAGGTTCCGTATCGGTGTTCGATTGTACAATTTGCTAAGATTCCAGAAGGATTATTTTGCGTACACCTGGGAGTAACATTGTGGCTGCATTCTACAAGGTTCAGGAATGAAGTGATGGCTACTTTACATGGGTGTCTATAAACAATACGTAGGCTTTTTTCTTCATTCACCTAGATACAGGCTTGAATCCATTCTGCAATCAGAAAAGGCCTGGGAGTAACTGGCTGCATTATGTATCGATACAGTGTAGATACACTAGTTGTACTATGACAATCAGTCATACGACAATCAGTTTTAAAGAATCCAGTGTCTGTACATTAGTGGTTGCCTTGCGCAGGTAACTACTGACAGTGAAAGTTAGGGCGTTGTGTCTTACCTCGCTGTTGTTGTCTGGTTTCGGTGTGTGGGTGGGGCCACCTATGGAAGAAGGCGAAAGCTGTGGTTGGGAGTTGTCCCAGATGACTATCCCCTGCCTCCAGCTGGTTGCACAGGTCGAAGCACCCTGCATGAGCCATCAAGTGTGAGTGTTTATTGGCCACGAGACTCGACCGAGGGAAAGAACTAGGGGAGATCAAGTTGCCGGAGGGAAGAGCCATGTTTTAGAGCCTTTGTGAAGGCAAGGTGGTCCTCTTGGAGGCAGAGTTCAAAAGGGAGAGAGTTACAGATTGTGGGTACTTGGACCGAGAAACATGTTCCTCCTAGTCTGGATGGGTCGAAGGGGGGAATCCCCAGGAGGTGGACAGAGCCAGATCTGAATTCTGTTGGGTTGGTAGCGAGAGAGTTTGTTTTGGAGGAATTCAGGGCTTTTCTTGTGGAGGGCATGGTGGGTGATGCACATGGCTTTGACAGTGGCCCTTTAGCAGAATGGGAACCAGTAGAGCACCCTGGGTGCAGGGGAAATGTGTTCTCTAAAACCTATCCAAATCCTCTCCCACTTCTACCAACTGGCAACATGCTGGTTGGGACTCCATGCACAACCACTCTCTTTTCAATTTCCTTCTAGCTACCAATGGTCTTGGTCCTCAGTATCTGTCTGATTTGGGCATTAGTTTACCCATCATCTGTCCCATACCATCCCTGTGCCACCTTTTGCGTTCCCTCTTTCTCCCAACTTTCCCTGCTCCACTGGAAACCACTGTCCATAACCATCAAAGCCAGTCCAACTGTGGATCTCTTCAAAGCTTGGCTTAAACTTTACAAACTTGCCATCCTCTCTACCTGAGCCCGCCACTGCGTCCAGTGATGCTTAATAATGTCCTTTTGTGCGTTTAATTAGTACTCTCCTTTCGTTTGAAGCACTTGCCCCCTTAGGATGTTACCTTTCTAAGTGACCTGTTTTTTACATACATTATGTTTCTGTTTATTTTGTCCCTGGTATATGTCCTAATTTTTTTTTACAGCATCAGAAACGGGCTCACTATTTGTTCTCATCTTTATGCTATTGTACAGGCACTCTTCGTGGAAATGCTTCTGGCACTGTAAATGTGTTATTGTACATAATTTCTGTTCGAAATTGACATCCCTGTTCTTCAAATAAATCCATCTCAGCTAATGTTATGATACCTAAATGTTTGTGTTAACGATTGTTGTGTGTACTTTTATGTGTTATTTGCTGGCTAAGTGAAGGCAGAATCTCTAACATGTTACAATATATTTTGTTAAATGTGACTTTGGCAACACTTTGTACTGGTCTGGTGTTCAAAAAGTCACAATTGGGTAGTTTTTTCTGTTTACATTGTACCATCATGGTTTCCTAGGCTCAGGTGTGGGCCTTGCTGGTTTACCTGATGTTGGATCCTCGAATGCCCAGCTCATATTTAGGCCAAAGTGCCATTTCACAAAGTAGGACACAGTTTGAGTTATAGATTTATTGCATTGATGCCCTGAGACAGTTGACTGTGTTTCACAAGCTTTGGAGCAGTTCACCAGTTCCCCTTGTGGAAGTCACTACAAATATTACCACTTTGGAAGCAGTACATGTGCTTAAAGGGTAGTGTAATGAGATTGTCATGTTTAGATCCCAAGATCCACGATGGGGACGAGCATCTTACAGGAGCAAATGTGTTCTGTAAGCTTCTTACAACATGAACTACTGTTATCCTGAGAAAGGAAGGAGTACAATATGTGTTTCCCCATGATAGGCAGATTGAGGGCCATGTGCAATCTAATTCTAATATCCAGGGCTCAAGTCGAGGGTATGCAAGGGTGGAAGGTACCCCCTCACTTTTTTGAGAGGACCAATGCCGTCCCCCAGGGTATTTTAGAGGCCCTGTGACAACAAGAAATTATGATTTTAAGTGGGACCTGGTGATTCGAACCACAGACGCAAGGTTCACAGGTCAGGCATTTCACCACTACACCATATAACCTTGTGAAAAATAACTAATAACTAAAGGTGAAATGTCACATTTCGGGGCTCCACTCTCCAAGGAAATCATTAGCATTGATTCTTGGGGCTTAAAACATGCACACTTTTTAACATTTTCAAATCCTATCAGAAGAAAATATCCTCTCTTGGTTTTTGTGTACTTTGATTTTATGAAAGGCAAATGCCCATTTGTCCTGTGCAATTTGTATGGTTATGCAAAGCCAATGGAATCAAATGTTCATATTTCCTCTTGATATGCTAATTTCTGGTGATGTCACATCCCATTGCGTTGGTTAATGAGTCCCCCCACTTTCTTTTAGGACTTGACCCCTGAATCAGATTTGTACATATATCACTTAATGCCAATTCCTCTTGATTTTATGCGCTGTAATAATAAATGGCATTATTATCTATTTTAATGGTCCTCCGATTATTAGCATCAGAAGGAAAAAGTGCTGAATCTGCCCTTCTGGGGTTAAAGCTTTCAAAGTACACGGTGGCTCCATGCCACAGACAAGTGTTTACTTCAAAGAGCTAACCACACAGAATAGGTCGCCTAGCATGTGATAAACACAGTAAACAAGGATTAAGCTACTTACCTGTAACTGTTGTTCTTCAGCATGGGTCTGGCATGAATTCACATGCTCATGAATATTCCTCGTTGTCAGGCTGGGAATCCTGGGTAAAAGAAAAAACAGTTTCACTTTCACTTTGAAATTGTATTTCTCCTCTAAACCAATCACTGTCCTCTGGGTCATACTGCCCCCATCCAATGACAGTCCTCTCACTTAGCTCCACCCCATGTAGCCATTTTCAGATTTGGTAAGCACGTACAGTGGCAGTATGAACCAACAAGAGCCACAGAGGGAAAGGTAGGAGGGTTCGCATGTGCATCCATGCCAGACCCATGCTGGAGAACAATAGTTACAGGTAAGTAACTTAAACCTTCTCCAGCATGGGGTCTGGCATGGAATCACATGCTCATGAATAACGATTACACAGCACTACATATCCACAACCATGGGAGGTGGCAAGGCTCAACAGAAGCAATAAACACTCACCTCTGCAACAGACTCACCTCAAACAGGTCGCATAGCACTGCTTGGCCGATTCGGGATGCCTCCCTGGAACCCCTTTCAACGCATTAGAAACTTCTGAAGGTGTGCGTGGATCTGTCGAGCAAGGGCATACAAGAGAGAAACGCTGTTGTTGCTGCGATGGCTCTGGTGGAGTGGGCTCTCGCCCGGCCTGGCAGTGGCCTGCTAGTCAGTCAATGACAGTGAATGATGCAGCCGGAGAGCCACCTGAAGATGGAAGCCTTCGACAAAGCCTCTCTCTGATTTACAGGTCCAAATTTGACAAACTGAGAAGTCTTCTGAAAATTCTTTGTTTGTGCCACGTAGAACTTCAAGGCACGCACAAAGTCCAAGGAATGCAAGGCCCTTTCTACTGGCAACGACAAATTCTGAAAGAAGACAGGTAACACCAAAGGTTCGTTGAGGTGGAAATCCGACGGTACCTTTGGCACAAAGGTGGGGTGTGTATGCAGTACCACCTCTGAAGCATGGAAATACAAGTAAGGCTGCTTGCAAGACAGGATCTGAATCTCCCCGACCTGCGTGGCCGAGGTGATATCCAAGAGGAAAGCCGTCTTCCACAAGAGAAACTTGAGTGGGGCCTGATGCATAGGTTCGAAGGGCACTCCCATGAGCTTAGTTAGCACAACATTGAGCTCCCAAGCTGGGGCAGGGGCCTTCACTGGCGGGAAAGTCCTGAAGAGTCCCTTGAGGAACTCCTTGACGAGATTGTGAGACCACAGTGAAGGTCTTCCCTGGGATCCGGTGTACCTGCATATGGCGGCGAGATGCACCTTGATAGAGACGTGAGCCGGTCCCGCTTTGACCAAGGAAAGCAAGCATGTAGAAGCTGCGGAGCCATGACACACAGGGCAGTAATTTTCTGAGTCCGGCACCACACGGAGAAGCGTTTCCATTTATGTCTGCAGCACTTTAACGTTGACGAGGCTCTGGCCTTGGCCAAGATGTCCTTACATTCAGTGGGTAAAGCATAACCTCCAAACTGTAGGGCTGCAGGAGCCATGCCATGCTCCTCAGTTGAGGGAACCTGCTGGCGAACCTTTGGCACTTAGTGTTCGCCGCTGTCCCAAAGTGATCGATTTGGGGCTGGCCCCATTTGCCGAACAAAAAATCTACCTGGTTCTGGTGAATTTCCAACTTGTGGTAAGAATGCGATTCCCTGCTGAGCGAGTCCACAATGGTGTTCTTGACTCCCGCTAGGTGAAACGGGATGAGGAACATGCTGAACGGCCCCGTGCCACAGGTCCTGGGCCTCCTTGGAAAACGCCAGTGAGCGGGCACCCCCTTGTTTCCGGATTTAGAACATGGTGGTGGTGTTGTCTGTGAAGATCCTCACCACCTTGCCCTTCAATGACGGGAGAAAAGACTTGAGGGCCCAGAATATGTCCCAACGTTTCAGGACATTCATGTGAAGGCCCTTCTTCTCCAGTTGCCAGAGGCCTCTGGCGTGCAACTGTCCAGTGTGGGCTCCCCATCCCTCTAGAGAGGCGTCCGTTTAGGAAGACCTTCCTGGTTTTCCTCTGGAAGAGCAAAAGGATGAGGGCCATCACTGCTGCAAAGTTCCCTAGGAGCGTGTCATCTCCGTGTCGGTCTTTATTGTTTGCAAAGACTCATTGACTGCCTTTCTGGAGAGGTTCTTCCCATCGAACGGCATATCCAGCACCTTCGTCTGAACATTTGGGCGGAAGTTGGTTGCCTTCAACCAATCTTGAAGACGCAGGGACACCCTGTTCCCCATCTGGCGGAACACCATGTTTGTGATGTCCACTGCCACTGTGATGTCATGATCCGAGGCCACTTCCCCTTCCTGAAAGAGTTCTAGTGCCTCAACCTTCTTGTCTTCGGGCAGGAAGTCCAGAATAGGACCCAACTTGAAGCAAAGTTCCCGGTCATATCGGGACAAAATGGCTAGGGCGTTAGCTGCCTTGATGGTAGAGGCTTCCGTATAAATGATCCTCTTACCCATTGCATCCAGCTTCTTCCCCTCCTGGTCCAGAGGTACCATGGTTGCCGATGACATGTTCGCCGAGCGCGTCCTGGCTGCGGCCGAGACCACCAAATCGGGTGAAGGCTGAGACCTTAAGCGCCTGGGGGCTGAATCTAGCACCCTCTACTTCTTCAATCTGTCTTGCTTGGTTGGGGCCGTACTCTGGTTTCTCATAAGAGGCAAGGCCTTCCTCCCAGATGTCATCCAGGAAGGGAACAAACATGACGGTCTTTCTTCTCGACTTGCACTGTTGGTACAGGAAGTCTTCTTTCTTGGTCTCCTCAGGGACAAACTGAAACAGTTCAGAGACCCTTGATATGACGGAATAAAAGGATCCAACTTTGTTGGGTGGGGAAGCCCTATGTGCCTCGGCCGCGTGCAGGGTTTCCCTGTCGGCCGCGGTGAAGGAATCGTCCACGTCAGTGCCCGTAGCCGTGATAGCTGTGTCCATAACTGGTGTCTGTGTGTGGTGCTGCGGCTCCTTGTGAGGTCTTTTCGCGACAAGGTGGTGGTGGAGGAGTCAGGTGATGGCTAGGACCAGCACACACTTTGGCCTTTCTCTTTCGCAGGGGCGAGCTTAGCCTCAGAGCCTCTTGCGTGTCCTGTGAAGGCATAGGTCCTTGAGTGATCCAGGACCTATGGCACCGGTAGTATAGCTCAGTGGTAACGCGCTCGTCTTGGAAGCAAGACTATGCAGAGCAACACAGGTTTGAGTCCTGGTCTGCGCTTAGAAACCTCTTTGGTATTTAGCACATTATAAATAACCAATTATTTTTATTATCCTCTGCTGGATTTCAGTGACCATTTACAATGTAGAATGTCCAGCGACATCGTCCCTAGGTCTAGGGGTGAAAGGATATAATATAATCTAACGGAGCCAGCGACAGCGTCCCTAGGTCTAGGGGTGAAAGGATATAATATAATCTAACGGAGCCAGCGGTGTAGAGTCTGGGCTGATGCGCCTCCTCTTGCAAGCAGGAGACCCTTTGTGATCTGTATATCCATCGTCCTGCAGATCATTGTCCTCATCGGTACTCGAGTAGATCTGCTCTTGCCAGTCTGGAGCAGGCCACTGGTCCACGTACCGGGGAAGGTCCACTGTGGGGACAATCTCTCTCTCATTCTCAGGAGGTTGCTTGCTCTGTGTGGCCGCCGGGTCTTTCCCTGACCCTGGAGTGGCCACCGTCTTCGACGCTGCCTCTGCAGCTGTATCTTACCTCGGCGGTAAGGACACCAGTGGAGGGGTCGACATCCTTTGCAGACCCACTCTCCTTCAACGCCGTTGCCGTGGACGTAGTTGACTTCGTCGACTATGTGCTTGTCAGTGCTTTCATCAACGGTGCCATCGTTGACTCAGTTAACTTGGCATGCTGCAAGGTCTTAGCCATCTTCCAAGAGTCCTCTCCGGACTTCTCCCTCGTCGGCTTATTCGCAGATGTACAGAGTTTGGACGGGTTTAGAGACTTTCTCTTCGAAGAGACCCCCTTCATTGGCAGGCTCACTGTGGAGGCTTACGGTGATGGTGATCACCTTCTGCCCCACTTGGGACCTGCATCAGCAGCAACCCCACCGGTGCTAGCATCGCAGAAATTGGCCTTCTCTTGGATCCCGGCTAGCGGGGTTTCCTCAAAGGATCTCGGCCTCCTCCCAGACTAAGTTCGCTCCTCGGACCGGCCGGTTATAGATGAGGCTTGACTCTGCCCCACGAATGAGTCAGTGGCCTTGCTCTGCTGTAGCAGTATTTTTTGGTTTTCTTCGAGAAACCACTGCATACCTCGCATCCCTCCTCACGATGACATTTCTTAATCCGCACTTCGCGCATAATTTGAAGAGGCTTTGACTTTCCTTCTCCTCTTCAGTCATGGCTAAAAGGGGTGAAGTAGGCCCAAGGCCCGGTCTTCTCAAAACTCTGATGACGATCCGACGGTGGATGAAGATCTTCACCGGTAGAGCATCGCGCTGCTGGTGCCTGTCCTTCGTCGAAGACGATCAAGCAAAATCGGTCAAAATTCGAACTACTTTGTACAAAAAATACACAAAAAAACTAAATTAGCTCGGAGAGCAACTTGAGGACTCCCAACACTGAAGCATGCAGTAAAAATCTGAAGATGGCCACCATGGGTGGAGCTAAGGGAGAGGACTATCACTGGATGTGGGCAGTATGAACCAGAGGACAGTGATTGGTTTAGAGGAGAAATACAATTTTAAAGAGAAAGTGAAACAGTTTTCTTTTACTGTGGATTCCCAGCCTGGCGACAGGGTCTATTCACAAGCATGTTAATTCATGCCAGACCCCATGCTGGAGAATATTAAATACTAGCTATATTCCACACTAAGAGTAAATTGGCGTACCTGTACCAGGGGGGCAAGGGTCTCTTGGGGATCCTGAGAGGAGGCTTTTAGAGAGAAGCCATGAGAATTCAGGATCGGAGATTACAGAGAAGTAGCTGAAGATGGTGCATGTCAGGGGCTGTGGAGGAGGAGCGGTCGGTGGCGTGGGAAGAGGGGGATAGTTTAGCGTTGATGGAGAGGTTCCTTTCAATGGCTATGTTGAAGTAATGGTCAGAAAGGGTGTCGCACTGTGCTTGGGAAACGGGGGATGAAGAGGAACAGCAGAGGGGGTTCTTGAACTCTGTGATGATTTTGTGTAGTTTTTTGCAGGGGTTGTTTGCATTGCTGATCCTGGAGGTGTAGAAGACATGTTTGGCTTTCCTGATTTAGAATCTGAAGGCTCTCGTCTGTCTAGCAAGAGTGGCTTTATTTTGGGTGGAAGAGTTCGTCCACCAATGGTATTCCATACAATGGTTGAGGGTTTTGAGGGAAGGGCTGAACCACCTAGGGAAGGACCTAGGTGGTGGGAGGGGAATCTTGTGCTGGTTAAAGGGGATAGCGCATCAGAGAGCCATTGGTCAAAATGGTCTGGGGAGGGGGTTTTTCCTTGGAGGGGGGAGATTGGGAAGGGAGGAGAGTAGGGAGGACGACAAATCCAGGGAGATAGTTACCTTGTTCCAGAGCAGGAACCTGTGGGTGTCGGCGGGGGGTAGGCGGGCGTCACAGCTGAGAAAAAGATAGAAGAGTGATCAGTCCCGATGAGGGGACTGGTGAAAGGAGATGAAATCAGGTTGAATGTGATGATCACTACATCTAAGGTGTGACCCGCAATATGTGTGGGGCCTGATATGAGTTGGGTCATATTGAGGGCTTCCAGGTGGTGAAGGAGATGATGGGCCATGGAGCTGGAGGGGGTGTCAAACCAGATGTTAGATCACCAAGAAGGAAGTGTGGGATGAGAGATCATGATGGCCACTACAGTGTCACTAAGAGTCTGCGAAGGTTCTTTTATAACCTGAGGGTCTTTCCTTTCTTGGCAGCACCAGAACCACACTAGCGACACCCATGCTTCCCCACGAGGCTGCAGGAGCTGTACTCACAACATGTTGCAAAAGTAAGCCCATATGGGCTTAATGAGCTGAAAGTGTGATTTTATTTTGTATTGAAGTGCCCTTCCTCGACCGTGGTACATCATTGAAGTCACTGGACTTGTTGGCTGTCTGTGACCCCTGGGCATGGCACACCATTAACAGGAAAAAAGAGTCCACGGGCTGTGGAATACTCGCGTCCCCTGCACACTCGGGTCAACAACGCCAAAGGCAATCAGTAGGTTATGACTTATAGTTATGTCCAACTCGTGGTAATATGCTTCAGTGTTCTATGTGTATACTGTAGTAATTTCTGTTAGTAAGGTAAAGCGAAGTATCTAGGTTGGATCACCAGTAGCGCGACACTTCTGGGAAAAAAAACACTGTAGCCCAACTGAGATACCAAATCTTAGAGGTAGTACAAAGAGCCCCAAGAGGGGGAAACCACGGGAAAAAGATGGACCAACGAGAGTTGTATTGGATAAATAAATTGGACAGCATGTGCCCTTATGGAATGAACGAAGACTTCCACCTAGGAGCATTCTTATGAAAAGATTATACACTGCCTACATCTTTATGCAAGTTCACACACCCTACCTCTCACCTCTTTAAGATGATTTTGAGGGATAGTGATCACAATCATCACAATAACAGGACGAATAAACCAATCTGGCACACATTGAATCACAGATGAGTACAGAGATAATGGACCAAAAATAAATAAATGAGTGCTAATGTTTTGTTCAAAGAGAATGGTAGATCTCTTTGTACCAACTGGAATAGTGGAGGAACAAATGAAAATAAGAGTGCTGTGGATGTATGTTCAAAATATACTTAGTGTGTCCACAACATCAGATTCGGTATGTTCTCTGTAACAAGGTGGTAATATTGTAAACAAGATGTTTTGTGCGATGAAATTAGGGTCCATCTGCCAAAATACCCAGGAAAGTGTGGTTAAACTTACATGTCACATATAGCAGATTATGTGTCTTTTTCTTTTTAATATTTATGTATGGTGGAATGAAAATAGTGTTCTTCACTAGGGTTGAACACGTGCATCCCAATCACAACTCGATATATCTAACATATGTTCTTTCCGACTTCCAATAGAAATTAGTAAATATTTTACACACAACAGAGTATTCTTACCCTCGGGCAAGATATACCATTTATTCATACCTCTATTATGACCTACATCTCGCATTTCACCTACACAGGTGAATGGAGATGACGACGGGATGCCGTGGGAACGTCACTGAATGACGTCAGATGTTTTCATCTGACGTCATCACGTTGACGTCCACCGGCGTCCCGCGATGTACAAACTAACGGGCCGCCCGCGGCTGTGCACACCTCGCGGTTTGCCTCCCAGGAGACCTGTCTAAAGCAAGAAAGGTAAGAATCCATCTTGGACATCCTCCAGACCTTCTCCATTCTTTTACCATTTTATTTTCATTTATTTTTTACCATTTCCTTGCAAACGGAGAGACCAGGAGGGTTCATGTAATCCTCTTTTCTTTACCTATAGATACCTGCTGAAGTCTTTTTGACTTTTAACTACAAGCTCCTCATAGATCCTGAATCGTGGTCATCCACCGTTAATGAATGTGCACACCTCTCCTTCCCGCAGGGGTGAGTTCACACTATTATGTGCATATTAATCTTTACGCTCATTTCTAGAAGATGTTAAAATGAGAATTTTTTTCTAAGATTAAGTTGACCGCCAATTAAAGCCACATCATGAATAGGAAGCATGACATATGTTGGTTGTAGATCTTTAGCAGAATCTGAATTTTTCTCTAGAGATTCTTTTTGAATCCATAATTTGCACTCCAATGACAGCCTTTTTGTACATATACACCATTATATGTATTACCCAGAGATTCTCACCAGATTCCAATTCCTCTCTGTAGGAACCCGAATTCCAGCGACCCCAGGCATTTCCCTGGAGCAGTTAACTACACTTTTCAGTGACATCATCACTAAAAACTGAATTCTGTCATAAATCCGATGGGGCACTAATGAGAGGTAGGGAGATCTCTATTTAAAATGTAAAACTAAAACCACAGATTTCCATTTTGTTTCATGTACTAAAACTATCCCTATTCTCTGTAATTTTCTTTCTAGTCGGAAACAGACAGTCCACAACAACCTTTTGGATGTGGAACTTGTACCATTGTTAAAACTGTTAGTAATTGAGAATTTTGCTCCTGAAGAAGGGAATTTACTTCCCGAAACGCGTTGAGCCACTTGAACAGTAGTCAGGCTTCTACTGTACCTAAGATGTATGTTTTATTTGTTGTGAGAAATGTCACTATATGAAGAACAACATTGCATAATATTGTTGAATATAGAATGGCATGTAGTAATAAAATTGACTCTGTCTGTTGAAACTGATAATCAATCGAGAATTATTATTGTTATTTGCCTAGACTAAGAAAGGATCCAAGGAAATATTTTCTAAGCATAGACTATTACAAAAAACTTTTATAGTGTTTCTCTGGGGGGACAGCGCTATGCTCCAACCTAGATACTTCGCTTTACCTTACTAACAGAAATTACTACAGTATACACATAGAACACTGAAGCACATTACCACGAGTTGGACATAACTATAAGTCATAACCTACTGATTGACTTTGGCATTGACCCGAGTGTGCAGGCGACGCAAGTGTGGACTCTTTTTTCCTGTTCTTAGTACCACTACCTAGTGTCAAGGTAGTGTTTTTCTCCTCTGCACCCCACTAAATATCTATGTATCACACAGAACTTCCTTGATACCACCAGGTGTGCAGACTGTGCTTATCCTTTCTTTTGCATGGCACACCATTACTCATGGCACTCCACAGACTTACCTGTGAGTTGGAATTCAAATTCCTCTTGACATTACATCTGAGCCACTCTCTGTTTTCATGTGTTTAGTGTGCTTGAGCATAAAATCGAATTCAGGTGTTTTTTCAACTAAGCCACTATCTGTTTACATGTGTTTAGTGTGATGAGCATAGCATAACATCGAATTTAGGTGCTTTTTCAACAGAGCCACTCTCTGTTTACATGTGTTTAGTGCACTGAGCATAAAATCGAATTCAGGTGTTTTTTCAACTAAGCCACTATCTGTTTACATGTGTTTAGTGTGATGAGCATAAAATCGAATTTTGGTGCTTTTTCAACTGAGCCACTCTCTGTTTACATGTGTTTAGTGTGCTGAGCATAAAATCGAATACAGTGGCTTTTTCTCAATTGAGCCACCCTCTGTTTTCATGTGTTTAGTGTGCTAAGCATAAAATCGATTTTAGGTGCTTTTGTTCATCTGAGCCACCTGTCGTTTGGATGTGCCTAGTGTGCCTCCCTCTTCAACCCCTCTCACCCTCCTCCTAACCTGCTATGTGTCTCTTGTCGGCATTCGGCATTCGCTCTGTTCGTCTTACCCTACTCCCCCCTCCTCCCCTCTCTCCTTCATGTTTAACTCTTGCATTATTGTAACGAGTGTCAGGCACGTGCATTCATTTTTGTTAGATGTTGTTTCAGTTTGTATTCCTCCTGTCCGATGTTGTACCACTATAACACAATACACTTGCCCATTCTGAATCTACCAATGTCTATTAAGAATGTGAATCTTGGTTTTACTTCTCTCCCTCCCTGCGTTGGAGCGCTTTGAAACTCTTAAGTGTGTAGGCGTTATATATATGACCATAAATAAAATAAATAAAGGAGGGGGAAACTTAGGGAGAAAATGGGAGACAGATGGAATTTGACTAGCAGGGATTCGCAGTCATCACTGCAGGGTTGTTTCTCGATGTGTAAGGGTTTGACGTGATGTTTGTGGAGGATGGCTATTCTACCTGCTTGGCTGTTTCTGTTGTGGGTGATCAGGGAGAAGCCTGGGGGGGAAGGACTCGTGTGCAGAGGGGAGGAAGTCTTAAGAGAACCAGGTTGGATTCATGAAAAGGATGTCTGGGATTTCGTCAGAAATCAGGTAAAAAATCATGTGTTTGTTTCTCCCAACTGATCTGGCGTTGATGAGGATGCAAGAGAGGTGGTTTGGAGGGGTGTGGTGGGATAATGGAGTGAGATACTACAGGTAGGGATGGGGGGACATGGATGGGGTAAGAAGAGGGAGAGAGTGAAATGGGGAGGATGGAGAGGAGCAGGAGGGAAGAGTGTAGGTGATTGACGCTTGATGGGAGTGTGGGGTCAGGGGTTGGAGTTACCAGGGGAGAGGAAGAGAAGATGGACGGGGTTGGCCAGAGGAAGGGAGAGGGTAGGGGTGTCGCAGGGTGGCGAAAAATGAGGTCGTGGGGGAGGAGTGTGAAAGGTGGAGTACCGGGCAGGAGGGTTTGGGCAGGGAGATGGTGGAGGGGTAGGTGAGGAGGAAGAAGGGAGCAGAGGGGGGAAGTGGGGTTAGTGAAGAGGGAAAAAATGGGGTTGTGGGGGAGAGTGGGGAGAAGTGCAGCGGGGGGCTTTGAATGGATGGTCTTCTCTTCCTTGGCTGACGAGAGGGTGCCAGTGGTGTGTGGGTGAGGGTATGCTGAGTGGGGAGTTTTGGCCAAATCTGTGTGGGCTGCGCATAGGGAAGTGAAAGTTGAGTGTCGGAAAGAAGGGGTTTTTGGACAGGGAGAAAGGGGAGGGAGGGAGGAGGGAGCGAATGAGGGGCAGGGGTGGGCAAGTGAAGTTATCAGGGGAGCTGAAGAGGGGTTGGACAGGGTTGGGATAGTGCCGAAGGATGGAGGTGTGGGAAGGGGGATCAGAGAGGAGGGGGCTGAGCGAAAGGGGTCGGCACTATCTGAGGTGCGCTGGTGGGGGGGAGCAAGATGTGGTGGAGAGGTGGGCTTCTGCTTCCTGATGCTCCAGAGGGCTCCTCGGGCCATGGAATTGTTTGATATGGTGGAGGAGTTGGTTTTCAATTGGAAGGGGATTAGGGAGGGATTAGAGGGAAAGGAGATTGACTATTGCGATCTGTGATTTGGAAGGTGCACAGGGCGAGAAATTTCAAGGGAACAGTATGAGCAGTGCTAGAAAAGGAGCCTAGCACCAAATAGGAAAAAGGTATGCAGGGCCGAATAAGCAGAAAACAATCCTAGATGAGCAATGCTTGAGAAAGCATTCAGATTCAAAAGGTGCACAGGGCCTAATATGCAGAGGCAATACAAATATAACTAATGCTGCACAGGGCCAAAAGGGAGAAACAATGGAAAAATGAATATAGATTTGAAGAGCACCCAGATTCAGAGGTGAAGAGTGCCTAATATGCAGGTACAGTTAAAAGTGAACAATGATTGAGGAAAAACCTAGATTTGAGAGGTGAGCAAGGCCTATAGTGTGGAGTCAATCACAATGTGTAACTGCTAGGAGACTAGTCTAGGTTAGTCACAGGGTGAAACTACTAGGAGGCCAGTCTAGATTCAAAGGGTGAAACTGGACCTAAAATGTGGCATATGTCAGAAAGTGAGCCATTCTTGAAAACACCTAGATTCAGAAGTTGTACAGGACGTAAAATGCAGAGACGATCACAAGCGAACACAGCCTGAAGGAGCACCAAAATTCAGAAGGTTAACAGAGCCTAAAAGTGCAGAAAATGATCCAGATATGAATATCGCCTTAAGGAGCACCCAACTTTGAAAAAGTCAAACAGGGCCTAAAATACAGGGCAATCACAAAGTGGACAATCTTTGGAAAAAGACCTAGGCCCTCATTACGACCCTTGCGGAAATCAACCGACCGGACCGCCATAGCGTAAATAGCGTTTCCGCCATTGCACGATGGAGCAAAGTGCGGCTCATTCCGACCCATCGGGCACGAGCACCACGCCATGGCGGAAGTGCAAAGTCTGCGATGGTGGAAATGACCCCAAAACGGCCCACACCGCCGCCGTACGGCGCCCTAGGTGCAATACCGCCACCCATCTCAGCGGACACCGCAGTGAGCGCCAACCGGAAAGTACGGTGACCGTAAATATACGGAAGCGGAAGTAAAAGCATGGTCCCGGAACGGGAAACATCCCGCCGTACACCTATAAAACCACAAATTCCACACAACCATTAAAAATACTACCCTGAGACACATCCCAACCCGTCATCCACCCTAGTGAAACCAAGAAAAATGGGAAAAGTAGCGAAGAAAGCGTGCGACCGCAAGCGGCAGGTCCACTTCTCCCGTGAGGAACTCACCGTGCTCACGGAGACCCTCCAGGAGAATGCTGCCGCCGTCTTCTCCACGCAAATGACCAAGACGGCACTTGCGAACAAGAAGGGCATATGGGCCCTGGTGGCACAGCGGGTAAGTGCGGTGGGGACCGCACCCCGCAACCCACAGCAATGCAGAAAGCGATGGGACGACCTGCGGATACGCATCCGTAGCATACTTTCTGCCAACCGCAACATTGCCACAGCTACCGGGGGAGGATCGGAATCACCCATCAAGTTGACCCCCTGGGAAGAAATATGTGCCTCCACCATTGGAATGGAGAGCATAGAGGGAGTCGGAGGGATAGAGAAAGGAGTGCAGACATCCGAAGATTCAGGTAGGTGTCCCAAATAAAACAATGCCAAAACCACAACGTCCAATCATGTGAAGTACCACGTGCCCACATAGTGCAACAGGAACACATGTCCAGGAGAACGTCCACATACATAGGCCTGATAGCACACTTTAAAACTCACATCAAATACATAAATAATTAAAAATCCTAAAAACACCCTCTACACGTGCAGCAGGCACACCCTAACTGCAGGCTGCCAAACAACTGCACCCACACTCCACACACAAATGAAACCACCTCCAAGGCCCCGACCCAAATCACCCTCAGGTACCACCCCAATGCATGTGATACATTGCCATTCCAATTCCCACAGACCCATTAATAACGCTCGCCCTCCTTTACTCCACCACAGGGTCCGATCCAAACGACGAGCTCCAGGACACCCCTACCAGCACACCTGCAAAGAGGGCCAAGACCAACGGCCAAAGACCCTCCACCTCAGCTGCACGGATCAAGACACGGCAGCAGCACAAATCAAGTGGCAGCACACAGGAGGGGACTTCAACAGGCACCCCAGCAGCCAGCATGCCCACAACACCACCACCACAGGTCCCCCCAATGGATGCCACAGTAGGCACTGCTTCTGGTGGCAGCAGCACCATAGGTGATACTGCATTAATGGCAGCATGCTCCGACACAGAAAACGGGGATGTCGAAGTTAGATCCATCCATGACCTGTCTCAATCCCCCTGTCTGTTCCATCCCGTACACCATGAGGATACCACGCAGGGGCACCCACAAGACGACGACTGGCCATCCCCCACAAGCCCTGTGGCAAGGCAACATGAGGTGACCAGCCCCTCTGTGACACCACCGCAAATGGCCATGGCCCAGCAGAGGCAACAGTCCCTCGACCAGGTAATCGTGCAACAGCAGCAACTGGCCACGCTCCTCAAGGACCATGCCGATGAATGTGGGGGAACTAAGGCAGACATAGAAACATCAACTGAGACACTTAGGGCAGAAATGGAGAGAAGTACAGAGACACTAAGGGCACAAATGGAGAGTAGCACCGAGAGCCTGAGAGTACAAATGGAGAGAAGCACCGAGAGCCTGAGGGGGGAACTGCATGCGACGTCCAAAGACGTATGTGCCGAACTTGCCGCAGTGCGCCGTGTGCTCACTGAGCTCTCACAAACCCTTAGGGACATGCATGGACGTGAGCAGGCAGAGACATCATCCGTTGCAAGTTCCGTCCAGGGCAGCCCCCAACGTAGATCTGGGAGGAACCTGCGCTCCACAGGCAGGGGTGCCCCTGATACCCGCAGAGGGGGCTTGCAATAGCGACTGCCCACTGACAATGAGCATCTTTGGACACTGGTGTTCGGGGGGGAGGTAGGAGGGTGGAGGGGGTGTGTTGGGCTCACTTGGGTGGCGGGTCGATAGGGTGTTTAACATGATATCACATATGCCATAAACAATGCACGATCATGCAATGAGATGTGTGGACATTGATCTTTGTGTACGAGGCCATTATAGGCGTACAGTCCATATTGTGCATGTTCCAGACACACACAGTGCCACGAGTCCCGTGTCCATGTATCAGCCACCAGGCGTGAGTGCTAGAAGCATGCATCTATGAGATGCTGACGAATGTCACGGCCCTCCTGTGCCTCGCAGACTCCTTGAGGTGCTGCCACATCCCCACCCTCATCATGACCATCATCAGGTGCTTGCAGTTCTGCGTCAGGGGGCATGGGCACATTTCTACGTACGCACATGTTGTGTAGCATGACACATGCCATGACCATCTTTGCAACCTTCACATGGCGGTACAGGAGTGCCCCGCCAGACCTGCTGAGGCAGCGGAAACGAGTCTTCAGTAGGCCGAATGCCTGTTCTATGACTACACGGGTACGTGAGTGGGCATGGTTGTAGTCCTCCTCATGCTGGTCCCGTGGGTTCCGGACTGGTGTGAGGAGCCATCTCTTCAGTGGATATCCGGCATCACCTGTATGTGGACAAGAAAGGAATTTTTAGGAATGCCATTGCTACGTACGAACCCCACCGCCCCTTCCTGCCAGGTCATTGCCGCATCACATACCCCACATCATCATGCATGAAATGAGACTCACCGAGTAGCCAGGATCTGTTCCCTGCGTGTCGCTCCATGTAGCGTGGTATAGTAGAGTTCCTCAAGACCATAGAATCATGGGTTGATCCAGGAAATCGGGCACAACAATGTGTAATGATCCTGTTGGAGTCACACACCATTTGTACATTCAGAGAATGAAATTGTTTTCGGTTGCGGTACTGGGCCTCCATGGCATGTGGGACGACCAATTCCACATGGGTGCAGTCGATGGCACCAATGCAACCCGGTATGCCGGCAAGTGCATGGAATCCCACTTTTGTGTTGGTAATTTCCTGCTCCGAGCGTGGTAGAGAGATGTAGTCGTCTGCGTGCTTCAGGAGGGCATCGAGCACTTGCAATAGTGTCCGTGAGAACAGTGGCTGTGATATGCCATGCAACTGTCCGACTGTGTGCTGGTAGGTGCCTGTGGCCAGGAAGTGGAGTACAGACACCACCTTCAGTAGGGGTGGGATGGCGGTTGGGCTATCTATCATGCTGACAAGGTCAGCCTGTGTCATGTCCACAATGGCGGTTATGGTGTCCCGGTCCAAACGGTAGAGGGTGTGGATCTGCTCATCAGTGAGGTTGAACGGATGTGCTCGGAGGCGTGGGATTGCGGGCTGCCTGCGTGGTGGTAGTGGCTGTGCTGGCGGCCCTTGCTGGCCCTGCCTTGCCCTCCTCCTCCTCCTGCGTCTCCGCCGTGCGGCCGGTTGTAGTTGGTGTTCGTCTTCTTCTTGAAGTTGGAGTACTTGCAGTGCTATCAGGTCCCCCAGGGCCAACATAGCTAGTCCTGCCGGTAGCATTTCGGAGTGGTTGTGGTTGTGGGAGGAGACTGGGAGTGCAATTTATGTGTTTTCAGGCTGTATGGCCTCCACCTGTGGTGATTCATTCCACCTGTGCAAGCTGCACTCCCCTTTGGGCGAGCACGTCCCGCACACAACGCTGCAATTCGACGAATGGCATCTTGCTATTGCAATCATGTATTTGTACCCGATGGCAGTGTAACATTGGTTGATATGTTCATTCGGCTATGGTCCCATTGTTTCACATACTATCTTTGCAGTCGCGAACAGACTTGTGAAGGGTCAGTGGAACGTAGTACTCGAGTAACGGTGGACCCTCATGCAACACTGTACCGAGCTTCACCGACGGACGGGGCGTCCCATTTGTGAGTGAAGGCAGTTGCCATTTTCACACACAGCCGCACTAGATGGATTAATTTGTGATTTCAAGCAGCCACAGATGCCTTTTCGACGTGATGTTGCAAATGAGGAATTCGAAGGGCGGCGCTTTCGGTTTTCAGCTAGCGGCGAGGAGATGCCCACAGGTCTGACTGCAAATATAACGTTCTATTGTTCAATGTCCTTGGGACAGGGGCCATGGCGAGGATGCAATGATTGATATGAATAGTTTGGGAGGCGCAATAGCGACGTGGGCGATGAGGCCGGACGTTCCCAAATACATGTTACTTCACAACACTGGAATTACGGGCTGGGGCACAGTGGATTTTGCAGGCTGCATAACGCACAGACTCAATGGAAATTTCACATGTTATGTGAGTATGGAAACAGGCGTTTTCATTACGGGATGAGGGAATGATGTATGGATGCATGGACAGATGATTTGATACAGAGTTTGCCATGTACAGGGCTTCTTGGAATCTATCCGCCTCCCCTGCGCTATGTGATGCAGGGCTGCCATAGTGGGACCATCGTCTATCTGGCCTTGTTGAGCCCTCCCTGTCTCGACGCGCCTTCAGACACTTGTGTCTATGCACGTTACCAATCCCATCAGATGGATTCTGTTTTAACAGACGCATGCACAGGTACACTCGTTTGTGATAGTGTTTTCACCTCGATATAGATAGTTATGATTCGCAAGTGGTTTTTGGGTGGTGATGATCCTTTGGAGTGGGCTAGCATGCATATGGCTGTGGATTTGGTGTGATCATTGAAGTGAGTAATTCAAATGTAGTTCTGATGGCCATACTATTCTTTTCCATTTCATTTGGTTGACAGGTATCTCCTCCCCTTTTGCCACTGCCATCTGTATGCCACTCCTGCAGATGGATTTTACTCCCGATACCTGCTGCTTCGTGTTAATCAGTGGAGCAGCATTACGATCTTATGGGACGATCGCCAATGGGCCACATGCCCTTACGCAGTACTAGTGGCTAGGAGCAACATTTCGGCCTTTCAGCTGGACTAGTGCCTCCCTATTGGGACGGCCCTGCGGTTCTAGGCGCTTCCATGTTGCCTTTTCGTACGGGAATGTAGCCCCTGTGTACCATGAAGGAACAGGGCGTCACACAAGAAGTAGCTGGTCATTTATTGCGGATGCAGCCCACAATAATGAAATATATTTTGGAGTTCATGGCCTAATGGCTGTATGGGCTTGGAGAATTTGTTGTGCATTAAATTTCTATTCTGATATGAACCGTGTAGCGTTCTTCTTTGCAAGTGATGTGGCATATTCCTATTTGGGGAGCGATGTATTGTGAGGAGATCTGCATTGGGTTCCAGCTTCGGGGTATAGTTGCGTGGTACTGTGCTGGGCGCGTTTGCCTACGAAGCCCAGTGAGGTCAGGGATGAGGGCTGCCATTATGACTGTTTTGATGATGTCATGCTCAGGGGCGGGGGATTAGCTTTTGTGTAACAGATGCCGGTCAGCCAGTTGGATAGGTGGAATGATGTGATTATCGGAATATTGCTGGTCACAGGTGCCTGTGTTTGCGTGCGTTTCTTGGTGGGAGACTGAGGTCATGTCCATTTGTATGGCTTCTGTATTCGTGCCATCTGTGCCCTGCAGCTCCCATTGGGCCCTCTTGAGATTCATTTGTTCGTTGGCAGGCATGGATGACTAGTACATTTCACTGGTTGCATTGTGTGACTTCATTGCACCTACGGGGGGTTGTACAATGTGGCCAGGGAGCGGTGTACAAGCACTCAGTAGGGCCGTTTACGGTTGGTTCGCGATGCCGTACTTCTCACCATGGCCGAATGGTACTTTCCGCCGTGCTTGATGGCGTTAGGTGCATGTCCGCTAGGGTCGGAATTCGCGTACCGTTGCGCCATGGTGCTAATTACGGTTTGGCATGGCGCGCGCGCACGTACTTGGTGCAGTTAGCGTTGGCGTTCACTACGGTGTCGCGAATGGCATCGTACTTTGCGGTGACGGGTCATGATCGCACCGAGCGCTATTCGATGGCGGTATTGCATTTCCGCCATCGTTTTTCGATTTCCGCCAGGGTCGTAATGAGGCCCCTAGAATCAAAAGGAGAGCAGGGCCTAAAATGCAGAGACAATCATAATTGAAAAATGTTGAGGGCTCCTAGAATTGGAAGGTGTGCAGAGCCTAGGGTGCAGAGACAGTCATGATGTGAACACTTTTTGAAAGCCACTTAGAGAGCCGGGCCTAAAATACAGAGACAATAACAATGTGAATAATGTTTGAAAGCACCTATCTTCAATACAGGGCAATCACAAAGTGGACAATCTTTGGAAAAAGACCTAGAATCAAAAGGAGAGAAGGGCCTAAAATGCAGACACACTCACAATGTGAGCAATTGTTTGGAAACTACCTAGATTCAAATACGGAGCAGGGCTGGAAATGCCGAGACAGTCACAGTGTGAACAATTTTAGAAAGAACACCTAGATTAAAAATTTGAACAGGCCCTAAAATACGGAGACGATCACAAGCGAGCACTGCCTGAAAGAGCTCCCAAATTCAGAAGATGAAACAGGGCCCAACAATGCGGAGACAATCACAATGTGAGCAATTTTTGAAAACCACATAGATTCAAAAGGAGAGCAGGGCCTAAAATGCAGAGGTAAACGTAGTGTGAAGAGAGCTTGCGAAAGCACCTACGATCAGGGCGTGGGCAGTGGAATTGGCTAGTGACACATTTAGGGCACCACCTGCACTCTTGGGTGGGTGGCAGTTGTATTGTGCAGGTGAAGAAGGTGGGTAGCCAGTGGTGGAAAAAAGTTCACACTGTGGAGAAGGGTGTGAGGAGGGTGGGCAGGAAAGGGCAGAGCGAGGTAGAGGGAGTGGAATCTGGGAGAAATACAGAAAGCAGGGGCGTGATGACGTTGGAGGCAGAAGAGGGAATACCTGGAAGGCTGGCTGCTAAAGGGTGGGAGGAATTACCATGCAGGTTAGGGGTTTACTTTCCAAATAGGCAACATAAGAGATATGGCTGGTTTACACATTTTAGCTCGATACAATTAGGTATATGATATTAAGTAATAAGAGTGGTGAGGGTTTACTGGAGTACAGTACTGGCTGATAAATTCATCTGCAACAAACACGTTCCCCACTGAATGACTAGACTGTATGTGTTAGACCAGGAAATAACAAAAGCAATATGAAATGCTGCAGCATCAACAAGCGAGCCACAACGCTTTGTTAGGGATCCCCTGCTCGATTTCCCATCCCACTTCGAGTCTAGGGGAGGCTCAGCAACAATATTTTTACTCAAGGGTCTCTCTGCAACAGTATCTTTACTCAAGGGGGGGGGCTGGCTCAGCACAAATAAGTTTGAAAACCACTGCCTTACATGATTACAAAGTACTAGCGACTTTGCACTATAAATTTGGAAAACATAGTCCATGAATATTTATTTTATAACCGAAGCCCTAGGTCACTGTTATGTTCTGACTGTACTGTTTGTCCACCTGAATACTACTTGAGCGAACAATGCATTAGTTTCTTTCACATAACAGTGAAAGCCATACCACCCCAACTGAGGCTTTCAGGCTCTTCGGAGATGCCCTACATAAATTAGGCTGTAGGGTGCTGGCAAAGGCGACCAGCAGAGGGGCCTAAAGTCAGTGGTTTGATTCCACGTCTCTATTTTCTTTCGGTTAGATGGTTTCATCTTTTATGCGCTACACTTCTCCTGTTGGTCTTCTTTAGGAGTGTAATGCCGTTGCAATATCTTACAGCACAAATGCTTCTCTCATTCATGCCAGAGAGATGTGGCATATGGTGCCATGCAGTGGCATGTATCACATACTACGTTTGGCTCCTAGGCCTGCTGGCTCAGCCTTACAGGTAGGGAACTGGCATGGGCCTTCAATTTTGTCTTTCTTTTTCTTCTTTGGGCAGCAGCAGGCCGGCGCAGTCCTTCATGGACCACGAACACATCCAGCATTTGCCCTTCTTAGTTTTCCTTCTTTGTCAAAATTATGAAGAGGATCAGAGTCCCATGAGTTTGAGGGAGCGGCAGCAAATCCGAAAGCTTCCCCAATGAAGGGAGCAGAGCTAGTGGGGCTCAAGAGCCCCAAGGCAGGCGCCTCACTCCAGCTTACGGGGAATGTTGTGGACAGCAGTGCTTCCTGGTTAAAAAGCACCCCCAGCTTTGCCCAGATTTTGTCAGGCTTTTCAGTATATCCACAACAAGACAGGTTTCACCATTAGGTGACAGGACAAAGGACCAGTTTACAACCCTCTAGCCTCCAGTTTAATCCTCTCATTGTTATGAGGAGGCAGACCTGTAATGAGAGCACAGAAAAAGGAAGGGCAGGGGGCAGATTGATATAGAAAAGCAAAGAAGTTGATACGCATCTCCTTGGCTCCTAATTCTCATTGTGCAAGAGTTCACAAGTCACAAGCCAGACTTCAACATTCCCGTCAGTAAAATGTGCCCACCTGTTAGGACACAACCAATGTTGGCCACTTGAAGAAGTAGCCATTCGGGTATGTCAGGCATTGATCAGACCTTTACGTTGTTTTTGTTGAACAAGAATGTTGTTGCACTTAGGAAGCTTACTGTCTATTTGTGTTTTATAGATCTCAGGATTGCTTTTGATTCAAGTTACACGACTGGCTTTGTAGATAACAATTAAAATAAATGTAACCAACGCCTGTACTCATGAGGTTGATAAAGACTTTTTATACAGATTAATTGCGTATTAGGGGAAGAGAACACTGTGTCTTTCTCTATTGGAAAGGACCAAGACAGACAGGAGTGTTTTTGGCCCATTTCCCTTTTAATCTTTCCATTAACGGTTTTGCTGTAAAGATTTCAAATTTCTGCAGCTGATGCACCTTCCTTAAATGGGTTTGCAACCAGAACCATCCTATTTGCAGATGACGCGTTTTAGTCTTATTATTTGATGATCTGTGCAAAAATACATGTCTTAATTAATAATTTGAAGACAGAAATTATGGTATTTTGGTTCATTAAAAAAAATGAAAATGGTGAGGTTCAGAGGCAGAGCTTACCTATCAATGGTTTTCCTATTAAAAAAAGCGGCACTTCCCAAGCGCCATGGTATAAGCATCTGGCAAGAAATTGGAACACTGGAATTGTGGGAAAATCTGGATAACGGGAAATCCATTTTTTATTTCTCAAGCAGTGATCATTTTTTTTTGGTAATTTGTCAATTAAATTTCATTTAAATTTGAGTAGTATTTAGAACTTGTGTAAAACACTGATAACAATAATACACTCCCTTTTTCGACTGGGTATATTCCTCAAGAATAAGTGGAATTCAACATGCTCCGATTTATGTCCTGCACGTACTACACATTCTGAAACCAATGTTTTTGTTCCTATGCCCAGTTTTTTTTTATGACAGTCGCAAAAGACACTTAATACCATGAGTGAGGGATAAGGGCATTTGAAATCTGATATCAGCTTTGCACCAGTGTAGATCTTTGACCCTAGATGATATCTTTTTGAATTTTTCGATGCTTATTTCACATGCTTGTTGTAGGAGAGCCGAATGGGTTAAAGTGGATGGTTTAGATTAACTAATATTAATATTTTGATAATAAATATGGATTTTAGTGCTACTGTTTTAACTTCTCTGAATTATATACAAGCTTTCTATTCTTGTAAAATGATTACATTGTATTTGGTATGCCTTTATGACGTTTGTCGAAATAACGTTTGGTGATGATGACTTCTTCATCGACACAAGGGGGATAATAAATGATCTAGAGGAATAAGAATATCTTAAACTGCCACGTCCACCAATGTTTCGCAGAACAGATGTCGACATATTCCCTTATGCATCAAACAAGCCACTAGCATGGA
This sequence comes from Ambystoma mexicanum, assembly GCF_040938575.1. Lineage (NCBI taxonomy): Eukaryota > Metazoa > Chordata > Amphibia > Caudata > Ambystomatidae > Ambystoma > Ambystoma mexicanum. The sequence continues at coordinate 1,036,304,134 of NC_090921.1, forward strand.
AAAGGATGTTCTAGGCGATTTGTACCTCCAAATCCCACACAGCAAAGATCCATCTCCATCTCATTGAAGCCAATACTCAAAATGAATGCATGTACCCCTTCAAAATAGCTGTTCAAATGGGCCTAGGTGCCATCCTTCCCCAATATGATTGACGTTTACAGGGTCCACAACACATGCCAGCACGAGCCTATTGGACAACAAAAAAGCCTATTCCCAAGTAGAAAAGTACAGCCTGGCAGTGATGTGGCCTTACAAACATTTTCTCTTATTCTTCTATGGCAAGAACGTCTCAATAATCACAGACCACCAAGCCCTTCTTACAATCTACAACAACCTGAATGCATGCATGCCAACCCGCATTGGAAGATGGGGATTGCGTCTACAAGACTGCAAATTCCACATCATTCACAAACCAGCAAAAGATGCCAAGCCAGCAAATTTCTTGTCAAAATATACAAGCCAAACATCTTGTCGCAGACAATCCATAAGTGACCAATACATTAGCTATGCAGTGCATTGCTGTGTATTGCTGGGCAATATTCAAAACCGTTCAGCACTCGACTACACACTAGCAATCATCCGCAAGTGCCTAAATGAGGGAAATTAGAAACATGCCAAACATTTGCATAAGGCAAGAACATGGGGGAGTTACTAGACCTAAAAATAAAATACTGCTAGTAAAAGATGACCTGTCACCATACGTATCTGATATTATTTTTAAAAAAAATGGACATGCCAATCTTCTTAAGACAACACATCCTAGACTTAGCTCATGAAGATCATAGAGGGGTTCCTAGAGTGGTGTTTCCATGGAATAGAATAGGAGGGTTTCCCAGAACGAAAGCAATGGTGGAAGATACCCTTAGGCACTGAAACACCTGTCAAGCAGGCAACACATTCCCGAGCATGACGCCCCTACCTCAAACAATCTGGGAGGAAGTTGCAATTGACTTCTTTGGACCACTCCAGTTGGGCACTTACAGCTTAGTTTCGATGGACGACTATTCCAGGTATCTGGAGATCCAGCTATTTCTCACCACAGCCACTTCCCACCTCATTGCAGCTCTGGACAAAATATCCATAGCCTATGGAGTTCCCAGGGTGGTCAAATCGGACAATGTTCCACCTTTTACAGGGCACGACGTCTGGCACTTTGCAAAATATATGGGGGATTCATCATAGGGGCATCACACCACTATGGCCACAGGCAAATGGCATGCTCGAAGACTTGAGAGGGAATCTCAAGAGCCTTGCAAGTGTCCTATCTCACAAAAACGTTCAGAGGAACACATACTATATCAGTTATCATATGACACTATAGCAACAGCTTCACAGAAGTGTGTCCAGTGGGGGAGGGGCGGTCCTATTTGGAGGACCCATTGGCACCCATCTGCCACAGGCTATGACACTGTCAGACATGAACAAGGTTGATGAGGCATTCATAAATAGGGATAACACGGCCCAAGAGGCGATGAAACAGTATGCTGACATAAGGGAAGGCATGGAGTCCATAAATCAAGATTAGTGACACTGTACTTATCAAACATGCGAGAAAGAAAGCCATAACAGCATTCAGTCTGGATGTCCTCACATAACTGCCGAGGTGAGATAAAGGAAATCATGAGAAAGTAATTCTTTTAGAAGGTACATGAAACTGCAACATCACCAGACAAGGATGTCAGAGATCTGGACTACTCAGGACACAGTGAACCATCAAAGGAACAGTGCAGCCCCGACAAAGACAGTATCGAAGGATACCTTTCCAGAACTATCTCCCTGGAAGGAGAACATTATTAACATGATGGAACAAAGAAATTGGGTAACTGACTTTAAATCTAAGCCCGGGAAGGATGTAGTGTCCAGCGTAAGCCTCTTCTCAACGTTATGAGAGGGTGGGCCTATGGCCTATGGTGGGAGCACATGAAAAGGAAGTGATGAAAAGAGCAAGGGGAGGGGGCAGAATGATCCCAGTGAGAGGGAGAAGCCACAGAGATGCATAGCTGCAAACACTTGTGTATAGGCGCCATACAAATGTCCAATAAAAACAAAATAGCTTGAGTCCATTTCTCGTGAGTGTGTTAAAATGTGGTAAATGTGCCCCCTCCCGTAAATGTGGTCAAATGTGCCCCCTTATTTGGACACAACCAATCATGTCGCCCATTTTGGCAAGGTGACCAATCAGGTAAGGAGAACAATATGTAAACTGTTGGTTTATGTGTGCAATTCTTTTCATACAGGTACTAAAGCTTAACTCATGAAACAGGTAACGTATGTCAGTTAGAATAGTGACGGTACATTTCAACATTTCAAAACACAGACATTTAATTGCCTTTAACATAGAATACACGTTTTACTTGTACATGGTCTCTGTCTATATTCACATAAACACATGAAGTGTTTTGTCTACATTTTATTTACTAGGCCATGTGAATGAATAGTCTAGTGGCCTCGAGTGGCCCCTATATTTTATGTAGGGGTTACAAATAACAGCGGGTGAATGGAAAAAATAAGGTAGGAATGACTTACGGAAGAAATGGATGGAGTGATGCATAAAGGAAGGTGGTGAAATGAATGAAGACAGAAATGACTGATATACCCCACGCATGCCTGGATTACTGAGTGACTGTAGGTGTGATATCTAGATGGAAGGCCCAATGAAGGAATATATAGCTAAAAAGTGTACAATAAACGAATGTGTGAATAATTGCCCGATAAAATCTGAGAATACATGGGTAGATTGAATGGATGAAATCATGCATGAATGAGTGGGTTATTGAATTCAATGAATGATGGATATAACTTCTTTTGCCATTTACCATTCAGTTTACACATGCGCACTGTGCCACAGATAATGACAGACAACGGTAGTCATACTTACACACTGCCAGAATCTGCTGCACCCCTGCTCCCACCACCTTTACATCTTCGTGCACATAGTCCACAGTGTCCGCAATGTGGTCGACCCCACCTGCATTCAAGGAGACAGGGTCAACCCAGTTTTCCAAGAGAGCATCAAAGTAAGAACATAGCGCCAAAGCACAAAAGAGGTGCAGGCAACAACACTCGATACAAAACCCTGTTCCATCCTTTATTGAGGGTAAAGAATCTGCCCACTCGGAACTGCCTTGCTTGGTAGCTCAAAGCCAATGAGCCAATGAAAGGATTGTTCAAGCAATCATTTTTAGGGGCACCGTTTTGTCCCGGGGAAGGGGAAGTAAGTCTAACTCTAGACAGGGCGTCCAACTCCAGGGACTGCTGTCGAGATTGCTGAGAAAGGACAGTGCAACATCCAGAGACGTATTGACGGAACAGGGGCACATGGCAGCATGTGCTTTTGTAGTCGCATTGACTCAACTCCACTTGAAACCATTGATATACCCCCTATACAGATTTTGGGGCTGTGTGTCTCAGAACTTAGAGGCCTAGGTCCCAATAGACAGAGGCCCGAGGGACAGGCTTTGGTGGTTGGGATCTGTGTCCAACCTCAAAAGAGGAGTGAGTCTACAGCCCTTGAGGAAGATCGTTCTTTTTACTGACACAAGCAAGACAGGGGAGGAGCAACAATGGGGAGCCTACCTCACAAGCATGTAACCACTCATTCAACTGGAGGGAGCAAGCTGTGATTGGCAGGGCATTGAGGGTATTCAAGGAGAGGGTGGCGAATCAAGCTGTGATTGTGAGGATGACAACTCAACCGTGTTGAAATACGAACCTGCCTGAGGGGAATCGGCGCTGGATTCTCTGCCCTTGGATAACTGTCTTTGTAATGTAATGTAATTGTTTATTTATACAGCACTTATACACAGATGGAGTGCTTCAAAGCGCTTCAAGGCGGGAAGGGAACAAGGGAATACAGTAATAATTTTTAGGCCTTGAGGTTTCTGAATGATTTAACATAAAAACTAGCACACTAGGCCTGAAGGCATTTCTCCTAGTACAAGTGCATGAAGTGTTACAGTTCTGACCAAGCTCTGGGGGGGGGGGGGCAAAAAGGGGGCAGGGGCGGAACGCCGGAGGTCAGGAAAGATAATTTATTGGTTAACTGGCTCAGCAGGTGGTTCCTCAGCTCCATGAAGGTGGCCTTAAATTCAACATATTCCAGGAAATATGTCTTAATTTTGGCAGCACTATGGTAGACTTATTTGCCTCTCCCATTAAAGGCTCAGGACAAAATGTACTTGTTGAGATTTCAGACTCAAGGAGAATGGGGATTCATTTTTCTGCTCAACTGTTTGAATGCCAGTGTGTAATCGAAAAGGATGGGGCTGCAGGGATTGGGCCTGTCAGACCAATTGGTAAGGGGAGTGATGCAGCAAAGGATATCTTCCACCCTAATATCAAATGATAGGCATTGGGTCAACTTTCTAGCATGGTGTCAGAGTAATGATATTCTGGCTTTAGAATGTGGGGTGCCTAGAGATTTCAGGAAAATGGAAGCTCCTAGTCATCATAGGAAGTCATCTGTTTCAGGAAGTGTTTATGTCCAATGGGACACAAGTGGTTTTTTGAGCTTTAGTAAAATGATCAATTAGAATTTGATAAAATGTAAGGTCCAGATTAGCATAAACATATTGTCCAATCCTGTATTTTCAATAAAAGTGTGTTTGAAATGGGCAGGCTTTGAGTCCTTGCCTAGCTAACTGAACAACAATGGCTTGAGTTAACGGCTTCCAGTCGACTGAGAATAAAACCTTTGTTGTTGGCACAATCCAGTCTTTTGAGAGAACATTTATTGAATTATGACTGCACCAGGGCCTCCCTTATCAATAGCTTGGTATATCTGCAGCTTTTGGGCCCTAATGCTCAAGGTAAAAGTCAGAATTTGGCAGTGGGGTAAAAGTGGTAGTGATTCTGTTAATGCCAAAAAAAGCGGTACCAGAATTACTGCCACTTTTTTACCATTGTTTCAAATGTATATGTTAGAGGTTTGGTTCTTGTCTTTAATCTGTGCAATAAAAGGCATTGTCCAATCCTTCACATTAAAACCCATGAATCCTTATGTCCTGCAGTTGTGACAATTGAGAAAGGTACTGGCAAAGCCAACAGTTTTGGCTCTTGCCATAAACTGTGGGAGTGGCTAATGAGAAATGGGGCGTGAGTGCGCAGAGGAGGGAAACATAGCGAAATCACAGGCCATTTGTCATTTGGTCTGAAAGTTAGTAGCGGTTCAGTGTTACAGGCATGTTACTTTGTTGTGGACAAGAATGGAAAAAGTGTACAATTTATACAGGTAAGAAAACATGATGTGCACCCGTATGAACACACATTGTAAGATATTAAATATGAGACCTAAGGAAGATTGAAAAATACACTTCAATTGGATAAATGCCATTTGGAAGTATGAACTGATGTGTACACAGTGCCATTGCAAGTTTACATAAAATGAGTCCAGTGGTTCTGCAATCTGTAGTATATTTCCATTGCAAACGTTCAACTCATACTGGTATTGTAAGACGCCTAACTTTTTCTTTTTGTTTACATACTTCTCCTTACAGTCATGGATGTATAATGAAAAAAACAAAAGACATAAGACAACGGAAAAAACAATAGGGCTGGATAGACCACTAACACCAACATGGAGCAGCCCAAGAGCTATGTTTACTGAAGTACTGACACCATAAAATGCATTTATTCAGATTTATTTTATTGTTAATAATGAACCCAAGTACTGTGCTGCTTTAGGTAAACTACATGCATCGGGAGGCCTCACAACCATATTGAACTCATCCGTCCTGCTCCTTCGAGAGACATACTTAAGCAATATTTCCAGAGCAGTGGGGCATTACCGGGCCACATAATGCCCTGGGCCAGTTAGTTAATGATAGCGCGGGGCATTACCTGCCCCGGCAATACCCCCCTGCAAGGGTAATATTGCTATTAGTTACCCCAGCACATTGTACCGGGGTAGTAAAAGGGTTTTTTTTTAAGTTGAGAAAAAATGTGTTTGCCGTTTCTCAAATTTAAAAAACTACAAAATAAGATGGCCGCCATTTATCAGGGAGAAGGAAACTATATGTAGTCCCTTCTACCTTTCCATGGAAGCTAGTCACATGTCAGGGATGTGCCGGCAATACTACTGTTCCAGGCGCTCGCGAGGGATAGCAGCGCAAGGTAAGTGGGGGAAAGGTTGGAAGGGGGCTAAATATGTGGAAGAGTGAGGTGGGGTGGGTGGATAGGTGGGTGTGGGTGGGTGGGGATGTGAGGGCAGAGGGGAACTACTAACTGATTATCTAGGGGGGAGATGGCAGCCTACAGCTCTGAGGAGGCTCAGACCAGGGCCTTTATCTCAGTGGAGGCTCATAGCGGGGGCTTTACCAAGTTGTAAAGCCCCTGTTCTGACCCTCCTCATTGGCTACGGTCCGAAACCATGCCCCCTACTGGGTACTAATTATGATTATTAAGAACAGCAGCTGAACTTACATAGCACATTTACCCAGGAAGCTATTTTACCCGATTGACCCACTGTTCTCCAATAGGCCAGCCAAATGCATTAGCTAACTACCAAAGTAAGAGAATTTCCAACAATTTGGCCAGACCAAACTTTCATGAACTTCCTTTGAGGTTTAGGTGGAGAGGAGGATCTCCTGGGAGTTCAGCTTCGCAGGTTAAGTCATGCTGTGTTGGATATTCTAAACAGTCTTGTAGGATAAGACAGAGGCCAGGTTTGCTACTGTAGCAGGGGGAGCAACAGAACATGGTAATATGCTTCCGATGCGGAAGAGGGAGAAGACTGGAATAGGATTTAATTGAGTGAGAGGTAGAAAAGTGGAAAAGGAGTTTTTTTTTGTTTGGCCCATTAGGTGTCACTTGCAAAACCAATCTATTGCATTTCATTACTGATTCAAGTACATATATGGAGGAATGGCATATGATGGGTCCACCGAGGAATAACATTTGAGGAGGGATACACAGTGTATAGCTGTTGTTTGCTTATGAGCCCACCCATTGCCTGCCCATAGCCACGCCAATCCCTATGGCCATTCCCACCTATTTCTGCCTCTCCACGCCCAAACCTCCACTTCAGGGGAACTCTTTGACCTTGCGAGCTCGCTTCAATGAAGGCTTTTGCAGCGTGCTCATGTGCTGACTGACGTAAGGTGCAAGCTGCCTGTTTTATTTTTTGTGTTCGGGTTGGGGAAGAAGGAGGCGTGTTGGGGAGGAAGGAGGCTGGTCTTGTGGAAGCGTGGAGCTGCAGTGTTGGGTTGCTTCATCAGCTCAAGTTAAAGTTTCAGAGATTCTGAGAATGCTTCTGTTTTTTGTTTTAGTTTTTTTCTTTCATGACGAGCATGCTGCCTCAGACGAGGTGGAGTTCTCAATTTATTCCAGTACTGGAATCTTAATGTATTAATGGCACGGGATCCTCGTGTCTTGAAAATAGTTGCAATCCTTTGAAACATTTCTCCTCTGCTGCCATCACGAGCAGCATGTTCCACATAGGCTGACCACATTTTCAAAACCAAAAACCTGATGGAAACTCACTGAACATGTTTTTGTTCAGTCCCCTTTGATTTATAAGCATTCTGAATGATCTTCACTGAAGTCCTTTTGAAAACAAGCATTGGCAAATCCAACAGTTTTGGCTTGTGTACAACTATTAGGCATGTGTCAGGCATTATTGGTCTTGGGAGGATAGCACAGGGGCAACGTGCTCGCCTTGGAAACAAGACGACAAGGAGCAACAGAGGTTTGATAACCGAGTCTGCTCTTAGAAACCTCTAGGTATTATGCGCGCGTTATAAATAACATATATTATATACTATTAGATGCCCAAGTATTTGCACCAGTTTGCACCTGCTGCCATCAATGGGCAGTTAATACTACTACGGCTGTGCCTGGTAAGTGCCTTTGCCATGCCTACACAAAACTGTTGGCAGTGCCAATGCTTGTTTTTACTTACTGGAGTTTATCAGAGGCGGGGCATTATATTAAGTGCCTGTACTTGAGTGTACAATACCCGTAGCCTCTTTGTGTGACTACTAAGGAGGAGAGAATCCGAGTGGCCCCCTTGCGTGCCATACACGCATGTGGCAGTTGTTGTTGGTGGAGGTGCACATGCCAGAGTTGGGTGGAGGCAGGCTATTACGTGAAAAGGGTGCAACTGAGCATGCAGACTAGGACTGGCCTATTGGCCAGTAGGGCAATGCCCGAATTAAATACAAAATGATAGCTAGTGAGGGGCAGTTTTTTTTGTCAAAGTGGACCACTTGTTTGGCCCTTGTGGGCTAGTTTGATAAGTTACCTCACCATGTGGCTAATAGTTTTGACCAGTGTTTCTGAACAAATATTCTTTAAAATACACAATTTACATCACATTTATCAAACACCTCCCCCTTGAGTACTATTCAGTCCGTCACAAAAAGAATGACTAGCCATTCGCAACTGTGGGCCACTTTCTCGTTGGTGGCCGAGACAATGTTATGCCCCAGTCCGACCCTGTGAGCATGCACCACAGAAGCCCACTTGCTGTGCTGAGCTAGGGAGGAGAACGTTTGTGCAGGTTCAGGCATAAAGCGGGCCACCTAATCCTGAGTATGGGATTCTGTTTCGCTCACTAGTTCTGTGATGCAGGAACGCCCAGGCTAATTCTCCAACCTCAGACTCACACAGTGCACACCCTTTGCCCATTTTGCTGATGCCTTACTCTGATTTCAAAAAATCAAAGTCAAATCTGTAACCTAGCTCAGACGACTAATGCACATGCTGCATTAAATTGCGAACAACCTACTGCCCCCTCTTTCAATCCAGGCAGGGTTTCGGGAGGACTATTCATAACAGTGGTTGTTTATTCAGTTTGCTGGGCGCGCCATTACAAATATTTGTAAATCGAGTGACCCAGGTTTATTTTTAGTTAATCATTAAGCCCTATTAAGCCCAGTCATGCTGCAAGGCTTTTTAAAGTCATTTGAAGTGGAGATGAACACAAGTTTCCATTGCAACAAACATCCTTTTTCGGTATCAGTGCAGAAGGGTGCCATGCATGCCAACACGATCTGTTCCACTCGGAAGGCGCTTGCAGTCACAAACAGAGTAAGATCAGTGGAAGCGAAACACTGAGGTTTTAGGTTAAACTAGATATGCTTATTAGGGATCTGCACATAAATGGGGTAACTCTGGAGAAAACAGAAAAATGGGATTATACTTTCCTTGGGGGCCAACAACACAATGCCTCTGGGGTTCCAGTTCGCGGTCTTATCTCTGCTCCTCAACACCTCATTCTCTTCTTCCTCCTCGAAAAGCCCCCACAATCTCAGACCAGAGGTAACCTCTATTGCACCTCCTTTCCTCTTCTCCTCACTCTAGTGTTGCAGAATGATAACGGGCCTGCTTTTCTTCCACCACTCCTCCCCAAGCCTGCTTATTTTCTATAGTGCCTTCTTTGTCCCCACCTTCTTATTTTATTTATTTATTGTTAATTTATAACACGCTCAATACGAGCAAGTGGTTTTTAAGCCAGAATCGGGATTCAAACCTGAGTTGCCACGTTATCTTGCTTCCAAGACAATCGTGTTGCCCCTGAGCTAGCCTTCCTCCTTAGCCTTCAATTAAAAAAACAGGCAGCTTGAAAGACAACCCTATCCCCATCTCCAGAGGTCTGCAATCTGATTCCTGCAAATTTTAACTAAAAGATCATCGAAATCCAACAGCAACTGGATAATAAAGGATGTTCGCTTTCGTACCTCAGCAACAAGGCATCACCCATGCTTCCATCCCTCCGTCACTAACCTCTTTCCACCATTTCTCTGAACACTTCTTGCCACGATTAACTCCTGCCACCCAACAAGGTCTGCAGAAGATCTGTCCTCCTGACTTATACAAATCATACAGAACGGATGCCTACATTTCTATCCTTCCTTAATGGTTGAGTCAACAACTGGAGTGTCCCAACTCTATTGAAGTCTGCATACATCAGATCACTGCTCAAAAAGGCCACAGTTGACCCGAATAACTCCACTTGTCACTGCCCCATCACAAAAAAAAACTTCCATTGGAAGAGTTCTAGAAAACTTAATTTATGGTTAACTGTAGGATTTCATCAAAACAAATAACCTGCTGGATGAAGGTCAGCATGGGTACAGATTTAGCTCTCTGTTCAAGGACACACTTAAGAACAACACAGATGAGAACTCATAGATCACTCATGGTTCTGGCCATGGCAGCTGACAACATCAGCCATGAGAGCCTTCTATAGAGACAGGAAGACATTGGAATTAAATCAACAGCTCTATACTAGATCACCTCCATCTTTACTCTTGCAACCAAAGCGACCATCTTGGCCCCCTACACACCGCAGCCTCACCCACTAACCCGCAGAGTACCTTAGGGATCCACATGGTCACCTCTTCTCCATCTACACGACAGCCCTACTGGATCTAATCAAACACTCTGGTGCAACCTGTTACAACTACGGAGATGACAAACAAATAATCTACAAAAGTAAGAGTACTCCATCATGGAGAGAGCAAACAGACTCAAACTTAACCATAACAAGGCAGTAGTGATGTTCTGCAATCCAGCTCCTTCGAACACTGCCTCAATCGCGTGGCCTGATGAGTTGGACCCATGCCCAAAACCGTCCTCCACAGTAAGGAATCTCAGAACCAAATTGGACAATTCTCTGATCTTCGATCCGCAAGAGAGAGGCATCGCCAGAAAATGCTTTTTCAACTGCATGCTATGATGTGTTATAACTATCTTAACATTCGCAAATGGAACAATGGCTGTGACCAACATCAACCCCAGGTCCCACACCGCTGAACCGAATGTGGCATACAGTCTTATTGTCCACCTCACTCTCTACCCCTAGGGAAAGGGTAGTGACTTCATCACATTACCCAGTTCTGTTTAGTTGGCAATCTGGGACCTGTCCTTCTGCTTTTATGTTAATTAATACTGGACTGAATAAAGCCAGACGGGAGAAACACTTGCTGAATAAAATGGGGCATGTTAGCATGTAATCGAGGCTGTTAGTAGGCCCAACCCAAAAGAACAATAGAGGGCAGTTGAGTGGTTTTTAATGTTCACGATAAAAGATCAAAATGTGTTTGCATGTAGTGGTCCAATACATGTACATGCAGAGCATTAGCATTGTCTTAAATGCTGCAAACTGCTGCAATCCTCCTGGGGTGTCTTCTCAGAAGTCCCTGGACCCTTCCAACTGCTCTAAAGTGAAATGCTTACTTGTTTGAACAGTCTTCCTCTGACCTTTGCTACTTCTGTGCCTATCCTGAAATACCTGGTGGACACTAGAGACCTGCTAGTGACCCCCTCCCCCCTTCTGCCACTGAGAACATTCATGCTCCAAGACTAGGGAAAGACTTCTAAGGATCGGGCCTTTTGCCTAGAAAAGAAAACAAGTGTTTAAATGTTTACTTACTTGTGAAAGAGTTGATTGGTAATTTTCCCTCTGAGAGTGACTTCTTACTTACCTTGAATGTGCTGCCATTCTGAAAAGTATATGTAAGGTTATGTAAGGTTATTTTACTCACCTGTGAATTGGCTGTGCCTCTTTCCCAAAAGTAATTTTGTTGGCTTCACTATTTCTTTCAGATAATAAGTGTGTATACGTTTCCCAACTGGGTCTTGCTTCCCCTAACTTGCTGTATAGCCTGTTTAGAATAAGGCTGCCTTGGGCTTTACTTACCTCGAATCTGTGTGCAATTCTTAAGAAGTGTACTGTAGGTTTTACTTACCATGTTCTGTCTTGTGCCACCCTACAATAAGTTAGAGAGTTATGGCTTACCTTGGTCTGTGTTCCGCTGATCAGAAAATCAACTGATAGTTTATTGCACTCTTAGGTTTTACTTGCCTAAAATAGCTATGTGCCATTCTTAAAAATCATTCTATTGGTGTAGCTGACCTTGGTCTGCCTGCTGCAATCCTAATTTAGTGTAGACGCTTATTGCTTACCTTAGTCTGTGTTCCACTGATCTGAAATCAACTGGAATTATATATTACACCCAACGGTCTTGCTCACCTTGTATAACTGTGTGATATCCTGAATGTAGTTATGGGTTTATACTGTTCCTTGAATTTGTGTTCCACTATTCCAAAAAGTATCCTGATTACAGGGTTGGTTTACTAAGGGATTCCTTAACTAAGTGCCACTTATAAGACCCGTGACGACTTCCCCTGTCTGGCCCTGTGCGGCCATGGGAGGCCCTATGCTGTTGCCACCTACAAGGTACTATATCACAAGCCTGCACCCTGCTATGCGCAATATGTCTGTGTCTTGTTCATTGCCTTGTTTAACCCTAGTGTGCCCTCCCCTTTCCTACCACCTCTGATGTCACTGTCCAAGTCACCCGTTCCACCGCCTATTCTATGCAGGCCCATTCTGCATATTGTTGCTCCTGGCATCGCACAATCAGCATTCTTTACTCGACTGCACATGACCTGTCCCTTGTTCTCCTCCTTTCGCCTCTGTGCTATCTCAGCCCTGGGCTCAACCAGTCCACCTTCGGCCCACACTAAAAAACCTTCTCTTGCACACAGGAGATGACACAGGCAGACATTGCTCCCCCACTCAATCAAGCAGCATGCCTGCTCATGTAAACGAGCTGCCTGCCAGCTCCCCTACCTTGACCGAGCCCGATATGAGATTACCCTCCCTAATGTGGAGATTAATTCCTAATTTCTTCTTGCGCATCACTCGCCTACCGACTAAGCCCACAGCCTATGCCAACCCACACATCGTCCACCACATCACATGGAGACCTTGCCAAGTCCCTTATAGACTATCGCCTCTCATCGCGCACTGCATCATACCAGGACCCCCAGCACTACCATTCGAAACCCACAGCTAAATTGCACCTTCAGACGGCCCGTTCACCTCGCTGTCCCTGCTAAGGATGTGATAGAAATACTTGTGCTCCATCTATGGGCATTTATTCCTTTCTCGCTCAGAAACAAATCAAAAAGCTGTGCTAAACCTGCAAACCGGCCTCTACAACGCCATGCGTTTCTGACTGGGCCTAGAGAGACGCAAACGCCTCTCAGCACACACTCCCCGCCCTTACAACACGCACCTCCGACTAAAAAAGCCCACTAATGCCTTAGGCCACCAAGCCCCCTCTCAGGTGCCCTCGCCTGCCTGCAAGTTCTGACTCCCATTTGGCTCGAACCACTTTCCCCCAGCTCGAGTTCCACTTGGCACATGACTTGATCAACTCTTTTATTCTCCGGCCTCCTCCCCCTTAAATCCTAATATCTTACTATTGACTGTGTGTATAACTGGTTATTTCGGGAAGTGGAACCACACCTTCCTGGCTTCTGCAGTGAACTCACATATGGTAGAAAGTGCCCATTGTCCATTTGCCATTTAGTAAAAAAGTCTGCAAACCCCAAGAAGTGGCCATTCACTTTTAGTTGACCTACTGTGTTCGGCAATATGTCCATCTGGCAAGAGTGACTCAGAAAGCTTGGTTTTGTGTCTGCTGTCCCATTTTGGCAGCTCCGGCATGTACATGGCTCTGTATTGTGCTGTTTATGTTTCCTTCCAGACGCACTGAATTGTGTCAAGTGACTCAGGAGCTTGACAATCTGACATGTGGTCAGGACAGACACGTTTTGTAATTGGATAGGAGCAATCAAGAGTTAATTACCTTGTGACTAGGTCACAGGCTCCTTCCGCAAACCATAAGTGTATTTGTGGTAATTCAGAAGGAGAATTCGGACAAAGGGGTTGCATTCTACAAAATGCTTTTGTTAAAATTATAAGAAAAAGACCTACCTTTCCTTATACTACAAGTGATTGACCTACCTAACAGAACTCTAACTAGGGTGCTCGTCGTCAGGTTGGTTTGTCCAAAGCAAAAAGTCCATCCTCTGTCCAAAAAGCTATCCTATTCTGACCCTACCACTAATCAAAATGGATTCAGCAAACACAAGGCGGGATCACCTCCTCTAGGTGATTTATTTATTTGTTCTATAAGGGTCCATCTAAACTCACCTGCTCGATGGTTATGGTGGTCAAAGTGTTCTACCAACAGTGCCATAATTTTTCTGGTTCAGATACTTGATCTGTGTTCAATAATGCTCTTTATTTTGGCCTATTTGTCATGCCAATATATCTCAATTTGCATGTGCAGGTAATTAGAGGATATTCCTTGAGTTGCAGTTAGTGAATCCCTTCTGTATCCATGGTGATTGCCAGCCAATAGCAAGTCCAACATAGTGAGTCACCAGATAGGATCAAGTTCTAACGATAGCTCTCTTTGTTCTGATTCCTCCTGATGATCAATCTAGCCTTTTGGATATACAGGTATTAAGATCTATTTGATATTGTTCCTCCATTTCACTGCAAAACATGGCAAGGGCAATTCCTGTTCACCCAGATTGAGGATTGGCCACAGTTTCTCTATTTCTCTTTTAGTTTATTAAATAGTGAGGAATAGCTCAGGACTGCAGTGATCGTGTCTGGAGGATTTTCTGCACGCTTATGTTGTAACAATGTAATATCACAAGCTATATTCTGAGCTCTTTTCGCAGCCTGTTTTATTAATCTCTTGGGATAGCATATCTCAGATAAACGCTTCTTCAGCTGTGAGGCTTGTTTTTTATATTCTTTAAGTTCGGAGCAGTTTCACCTATACCTCAGAAATTGCCCAAATGGAGAATTTCCCGTAGAGTCTTAGGATGATCGTTATTAGTAGGGCATTATGATCTGTTGGTTTATGAAACACCGAAGTTGAATGATGGATATCTTTGATTTTGATGTTCAAGTCTAGGAAATGTATTTCTTGTCTACTCTCAGTGTGTGGAATTAAGAAAAAGATTGCAGTCGTTGAGCCATGTGGAAAACATTGATTGTTATTTTGAATGGTGACGAGAACGAACAAACACATCGTCCATGTATCTGACCCATGTGTGCAAGTTGTTTTTCAAAGGGTTGTTGTCTGTATATATAATATATATATATATACGTTTCTTCAAAGGCACCTATCTATAAGTTGACAAGGCTTGATGCAAATGTGGGACCCATAGCTGCACCTGATATTTTTTCATAGTAACAATCTTTGTATAGAAAGTAATTTTTTGTCAATGCCAATTCTGACAGTTATTCAATAAAAAAAAGCGGGAACATGCAGATTCTTGTTACGCTCTTTTAGAAATGTTTATAATCACCATCAAGGTGACATTTTGGGCAATTTGTCTATACAGTGATTCTATATAGAAGGTGACGAACATTTGTCGGTCTTAGTTAAATGTTACATCTTTGAGTATGTTAAGCATGGCAGCTGAATCCTTAACGTAAGACTGCATGGTCGGTATAGTATCCCTTAAGAAGAAATCCACATACTATGATAGGGTTCGAGAATATGCCAGAAACTATTGAACGTTGTGGTGGAGGAAAAAGTCCTTTGTGGATTTTTGGGAGTGCATATAGAACTAGTATTCATGGAAACTCAGGTGTGAAGAATTCTGCCTCTTTTCGGCTGAAGTATCCTTCTGCCAGGGCCTCTTCTATGATAGGTCCAATTACACACTGCAAATACTTAGTGTGATCTCTCCCTAGCCTCTGATATCTAGTATGGTCATTTAGCAGATGCAGTACCTTGTTTTCTTAGTCGCCAGAAGACATAATTACTGTAGCACCTCCTTTACTGGATGGTTTGATGACAATCAGCCTCATTATACGTTAGGCGGTAAGGGTTTACCGGTACCGGTAAGGGCACCGGTACCGGTAAACCCTTACCGCCTTACTACGAGTTCCCTTTGCGGGACCCGACCTTAACGGCTGGTTTTACCAGCCGTTAAAGTAGGGTGCCACAAAGGGACCTCGGTGCTAATTACGGTACCGCAATTTGCGGTACCATAATTAGCTCCTTCCCCATTCCCATTATGCCCTATGGGGGCAAAAATAGGAATGGGGAAGTGCCTTGGTGAATGGGGAATTACCGCCCCTGCTCACCTTGGAATAGGGCGGTAATTGCGCCATCCACCAAAACGGACACATTAAAATACCAGAGGCAACCATGGCGCTAATAGCGCCATGGTTACCGCCTAACGTGTAATGAGGCCCAATATCTTTGTTGTTCTGTATACTCGCCAATCCCAATCTTTCATTACATGTCAAGTTGTGCGTTTGTGGGAAGGATCTTTCTAATTGATCCAATTTCTTGAAGAGAGCACTTTCAAAAGTCAGGGATTCCATGGAAATGGCCTATGGTGTCCATATTCATGTTTGTGTCCTGCTCAGCAAAGACTGTTTTAGGCGAACTTTTCTAATTAACTGTGTTAGTTGAATACGAGTTTGAAAAGCATCATATGATGCTGTTAACACAAACTACAGTTCGTTTGAGTATTTTGTGTTCATTTTCTTATAGTTGGTAATTAGATACATGTATTACTAATGCGCGTGGGATGTAAACCTGCCCCACCCTCTGCTGTGAGTTATCCGGGGGTGGGTTGTACTGCTGCTGTGACTGCTGTCTTATTCAGGGCATCTCCGTTGTTTCACTCTGCAAACTGTACTTGTCGGTCATAGTTTCTATTCTCTGGCCGACTATTTGATGACTTGGCTCTTGCCTCTTTTTCAGAGCTAGCACTGAAATATTTCCAGTCTTCTTCACAGCTAGCAAAAAGAGGTCCCTGTGCAAGAAGGAACACAGCATGATAACTTGTTCTGTGGGATTGTACCCACTCAGAGTCCGCAACCACATGGGTTAGCTCACTGTACCTTTCACAAAGCAGGAATATCCATTTGCATATCAGTCTCTGTCCCGCCCACTTGAGCAGTCCAGCACCGAAATGCTATGGCAATCCTCCTTTGAACAAGAGTACCAACAGCAACCCCAGACACGTGTTTCGGCCTAGTCGGGCCTCATCAGTGAAATGGAGCTGTACCTCTCTGAGCACAGTGAGCAAGGCGTCCACGTCTGGATAACCCTAGGTAACTTAGGGTGACGAACCCTAAGTTCCTTTTACAAACAAAAAGAGGTCAGGGCACCCCTCTGCAAGAAAGAACACAGCATGATAATCTGTTCTGTGGAAATGTACCATTCAAAGTCCACAGCTACATGTTTAGCTCGCTGTACCTTTCACAAAGGAGGAATATCCATTTTCATATCAGTCTTTGTCCCGCCCACTTGAGCAGTCCAGCACCAAAATGCTATGGCAAACCTCCTTTGAAAAAGAGTACCAACAGCCAACCTAGACACGTGTTTCGGCATAGTCGGGCTTCATCAGTGAGGTGGAGCTGTGCCTCACTGAGCACAGTGAGCAAGGGGTGCACATCTGGATAACCCTAGATAACTTAGGGTGACCAACCCCAAGTTCCTTTTACAAACAAAAAGAGGTCCGGGTGCCCCTTTGCAAGAAAGAACACGGCATGATAAGTTGTTCTGTGGGAATGTACCCACTCAGACTCCGCAACCACATGTTTTAGCTCACTGTACCTTTCACAAAGGAGGGATATCCATTTGCATGTCAGTGTTTGTCCCACCCACTTGAGCAGTCCAGCACCGAAATGCTATGGCAATCCTCCTTTGAACAAGAGTACAAACAGCAACCCCAGACACATGTTTCGGCATAGTTGGCCCTCATCAGTAAGGTAGAACTGTGCCTCTGTGAGCACAGTTAGCAAGGGGTCCACGTCTGGATAACCCTAAGTAACTTAGGGTGACCAAACCCAATTTCCTTTTACAAACACAAAGAGGTCAGGGCGCCCCTCTGCAAGAAAGAACATGGCATGATAACTTGTTCTGTGGGAATGTACCGACTCAAGAGTCTGCAGACAGAGCTCCACCTCACTGATGAGGCCCAACAAGGCTGAAACACTTGTCTGGGGTTGCTGTTGGTACTCTTGTTCAAAGGAGGTTTGCCTGGCTTTTCGGTGCTGGCCTGCCCTTGTGGGCGGGACAAATACTGATATGCAAATCAATATTCCTTCTTTGTGAAAGGTACAGTGACCTAAAAGCTTTGGCTGCGGACTCTCAACATGGGAAAAAACCACAGAACAAGTTAACATGCCATGTTCTTTCTAGAGAGGGGCGCCTGCTACCTTTTTTGTATTTTGCAAGGAGCTTGGGGTTGGTCACCATGAGTTACATGGGGGAACCCAGACGTGGACCCCTTGCTCACTGTGTTCAGAGAGGCACAGCTCCACCTCACTGATGAGGCCCAACAAGGCTGAAACAGATGTCTGGGGTTGCTGTTGGTACTCTTGTTCAAAGGAAGTTTGCCTGGCATTTTGGTGCTGGACTGCCCCTGTGGGTGGGACAAAGACTGATATGCAAATGGTTATTTCTCCTTTGTGAAAGGTACAGTGAGCTAAAAGCGATGGCTGAGGGCTCTCAAAGTGGGAAAAAGCCACAGAACAGGTTATCATGCCATGTTCTTTCTAGAGAGGGGCGCCTGCTACCTTTTTTGTATTTTTGCAAGGAACTTGGGGTGGGTCACCCTAGGTTACCTGGGGGTACCCAGACTTGGGCCGCTTGCTCACTGTGCCCAAAGTGGCACAGCTCCACCTCACTGATGTGTCCCGACTAGGCCGAAAAATTTATCTGGGGGTGCTGTTGGTACTCTTGTTCAAAGGAGACTGCCATAGCATTTCAGTGCTGGACTGCTTAAGTGGGCCGGACAAAGATTGATATGCAAATGGATATTCCTCCTTTGTGAAAGGTACAGTGAGCTAAAAGCAATGGCTGCGGACTGTCAAAGTGGGAAAAAAACATAGAACAGGTTATCGTGCTATGTTCTTTCTAGAGATGGGTGCCTGCTACCTTTTTTGTGTTGTTTTCGTTTTTTATTGAGATTAAACTCTCAAAAATCTTTCATGGCTGTGCCTGATCTACTCACTATTGTGTGGGTACAATAAAAAATAAAAAAAAATCCCCATTTGAATATAGTCCAGGATTTTGCTAAACCCCTGTTTTTAAGAAAAAAGTGTCACTGCAGCTGCGAGTCATAAAGAGTTTATGTGTAGAACTCTATGTTCTTTGGCAGTCCCATCCAACTAGAAACTAGTTAGAACAATCATGAATAGGATGGAAATACACCTCTCTATCCCTTTTCAATAGGCAGCACACCACTAGGGATTACAATCTACATAAACGTAGTGCTTCCTGAGGGATAGAATTTGAGACAGATGCATAAGATATTAAAGATAATAATTATTGAATGTTTCCTCTGTAATTGTTTCTAGTTGCGTTGCCATTTTATTATGTTCCTCACCCTGTGATCGTATGCATGTAGGAATTTATTTTCTACGATCCTCACAGCACTATCTGCACATCTCCTCGTGATTTTTAATTTGTGAATTGTATGTTGTACATTGTTATCAAGACAATGGGCCGCATTACGACCCTGCCGGTCCAGAAAGAACGGTGGCGGTAAAAACGCTGCCACTGTTCTTTCCAGACCGGCTGATTCAGAGTCCTGCAGGCGTGAGGTGTCAGTAATGCCACCCGCCTGCAGGCACAAATGGAAACACTGGCTCTGTCATAGAGGGAACAGGTGTTTCCATTGGATTTACAGAATTCCGCCCCCGGAATTCCCGGGTCACCGGGGTCGTAATGCCCCAGTGATTCCGGGAATCACGGAGGCGTAATGGTAATACGGGTCCGGCGGTAGCCTGCCGGTTTTTCCGCCATGCTTACCGCCGGACTCATAATGAGGCCCAATGTGTTGTCACACATTCTTTTACAATGATGTTTTTGAACCCAAACAATTGTAATATGATTAAAAAGCACACATTTCGTCTAAAGAAGATTCATTGCAAAAGGAATGAGTGGAGTGCACTTAGGGACATCTAAAAAGATGGAAGCAGATCATAGGGGTGAGAATTAACACAATTCACCAACATTGGCATTTCAAAAAATTACCCTCACATTTTGTGATTGAGGAAAATGCCATCAGGTATTCCACAACTGAGACAGGCGCGATGTTATTAATAAACCATACATTTTCAAGATAACATCCTACTAAGACTATAGAGGAACACGTTTCACACCCTATCTGATAACACAGAAGTGGCGATACTGGGTGCACCTCAACATTGTTTATAGACCATAATCCAGTGATGGAGTGGAGTGTTCCAACCATGATACTGAATACCTGCTATAAAGGTTGGTGGGTGTAAGGGGTAACATCAGGGGTCAGAAGAAACCTGTACTCCTAATGTTCATAAGATCGCCTCTGCATGACTAAGAGAGGAAATATTCTTCAGCTACACCTCTTGTTTAAGGCCAGGAAGTAAATACGCGTGATTAGCTTACCAATTTGAGAGATCAACCTAAAACGATCTTTGCATTTGCACAAAAGAAGCTCAAAGCCCAAGCACAAAATGCTTTAACTTATTAGGTTTGGAATTCTTCTTGAATAGAACATCGAGTGCAATGAGGTTACCTGTGCAGTTTCAGGCACCCTCAGATAAACGGAAACTGGGAATGCCTCTGTTTGCTTACTGATAAGATATCTTAATGGGCTCCCGAAATAAAGATTCCTGATAAAGGCCAACATTAATTTGCATTAAGGTGGGACCAAATCAAGCAAATGTGGACACAGCACCTCAGGAGTAAGTTATTACAAAAAATAGGGGCGACCCTTTGTGGGCGGGCATAGTTGGGGGTCAAGGTACAATACCAAAACAACTGATATGTCCACGCTGCAGACAACTCAATGTGTACATTCTAATAATTTGACAAATTTTGTATCGTGCTAAAGGAGTCACAAAGAGTATGTCAAATACTTATCGATTATAGCTTTTTATTTTAATGGCATATATAACCAACTCAAAAAAGCATATTTCACATGAAATAAATTGTGAGACAAATATTAAATCAAAACAGTGATAATGTACAGTGATAATGTAACCATAATATAATATAAAGACACAAATGACAAAAATGGTAAAAAAACAAGGTTTACCCACAAAGTTCTAAAAGAATAAACAACATACTCAATGGAAATTGTGAGTTACTACAAGGTATAATTGACATTGCCCTAAAAGTTGAGGCACGATTCATCGATAATCATGCCCAAAAACTGCCTACAGGGTATTCTTGACATTACCCTGAGGTTGTGACACGATCAATCAATAATCATGCCTGAAAATTGCCCAGGAAGAAGCTGACTGGCATGGACATTGGTAGTGAATTGCATGTGTCATTCCAAATGCCTAAATAATCAATAACCAGGTATGTGTATACAAAATGCTTCGATTACCTTGGCAACCTCATAATAAATATACTTGCGCATTTCCGATTATATCTTGTGGACAATAGCAGTGGACCAAATGAAGCATAGATGAAAAGTAATGTGCAGCCAAAAAGTTACCAAAGACATTCATCTTGGAAAATTCACGTGGCAAACAGGCTTTGGTTTTAAATAAATGTAATTACACAATCACAGAAAAACAGAAGTATGATTTCAGTTCCAACAATACAGATGAAAAGCCATGTGTGAAAGATCAACAGGAAACCACATCCGCATGAACTACATCAAGTTTCTCTAGAAAAATTAGAAGGCTTACGTTCCACAATTTCTTTCATTGCTCAATCCGATGAACAGGCCTTATTGAGTCTTTGATTATATTGCAGTCAACAACTGTGTGTGGAGTGTCTGAGATTGTGCCTTGAAAATGCTTTATTCATGTTAGTTCTTTTCTAGGTGAATTGATCATTTCAATATGGTCATACCAGCTTAAAATGATATTGGGAACATTTCTTTGGAGGAGCGAGGCCCCAAAAACAGATGTGGCAACGCTGCAACTGCCTTCTGGGCAGAGAAGTGTGAGTGTGCCCGATTTCAGAGTTTACTACTGTGCATCAACGCTACAGCATGTAGTGGATTGGTTCCGAACACCTCCGAAGGACAAGATAATGAGGATGACAGAAGAGTTGTGTCAGCCTCAGCAGTTGTTTGAGTTGATGGAAGTCACTGGGAAAGAGTTAAACATATTACCAGCATCAGAAGCTACTTTTATAAAGGTCTGGAGGGAGGTAACAGGTGCTCCCCGGTACAAAATGATGTACTTACCAGGAATGCTATTATGCAGCAGCTGCATGTGGTGAAGAATGACTGGCCAATCGTTAGTGAATGACATTGGGTACCAGTGTAGAGGGACGATTGAAGATTTTGTGGAACCTAGAGCGGCAACATTTCAGGAATTCAAACAATTATATCCATTGGCATGTCTGAATTTCTTGGAATATGCTAGACTGATGCCAGCCCTGAAAAGGCTCTGGTCCGAGTTCCTGTAGAAACCACATGTGCATCGGGTACATCAGACCATGTTAGACCTAAGCAGGTTTCAGAACTATATAAAGTGATCCCAAGGGAATTGGATGGGAAATTACAGAAGGTTAGGGAAGTGTGGTGTGTGAATGTGGGTGATCAGCGTACTGACGAGGTATAGAAGGGGGTACTTCGACATACTAAAGAAGTCTCTAGGAAGATGAGGTTTCGATGGCTGCAATATAAATGTGTGATGAGAGCTTACATATCTCCAGTAATGATGGCAAAGATGGCAGCCGAAAAGATTCGGCATGTTTGAGGTGCAGAACTGAGGAAGACACTTACATGCACTTGTGGTGGGGATGCCGGACAGTGACATTTTTTTGGGGGGCTGTGGTGGAAAAACATAGGGGATTGGCGAGCATGGATATACAGCTATCCACCCGCCATTGCCTGTTGGGATTAACACCTATTACAAAATGAAGAAGAGCAGCAAGTGGCAAATTAGTTGCATTGGGCTTGGCATTCGCCAAGAGACGTACAGCCAGCCCTACAGACCAGGGGTGTTTCAGCCACTTTTATTGGGCAAAAATAGGCAAATACTCACAAAAAATAAAAATAGGGAGTAAGAATACTCCCACCAAAAATAGGAAACAGACATGTAGGGCCTTGTGCTCCCGCTTTCACCCACAATGCGCCGTGGATATGTTTGGACCAGTAGAGCACATAGTACCACAGGAAGAAACTACTATTATTAAAGCCAGATTGGAAGAAGTAAACTTGTATCTTTTAATGTGTATGAATAACTAGGTTCAAAGGAATAATTATTACAAAAACATTTATAAAATGCTCCCATTGGGAATTGAAACAAAAATTACAATTGAATAGGTCCAGAGAGAATTTTGCTCAAGTATACTCATGCTCCTTATCACCCTCTGCATAAAAGAAAAAAATCACTTTTTCATGCTCTGTTTGTGGAACAATCTTGGTTTTTTATATATATAAGGTTGTATGGATCAACATAAAATGGACATTTTTAGAGATATAACATCACACGGTAGCTACCCGGAGGTACAGACAAAACATTTATTTACAACACACGGGGCCAAACATTTTTTGGCATAACAACCAATTTGTGTGTGTAGGACAAACTCAATCTCAGTCGTTGTTTGTCAAACAGTTCACATAATAGAATATATAACACAAAATGGACAGTAGTACTTTTGTTAAAAACTATTTATTCCTGGGTCTAAGTTCCTAATATTAACTTTCTTGCCCTATGTGTGAATATCTCATGCCCCCATAGTGTAGTACACCCGAGCCTAGTTGGCGATGATGTGCCGCCTACAAGGAGTATGGAGATCCTTGCCCTCAACTCTCTCACTGCTTTCCTCAATCTAGGTGATAGGTACACACTTCGTGGGGGTCAGTGTTTTTATTTATTATTACCGCCTCCAGTCTATGTGTCTTATAGTTAAGAACTGCGTTTTGGCCAAGTGGTCAAAGAACAACAACTTTAAAAGACATTTTCTATCAGTCAGTAAGTTGACATTATACTGGTTTGATAGGATTAAAATATGTGTTTTAGTTACTCGAGCCCTCTCCTCAAGCATATGTAGGGTCTCGGAGTTGCGGTCATCAGCCTATCAACTCTTAAAGGTAGTCAACCGGTTTCAGCGGTCCTTATAATTAGCCGCCTTCTTCAGGACGGAGAATCTTGTATTCTCATTAACAACATGATTGCTTCAAATATCTCCACATCTTGGAGGGTTTTGAGAGGTTCTTCGGGTTAGCCACGGGCGTTTTTTGCTTGTATCCCGGTCCCTGTTGGGGATGAAAAATGGACAGAAGGGGATTGTAAGAAGGGAAATTCTTAATCGATATTCAATGTGGGAACTACTATATTGGTCGAAAAATATTACCTGTGGTTGCACTTTCTATTCTCTGGTCATTGCCGGATACACCTTAGCTCCTGGTGACTTCCTGCATTAGCAACCTGTAAAAGGATGTTTAGGTATGTCTTATCCTGTGCCAACTATTTTGCAAATTTCGGCCAGTACTGCAATATACAGACTGTTTTTTTGTTATAATATAGTGTAATACCTGTGAAATAGGGATCCCTCGTATCAGGCTCTCTGGATACTGGGTCGAGGTGCTGGGTGCTCAGTTTCGTCCAGTCCTCTTCATCATATGTAATGGGATACCTCTGTGGGGTAAAGTTCAAGGTCAAGGAATTTAGTCCTAATGGTCTTAAATGCCAAGAGAGTAGATAAACGTCAATAACGGGCACGAGTCGAAAGCCCTTGTGGTTAAATAGTTGCATTTCGTGCGCGGTGTGCTCATTGCAAGGTGTATTTGCATAATTTAGTTCAGCTTAATAATGCTTTAGTGTAGCACAATCATGATCGTGTGCTACTCGAGTGATTCGAGTGATGTGTAGTCATAAGGGCTCCAACTAGTCCAAGTGTGGCCTGGAGGGTATTCTGGTTCCTTACCTGGTAGCCACCTGAATAGAGCAGGGGACACACATTCCACCCAATATTTAGCCAGCCACATATTGGCGCACCTGCCAGCAGACTGCAGGTCGCATATACCATCCATTAAAAACCTCTCCATGATCCAATTAGAGAGAACACCAGATGGTCTGGCAGGCTCATTTTTCAATTTCAGTCCTTTGGACTACACATCCCAAAATGGGCTGGGCAGATCCATATTCAGCAGTGGCTCTCACGCGTGTATTTAGAGGGAAAACAAACAATACAAACACTTTTGCAGTCACTGATAGCCCCTTTTTTAGTCACATAGGGCTCTGTCTGTGGTAGTGAATTATCGTAGCACTATTACAACTTTGAATATATTTCGGGATTATGTGCGGCTCATCCACACAGTGAATTACAATTCCCAGTATAGCTGAGGAACACTTGTAGTTTCTCGTCTACATGTGACCGCCAAAGACCACTGCCAAGAGAATTAGCAGTCACCCCAATATATCAAGGGACACACACTCCACCGTGCCAGTACACTGCAGGTCGCCTATTCCATCCATTACCAACTATAAGCCTTTCCATGAGCTAATTAGAGAGAACACCAGATGGTCTGGCAGGCTCATTTTTCAACTCCAGGGACTACATATCCCAACATGCACTGGACAGATCCATATTCAGCATTGGCACTCACGCGTGTATTCAGAGGGAAAACCAACAATATAAATACAGTTGCAGTCACTGCCTGTTTTAGTGCATTATCGTAGCACTATTACAATTTTGAATACATTTTGGGATTATGTGCGGCTCACCCACACAGTGTAATCCAATTCCCAGTACAGCTGAGGAACACTTGTAGTTTCTCGTATACACGTGACCGTAAAAGGCCACTGCCGACAGGCACTAGCACCAAGATGGTATTCCACAGGTAACTACAATTCCCATCATTCTTGAAAAAATCTGTAGTCCTTCGCCCACACGTGACCATGAATGGCCACTGCTTACTTATACGAGCTCCAAGATGGCAGGCGTTAGCACGACCACTTCACAGGCAGCCCGTTTTTTGAGAGAGAATACCCATTACTCGCAGGTAAGGAACCAGAATACCCTCCAGGCCACACTTGGACTAGTTGGGGCACTTATGACCAGCTCCACATCACTCGAATCACTTGAGTAGCACACAATCATGATTGTGCTACAGTAAAGCATTATTAAGCTGAACTAAATTATGCAATTACAACTTGCAATGAGTGCACAGCGCACAAAATGCAACAATTTACCCACAAGAGCTTTCGACTCGTGCCCGTTATTGCCGTTTATCTACTCTCTTGGCATTTAAGACCATTAGGACTAAATTCCTTGACCTTGGACTTTACCCCACAGAGGTATTCCATTACATATGATGAAGAGGACTGGACGAAATTGAGCACCCAGCACCTAGACCCAGTATCCACAGAGCCTGATCCGAGGGATCCCTATTTCACAGGTATTACACTATATTATAACAAAAAAACAATCTGTATATTGCAGTACTGGCCGAAATTTGCAAAATAGTTGGCACAGGATAAGACATACCTAAACATCTTTTTACAGGTTGCTAATGCAGGAAGTCACCAAGAGCTAAGGTGTATCCGGCAACGACCAGAGAATAGAAAATGCAACCACAGGTAATATTTTTCGACCTGTATGGTAGTTCCCACATTGAATATCGATTAAGAATTTCCCTTCTTACAATCCCCTTCTGTCCATTTTTGTAACCCAACAGGGACCGGGACACAAGCAAAAAATGCCCGTGGCTAACCCGAAGAACCTCTCAAAACCCTCCAAGATGTGGAGATATTTGAAGCAATCATGTTGTTAATGAGAATGCAAGATTCTCCGTCCTGAAGAAGACGGCTAATTATAAGGACCGCTGAAACCAGTTGACTACCTTTAAGAGTTGATAGGCTGATGACCGCAACTCCGAGACCCTACATACGCTTGAGGAGAGGGCTCGAGTAACTAAAACACATCATTTTAATCCTATCAAACCAGTATAAAGTCAACTTACTGACTGATAGAACATTTATTTTAAAGTTGTTGTTTCTTTGACCACTTGGCCAAAACGCAGTTCTTAACTATAAGACACATAGACTGGCGGCGGTAATAATAAATAAAAACACTGACCCCCACGAAGTGTGTACCTATCACCTAGATTGAGGAAAGCAGTGAGAGAGTTGAGGGCAAGGATCTCCATACTCCTTGTAGGCGGCACATCATCGCCAACTAGGCTCGGGTGTACTACACTATGGGGGCATGAGATATTCACACATAGGGCAAGAAAGTTAATATTAGGGACTTAGACCCAGAAATAAATAGTTTTTAACAAAACAACTACTGTCCATTTTGTGTTATATATGTTAGGGCAAAGAAAGATAGTGGAAGCTCATTGGGCCTCATTACCCGGTAGGCGGTGAGCCATGGCGCTATTAGCGCCATGGCTCATGCCGGTAAAATACCGGCACCGCCTTGGCGGGAAAGGGGATTTACCGCCCCATTCCAAGGTTGGAGGGGCGGTAAATCCCCCTTCCGCCATTGCCCTTCCCCATTCCCATTTCTGCCCCATAGGGCTCTATGGGAATGGGGAAGGCGCTAATTACGGCACTGCAATTTTGCGGTGCCGTAATTAGCTCCGAGGTCCCTTAGCGGGTTGGATTTTAACGCCTGGGAAAAGCAGGCGTTAAATCCCCCAACCCGCAAAGGGACCTCGTAGTAAGGCGGTAGGGATTTACCGTACCGGTATTTTACCGGTACCGGTAAATCCCTACCGCCATCCGTGTAATGAGGCCCATTGACTCCTACTGTCTTAACCACATAATAGAATACACAAAAAAAAATTCGGCATAGTGACAACAAAACACAATTGTTAATGACAATAGTTCTCTTAGTGGTGGACAGTGACAATACGCTGTAGTTGGGGTAGTGCGTCTACACCGGGGTGTTTCAGCCGTTTAGGTTGGCCTGTTATGCCTCATCTTGTACACGGCCTTCATCAGGATGGGATGCTGTACGGTATGAAGTATGTGCTGCAGGGGAAGGGAGAGTCTGGTCAGGGGAGTACTTGAGCACATACTGTTATAAGCTGACTAAATCATGTACTGTGCTATCTATATATTTGCCATAGAGCACAACTTACCTATGGGTAATTATTTCCACAGGCACTATTTTTGGAGATCCGCTTGCCGTAATGCAGGATCTCTGTGAGGTCCTGTCACAAAAAACAGAGGAAAAGGGCACTAAGTACTTAGTTATAGCGTCCTCAAATGAATGTCACATTAAACCAATGGAGAACGTGCTCAGTGCGTAGTTACAGTATCTTACCTCTCAGTGGAGGCTTTTATCTCTGTAATGTCGGTCTGTTCAGTATCTTTCACATATATTCCCCGCGAGGAAAATCCTAAAGAATGAGAGGGCATATAAGTATTGCTACAAAACATATGGGTCGTGCGCAAATCCCAAATGAAAAAACCCGAGCAGACAGCGCAAGCCTACCTGTGTGGCTGGAGCGCTCACACGCGGCAAGCCGATCGAGCGAACTGCTTTGTCTCGGAGTGCTGAGTCACTTTGGAGCTCGGAGGGGCCTGGCAGCAAAGTGTTGGTAACGCTGTTGCTAGGTGCCCTTAGTTATTTATATTGGCAGCCATCTTGGGAGGGGATCCCAGGCCGTCTCGGGGAAACACGGATGAAAAACAGGTGTCCCCTTTGTGGAATTTGGAAAAGAATCAATTTAGTGTGCAGTCCTTCAATTGTTAATGTTTCTGACTTTCCATACTTAATGCAAAAGGGGTAACACAGACATCTTCATGTCATCTAGGTGTAGCTTTTGTCATCCTGAGAGCGATCTCACAAAACTAAGGATGCATGTTAATTAGCTTCAGCGTTGCCTCACTTTTTGATACTTGGCCAGTGGTTTTGTGCTAGTACTAAATGCCTGCGCTTCAGCAAGACGGAAGCCTCTAGGCCAGCAACTTGAGAGAACTGGTTCTGACTACCACTGAGTAAAACAAAGGTAAAACCTGTCAGAAAATAATCTGAAGTCCAATCAGTGATGAGAGTTAGCGTCTGATTTTTAGGTTGGGTCTCGCGTTTCAGAACTGACGACCTCTGTTTGCTAGCATATTCGTAAATGAGCCCTGAAATGTGCCATAGAAATGTTTCCAAAATTGAAAACCATACTCATTATTGAATGCAGGGTTTTTCTGACACCCACTGTGTAGCCCCTTGCTGTGCTTTAAACTGCAGAATTCGGGGAGCACAGACATGCACGGGGCAATGTATTTCCAATACATAAAAAAACAAGTAACACTGAAAAAAACGTTCATTTGTGCACATTGTTAATAATAGCAATGTCAAATATTTCAGTGAGTTATGGGTAATAGAATGTATTGTATCTTTTAGAATGTAATGCATTAAGAATTTAACATCCATCCCATTTTGACTCTATTGTTCATAGTGTGATATCCCTTCACATAGTACTGCAAATGTATAAACCTTGCGAACAAACAACATAGCATAAAGGTAAGCTTGTCAAAATTCAGTGGCATGGCAGTGTGTGCACATCCAGGTAACAACTGGCCGCCTAATCACCAGAGCCTTTAAAAGGGGCTGCTGGTGATGTTGCCGGCCAGCACAGTCTGCTACGCAGCTGCACAAATGTTTATTGCACTTAGAACCTGCGTCAGGTGGTAGGTCGCAACTTATCTTATGGCAGCAAAATTCCTTTACTTTCCTGACACTATTTTCATGACCTACTTTTCCATCTGACTTTTGCGCTCCTCTTAGATCATCCATGCAACTTTAAGCAGGCTTACACAGTTCATGGTTATGAGGAATTCGACCATCCGCACCTGGGCTTTTATGAAATTTTATAGGAAATTGAATAATGGTAGATCAACCTTAGAATGTGTGGGGCTAATCCGTACACCTTTTCCTATGCTCACTGCAAAACAAGCACATAAAACTGTGTACTCTAGGTAGACACAGCCTACAGGCACAGTCCTTCCCATCATATTTAGTTTGGATCTGACAGGTGTAGTACACAATGCATCTCAGAAGGGGGAGGGTAAAAACCTTCCTCCTGCTATGGCTAGCCTAATTAACTATCAAAGGCTCCATGGATTCGCCCTGTTTGTTTATTTACCATCTGCAGATGGGGATTGAAATTAACATAATTAACATACTAATGAGAGTATACTTCAAACAGGCCCACAATGGGCCTGGCTGCAGAGGCTAAAACAAAAGAGACAGGAAACCCCAACACCTTTGATATGCATCTGTGTCAACCTGAAGCCAGCTCCCGCGTCTTAGTATCAAGGGCAGTGAAATGTCATGTCTGGGACAAGTGTTTACAAGAGGCAACCCCCGGAGGGGGACCCCATTCATATAGTAGAAGGTTGTGATTTGATGGAGACAGAACGTCTGGTCTCGCCATTTCTTCAAGGGAATCCTGCCACTTTAATCAGCAACCACAGAGGGCTCAATTAACCAGAGAGACCCTTTGATCCACAACAGACAGGGAGATGGGTGGGACTTAGTAGTACATGTTTTCAACCCTTTACTGTTCCTGTTGCAAAGCGCCCTGGTTATAACCTCATGCATACAGGAGATTGTTGGTGGGGACCCAGGATTGGTTCATTAAGGGAGGGTTAGTCTACACCAATCACTGGGGCCCATTTGACTTTAAAAGAGGGTTGAACCCCTTTTTCTGGCAGATCATCTGAAGAAGAACTCATTTGGACCCTGGCTGAAGGTACAGTCTGCCTGACAGCTTCCGGCAGTGAAGAAAGGCCAGGATTTCCAAAGGGGAAGCAAGATCCCTCTCCTAAACATCTCCCAGGGAACAGAGGGAGATACTGAAACCAAAGGACCCTCCAGCAGCTCCAGAACCGGTACCCAGCCAGCACACGGCGTGCCCTGCTAGGCTCTTCAAGCAATCCTGCTAGGTGGGAAGTGCCAGAGAGTCTCTGAACTAAACCAAGGACAAGGCTGCTTCCTGCAACACTCTCTGCAGCTTGGGCCCGTCCACCTTAAAGGGCGACACAAGCTCAGTCAAGAAGCTAGGAGGAGTGCATCAACAAGCATCAAACAGCGTCTGCCTTAACTGACATTTTCGAACCAGTCGAGCCCCTCGAGCTGCAACCGACTGTACCACTGACTATTGTCATGCTGCAGTCGCTAACATCGTCTGAGACGCCTCGACCTGTGCTTCAGACCCGCCAACCAGCAATGAGACGATTCCTGACCCTGAGCAGCCGTGTAGGCCAGCCTGCAGCCATCCGTCCAGCCTCACTCGCCGAACTGCCTGCCACCTGATACCTGCAGCTGTCTCCCATCTTGGACTCTCTCGCTGAAGCTGCAAAGCACCCTGAAACCCACTCTACCCCTGTCGAGCACCAATAACTTCTACAATCACAAGGTACTTTGTGGTTCTGTCCCCCTGGTCCTTCTCCAAAGGGCCATAGAGACATTTTACAACCCATTGCTCCGATTTGAGTTGAAACCAAGTATCCTTGGACTATTGTGATTAATTACTTTACCAACTACCCTCCTGTCAGTATCCAGAGTGCACCCCTTTCCCTTCTTGAAACTATCTGTCCTCTGCATTCCTACCCAGGGTGGGATGTATTTTGTAGTGTGCTAGAACTGTCTGTTGTCAAAATAATAAAGTAGATATTTTTATACAAACATGACTGGAAAGTCCCTTTCATCATTGGGTAATAATTATATTTTTGCTGTGTTGCAACTAGCCAATGATCCACGACCTTGCGGATATAGGCAAGCCGTTCCGTCCACATTACCAAAATTGGACAAGGAGGTTTATAATTTGCTTGTGTTTCCAACCTATTCGGATCCCTTCTTGTGTACTAGAAGTGTGGGGGTGATTAATGGTTTAGAAACCAATATTCATCTCTGGACCACTGGTTCCCCGGAAGTTGATTCATCACAATGGCCATTGACCTCCCTGTAACCAGCGCTGCACCCGTCACAAATAAGAGAAGTGGCTCCCTTAAAAGGAGGAAAGCCAAATGCTGCTCCTCCGGCATGTTGGTTGACACCTCACACATAGTTATCCCCAGTCCACCAAGAATGTACATGTCCCCAATACCAACCCAGCATTCAATTTGCAAGTTTCTCAGGAGTCACACGCGTCCTGGATGAATCTCTCTGAGAAAGGATAAAAATGTTGCTCCTTCCAGCTGGCAAAGCTCAAAACATGCAAACTCCTTACTTGCATGTTTCGATGGTGCCTAGAGGTGCCCAGCATTACTGCTCTCCACACCAGAGCACTTAATAGAAGATGCAGTCTTGCTTGAAGGCACTGAGCATGTCAGTTACTCAATGAAGGTTTGTTAAATCAGTACCATTTCCAGTTCCATGCATACATGATGGCATGCGGTACAACCCACTGGACCACCCTACCAGCGGTCAATCCAGCTGACAAGCATGGAAGTGTCTTCCGCACCAATTTCCATCCCTGTGGCATTGCATGCAGCAGCAGTCATGCAGCTCAATCACGCACATTAAAACACTCTTATCTGCCTTTTTTTTCACTCATAACCCTAAGACGGGGAGGTCCCCTGGGTGTTTCATGAATCCTTTGTTCTGTATTCTCAACTGCTGGTAGTTGTAGATCACACGAGTCACAAGATACACAGAGTGAAACATTATACACTTACTTTGAAAGTACTTCTTGATCTCTTCCAGGTCGGCCTCAGCGTCCTTTGCATTTTGCCTTCTTAGCTGCTTCTCTTGAAAGAAGTCCAAGAACTTGCTCCTCTGCTCTGCCTGCAGCAGCAGAGCCAGCCCCTGAGCTGCATCGCCCATGCGTTCATTCACCTGCTCGAACTCCTCCTTGATACTGTTGGCCAGCAGCATTTTCTTCCACCAGCCCATGCGGGTATATTTGAAGACCCAGTTTTTGGCATTCTTCATGGTCAGAAGCATCTCTTGGAGGAGGGTGATGAGGCTTTTGGATTGGTGCTTCTCTGGATGTGCCCTGATCTTATCCACGGGTACCATGAGGATCTCGATCCGCAGCCTCAGCCTTTTGCATTGCTTCCGATTGCAGCTTGCCTGCTCGCAGAGGGAGTATATGCTCTGGGCTATGCCGAGAATGCCTTCAACCGTCTCCATCCTAGAGGGGCAACGGGACAGAGAAAAAGAATTGTCATGTGCCATGCGATAAAACCTGCAGTAAATCAACCAACCAAATGATGCTATCCTCTTCTGAGGAAGATGTGTAGAGGGATACTTTATGGTCAGGGTCTGCAACCTTTGGCTACAATTCCCGTCAGCCCTAGGTAGAATAGTCGATGGTGAGGTATAGATTGAGGACCCCTGCTTTATGGGCTGGGGAACCAAGATAGTTATTTAAAAGGATATTACAGGGCACCAAAGGGCTTTTAGATCAGGCTGAGTGTCTTCATAAGGTTAAATTGTGCGTCTGAACTCACTCCCTTACTCACAAGCCTTATCAATGCCTCCTTTGAAAACAGTACTGTCCTCACCAATCTAAAAAATGCCTGGGTACTCCCATTTCTAAAAAAGCCCTCACTCTACCCCAATATACCAACCAACTATTGCCCTATCACCACAGTGCCCTTCCTACTGAAAATACTAGATAAAGTAGCGTATCTCCAGATACAAAACTACCTGGAAGTCAACAAGCTCCTTGGCCTTCGCCAATCTGGCTTCCATCCAAGACATGGGACGGAAACCGCACTTCTGGATCTGAAAATGGAAATGGATGAGTTCACAGACAAAGGCAAACTAGCCTTGCGCCTCCTACTAAACCTCTCTGCAGCATTTGACCTGGTCAATCATAAAATTCTATGTAGTCATTTGGAATCAGCAGCCAACTTCTCTCCTAAAGTCATTCAGTGGATACAATCATTCCTCACGGACAGAACAATGAGCGTCTTTTCCCTCGAGCGCAGCAGCCCAACTGAGCCCGGTCACTTGTGGCGTCCCACAAGGCTCCTGCGTATCTCCTACGCTGTACAATATTTCTACTAAGCCCCATTTGACCGCCTCAACGATTTGGGTGTCACCTACACTAATTATACAGACGACACCCAACATTTTTATTCCCATCACCGGCTCTCATGACCTCGATTCAACCAACATCAATATCATCTATCAAACCATCCAAACTTGGATGGCGCATCATGGCCTATGCTTAAACGACGACAAGACCGAGCTTCTCCTCCTAGGATCACAACTTTGCCTAAAAAAACACAATGACTCCTTCAAGTCCTTCAACATAGATGTCAACATCATAAAGGTCTCGAAAGAAGTAAAAACCCTGGGTTATTACCTAGACGCATCCCTGACACTATCCAAAGAAGTTAATGCAACCACATCAACAGCAGCCTACACCTCTAAGCTCATTAACGCGTGTAGGCACTGCCTATCTCCTGACAGATTCACCACACTTGCTAGAGCTCTCATCTTGTCCAGACTGGACTACTGCAATGCCCTCTACGTGGGCACTAAGAGCAAAAACATCAAAAGACTTCAGGTCTTACAAAACAACACCCTCAGAGTAGCCCTAAATATACCAAACACATAAGAAGGAATGCACACTGGCTTCCGGTTCAAGAGGGTATTATCTTCAAAACTCTCACACTGACACACAAATGTCTAAACAACCGAGCGCCTACCTACCTAGCAGACAAAATCACCAGATCCCAATCGATCAGGCCTACGTGTGCCACGCATAGACACATGCTAGCCACACCTAGATTCAAGCTACAGAATGCAGGAGGTAGCAGCTTCCCTATAATAGCTACAAAACACTAGAATACACTACCAGCTAGACTAAGGTCTGAAGACTCTTTCTGGACCTTCAGAAAACAACTAAAAACACATCTCTTTTCACAGGCGATATCTATTTAAAGCATGCCCCTTAGCTTGCAGTCACTTACAGAAGTTACTATTTACGCTTAGCGTATACAGCATCCAGTCATCCACCCTTAATGTATTCATGTCACATATCTATAATGTATATATGTTACTCTGCAATTTGCTATATGCACTGTCTTCACATGTAAAGCTCAGCGCCCAGATGCCTCCGGGTTCGGCGCGCTATATAAATTGCAAAATAAATAAATAAAGGACTCAGAGGTGACAAACAATTCCTTTATATACATACTGAATATTTTTAATTAATAATCCCAGAGGTGTGGGCATTACTGATAAGGTAATGGCCCGGGCCCGCGGTTTCGCTCGGGTTTTAGCATGGGCCTCAATACCATTACATGACCTTGAAAGTCCCCCCACTGAGGGGTTTATAGCTATTCGTACCTCACTTTGATTTCTGGGATGCTAATAGCTTTTGTTTTAAGTTGAGAAACCGTGTGGTCGCAGTTTCTTAAGTAAACAAATCTACAAAACCCATGGACAAAGGCAGAAGGGAACTACTCCTAGTACATTCTCCTTTTACATAGTGGACATTTTTGGGGCCAAGGGGCCAGTGGAGGAAGAGGCAAGCCAGATGGGAAGCCAGCGGGAGATGCGGTAAGTGTCAGTGTTGGGGGTCACAGCATGAGGGATAGTGTTAAAGGAGAGTAGAGGGATGTCAGGGAGTGACTGGAGCCCACGCATTCAGAGGTGAAGATGGTGGCCGCCTGAGGTTCACAGGGCTTGAAACTTGGGCAATACCATGAGGTAAAGGCCGCCTCCTGAGCTCCCTGATTGGCTGGGAGGTCCCATGATGTCACCTTCCGGGTGCTAATATTCCTTATCATTCACATCGGCCAGTCCACATGCTTGTTTGTAATGATTTCTTGAAATACGTGGACAACAGATCTATCAGCGTGCTTATCCCGCTTAACCTTTCCGCTGCTTTTTACAGGGTGCATCGTGGCATCCTGCTCCACCGTCTTCAATCCACAATACGGGTTTTCCGTTTATTTGCTTCGACTGGATGCCTTCAAAGCATCCAACAAGCGCTTCCTCAAAGCTCACCCCGCTGCATTACGTTTCAACATCTACATTAGACCACTGAAGGACCTATTCAGATCTCACAATGTAAACTCCCATTCACATGCTGACGATACTCAGATCCATGGACGTAATTCCCCAACATTTGTGGCATGCCTTTTTGTCCCCCTCATCTTTTGGTGGGAGGGCCGCATTGTGGCTGCTGCATTCATTGATACTGTAATTGGATAGCGTGAGCCTGGCTGAGGTGCCTAGCCAGGCTTGCCCTGTCTCATTACATAATGCCGAGCTGAGCTCAGCTGCGTGTATGTTTGCTGATAGTCAGGGTTGCCGGCTGACCCTAATGAGGGCTACTTTTTTGGTAATATTAGTGGCAGATGGCATTTTTACACATAAAACTGCAGGATCATTGCAGATGCAGGAAACCCATCTATTAGAGCTCTGTCTGGGCACTCATGGGCAAAATATATGGAAACCTCCTAATTTGCATTTGGATTGCACCAACAGAAGTGACTTCACAGAAAAGTACATTGCAAGGAGCATCATCAGTCTTTGATATGTGGAGGCACCGTGGAAGGGACTTTAGAATAAGTTGCCATAAGTAAGCCAAGTGGCAAATAAGTTTCTGGTGCAAAATACCTAAAATGCACTATGGCTATGTATGGAGAAACTCTATCATAATCAGGCTTTTTTGTTAAAATAGCATGATATATTGTCATAAGCTTTGAAGTGAATCAGAATCACCTACAGGGCTTCAGATAAGACACAGTGTGGGCCTCATTATGACCCAGGCGGAAAACCATGGTGCTAATAGCACCATGGTCCATGCCGGTAACTTACCGACTCCGCCATGGAGAAAGGGGGCATTACCACCCCATTACAAGGTTGGCAGGGCGGTAATTCCCCCTTCCTCCCTTCCTCCATGGCCCTTCCCCATTCCCATTTTTGCCCCATAGGGCTCAATGGGAATGGGGAAGGTGCTAGGTACGGTACCGCAAATTGCGGTACCGTACTTAGCACCAAGGTCCCTTTGCGGGTCCCTACTTTAACGGCTGGTGTAGACCAGCCGTTAAGGTCGGGTCCCGCAAAGGGACCTCGTAATCAGGCACTAATGGGTTAACAGCGCCGCAGCCTTTTACGGTGCCGTTAACCCATTAGCGCCATGGTCGTAATGAGGCCCAGTGGGATTAAATGAATTGCCCAGGATCACAAACTTTGGTTAAATGGTGAAACTGGGATGTGGATAATTTAAGCAACTGTGCACATCTTCCCAGGTTTAGTTGATATAGATATTTATTAAGATTTTGCTTTACATTTCATGTGCCTAAATAATTATTTATAGCAGTGCCTTGGAAGAAAACCACATTACATAATAAGCTAGCCTTTCATAGTAGACTACCTGTACACTATATACATTGTCAGAGAAATATGTTGAGGAATGAGAGTATGGCTTGAGTTTTATTCCCCCCATCCTGCATGATCGCTCAAAAAACAAGTAAACGCCACAGCCTCCTCCACGGCCTACACAAATAAGCTCATCAATGCCTGTAAAGCATTCCTCTCACTGTCTAGCTGCATCACCCTAGCCAGAGCGCTAGTGCTCTCAAAACTCGACTACTGCAATACACTCTTCCTCTGCACCTCAAAGCGCAACTTGAACAAACTGCAGGTGTTACAGAACAATGGCCTCAGAGCAGCTATGAGTATCCCACAGCACCCTCACATCTCCAGCTTCAGACAAGATGCCCACTGGCTCCCAGTACAAGACAGAATTACCCTTAGATCACTAGTCATCGTCCACAAATGCCTCTCTAATGATGCTCCCAAGTACTTGGCAGATAAGTTTAACGAACACACACCAGCCAGACAAACCAGAACATTGTATTCTGATTGCCTTTCCATCCCCAAATTCACCTTAAAAAAAGAAGGTGGTTCCAGCTACCCGGTCCTAGCAGCCAAACAATGCAACGCTATACCTGTGAACCTTAGAGCAAAACCATCCTTCTGGACCTTCAGAGCGAAATCTAAGTCCTGGCTCGCCAACAAGACCTCTTCCACTGTCTGACTTATTAACCAGTGTCTCACCACTGTATTCTTTCCTGTGTCTGTCCTCTGACCATCATGTAACCCGGTCACGTGCACTTATTGTTATTATCATGCATGCCTATAACTTGTTGTAACCTGCTGTAAGTCTCTTCCGCCCAGTTACCTCAAGGTTCGGCGTGCAGTATAAAGAAACTAAACTAAACTAAAGTCACTAAAGTATCATGCAGATTAACGTGAGCCTAACAAATCCCCCCTGGGTTTTAAAGCCATAGTCATTATTTCATAAAACATGCAACATTATGCACCCTTCTCACTTCTGATCACTCCCTCACATACTCATTTCTAAGGAGACAAAAGTCCCTGCTAATAGTCACCCCCTCCCTCCCATCAGTGCCTAATGGTTCAGAGTGTAATTCTCTGTTGACACAGAGAAACGTGAGGAACCTCTGCTTCATGGACCTCCTTGGTACATTGTCCTGGCACCGGGGCACCTCTACCATTCGGAATGGGTAAGGTGTCCTGCTGCCAGGACAATATGCGTGCTGAGCAGGAATTGCTCGACACACTGTCCTGCCAGTGGGACACCTTTCCCTTTGGGCACTCTCTTTGAGGTGCCGGTCGGCAGTGCCGTCCCACTGACAAATGTCCCAGTCTGGCCTCCTGCTCGGTACGCTAGTGCTTGGGGTCATTTGAACAAAGAAAAACATACCTTAATTTTAATGAGTCAGAATGCTGCAAGTAATTTATGAAATCAGAATAAACAA
Source organism: Ambystoma mexicanum (assembly GCF_040938575.1). Taxonomy (NCBI): domain Eukaryota; kingdom Metazoa; phylum Chordata; class Amphibia; order Caudata; family Ambystomatidae; genus Ambystoma; species Ambystoma mexicanum. The sequence continues at coordinate 1,036,342,586 of NC_090921.1, forward strand.
CCTAATCTGCTGTTTTAAAATCTTGCAGGCATTCATTGTGTATTATGTTGATATGCTAGTTTGAGTCAGTGCCCTGCTGGCAATAATCAAACACCAGCTCCCTTCAGCCTGCTTGCAGGCCCTCTGTAGGTTGAGGGGGTGCAGGCTTCTTACTGTTGTCAATGCAGTGAATTCTAAAGACCAACTGTGGTGTTATATGTTTCAGAAGACTGGCCTGCCTTTAGAACTGAATTTTAAAGCTATGCCACCAGTCTTATGAAAGTTATAACAGAGTGTCGGTGGACTCTTGTGGTGCAGTAGTTTAGTGTTAATCCTCAGAGCCACCGCAAACTGAAGCCCGGATGCATCACAACTCACTCCAACGCTATGCCTAAAAGACCAAAATTCCAGGTAAGGGTCCCAAACACCTTTTCAAGAAGATTGGCACCGCCTGCCCCGCACACGTTTTTCGTGGACACTGTCCCTGATGGATCAAAAGTTTTTTTACTTTGTTTTTTATTTGGACCAACAAATGAGCCCTGACGTTCGGATTAGCACTGTCATTAAAAAAAACTCCTTCTTTCACAAGAAGCTATTAAACAAGATCCTTCCTATCATCCCTCTGGAAAGCCACTCTGTTGTGGTGGGTGCCGTAGTAAACTCACCTGGACTACAGCATGGTACTATTTTCTGGATTACCAGATCTCCGAATCTGGGCAGTCCACTTAATGATGGGCATTAATAAATGCCACCCAGTTTCAACGCAACACAGAAACCTCCTTTGGCTTCCAGTCGGCTCCAGGATCCATTTCAAGGTCCTCCTTCCCATCTACAAATGTCTATGCGGAACTGCATCTAAACACTTAGAATCTAAAATCGCTTTGCTATCGTCCTGCATGCCTTCTGAGAACCGTCCCACCTACAATTTGCAAAAACCGAGGAGGCGAATGGTTTCATGGTTCTCAGTTCTTGGACCATGACGATGGAACACCCTCCGTTGACGCTGAGATCTTCACTGATTCTTTTTGCTCTTCAGATCAAACCTCATAACGCACTTATTCTAGCGCTCCCTTTTCCCCGTCTATCTTCAGCTTCTCTCCTCTATCATAAAAACTGGAGTGCCTGGGGACAATTCTGTTTGAAGTGTGCACTTTATAAATCGTCAAACATACATGTAAGGGGCCATCTGCTTCCAGAATAAGTCATAGTGTGACAGCATGCTAAATGAGCATTACACCTGACATGTGAAACTGTGGGGCAATATTTGGCAGCCTGGGTCTGTTGCGATTTAAAAGGAATAACTCATAGGCCTGTCCCCCTGAATAGAAAAGAGTCATTGGATCAGAATAGAAAGGAGAACGAGCTGCAATCTAATTATGGAACCCAATATACAGAATGTGCTAGAACATTGACATCGCCACCCCTGCACATTGGAGATGGCCATTCAATATCGTGTGTACAAATGCTTGAAATGCTACTGGCAGGAGGTGTGTGGGGGAACGGATGCAGGGTGTACACACCCAGCTCCACAGTTCCTTTTAGTTATTTACCATTAAAAGAGTAAAGAAGGGGAAACAATATATCAACTTTATTCTAGGGGAGACATCCCTTTGCTGGTGCCGTGATGTTCAGTGTGTTCTTGGAGTTTGTAAGCCTGAACCTAACTTGTATTTTTCTTGCGATGGCCACCAGGCCCCGGGAGAAGATACCCGGGGATGGCACTGTTTCACTCGTTGCAACCAGCGCCTCGTGCTCTAAATACTGCTGGCTAGGGCTCTCTGCAGGTTGTTTGTCTACTGTTAATGGCAGCGCCATACTGAGATACTGCCTTGCAGCTGCTCACAGTTCACACCCAGCAGGACGCTAAGGGCCTCATTACACGGTAGGCGGTAGGGATTTAACGTTACCGGTAATGGAATACCGGTAACGCTAAATCCCCATCCAAATTATGACCTTGCTCACCGCTATTTGCGGCACCGCTAAGTACGGTGCCACTAATAGCAGCCAGTCCGCGGGCGCGCGACACTCGCGTCCGTAATTTACGCCATGCCGCTATTAGCACATCATCACAAGCCAGGCGGACGTGCCAATAGCGGCATGGAAAAGCACCCAAAACCCCTTACCGGCATGGTGCTAATACCGCCATCGCGAACCACCCGTTAAAAGAACTGTGCAGTGTTACCACCTGCCACAGGTGGCACAATCAGCACAGGTGGAGGCAATGGAGACTGTGGCTGCTCAAAAGAAGCACACCACACCCCTTACCACACCCCTTCCCACACCAAGATGGTTCCAATACTAGCAGCATTACATGGCCTGGAGGACCTGATTGCAGCGCAGCTGCAACAACAACAGGCAGCACAGAGGAGACGCAGGAGGAGGAGGAGGGCAAGACAGGCACAGCAAGCACCACCATGGCACCTAATCATACCAAGCACCCACCAATTCCCAGGATCAGAGCCAGTCCATTTAACCTAACACCTGAGCAGATACACACCCTGTACCGTCTGGATCGGGATACCATCACCAGCATCGTGGACATGATACACCACGATATTGTGAGCCTCAGACATCAGAACTGCCATCCCCCCTCTACTGAAGATGGTGACTGTGCTCCACTTCCTGGCCACAGGCACCTACCAGCATACAGTGGGGCAGATGCATGGCATCTCCCAACCAGTATTCTCACGCACACTGAACCAGGTACTCGATGCCCTCGTGAAGCATGCACCCGAACACATATACATGCCACGGACTGCCCAGGAGATTGTAAACACCAAAGTCGGTTTCTATTCACTGGCAGGCATCCCAAGTTGCATCGGGCAATCGACTGTACACATGTGGAATTGGTCGTCCCACATCACAATGAAGTAGTGTACCGAAACAGGAAGCAATTCCACTCCATCAATGTCCAAATGGTATGTGACGCCAACAAGATAATCACACATTGCTGTGCCAGATTTCCCAGATCTACCCAATATTTCCATGGTCCTGCGGAACTACTATCCCCCGCTACATGGAGCGATAAACGGAACAACCTTTGTGGCTACTTGGTGAGTAGCAGGCCAAGCACATGGCAGTGTGCTTGGGGGGGGAGAGATAGATACTCCAACTGGGTGTGCTTGGGGGGGAGGAGAGAGATAGATACTCCACTGGGTGTAGCCTGTAGTCCGTTGTCCAAATGCACATACAGATGTAAGCCAATGTCCATCTGGGAGGGCCGCAACGTACTGGAGATGAACGGACATGCAAGTATATGCTACACAACACAGATGACAATGCAAGTCTAGAAACATCAAACATCAAACCACATCCACACTGCACAACATTCCACGCCACAAAATACACAAATGTCATCCATGCCGTCAACATAGTCATGCTGAATTCGTCCAGCACGACATCAATAATGCAATGTGCCCTTCAATGCATGCTAAGGGATACCCCCTAGCCATAGCAATGCACCACGAACCCATAGCACCACTGAAGTGATGCCTCTCAGCATGGCAATGTCAATGTTGGAAGGGCAGTACACCACCAGTGTGGTACCAAATCTGCCTGGGCACAGGGACACCTAAGACCTGGCCTCACACAGGACATGTCAATTACTGTTGGAGGCATTAATAGGGCATGTCTACTTGCAGGGCTGAGCCCACCTTTGCACATTGCAGTTACACAGACCATTTGCATGTATGCTGTTGATTGTGTACTTGAATCTCAATGCCAAGTCAATGTTTGTGAAATGAACAGGCCACACTTGAGGTGAACAGTAACAGGACCCCATTCCTTCCCCCATATAGGTGATGCCGGCTATCCCCTGAAGAGGTGGCTCCTCACACCTGTACGGAACCCACAGAACAGGCACAAAGAGGAATACAATCGTGCACACACCCGTACCCGCATCGTGATCGAGCAGACTTTTGGACTTTTGAACTCACGGTTTAGGTGCATTAGCAGGTCTGGTGGCGCTCTCCTGTATGGCCATGACAAGGTGGCCAAGATCACCATGGCATGTGTCATGCTGCACAATATGTGTATCAGACGGAATGTGCCACTGTCCCCTGACGTTGAAATAGAAGCACCTGATGAGGATGATGATGGTGATGAGGATGGAGGTGAAGGGGATGCAGGTCATGCAAGAGGGGATGGCCAGGAGGGACGTGCTGTGAGACAGCATCTGATGAACCAAATATTCTGAGTAACATGTTCTCGTACTGTCACCTGGATATGGCTAGTAATGCACTGGTGTCTGTTTGTGAGTTCACAATGGACACTGGCGTCAATAAAGTACACATACACAATGAAGGAGTCCAGGCCTGTGTTTTGCTCAAACACCAGTGTATTTATGAACTTAAACAGGAAAATGTGTATGTCCCCAATCATCCCACCACCCTTCCTGCCCACCCCCCACAACAGTCCCATCACACCCATCTCCCCCACCCCCACAACAGTCCCATCACACCCTTCCCCCCCCACCCCACACAACAGTCCCTCATGTGTCTTCCACAATGTTTGCGTCCAGGCATGCATGCGGAAGCATGAACATTAACTCCCTATTGGTCATTGCCAAAACCAGCATTGGGAGGCTGCCTAGAGGTGCGCCTGGTGGTGCGTGAGGAGCGTCGGGGTGGGCTTGACTGCCGCGAACTGGCGGACGAAGAAGGGGCAGACTGTCCAGGTGGTGGTGGTGGTGGTGGTGGTGGTGGGAATTGGCGGTCCATAGCATCCGCAATACGTTTGAGGACCTCCCGAACTCGGATGAGCTCCCCACACAGCCTGTCTGTGCATGCCTCCATCCCCTCCCTGGACAGCCTGGATGTCTCCGCAATCTCCTCCCTGAGACGGACAGCCTCCTCCACGTGCTGCCCAACCAGCACAGTGAGACCCTGTTGCCGCTGGCTGATGCTGGCCAGGTCAAGGGCAGTGTCGGGCTCTGGTGGTGTGGCTGGTGTGCATTGTGATGCAGGCAGGTGAACAGATGGAGGCACCGGGGGGCTACTGAAAGCTCCCATGGACTCATCACCAGTGACGTTGGAGCCAGGTGTGTGCGGTGGTGATGGCTGGGGGGGTCCAGAGGGGCTTGGGGTGTGCATGCCCAGGTCGAATTCTGTTGGGTCCTCCACATCAGATAATGGAGCAGTGGCTGCTGCCTCTCCTGCCGAACTGGCTGCAGCTGATGGTGGTCCCTCTGTGGCTGTGATCGGTGGTGGTGAGTGGACCTCCGGAGGTGGGGCAGTTGGCTTTGGTGTGGCCTTGGCAGTGGCGCTCAACCGATGTTTGAGACTCTGCAAATGGAGCCTTGTGCCTTTTCCCCTGGATGTTGTGGGGGTGTCCTCTGTGGGCTGTGACCTTTTTTCTTCTGCGCAGGGGGTGCCTGGGATGCATTCCCACTATCGTCACAGTCTGTATGTGACCCTGTTGGGGACAAGAAGGGGGATGGCATTGGTTACGGTTTGATGTACTTAATGCAGGATACATCATCAATGCAGTTGTGGGCATTTGGACTTCATTGTGAAGGATGCAGGTGACGTGTCAGTTCAGTGGCTCATCCATGCAGTGTTGTGTGTGGCACTTGGCTCTGTTGATGTGTGCATGTGTGTGTGTTTGTGTCTGGCACTGACATGGGCAGGGTGGGATGCATGTGTGGCTGTTTGGCCATCCATGAGGTGATTCTGGGCTGACATTTGCGGGGAACAGTAGATTCACATTTCATGCTTCATAGGTACACTTACCTCCATCCGAAGTGCCTTCCACGCCATGCTCCATCCTCCCGAATCCCTCGATGCATTCAACTCCTATGAGGTTGGCACATGTCTCCTCCCATTCTTTTAGTTTAATTGGCGACCCCGATCCACCTGCTGTGGCAATGTTGTGATTTTCTGCCAAGATCATTCTGACCCGGAGTCTAAGGTCATCCCATCTTTTCCAGCACTCACGTACATTGCGGGTGCTGGTGCCCACAGCACTTACTTTCAGTGCCACCTCCTCCCAGATTGCTTTTTTTTTTTAGGAGTGACTCCCGCCGCATGTCGTTTGCGAAGACCACTGCAGCATTTTCAGATAGGGTCTGTGTCAGCATTAGTAGCTCCTCAGTCGAAAACTTTTCTTTCCGCTGGCGGTCAGTTGTTTTTTTGAGAGCCTTGGGCATGGTAAGGGTGTTCCAGATAATTTCCAACAGCAAAGTGCTACAAACAGGTCCACGGGGCAGAGGATGGCAATGGATTGTGTTTTTAAAGTTGGTCGCCATGCTCTTTCCCGTTCCTGTGCGATGACACTGTTTCCGGTTCCACTATTTAACGGTCAACGCTATTCGCATGCTGCGTCAAGGCGGAGATGCTATCTGCACTGTCGTCGAAGCCGGTAAGGGACTATTGGGGGAGTTTAGCGGCATGGCAGTAGGGGCATTACTGGCATGGCGCGATGCTCGTGTCCGCGTACTCGTAATGGTACGCTATTAGCGCCCTCATGCGAGGGCGGACACGTTAAGGGCGCCATGCCGGTAATTTGCGATTTTTAGGGCGCAACGTGTAATGAGGCCCTGTGTCTCTTTGGCAGAAATGTATGTTATTCCCAAAAAATGAAGCTCTGAACACCTATTGACTGTTTCAATCATTGTGTAATGATTGATACAGACTAGAGTTGGCTAACTGGGGAGAGACAAGGCAGAAAGTCTAGTTATGTGCCGGGACATGTGTGGGAAAATGCTTCTGTATGTTGTCATGCACCCATGCTGGACAGTTCGTGCAATAACGTGAAAATACCAGGACAAACATGTTAATGAAGCACATAAAAGATTGTTTTACGGAGATTTATTAAATATAAAAAATGGAGGTATACGAAAATGTGTGGTCCTATAAGTTTCAGAAAAACACTTTTTTATTGAAGGGTGCTCTGAACAGGAGGGCCAATTAAATGCTCGTATTGATTGACAGGCTATGGTAGGCTGTGCTCCTTTACCCCATGGTGTGAGTGGAAGCAGGAGTGCTGTGTTAGTGTTATTCTTTGCAACAATAGAAGTCCTGTCTTCCGTAGCACCTGGCAGTGGCACCTGCAGCGTAAGAAAATGGTGGAAGAAATGTAGGCAACATGAGAGATAAGGAGTAGCTCCGGGTTCAAGGCACATGCTGGGATAGATATGCAGCTTTCCATCTCACTGGCCAAATTACACGATTGCCTTTTTGATTTTACTCACTGTTCAGTGAGAGAACAGGCTCATTTAACAAATAATGTTCCCATTCACAGGCACAGTGCACAAGTCTCAACAACAAAAAGTAGCAGAAGTGTCTCTGCTGGCCTGACATAGATGTGGAGAGAAAGCAAAACGAACTACCTGAAGGATGGAAGTTATATTTTTTTAGGGGAAAAAAAACGAATTTGAAATATATTTGTATTTGGTTCATTTTTGCAATGTGCAGAAAAAGGCTGTACATTACTCTGCCGCTGGTGTCCCAGGGAATACATGTGGCTTTGACAGGTCAACATTGCTTTTTTTGAGCCCCGGTTTCAAATAATAATTAAGGTCCTATAAAGCTTAATTCGAACCATGTAACATTAGGAATGTTCAATTGGTGTTTTCATTGGAAGATCTGCAGGCTTTTTTTTTTATTTTAATAATTTTTTTTATTATTCAAGATACAGATATTATTACATGTGTTAGCACATTACAGACTTTGAGTAGATCTGGTAAACATAAAGAATGAACAGAGATAACAATTTTTAACAAGGAAAGGTATAACCGTATTGAAGATATATAAAATTTGATGCATTAAATTGAACAAGAATGGAGTAGAAATTGTAGATAGTGCTGATTAAACCTGGATTAATATAATACATATCTGTAATGGGTAACTGATATGGAGATATGAGTAGAGAGATGGGGAGACAAAACATGGAAACAGACAGCTAACATACCAGATACAGAAGGGAGCGAGGTGGAGGGGGGGAAGATGGGTATAACAGATTATTGCATAAAACTGATTCTTCTATTACAGTGATAATTAAAAACAAGCATTTTTATATAAATATAATCATTCGATTAGTAAAGTAAGCATAGGAATGTATATTCAGGAGCCATGAGCAGTTGCATTGAAACAGTTGAGATAACATGTGAAATAGTACCATTTAGCGTTGTATTTAGGGATTGTATTAAGATTTTTAGCCATGCACATTTCCAATTTGTGAGTTTGACATAAAGCATTCCACCATGCTCTGGTAGAGAGCGATTGAAAGTCTTTCCAGTTTGATGTAATACATTTTAATGCTATGCATATGAGTAGGTGGTATAATCTAGCAGAGTCCGGTGGAATATATGTTGTAATGACTACGCTTCCTAAGAATATGCTTAAAGGAGAAAACGGAACATCTACAGAGAAGATGCGCTGAATACATTTCCAAATATCGTACCAAAATTTGACAATATATGAACATTCAAAGAACATATGCATGTAAGTGGCAGGAGACAGGCCACACGACCAACATTTAGCGTCGTAGTTCGTGTTAGTCTTCGCTAATTTAGCCAGAGTAATGAATGCTCTATGTATAAAGAAATAGTAGTGTTGTGTAATGTTAGCTGAGACCGATACTTGTTTGATTTTAGAAAACAGGCGGAGCCATATGTGGTCCTCAAACTTATATCCTAAGTCAAGTTCCCATTTCAGACAAATAGGACAAATATTAAATGTTGAGGTTAGCATATTATATATTTTTGAGGCTCTGACCTCACCTGTCATGGTTAGCTGTAGTAGTCTAAAGGCGTCTGGAGAAAGAATCTCATAGGAGAAATTATTTAGTGCATCAAGGCAGGAGTTGATTAACTTATTGTAAAACTGAAAGTCAGTCTTGGGTATGGTGAATAAGGTAGAGAATTGTTGGAAGGAAGAGAATAGAAGGACCATCTATAATGTGTTGGATGAATCTAATTCCCTTTCCAATCCATGCTTTACGATTGAGGATCTTTTTTATTAATGACAATATTCTTATTATGCCATAGTAAAGGGGATAGGTATTTATTGGGGTTTTTGGTATGGGGGAAGAGAAAGGATTGTAGAGCTGAAACGGCTGCTTTAATAGGTTCCGAAATGTTCTTAGAAGAATACTTAAATATGTATATATGGTCAGTAATATCGTGTGGAGGAACTATATGTTTCTCTATTGTACACCATATAGGGATATCGGCAGATTCGGGGTCTGTGAACCATTGGTGAGATTGTTTTATGAGAAATGCAGAGTGGTATAGCTTAAAGTCAGGGAATTTAACACCACCCATTTCATAAGTTGCTTTGAGTTTAGTTAGCGCAATTCTTCTGCTTTTTCCTATTCCCGAAAGAAAATTTAGTAGTATGGAATATATAGATTTGAAAAAGGAAAGGGATAGTGGAACGGAAAGAAGCTGAAGATAGTAAAGTACAATAGGGGACAGCATCATTTTAATAGTATCCAACCGCCCCCACCAGGAGAGGTAAAGAGGGGACCACTTGGATGTAAGGTCTTTCAGGGTGTCCAATAGTGTTTTAGTATTGAGCTTGATGGTTTCTTGAATTGTAGGGGCAAAACGAAGTCCTAAATATTTGATGGATCCACTACACCATTTGAGGCCAAAAGATTCAATGTCATGCTTGAGGCAATAGGGATTTAATGGCATAATTTCTGATTTTTGTCTGTTAAGTTTATATCCTGATACATGACCAAACTGAGATAGAGTGTCTAAGAGGTTAGGTATATGGAATTTAGGGTTTTTGATTAGGATAAGAATATCGTCGGCATAAGCAGCAATTTTGGTTATTGAGGTGCCTACTTTAATCCCTGGGATATTTTTGTTTAATCTTATTGATTCCAGCAACGGTTGAAGTGAGAGAATATATAATAACGGTGAGAAGGGGCAACCTTGCCGTGTGCCTCTGAGTAAGGTGAAGAATTAAGAGGTTTATCCATTTAAATATATAGCAGATTTGGGGGCTAAATATAGACGTTTTACCAGTGAGATAAATTTCTCAGCAAATCCGTGCCAGCGTAGGGATTGGAACATGAAATTCCAATCTACACGGTCAAGAGCTTTTTCCACGTCCAAAGCGATGGCAGCATATCCTTGTCTGTCTTTTTTGTCCTTGGCTACTAGACTAATGGCATTCAGTCTAGCATTTGAGGATATGTTGCGTCCTTTTACATAACCTGTTTGATCTGCTTTAATCAAATTTGGGAGGGAAGATTCAATTCTATTAGCAAGAATTTTAGCAAAAATTGTGCTTTCTATGTTGATAAGAGAAATGGGTCGATAGTTACTGGGGAGGGAAGGGTCATTGTCAGGTTTAGGGAAAATGATAAGTAAAGCTTCTGAAAATGATCCAGAGGTGGATTTTTGCGATATAAAGTATGAAAAAAGTGTTTTGAGTTTAGGTGTCAATATTTGGGATAAATTGATGTAGAATTCAGTTGATAGTCCATCTGGGCCGGGTGCCTTGCCTTTGCCCAGGCTGTGGATGGCTTTAGTGATCTCTGAGGAGGTAATATCGCTATCAAGGTGAGAAAGGTCTGATCCAGGATATGAAGTACGACTGATGTTTTTAAAAAAGGAATCAATTTCATCTTTTGGAATAGAACTTTCTGGAGTGTATAAATCAGCATAAAATTTTCTGAAGCATTCAAGTATATTGTCAGGACGGTGATGAGATATACCTTGAGTGTCTTTGATATGTGATATTTGAACTCTTTCTTTTTTAGTTTTTAAATATGAAGCCAGCATTTTGCCCGCTTTGTTTGAAGTTTGGTATATCTTTGTTTTATATTTGAGTATGGTTCCTGCTGCAAGTTCTGTTATTTCTTTGTTAATTTCAAAACGTAATTTTATTACTTGTTGTAGGTTTGTTGAGTTAGTGTCCGCATAATAGCTTTGTTCAGCAAGGGTGAGTTTCGAGTAAAGGTCATCTAGATGTTTTTTCCTAAGTTTTTTGTTCCTACCGGAGAGGGCCATTATGTGACCTCTCATGGCGGCTTTGAATGCATCCCAATTATTGACAACCGAGGTATCACTATCAAGATTGTTAGCAAAGTATTGTTGAATGAAGGCTTGAACCGATTGATTAAACTGTGGATCATTTAGAAGGAAGTTATTGAGTTTCCATCAAGTAGCTGTTTTGTTCGTCTCAGCGAGGCAGAAGGAAGTAATAACCGGTGCATGATCTAATATGATAATATTAGCGATTTTAGATTCAATAATGGACCCAGATAGGGTTTTGGTTGCAAAAATATAATCCAATCGTGATAGTGTATTATGTGGGGGTGAATGGAAGGTATAGTCTAGTTGTGTGGGGTGGGATAGTCTCCAGGTGTCAATTAATCCTGTCTCCGCTAGGCAATTAGTAAAAGATTTATGAGATTTATTTGGTATGAACATGCAGCTGGATTTTCGGTCTAAAAAAGGATCAAGGACCTGATTGACATCTTCGCACATTATGAGATTGATGAAGTTATTTTTGAGTATCATTTGTTTGATTGCGGTCCAGAAGGGGGGATCTGGTAGTGTGGGACCATAGATGTTAAGAATAGATACTTGTGTAGAGTCAATTAAAAGTTTTACCCAGACCCATCTACCATTTGTATCTGCATCTTGATCAAGGATTTTGCAGGGTTGTTTTTTACTAATTAGTATAGCCACTCCATTTTTCTTGGAGATAGCAGGACTGGAAATAACCTCTTTAACCCAAATAGATTTAAGTTTCATAGATTCTTTGTTAGATAGGTGTGTTTCTTGTAGGCAAGCTAACGTTGGCTTAAATTTGTTTAAATGAGATATTACTTTGCATCTTTTGATAGGATTTTTACATCCTTTGATATTCCAGGTTCAGATCTTTAGTAATGTTGTTAAAAACATATATACCCAGGCAGTGATACAAAAGGATAGAACATTGAGGGTCAGGAAGGGGAGAAAGGGGTTTGATCACATTTTGGGATAATTCAGGCAATGAAATACAAAAGGTTATAGAGATCAAACAGGACATAGGATAAGGATTCAGGAGAAAAGAGATATCGGGGATAGGTAACGCCAACTGGGTCGCCAAAAGGAAAAGAGCGACCATCAGTGGAAGAGGGACACCTGAGCGGTACCCACCTCATATTGTTAGAGTAATTGGGTTATAACTGCATTAGGTAATTGCTAGTATAAACATACAGTATAATGAAACACCTTTATCAAGAATTGAAAACAAGACTTCAGGTAGTAATTGATGTTGAGGTACTCGGCGGATTGGAGGTATCCATGCCATCACATTTTAGGGATTGTATGAAAGATCTCAAATCAGCTGGATCATCAAATATAGCTGTGCGACCTTCATGTGTTATCTTAAAGGAGCATGGATGGTATAAGCCATATCGGATATTTAATTGTTTTAGAGCAGGGCGGAAGGATAGAAAAACATTTCTTCTCTGAGCTGTGCTTCTGGCCACATCCTGCGAGATATATATTTTACTACCATGCCAGATAAGTGATTTATGCTCCCTTGCTATTGAAACAATGAGTTGTAATTGCGAATATTCCAATAGGTAGAGTATCATTGTTCTAGGCAGCTGACGAGATGTGGAGGAAACTGAGGGTTGACCTATTCTGTGAGCCCGTTGTATGTTGAGTTTTGTGTCCAAGGGCAAATGTAGAATAGCTGGTAAGAATTTTTGTAGGAAGATAATAGGGTCGGATCCCTCAGCTCCTTCTGTTAAACCTGAAATGCGTAGATTATTGTGTCTACTGCGATTTTCCAAGTCTTCGTTACGCCTTTGGGGGTCTTTAATAGATTTTTCTAACAGTGCTACTTTAGGGGATATATCTTCGAGAACACCAACTCTTTTCTCTACTTCGTCCACTCTGTTATTAACACCCATCCACCTTTCATCTAGTTGCTGCAACTTAGTGTTGGTATTTTCAATGAAGGGTTTAAGTGCCCTAATCTGCGCTAGGATGGCTTCAATGGCAGGATTAGAAATTCCTAGTGGGGGTGGTGAATCACTTTTGGGTCTTTTCAGATTTGTTGTGGAGGAGGTGATGTCCTTAGCAGAGGATGCATTTTTTTGGTTAGCTTTATTTGCTGCCATAATTGGAAATTGTAAGCTGAACCTTCTAATTAGAGCATTGACTGCTGTGAAGAATTGTAGATGAGTTTGAATATGTCAGCTCAGTGGATAGTTTGCATTCAGTTGTATTACTTTCTTATTATAAAAAGATAGATGGGTTTGTTGATTTAATGGCGTTTAGCAAGTCCTCTTTATGAGTATGGTCTATGACGGCCTATAGTATACAATTATTACCCACATATTGTTTGTACTATGTTACTCTTATGTAAAGAGACCAAAATGGAAACACAGAAGAACAATAAGGCGCATACTACAGAACTTTAAACTTTTGAAAAAGACTTGCCAGTATAAATGGTAAAATAAAGGAGTCCAGACACAATCCTTTAGTGCAATGACTAGTATGAAGAGGAGTGTGCCTGTATAATTATGGAGGCGAGGAGATTGGGGGTTGGGGTACAATATTGAAGACCTTGGCGCTTACAGATAAGGGTTTTTGAGGTGATTTTGGCAGAATATAGAGATTTCTGTTGTGGTAATTTACAGACTGTGCACCTCCACTTATTTCTTTCTCCCCTTTTTGCATTCCCTTCCGCCTCCACTCCTCACCTTTTTATTTCTTTTCACTGTGTTCCTCCTTTTTAATGTCGTCTGTCCTCAGCAATCCTTTGTTAGCTTTAAAGTTTCTTCCTCTTTTATTTTTTTACATGTGCCCACCAGGTGGCAGCGTCTTCTTAGGCGCCTGTGATGTTAGGCCCAGTCCAGCGCGGCGCTGAGCTTCTCTTCATGTGGGGCGGCGCACCTCCCACACTGTCACAGAGTCTTCGTTTGGTGTGCGGTGCGGCTGACAGAGCGGCTCTTACCGCTGTTCGGAGCGGCGAAAATCACCCGGTTCTGTTCCCTGCCACGTCGCGGGATGTAACGCAGAAGAAAAGGTAAGTTTTATTTTTATAAATATATACCTAATGCTTTGTTGGTATAGTTATGAGGCGGAGCAGCGCAGTCAGGCGGCCATCTTCTACGGCGCTTAGCCACGCCCCCCAAGATCTGCAGGCTTTAAGAGCCAGTATTTACCTTAGAATTAAGCTTTATAGAGATAGCCCGAGGGCTGCCATGGCCCTCAGAGTGCATCATTATTGCTTAAATGGAATACTGCAGATTTTTTAAAGAAAGTTGAAAGGTTATCAGCCCTCTCTCGTAGTCCCACCAGGTAGAACACTAGGGTACAAAGTGATTAAGTTCAGGGAGGCATATATAAGGAGATATTTTGTGAAAAGAAACAGTTCCAGTTCTATTTACTGTACTTAAATCGTGAAGATACAATCCCCCCAACAATAAAACTCCCAAGTGTCTGCGTGTTTCATGTCTGGATTGGTTTCGATCCCTATTGTGACATAATTTACCAAAGAGCAGATGGAGTGCTGCGGGACGGAGCGTGATCTAGAGGGCAAAGTGTAGGTGGGCGTGGCCCCACTTGGGAAGAGGGAGGTGGCTGCGGAGGCCCTAGACATGCAGGGAAATTAGAGGTCTGTCGAGATGGCAGAGAAGCTCGAGTTGATCAAACTCTGAGCTTTGCAATCAGGTGAAGCTCATATGTAACCACTCAGTTTCAGGCACTGCATTGATCGGGGGTTCTAATTAAATGCTATGATACCTGGTCTGGTATTTGTGACATGCCCTGACATCAATGACTCGACAGCCTCTTTAGGTTCTAGCACTAGGAAATCATTGTCGGGTATAAGCATCCAATCGGATATGAGCAAAGGTTCACGCTCCGGTGTTCTTCTATCACTGCCCGGGTTGCAGGGCCTTGACAGGAAGCCTCTCTGTAAAGACCATTTTAAGAGCCTGCAGAATTTTCTGGTTCAGGTTTTAGGCATGAGGAAAACCTATTCCAAAGGTGAAGTCCCTTGACTCCCAGCTAGAGGTGGGTAAATTATCCTGCATATTCCACCGCTCCAGGCAGTAAAATATTTTGGCAATGTGTTTGCCTCTGGCGCACATGCATTTCAACCAATTACCTGGCAGAAATCTTTCATGCCTCCTAATTCGATGACATTTTCACATGCGCCCATGACAACAAATCACAAATGGGTGTAATTGTGCATGCCAAAGTGGCAAAAAGTACACATTACGGATTAATGGTGGAACGTTAGAGGGGAATGATGTTTCTCCCAATCTGCCATTCGCTAATGATTTTTTTATGATGTGCACCATGATACCACCGGTCACAGTGTCAGCACTTTGCATGCCCAGGTTGTGGCCTTTAGCCCTCGTCAGTACTTCCAAGCCACCCTTTCCTGGTGGATACTTTGCCTGCGGCACGACCATGAGCCAAGCCGCAGGTACCGCACAGTCATCCAGGTGCCCCCTAGCCACCCCATTGCATATGCAATGACTAGGAGGTACCTGCAGCAGGGCGTGTGGTCATGGCCCAGGCAGTCTCCCCTCAGCACGGGTGGCGCCTTAACTTGTTTATTTGTGGCAAAGGGCATTGACCAGAAACTGGTTGCATGTGGTGGTTACGACTTGGTGTTGGCTATAGTTTGCACCAACACATCCCAGTCTCTTCTAACACAAGGCAATACATCATAGTGCCTTTAAAATTACTTGTTATGTTAGGTATTCTTGTAAAGCACACGTTCGCCAAAGGCATCTTGGCGCTGTAGGAAGGAGAGGTCTAATTTACGGTAACCAAAACAATTAGAACAGATGAGTTTTTAGTGCCTTTCTAAAGGCAAGGTGGTTTCCAAGATTCTTCAGATGCAGCGGCAGACTGTTCCAGAGTCTGGGGGCGACAACAGAACAAGCGCGCCCCCCTCAGCGGGCTCCCTGAAACGCAGGAACAGTGAGAAGGCCAGCTGATGACGAATGCAGAGACCGCGTCGGGAGATAGCGAGAGAACTTGGCGCACAGGTATTCCCCTCTTTGAGCCTCAAGAGCGCGATAGACCAAACATAAGGTTTTACACATAGACTGGTAATTCTGCCTGTTTAGAACAATTAAGTCTTACAAAACTCGAGGGGTCCTGCCAGTGGCCATTTTGGGTTGGCCTGCATTATACGCAGAGCGTGTCCTTCTGTAACTGCTCTTGATCCTGAGAATACGGGCACTTCGGGCAGATCTGTGTGCGTGTCTCCTGGCCTTCACGAGGAGACATTCACCGTAGACCCTGTTGGTGATCCTGTGGCAACGGTGGCAAGCCATCCCTGGGCAGCTGCTCTTCGGTTGCCCACGGGAATTACACAGACTGGAATAGCGTTTTCATCAATAAATGATATGAGAACACGTGCATTGAGCTCTTCCAGGGCGTGCTTCCAGCTCATTATCAGTGTCTCTGAACTATGGAATATAACTCGCAACAACTCTAGCGTGCAGCTGACGTTGGCTAACCTTACCTACGCACTTGAGTGTAAAATGTCAAACCATAATTGGCGGCACTTGTGCCATGTGACCCTCCAATGAAATAGGACTCGACTTTCATTGATGATCTCCATGAGAGAAAAACAAACACTGATTGCTTTCAGACATGTATAGACTAGGCTCACAGTTTACATTTGATGACATGGGATCGTCCAGTCTTAATGCACGCTGGCAGTGCGTGATACATGAGTGTTTATGTGTATACTAAGCAGCCAGGCCTTTTGGTGTAAACAGGATCCAAATACATGTCTCAGGCTCAAGTGGAAGCTTTGAATGGATATCCACATGATACAGAGAACGGATCAGCAAGGGGGAAGTTTTCTCACAGTTATGCGGGCTCGCTTATTCCTGAACTGCCCTAATCCATTACACTCTGGGGACCGATTGGCGGTAGTCCCTCCGTGCTGGACTACCAGGAGGTTCCAGCCAAGCCTTCAGAGGGTAGAGGATGCTTTCTTGGCCCTATGCTGCTTCTGTGGACACCCTTATCTTGACAACTGTTCCCTATTGGCATGTGTCATAAGTCTCCAGAGACCCTATTGGCATGTGTTATAAGTCTCCAGAGACCCGACTGTCTTGCTATCTCCAATGATTAGTAATTTCTGTGGTACTGGAGTATCAATCATAAAGATGAGATTGCAGCAGTCAAACATTTTGTGAATCCTAAGCCATTAAAATATGGCGGTAGCGCTATTAGCGCGGGCGTTATCCTGGCAGGAATACCGTAGGGATACTGCCCAACTAGTGATGAGGAATGCGTTTCTTTTGAGTTCTCACCATTTCAGAAAGAAAAGGGGGACAGCATTTGGTACATGCTTTTCTGATACCTATGTTAGATGGGATAGTGGGAGAAATGATAGTGTTGCCCCCCAACCCAGGAAAGATGGATATGGTTGCACTGTTTCTGAGGCCCATCAACAACCTGCTTATCATCCTGGGACAGAGCAGTGGTAGAATAGGAACGCGTGTGGCTACGCTGAACGTCAAGGAGCTTAATCCCAGGGTCACAGAAGAACAAAGCCAAAGAACAATACGGGACATTCCACACACAGCGGTAGAGGGGGGATTATAAGGAGCTTCTATCACAAGTCCACCAGCCCACACACTGTTCAACATGGCTTATGCGGCCACCGCTGCAAGCACCAAATGGTGCATTCCCTAGGGAGAAATCCTAAGGCTGAGACGAAACTGCAGAGAGGAACTGAGCTTTCAAGTAAACTCGGGGATAATGACATAACAGTCTCTAGCCTGGAAGCATCCTCATGTGCTAATATGAGCTGCTTTTCTCAGAGCAGAGCAAGACCATCTGCTCATCTAGAACAAAACTGAAAAAGGTATGATCAGAATGATGACAACTCACGAAAAACAATCCAAAGCTGTAGAGACTAAATCGGCATTGGAAAATCATATTGGCGGATAAAGATCTTGGGAGCAGAGATAATAGGAGAAAGTAAAATCTGCAAATTCTCCTTGGTACACAATATTTTGATTCCTACTTCCTTTGAGTGATAGAAGGATCCTATGAAAATGTGACTTCTGAATGCAGCAGAAGATTTGTACAGATGTGCTAAATGCAAACCAGAACCACAGAATACATGTATCCAGATGTGGGTTGAAAACTAAGTCAAGTCATATATCACCTGCAGGAGCAGCAGACATGTGGTATATGTGTTGATCTGCTCCAAACAAAATTGGCATGAATGTAACTTAGCGTGCACTCTCAAT
This sequence comes from Ambystoma mexicanum, assembly GCF_040938575.1. Classification (NCBI taxonomy): domain Eukaryota; kingdom Metazoa; phylum Chordata; class Amphibia; order Caudata; family Ambystomatidae; genus Ambystoma; species Ambystoma mexicanum. The sequence continues at coordinate 1,036,360,763 of NC_090921.1, forward strand.
ACCCACATCGTGCAGCATATACAAACTATAAAGAACTGTGACCCAACTTAACCCACCCATGAAACATTGCAATGAAAACCTTGCAAGAGAGCTGGAGAAATGCACTTGTTTGCTTTTGAGAAGTAGAGGTTGAACCAGGAGAAGGAGACACAACTTGCCAATTCCATGAACGTGAAGCAAGATACACCATTGACCTAGAAACCAGAAATCTGAAAGGTCACACTGAAGATGAGAAACTTTGCACTTTCATTGAAAAGTACTTGATCTTGAACTTACGATGGTCTGGTTATGACTATGGTATCCTCAGACATTGTTCACTCCTGAAAAACAGTATCACAATGTGTTAGATACTTTCCGGGTGGTCACTCAACATAGGCCCACTAACCTAGGAGCTCGGTCATTAGTGGAATTTGAGATAATATTCTTCCTCGTTTTGCAAATATGGCATTACACTCGCAAGGTATTTTTCTGGTTGTGGGCTATTTGGGGCTCATCAAACTACACTTCCCCACCTTAAATGTACTGCTTTTTCAGACACCAGAATTACACTACACCGGTATAATTAAATATATTTTTTTAATAATTTTTTCTTTGTCTGCATAGAGACTCTCTGATGCCATCTACATTCAACATGGCGTTATATGCAAGAATCGCAGTAAGTATATTGTAATGTGCATATGAGGTTTGTTTTTTATTAAACTGGACAAAGTTGCAGCCTCACAGAAAATGCCAAGCTCCGTTAATGAATGTTATAATGCACAAAGCTTGTAACTGGTAGCTGTGACGAGAACACATGGGGGAAGACAGGGGATTTGAATGCAGCAAACTAGGACCGGGCACCGCCACCCACCTACTCCATGATGCTGGCCCCAAAGGCAGAATGGCAGGAATCTCCCAGGCTCATCCAATCCCTGCCTTCTTGTTTAGAAGTTCCCCTACAACGCTGACATCCCTATTCTCATTCAAGAAGGCTATGCTGGGCTCTGGAAATCAAGGCATGATGAGTGACGAACACGCTGTTTGCAGACCCCAACCTCAGGACTCCTCAAACTGTAACTATAACGAATCTAACCTACCAGAGAGAAAGGTTCACACGCACTGCTCACGGATACTGACACAGGCCCCACTCGCCTCAGACAGTGTCTTGAAGACACCAGATTCCGAACCATACAGGTAATTTAGTCACAAAACCTGGTAGCCCCTTCCGGGAAGCAGCCAACCCAGGAGATATTGGGGCCACCTATGTACAAGATAGCAGACAGCAATTTTCTAAACTTGGCACCCAATTCAGACCACCTGGGGAAATGGTAGCTCGCCCAGGCTCTACCCAATCATAAAGCCCCATTAAAAACCGATAAACTGATGACACAATAACCCACTTACAGGTACAGCAGCACTTATGTACATAATGGGAGCAAAGCAACAGAGATGTGTGGGAATCAGGAATTTAAAGAAGTGGAAAGAAGGAGAAAGAGTAGAGAAAAGGAGAAAGTGGAGAAGAAGAGGATGTGAAACAAGGAGAGAGTAGAAGAGCGAAGTGGAGCAGAACCATCAGGAGAGAGAGAGGAAGGGAAGGAAGATAATACAGATACAACTCACCATCGTAAATGTAAAAAAGAAGAGGACAAGGAAAAAGCGGGAAAGAGACCGTCAGAGAGAAGAAGGCAGGACACATGTTGGTTGAATAGGTAGAGGGGGTGAAAGAGGAATGCCCAGAGAGGAAGAAGAGGAGGCAAGACCATTGGAGAGAACAGGAACGAGTGGGCAGAGGAAGAGGCAAAGTGGAGTATGAGGAACAACTGAATAAGGAAGGAGGGAACTCTATGGAGAAAATAGAATGAAAGAGTGAGTAGACATGGAGTTCAATCATTTGGGAGTTGGGCCAGCAGAATGTCCCTATAATGCTGCAACACACAAGACTGAATCAGAGACTCATCCAAGGGTAGTAACACCTATAACAGTACCAAGTTGGGGGAGGCTCTATGAAACCATCTAGGAAGAAAAAGCAAAACACTACCCTGGGGTCCAATTGTGTAGGCTGCATCTGACTCCCATCAGTCGACCTAAGGTTTCTCCAGATGAAGGTATCTAGTAGCTGAGACATAGAGGACCAATTCGAACACCTGATGACCTGCACCAGCCAAGGCATACACAGACTCCAGAAAGAACACCCCAAAGACAGTGGCTATTTAACCACCTGGGATTATGCCTTGAACTAAGGTGGAGAGTGATAGGGGGAAGGGCTGGGTTCCACGGGCATAAAGAAAGTTAGGCTCCTAGTGAAGTGGTAGACTGTTTGTTATATCATTCCTAACTCCAGCACTGTTGGTTCGGCCAAACCTAACCCCTTTTGTGATCAGAATAAAATAAGTCTAGAGATGCAGCTTGGACACGAGTCGTCTGTTTACCGCTTGTCTGTGACAAATCACACCACACTTAACTGTTTGCGTCACTCTTGGAAATCAGTGATGTCAATCCTGCTAAACGACTACGGCATTAAGGGGGTAAGGGTCAAACTACACCCTTTCTCAAACATATAGAATGTTTTTTGCCCAACGTTCAGCTTCTCATGGTGGACTAGTTGGCACTTTGATGCTGCAGCAGATATAAAACCAGACTGTCCTACCACTTCAACAAACATGTTAATGAGCCACACCAGAAACACCAGAAACTGCTTTCTCTACTTTTCCACTAGTGCCATTTGACATTTTGCCAGGTCTTGCCTTATAGATGTAATATAGTAATTAATGTGAGCACCAGTGTTATGCACCTCTTTAGTAATTTAGTCATATTGAATGCACAGGGCAGAGCGCCTGACCAGACACAAGGCGACTTGTTTTACAGGACATGACTAGGAGTACCAATGTAAATTTGCTTCAATACCGTGCAGCTGTCTCTGCTGACCTGCCCTTTTCTACACCCTGGGGGTCTTTGTGGTTTGTTGGGTGGGTTTGGGAGTTGTCACATTTTTGCTGTTTGAACTAATACACCCGTTGTGTGAAAAAACATTCCATGGCTGGCCATTGTTCATTTTGTGTGTATCCATTTAATGTGTGACAGTGTTCAGTGGCCAACTCCCAACAATCCCTGTGTGCATGTCCACATGGACCCAGTGTGTCACTGACACATGTCTATCATAGTCTCTGTGGTTCAGAAGTATTCGTGAATCAGTGCTTGGCGTACTGCATGGCCATCCCGTGCACCACGTACTGGCAGGGGGGCTACTTCACCTCCGTCTCCATCCTCATCATCCTCACCCGGTGCATGCATGTCAATGTCAGGTGGCAGTGGTACATTTCTCCGGACGCACATGTTGTGCAGCATGACACAGGCCATGGTGATCATTGCGACCTTCTCAGGCCTATAAAGGAGTGCCCCACCAGACCTGCTTAGGCAGAGGAAACGCGCCTTCAACAGGCCAAAGGTCTGCTCAATCACAACACGGGTACGGGTGTGAACATGATTTTACTCCTCTTCATGGCTGTTCTGCGGGTTCCGCACAGGGCTACGTAGCCACGGCCTCAAGGGATATCCTCCATAACCTGCAAGCGAATACAAATAGGTGTGTGTCACTCTGAGCTGCCACCTTCAGGAGGCACAGTCATGGCTGCAGCTATTCGGTGTGGACATGCACAAGTCCCTGTACGCATGCAAGAATGTTCACTAGATGCATACTATACTGCTATGAGGTGTGGTAGTCTGGATGGCGTTCAATAGATGATGAAGGGTGAAATAATGCATGCTGAGGCGGATGTACTGTGGTTGTACAACCATTTTTAGCATCCCATTTATGCTGTGTATCATACACTGTGCATGGTCACACCAGCCACATTGCCACAGTTGCAATCCTGTTCAGTCATGCATTGCTCGACATACCCATGGTGGCGTGGTTGTGCCTCTTACTTGTTGTCATCAATATGCATAATTGGTAAAAATGGTTGCCAGTGATGTGTCTTTTTGGGTTTGGGAGATTCAGGTCAGGAGTGTCTAGCTCTGCATGCATTCTCCAATCACTGTCAATTGCCACCCAGGTGGAGTATGCATCCCACCCCCTTTCCCACCCAGGTGGAGTATGCATCCCCCCTTTCCCACCCAGGTGGAGTATGCATCTCCCCTTTCCCACCCAGGTAGAGTATGCACCCCCCCCCCTTTCCCACCCAGGTGGAGTATGCATCCCTACACATCAGTAGCCCATTGCACTGCCATGGCCCACTCAGGCAACTCACCAAGCAGCCAGGCACGTGGTCCAGCATGTCGCTCCATGTGACGGGGTAGCGTGGAGTTACGCAGCACCATGGCATCATGTGTTGATCCGAGAAATCGGACGCAGCATTGTGTGATGATCTTGCCGGAGTCACATGCCATTTGCAAATTGATGGAATGGTATTGCTTGCAATTGCGGTACACAACCTCTATGGCATGGGGGACTACCAGTTCCACATGGGTGAAGTCCAGGGCACCAACACAATTGGGCACGCCTGCCAGTGCATGGAAAGTTACTTTCGTGTCGGCTATCTCCTGGGCAGTCCGTGGTAGGGATATGTGGGTGCTTGCGTGCTTCAGGAGGGCATCCAGCACTTGGTTCAGCATTCGTGATAATAGTGGTTGCGAAATGCCATGCAGCTGCCCCACTGTGTGTTGATAGGTGCCTGTGGCCAGGAAGTGGAGCACAGACACCACCTTTAGAAGCGGGGGGATGGCAGTGCGTATTTCTATGAGGCTGCCAATGTCGTTGTGTATCATGTCCACTATGGTGGTGATGGCGTCCCGGTCCAACCAGTACAGGGTGTGGATCTGCTCAGGGGTTAGGTTGAATGGACTGGGTCTGATGCGAGGGATTGGTGTCTGCATACGAGGCACTGCTGGCTGCTCTGGTGGTAATTGCTGGCCCTGTATCGCCCTCCTTCTCCTCCTACGTCTCTCTGTGCTGTCTGTGCTTGCTGCTGTAGTTGTTGTTTTTGTTTGGTGTTGTTGCTGTAGTTGTAGCAGTATGGGCATGTCCTCCAGCACCATGATTGCAACAGCTACTGGTAGAATTTTGGTGTAGGAAGGGGTGTGATGTGTGGGTGTACTCATTTTATACTGGCCCAGCCTCCTTTGACTCCACCTGTGGTGATTGTGTGCACCTGTGGCATTTGGCTTGATTGCTGATTGCTGTTTGGGGGTGGTCTGCGATGCCTGTATGGCCGGCATCGTGCAGCCCCTGATTACCGGCTTCGGGTTGCCGGTATTTGCATGTCCGCGTGGGTTGTGATGTCCTCCTATTACCGGAATGCCGGTATTTGCTCCCCGAAGGGGCACGTGTACGTGCCCATGCCGCTATTAGTGGCACCGTTATTTAGGGTGCCGCTAATAGCGGGTTGGCAGGTCATAATAGACCAGAGCGGTAAGCGATGCCGGTAATCCTTTACCAGCATCGTTTTTCCCTTACCTCCAACCTCGTAATGAGGCCCCATGTCCCTGGTTGCGGGTTGGCAGGTTTCACAAACTCTTCTTCCTTCTGTTTACGGGTTTACAAGTCTCCCACACCTTTCTTTATGAGGAGTTGCGAAACCCTATTTCTCTCCATCTCAGTGCTGAATGCAAAAGGGGTTCCCCATATGTTCTCTGGCTCTCGCTGACACTCTTGGATCTGCCTCTACTTCAGGCTTACTTCCAGACTCAGACCCTGGTATTGTTCTAAGGATTGAGGAGGCAACGTGAATCTTGAAGCAAGCGTCAGCTGGAGTTCAGGTGCATGGTCGGAATGGGCTCTTCTCCAGGACTGTCACATTCACCTCCCAGGGTCTTGACTCATCCCGTCTGCCCCAACTGGCTACCTCTCTGCAGAGCCTAACTCTGCTCGATGGTGTTCCACCACATTATCATTCGTATTTACCCTAGCCCCCCTTTATGACTTAAAATGTGCTCTCTCAACACTTCCTTATTCTGACTTTCTTGCTTCTTTTCCTGTTGATCACCAACTTCCTTCTTCAATTCACCTTCCTCCTCCTTAAACAAGTTTCACCAATGACTCTTGAAATTCAACCACCTTCCTTTAATTTCTCCCTTTTCTCCTGAATTCGGGCCGATCACTTCCCGATGCTTACCCATCTCCTCTGGATGCTTGCCTACCTCCTCTGGATGTTTAACCACCTCCTCTGGATGCTTACCCATCTCCTCTGGATGCTTGCCCATCTCCTCTGGATGCTTGCCCATCTCCTCTGGATGTATAATCACCTCCTCTGGATGCTTACCAATCTCCTTTGGATGTTTAACCACCGCCTCTGGATGCTTACCCATCTCCTATGGATGCTTAACCACCTCCTCTGAATGCTTACCTGTCTCCTCTGGATGTTTATCCACCTCATCAGGATGCTTACCCATCTCTTTGGGATGCTTATCCATCTCCGCTGGATGTTTAACCACTTCCTCCTGATGTTGAACCACCTGCTCCTGATGTGTCCCTTCTCCTTAACCTTTTCCACAACCTCCTACTCCTTCTCACGTCTCGAATCCCTTTTCTCCATGCTCCTTCGCCTCTCTGCCCTTTTTCTCCTCTCCAACGTCCTTGCATTCACCAAACATCTGAAAACACCTTCCAGCTGCTCCTTTTCACAAAACCCACTCGGCCTGACTGAGAGCCTGGGCTTAAATAGCCCAGAATCTCATCCCCTAGGCTGGCCTTGCCAAGAGAGTTGGCCCTCATGTGACTAGATTGGTAAGAGCCTGGGATTGGTGGGTCTTAATTAGTACACTTGTGTTCATTGAGGACCTGAAGAGCCAGACCAAGCCTTCACATGGCTTGTTCTCCATTGTGGGTTTCACTTGTGCCTCTGTTATGGTTTGCCTGGGGCTATATGGCCTGCAGTGTGGCATTTTCAGTTGTGCTGTGAGTAACCTGGGGCACAAAGGGTAAGCAGTTTTCTGTGTCCTGCATCCTCAGAGGTCTATTGTGTTTGCAGAGTAAGCGCACCCTGTGGTATCCAAGTCAGCTTCTGCTGAATACGACTTTGTGTCCCGAACAACGTAGAGGATTTTTCACACTCTCCTGAGCTCCCTGCCAGTCGCAGAGCTGTGTAGTAGTTGTGACAAGGCTATTGGGGTATGTAGTGATTGAGGTGTGGATCATTTAGTCTGTGCACACAGCATATTGCTTATTTCACATTGCCTTAAGTCCCACTTCCTTAGAATGGCAGTGTCACTATGTATGACTTGCTTCTCTGTCAGTTTTTAAATCCAGATCTACTAAAAGGGCAGGGTCACCATTGGTTACTTGCATGCTTATCAGTTCCAAGTCCTGGGTTCTTCAAAGGGAAATGGTCTAGTAGTTCGATTGTGTGTGACCAGTTACTGCCAAGCGACAGAAACCTAGTGGGGAGGTACCTGGCCTCTTTGGTCACCCTACTAGATGTCCCAAGGATGAGACAGGCAACTTCAACAGACGTGCCTATACAGAGGTCCTTGTACTGTGTCCGCCAGTGAAAGGTTGATACTTTTTAGCTGCCTAACAAATTTGGGAACAGCTTCAGTGCACCACAAAAAGTAAATAATCACGGTGTAAACGGCAATCATTAACAGAGGCCACCAGATCCCAGCTCACAAATGAAATACTGCAACATAATCTACCCCTGCCTCTCCAATTAACTAAATCAGGATCTGCAACTATTTCAAAATCATGCAGCGAGACAGAGCCTTAACCCGAGACAGAGCCTTAACCCTAAAAAGAGTGTTAAAGTCTGTCTTAAAAGCACTTCATTTAGTTCATGCCTCAATCCAAGCCTGCCAGTATGCGGGCAGTAGAGTGGCGGTAGAGCCGCCATGATGCCGGAAAATGCAGTTACCATTTCCCGCACCCGGTCTGGTGGCATTGCTGCCGAATTACCGGTGGCTTAGTGGTGGTCTCAATCCCCATTCATGGGGCCTCATTGCAGGGTTGCAGAAAAACCGGCTGGTAGACGGTGGGTTTACAGCAACCCCATAACAGCCGTACCAACACCTGATATCCCAGTGCCACCGGGCATTACAAGTCCCGACCACCCAGGATGTGAGGCGGCGGGAACTGTAAGTCACCATTCCCGTGGAGTCCCACAGTACTCCACAGGAATGAGGAGACAGAAGCAACGGCACTGTTGCTTACAGTACCGGTGCTTCTATGAAGACCATGCCTGGAGGGAGCTGTGCACCTACAGGTGAGACCTGCCGGGAGCACCAGCCCCTGCAAGCATTCTCGTAGTCTGGCAATAAGGAAAGAGTGGCGGTACATTGCTACCAGCACCCTCATTTCCAAACCGCCAGACTTGTAATGAGGCCCATGAGGGGATTTGCCGTCATGTCGGCCAGTCCGGTTAAGTGCTGGTATCCATTAATACTGGCACTTTACTGACACTTTTTTACCAGACTGGCCAAACAGAATGAGGCCCGCACATACCAGTCTTCACATTGTTTCCACTACTTTATTATGCATGCATTTCTCACAGCCTCTGTGTCATGCAGGCAGACTTGAAGTAGCAAATATAGACAGCTGGTGAAAGGCTGGCCTTTTGAAGAGGGAAAATCAGAATATGCCTTCCGTCTTGAAAGACCCCCAACCGGAAGAAGCACCAACGACAACATGGCCGCCGGTCCTATGAGCTCACATCAATTCCCACTGCTCCCAAGATAGAAAATCTGTGCAAACCTAAGAAGCACGTAGGGAAGTGGGTCTACATAAATCCCGAAGGAAGGTGTGTCTACATGTACTGGTCATTTGAAGATCATGTCAGCTACTGTGGACACTTGGCCGGAATAACAAAAGTGTGGCGTTTGGTAGATGATGGAAGTCGACCAGAGGGGGGACTGAAGAGGGAAAATCAGAATATGCCTTCCGTCCTGAAAGACCCCCCCAACTGGAAGAAGCACCAATGACAACATGGCCGCCGGTCCTATGAGCTCACGTCAATTGCCACTGCTCCCACGATGGACAGCTACCACGAAAGGTACCCTGCCAGCGGGCCATACAACCCTGCAGCAATACAAATTCTGCCCAGAGTGGATGAAGAGACACAAGACAGAACTCGAAACAGCTACATGGACAGACTCGACTAAAGCACCAAGAAGACATGCCTCAAGTCGTTAGAGACATCACGACAACATAGCTACATCAGACACGAAGCACACGTCCAATCCGCACATTCAGGACACTCACACATCCAATTACATGAAGAACATGTACACACAGATCAATGAGTTAGAGGACAGACACATATACATACTGTCTGCACATTTATTATTTTACCATTAGGCTTAATGCTGCAACATAGGAACGCACGAAGCAAGAAGAGCTTGTGCATAGGCTTGCAGACGCTTACATGCAAATAACCCCATGGTATGGCAGGAGCACTCGAGGGACCTGGCAGCCATGACACACTAACCTATGGACACTATGTAAGACATGTAACAGAAGCCAGACTAGGCCTTAGGAAATCTAGCAGGCCATGGTCGTCTTAAAAAAATCCCAAGCCTCACAAGATGCTGTGCAAGCAGAACTACCGCGGCAGGAACGAAGGTGCTGCCAAGGCCACAATGTTGCAAGTGACATTCCACACGCTGAACCAAGGTGACAATGGCTGCAGCAAAGGATATTCCCAGCAATTACAAATCAATTCGAAGTAATTGAGCTCACAAACCTGGTCTCCAAACATGTGACCCCGCCGAGCTGATACTGGGCCAAGACTTGGAGGCTGGGAAGGAGCAGCCGTCTCATGACCAATGGTTGCAACAAAATGGTTACTCTCCAGCTACTCTTGTCCAGTGGGAATGGAACGCTCTCGTGGCATTAGTCATCCACACTCCATTGTAAACACTCACACATAGTTGCACCTTGCTGACACATAGTATACATGTACTACGAAGAGGTGTCTCGCGGGCTGAGAACTGAATTTGTCCCAAGGTTGGAGGGCCCGCAGCCAAACCAATCAGAACCCGTGCCCCTAGGGGTAGGTAGTGGGGGTCATTGACCAATCACAGGACCTGTTCACTGTAACAATTTCGGAGTAACAGTTTTCGGGGATGATCCAAGCATACCACCTGACTCAGTCTAATCCACTAACATCATTCCTCCATAGGTTCCTATAAGGGAACTACCACTCAGTGGCCTATCCTGCATGGCAATAGGTTTTGGAAAAGAGCCTAGCAAGTGATGCAAAATGTGACATTACAAGGTATGAAAACTGGCCTGCGAGCCAGAGTTTGCTGAGACGTGCATGGACTAACCTCCACACATATTATCCCTGTGTGTTTGTTGGCTGTAATAAACCGCAGTGACACATTGCTACTTGTGTGGTCCTCGAGTTCTTTGGGACAAGGGAAGGAGTTAGGCCTTCCACGAGCCGAGTGTCCACAGACTCCTAGCACGGCTTTGCCTGCCTGGGGGTCCACCCTAACACTTTAAAGGGGGGCAGGGGAGAGTCGGGGGGTTACATATGTAACCATAGGAACACATGACTAGATTACAGGCAATTTGGTGTATGCCCTCTCCCTTCATTTATGCTCTGGCTCATGTAAACGTTTTTGAATCACGGCCCCAACATCACTGCATTTCTATTAAACTGTATTTTAATGTTTTCTTTTGTAAAACTATGATGGGTCAGGGTGTCTGCCTCATGATAACTTTGAACTACAAGGGGAAAAAAGAGAAGTCTTATTCTGCGGTGTGCATTCCCGCTCTTTTTCCTCCCCTTTGAATGCCAGTGCTAAGGAAATTTAAAGGAAACACTCTCACACAGATGGGACAGGAAGCCACAGACACGCGTAAAGATGCTGCCTGATATAGATAACTGCGCAGAAAACAAAGGTGTGCGAAGGTCATCCGGACCTGTATTTTTCCTTGGAATTCTGGGACCTGCAGTTTTAGCTTTCCCATTTTAAATTTAGGACTGCAAGAATTCCCAGAACAAAACAGGACTGGATGGCTTTCTTGCATGGCATGGGGAAATTTCAAATTCCTGCTACACATTCCTGAATCGGTGTATTGTAGATTGCAGATTGTATTGTAGATCATGGACACATGTCAAATCTTGATAGGCCCCAAACTGATCCTGACGTATAGGTTGCACTGAATCTTTCTCATCCTCCCTAGCGACTCTACCCCTTCTATACTTATTGCCACCTAGTATCAAAGATTTAGGACATTTGAGCAACAATTACTGATTGCCAGCGTCAACCCCGACCTGCAAATATGTATCTATTCCAAACTCAGATACAGCACAGCCCTGAAAAAATGTACTTATCCATCCCTCCTTCCCGTCTGTATCCGCCCCCTACTCCAAGCGTTTCCTTATAAAGTTTGGACTCACGTTTACGTGTAAAAAATCACCGCAAAGACCCTGTGAAACCAGCCCTACTGTGACAAGTCCACACAGACCAAGAAGAATCCTAACCCTTGACTGCATACTCAACCCGAGAAGATGGAGCAATGAGGCGCACACCTCGGTATCCAAAAATCCCTGCTGATGGATAAAATCTATCAGCAAGAAGACAGACAGCCAGACGTGTAAAGGTAACAAAGGTTTAAACTTCTGCTGGATGGCATGTTTGGTTCTCTATAACAGAACTGAATCAGGGAAAGGCTACTCTTGCCCTAGTTCATATGAGTGGCACCCTAATCAGGTCTTCGCAATTCATGGATGTCTCCAACTCAAAATGTAAACAAGCCGGTCACATGTAGCAAATGTATGTCCATCAACTGGATGGTCAACACCAACTGGGAATATCTCCGGATAGACTTAGTACCCAATATAAAAAAAACTCCCCTTCTTCCGAACACCACTGCTTATCACCATTAAATGAGCCTAGATTCAACCAAGGCCTCCAACCTCTGTCCCTATATGATCTTGCACCCAAGCTCACTAGTGGTAACATGTACCTGCATACTGGAGACCGTTGTCCCCCTTTTAGACCAGGATACCTGCAAGCATAACCAAAGTGATGCACATGCCAGTCAATAAATAATTGCAAATAGCCGACTGTGCCATACTATACGATGATCAAGCTGGAGTATGTTGCCTGTTATGGTGTCAAGTATGGTTGAGTCCTTCTGTCCAGCACCCGGTCGGCAGCAGATGTGCAGAAGGTTTGGTGGGGGGACTGAGGTGGTGGCACTGGGACCAGTGCGTGTATATGCTGCCTTCCTGTGTCGTCGTGTGTGAGCTACCATGCACTGATGTTATGTTAACAAGCTTTTATGCCACAGCAAATCATCACCATGGTGGTTTCAGAGTGCCTAGGCTTGTCCGAGGGTAGCCTTACTGTGTCTCCACTAGGGTTAACTGGTCACATCTGTGAAAGAACGTGGTGATTTGTAGGGAGGGCTGAGGGGTGGTTGAAGGAAAGAGGATAGGGTTGAACCATCCAGTATGAGAAAACGTGCTGAACCTGTTACAGGCCCTATGAGATGTTGTAGCAAGATAATAGTGATGTGTTTTAAGTGTCAACAAATATACAAGAAGGCAAATTATCATAACTATTCCCAAAGTACACATGCTGCAGTGTGTGTGATGCGATCTGACGGTGTGTGCGTGTGTGTTCCATCCACTGTTGTGTGTATTTGTAGTATGGTGCCATCCATTTTGAGTGTATGGTCATCTGTTGTGTGTGTGTGTATGTGAGTTGCCACTGTTGAGAAGCGCAGACGAACGTTCCAGGCCCCAAGAGGTTCCGGATGAGGCAGAGATCTGCGAGTGTTTATAAGGCACCGGGGAAGGTTATAGGGGGGAGGAAGGTGTTGAAAGAAGCTGTTTCTTGGGTTGATATCATTACCTAAATGTAGGTTGTGCTAAGAGTGAAACGCCATTTTAGAAACCAGCAGCTATTTTGGAATCGAGGCCTATTGCCGTGCTGCAGCAAGGATGGTAGGCCCAGGCTCAGAGCGTAGAGATAGACATATGCATGCACGGTCGGGTTGTAGCATAGATAGCAGTGAGAAAAGCCAAACCCGCGGACAGTCATAAACCTCTCATTGTCTAATAGTACTAACATTCGTATACCAGAAGGAATGCACCCTGAAAAGCCATGAAGGGGGCGCGAGCTCCCAGCACAAAGTTATTCCACAAGAAGGAGGGCACGATCCTCTGGCCTCCCCGAACCCAAACCTTAAGTAACAGTGCCCAGATGCCACTGTCTCAAGACCCCAGCATTCCAGAGTGTCAGTCAGCCCCAGACCACTGACCATAAAACGATTAGACCACCATTTCATCAGAAATATCAGAGTAGAATATTCTGGACCTGTTTGATTTGTGCTGCGAGGTGCCAGGGAGGGAAAGTGACACATTTAAGCCCAAGGTGAGAAGATCTGGAACAGCGCTGACACATTTGGGATCGAGCTGGGGTTTTAGAGGTATTGTGACCTCGAGAGTATCCTCTGTGCCCATGTCTGCAGTACCAGTTGCACATTAGGCCACAGATAGGAAATGCTCACAATTGGCAATTAGGAATCTCGCGCCCGATGACGTGCAAAGACGAACCCCAGATGGAGGAAGATGGACAGCAGACGAGGCTGGGACCAATGACCTGACATCCCATATGGAGCAGGCCGCCTATTTATAGGTTGCACCAACCAGCTTTTTCCCTAGTGGGTTGTATTTTATGTGATGTGTGTGTTGAGGGGCTTCTCTACACCACCTATTGTTGTGGTGTTTGTGTACTGCCACCCACTGTTATTTGTGCATGTGTCTGTGTGTGTACTACTATCCACTATCAGTGTGTGTGTATGCAGCCATCGATTCTCATTTTGTGTGTGTGTTTGTGTGCCGTTGTCTGCCACTGTGTATGTGTGTGTGCAGACATCCATTGGTGTGTGTTTGTTTATGTGATGCCATCCATTATTGTCATTGTCGGGTTTGCGGCAATCTGCTGTTGAGTTGTGGAGTTTCTGTGTACTGCCATCTTTCATTGCTGGTATGTGTGCTGCCATTCATTGCTGTGTGTGCGCTGTCACCTGTTGTTTTTCTTAATGGGTGTGTTATTTTATGTAAATAGGCTTTTTACAGTGCCGGCGCTTCTTCGTAAAGGGCATGTAGTGACTCCACCCAGGGTAACCAAACTGGGTCTGTGGAGGAGAAGGAAGAGAGAAAAAGTCAAACGTAGGAGTGTGCTGTCACCCATTTTATTCTGTGTGTGTTCACATACCAGTTTTGTAGTGTTTCTGTGTCTGTGGGCCTCATTATGACCCTGGAGGTAACCATGGCGCTATTAGCGCCATGGTTGCCTCCAAAAATTTTAACCGATTCCGCCATGGTGAATGGAGCAATTACCGTCCCATTCCAAGGTTGGCGGGGGCGGTAATTCCCCATTCACCATGGCCCTTCCCCATTCCCATTTTAGCCCCCATAGGGCTCAATGGGAATGGGGAAGGCGGTAATAATGGTACCGCAAATTGCGGTACTGTTATTACCTCTAAAGTCCCTTTGCGGGTCCTCGGAATAGGGCGGTAAGGGATTACCGGCACCGGTGCCCTTACCGGTACCGGTAATCCCTTACCGCCTGGGTCGTAATGAGGCCCTGTGTGTCTGTGTTTTACCATCCGTTGCTGCCATTTGTTGTTCCTCACTGTGCGAAGCTGTGTATGTCCTCTAAGGATCCATGCTGTGCATAAGGGGCAGAGACTACACAGATCTCCTCAGTCTTTCATATATACTAGCTGTACCCAGCATATCAGATGCCGATCTAGCAGACACCCTATCTCTCTGCACCCTCTTCTGTCACTCTGTTGCTCTCTCTCTCTCTCCCTCTCTCTCTCTCTCTCTCTCTAGAAAAAACATATATATATCTTGCAGGGGGGGTGTTATGGTGTTCTGCAAAATAATCTAATAAAAGAATGGCATTATGGAATTGTGCAAACATTGCAAGGTGCCCCTGGAAGGGATCATTTCTAAAGTTTACTTCCAGTATATAGTGTAGTCATAATTAGAATGTTACACTTGTCTTACTGAGCAAAGAACATTCTCAAAATGTAGACTTTCCAAATGAGTTATTTTCCTGATAGAAGGATGCCTTTCCAAGATGGACAGTCTGGTGCACTCCCATTGTACACTTACAAAGTAATCCTGCGAGATAGGGGACGAACAGAACCTATGAGGGTTCATGGCTGCTTTGCATAAAAGCAAAGAAAATGTAGGAACATAAGAATGACCACAGATCGATCAATTTGACAAATATGTCCGATAAAATGCTGTCTGTTTGAATCACTAAGTACATAACACAGACTGTTTTTGGTGGGCATTACATCACAATATTCACCTTAACATTAAAGTCTTTGACACCATGAAACCTACATACTCCTTCTGACAGCCTAAGGGTTTGGGTTTTAAGTTAACATAGCTGTCGCTCCATTGGTGTCCTAGGGCTGTCTTACTTCACGTTTCTGGAGAATTTAAGAAGAGGAAGGGCTGGGTCTTTGTGTGGGCATACAGAGTCCACAATGGAGAGACATCCATATATATATATATATATATATATATATATGGCCAAAGTTATCAACATCAATAAAGTGGTTAGTTTTCATAAAGGGAACGTCCCTGGAGACTTGGATTGTCTGCAGTCCACTCGCTGCTGTCATGCCCTGAAGCATATGTACGCTGGTGATCAGGTTCAGACTGGAGTATAACATTATCTCGGGCAACAATGAAAAAGTGGGCCAAAGTGGCCCACAGTTGCGAATGGCAATTTATTCCTTTGGTAACAGAATGTTTGAGTAGTTCCCAAGGGGGAGGTTTTTGATAAAATGTGATGCAAATTGTGCATTTTAAAGAATATTTATTCAGTAACACTGGTCAAAACTACTAGTCGCATGATGAAGTAACTTATTAAGCTGGCTCCCTAACTCTAGTATCCTTGCCAGCGTGATGCCGGGTTCTCTGAGGGTATGTCTCCTCATCTTCACTGAGAAACATCCTTGAACCAATTGTTGTCGGACCTCTTCTTCATTTTGTAGGGCACATGTAAACACCAACTGACGGAGCCGGCCATGAAAAGCGTCAAGCGTCAACGCCCATAGTCCATATTCACCATGGGGATGAAATACTCCCTCAGCACAGCCGTAGTATCGCCGTACGAATCGTCAGTTAGGCGAAGAGTTTGAAATGTTTTATGTATTGCTGGTCCTGCAGAATACACTAGTGTCGATTTCTTTGCATTGTCATTTAATTCTCCTATGGTATCGAAATACATCTCCAATCTCTCAATACATAGATTCCATCTGGGTGCCAGACTTGTGGGGTGCCCGAAATGTCGAATTCCACCAATCTTGGTAGCCTTCCAGCCTTTTGGGCCCCTTCCCCTACATCTGCCATTTCTAATCAGTAGTTCAGAAATAGTGACCCAGCCAGAGAACACAGATAGGCCGTCCACTAGCCTCATAGCAGCCAAATCCGACACCCTCTCAGTATATTGGTCGATTTCCACAGTATCCCGGCAGACTGGATGTCTCCAACCTTCCCCGAGGCACACAAGCACTACAAAATGGAGCCACAACTTCGGGAGGATAGCTCAGAGGCAACCCGCTGGCCTTGATAGCAAGACGAAGCAGGGCAGTGCAGGTTCAATCCGCTGGTCCGGGCTTATAAACCACTGGGTATTAAGTGCGTTATAAATAACCAATTACAATTAATGAAAGCTCACACGGACATGCCACAGGCACTCCAAAGCGTCGGACCAGGAAGCTCTTGACGGTAGGTCTTTCTGTTGCTCTCTCACCATGTGTAACGTATGACCGACTCACCGATAGCATCCCTGATACTGAGCACCACGGCACACTATGGGCGGCCACACTGCCGCACCCGCCTCACACCTCCAACCATTGCAGCAGGGTCTGTAATGGGCAGTGTACATCCACCGTGCGTGCCTGACCACCTTATCACCATTGTTAGGGGCTATGGTGCACCACTCTCACAATCCCAAGCCCCTGATAATAATGAGGCCTAGAGAAACGTGTGTGCGCAAAGGGCTGTGCGTTCCTCACCACACACGCTCTGCAATGGGATTTAACCTACGGACGATTACCAAGGATCAGGTAAGCCCTCTCAACTTGTGAAAAAGCCTGTAGTTTGACTTGAATTTGCTGCGAGTCTTGTTTATGTTTATGTTTATTATTTATAGTGTGCGCCTAACCCGTGGGTAGCAGGGCGTAGAAGCGACAAGAGGATTGTATAACTTTGGTTACAGAGCACGCAATAAATGAATCCAACTAGGTTACAGTGTTGGAAGCATCAGAGCATTAGAACCGATACATCAAAATATAATTACATGTACTTATACATAGTTTACAAGTTGTAAATAAATCTCAGTATGTGCAATTTATACGTGGTTACAGAAAGCGCGACAGTGGAAATGCATTAGAAGTCATGTTCTTTGATCCAACGGATGGTGTTAGTTCTGAATTGTGTGTAGGGAAGGTCTTCTCTGAGGGATGATGGTAAGGAGTTCCAGAATTGTGCTGCTTTGACAGGAAAGCTCTTCCCTCCAGACATAGTACGTTTAAATCTAGGTACTAGAAGGAGGTTTGAGTTAGCCTTTCTGGAAGGGTGGCAGGAAGTGGGTCTATTGAATCTCGTTATCAGGTATTGAGGGGCATTTGGTGTAGGCATTTATGAGTCAGAGAGACAGATTTAAGGAAACTGTTGTCTTTTGTGGAAAGTTCATCTCAGAAAGAAAATACAGAGGAAACAATTTGCAAAGACGTATTAAGAGTTTTATTGTACCTAATACATTTACTCTGTGAGTTTAATCACAAATTAATCTGCACTCAAGCAGTTATTTATTTAACATAGTAGGAATATTTAAAAACATCATAATTTGATAAAAAATCATCCTATTAAATCATTCATACATTCATCCGCATCCATACGACATCCATCAAACTACTCATACAACACGTCAATAAGTGCAAGATAAAAAAATATAACAAATATAACAATTCATCCACAATTTAATTATTGTACAAAAGGTTTTTGTGCAAAACAACACATAGTGCAAGGCCACAGTAGGTTTTATAAGTGGTCAGCAAAACAACACATAGTGCATGGCCACAATAGATTTTATAAGTGGTCAGCAATTGGGATAGGCCAAAGAGAATCTTCACAGGTGGCCTTATCGTAGGTTCCGTGGAAAGCCAGTTGACCGATCTTCTAATCTCGGAGATATGGACTTTCTTTGGGAGGCTTAAGGCTGCTCTTAAGGCATTGTTTTGTAAGGTTTGAATTGTATTCGTAATGTATTTGTTACTGCCCACATAGAGAGCATTGCAATAATCCAGCTTAGATAGGATCAATGTTCTAGCTAATGTGGTGCAGTTGTTCGGTGAGAGGAACGGTTTGGCTGCTCTAATAAGTTTACATGTATAAGATGTGGCGGAAGCCATGGCATTAACTTGTTTTTTTAAGGTAAGTGTTGAGTCTAAATAGAAACCAAGGGTTTTCACCTCCTTGGCTACAGTGATGATATTATTGTCAATCACAAAGGAAGAGTAGTTTTGGCCTAGTTTATTGAGGTTAGGTGTGGTGCTTAGAATAAGGAGTTCTGTTTTGTCATCATTCAGGCATAGACGGTGGGAGGCCATCCATGCCTGGATGATGAGGTACACTCTATTAACAAAGGCCAAATCCTTGTCATAATCCCCCGTCAACGGGATGAGGATCTGGGTATCATCGGCATAATTAGTGTAGGTAATATCCAGGCCGTCTAGATCGTCTAAAAGGGGCTTTGTAAAAATGTTGTACAGGGTAGGGGAGACCGCAGGTAATGGGCGCAGGGTCAGCGGATGCTGATGGGGAAAAAACTCGCATATTACGGTTATTGAGGAAGGACTGAATACATTCGGTTGCCTCTTGGGAGAAGTGGGCTGCAGACTGTAAGTGGGTGCAAATGATCTTGTGAATGCGGCCAGCATTCTATAAACGCACACATAGTTATTGAAATCCAAATAGTGGAAAAGGTAATGCAACATAGATATTTGTAATTCATATTTAGGTTTATAGACGCGCAACACCTGCATCCATTAATTTGCTAACAAATGATGACAGGATTGGGGAGCAACGACAGCGGAAGTGGGGAGTCAGTGCGCACTACTTCAAAGTTTAAACTTCCATCATATTGGATTTTGAATTATCAAGTTCATGTCAGTATACTGACTTTCTCATTTATTACAGGTCTCTACAATGGTGTACGCACACATTAGTGATGAACAGCTTTAACAGGATCTATCCGAGTAATCTAGCAAAACCACATTGGAAAGCTATTTTACCTTTCTTTTCTTTTCTTCGCTCTACCTCACATTTCATGGCTAATGATCACAACTTTGATTTTAGCCTGATTTATGGTTACACATATATAAACAGATTTTCATTCTGTTATTTCAGACCGAGATCACTGAATATTGGACGACTAGTGAGATGTTATCATTCTTGCATTCAAATATTTAACCTTTCTAACCGTGCATGGGAATTTGCCCAGGGCATTAAGTGACAACACTAATGGGTGCATCTTTTTGACACAATATATATGGGGAATTTCTGGCATCTTAAGCACTTCACTCAGTGACTTCTGTTAAACAGGTTAACTGGGGGAGCTCGCGGCCATGCTTATGGGTCACCACATTGCAACTTTGCACAATTATTTAATAAGTTAACCAACAATCAAACAATCAAATGAGAATAACCAGGCCATATGTTTTGTGTTCTGATTTAACTGCCTCCTGACCTGCTCCACATTTGATTGTACCGATTTTGGGTATTCAAAAATGTTCTCTTTCAAAATGTGCAATACATTATTTTGTGTAATGTGTGTTTGTATTATATGACAACATTGTCTATTTATGTATCTCTTTATATAACTTCAATCAATTGTTCCATATGCTATTATTGAATATCTTGTTTGGTTTTGTCAGCCTTTAAAACGACTTCGGTCGAGACACGTGCCGGCTGACCTTGTGAAGCAATTAAACAAACTTCTATTAAATAAATTAAAAAAAAATTAAAATTGGGATTTTTGTTACACTATCAATAATGTGGTGAATCTAACAAATATTGGGCAGAGCGTGATATGCCAATCTAGATATTCCAAGCTTATACAATCTAGAGGTGCTCATGGGTGCACTTGCACCTTGATTGGACAACGCAACCGCCCGAACACATATAGTAGCAGTGGTGATAGCGCACTCTAGATGCTCCAATACCCATACCATTAATTTGTCCATAGAAATGTCAGTTGGTATGATCAAATCATTGCGGGTCGCAGGCAGAGAGCACTGCAAATGGCACCTGCAGGGGCAACTTCAAATGTACTACAAGAAAGTCCAGAGCACCCCAACTGCCATGTTGCATCTGCTGCAGACCATGTCAGATGGCCGGAATTAAGTGGCAAGTGTTTTCAACTTGGCCAAAATATATTGGGTATTAATTATTTAATTATTATTATTCATTCAAGTGGCAACTTTTTCAAACTTTACAAAAGCATGTGGTTCCTAGTTTTAAATGACCCTGCTCCCTTTTAGACTTTTCTCATCATCAAAGACTTCATGATGAATGTATCTTCTTGTGATGCTAAATCTGGCAGCAGTGATGAGCATTTATCATTAAATACGTTTACCTACCAGGCTCGGACTGGCCCATGGCCGAACCCAAAACACAAAATGCTGGTGTGGGGCATTTTTTTTGGTCAAAGTGGGCCACTCTTATGGCCAATTTGGGCCAGTTTGGCGAGTTACTTCACTATGTGCCTAGTAGCTTTGACCAGTGCTGCTGAATAAATATTCTTTAAAATGCACAATTTGCATCACACTTAATCAAAAATATTCCCCTTGGGTATTATTCAAACAGTGTCACAAAAGGAATGAATAGCCATTTGCAACTGTGGGCCACTTTTTCATTGGTGCCCCAGACAATTTATGGCCCAGTCGGACCCTACTATCTATCATCGGTATTCTAAATATACGTGGCAGTGTTGGGCTCAGATTCTGAACGCGAGCATGTTTTCAGAATTGGAAAGTAAACCTGCATCATCACAGTCAGTCAATCTCCCCGCAGTTGATAAATAGGAGGGCATGCATGGCCGCTACAGTCCAGCAATGGGCCTGGCTCACATGCACTGCACTGAGCACCGCGTGTCTCAAAACATTACGCGAGATCTGTCCATCAGTGTCCTTGGTTTCACTTGCTTCCTGGCATTAACCTGTTTTAAGTGCTCTGCACTTAACCAAACTGCATTTATCTTGGACAGATTCCGTTAAGTCAGAGATATGGGTCACACTAATTTTCCCGAAAAGATATGGTCAAACGGAGAAGCAGATAACTTTCCAAACAAAACCACATCTGTGGTAGGGGTTGGCCCGGCAGTGAGCCTGGACTTTCCCAACCTACGGTAATGATGTCCAGTATGTTGCAGTTGCTGTGTCCATCATAAGGCGTGCTTCTAAGTACATCACCAATTATGGCGGGTAAGGAAACAGAGGTATTTCAGAGAGTGATATGTCATGTATCACACTATCTGGTCAAGCGTGGAGCCAGGGGACAGTGATTTGCCAAAGAAAACGAATTTTAGAGTCATAGATTGACCCTACCCTGGTGGGATCCTGGCCAATGGCCTGTGGGGTAAACGAGACCCGGTGCAGCAGGAGCAGTCAGCTATCTTGCTGCTATTGGAATCCCTGACCTACAGCTGCACAAAGAATTCTGCAGCAAGTGCCTTAAATGACTGTGGTATCTTCTGTATGTTGGGAACTCTGTTATGGACACCCGAAAGTGATGGATTGAAAGCTGCATCAGCAACAAACAAAAAAAGTCATGTAAAGCAGCGCTGCATGTACATGCCCAGTCACAATGGCCCATAGGAGCTAGATATTTAAATGGCAAATGTTTGAACCTGGCACCGAACACACAGATTTTAGAAAAGGGCACAGCAGAGAATTGGAAATGTCTTGCTGGCTTGTTTGCTGCGAAAATAAATGAACAACACATAGGCCCTCATTACGACTCCGGCGTTAACCAATGACGCTAATAGCGCCATGGTTAACGCCGGTAACTTACCGATTCCGCCAATGGTAAATGGGGAATTACCACCCCATTCCAAGGTTGGCGGGGCCGTAATTCCCCATTTACCATTGGCCCTTCCCCATTCCCATTTTTGCCCCATAGGGCTCAATGGGACTGGGGAAGGCGGTAACTACGGTACCGCAAATTGCGGTACCCTAATTACCTCGAAAGTCCCTTTGCGGGTCCCTACTTTAACGGCTGGTCCAGACCAGCTGTTAAGGTTGGGAGCCGCAAAGGGACCTCGTAATCAGACGTTAAGGGTTTAACAGCGCCGACACCTTTTACGGCGCCACTAACCCCTTAACGCCAGGGTCGTAATGAGGGCCATAGATTATAAAACACAACAAGAGCTCGTCTCCAAGCTGGAATACAAGAGGATTTATCCACCTGACAGCAACCAATGACTCATCAAAATTAACCCAAGACATTGGGCCTCATTACGAGTAGGGCGGTAAGGGATACCGGTGCCGGTAATCCCTTACCGCCCTACTACGAGGTCCCTTAGCGGTTCCCTTCCTTAACGCCAGGTCTGACCTGGTGTTAAGGACGGGACCCGTGAAGGGACCTGGGCGCAAATAACGGGCTTGGCATACGCCGGCCCGTTATTTGCGCCCTCCTCATTCCCATTGAGCCCTATGTGGGCTCAAATGGGAATGGGGAACGGTTTGGTGAATGGGGACTTACCGGTCCCGCCAAGGTGGGACTGGACCGGTAAGTCCTCATTGCACCAAATCGGAGTTGGTACCGGTATGGGAGGGAGTCATGGCGCATATATGAATGAGGCCCATTCTCTGCTTACAGGAGACCTGGCTGCAAACCTCGCCTATCGTTGACGGTTACTCTGTATACCTGAGTCCAGCTCCTTAGGGCCCTCGTGGTAGACCAACCCGGGCCTTCTCATTGCAATTAAAAACACTCTACAGTTTGAGCTAAAAGAAACAAACAATCCAAATCCACATATGTTATGTTATTAACATTTGTAAAGCGCACGCTCGCCCAAAGGCATCATGGCGCTGGAAAGGAAGCTACCCAATCGAAGAAGACCAATGGAGTGGTCGGGCTTAGAACAGATTAGTTTTCAACACTCTTCTGAATCCAAGATGGTTAACAGTGGCCCTAAGGGATACAGGGAGGCTGTTCCAAAGTTTGGCCGCAGTGACAGAAAAGGATCTACCTTCGAGCCTTGCCCGGTTAAACCTAGGGACAGTAAGCATGTTAGAAGTAGAAGAGCGGAGGTCCCTGTCCGGACGGTATCGGGTACATTTAAGCTGCAAAAATTCGGCTCCCTGACCATGAATTGCCCGATGAACAATGCACAGAGATTTAAAATGAATTTGCTGGTTCACCGGGAGCCAATGCAGTTGCTTAGTGGGAATACTAACTGATAACACCATCAAAGAACCCATAATAATAATAATTTTAAATCTATACTGGAATCCTGCAATAAAAACTCTAAGCAACTTCCCAGAACAAATAGCACTGTATGTAGAGAAACTTAGAGAAACAATTGAAAAAAAAACATTTGATCATGTGTGGAGATTTGAACGCCCCCTGTTGGAACACTGAAGGATACGACATGGATGAAGATCCTGCCACATTAAGTGCTGCAAGAAAGAGGGGTTTTTCTTGGAGACGAACTATGACACAAAGAAATCTAAGACTTCTCACTGATCACCCCTCTGAAGACAAACCAGGATCAGCAACACAGAGGGGGAAGAAGCGCGATCAAATCCTAGACTACATCTACATATCAGAAAATGTAATGAGGTATCCAATTACCAGGCAAATGGTGGTGAAACTTCGGAGATGACATGGGTCTGCCAAATCGAGAGTGTAGCAGGGTTCTACAACGCCCAGACATAATGCCAGGACGTAACAGACTACGAATAACACCCTCTCATCTATCACATCTGCATAAAAATGTGAAAGCGTCTATAACATCAAAAACTCAATCTACATCTGTAGATCCAGTAGCATTCACAGCTCTACTAAAATCGTTCCAAACAAAAAACAGAAGCACAAACAAACCAAGATTTGCACATAGACATCATTTTGACAACGAACTTGCGGAACAAAAAAAGAAAATTAATAAGGAAATACGAGCATTAAAAAAATGAAGAATTGGCTCATCGCCTAACAAACACAAAGAAAATTAAACAAAAATACAGAAATTAAAGGAAAATCCACAAAGATGCTGAGCAGATGCTGAATAAAATCAAGTCGAAAAACACTTCTCAAATCTGGTCAATGAACAACAATTTGGATACTCCACAAGATGCGCTGACATCAAATTCATTCACGTCCGCAAATTGGATGGTCCACTTCTCAACATTTTTTGACCCAATCCTACATCCGATAGTGGATCAAAACTTGGATTGTGAAAGTTGGAACATATTTCAAATCAATTACAAATCGGTTAGAGAAGACGGCCTCACGAATGCCCTGCTCAATGAGAACCCTGATCAATGGACTGAAATGTTAACGTTGCTATTTCTGTAGGTAATTAATAACCAGAAAATCTTAACATCTTGGAAAACCGCACTAATAATACCAATCTTCAAAAAGGCATAAGATCTATGCCAAGCAACTATCGGCCCATAGCACTACTTGACGTGGTGGGGAAGATGTTTGTATCTTTTGTCGCGAAGTCAGCATAGACTCCAACCACTGTGACAATTGGCAAAGTGGATTTGTCAAAGGAGTGAGTACTTCTTTAAACCTCTTCACAATTAACATCCTGAAGGCTCAAACTGAACGATCTTTAAGGGGAAAAAAATCTACACACCGTTCATCGACCTCACTGAAGCTTTTGACTCAGTTGACAGACCCAAACTCTGGAACAAATTGAAACAGTGGGGTTGTCCGACTCCAATTCTCCATGCAATCCAAGACCTGCACTCGGAAACTACAATACAGATTCGACTAGATCATGCAGGGACATTGATTAAACCAATAATAACAAATAAAGGGCTAAAACAAGGCTGCCCATTGGTAGCAAACATGTTTAATTTGTTTATCTTGGACAACAACCAAGCATTTGAGCATATTAGAATTTTTCCACCCAAGATTGGGGGCACAAAAATAAGTCGTCTTCTGTATGCTGATGATGTAGTCCTGCTGGACCAAACTCCATTAGGACTACAACGCCAACTGGATGCATTGCAAATATATGTCCAAACTAATGGGTTAAAAATCAATCCGCTCAAATCCAGAGTAATGGTCTTTGGAGAACAGACAGGAAGGCTGAAGCGGAAAAAAAACAACATCTGGCATATAAATGAAGCAAAGATCGTACAGGTTTCCAAGGCATAAAATAAGCAGTGTTGCATAGCAAATTGCTATGGAATTCTGTCAGTTTGCTAATCAAATGGACACTTTTGTAGTTAAATATTTAAGTTGCCCACTTCAATGAAAGCACAGCTCACCCTGCATTCCTCTCTTGCCCTCTCTGCTCTCTTCCCTCTCTTTTCTCTGTTCACTTCAAGTCCTAATGGAGAGAAAGTGCAGCAGTAATCATCTCCTCCACTCTAAGTGCCAAAGGCATGTGTCAGAGTGCTAGGCAAGAATGTACAGAACTGGGAGACTTGTCCTTGGCCTCAAGCCCATGAAGCATATCTCTCCAGCAATGAAATCTCTGCACTGGCTCCCAGTGGCTGCGAGGATTCAGTTCAAAACCCTCTGCGTTGTCCACATGGCCCTCTGGGGCCCGTGGCCTCAATACCTTCAACTCTCTCTTCCTAAATTTCTTCCTTCTCGAGCTCTTCGCTCATCCGCCTCCAACTCCCTCAGGGTCAGTTGCTACTCCAAGCAACGAGTGGGTAGTAGATCTCTTTCCTCGACTGGTGCTCCCTCTGGAACAGCCTCCCTGCATCACTGAAACTTGAGGAGAACCATCTCCGGTTCCGGAAGCACCGCAAAACCTTTCTCTTTGATTCTGCTTTTTCTCCTCTTCTCCGTTGCTGAACCTGCACTGGTTACCTGGCCACCCTATGTTCTCGGGCCCAGGTTCCTAGGTCCCCTCCGCCACCAGTCAGACTCCTGCACTGCCTTCCTGGCAACCTCCTGCACTCGGGACTGTCTCTGTATCTTACAGTCCCACTACCAGCACTCGACACCTGATGTCTGCACTTACCCTCGTACTTGCCACCAGCTGGCCGTACTTTACTTACTGTTATTATTCTTATCCCATGTACTGCACTTCCCCCCCTCTCCTTCACATTTCCTTCTTACCCCTTCCCATGCACTTGCAGGATCTGAATGACACCTGGCCTAGTAGGATCGCTGTCTGACTTCCTTCTGTTCCCCCTCCCTTGCCTGGTCGCACCTTGGCACACTTGTGTATAAGCACGTTATAAATGCCATATCATATCATATCATATCATATGTCTTTTTCAAATAATTGCAAACCCGAAATAATCGGTATGCTATTTTTATTAACCTTTCTATATTCTGTCTGGCAAGGACCAGTATGTGTCAACTTATATTTTTTTTAAAAGACCATCATGCAATTCCATTCCTAAAATGTAGGTTGTTATATATTGCATAATTGGAGTATTGATACTGTAAAACACTGCATCAGCTCCTTGCTTTAAAGTAAAGTTTTGGTTAGTGTATCTAAAGTTCATTGTGTCCACTACATTTCAATTTGTTGGGGAAGATGCATCATATTGACGAGTCAACACTTTTGAAAATGTACATGATCACATGTTCAAATGCTTTTGATGGCAAACCTAGTTCTGTAACCTGCAGGTTGCATACATCTTGCAACTGGTGCTCAAGCCATGAGCAAACCCATATCCATTGACATTCTAAATTATCACCTAGTTGCTTTATACCAGGTACCCTGAAATTGAGATGAAATTGGGTCAACCAACAGACTGAACAAACTCTCTCACCATTATAACTCACTCCTTCATCATTCGAAGGACTAAAAATGAAAGTCTCAAAGGAGGTAAAAACCTTAGGATTTTATCTGGACTCAACTCTGAACCTCAATAAGCAAGTAAACACAACAGTCTCTACCACCAGTTACACTTGTGAACTGATCTATGCATGCAAACCATTCTTTACCACTGAAAGTTGTATTATGGTAGCACGTGCCCTCATCCTATCAAAACGGGATTACTGTAATGCCCTCTATCTCAATCCCAGTAAACATAACACCAATAAATTACAAACACTTCAAAATAATGCCTTGGACTGCCCTAGGTATCCCGAAAACACACCATATCTTTCACGCCAGACACTCCACTTACTGGTTATCTATAAAAGATAGAATAAAGTTCAAATCCTTAAACCTCACCTTCAAATGTCTTGCCAACATGGCTCCTCAATACCTAGTGGAGAGATTTACCAGACACGTCAGAACGCCCCATCAAAATGGCACACACCAACAGCCTCGGGATCCCTAAAATTAAACTTAAAAAAACCAGAGGGTCCAATTTACCTGTCATGGCAGCCCAATTATGGAACTCAATGCCCGACTTCCTGAGAGCTACACCGTCCTTCCAACCCTTCAAGAATGATGTAAAAGGGTGGCTACGCTCCCATGACAATTATGTATGAAATCTGTATGTCTGTGATGTATCTGCCTCTGTATATGGAACTACTGCTGTACATAACTTGTTAATATTGTCATTGGAAATGTAAATTTGTTTTATTGAATAATGTTTGTAACCTTTAAAATATACTGCGCCCAGATACCTCAGGGTTGGGGGCGCCATATAGATGAATAAACAATACAATACACAAACTACAATATTCCATCTAGTTTGCTCAGTTCTCTCCCTGCTAAGCAATCCACTCTGCTTAGTCTTTCTTTCCTCTTACATCATGAATACACAAAGCTAACTAGATGCTTACGCAAAGTAGTGATCGATAGTTCCACCCAATCTGTACTTCTACAGATCTATTGCTATACCAAACACCGCAATTAGCCTCCAGAGCTTGCTTTGCTTTATGATTATGATTGCATTATATATCAGCACCTGCAGGAGACAGCTGGCCAAACTGTTTTCAGAGCCTTTATTATCATATCTATTTATTGTGTCTATTCATGCAGCTAACCTTTTACATTTTACAGACACTGCGCTGTGGCTCGCAGTCTTTTCGCCCACTTGCATAGTCGAGTACATTTTATGAAGGGTGAGTAGCATTTGCAAGAGATGTTTGAAACCTTTATGTAACATTTACTTTGAATTAAATGTCAAACAAAAGTTTCACTGTGCATGGCTGGCCTCTGTGTGGCAGCAGTATGTCAAACAAAGTGAGTTTGTAGTGACATAGACCATTGTACACAAATCGCATTTTAAATTTGTTGTCCTCCATTGCTATGGGTTGAGAGCATTTCTCTTAGGTTGAATAGGGAAACTAAGTTACCCGACCTGCAGGTCTAGGGGAATTTGCCAGGACTGACTCCTCTAATTGTCTTATTTCAGCGGTATGCAAAACTGCTGTATTGTTGCTCATTTCATGTCTTGGGTATAAATAACCTCTGGAGTGACATTAACAATATTAGTACAAAATTGCTAATCAAATGAGTCTGTTTGCTAATAAAAAAAATGTTAAATAGCAAACTCTGCTAATCAATTCTTGAAAACAAATTGATTTCAGCGTTTACTTACCTAGGAGTATGTCTCAAAACTAGCAAGATCAACAAACCAAGACTAGAATCTCTAAGAGAAAAAGCTATTAACCTTGCTAGTCAAGGTAGAATCTTGTTAAAAAGATATTGTGAGTTCTTCCTTAAACCCTTGAGAGACTTTTATTGGCTTAAAGCAACTCCCATTCTAACATACAGTGCCGAAACAGTCTTTACATTTCGATCTGACAGCTGGACGGTCATGGAAGGAATGTTTTGGAAAAGAGTGTTGCAAATAACACTTAGCTCACCAATTCAGGCCTTGCGTATGGAATTGGGCTTAATCTCATTAAAGGCGATTATTAGATGGAAATTGCTAGCACTATAACGCAAATGTTTAGACCCACAAGCAAAAAGTGGATTCACAGCTATAAAAAATGCGCTCCCAAAAAGCAATGACCTGACATTACAAGAATGGGAAATAATATGCCAAACAACTATTGCATACCTAAACGAAACTGACCAATCATTCATGGAGAACTCCGACAAGATCAAGAGGAAGCTTTATGCGATGGACTGGATCAACACACATAATGAAAGACAAAAGCTAAAACTATATGGCAAACCATTTCCTGAAAGCAGAAAACTAAATACAATACCAAAATACCTAGAATCTTTCCTGAATGCACTGTTCAGAGATCAATATCTGAGGTTCAGGCTGAATCTGTTTCCCACCGGAGAAATCCTGAAATACAGATCAAAACAGCCTACAAAATGTAGACTATGCCAAAACGATGAAACAAAAGAATCACAAAAGCATCTGGTTTTATTCTGTCCAGATTCGGACACAATAAGAACACTAATTACTACCACCTATGTATCTTGAACAGCAGATGATTGGTGGCTTGAGTAACTGAGAGGACAACGAATACGACTTACCTTAGCGTTGGTGAAACTCCTGTTGGCAATCTTCAAATAAATCATCAGTTTAAAAACCAACAAGTCACCGATCAAGTAACCCAACAGAACTTGATAAATGGAAAGGAACAAGTTACTTACCTGTAACTGTTGTTCTCCAGCATGGGTCTGGCATGGATTCACATGCTCATGAATATTCCCCGTCGTCAGGCTGGGAATCCTCGGTAAAGAAAAAACCAGTATCAGTTTCGTTTCTGATCTGTCTTTCGTAGTAATAACCAATCACTGGTCTCTGCGTCATACTGACCACAGCCAATGACTGCCCTCTACCTAAGCACCGCCTCTGGCAGCCATCTTCAGATTTGGAAGCACGTGAAGTGGCAGTATGACCAAGTGAAGAGCCGCAGAGGGGTAGGCGGGAGGGTTCGCATGTGAATCCATGCCAGACCCATGCTGGAGAACAACAGTTACAGGTAAGTAACTTGTTCCTTCTCCAGCATGGGGTCTGGCATGGATTCACATGCTCATGAATAAAGAATACATAGCAGTACACACATGCACAACCACGGGAGGTGGCAAAGGCTCAACATTAAGCATCACATCAACTCAACATTAAGCATCTTACCTCCTCACCAGGCTCACCTCAGGCGAACAGGTTGCGCAGCACTGCTTGGCCGACCCTGGACTCCTCCCTGGAATCCCGGTCGACGTAGTAGAATTTCGTGAAGGTGTGCGTCGACCTCCACGTAGCAGCCCTGCATATGTCCAGCAGGGGCACACCAGATAGGAACGCCGTGGTAGCTGCGATCGCTCTGGTGGAATGGGCTCTCGGACGGCCAGGCAGCGGTCGGTTTGCCAACCGGTGACAGTACATGATACAGCCGGAGAGCCATCTGGAAATGGAAGCCTTCGAGAGAGCCTTCCCCTGATTGACAGGTCCAAAGTTCACAAAGAGTTGTGACGTCTTCCGAAAACACTTCGTGCGGTCTACGTAGAACTTCAGCGCTCTAGCCACATCCAGCGAGTGCAAAGTCCTCTCAGCCGGCGACGAAGGCGACGGGAAGAACACAGGCAACACCAAGGGTTCGTTGAGATGGAAGTCCGACGGCACCTTGGGCATGAAGGAGGGGTGCGTCCTGAGCACTACCCTCGTGTCGTGGAAAGTCAAGTACGGGGCCTTGCAGGAAAGGGCCTGGATCTCTCCCACTCGTCGTGCGGAGGTGATGGCCACAAGAAAAGCTGTTTTCCACGATAGAAACTTCAACGGGGCCGAGTGCAGAGGCTCGAACGGAGGTCCCATGAGCTTGGTCAGCACCACGTTGAGTTCCCACGCCGGGGCCAGAGCCTTCACCGGCGGGAACGATCTGAACAGTCCCTTCATGAACTCCTTCACCAGACGATGAGACCACAAGGACGTCCGCCCCGTGGTTCTGGTGTATCGGGAGATCGCAGCAAGATGAATCTTGATGGACGCGTGTGCCAGACCAGCTTTGGCCAGCGTCAGCAGGTACGGCAGTACTTGGGGAGCCGTAATCCGTAGAGGGTTAATCTTCTGTGCGTGGCACCAGACAGAGAACCTCTTCCATTTGTGTCCGTAGCATTTAAGAGTCGAGGACGCCCTGGCCTTTGCAAGAACCTCTCTGCAATCGGCCGGTATGTCGTATCCTCCAAACTCTAGCGCTGCAGGAGCCAGGCCTGCAAGTTCAGCGACTTCGGGTCGTGGTGGAGGATGGCACCTCCTTCCCTGGAGAGTAGATCCGCGTCCGCCGGCAGCTTGATCGGCGGGGACGCTGACAAGTCCAGAAGGTCCGGGAACCATATCTGCCTCGGCCACGCAGGTGCGACGAGGATCATCCTGCACCGTGACCTCTTGAGCTGGTTGACGAGCCGGATTAGCAGAGGCAAGGGAGGGAATGCGTAGAGGAACAGGCCCTCCCAGGGGAACGAGAAAGCATCGCCCATGCTCCTCGTCTGGGGAAACCTGCTGGCGAACCTCCGGCACTTGGTGTTCGTCGCCGTCGCGAACAGGTCGATCTGGGGTGTGCCCCACCGTCGGAAGAGGCGATCCACCAGATCCTGCCGTAGTTCCCACTCGTGGCACGAGCGTAGCTCCCTGCTGAGTGAGTCGGCGATGGTGTTTTTTATCCCTGCCAGATGAAACGGCACCAGAAAAATCCCTTGGGCGACGGCCCAATGCCACAGGTCCTGCGCCTCCTTGGACAGCGCTGGGGACCTGGTTCCGCCCTGTTTCCTGATGTAAAACATGGTGGTGGTGTTGTCGGTGAAGATCCTCACCACCTTGCCCTTGAGGGACGGAAGGAAGGACCTGAGGGCCCAAAACACTGCACGGAGCTCCAGGACATTGATATGCAGGGACTTCTCCGTCGGGAGCCAGAGTCCTCTTGCGTGCAGATTTTCGGTGTGCGCTCCCCACCCTTCCAGGGAGGCATCCGTGGTCACAGTCTCCTGGTGGGCTGGGGTCTGGAAGTCCATGCCCGCCGTCAGATGCGCGCGGGTGCCCCACCACCGTATCGCTCGTCGGAAACTCTCGTCGAGCTTGATCCTTTCCTCGAAGCTGCCCGTCGTCTGGATCCAGCGCGCATCCAGGAATTCTTGCAACGGGCGCATCCGGAGCCTGCACATGGGAATGAGGTAGATGCAGGAGGACATCATCCCGAGGAGGGACTTGATGGACCTCACCTTGGCCGCGTCGGCCACCAACATCCGTTGCACCTTGCCCAAGATGGTCCTGGTCCTCTCCTCCGACGGGGAGGCCAGAAGGGACACTGTGTCGAGCCTCGCTCCCAGAAACAGTGCGACTTGCGCGGGCACCAGGTGGGATTTGGCGTAGTTCACGGAGAATCCCAGGTCCGTGAGGAGTTGGACGGTCCTTGCCATGTGGACCACGGCGAGCTCCCTCGTCTTGGCGCGGATGAGCCAGTCGTCCAGGTAGGGGTAGACGTGAATCCCCTCGCGGCGCAGCTGCGCCGCCACCGGTGCGAGGCACTTGGTGAATACCCTGGGTGCCGACCGTAGTCCGAAGGGAAGGGCTTTGAACTGGTAATGACGCCCTTGGACCACGAATCTGAGGAATTTTCGGTGCCCCTTTAGGATGGGAATGTGGAAGTAGGCATCCTCCAAATCCAACGACGATAGGAAGTCTCCTTCCTCCAGCTGACCCAGGACGTGCTGGAGGGTGACCATCCGGAACTTCTGCGCCTTGATGAACTTGTTCAGACGTCGCAGGACTAGGATGGGGCGCCATCCTCCCGTCTTCTTCTTCACGAGGAAGTATCGCGAGTAGACTCCGGAGCCCCGAAGCCTCTTTGGGACGAGTTCGATGGCGCCCTTTCTGAGCATCGCCTTTACCTCCAGGAGAAGTTGAGGGACGTGAAGTTCTTTCCTGGCCACGGGGGGGACGCGCGGGCACCTTCTTTGAAACTCGAGCGCGTGGCCCTGGGCCAGGGCGTCCAGCACCCAACGGTCGGTGGAGATGGACTCCCACACGCTGACGAAGCCCGCCAGCCGGCCTCCCACCGGGGTGCTTAGGTGGGGGCCCGACCCCACGGCCGGTTCAATCCTGCTTGGACGCGGCCTTGCCGCCTTGACCTCCTTGGCGACGACGGCGGGGTCCGCTAGACTTGCCTCGTCCTCTGTAGGCCTCTTGCGACGACGAGCGGGCCGCTTGACGGTAGGAAGCGAAACCGCCGCCGGAACCTTTGGAGGCGCCCTTGCCTCCGCCGCTCCGAAAGGGCGTTCGTCGTTGCTGCAGGACTCCAAGGGCCCTGGCCGTCTCAGTATCCGCCTTGATGGCCTGAAGGGAATCGTCCACTGTCTTCCCAAACAGGTTGTTCCCGTCGAAGGGCATGTCCAGGACTCTGGTCTGGACGTCCTGCCGAAAGTCCGTAGCTTTGAGCCATCCACGACGTCGAAGGCAAACGCCGTTGCCCAGCTGGCGGAACCCAGTGTCGGCGATGTCCGTCGCCACGGTGATGGCGTGGTCCGACGCCACCTCACCTTCCTGCAGGATCTCAAGGGCCTCCGCCCTCTTGTCGTCCGGCAGAAAATCCAGCAGGGGAGCTATCTTGTACCAGAGCTCCCTGTCGTAGCGGGCCACGATAGCCAAGGCGTTGGCCGCTTTAATCGTCGTCGCTGCCGACGAGATGACTCTACGTCCCATAGCATCCAATTTCTTTCCCTCGCCGTCCGGTGGGGAAGTCGATGTGGAGGCCGGACCCCCCCCCCCGCTTTCTTCCTGGCTGCCGCGGAGACGACGGAGTCCGGGGTAGGCTGCGCCCGGAGGCATAGGGGGGCCGTGTCCGGGACCCGGTACTTTTTCTCGTACCGGTCACTTCTAGCTGGCGTCGTGGAAGGGTTCTTGAGGAGGGAAAGGCCCTCATCCCAAATGTCGTCCAACAGAGGCACTGCGAGGACCGTCTTCCTCTTGGCCTCGCGCCGCTGATAAAGGAAGCCTTCCTTTTTCTTCTCCTCAGGGCAGAGTTGGAAAAGCTCGGAAGCCCTGGAGATCATGGAGTGGAAAGATCCGATCTCGTCGGGCGGAGAAGCCCTGGTGGGAGGCGACGACGGAAAATCCTCGTCGTATGCCTCGTCGTCCGTACCCGTCGCTGCCGTGTCAGTCCCCGTATCATCCCCTCGGGTGGACGGGGAGGAGGGCTGGACGGGGCGCGACGGTTGAAAAGGAGGTGGTGGATGGATCCTTCTTTTCTTGGTAGGGGGAACACCAGAAGGTCCCGGTTCTGGATCCCCCGACGGGAGAGGTTCCTCCGTCGGTAACGGTAGCCTCGTCCTTATCTCGGAGCATAAGGACTGTATGGCCAACAAAATGGCCGCCGAGTTGTCTTGCGGCGCTGGCAGAGGGGAATCCGACGGGCGAGCAGGGGCCCCGTCGGTATCCTCGACGATGTCGTCGTCGTCACCTGCGTCGGGGTCCATTCCGACGGGCTGGCCTTCTTCCACGCCTAGGCCATGGCTTAAGACCTCGATCAGCTCCTCTTCTGAGGTTGAGGCCGAATCTACGACGACGCCCTGCCCCCCCTTCTTCCCCACGGAGGGTTTCACGGGGGTCCTATCGATGGGCACAAAGGAAGACTCCCTCCGAGGAGGCAGGGAGATTCTGGGCCCTGAGGTCGCCACCACTGGTGTAGCCACCACAGGCTGAGCCAGGGCCGCCGCGACCGTTTCGATAGAGGGCTTGGTCGGATGGATCAAGGCCTTCACCACCTTAGGTGCGCTCACCGCCTTATCCTTGAGGGAGGGGGCACTGCCACGCTCCTCCTCTGCCTTAGAGCTCGACCGGGGCCTCTCCAGGAGCTTCGCCGGGTGCTCGGCCTTCCTCTTACCCGACCCAGAGCGTTGGCTCGTGGTTGATGGTGCCAGGGAGGGTGCGCCCTGCCTGGCGCCCGTAGAGCCCGACCGTTCGGCGCTCCCGGTGCCAGCGGACTCGCGGTGCTTGGCCTTATGTTGGGCCCCCGTCGCCGGGGCGCCCTCAAAGGTCTTAGAAGACCGCTCGGATTTCTTCTTCTTCTCGCCAGACGGGCTCTTACCCTCCAGCCAGTTGGCGAGACGTTGATGGCGGTCCTTCATGGTCCGTTCCGACATGTTGCCGCAAAACGCACAGTCCTTCTCCACGTGCGTCTTGTCCTCATGAAGGCAGTAAAGGCAGAAAGAGTGTTCGTCCTCCTTGAAGACGTTCTGCAGCTGGCATCCAGGGCAGACCCTGAACAGCTTTCCGGGCGTCGAGCTTCCCTTCTCCTGGGCCATCTCCGAGACCGGGCCTGAGAAGCTTCTGGAGTCCTCCGAAGCGTAGCTCGACGAAATCTTCACCCTTGAGGGGCACAGATGAATCCGACACGGGTCCCCGTTGATCGGATGTGGGATCGGTGGAGCTTGAGGCTCTTTTGACCGAAAGAATCGAAGTTTTTTGTGAAAAAGCGCGAAAAATAGCACTAACGCTCGAGAGCAATAGCACGAGGATCCCAACACATGAACGTGCGGTAAAAATCTGAAGATGGCTGCCAGAGGCGGTGCTTAGGTAGAGGGCAGTCATTGGCTGTGGTCAGTATGACGCAGAGACCAGTGATTGGTTATTACTACGAAAGACAGATCAGAAACGAAACTGATACTGGTTTTTTCTTTACCGAGGATTCCCAGCCTGACGACGGGGAATATTCATGAGCATGTGAATCCATGCCAGACCCCATGCTGGAGAAATTCATTTATTTCATTTTTCTTTTTTTTCTCTCTATGTTCTCTCGCTGCTGATTGTAACCGATCTGAGTTGTCCCTTTTTAACCAATATAATGTAACATAAAAGGCAAAAGGTTTGTAAATCACAATCCAATAAAGCCTATAAAATGGCAAGCACCTGCAGCCTACCAATGTCTTCAACTGGCCAAATAAGATGTTAAACTTCCAAATAGCTATTTGCCAGCGTTAAGTTGGAGCCTTGCTCTTGCCTGTTTCCAGCAGCAGTCCAAGCCTGCTGTTCACCCCTTCTAAGATTGGAAGAAGTAAAAGTGGGGAACAGAGAAGCCAGGTGCTATGGGAATTGAACGAGGGACATTGGCTAAGAAAGAGGAAGTGTAGGGAGGTAAAGAGGAGATACAAGGAAAGCAGTCCCCAGGGGACCATAGG
Source organism: Ambystoma mexicanum (assembly GCF_040938575.1). Taxonomy (NCBI): domain Eukaryota; kingdom Metazoa; phylum Chordata; class Amphibia; order Caudata; family Ambystomatidae; genus Ambystoma; species Ambystoma mexicanum. The sequence goes on from NC_090921.1 coordinate 1,036,396,955, forward strand.
ATTGATTTGAAGTGTAATAGAGCCCCAGCGAGGATGCCCCCTGCACATTCAATGAGGGAACATATAGAAATGGTGGGGTCCATTGTGGACATGGGGATGCCCGCTTTC